>NC_137085.1:16350570-17624700 GCF_951640355.1 Cnephaeus nilssonii
AAAGCGGACACTTCTCGGCGGCTGGTGCGGACGCGGAGACCACGCCATCTTGAGAAACAGAACTGCCTGAGACTCGGATCCTGGCTTCTGACACAAACCAGGACCCTGCAGCCACTGGGGACAGAGAACTGCTATCACAGCTTCAGACCAACAAACAACAAGAATCCAGACTTCCCCGCAGATTTCCGTGAGTCAAAGAGCCTATCCCCCTCCTCGCAGGCGCTCGGATAGCGCCATAGTAACTGATAGACCCGCCCCTCCCCCAAGCTGCTGAGCGCACACAGGCGCGTGGAAAGCGCCATAGTAACTGATAGACCTGCCCCTCGCCCAAGCTGCCAAGCTTTGCGCAGGGACACGCTCCCCCTTAGGGAATTTGGCGCGCACAGTGCGCACGCGGGACAGAAGCAGCTCCCCATCGGGGAAAGCTGTCAGTGCGCACAGAGGGCTCCCTTTCGGGGAATTTGGGGGAATTTGGCTCGCGGGTCACACCTCCCGCTTCGGGGATTCTTAGAGCGTGCACAGAGGGGCTTCCCTTTAGGGAATTTGGCGCGCAGGACGGACTCCGCCACCCTTCCAGGACTCTGGGAGAGTGCACTGAGCCAGCTCACCTTCAGGATTTTAAGAATGTGCGCTCTAGCCGGTTTGGCTCAGTAGAGAAAGCACACACAGGACGCAGCTCCACTTCAGGGAATTTGGCGCGCCGGACACAGCTGCCTGGGATCCCTGACTCACAGCGCATTCACACTAAGAGCCAGCGACCCCAATTGTTGGTGCGTGCACACACGGGACCCTGATTCTCAACGAGATACCGCACAAGGCAACAGAGACTTTGACACTCGAGTCTTGGTGCAGACACAGGGAAACTCTGACTCCTGGCACATGCTAAGGATCTCATTTTCGGCACATACCAACAGTGTGGTGCAGACAGGGCCCCTGATTCTAAATGTGCACACGAGACCACATGGAACACTGGGGACACTGATCCTGGGCAAGTCTGGTTCCCACCAACCAAAGGCAGCCACACGTCCTAGTGTCAGAGCACTTCAGTGAAACTAGGGTGGAGCGAAGTCCCCACAGCACACGGCCCAGGTCCATGCAAACGGAAGCTTGAGCTTTCTGGTAATAGCCAGAATGGGGAAACGACATAACTCACAGAGGAAAGAAAATGTGGAGTCACCAAGAAAGGAAATTAGTGAAACTGAAGCTTGCAACATGACCAAAAAGGAGTTCAGAGTAATGGTCATGGAATTTATACATCGGATGGATGAGAAAATCAACAACTTATGCAAGAATCAGGAAGAAATGAAAAGTGATATAGCTACAATAAAAAACACCATGGAAAGTTTCAACAGTAGACTACAAGAAGCAGAGGACCGAATTAGTGAGTTAGAAGATCAGGTACAGAAACAAGCTCATTCTGAACAGCAATTGGAGAAAAAAATTAAAAAGCAGGAGGAAAGCCTAAGGGAGCTTCGGGACAACATGAAACGAAGTAACATGCGTATAATAGGGCTGCCAGAAGGACAAGAAGAGCAGCAGGGATTAGAAAATCTATTCAAAGAAATAATGACAGAAAATTTCCCGGATATGGGAAAGATAAAAGTTATGCAAGTACAGAGAGTCCCAAGCAGGATAAACCCCAAAAGACCCACACCAAGACATGTCATAATTTCAATGGCAAATATAAATGATAAAGAGAGAATCCTAAAGGCGGCAAGAGAGAGACAGAGAGTTACCTACAAAGGAACACCCATCAGATTGTCAAATGATTACTCAACAGAAACACAACAAGCTACAAGTGAATGGAAGGAGGTATACAAAGTGTTGCAAAGCAAAGGACTGAATCCAAGAATACTATATCTAGCAAGACTATCAATCAAAATTGAAGGGGAAATCAGGAGCTTTGCAGACAAAAAAAGGCTCAGGGAGTTTATCACCACCAAACCAGCAATGCAAGAATTGCTAAAGGGAATACTGTAAAAAGAAGAAATAAACAGGTAAGAAGGAATACAGACACAAAAATAGATATGACTACAAAGAAATACCTTTCAGTAATAACTTTAAATGTAAACGGACTAAATGCTCCAATCAAAAGACATCGAGTAGCTGAATGGATAAAAAAACACGACCCATATATATGCTGTCTACAAGAGACCCACCTCAGAACAAGAGACTCACACAGATTGAAAGTGAAGGGATGGAAAAATATCTTTCAGTCAAATGGAAATGAAAAAAAAGCTGGGGTAGCAATACTTGTATCTGACAAAATAGACCTCAAAGTAAATGCCATAACAAGAGATAAGGAAGGCCACTTCATAATACTAAAGGGAGAAATCCAACAAGAAGAAATAATTCTGGTAAACATATACGCTCCCAATATAGGAGCACCCAAATACATAAAAAAACTCCTGGAGGATATCAAGGGAGAGATTAATAGCAATACAATCATAGTAGGAGACTTTAATACCCCACTATCACCACTGGACAAATCCTCTAAACAAAAAATCAGCAAAGAAACAGCAATCCTAAATGACTCACTAGATCAGATGGAATTAATTGACATCTTCAGAACATTTCACCCCAAAGCCACAGAATATACATTCTTCTCAAGTGCACATGGGTCATTTTCAAACATAGACCATATGCTGGGTCACAGGCAAAGTCTCTTCAAATTCAAGAAGATAGAAATTATATCAAGCATCTTCTCAGATCACAGTGGCATAAAACTGGAAATCAACTACAATAAATACAATCCAAAGAAATCAAACACATGGAGACTAAACAGCATGCTATTAAACAAGGACTGGGTCACCAGAGAGATCAAGGAAGAAATAAAAAACATCATGGCAACAAATGACAATGAAAACACAACAATCCAAAATCTATGGGACACAGCGAAAGCGGTCTTGAGAGGGAAGTTCATAGCTCTACAAGCCTATTGCAAAAAAACAAGAAACAATGGTAATAAATTACTTAACCCTACAACTCAAAGAGCTAGAAAAAGACCAGCAAGAAAAGCCCAGTGTAACCAGAAGGAAGGAAATAACAAAGATCAGAGCGGAGATAAATGACATAGAGACCAAAGAAACAATACATAAGATCAACAAAACCAAGAGCTGGTTCTTTGAAAGGATAAACAAGAGTGATAGACCTCTAGCCAGGCTCACCAAGAGCAAAGAGAGAGGACCCAAATAAACAACATCATAAATGAAAGACGTGAAATAACAACAGACCCCGCTGAGATACAAAGGATTGTTACAAAATACTACGAACAGCTCTATTCCAACAAACTGGACAACCTGGAGGAAATGGACATATTCCTAGAAAAATATAACCTTCCAAAAATCAATCAAGAAGAATCTAAACAGCTCAATAGGCCAATAACTATGGACGAAATTGAAGCAGTCATCAAAAAGCTTCCGGCAAACAAAAGCCCGGGGCCTGATGGCTTCACAGGAGAGTTTTACCAAACATTCAAGGAAGAACTAAAACCTATCCTCCTCAGACTATTCCAAAAAACTGAAGTGGAAGGAACACTTCCAAGCTCCTTCTATGAAGCCAGCATCACCCTAATACCAAAACCAGATAAAGACAACACAATGAAAGAGAATTACAGACCAATATCCCTCATGAACATAGATGCCAAAATCCTCAACAAAATTCTAGCAAATCGGCTCCAGCAGTACATCAGAAAGATCATACACCATGACCAAGTAGGATTTATCCCAGGAATGCAAGGATGGTACAATATCCGCAAATCAATAAACGTGATACATCACATAAACAAATTGAAAGATAAAAATCACATAGTCATATCAATTGATGCAGAAAAAGCATTTGACAAAATCCAACACCCATTCTTGATAAAAACTCTCAACAAGGTGGGAATAGATGGCTCATACCTCAACATAATAAAAGCTATATATGATAAACCCACAGCAAACATCATACTCAATGGACAAAAACTAAAAACAATTCCTCTAAGAACAGGAACAAGACAGGGATGCCCACTCTCACCACTCCTGTTTGACATAGTACTGGAAGTATTAGCCATTGCAAGTAGACAAGAAGAAGAAATAAAAGGCATCCAAATTGGAAAAGAAAAAGTAAAGCTGTCTTTATTTGCAGACGACATGATATTGTACATAAAAAATCCGAAAGACTCCGTCAAAAAACTAATAGACTTAATAAATGAATTCGGCAATGTAGCAGGATACAAAATTAACGCCAAGAAATCTATGGCCTTTCTATACACCAATAGTGAACTTACAGACAGAGAGACTAAAAGGGCAATCCCATTTACCATCGCACCAAAAAAATTAAGATACCTAGGAATAAACTTAACTAAGGAGGTAAAAGACCTATACACGGAAAACTACAGGACACTAAAAAAAGAGATAGAGGAAGACGTAAACAGATGGAAGAACATACCATGTTCATGGATTGGTAGAATCAACATCATTAAAATGTCCATACTACCCAAAGCAATCTATAGATTCAATGCAGTCCCCATTAAAATACCAACGGCATATTTCACAGACCTTGAAAGAACTCTCCAAAAATTCATCTGGAATAAAAAAAGACCCCGAATAGCCACAACAATCCTGAGAAAGAAGAATAAAGTAGGAGGGATCTCAATACCAGATTTCAAGCTGTATTACAAAGCCACTGTTCTCAAAACAGCCTGGTACTGGCACAAGAACAGACATATAGATTAATGGAACAGAATAGAGAATCCAGATATTGACCCAAACCACTATGCTCAATTAATATTTGACAGAGGAGGCATGAACATACAATGGAATAAAGACAGTCTCTTCAATAAATGGTGTTGGGAAAATTGGACAGATACATGCAAAAAAATTAAGCTTGATCACCAACTTACGCCTTACACAAAAATAAACTCAAAATGGATACAGGACATAAACATAAGACGGGAAACCATAAAAATACTAGAGCAATCCACAGGCAGCAAAATCTCAGACATATGCCAAAAGAAATTCTTCACTGACATTGCCCCTAGGGCAATGGAAGCTAAAGAGAAAATTAACAAATGGGACTACATCAAAATAAAAAGCTTTTTCACAGCAAAAGAAACCATCAACAAAACAACAAGAAGGCCCACTGCATGGGAGAACATATTTGCAAATGGCATCACTGATAAAGGTTTAATCTCCAACATCTACAGGCAGCTTATACAACTTAATAAAAGGAAGATAAATGATCCAATAAAAAAATGGGCAACAGACCTAAATAGAATCTTCTCAAAAGAAGACAGAAGGAAGGCCAAGAGACACATGAAAACATGCTCAACGTCACTAATTATCCGAGAGATGCAAATCAAAACAACAATGAGGTACCATCTCACACCTGTCAGAATGGCTATCATCAACAAATCAACAAACGACAAGTGTTGGCAAGGATGCGGAGAAAAAGGAACCCTCGTGCACTGCTGGTGGGAATGCAGACTGGTGCAGCCACTGTGGAGACCAGTATGGAGTTTCCTCAAAAAACTGAAAATGGAACTCCCATTTGACCCAGTAATCCCACTCCTGGGAATATATCCAAAGAAACTAGAAACACCAATTAAAAAGGATATATGCACCCCTATGTTCATAGCAGCACAATTCACCATAGCTAAGATTTGGAAACAGCCTAGGTGCCCGTCAGCAGATGACTGGATCAGAAAACTGTGGTACATCTACACAATGGAATACTATGCTGCCATAAAAAAGAAGGAATTCTCATCATTTGCAGCAACCTGGGAGGAATTGGAGAACATTATGTTAAGTGAAATAAGTCAGTCAATGAAAGAAAAATACCACATGATCTCACTCATTTATGGATAATAAAGAACATTATAAACTTGAACAAAAAGATAGATACAGAGACAGTAAAGCATCAAACAGACTGTCAAAATACAAGGGGAAGGTTAGGGAGAGGTGGGGGAGATAAGAGATCAATCAAATTACTTGTATGCATGCATATAAGCATAACCAATGGATGCAAAACTCTGGGGGGTGGGGGCATATATGGGAATGGGGTGTGGGGGCATATATGGGAATGGGGTGTGGGGGGGGGCAATGGTAAGATATGTACACATATAATACCTTAATAAAAATTAAAAAAAAATCTATGATTCCATAATGACATAAATGAATAAATAGAAAACTAACGGGAGGGGGAAAGAGTAATTTTCTTCTTATAAGAGAATACAAGTAGTAAATCTAGAAGAAATAATGGAATTACAAATAGCACAATTTGGCAACAACATTTGCAATAATTTTCTCATATAAGAATCACCAATAGATTTCAAATATAGTGAGTTGAAATTTTAGTAAAGGAAATGATATATTTTTTAAATTTCTTTATTGATTAAGGTATCACATATTTGTCCTCATCCCCCCATTCCCATCTCAAACCCCTCCCCACATATGCCCCCACCCCCCTGTTGTTCGTGACCACTGGTTAGGCTTACATGCATGCATACAAGTCCTTTGGTTGATCTCTCCCACTAACCCCCACCCTCCCCTACCTTCCCTCTGAGGCTCAACAGTCTGATATCAAAATATCAACCCAAATGATACCTATTAATTAAAAGGTTAAAATAGTAACTTAAAAAAATAGTAACTTTCCAATAGATAACCTGGCAGACACTACATTAGCCAATTATAGATTAGGACAAAAGTATGTTTAGAGAGATGGAAAGTGTGTTGTTTGGTTTCCTCTGTGTGTATGCTACCATGAAAAATTCTACCTAATGAAAGAGTAATATGCAAATTGACCACACCTTCGCTACACTCAAGCCACGCTCACCAGCCAATCAGGGCGAGTATGCAAATTAACTCAACCAATATGGCGGTTAATTTGCATATCAAGACAGTGTAGAAAGAAGCCAAGCGCTGCAGAAGGGAGCGAAGCTGCGGAGAAGCAAGCAAGCGGGGTGGCAGAGAAGGAAGGGAAGCAGGCGGGGCAGGGGAGAAGGAAGGGAAGCAGGCGGGGCAGGGAGAAGGAAGGGAAGCAGGCGGGGCGGGGAGAAGGAAGGGAAGCAGGCGGGGTGGGGGAGAAGGAAGGGAAGCAGGCGGGGCGGGGAGAAGGAAGGGAAGCAGGCGGGGTGGGGGAGAAGGAAGGGAAGCAGGTGGGGCAGGGGAGAAGGAAGGGAAGCAGGCGGGGCGGGGAGAAGGAAGGGAAGCAGGCGGGGCAGGGGAGAAGGGAGGAAAGCAGGTGGGGCGGGGAGAAGGAAGGGAAGCAGGTGGGGCAGGGGAGAAGGAAGGGAAGCAGGCGGGGCGGGGGAGAAGGAAGGGAAGCAGGTGGGGCAGGGGAGAAGGAAGGGAAGCAGGCGGGGCGGGGAGAAGGGAGGAAAGCAGGCGGGGCGGGGAGAAGGAAGGGAAGCAGATGGGGCAGGGAGAAGGAAGGGAAGCAGGCGGGGCGGGGGAGAAGGAAGGGAAGCAGGCGGGGTGGGGGAGAGTGCAGCAGGAAGCCCTACTGCAGGAATTTTCCTGCAACGGGCCTCTAGTAATACAATAATAATAAATAATAATATGTGAGTAAACCCTGTGTTTTGCACTCTCAACTGGAAACCTACTGTTTTTCAAACTTATATGGCATTTTACAATATTTCTCTATGTTTAAAATCATTTAAAATATTAATTTGAAAATTCCTTTGTCCCAGCTGGAATGATGCCCAACAAGAAAGGTGTCAGGGCATGACTGGAATCAGGGACACTGTCCCCTAGGACTCCAGTCCCTCTGGCTGTTGGACACATGGCTCCCCAAAGGACAGACAGAAATTAGCTAGAAACCAGTGGACTTGGACTTGGTTGCAGTCTCTCATTAATAATTAAGTGTTATCATTTCTCTAGAGCTGGTTAAGGAAAAGGAAACTCTGTAGAAGTGCCAAGTTTCAGATATTTCTTCTGTGTGTCTGGATAGTAGGTCTTTTGAAGAAAGCCTGAGGAGATGGGCAACCGTCTGGAGCAGAAGGTGTCTGAACTCACCAATGACGAGCCCAGGTGAGAGGAGCTGGAAATCTGCACTTGGCTATGGATCTGCCTGTGTGCTAGGGGGTTCATGTGTGAGATTCTGTGTCCATGAATCTGTGTGTGTGTGTGTGTGTGTGTGTGTGTGTCCACACGTATTGTATATATTTAATACTTGAATGTTAAGTGAGTGTGTGTGTGTGCACGCGCGCTATGTATCTGATTCAAAGCCCTGTTTTAATGCATGTAAAACAAGTTATCACTTCTTGGCGTGTGGTGAGGGACTCCTGATTCATACCTCTCATCAAAAACACTGGCATCACAGCTGAGCATCAGGAGTGAAACTGTTGTCTCTGCTCTAGACAATAAGATGCCGACCTCACCAGGAACCAAGGTCAGCTCAGAGAGGGCTCACACCTCTGCTCAGCAGCGTGTATTGGTGCACATGGGAGCTGTGTCTGTAGTGACACACTTATGTGTGTGAGCTGGAAGGTATGTTGCTTGATTTTCTGTGTATGTGACCATATGTATATGACCAGGTGCCTGGGATGTTGTTGCTGGTTTAATGGCTGCCTGTGACTGAATAGGCTTAACTGCACCAAGTAGGCTCCCATCCCTTGGAAAGGAATGGCCAGAACGGTGGAAGCCTGCCTGTCAGTAATAGGAGGGTGTGTGCTACTTGTTGCAGTGATTATGGCTGGGTGTGCATATGTGTTTTGGTGTTTATTTCTTGGGACTTTTTTTTTTTTTACAAAAATACCTTTTTATTGATTTCAGAGAGGAAGGGAGAGGGAGAGAGACATAGAAACATCAATGATGAGAGAGAATCATTGATCAGCTGCCTCCTGCACACCCCACAGGGGATTAAGCTTATAGAACGGGCATGTGCCCTGATGAGAATGGAACTGTGACCTCCTGGTTGATAGGTCGACACTGACCAACACCGGCCAGGCTCCTATAAGATTTTCTAATTGTTTGAGGTCTTGTATGCTTTTGGTGATGTGTGTACAGCGCCTGAGTTACGTATATGTGGTGAGTTAAGTATTCACCAGAGGAGTCATGAGTCAGGTGTGAATTTTTGGGGGTGAGTGGTCCATCATTGTGTGTTGTATGTGTCTCACTTAGTGTGTTACTTATGATTTGTAAGTATGTAGACAAGTGTTTTTGAGCTGAACCACATATTGGCTATTCTTCCCTGAGAACAAGAACGTGGTCACAGGTAACTGGAATCCTCAGCTCAGCAGTTTGTGTGTGTGTGTGTGTGTGTGTGTGTGTGTGTGTGTGTGTGTGTGAGAGAGAGAGAGAGAGAGAACTGAAGTATGTCCTTACCTGTCCTTCTCTGGCACCGTTAGCTGAGATAGCCACACTCTAAGCAACTCCCGGTTTCTTGAAACAAATCTGCTCTCATTTCCATGTACCAGAGTGTGAGAGTTCCTCAGATTTTGAAACTTCTTCTTTACATTTTTTTTCTTTTTTAAATGTTTTTTTCTGGGTTTTATTGGTCATATTTTTTGTTTTCCTTTCCTCTTCTTTACTTTTATTAAACATCCCAGGAAAATAACCTGCAGGCATCAGGCTGTGTGAAGTTATTGGGCAGAATCACCATCAAATAGCAGAGACCTTGGGAAAGTTACTTAAATTTTGGTCTTAGTTTCCCCATCTATAAAATGAAAAGAATTACACTTCTATTGTGAATCTTACAGAGGCTCTCAGTAAACAGTTACTGTGCAAAATAAAGTTCATATATTTGAGAATTTATTTTCAGTTGGAAGGTATATAAATATAAAGGAATGAAATTATCTAGTAAGAGGTTTCAGAATTTTGGACAACTTTGAGTCCTCACAGCTCTAATGTAATACATTCTGCTTGGCTCCCCTAAGCAAGAAAAAGGAAGTTTCCCTGTGTAACGATTAAGAGCATGGGTTCTGATCACAAAGATACATTAGACAGAACCCCATGAAGTAGCTAATACTTGGTGATTTTTATTATGTAAAAAATGATAATACATATATCAAGTTTTATACATTACACATTACATACATTATACACACAGATATACACATGTCTATGTGTCCTTCTATTCCCTACTGCATTGCTGTGTGCCTATAGAATTTGTATCACTTATGTTTCTATTTCTTAAAAACTAAAAAAGTGAAACAACACAAATTCTTAGTGCAGCTCTAACAAGGTTTTAAAATCTGTGAATGTAAGGTTGACATGAGAATTTCTTTTTTTAAAAAATATATTTTATTGATTTTTTTACAGAGAGGAAAGGAGAGGGATAGAGAATTAGAAACATCGATGAGAGAGAAACATCAATTCAGCTGCCTCTTGCACACTCCCTACTGGGGATGTGCCTGCAACCAAGGTACATGCCCTTGACCGGAAATGAACCTGGGACCCTTCAGTCCACAGGCCGATGCTCTATCCACTAAACCAAACCGGTTTGATCGACATGAGAATTTCATTAGGAAATGTAGGTAGGTCCTTAGGCCAATACCCAAATGCTGTACTAAATGTTCAACAATATTATAAAAGACTAGTGACATGATGCACAAAATTCATGCACGGAGAGGGATTCCCTCAGCCCAGCCTACCCCCTATCACAAACTGGGAGCCATCAGGGGATGTCCTACTGACGGCTTAGGCCCGCTCCCAATGTGGAATGGGCCTAAGCCACAGTCTGGCCACCCTCTGCGGGAGGCGACCAGGCTGATCAAGGGAAGGCGCCAGCCCCATTACCCCGCTGCTACAGCCAATGCCAGCCACCACAGCTGCCAAGGTGTTTTCATCAACACGGACTCTAGTCCCTTTACTATGAAAAAATGACAACTTTCTTTAGGCATTTTCAAGATGTGTCTTTCACAGGATATGACCTTTCTTTCCTTCCTTCCTTCCTTCCTTCCTTCCTTCCTTCCTTCCTTCCTTCCTTCCTTCCTTCCTTCCTTCCCTTCCTTCCTTCCTTCCTTCCTTCCTTCCTTCCTTCCTTCCTTTCTTTCTTTCTTTCTTTCTTTCTTTCTTTCTTTGCCTCCTGCACGAGCCCTGACCTGGGCCCCGGCCAGGGAGGAGCCTGTAACCTAGGTACATGCCCTTGATCAGAATCGAACCCGGACCCTGCGGTTGGCAGGCCCAGGTTCTATCCACTGAGCCAAACCGGCTAGGGCAGGATATGACATTTCTTAGCCCCTTCAGCAGCAGACCTTCGTTTTTTCCTCCAGGAGTGTGGTGGAAAACCCTAGATCACCTTCTTGGATTCTTATAACCCAAGTTACCAAGAACACTGCAAGTGGCGGCATACAGGAAGCTTAGCCAATGAGTCGTCAGAAAAGGTATTTACTCTTGAACCTATTTGGCTCAGTGGATAGACTTTCGGCCTGCAGACTGAAGGGTCCCAGGTTTGATTCCTGTTAAGGGCATGTACCTTGGTTGGAGGCACATCGCCAGTGGGGAGTGTGCAGGAGGCAGCTAATAGATGTTTCTCTCTCATTGATGTTTCCGACTGTCTATCCCTTTCCCCTCTTCTCTGTTAAAAAAAAAATCAATAAAATATATTTTAAAAAAATTAAAGGTGTTTCCTCTACAGCTCATGCGGCAGAGGACCCCCTGCGTTGTGTCCACTGGGCTAGGGGCGTGTCCCCACCACCCGGGCAGGGGGGACTCTCCTGAGGCCTGCAGCCAGCCCCGCATCTTGGGCACCAGGCTGGGGGGCGTGCTGAGACCCTGGGCCGCGCAGTGGTGGCCGTCGGGGTCTCTGCATACCCCCGAGGCCAGCAGCCAGCCCTACGTCGTGGGCACCAGGCTGGGGGGCGTGCAGGGACCCCCGGGCCACACGCGTTGGCAGCCACTGGGGTCTCCGCAAGCCCCAGAGGCTGGCAGCCAGCCCCCCGTTTTGGGCACCAGGCTGGGGGCATGGACCTGAACCACCGCTTGGTGCCAGAGCACGCACAAGCTGCTGGGAGCAGGGCAGGAACATCCCCACGTTGCCATGGAGATGCGGGGATGTTCCCGCCCCACTCCCATCCGCTTGGCACCTGCGCCCATAGGCCCGGGGTGGAGAGTGACCAGAGGGCGTTCTAGGACCCATGCCGTTCAGGGCCTAAGCACGGGCCTACACGCTAGGAGCAGCCTGGGTCCCGAAGATGTTCCCGGGACCCAGGCTGCTCAGTGCCTGCCTATGCAAATTAACTGCCATCTTTGTTGGGTTAATTTGAATACTACTGATTGGCTGGTGAATGTAGCGGAGGTACGGTCAATTTACATGTTTCTCTTTTATTATATAGGAAGTATGTGGACTACTTTGGTTTTGGAGCTATTCTGGCATCAGGTGGTTTTAAATGGCCATCCATTTGAGAGTCTCCCTGAGTTTACAGCTGTGGGTCAGTGACACCCGGCAGATTCACAGGAGGAGTGTGAAAATGCTCCAAGAACCCCAACTCAGCCTGGGAGCTTCACATTATTTTAAGGCACTAACAACTGATACTAGTTTCTGGGGCTCATCTTCTGATTCTGCCACAGTAAATTATTATGGTTTGGCTCTGGCCAGGTATAGACATTATCTCAGTCCTTAGAAGAGGTCCCAACACAGACTTGATGTTCAAAGTAATGGTTGAATAAAACAGAGAACCCTTCTTGCTACTGTGTGATGAGGTCTTGTTGACCACTTTGGGGGCACAATGTTTTTCTGGAGGCAGACTGGGAGAGAGGGAAGATGCATACATCCACAGGTGTGAAAAATTAATATGAAAGTTTTTAAAAATGAATGGTTTTCTGAGAGAATGATAGTATGAGATGTGATGGTTCTGATCTTCTTTTCTAGGTTCCTGAGATGCCCACACCTTCTTCATCCCCAGCAGACAGAAGAGCAGCATGAGGCCTGAGAACCAGAGCAGCGTGTCCCAGTTCCTCCTCCTGGGGCTCCCCATCCCGCCAGGGCAGCAGGGCGTGTTCTTCACCCTGTTCCTGGGCATGTACCTGACCACGGTGCTGGGCAACCTGCTCATCATCCTGCTCATCAGGCTGGACTCCCGCCTGCACACACCCATGTACTTCTTCCTCAGCCACTTGGCCTTCTCTGACATTTCTCTTTCCTCTGTCATTGTTCCAAATATGCTCATGAACATGCAGACTCGGCAACAATCCATCTCCTATGAGGGATGCATTTCTCAGTTGTATTTCTTTATACTTTTTATTGGTCTTGACAATTTTCTTCTGGCTGTGATGGCATATGACAGGTACATGGCCATCTGTCAGCCCCTACACTACACCACCATCATGAGGGAAGGGCTCTGTGTACTGCTGGTGGCTGGCTCCTGGATTCTCTCCTGTGTCCATGATTTGTTGCACACTCTCCTATTGGTCCGACTGTCCTTTGGTACCGATAATATCATCGCCCACTTCTTCTGTGACCTCCTTGCACTCCTGAAGCTGAGCAGCTCAGACACCTCCCTCAATGAGCTGGTCCTATTCACTGAGGCAGGAATGATTTTCTTCTTGCCTTTTGGTGTAATTTTGGGCTCCTATATCCGTATAGGGACTATCATCCTGAGGGTGCCCACCACTAAGAGACTCTTTAAAGCCTTTTCTACCTGTGGCTCCCATCTCTCTGTGGTGTTGTTATATTATGGGACAGCTGCAGGTGTTTACTTTTTCTCCTCATCATGGGGTTCTAAAGATATAATTGCTTCAGTCATGTATACAGTAGTTACCCCCATGCTGAACCCCTTCATCTACAGCCTGAGGAACAGAGATATAAAACAGGCCTTAGAGATGTGTGTCAATAGGGTTAACTTTTTTAACTAGAAATCACTAAATTCTCTTGTTGCTGTCAGGAGCACAGTGAGATAGATCTCCTAAAATTATTGTATGTTTCACATTTCCATAGAACTTTCATAGAACATGCCTTGTGTTGTCTTGTACAAATTTGTTACTATGTCACCTAAGTTATGTTTGATACTTGGATTGTTAATAATTCTTTATTTCTAATTTTTGTTTTTCATCATCTAAGACATGCAAAATCTTATGCAGAACATGTCGCACAATTATAATTTGTGAATTTGTTTCTGTTTTGCGATGTCATTTTTTTGCTTAAGTATTTTTATTTTATGTTATAAAATACTCACTTATTTAGCATCATATTCTGCCTCTGGTGAACTTTATTTTTGAACTAATTCCTTTATGCCTGCTTTAGCTGGCTTCAAGCTGATTGTGCACATCTCTTTCCACCCCACAAACAATGACATCATGTTGGCAGACTGCAATCAGCCATGGTGAGTAATTATATATGAAAATTGGTATGTGTTACACAGCAGGTCTGTTAAAAAATGTAGAGATTTTTAAATAGTGCATTTAAGAGCATACCACTTCATTTATAATTGGGAAAATTTTTCTAGTAATGGCTCCTATCTTAATACCTCATCTACTTCTCATACCAGTATAGGTACATATAGGTACTAGTATAAATACAGATATAGATACTAGTGTAGATAGGTAATAAAGACGCCCATGACATGGAATTGTACGCACAACCTTTTAGTGTGCAGGCTGAAGCTGTAATCACTTAGCAACAATGGCCAGGGCTATTCCCCATTCTCTCTGTCTCAGTCCTGACCTACATCCTATGAGCACACACACCCAAAGCTTCAAAATGAGTAACAATGGTAATGGATTATCACTCAGACAATAAGAATCCATGAGTCCATAATAATATAAATGAATAAATAAAAAACAAATGACTGGGAATAACGGTAAGTTTTTTCTTATAGGAGAATACAACTAATAGAGAAGGAAGATATGATAGAATTAGAAGAATAACTATTTGGCCTCAAGGTTTTCAATAATTTTGTCATATAAGAATTACCAATGGATATTAACTATAGCATGTGAAGTTTTAATAAGGAAAAAGTTATGCTTATATAATATCAAGATATCTACATAAATGATACCTATTAATTAAAGGTTAAAATAGTGACTTGTAGAAAATTGTGACTTTTCTGTAGAGAACTTGCCAGACACCACCTTAGCTAACCAATCAAGGATAAAAACACTAGAGATTTCAAGATATCTGCAGGTTAACTGAAAGTTGTACCTACTAGCTCCCAGCCCCAAATCAGATTTGCAACTAAATTGCAGAGCAATCAATTTGAAAAACAATTCAAAGATAGCTAATCTGAAAACTTATAACCAAAGAGTACAGTAGAAATCACATGGAGGATGGTAAGAAGGGTGGAGATGGTAAAAGGGAGAGCCTCCTCATAAATGTGCGGTTGTGCTGAAAAGCCAGAGGGATATCGCAGGCATGGAGCTCCCTCCCCTAAGAAGCATAGGGTCTCAACCGCACACAGGGATCCCAACCCAGAGCAGCAGAGACTTGAGCAGGAACTTGTGTAGCATCTGGTGTTTGGAATCAGTGGGGATTCTGTCCACTGGGGAGATTTGGACCCCACTATCCCAAGTAAAGCAAAATAAAGAGTTCCCAGTCTTTATTTGTTACCACCAAACCAGCACTGCAAGAAATGTTGAAGGGACTACTTTAAGAAGAAGAAAATACATATTGTAGAGAGGAACATAGGTAAAAGAAAAAAATGGCAAGAAACAAGTAGCTATCAATAATACCTTAAATGTAAATGGATTATTTGCTCCAATCAAAAGACATAGGGTATGGGGAGGATGGTTGGGTGGGAGATAATCATCAAAGACAATGTATGCATGTATGCATAACCCATGGACACAGATAAAAGGGTGGTGAAAGCCTGAGGGGAGGGGGCAGGCTAGAGGGAGTCAATGGGTGAAAAAACGGGGACATATGTAATACTTTCAACAATAAAGAATTATTTAAAAATAAATAAAGATGTTAACACATCTTACGTTAAAAAAAAAAAGACACAGGATAGCTGACTGGATAAGAAAACATGAAGCATATATATGGTGTCTAAAAGAGACCCACCTCAGAACAAAAGAGTCACAGAGGCTATAAGTGAAGTGATGGGAAAAAAAATATTCCATGCAAATGGAAACAAAAAACAAAACAAACAAACAAAAGAACAAAAAACAACAACAACTACAAAACATTGTGGTAGCAATACTTATATTTGACAAAATAGACTTCAAAACAAAGATCATAACAAGAGAAAAAGAAGGTCAATACATAATACTAAAGGGACTGATCCAACAAGGGGTTATAACCCTTGTAAACATATATGCACCTAATGTAGGAGCAACTAACTATATAAAGAAATTCATGGTGGACTTTCAGGGAGAGATTGACAGCAACAAAATCATAGTAGGGGATCTTAACACCCTGATGTCATTACTGGATAGATGTTTCTGACAAAAAATCCAGAAGAAAAAAATTGACCTTAAACAACAAATTAGATTGGATGGATTTAATTGATATTTACACATTTTACCCCAAAGCAGCAGAATATACATTATTTTCTAGTGCACATGAAACATTCTCAAAGATACACCACATGTGTGGACACAGAATAAGTCTTAATAATTTAAGCTGATTGCAATCATATGAAGCATCTTCTCAGATAATAATGGTATGAAACTAAAAATCAAAACAGTAAAAAAAAATTCTCAGAAACATTCAAACACATGCAGGCCAAATAGCTTGTTATTAAACAATAAATAAGTTACCAATGAGATCAAGAAAGAAATTTAAAAATCACCTGAAAACAAACAAAAATGAGAACACAAAACTCAAAATCTATGGGATATAGCAAAAGCAGTCCTGAGAAAGAAGTTCATAGCATTACTGGACTACTTCAAGAAGTAAGAATAATCTCAAGTAAAGAATCTAATCCTGCACCTAAATGAACAACAACAAAAAGAACAACAAATGAAGCCAAGGGTAAATAGAAGGAAGGAAATAATAAATATCTGAGTGAAAATAAATGACAAAGAGACTAAAAAATCAACACAGAATATCAATGAAACCAAAAGCTGGTTCTTTGAAGACATAAACTAGATTGATGAAACATTAACCACAGTAATTATAAAAGAAAGAGAGAGAGGACCCAAATAAATAAAATGAGAAATGAAAGAGAAGTTAACAACTGATATCACAGAAACATGAGACTTTAAGAAAGGACTATGAAAAATTAAATGCCAACAAATTGGACAACCTAACTGAAATAGACAAATCCCTAGAAACATACAAAAAAAGTTCTTGACTGCATGGCTTCACAGGCAAATTTTACCAAATATTCAAAGAAGAACTAAATTCCACGCTCTTCTGAGGAGGCCAGCATTATCTTAAAAGCAAAACTATATAAAGCCACTAAAATAAAATAAAATAAAATAAAATAAAAAGTTATAGGCCAGTATCTCTCGTAAATGTAGGTGCTAAAATCCTCACAAAATTTTACCAACTGGATCCAGCAATGCATTACAAAGACCATACACCATCATTAAATGGGATTTATTCCAGGGATGAATCATTGGTACAATATTTGAAAATTAATAATGTGATATACATCATCCAAACAAAATGAAAACTAAAAATCACATGATTGTATCTATAGATGCAGAAAAAGCATTTGATAAAACCCAGAACCAATTTATGATATAAACTCTCAGAAAAGTAGCAATAAGGGGATCACACCTCAAAATAAGTAAGGCCATACATGAAAAATGTACAGCCAACAAAATACTCAATAGGCAATAATGATATGTGTTTTCTTTAAGATCAGGAATAAAACAGGATGTCTGCTTTCACCACTCTTTTCAACATAGTACTGGCAGTCCTCGTTCAGACAAGAAGAAGAAATAAAAGGCATCAAAATTGGAAAGGAGGAAGCAAAACTGTTATTATTTGCAGGTGACATGACAATGTACATAGAAAACCTAAAAACTTCACCAGAAATCTACTCAAACTAATACATGAATTCAGCAAAGTAGCAGAATACAAAAATAATATCCAGAAATTGGTGGCATTTTTATAGAACTATAATTGGTGGCAATACAGAACTATCCGAAAGAGAATCTAAGAAAACTATCCCATTTACTATTGCAACAAAAAAAAATAAGGTACTTGGCAACAAATTTAAACAAGGAGGTAAAAGACCTGTACTCGGAAAACTATAGGACATTGAAGGAGAAACTGAGAAAGACACAAATAAGTGCAAGCATACACTATGTTCATGGATTGGAATAATTAACAACATTAAAATGTCCCTATTATGCAAAGCAACCTATATGTTCAACACAATTCCTATTAAAATACCAGTGACATATTCCACAGGTGTAGACAAATATTCCCAAAATTTATATGGAACCAAAAAAGACCCCAATTATCCTCTGCAATCTGCAGAAAGAAGAACAAAGTTGGAGGTATCATAATTCTGGATATCAAATTATACCACAAGGCCATAGTATTCAAAGCAGCCTGTACTTGCATAAGAACAGGCATATAGATCAATGGAACAGAACAGAGAGTCCAAAAATTGACCCACGTCTTTATGGTCAAACTAGGGTCCCAGTGCATGAATTCGTGCACCTTGAAAGGACTGTGGGCCACAAGGCTGCAGTAGGCACAGGGGCAGGTCTCGACCCATCCTCCACATCCCCACCCAGCCTCTCCTGTCGTGGCCTCTGGTCCCCTGTCTGCCGGTAGCCCCACTCCCGCCACCACTGCTCACACCCACTGACAGCACAGACAGCGCAGAGCGATTGGGCCCGGTGCCATCAGCAGGTGCGAGTGACAGCTGCTGCCCTGATCACCCCTCAGGAACAGGGAGAAGTGGAGAAGCCCTCAGGGGCAACCAGGGCCAGCAGCCACTGCTCACACCCGCTGATGGTGCCAGCTGCAGGTGCAAGGAGGGCCAGCACTGGCAGCAGGTGTGAGCACTGGGCGGGACTGGCACGCGAGAGCAAAGAATTTTCAGGAACCACCAAAGGCCTGCCCCGATGACAGTGACTGGTGTCCCACCTTGGTCTGGCACTCCTGCTCACCTGCTCCACCATCCCGCTGTGGCAAATGCCCACCATGTTCTGCACATGCCCCCTGGTAGCGACTGGTTGTTCAGTTGTTCGGTTATTCCGGTTGTTCCACCATTCAGTCTATTTGCATATTAGCCTTTTATTATATAGGATAGTATTTAACAAATGAGGCAAGAGCATACAATGGAGTAAAGACAGTCTTTTCAACAAATAGTGTTGGGAAAACTGGACAGGTACATGCAAAAAAATGAAACTAGACCACCAACTTACACCAGACACAAGAATAAACTCAAAATGAATAAAAAACTTAAATGTAAGTCCAAAACCATAAAAATCCTAGAAGGAAGAAAACATAGACAATAAAATCTCACATATCTCTCATAGCAAATTTTCTGCTGATATATCTCCGAGGGCAAAAGAAACAAAGAAAAGAATAAACAAATGAGACTAAATCAAACTAAAAAGCTTCAGCACAGCAGAAGAAACCATCAACGTAATGAAAAGGGAACCCACTGTATGGGAGAACATATTTGCCAATGATACATCTGATAAGGGCTTCATTTCCCAAATATATAAAGAACATCTACAGCTTAACACCATGAACACAAACAATCAGTTAAAAATTGAGCAAAGGACCTGAAAAGATACTTCTCCAAAGAGGACATACATATGGCCAATAGACATATCAAAAGATGCTCAACATCTTTAATGATCAGAGAGATGAAAATTAAAATGATAATGAGATTTCACTTTATACCTGCCAGAATAGCTATCATTGATAAATCAGCAAACAAGTACTGGTGAGGATGTGTAGAAAAGGAAACCCTAGTTCATATTTTTGGGAATGCAAACTGATGCAGCCACTGTGGAAAACAGTATGGAGTTTCCTCAAAAAATTAAAAAAAGAACTGCCTTTTGACCTAGTGACCCCACTTATAGGAATATGTCCTAAGAATTCCAAAACACCAATCAGAAATAATATATGCATCCCTGGACAGTGTGTCTAAGTCATTAGAACTTCGGCCAGTGGACCAAAGGGTGGTGGGTTCCATACTCAGTCAAGGGCATGTACCAGGGTTGCAGGATTGATCCCTGGACCCTCTTGGGGCACATTTAGGAGGCAACCATCAGTGTGTCTCTCATTCATGTCTATGTCTCTCTCTCTCTCTCTCTCTCTCTCTCTCTCTCTCTCTCTCCCCCCCCCTCTTTCTCCCCCCCCTCTCTCTCTCCTCCTCCTCTCCCTCCCTCCTTCTTATCTCTGCCTCTTTTCCTCCCTCCCTCCGTTCTACTCTATCTCAACTCATAAAAATATCCTCTGGTAAGGATTAACAAAAAACAAAAAAATACAAATGAGTGGGGAATAAAGGTAAGTTCTTCTTATATGATACAACTAAAAATAAAAAATGATAGAATTTATAAAAAGTCACCATTTGACTACCACATTTGCAGTAATTTTGTCATATAAGAATCATTAAAGTGAGTGGGTAAAATTGTAATAAGGAAAATGTTATGTTTATATAATACCAAAATATCTACATAAATTATACTTTTAATTACAAGGTTAAAATAGTAACTATAAAAAACTGTAACTTTACAGTAGATTACCTGGCAGATAAAACCATAGCGAAAGAAGGTAAGTGAAAACACTAGTCATTGGAAAAATTAATAGCATATGCCTTCTAATAATATGCACTGTGATATATCTGCTGAAATCAAAGCCTGAAAAATACATACATACAAACAAACAAATGGTAAACATAGTAAAATGTTAACCATTATGGAATCTGAACATCGTATGTCAAGTAATTCTTGATATCATTTTTTAACTTTTCTGTATCTTTAAGATCATTTCAAAACCAAAAGTGGAAATATCCTTTGTCCCAGGCTGGAACAATGTTCAAGAACAAAGGTGTCCAGGGCATGACTGGAATCAGGGACACTGTCCTCTAAGACTCCAGTCCTCTGGCTTTTGGACACACAGCTCCCAAAGGGCAGTCAGAAATTAGCCACAGCTTGGGGACTTGGTTGCAGTCTCTCATTAGCAGTTAAGTGTTACCTTTGGACTCATTTCTCTGGAGCTGGTTAAGGAAAACGAAAGTCTGTAGAAGTGCTAAGGCCCCAGATATTGCTTCTGTGTGTCTGGACATTAGGTCTCCTGAATAAAACCTGAGGAGACGGGCAACAGTCTGGAGCAGAAGGTGTCTGAACTCACCAATGACGAGCCCAGGTGAGAGGAGCTGGAAATCTGCACTTGGCTATGGATCTGCCTGTGTGCTAGTGGGTTCATATGTGAGACTCTGTGTCCATGACTGTGTGGGTGCATGTATTGTGTATGCTTGTGTACGTGCTATTTAATAGTTGCGTTTGTGTGTGTGTGTGTGTGCGCGCGCGCGCACTATGTATGTGAACCACAGTCCTGTTTTAGCACAGGTAGTACAAGTTATCACCTCCAGGCGTGTGATTAGGGACTCCTGATTCATGTCTCTGATCATACTATTGTCTCTGCTGCTGGACAGGAAGATGCCCACCTCACCCGGAACCAAAGTCAGGTCAGGTCAGAGAGGGCTCACACCTCTGCTCAGCACTGTGGGCTGCTGTGTCTTTGGGTGAGACACTCATGTTTAGAGCACGAAGGTGTGCTGTTGGGTTTTCTCTGTGTATGTGACCGTGTGTGTGTGACCCCGTGCATGGGGTATGGGGGTATTTTAAAGATGGTTCCTATGATTAAACAGGCTTAACTGTTCCATGCTGACTGCCCTCCCCAGGAAAGGGATGATCAGAAGAGGGGAAACATGTCTTTGATTAATAGGAGCATATATGCAGCTTGTTGTAGTGAGTGTGGCTGGGTGAGCATATGTGTCATTGGTGTGTGTTTCTTGTGAGATTTTTGAATTGTTTGTGGTCTTTTGTGGTATTGGTGAAGTGTGTGTAGTGTTTGAGTTATGTATATATGATGAGTTGAGACTTTACCAGGTTGTCATGAGTCAGATGTGTTAGTGTGTTTGTGGGTGAATGGAACATCGTTGAGTGTTGTGCATATCTTACTTAGTATGTTACTTATGACTTGTATGTATATGAGTGCTCATGTGCTGAACCACAGATAGGCTATACTTCCCTTAAGATGGGGATATGGGCATTGGTTACTGGAATCCTCAAATCAAGTGTGCGTGTGTGTGTGTGTGTGTGTGTATGTGTGCGTGTGTGTGTGTGTGTGTGGTGTGCATCTCTGTATGTGATCTGCATTCAGGACCTCAAGAATTTTCTTAAGTGTCCTCCTTCTGGGGCACCATTAGCTGAGATAACCACACTCAAAGCTTCTCCTTGCTTCTTTTTAAAAATATACATTTTTATTGATTTCAGAGAGGGAGAGGGAGAGAGAGATTGAAACATCAATGATAAGAATCAGCTTCCTCCTGCATGTCCCCTACCCACAACCCAAGCATGTGCCTTTGACCAGAATCGAACCTGGGACCCTTCAGTCCCCAGGACAACGCTATATCCACTGATCCAAACCAGCCATGTCTCTCCTTGATTCTATAAAACAAATCTGTTCTCATTTCCATGTACCCAAGTGACTGATCAGAATTTTACAACCTCTTCTTTACTTTATTAAACAGCAAAGCAAAATAAACTCTAGGTATCATGCTGTGTGAAGTTATAGGGCAGAATCACCACCATAAAGCAGTGAGACCTTGGGAAAGTTACATAAAAATTTTTTTAATCCTCACTGGAGGATATTTTCCCATTGATTTTAGAGAGAGTGAAAGAGAGAGGGAAATAGCAACATGAGAGAAACATATCAATTGATTGCTTCCTGCATGCACCCCGATCAGGGCTGAGACTGGGAAGGAGCCTGCAACCAGGGTACCTGGCCTTGACCAAAATCAAACCAGGGACCCTTCAGTATGCAGGCCAATGCTCTACCACTGAGCCAAACCAGCTAGGGCAAGTTACATAAAATTTTGGCCTCAGTTTCCTTGTTTCGGTGAATCTTACAGAGATTCTCAGTAAGTATTTATTGTATAAAGTTAATATACTTTAAAATTTATTATCAATTGAAAAGAATATAAATATGAAGAAAAGAAATTAAAGTATTTTAAGGTGACGTTCCTAGAGAATAACAGTATAAGATGTGATGGTCCTGGCCATCCTATCCAGGCTCCTGAGATTCCGACACCTTCTTCATCCCCAGCAGACAGAAGAGCAGCATGAGGCCTGAGAACCAGAGCAGCGTGTCCCAGTTCCTCCTCCTGGGGCTCCCCATCCCGCCAGGGCAGCAGGGCGTATTCTTCACCCTGTTCCTGGGCATGTACCTGACCACGGTGCTGGGCAACCTGCTCATCATCCTGCTCATCAGGCTGGACTCTCGCCTGCACACACCCATGTACTTCTTCCTCAGCCACTTGGCCTTCTCTGACATTTCGCTTTCCTCTGTCACTGTGCCTAAGATGCTCATGAACATGCAGACTTGGCAACAATCCATCTCCTATGGGGGATGCATTTTTCAGTTGTATTTTTTCATACTTTTTGGTTCTCTTGACAACTTCCTTCTGGCTGTGATGGCATATGACAGGTACGTGGCCATCTGTCACCCTCTGCACTATTCCACAATCATGAGTCAGGCACTGTGCACGTTGCTGGTGGCTGGCTCCTGGATGGTTGCCTGTGTCCATGCTCTTATTCATACCCTCCTCTTGGTCCGACTGTCCTTCTGTGCTGACAATACCATCACCCACTTCTTCTGTGACCTCACTGTGCTTCTGAAGCTGAGCTGCTCAGACATCTCCCTCAATAATCTGGTCATCTTCACCGAAGGAGGAATACTTTACTTCCTGCCATTGAGCATTGTTTTGGGCTCATACATCCGAATAGGAACTATCATCCTGAGGGTGCCCTCCACTAAGAGACTCTCTAAAGCCTTTTCGACCTGTGGCTCCCACCTCTCTGTGGTGTCTTTATACTATGGGACACTTGCTGGTGTTTACTTTTTTTCCTCATCATGGGGTTCCAAGGACATAATTGCTTCTGTCATGTATACAGTAGTTACCCCCATGCTGAACCCCTTCATCTACAGCCTGAGGAGCAGAGATATAAAACAGGCCCTAGAGATGTGTATGAATAGAGTTAGGTTTTTAAAGTGGCAATCACTAGATTCTTTTGTTGCAGTCATGGGCACAAGGAGATAGAACTAAAATTATTTATGCTTGTCATCTCCATAAAACATTAACAGAATATACATTCTATTGTCATGTACAAGAGTTGTTAATATGTCAACTAGGTCACATTTGCCACTTGGATTGTTAATAATTCATTATTTTTTGCTTGTCCATCGTCTCTTATAAGATACTAGAGGCCTGGTGCACGAAAATTCGTGAACTAGGGTGGGGGTCACTCAGCCTGGCCTGCACCCCCTCGCAGTCCGGGACTCCTCCGGGGATGTTCTCCTGCTGGCTTAGACCTGCTCCATGGGGAAATTGGCCTAAGCTGTCAGTCAGACATCCCTCTGGCAGCCCGGGAGCCCTCGGGGAATGTTCGACTAATGGCTTAGTCGCGCACCCCGGGGCGTGCGGGCCTAAGCCAGCAGTTGGACATCCCCCTCTGATTCCAGGACCCCTTGCTCCTTGTCGCCCACCTGCTCGCTACTCCTTATCGCTTGGCTCGCTGCTCCTTAGTGCTGCTGTTGAGGTGAGAGCGGCTACCACCACCACCGCTGTGCTCGCCACCTATGAGCTTCTGGCTGAGTGGCACTCCCCCTGTGGAAGTGCACTAACAACCAGGGGGCAGCTCTGTGTTGAGCGTCTGCCGCCTGGTGGTCAGTGCACATCATAGTGACTGGTCGTTCTGGTCATTCCACTGTAAGGGTCGCTTAGTCTTTTATTATATAGACTAGAGTCCCAGTGCACGAAATTCGTGCACGGGGGGAAGGAGGGGGGGAGAGTGTATGTGTCCCTCAGCCCAGCCTGCACCCTCTCCAATCTGGGACCCCTCTCACAATCCAGGACTGCTGGCTCCCAACCACTCGCCTGCCTGCCTGCCTGATTGCCCCTAACTGCTTCTGCCTGCCAGCCTGATCACCCCCTAACCACTCCCCTGACAGCCTGATCAATGCCTAACTGCTCCCCTGCCAGCCTTATTGCCCCTAATTGCCCTCCCATGCCGGCCTGGTCACCCCTAACTGCCCTCCCCTGGAGCCTGGTCACACCTAACTGCCCTCCCTTGCCAGCCTGGTTGCCCCTAATTGTCCTCCCCTGATGGCCTGGTTGCCCCAACTGCCTTCCCCTACAGGCCTGGTACCCAAACTGCCCTCCCCTGAAGGCCTGGTCACCCCTAACTGCCCTCCCCTGCTGGCCTGGTCCCCCCAACTGCCCTCCCTTGCAGGCCTGGTCCCCCCAACTGCCCTCCCTTGCAGGCCTGGTCCCCCCCAACTGCCCTCCTCTGCCAGCCCGGTTACCCCTAAATGCCCTCTCCTGCCAGCCGAGTAGCTCCCAACTGCCCTTCCCTGCAGGCCTGGTCGCCCCCAACTGCCTTCCTCTACATGCCTGGTATACACAATTGCCCTCCCCTGCAGGCCTGGTCACCCCTAAGTGCCCTCCCCTGCTGGCCTGGTCCCCCCAAACAGCCCTTCCCTGTAGGCCTGGGTCCCCACTCAACGGCCCTCCCCTTCAGGCCTGATCCTTCCCAACTGCCCTCCCCTGCAGGCCCAGTCCCCAACAACTATCCTTCTCTTCCAGCCCAGTCACCCTTAACTGCCCTCCCCTGCCTGCCTGGTCCCCCACAACTGCCCTCCCCTTCAGGCCCGGTTGCCTGCAACTGCTCTTCTCTGCCAGCCCGGTACCCCTAACTGACCTCTCCTGCAGGCCTGGGTCCCCCCCCAACACCTCTCCCCTTCCGGCCTGGTCACCCCCAACTGCCCTCCCCTTAAGGCCTGGTCCCTCCCAACTGCCCTCCTCTGCCAGCCCGGTCACCTCTAACTGTCCTCCCCTGCCAGCCAGGTCCCCCCCAACTGCCCTCCCCTACAGACCTGGTCCCCCCCAACTGCACTCCTCTGCAGGTTTGGTCCCCCCAATTGCCCTCCCGTTCAGGCCTAATCCCTCCCAACCCTCCCCTGCCAGCCTGGTTGCCCCCAACTGCCCTCCTCTGCCAGCCCGGTCACCCCTAACTGCCCTCCATTGCAGGCCTGGTCCCTCCCAACTGCCCTCCCCTTCAGGCCTGGGTCCCCTGCAACTGCCCTGCACTGCAGGCCTGGGTCCCCCCAGCTGCCCTCCCCTGCCAACCTGGGTCCCTCCCAACTGCCTCCCCTGCTGGCCTGGTCCCCCCCAACTGCCCTCCTCTACTGGCACAATCACCCCTAACTGCCCTCCCCTGCCGACCTGGTTGCCCACAACTGCCCTCCCCTGCAGGCCTGTTTGCCCTCAACTGCCCTCCTCTGCTGGCCAGGTCACCCCTAACTCCCCTCCCCTGTAGGCCTGGTCCCTCCCAACTGTCCCCCCCTGCAGGCCTGGTCCCTCCCAACTACCCTCCCTTGAAGGCCTGGGTCCCCCTCAACTGCCCTCCCATGCAGGCCTGGGTCCCTCCCAACTGCCCTCCTGTGCAGGCCCGGTCCCTCCGAACTGCCCTCCCCTGCTGGCTTGATTGTCCACAACTGCCCTCCCCTGCCGGCCATCTTGTAGAGGCCATCTTGTGTCTACATGGGTGCAGCCATCTTTGACCACAAGGGGTGGCCATCTTGTGTGTTGGAGTGATAGTCAATTTGCATATTACTCTTTTATTAGCTAGAACTGTGTGTTCACCACCCAAATTCAGGTCTCCTTCCATCACCATTTATCTTCCCATTACCTTGTTCTACTCCCCCAACCCCTTTCTTCTGGTAATAACTATACTGTTGTCTGTGTCTATGAATTGTGGGATTTTTTTACTTAATCCCTTCAACTTTTTCACCCAGCCCCCAACACCCTTCCACTCTAACCGCTGTCAGTCTGCTTTCTGTATCTATGAGTGTACTTGTATTCTGTTCATTAAAGTCAACATGTATGTGAAATAATATATTTGTCTTTCTATAATTGGCTTATTTAACTTTGCATAATAATCACAAATTCTATCCATGCTGTTGCAAAACGTAAGATTTTCTTATTTTTTATGGCCAAGTACTATTCCTTTGTATAAATGTGCCATGGCTTCCTTTCCCTTTCCATTGAATTTATTGGGGTGACACTGGTTAACAAAATTATACTGGTTTCAGATGCACAACACATCATCTGTACACTCTATTGTGTGTTCACCAACACAAGTCTCCTTCCATGAGCAGTTATCACTCTTATATCCTCTTCCATTTTCCCCAAGGCAGACTGCCCCCTAGCAATCACCATACTATTGTCAGTATCTACTAGGTTTTCTTTTTTGCTGAAACAAGCAACTCAGAGAACAATTTGTACCACAGCATTTTTATCCACTCATCTACTGCTGGGCACTTAGGATACTTACAAATTTTGGCTATTGTAAATAATGCTGAAATGTACATTGGAGTGCATATATTATTTCTAATCAGTGTTTCAGGATTCTTTGGATATATTCCCAGAAGTGAATCACTGGGTCAAAAGGAGGTTCCATTTTTAATTTTTTGAAGAAACTCCATACTGTTTTCCACAGTGGTTGCACCAATCTGCATTCCCACTAACAGTGCATGAGGGTTCCTTTTCTCCACATCCTTGCCAGCATTTTTTTGTTGATTCATTGATGATAGCCACTCTGGTAGGTGTGAGGTGATATCACATTATGGCTTTCATTTGCATTTCTCTGATGATTAGTGACATTTAGCAGCTTTTCATATTTCTATAAGTCATCTACATGTTCTCTTTGTAGAGTGTTTAAGCAGGTCCTTATTCCATTTTTTAATTGGATTTTTAGTGTTTTCTGGTGTTGAGTTACATGAATTCTTCAGACATTTGGGTATTAACCCCTTATCAATATATCATTGGTGGATATATTCTCTCATTCAGTGTATTGTCTTTTCATTTTGCTGATAGTTTTCTTTTCTGTGCAAAAACCTTTTATTGGATGTAATCCCATTGTTTATTTTTTCCCCTTCCTTGTGAGATATATCAGAAAATATAGTACTACAATAAATTTCTGAGACTTTACTGCCTATGTTTTCTTCTAAAATTTTTATGCTTTTGAGTCTTACATTTAAGTCTTTAATCCATTTTGAATTTATTCTTGTGTATTGTGTAAGTGGGTGGTTTAATTTCATTGTTTTGAACATATCTGTCCTATTTTTCCAACACCATTTATTGAATAAACTGTCTTTACACCATTGTATGTTCTTACTTTCTTTGTTGAATATTAATTGAACATATAAGAGAAGTTTTATTTATGGACTCTGTATTCTGTACCACGGATTTATATGTCTGTTTTTATGCCAGTACCATGCTGTTTATATTACTACTAGAGGCCCGGTGCACGAAATTCGTGCACGGAGGGGGGTTGTCCCTCAGCCCAGCCTGTACCCTCTCCAATATGGGACCCCTTGAGGGATGTCCGACTGCCCGTTTAGGCCCGATCCCGGTGGGCAGTCAGATCCCTAAACGGGCAGTCGGACATCTCTCTCACAATCCAGGATTGCTGGCTCCCAACTGCTTGCCTGCCTGCCTTCCTGATTGCCCCTAACCGCTTCTGCCTGCCAGCCTGATCACCCCCTAACCATTTCGCTGCCAGCCTGTTTGCCCCCAACTTCCCTCCTCTGCCGGCCTGGTCACCCCTAACTGCCCTCTCCTGCAGGGTTGATCACCTCCAACTGCCCTCCCTTGTAGGCCTGGTCCTTCTCAACTGCCCTCTCTTGCAGGCTGGGTGCCTCCCAACTGCCCTCTCCTGCTGGCCATCTTGTGGTGGCCATATTATGTCCACATGGGGGCAGGATCTTTGACCACATTGGGGCAGCTATATTGTGTGTTGGAGTGATGGTCAATCTGCATATTACTCTTTTATTAGATAGGATAGAGGCCTGGTACAGGGGTGGGGGCCAGCTGGTTTGCCCTGAAGGGCGTCCCGGATCAGGTGGGGGTTCCCTTGGGGTGTGGGGCAGCCTGAGCGAGGGGCTTGTGGTGGTTTGCAGGCCGGCCATGCCCCCTGGCAACCCTAGCGGAGGCCCTAGTATCTGGAATTTATTTTCCTTCTACAATTGAAACTTTGTAGCCTGGAGCGGAGCCAAGCCTGGGGCTCCCTCCGAGGCCGGCAGCCATTTCTGTTGGGGTTATAATTAAAACTTTGTTGCCTTAAGCGGGTGGGCCCGGCCAGGGTGTGCGGAAAGCTTTGCTTCCCCTTTTGCCGGTGGCAACCCTGGCTTGCTCTCTCAAGCTCCATTCTGCCGCCATTTGTTTGAATTTGTTTACCATCTATAATTGAAACTTTGTAGCTTGAGTGGAGGCTTAGGCCTGGCAAGGGCAGGCGGAAAGCTTGGCTTCCTCTGTTACCTAGGAAACCTTGCTCTCTGTGGCTGTAGCCATCTTGGTTTGGGTTAATTTGCATACTCGCTCTGATTGGATGGTGGGCGTGGCTCGTGGGCATGACTTGTGGGTTTGTCGGAGTTATGGTCAATTTCCATATTTGTCTATTATTAGATAGGATGACCTTATAGTATAGTTTGATATTAGGTAGTGTGATTCCTCAAACTGTGCCCTTCTTTCTCAAGTTTGCTATGGTTATTTGGGGTCTTTTGTGGTTCCATATAAATTTTTGAAATATTGATCCAGTTCTGTGAAATAGGCTATTCATACCTTGATAAGAATTGCATTGAATCTATAGATTATTTTAGCTACTCTGGACATTTTAATGATGGTAATTCCTCCTATTCATAAACACAGTACATGCTTCTACATATTTATATCTCTAATTTCTTTCTTCAGAGTCTCATCATTTCCTAGTACAGGTCTTTTACATCATTGTTTAAATTTATTCCTATGTAATGTTTTTAAAAAATAACATATGTTAAAAATAACACAGACACACACACACACACACACACACACACACATAATTTTTATTGTTAAAAGTATCACAAATGTCCCCATTTTCCCCTATTGATTTCTCCCATCCTGCCCTTGCCTCCCTACCCCTGACATTCAGCACCCTAGAGTCTTTGTCCATAGGTTATGCATATACAAATATGAGTTCGTTGGTTGATCTCTTCCCCTCCAACCCTACCATACCTTCCCTCTGAGGTTTAATAGTCTGTTCGATGTTTCTATGTCTCTGGGTCTATTTTTGTTTATTGTTTTACGTTTTTCATTAAATTCCACAGATGAGTGAGGTCATGTGATACTAATCTTTCTCCCACTGGCTTATTTCACAAAGCATGATGCTCTCCAGGTCCATCCATGCTGTTGAAAATGGTAAGAGTTCCTTCTGTTTTACAGCAGCATAGTATTCCATTGTGTAGATGTACCATAGTTTTTTAATCCACTCAACGATGATGGGCACTTACGCTGTATCCAAATATTAGCTATTGTAAATTTCCCTGTTATAAACATAGAGGTGCATAGATTCTTTCTGATTGGTGTTTCTGATTTCTTAGGATTTATTCCTAGAAGTGGGATCACTGACTCAAATGGGAGTTCCATTTTTAATTTTTTAAGGAAACGCCATACTGTTTTCTACTGAGGCTGCACCAGTTTTCATTCCCATCAGCAGTTTACTAAATTTCTCTTTCCTCTACATCCCTGCCAACATTTGTTGTTTGTTGATTTGTTGATGATAGCCATTCTGGCAGGTGTGGATGGTATCTCATTGTCATTTTTATTTGCATCTCTCAGTTGATCCCATTTACAATAGCAAAAGGAAAAAATTTTAAGATACTTAGGAATAAACTTAACCAAGAAGGTAAAAGTCCTGTTCTCTGAAAACTAGAGGGCATTGAAAAAATAGATAGAGGAAGACATAAACAAATGGAAGAATATTCTGTGTTCATGGATTGGTAGAATCATCATTTAAATGTCCATACTACCCAAAGCAATGTATAGATTTCATGCAATCCCCATCAAAATAGCAATAGCATATTTCACAGACCTAGAACAAATATTCCAAAAATTTATATGCAATAAAAAAAAATATCCCAAATAGCTGCAGCTATCTTGAGAAAAAAGAACAAAGTGGGATGGATCACAAAACCAGATATCAAGTCATACTTAAAATATATATTCACTGATTTCAGATAGGAAGGGGGAGAGAGAGAGATAGAAACATCAATGATGAGAAAGAATCATTGATCGGCTGCCTCCTGCTTGCCCCATACTGGGCATCAAGCCCACAACCCGGGAATGGGCCCTGACCAGGAATCAGGCCGTGATCTCTTTGGTTCATAGGTCATCTCTCAACCATTGAGCCATGATGGTGAGGCTTTTCCTAGGTAAATTTGTGATGCAATTGTAAATGGGACTAATTTCTTAGTTTCTCTTTCTGCTAGTTCACTATAGGTATATATAAATACAACTGATTTCTGGATATGTATCTTGTATCCTGCTACTTTCCTGAATCCATTGATTAGTTCTGATAGTTTATTGGTGGAATAATTATAGTTCTCTATATACAGTCTCACGTCATCTGTAAATAATGACAGTTTTACTTCTTCCTTTCCTATTTGAATGCTTTTTATTTCTTCTTGTCTGATCACTGTCGCCAGGACTTCAGTACTATCCTACCTAATAAAATAGTAATATGCAAATTGACCACACCTTCGCTACGCCCAAGCCACGCCCACTAGCCAAAGCCACACCCACCAGCCAATCAGGGCGAGTATGCAAATTACCCAACAAAGATGGTGGTTAATTTGCATACAGTGAGAGAGGGAGGAGTGAAGACTGAAGACAACTTAGAAGGAAGAGGGAGGAAAAGCGGAAAGCAAGGTGGCTGCCAGAGGGAAAGCCCGGGCGGAGCGGAGCGGGGTGGAACGGGGCGGAGTGGGGCAGGCGGCAGTGGCGAGCGGGTGCAGGCACAGTGGCCGCAAAGGCGGTGGCTGTGGCAGCGCCCGCGGCCGCAACAGCCGCTTGCAGGATTTTCCTGCAAATGGGCTACTAGTCGTATATAATAAAAGCTTAATATGCAAATTGACCGAACGGCAAAATAACCAGTCGCTATGACGTGCACTGACCACCAGGGGGCAGGTGCTCAATGCAGGAGCTGCCCCTTGGTGGTCAGTACACTTCCACAGGGGTAGCACTGCTCAGACAGAAGCTGGGCTCACAGCTGGAAAGTGCAGCAGTGGTGGCAGGAGCCTCTCCTGCCTCCACAGCAGTGCTAAGGAGCAGCGAGCCAAGTAGTAAGGAGCAGCAAGGAGGTGGGAGGTAAGGAGTGAGGGATCCTAGACTGCAAGAGGGATATCCGACTGCCAGCTTAGGTCAGATCCATGGGAGATCGGGCCTAAGCCAGCAGGCAGACATCCCCCAAGGGTTCCTGGACTGAGAGAGGGATGTCCTAAGCTGGCAGGCAGACATCCCCAAGGGCTCCTGGACTGTTAGAGGGCATAGGCCAGGTTGAGGGACACCTCCCCTTCCCCCCCGCCAGTGCACGAATTTTGTGCACCAGGACTCTAGTGTTAAATAAGAGTAGTGAAAGTAGATATCCCTCACATGTTCCCATAACTTTGTGTATCATTTAGTTTTTTTCCTATTATTGATTTCCAGTTTTATGCCATTGTGGTCAGAGAAGACGTTTTATCTGATTTCAATCTCTTTAAATTTATTGAAACTTGTTTTGTGTCCTAGCATGTTATGTGACTTGATTTGACCTGATTCTTTATGCTGGTTTTCATTGATTTCACACTGATGGTGCACATCTCTTCCAAACTGATATTCAATGACATCATGTAGATAGATTGCAAACAGCCAAAATAAAAATTTCATTACAAAAAATGGCATGTGCTACAAAGCAAGAATTTCCAAAAAGAGAGAGAAATCCTTTTTAAAAGTTCATGTAACTGCACACCACTGGGTTTATATTTAGCAGATAGTTTTAGCAATGGGTCCTACCTTAACATCTGATATTAGTATAGATAATTACTGATATTAGTATAGATAATTTTATATCTTAGATATAGGTACAGCTGTAGATAGAGATAAAGGTAACTATAGCAATACTCATATAGTATAGGTAGTAAAGATGTAGCTTTCTTATGGTTAATGTTTACATGGCATTTCTTTTCCATTACATTAAACTTTTCTATAATTTTATATCTGAGAGGTATCCTTTGTTAACTGTGTAAAGTTGGATTCTGCTCATCTTAGGTATATGAACAATTATTATATTTATGGAGAATTTTATCTATATACTAGAGGCCCAGTGCATGAATTCATGCATGAGTGGGGTCCAGCTGACACGGCCCCAATCTGGGTGGATTGGGGCCAGGCCTGTTGGGAGGAGGAAATGGGGGAGGTTGGCTGGTGGGCCCTGCCACCGATTGGGGTAGGGGGGCCTATTGGGGGCCAGCAGCCTGGGGGAGGGACCATGGGTGGTTGGACAGCCGGCCCTACCTCTGATCAGAGTTGGGGTCCAATCAGATACGGAGCTGGCTTGGGGGAGGAGCCGCAGGTGGTTGACTGGCCAACCCTGCCCTTTATTGGGGTGGGGGGGCCAATCTGGGGTAGGGACGGGCAGGGGGAGGAGCTGCAGGAGATTGGCCGGCCAACCCAGCTTCCTATTGGGTTGGGGGGGCAGATGGGGTTGGGCCTGACAGGGGAGGGGCTGTGGGCCAATCGGGGTTCGGTGGGCTGATCAAGAGCGGGACCAGCCAGGGGTAAGGGCTGCGGGGGTGAGGGGGTTTGTCCAGGTCGGGGGAGAGGCCGCAGGAGGTTTGCCAGCTGGCCCCACCTCGCCAATCCGGCTGGTTCACTGTCCCCAGTGGGCATCATAGCTACCAGTCATCCCGGTCTTTACTGCATTCTGGTGGTTACATGTTCCGGTAGCTGGCTTTATATATATACTAGAGGCCTAGTGTACGAAATTCGTGCACGGGGGGAGAGGGAGTGTTTGTCCCTCAGCCCACCCTGCACCCTCTCCAATCTGGGACCCCTTGAGGGATGTCTGATTGCCCGTTTAGGCTCGATCCCATCAGGCCTAAACGGGCAGTCGGACATCCCTCTCACAATCCAGGACTGCTGGCTCCCAACCACTCGCCTGCCTGCCTGCCTGATTGCCCCTAACTGCTTCTGCCTGCCAGCCTGATCACCCCCTAACCACTCCCCTGACAGCCTGATCAACGCCTAACTGCTCCTCTGCCAGCCCGATTGCCCCTAACTGCCCTCCCTTGCCAGCCTGGTAGCCCCTGTCTTCCCCTGCAGGCTTGGTCTACCACAACTGTCCTCCCCTGCAGGCCTCGTTCCCCCCAACTGCCATCACCTGCAGGCCTGGTTACCCCCAACTGCCCTCCTCTGCAGGCCTGGGTCCCTCCCAACTGCCTTCCCCTGCAGTCATGGTCCCCCCCAAATGCTCTTCCCTGCTGGTCCAGTCATCCCCAACTGCCCTCCCCTGCCAGCCTGGTAGCTCCAATATGCTCTCCCCTGCTGACCTGGTAGCCCCCAACTGTCCTCCTCTGCTGGCCTGGTCTCCCCTATCTGCCCTCCCCTGCTGCCCTCCCCGCCCCAACTGTCCTCCTCTGCTGGCCTGGTCTCCCCTATCTGCCCTCCCCTGCTGCCCTCCCCTGCTGGCCATCTTGTGTCCACATGGGGGCAGCCATCTTAGACCACATGGGGGCGGCCATCTTTGACCACATGGGGGCAGCCATCTTGTGTGTTGGAGTGATGGTCAATTTGCATATTACTCTTCTATTAGATAGGATAGATATCTAATGTAGCCATAATATATTTAAACTTATATTTTCCACATTACTATGACTTTATTCAATACATATTTCATATTTATTCTCTCGTCTTCCTCCCTTTTAATTAAATATATATTTTGTTATTCCATTACCCCTCTATTAGCTTATTAATCCTAAATTATCCTATCTAATAAAAGAGAAACATGCAAATTGACTGTACCACTGCTACGCCCACAAGCCACACCCACCAGCCAATCAGGAGTGAGTATGCAAATTAACCAACCAAGATGGCAGCGGCCACAGAGCTGGAGGAAGCAGGAGGCTTGGGTTGCCCCCGGCGATGGAGGAAGCCAAGCTTCTGCAGCCCTGACCTGTCTTGGCCTCTGCTTAAGGCTACAAAGTTTCAATTATAGAAGATAAATAAATCCCAACAGAAATGGCTGCCACCACGGAGTGAGCAGGAGGCTTGGCTCCACTCCAGGCTACAAAGTTTCAATTGTAGAAGATAAATAAATCCCAGATCCCAGGGCCCCCACTTGGGTCGCTGGGGGGCATGGCTGGCCTGCAAACCACCACAGGCCCCTTGCTCAGGCTGCCCCACACCCCAAGGGAACTCCCACCCTGATCCGGGACACCCTTCAGGCCAAACCAACTGGCCTCCACCATTGCACCAGGCCTCTATCTTATCTAATAAAAGAGTAATATGCAGATTGACCATCACTCCAACACACAAGATGGCTGTCCCCATGTGGTCAAAGATCCTGCCCCCATGTGGATATAAGATGGCCACCATAAGATGGCCAGCAGGGGAGGGCAGTTGGGAGGGACCAGGCCTACAAAGGAGGGCAGTTGTGGACGATCAAGCCTGCAGGGGAGGGCAGTTAGGGGTGACCAGGCCGGCAGAGGAGGGAAATTGGGGGTGACCGTGCCTGCAGGGAAGGGCATTTGGGGGGGACCCAGGCCTGCAGGGGAGAGCAGTTGGGGGGGGACCAGGCCTGCAGGGGAGGGCAGTTAGGGGTGACCAGGCCTGCAGGGGAGGGCAGTTAGGGGTGACCAGGCTGGCAGGGAAGCAGTTAGGCATCAATCAGGCTGGCAGGGGAGTGGTTAGTGGGTGATGAGGCTGGCAGACAGAAGCGGTTAGGGGCAATCAGGAAGGCAGGCAGGTGAGCAGTTGGAAGCCAGCAGTCCTGAATTGTGAGAGGGATGTCCGACGCAGTTGGACATCTCTTGAGGGGTCCCAGATTGGAGAGGGTGCAGGCTTTTTCTTACACCTGAAAGGTAATCAGAACAGCTCAAGCCTTGGTTGAAAAAGAGGAAGAACTAACCATGGTAGGTTCAACTTATCATTTAGTCTCCTGTTGCTTCTGATGGCACCAGGTCAGCTGTCTATGTCCCCTCTGCCTTAGAGTACATACATAATTTATGATGGTGAATCGGGGCAGCATCAGGTGAGTGTCAGAGAAAAGGGCCTGGCAGCAGCCTTTGGCTCTTTGGCAATACCCATGTGAGGCCACTCAGAATCTGGACAATTGAAATGGCCTCCGAACTGTCAGCCTGCTTGCAATTTCACAGCTATACTCCACACTAACTGGTGTCATGTTTCTAAATCTTTTTTTTAAATATTAATTTTGAAAATGTGAAAATTACAGAAATATGTGAAGAGGGAATTAATAACCATCCATTTCTTACCCACCACATTTTTATTTCCTTCTTTTTTTTGTCTTTTTCTTCTTTCAACATCCATTGACCATCTATTATGTGGCAGGAACTGTTTTAGGAGATACAAAGATGACTGTAACTGACATCTTATCTCAGCCTCAAAGGAAAGAGGTATTCAAATGATGGCAGTATTTGTCCTAGCATATGCACATATTTTAATTTTGTTTTATTTTTGTAATTATTTTGATTATTCACTTTGATTAAGAAATATATGCAAACAGAACAAAATTCAAAAATTGCAAAAGGGCATAGATTTAAAGATAAGTCTGTCTCCTATTCCCATCCCAAAGGCAACCACAGGTATCAGTCTTATTTTTCTTTTTTTTTTCTTTCCCAATGTGTATATATGTGCATATATACATATTTATAAGTAGATATTGTAATATACACATATACCTATGTATAATATGTAAGTATTATACTATATGCTTTATTTTATATCTTGCATATTCTACTTAGTACATTTTGGAGGTCATCAACACATAATGAACAGCTTACTTTTTATTGTCTGCATAATAGTCAATTGTATAAACATTAAAATACATATAAATCATAGATGTTTCATATATATATATATATATATATATATATATATATATATATATATATATACACCAATCATATATGAATATCATAAACACATAGTTTGGAAGTTTACACTTGACTATTAAGAAATATTTATTTATTTTCTGGTAGGAAGTATTGAATTAATGGTATTCCTCAATTCATGGAACATCATCAATAATGATCTTTACAAGGTTTTTTCTTACTTTTCTCTCAGTACTGTGTTTTTAGATCTACTCATGTTGTTTTGTGTATATATAGTTTGTAGCTAATATAATCCACAAATGAATCCATGCATATATTTTTTTTCCTGGTCTACCAGGTAGTAGCAAAAATGGCCACCTTTTGGGGAGCTTCCTTCTTGGAAATGTGAAATTGTAGCTCTTATCCTACCCCACCCGCTTTGGAGGCTCCAGTCAGGGGGTGGAGGCTCAGAGTTGCCAATTTCCAGCTGCATTCTTGTGAATTTCTAAGCCATATTTATGGGTAACATTTGGGTAAAAGGAAGAAACATTCTTTCATTTCCTGTAGTTCCCGTGGGGCCTTATCCTCACTATTGAAACAGTCAGGAACTTCTGTCTCTGCACATGAACTCTAGGTGGAGGTAGGCAAAGATGCTGTATAGTGGGATATAGGCTGCTTACTTGGAAGGCATCTTTGCATGAGGCAGCAGGAGATGAGCGGCAAAGTTCAGTGCATGGTGGGAACCTTGACACCCTGGGGGTGCAGGGAGGATCAGAGACTGTAACAGCGCCACCTGAGTTCAGGGGGCAAAATATTGGGCATGGTTGAAACTAGTATATGGCATTAGCACTCCCTAGAAGCATTCAAGTGTCCCAGGTTCTACCATCAGAGTTTAGGTCTCCCATGAACTAGATGATTATGGAGATCTTTCTTCCCTAAGTCTCTGGAATTGTGGTTGGCAGGCAGCCCTCTCTTTCACGATACCCTTGGATATCCTTTCTTTCTTCTTTCCTCTGGGCCGAAGGGACGTATATGAGCCCAGAATGTGTAAGTTCATCCCAGTCATCTTTCAGGGCCTCTTTGGGAGAAGAGAAGACTCCTTTGTTCCTATCATCCTGCAGCATTATCCTGGCACTAGCGATGCGTCCAAATGAAAAACTTCTTATGTTTTCCTCATAAATTACATCATCCTGTTTCTTATCAGGGTGACTAAAGGCTGTGAAAATCAGATTCGGGGAGTTCACTCCTCCATGTAATCAAAATCTTCTAACAAAGTACCAATAGTAAATATTGTGTGGTCTGGGAATTTGTAATTTTAGTCCATTCTTGTTTAAGTAATCAAATTATGAAAAAGAAATTAACCAGGAAATTTCCTTCATTTTTGTAGAAAAATCTTTAAAGAGCCATCAAATGCTGCCCACAGGGGCTTTCCAGCCACCATTTCTCTTTAACTGAAGTGATAAGAAAGTTTTCCAGTTTCCTAGAAACATCCTGGATAATTTCTGCAATCCTGACTTCCCATCTGGCAGTGCCTTGGTTTGGATGATGAATTACATGATCATCATATCTATAACTAGGTTTTAGGTCCTTGTAAATTGACTAGCAGTTGGTTACCACTCTGTAGACCCTCAGGTGGTCCCTGAGCCAGGTGCACCTCACATGCCAGGCTCTAAGGGTGTGAGAGGAAAACAGGCACGCGGTGGGACAGTGGGGAGACCAGACATATTGGGACATGCAAGCTGCTGGATACAGGCTTCGACAAGAAGGATCCCTCAGAGGGACAAAGAGTGTGCCATGCAGCATGTGTGGTTAGAGGAGGGGAGTGCCTTTGATTCAAACAGAAATATATTGAATCATGACAGAAAGAAGTTCTCTGGACAAAAAAACACTTATATGGGGTGAGGCAAAAGTAGTTTACAGTTGTGAGTATGCAACACGGAGTTTATTCTTTTATTATTATTTATTAGTTATTGTATTATTGTCCATACAAACAACTGTAAACCTTGATTTGCCCCACCCTCTGTGCATGCAGAAAATAGGTGACTGTGAACAGCTCATCCTGAGTCAGACTGCAGTGGCAACTCAAGAGGGGAGCACGTGAATTCCCTCACTGTTCTCCAAGAGGAATTACACTATTTTTTTTCTTTTTTCTCAATTTTTGAAAATCCTTTTCTCCTTTATTTTATAGATTCTGAAAGCAGTAGAGGTAGTGGTGATGTGGAATTTTGTGTATTATACCTTCATTATTATTTCAAAATCTTTTTTTTTTTTGCTATTAGTCTGTATGATACTTATTATATGAAATTTATTTAACTGTAAATGTTAAACATGTGCTTAAAAAGTAAGTATATTCTTTATAATGTGAAAAGATCTCTATATATCTAATAAGGTAAGCTTTTAAATTATTTATATATCCTGATTATTTTTTTTCACTCTGATCTATCACTTTTGAGGGCAGATATTAAAATTTCCCCAATCTTCACCACAATTATCAATTTATCTGCTTCCTTCTGTAGGTCTCTTTATGGTTGCATTATATAATTTGAGACCATGCTGTTAGGTCCACATAGGTTCATGAATTTTATATCATATGCTCTGCTTTATGTTTTATATGAATATAATATTTCTTTTTTCACCCATTATATTATTGTCTTTAATTATATTTTGAGAGATTTTATGCATTCTAGGTTTCTTTAGTTTCTTTTGGTTTTGTCTGTTTAAAGATATTTCTGTCCCAAAACTTGTGGGAAATTATCTGAAAGGATTTGAATAGGTTTTTTCAACATTGGCACTACTGAAATTTAGTCCACCTCATTTGTTGTGGGGCGGGGGGGTTTCGGAGAATGTTTAGCAGCATCTCTGGTCTCTAATCACTAGACACCAGTAGCACCCTTCCCTAAGTTGTGAAAAACCAAAACAATTTCCAGATATTGCTAGATATTCCCTGATGCTGGAGGTGGACAGGGGCGGGGGCGGGGTGGGGTCCAGGTGAGGTTGGTGGAAAAGATTGTCTCCAGTTGAGAATAACTAGATTAGAGGGAAGAGTCTCTAGAGTTCTGCCAAGACCAGGGATAATTTGTGTTTCCACCAGCCCAGTAGAAAACAAAACAAAACAGAACAAAACGCACAATTCACGGAACAGGAAGTAAAGAACTCAGAGTGGTATTGCCTCATTAGTGGAGTATAATTAGCCTTCTACTGAATATTGTTCTTCTCTTGCTTATCAAAGCTTAAAATAAAACCTCAAAAATATCACACTGTTTCCAAAGAACTTAATTGCATCCCAGAGAAAAGCTCAAGAATACCTTATATAATGAAAGAGTAATATGCAAATTAACCATCACTCCATTACACCCACAAGCCACGCCCAGCAGCCAATCAGGAACGAGTATGAGAAAATTAACCCAACCAAGATGGCTGCAGCCACGGAGAGAGCAGGAGGCTTTGGTTGCCCCCGGCAATGGAGGAAGCCAAGCTTTCCGCACACCCTGGCAGGCCCAGGCCTCCACTCAAGGCTACAAAGTTTCAATTACAGAAGATAAATAAATCCCAACAAAAACGGCTGTGGCCACGGAGTGAGCAGGAGGCTTGAGTTGCCCACGGCGATGGAGGAAGCCAAGCTCCCACAGCCCTGGCCTGCCTTGGCCTCTGATTAAGGCTACAAAGTTTCAATTATAGAAGATAAATAAATCCCAACAGAAATGGCTGCGGCCATGGAGCAAGCAGGAGTCTTAGCTCTGCTCAAGGCTACAAAGTTTCAATTATAGAAGATAAATAAATCCCAGATCCCAGGGCCTCCGCTTGGGTCGCCGGGGGGTGTGGTTGGCCTGCAAACCACCACAGGCCCTTCGCCCAGGCCACCCGACACCCCAAGGGAACCCCTACCCTGATCTGGGACACCCTTCAGGGCAAACCAACTGGCCTCCACCCATGCACCAGACCTCTATCCTATCTAATAAAAGAGTAATATGCAAATTGACTATCAATCACTCCAACACACAAGATGGCTGCCCCCATGTGATCAAAGATCCTGCCCCCATGAGGACACAAGATGGCCACCACAAGATGGCCAGCAGGGGAGGGCAGTTGGGAGGGACCAGGCCTGCAGGGATAGCAGTTGGGGACGATCAAGCCTGCTGGGGAGGGCAGTTAGGGGTGACTAGGCCAGCAGAGGAGGGAAGTTGGGGGTGACCGTGCCTGCAGGGAAGGGCATTTTGGGGGGACCCAGGCCTACAGGGAAGGGCAGTTGGGGGGGACCAGGCGTGCAGGGGAGGGCAGTTAGGAGTGACCAGGCTGGCAGGGGAGCAGTTAGGCATCAATCAGGCTGGCAGGGGAGTGGTTAGTGGGTGATAAGGCTGGCAGGCAGAAGTTGTTAGGGGCAATCAGGAAGGCAGGCAGGCGAGCAGTTGGGAGCCAGCAGTCCTGGATAGTGAGAGGGATGTCCAACTGCCCGTTTAGGCCCGATCCTACCAGGATCGGGCCTAAACGGGCAGTTGGACATCTCTTGAGGGGTCCCAGATTGGAGAGGGTGCAGGCTGGGCTGAGGGACACAAACCCCCATGCACAAATTTTGTTATCTCATAATTCTTGTCTGTTTTTTATGCAAAATTACTTCTTACCTTTCCCTTAATTTTAAATTTTTAAATTATACTTTACTATACAAAACACAAAATTTATCATTTTAGCCATTTGAGGTATACAACTCTGAGGCATTTACGGTATTCATCACCAATATCTCATTCTAGGACTTCTAAAACTCTATAGAACATCAATGCAATTGAGTATTTTGCAACTGTGGAAAAATAAGAACAAATATATCTATGGATCAATATAAAGAAATATAAGGATATATTGGTAAATGGGAGAAAAGCAATATGCAAAAGTACACTTAATAGCATGCTACTTTCTATGTAAAAATGAAGGGGAAATAAAATATACTTGTGTCTTCCCATTTGAGCAAAAAGAAACACAAGGAGAATTAATCAGAAATTAATAAGATTGTTTACCTACAAGAGGTGGGCAGAAAAGATGGGAGATAAGTAGAATTATTTGTATCATTTGACCATGTTGTGTTTTGTCACTAAAAATAAAAAGGAGAGGTGGTGAACAAAACAAAATAAAATAAAACAAAACAAGTGAATCGAAGCATATTTCAAATTAAAACTATAATTAGATTAAAGGGAGAAATAAAATAAATAACCTAAATAATTCTTGACCTCAGGATTATGTCTATATATTCTCAAGAACAGGCATATAGATCAATGGAACAGAACAGAGAACCCAGGAGTTGAATTGACCCAACCCATTACCCTCAATTAATATTTGACAAAGGAGGCAAGAGCATACAATGGAGTCAAGACAGTCTCTGGAACAAATGGTGTTGGGGAAACTGGACAGGTACATGCAAAAAAAGTGAAACTATACCACCAACTTACACCATAGACAGGAATAAACTCAAAATTGATAAGAGAATTAAATGTAAGTTGTGAGGCCATAAAAAATCTTAGAAGAAACCATAGGCAGCAAAATCTCAGACATCTCTCATAGCAATATGTTCACTGATACATGTCCTAGGACAAAGGAAACTAAGGAGCCAATAAACAAATGGGACTACATGAAAATAAAAAGCTTCTGCACAGCAAATGAAACCATCAACCAAAGGGAGCCCACTGCATGGAAGAACATGTTTGCCAATGATACCTCTGATAAGGGGTTAATTTCTAAAATATATAAGGAACTCATACAACTTAACAAAAGGAAGACAAACAATCCAATAAAAAATGGGCAAAGGACATCAATAGATACTTCTCCAAAGTGACCTAGAGACATGAAAAATGGCTCAAAGTCATGATCATCAGACAATGAGGTATCACCTCACACTTGTCAAAATAGCTACCATTAACAAATCAACAAATGGCAAGTGCTAGCAAGAATATGGAGAAAAGGGAACTATAGAACACTGCCAGTGGGAATGCAGAATGGTGCAGCCATTATGGAAAACATTATGGAGTTTCTTCAAAAATTAAATATGGAACTCCCATTTGACCCAGTGATCCCACTTCTAGGAATATATTGTAAGAAACATGAAACAAATCATAAAGATTGTATGTACCCTGATGTTGACAGCATTGCAATTTGCAATAGCTAACATCTGGAAACAGCCCAAGTACCCATCCATAGATGAGTGGATAAAAAAGCTGTGGTGCATTTACACAATGGAATACCATGTGGCTGTAAAAAAGAAGAAAATCTTACCATTTGCAACAGTATGGGTGGACCTGGAGAGTATTATGCTAAGAGAAACAAGCCAGTCAGAGAAAGGTAAGTATCACATGATCTCACTCATATGTGGAATGTAATGAACAAAATAAACTTATGAACAAAATAGATCCAGAGCCATAGAAGCATGGAACAGACTGACAAATTTTAGAGTACGGTGGGGGTGGGAGAGAAACTAACAGGTGAACTTCTGTGCATATATGCAAAGCCCATGGAAACATAATAGTGTGGTCAAGGCATGGGATGGGCAGGTATGGTATAGAGGGGGTCAATGGGGATAAGAAACAAAGGGACATCTGTAATACTTTTAACAATACAGATAAATGAAAACCAAAACAAAACAGAAACAAACTTTTAAGTGTACTTAGTGTGTCATTAACCCTTTGCACTCGCTTGCTTTTTTCTCGATTCCTTTATTCTAATGCTAACCATGTCGAGTCACACTCGACATCCGAGTGAAAAAGGTTTTAACAGTGTGGTCTGAGCTCAAGATTCTGAAACAACTCACCATGTATCCGAGGATTCAAGAAGTAAGTAAACACTGAAGAAAAGGGAGCGACTCCTAAGTCCCCGGGAAAGGAGCTGTGTACTACTACATGGAAAAAAAGAGACTGTGAAAAACTCCATGATGGCAAACTGGAATAGGAGGTATTGAGTGGAACACATGGATTTTAAAATATATAAATAGACTGAAAATTATAGGTTATAGAGCAACACCTATACTTTTTCCATCCACCATTCTTCTATCCCTATCTGGACCCACCTCCTATGGGTAAACTTTCCTTTAGTTCCTTAATTTCTAGTTTTTACTTCTTGTGTTTCTTCTATGCATACTTCCCAGTTGGCTTTTCTGCGATCATTTAGAATCCTTGTAAGTAATGAACATACCTAGATCTTCAAAATGAATAACAACTGTAATGGATTATAACTCAAGAGAATAGGAATCCATAAGTCCATATTGATATAAGTAAGTTAATATGAATGGAAAATAAGAGTAAGATCCTTCTCATGTGAGAATACAATTAATAAACATAGAAGAAATGATAGAATTATAAAAATCACCATTTGGCCACCACATTTCCAATATTTGTATCATATAAGAATCATCAATGAATGTTAAATGTAGTCAATGCAATTTTAATAAACATATATGTTTATATTGTTTCAAAATACGTATCCAAATGAAACCTATTAATAAACAGGTTAAAATAGTAACTTTTAAAAATGATAACTTTACAGTAGAGAACCTGACACACACAACCTTAGCCAACTGATCAGGGTAAAACACTACTCATTGGAAAAATTAATATCATATACCTTCTAATAATATGCTCTGTGATATATCTACTGAAAATCTAAGCCTGAAATATACATACATACAAATATATGATAAACACAGTAAAATGTTAACCATTGGGGAATCCGTTTGAAGACTGTCCAGGAATTCCTGATATCATTTTTACAACTTTTCTATATCTTTAAAATAAAAGCAAAATAAAAAGTGGAAAAATCCATTCTCCCGAATGGAACAATGCCCAGGAAGAAAGGCATCCAGGGCATGACTGGACTCAGGGACACTATCCCCTAGGACTCCAGTCCCCCTGGCTCTTGGACACACAGCTCCCAAAGGGCAGTCAGAAATCAGCCACAAGCTTGGGGACTTGGTTGCAGTCTCTCAGTAGCAGTGAAGTGTTATCTTTGGACTCATTTCTCTGGAGCTGGTTAAGGAAAAGGAAAGTCTGTAGAAGTGCCAAGGCCCCAGATATTGCTTCTGTGTGTCTGGATGTTAGGTCTCCTGAAGAAAACCTGAGGAGAAGGGCAACAGTCTGGAGCAGAAGGTGTCTGAACTCACCAATGACGAGCCCAGGTAAGAGGAGCTGGAAATCTGCATTTGTGCTAGATGGATCTGCCTGTGTGCTAGTGGGTTCATGTGTGAGACTGTGTCCATGACTGTGTGTATCAGTCTGTGTGTCTGTCTGAATATACTATGTACGCTTGTGTACGAGCTGTTTGATAGTTTTGTGTGTGCGTGCACTATGTATCTGACTCTTTTCCTGAGTCAGACTTAACCTGGGCTCTGTTTTACTTGTAGTGTGTGTAGATCCAGTCACCAGCCTCCTGTCGTGTGATCAGAGACTCCTCATTCATGTCTGTGAAAGTAAACACTGGCATCACAGCTGAGCATCGGCAGTGAGACTGTTGTCTCTGCTGCTGGACAGGAAGATGCCCTACCTCACCAGGAACCAAGGTCAGCTGAGAGAGGGCTCAGACCTGTGCTCAGCAGCGTGTGCTGGTGCACATGGGAGCTGTGTCTGTGGGTGACACACGTGTGTGAGAGCAAAAAGGGATGTTGTTGGGTTTTCTCTGTATGTTACCATGTGTATGAGACCACGTGCATGGGGTGTTGGTGATAGTATAATGATGGTGCCTGTGACAGAATATGCTTAACTGCCCCATGCTGACTTCCCTCCGAGGAAGGGGATGGGACACAAGGGGGAAGCATACCTCTCATTAACAGGAGGGTGTGGCTGCTTAATGCAGTGAGTGTGGCTGGGTGGGCATATGTATTGTTGGTGTGTGTTTCCTGAGATATTTTGGAATTGTTTGTGCTTTTGTGTGTTTTTGGTGATGTATGTGTATAGTGCATGAGTTATGTATATATGGGGATTAAGTGTTTACCAGGTGTGACATGAGCCAGCTGTGTTGATGTGCATTGTGAGTGTTTGTGGGTGAGTGGACCATCATTGAGTGATGTGTATGTCCCACTTTTTGTGTTAATTATGACTTGTATGTATGTCTATGAGTGTTTATGAGCTAAACCCCATATTGGCTACCCTTCCCTTAGGATGGGAAAATGATCACAGTTCATTGAAATTCTCAAATCGGCAGTGTATGTGTGTGTGTGTGTGTGTGTGTGTGTGTTTGTGTGTGTGTGTGTGTGCGTGCGCATGTGTTTCTGCGTGTGATTTGTATGTGTCTGGGTCTTCCAACTTCCCCCTATGACCTGAAATATTTCCTTCAGAGCCCTTCTCCTAGGGCACCATTGGCTGAGCTAAACAAGCTCCAAAGAACCCCCGTGTCTGAAATGGATCTGCTGTGCTTCTCACATACCTGAGTGTGACTGTGTCACTCAGAGGTTTTTAACACTTTCACTTAATGTCCAGGCAAAGAAACATTAGGTGCCACGCTGTGTGAAGTAAGAGTGCAGGACTGCCACCCATTGGTGTGTCAAACCTTGAGAAAGTCACTTAACTCATTGGCCACTGTTTTCAATCTACAAAGCGAAAGGAATGACACTTGCCTCATAAAACAGAAGTCCTCAACTAACTTGTATTTGTAAGCAAATGATAATGAATGTGAGGGTGTTTTGTTAATTGAAAAACAGACCATTATCAATGAAGGGAACTCTCTAGATAGAAATCCAAGAAACTTTTGAATTACTGTCAACCCTAAATTAGCAAAGGGTGTTCCCAATGAAGAGGGAAGTTCCATGGGGAGTGGGTAAGAGCACGGGTTCTTATCATGCCGACATATTAGACTAAACTGCACGAAGTAGACAATATTTGATCATTTTTCTCCTTTACATTTATTCTTAAAGAGGACATAAATATATTAGATTTAGGTGTGTACAACATGATGATTTACCAATTATATACCGATCACCACAATAAGTCTTATAACAGTCCAGTTACAATAAGTCTTGTAACTCCATTAAAGAATATTTGGTACTTTTTAACCTACAATAATGGTGTAAAATTTATATCCCTTATATTTCTATTTCCTAACAGAATTCTTCATGCAACTGTGAAGATTTTTAATCTGGGAATGGAAAGCTGATGTTAGATTTACTTAGGAAACTGGATAAAGCCTTTAACCTCGAGTTCAGTACAGTGTTTATGCCACCAAAATGCTCAGCATTATTATGAAAGATCGTTTGTGGACTGTTTTGGTTTTTTCTGGCATCTAGTGGTTTCAATGGCCTCCCATTTCTAGCTTGTCCCTGTGTTTCCAGCTGGGGTCCCATGGCACAATGCTCCACAAACACCTACTCAGCACTGGCGTCTCCCATCACTTTAAAGCAGAAAGAACTGACAGTTTTTCAGGGGTTCAACTTCTAGTTCTGCCAGGGTGAATTATTTCGGTTTGGCTCTGGCCTGGTGTAGAAATTATCCCTGCAGGCTCTTCAAGACCTAAACTCATAGATGTGGGGACTTTGGTTCCCTTGTTCACTGCTGCATCTCTGTCCTTAGTAGAGGTCCCGACACTGACTCCATGTTCAATAAATCATGGTGAATGACACAGTGAATACCCTCTTGCTTCTTTGTAATGAGGTCCTATTGAATACGTGGGGTTCCACTGTTTCCCTGGAGTCAGACTACAATAGAGGAAAGATGCATACATCCACAGGTGTGAGAAATTAATATGAAAAATTTTAAAAACGAATGGTTTTCCTAGAAAATGATGGTATGACATGTGATGGTTCTGATCTTCCTTTCTAGGTTCCTGAGATTCCCACACCTTCTTCATCCCCAGCAGACAGAAGAGCAGCATGAGGCCTGAGAACCAGAGCAGCGTGTCCCAGTTCCTCCTCCTGGGGCTCCCCATCCCGCCAGGGCAGCAGGGCATGTTCTTCACCCTGTTCCTGGGCATGTACCTGACCACGGTGCTGGGCAACCTGCTCATCATCCTGCTCATCAGGCTGGACTCTCGCCTGCACACGCCCATGTACTTCTTCCTCAGCCACTTGGCCTTCTCTGACATTTCTCTTTCCTCTGCTATTGTCCCAAAGATGCTCATGAATATGCAGACTAAACATCAATTCATCTCCTATATGGGATGCATTTCTCAGTTGTATTTTTACATACTTTTTGTTGGTCTTGACAATTTTCTTCTGGCTGTGATGGCATATGACAGGTACGTGGCCATCTGTCAGCCCCTACACTACACCACCATCATGAGGGAGGGGCTGTGTGTGCTGCTGGTGGCTGGCTCCTGGATTATCTCCTGTGTCCATGATTTGCTGCACATTCTCCTATTGGTCCGACTATCCTTCAGTGCTGATAATATAATCACCCACTTCTTCTGTGACCTGGCTGCACTCCTGAAGCTGAGCTGCTCAGACATCTCTCTCAATGAGTTGGTCATCTTCACCGAGGGAGGAATGATTTTCTTCCTGCCTTTTGGTATAATTTTGGGCTCTTATGTCCGTGTAGGAACCATCATCCTGAGGGTGCCCTCCACCAAGAGACTCTTTAAAGCCTTTTCTACCTGTGGCTCCCATCTCTCTGTGGTGTTGTTATACTATGGGACAGCTGCAGGTGTTTACTTTTTCTCCTCATCATGGGGTTCCAAGGACATAATTGCTTCGGTCATGTATACAGTAGTTACCCCCATGCTGAACCCCTTCATCTACAGCCTGAGGAACAGAGATATAAAACAGGCCTTAGAGATGTGTGTCAATAGAGTTAAGTTCTTTAACTGGTAATCACTAAATCCTCTTGTTGCAGTCAGGAGCACAGTGAGACAGATCTTCTATAATTATTGTACCGTCGACATCTCCATATAACCTTAATAGAATATGCATTCTGTTGTTATGTCAAAGTGCTGTTAATATTCAACTTGGTCAAATTTGCTACTTGGGTTGTTACTAATTCTTTATTCCCTTGTTCATAATCTCTTATAAGACCTATGCAAATTTTTTTGTAAAATATGTTACACAATTATAATTTTGAGTTTGTAATTTTAGACTATGTTATTGAGGACTCACTGGTTTATCATCATGATCCATTCCTGAAGAACTTTTTTTTAACTGATTATTGTTTGCTGTCTCACACTGGCTTCAAGCTGATTGTGCACATCTCTTCCAACTCACATTCAATGACTGTGATGTTGGTAGACTTCAATCAGCCATGATAAGAATAATTACACTATGAAAATTAGCATGTGCTACAAAGCAAGACTTTATAAATGCATTTTAAAATGAATTTAACAGCCACATCTAGCAATGGATCCTACCTTAACACCTCGTCTACTTCTGATATTAGTACAGATATATTATAACTAAATCTATAGACACTACTATAGCATAGGTAGTAAAGATGCCCTTTACTCGTTGTTAGTGTTTACATGGTATTATTTCCATCACTTTAAGGGTTTGGTATGTCTTTATATCTGTGAGGAGTCCATCACTATCAGTATAAAGTTGGATTTGCTCTTTTTATGTAAAGCAACAATTATTATATTTGAGGAGAATTTTATCTATTGATATCCTATATAATAAAACCCTAATATGCAAATTGACCAAACGGTAGAATGACTGGTCTATGTGATGCACACTGACCACGAGGGGCCTGACGCTCAATGCTGGAGCTGCCCCCTGGTGGTCAGTGCGCTCCCACAGGGGGAGCACCACTCAGCCAGAAGCACCACTCAGCCAGAAGCCAGGCTCACAGGTGGCAAGTGCAGTGGCAGTGGCAGGAGCCTCTCCCACCTCCGCTGCATGTGGACAGTAAGGAGAAAGGGGTGCCAGACTGCAAGAGCCTGACTGCGAGAGGGATGTCTGACTCTCTGATGGGTCCCGAATTTTGAGAGGACACAAGCCACGCTGAGGGACCGCCCCCCCTTAGGGCACGAATTTTGTACACCGGGTCTCTAGTCTAATATAATCATAATATATCTAAATTTATATTTTACATATTACTGATTTTTATTGAATACACCTGCTTCACATTTATTGTCTCTTATCTTCCTCACTTTTGATTAATCAAATATATATTTTTATTTCATTCCCCTATGTGGACACAAAATGGCTGCCACAAGATGGCCAGCAGTGGAGGGCAGTTTGGGGAAACCAGGCCTGCAGGGGAGAGCAGTTGGGGGCAACCAGGCCTGCAGGGGAGTGCAGTTGGGGGCAACCAGGCCAGCAGGGGAGGGAAGTTGGGGGTGACCAGGCCTGCAGGGGAGGGCAGTTGGGGGTGACTGAGCTGGCAGAGGAGGGCAGTTTGGGGCGACCAGGCCTGCAGGGGAGAACAGTTGGGGGTGACCCAGGCCTGCAGGGGAGCACAGTTGGGGGGGACCAGCCCTGAAGGGGAGGACAGTTGAGGGGAACCAGGGGAACCAGGCCTGCAGGGGAGCACAGTTGGGGTTGGCCAGCCTTACAGGGGAGGACAATTAGGAGCAACCAGGCCTGCAGGTGAGGGCAGTTGGGGGCATCCAGGCCAGCAGGGGAGGGCATTTAGGGGCGACCATGCTGGCAAGGGAGAGCAGTTAGGGGTGACCAGGCTGGCAGGGGAAGGCAGTTAGGGGCAATCAGGCTGGCAGGGGAGCAGTTAGGGGGTGATCAGGCAGGCAGAAGCGGTGAGGGGCAATCAGTCAGGCAGGCAGGCAAGCGGTTGGAAGCCAGCAGTCCTGGATTGTGAGAGGAATGTCCAACTGCCCGTTTAGGCCCAATTCCACCGGAATCAGGCCGCTTTAGGTAGTCAGACATCCTCCAAGGGGTCCCAGATTGGAGAGGGTGCAGACTGGGCTGAGGGACACACACACACACACACACACACACACACACACACACACACCTGTGCATGAATTTTGTGCACCAGGCCTCTAGTAAGAATGACAAAAGATTATAACTCAGCCGAAACCGGTTTGGCTCAGTGGATAGAGCGTCGGTCTGCGGACTGAAGGGTCCCAGGTTCAATTCCGGTCAAGGGCATGTATATTGGTTGCGGGCACATCCCCAGTGGGGGGTGTGCAGGAGGCAGCTGGTCGATGTTTCTCTCTCATCGATGTTTCTAGCTCTCTATTCCTCTCCCTTCCTCTCTGTAAAAAAATCAATAAAATATATTTAAAAAAAAAGATTATAACTCAGAGAATAAGAATCTATGAGTCCATAATGACATAAATGAATAAATAAAAACTAATGAGTGTGGGAAAAGAGTAATTTTCTTCTTATAAGACAATACAAGTAATAAATCTAGAAGAAATAATGGAATTATAATATCACAATTTGGCAACAACATTTGTAATAATTTTCTCATATAAGAATCACCAATGGATGTCAAATATAGTGAGTTGAAATTTTAGTAAAGGAAATATTATGTTTGCATAGTATCAAAATATCTACCCAAATGATATCTATTAATTACAAGGTTAGAATAGTAACTTAAAATAGTAACTTTCCAGTAGATAACCTGGCAGACACTATATTATCCAATTATAGGTTAGGTCAAAAGTATGCCTAGAGAGCTGGAAAGTGTGTTGTTTGGTTTTCTCTGTGTGTACATTACCATGAAAACTAATACAATAATAATAAATAATAATATGTGAATAAACTCTGTGTTTTGCATACTCACAACTGGAAACCTACTTTTTTCCAACCCAATATGGCATTTTACAATTTTTCTCTATGTTTAAAATCATTTAAAATGTTAAGTTGAAAAATCCTTTGTCCCAGCTGGAATAATGCCCAAGAAGAAAGGTGGCCAGGGCATGACTGGAATCAGGAACACTGTCCCCCAGGACTCCAGTCCCTGTGGCTCTTGGACACAAAGCTCCCCAAAGGGCAATCAGAAATTAGCCAGAAACTTGTGGACTTGGGTTTTGGCACAGTCTCTTATTAGTAATTAAGTATTATTTTTGGACTCATTTTTTAGGAGGTGGTTAAAGAAAAGGAAAGTCTGTAGAAGTGCCAAGGCCCCAGATATTGCTTCTGTGTGTCTGGATGTTAGGTCTCCTGAAGAAATCCTGAGGAGATGGGCAACAGTCTGGAGCAGAAGGTGTCTGAACTCACCCATGACAAGCCCAGGTGAGAGGAGCTGGAAATCTGCACTTGGCTATGGATCTGCCTGTGTGCTAGTGGGTTCATGTGTGAGATTCTGTGTCCATGAATCTGTGTGTGTGTGTCCACATGTATTGTATAAGCTTGTGTATGTGGTATTTAATAGTTGTATGTGTGTGTGTGTGTGTGTGTGTGTGTGTGTGTGTGTGTGTGTGTGTGTATGCACTATGTATCTGACTCAAAGTTCTGTTTTAATGCATGTAGAACAAGTTATCACTTCTTGGTGTGTGGTGAGTGACTCCTGATTCATACCTCTCATCAAAAACACTGGCATCACAGCTGAGCATCGGCAGTGAGACTGTTGTCTCTGCTTCTGGACAAGAAGATGCCCGACCTCACTAGGAACCAAGGTCAGCTCAGAGAGGGCTCACACCCCTGCTCAGCAGCGTGTGCTGGTGCACATGGGAGCTGTGTCTGTGGTGGCACACTCGTGTGTGAGAGCTGGAAGGGATGTTATTTGATTTTCTCTATGTGTATGTTATTATGTGTATGTGTCCAGGTGCACTGGATGTTGTTGCTGGTTTAATGACTGCCTGTAACTGAATAGGCTTAACTGTACCAAGTAGACACCTGTCCCCTAGAAGGGGATGGTCAGAAGGGTGGAAGCAATCCTCTCAATAATAGGAGGGTGTGTGCTACTTGTTGTAGTGAGTGTGTGGCTGGGTGCACATATGTGCCTTTGGTGCATGTTTCTTGTCAAATTTTTTACAAAAGTATTTTAATTTATTTCAGAGAAAAAGGGGAGTGAGAGAGACATAGAAACATATGTCTCTATGTTTGATGAGACAGAATCGTTGATAAGCTGCCTTCTGCACACCCCCACTAGGGATTGAACCCACAGACCAGGCATGTACCCTGATCAGAATCAAACATTGACCTCCTAGTAGATAGGTCAACACTTAACCATGGAGCAACACCAGCCAGACACTTGTAATATTTTCTAATAGTGGTCTTGTGTGCTTTTGGTGATGTGTTGTATGGAACTTGAGTTATGTATATTTGGTGAGTTGAGTATTCACCAGATGAGTCCATGAGTCAGGTGTATTAGGACTTTTGTGGGTGATATGTCCATCATTGTGTGTTGTGTATGTCTCACTTAGTGTGTTACTTATGATTTGGATGTGTGTAGACAAGTGTTTTTGATCTGAACCACATATTGGATATTCTTCCCTGAGAATGGGAATGTGATCACAGGTGACTGGAACGCTCAACACAGCAGTGTGTGTGTGTGTGTGTGTGTGTGTGTGTGTGTGTGTGTGTCAGAACTCACGTAGGTCCTTACCTGTCCTCCTTCTCTGACACCATTAGCTGAGATAGCCACACTCTAAGCAACTCCTGGTTTCTGGAAACAAATCTGTTCTCATTTCCATGTACCACAGTGTGAGAGTCCCTCAGATTTTGCAACCTCTTCTTTACATTTTATTTTTTAACCTTTTGCACTCGGATGTTGAGTGTGACTCGACACGGTTAGCATTAGAATAAAGGAATCGAGAAAAAAGCAAGCGAGTGCAAAGGGTTAAAAGATTTTCTTTTTTGTCATTTCTTTTATTTACCTTTCTTCTTCTTTACTCTTATTAAACATCCCAGGAAAATAACCTTCAGGCATCAGGCTGTGTGAAGTTATTGAGCAGAATCATCATCAAATAGTGGAGAGACCTTGGGAAAGTTACTTAAATTTTTTGTCTTAGTTTCCCCATCTATAAAATGAAAAGAATTACACTTCTATTGTGAATCTTACAGAGGCTCTCAGTAAACAGTTTTTGTGCAAAATAAAGTTAATATATTTGAAAATTTGTCAGTTGGAAGGTATATAAATATAAAGGAATGAAATTATCTAGTAAGAGGTTCCAAAACTTTGGACAACTTTGAGTCCTCACAGCTCTAATGTAATACATTGTACTGCCCCCCCCCCCCACGCAAGAAAAAGGATGTTTTCCTATGTAATGGTTAAGAGCAGGGTTCTAATCACAAATATATATTAGACGGAACCCCATGAAGTAGCTAATACTTGGTGATTTTTATTATATAAAAACTAGTGGCTCAGTGCACAGATTTCTGCACCCACAGCAGAACATAGAATCACATGGCCCCACAAGGAATCGGGCTCCATCCTGTTTTTGGGGTGCATTACCCGAGAACCTCCACTGCCAAATCACCACAGCTCAACAGCTGCTGTGTAGAGCTTCTACCCGTGGTGGTCAGTGCATGTCATATGTACTGGCTGGTCAGATGGTCACTTAGCCTTTTACATATATAGATGATAATACAAATTTTAGACATTATATTATTACATACATTATACATACAGATATAAACACGTGTGTGTGTTCATTTATTCCCTACTGCATTGCTTACGCCTAGAGAATTTATATCATTTATGTTTCTATATCATAAAAACTAAAACAGGTGAAAGAACACAAATTCTTAGTGCAGCTGTGACAAGATTTTAAAATCTGGGAATGTAAGGTTGACATAAGGATTTCATTAGGAAATGTAGGTAGGTCCTTAGGCTAATACCCAAATGTTGTACTAAATGTTCAACCATATTATGGAAGATAGTATGTGGACTAGTTTGATTTTGGAGCTATTCTGGCATGAAGTGCTTTTAAATGGCAACCCATTTGAGAGTGCCCCTGAGTTTACAGCTGTGGGTCAGTGAGACCCGGCAGATTCACAGGAGGAGTTTGAAAATGCTCTGAGAAGCCCAACTCACCCCTGAAGACTCACATTATTTTCAGGCACTAACAACCGATACCAGTTCCAGGGCTCATTTTCTGTTTCTGCCACAGTGAATTATTATGTTTTGGCTCTGGGCTTGTGTAGAAATTATCTCTCCATGCTCATCAAGATCTAATCTCACAGAAGTGGGCAGCTTGCTTTTCTTGTTCACTGCTGCATCTCAGTTCTTACAAGAGGTCCTGACACAGACATGATGTTAAAAATTATGGTTAAATAAAACAGAGAACACCCTCTTGCGACTGTGTAATGGTTAAATAAAACAGAGAATACCCTCTTGCGACTGTTGATTAATTTCGGGTTCAATGTTTTCATGGAGCCAGACTGGGAGAGAAGAAAGATGCATACATCCACAGGTGTGAGAAATAAATATGAAAAATTTTAAAAATGACTGGTTTTCCCACAGAATGATAATATGACATGTGATGGTCCTGGCCATCCTATCCAGGTTCCTGAGATTCCCACACCTTCTTCATCCCCAGCAGACAGAAGAGCAGCATGAGGCCTGAGAACCAGAGCAGCGTGTCCCAGTTCCTCCTCCTGGGGCTCCCCATCCCGCCAGGGCAGCAGGGCGTGTTCTTCACCCTGTTCCTGGGCATGTACCTGACCACGGTGCTGGGCAACCTGCTCATCATCCTGCTCATCAGGCTGGACTCCCGCCTGCACACGCCCATGTACTTCTTCCTCAGCCACTTGGCCTTCTCTGACATTTCTCTTTCCTCTGCTATTGTCCCAAAGATGCTCATGTACATGCAGACTCAGCAAAAATCCATCTCCCATATGGGATGCATTTTTCAGTTGTATTTTTTCATACATTTTGCTGGTCTTGACAATTTTCTTCTGGCTGTGATGGCATATGACAGGTACGTGGCCATCTGTCACCCTCTGCACTACACCATCATCATGAGAGAGGGGCTGTGTGTGTTGTTGGTTGCTGGCTCCTGGATTATCTCCTGTGCCCATGATTTGTTGCACACTCTCCTATTGGTCCGATTGTCCTTTGGTGCCGATAATATCATCTCTCATTTCTTCTGTGATCTCGCTGCTCTCCTGAAGCTGAGCTGCTCAGACATCTCCCTCAATGAGCTGGTCCTATTCGCCGAGGGAGGAATGATTTTCTTCCTGCCTTTTGGTGTTATTTTGGGCTCCTATATCCGTATAGGGACCATCATCCTGAGGGTACCCTCCACCAAGAGACTCTTTAAAGCCTTTTCTACCTGTGGCTCCCATCTCTCTGTGGTGTTTTTATACTACGGGACAGCTGCAGGTGTTTACCTTTTCTCCTCATCATGGGGTTCCAAAGACATAATTGCTTCGGTCATGTATACAGTAGTTACCCCCATGCTGAACCCCTTCATCTATAGCCTGAGGAACAGAGATATAAAACAGGCCTTAGAGATGTGTGTCAATAGGATTAAGTTCCTTAACTGGAAATCACTAAATTTTCTTGCTACTGTTAGGAGGACAGTGAGATAGATCTCCTAAAATTAGTGTATGGTTGACATTGGAATATACCTTTCATAGAACATGCCTTTGGTTGTCTTGTACAAATTTATTACTATGTCAACTAAGTCATGTTTGATTCTTGGATTGTTAATAATTCTTTATTCCTAATTGATGATTTTCATTTTTTCATCATCTCTTATAAGACATATGCAAAATCTTATGCAGAACATGTTGCACAATTATAATTTGTGAGTTTGTCTCCATTTTGTGATATCTCATTTTTGCTTATGTATTTTTATTTTATGTTATAAAAACTCACTTATTTAGCATCATATTCTGCCTCTGGTGAACTTTATTTATATATTTATTTTTGAACTAATTCCTTTATGCTGGGTTTACTTGGCTTAAAGCTGATTGTCCACATCTCTTCCCACCGCACAAACAATGACATCATGTTGGCAGACTGCAATCAGCCATGGTGAGAAATTACATATGAAAATTGGTATGTGCTATAAAGCAAGACTGTTAAAAATATAGAGACTTTTCAAAAATGCATTTAAGAGCGTATCACTTTGTGTATAACTAGAAAACTATTTCTAGTAATTGGGTCCTACCTTAACACCTCATTTACTTCTCATACAAGTATAGGTACATATAAGATATAAATACAGATACAGATGTAGATACCAGTGTAGTACAGGTAATAAAGACTCCCATGACCTGGGATTGAACCCACAACCATTCAGTGTGCAGGCTGAAGCTGTAACCACTTAGCAACAACGGCCAGGGCTATTCCCCATTCTTTCTGTCTCAGTCCTGACCTACATCCTATGAGCACACACACCCTAAGCTTCAAAATGAGTAACTATGGCAATGGATTATTACTCAGACAATAAGAACTCATGTGTCATGATGATATAAATGAATAAATAAAAAACAAAATGACTAGGGAATGAGGGTAAGTTTTTTTTATAGGAGAATACAACTAATAAGCAAGAAAGATACAATAGAATTAGAAAAATCACCATTTTGCCTCAACATTTTCAATAATTTTGTCATATAAGAATTACCAATGGATGTTAACTATAGTGGGTGAAATTTTAATAAGGAAAAAGTTATGCTTACATAATATCAAATGATACCTACTAATTACAAGGTTAAAATAATAACTTGAAGAAAATTGTAACTTTTCTGTAGAGAACTTGCCAGACACCACCTTAACCAACTGATCAAGGATTAAAACACTAGATATTTCATCAAGATATCTGCAGATTAGCTGAAAGTTACACCTACTAGCTCCCAGCCCCAAACCAGATTTGCAACTAAATTACAGAGCAATCAATTTGAAAAATAACTCAAGAATAGCTAATATGAAAACTTATAACCAAAAAGTACAGAAGTCACATGGGGGTTGGTGAGAAGGGTGGAAGATGGTAAAAGGGAGAGCCTCCTCATAAATGTGCGGTTGTGCTGAAAAGCCAGAGGGATATCGCAGGCATGGAGCTCCCTCCCCTAAGAAGCATAGGGTCTCAACCCCATGCAGGGATCCCAACCCAGAGCAGCAGAGACTTGAGGAGGAACTTGTGAAGCATCTGGTGTTTGGAATCAGTGGGGATTCTGTCCACTGGGGAGATTTGGACCACACTATCACAGGTAAAGCAAAATAAAGAGTTCCCAGTCTTTATTCGTTACCACCAAACCAGCACTGCAAGAAATGTTAAAGAGACTGCTTTCAGAAGAAGAAAATACATATTGTAGAGAGGAACATAGGTAAAAGAAAAAAAATGGCAAGAAACAAGTAGCTATCAATAATACTTTAAATGTAAACAGATTATTTCCTCCAATCAAAAGACATAGGGTATGGGGAGGGTGGTTGGGTGGGAGTTAATCAACCAAAGACATTGTATGCATATATGCATAAACCATGGACACAGATGAAAGGGTGGTGAAGGCCTGGAGGGGGAGGGCAGGCTAGGGAGAGTCAATGTGGGGGGGAAAAGGGGGACATATGTAATACTTTCAACAATAAGGAATTATCCTATCTAATAAAGAGGGAATATGCTAATTGACACACACACTGTCACGAAGATGGCGGCGCCCACAGCCAATAAGGAGGGAATATGCTAATTGACAGCCCTGCCCTCAAGGATGGCGGCGCCCACAGCAAATAAGGAGGGAATATGCTATTTGACTGCTCTACCTTCAAAGATGGCAGCGCCCACAGCCAATAAGGAGGGAATATGCTAATTGATTGCCCCGCCCTCAAAGATGGTGGCACCCACAGCCACAAGATGGTAGCACCCAGTCCCCTCAGCTCTGCCAGGGTGGCAGGCCCACCTACCTCTGGAGTCCCCCAGTCCCCTCAGTTCCCCAGCCACCCAGTGCCAGCCTGAGGCTCAGGCAAGCCTCAGATGGCGGCTGCCCAGCCGCCCAGGGCCACCCGAGGCTCAGGTAACCAGGGCCACTGGAGGCTTGCGCTGTTGGCAGTGCCAGCAGCAGAGGTGTAATGGGGCATCGCCTTCCCCTGATTGCCCCTGAGGGCTCCCAGACTGTGAGAGGGGCAGCCTGGGCTGAGGGACCCCCCTCCAGTGCATGAATTTTCATGCACCGGGCCTCTAGTTTTAAAATAAAGATGTTAATGCATCTTATGTTCCAAAAAAAAAAAAAAAGACATAGGATAGCTGGATGGATAACAAAAACAGATCTAGAGACACAGAAGCATCGATCAGATGCTCAAACGTCAGAGGGAAGGTAGGGGAGGGTGGGGGTAAGGGGGAGAGATCAACCAAAGGACTTGTATGCATGCATATAAGCATAAGCAATGGATGCAGACAACAGGCGGTGAAGGTGAGGGCAGGACTGGGGGACTGTGAGGACAATGAGGGGATAAGGACACATTTATAATACCTTAATCAATAAAGAAAAAAAACATAGGATAGCTGGATGGATAAGAAAACATGACATATATAAATATATATACACACACACACACACACACACACACACACACACACACACACTGGTCTGGTGCACAAAAGTCATGTACGGGGCAGGGGCGGGGGGAGTGTCCCTCAGCCAAGCCTGCACACTCTCCAATCTGGGACCCCTCTCACAATCCAGGACTGCTGGCTCCCAACTGCTCGCCTGCCTGCCTTCCTGATTGCCCCACACTGCTTCTGCCTGCCAGCCTGATCACCTCCTAACTACTCTCCTGCCAGCCTGATTGATGCCTAACTGCTCCCCTGCCAACCTGATTGCCCCTAACTACCCTCCTCTGTAGGCCTGGTAACCCCTAACTGCCCTCCCCTGCAGGCCTGGTCTCTCACAACTGATCTCCCCTGCAGGCCTGGTCCCTCCCAACTGCCCTCCCCTGCTGGCCTGATCACCCACAACTGCCCTCCCTTGCAGGCCTGGTCCCTCCCAACTCTCCTCCCTTGCTGGCCATCTTGTGGTGGCCATCTTGTGTCCACATGAGGGCAGCCATCTTTGACCACATGGGGGCAGCCATCTTGTGTGTTGGAGTGACAGTCAATTTGCATATTACTCTTTTATTAGATAGGACTAGAGGCCCGGTGCACGAAATTCATGCACTAGGGAGGGTGTCCCTCAGCCCAACCTGCACCCTCTACAATCTGGGACCCCTCGGGGGATGTCCAACTTCAGGTTTAGGCCCACTGTGGGATAGGGCCTAAACCTGAAATCGAACATCCCTCTCACAATCCAGGACCACTGGCTTCTAACCGCTCACCTGCCTGCCTGATTGCCCCCTAACTGCTCCTCTGCCAGCCTGATTGCCCCCAACTACTCTCCCCTGCTGGCCTTATCACCCCCAAGGCTTTTATTAGTATAGATAGAGGCCTGGTGCATGGGTGGGGGCCAGCTGGTTTGCCCTGAAGGGTGTCCCAGATCAGGGTGGGGGTTCCCTTGGGGTGTGGGGCAGCCTAGGCGAGGGGCCTGTGGTGGTATGCAGGCCAGCCATGCCCCCTGGCGACCCAAGTGGAGGCCCTGGTATCTGGGATTTATTTATCTTCTACAATTGAAACTTTGTCGCCTGGAGCGGAGCCAAGCCTTCTGCTGGCTCCATGGTAGCAGCCATTTTTGTTGGGATTTATTTATCTTCTATAGTTGAAACTTTGTAGCCTTAAGCAGAAGCCTGTGCCAGCCAGGGTGTGCAGAAAGCTTGGCTTCCCCCATCACCGGGAAACCCAAGCCTCCCTCCTGCTCTCTCCGTGGCTGCAGCCATTTTGGGTTAATTTGCATAGTCGCTCCTGATTGGCTGGTGTGCGTGGCTTGTGGGTGTAACAGAGTGATGGTTCATTTGCATATTACTCTTTTATTAGATAGGATATGCTGTCTACAAGAGATACACCTCAGAAGAAAAGATTCACACAGGCTGTAAGGGAAGTGATGGAAAAAAATATATTCCGTGCAAATGGAAACCAAAACACACATACACACACAAACACACACACAAAACCACTGGTTTCAAAAAAAAAATCATAACAAGAGAAAAGAAGGTCACTACATAATAGTAAAGGGATTGATCCAACAAGGGGTTATAATCCTTGTAAACATATATGCACCTAATGTAGGAGCAATTAACTATATAAAGACATTCTTGGTGGACTTTCAGGAAGAGATTGACAGCAACAAAGTCATAGTACATGTCTGTCATTACTGGATAGATGTTTCAGATAAAAAATCCAGAAGAAAAAAAAATGACGTTAAAAATCAAACTGGATGGATTTAATTCATACTTATACAATATTTTATCTCAAAGCAGCAAAATATACATTATTTTCCAGTGCACATGAAACATTCTCAAAGTTACACCACATGTGAGGACACAAAATAAGTCTCAATAATTCAAGATGATTGCAATAATATCAAACATCTTCTCAGATAACAATGGTATGAAACTAAAAATCAACTACAGTAAAAAAAAAATTCTCAAAATCATTCAAACACATGGAGGACAAATGGCATGTTATTAAGTAATGAATGAGTTACCAATGAGAACAAAGAAGAAATAAAAAATCAACTGAAAACAAACAAAACTGAGAACAAAAACACAAAATCTATGGGATATAGCAAAAGCAGTCCTGAGAGAGAAGTTCATAGAATTACTGGGCTACCTCAAGAAGCAAGAATAATCTCAAAAAAAAAACCCCACAAAAACCTAATCCTACACCTAAATAAACAACAACAACAAAAAGAACAACAAATGAAGCCAAGAGTAAGTAGAAAGAAGGAAATAATAAATATTTGAGTGAAAATAAATGACAAAGAGACTAAAAAATCAACACAGAAGATCAATGAAACCAAAAGCTGGTGCTTTGAAGACATAAACTAGATTGATAAACCATTAACCACACTCATTAAACAAGAGAGGACCCAAATAAATAAAATGAGAAATGAAAGAAAAGTTAATAACTGACATCAGAGAAACACAAAGTATTATAAGAAAGGACGAAGAAAAATTAAATGCCAACAAATTGGACAACCTAACTGAAGTGGACAAATTCCTAGAAACATACAATCTTCCAAAATTCAATCAGGAAGAATCAGAAAAACAGAATATACCAATAACAACTAATAAAATTAAATAATTTTTAAAACTCCAAATAAAAGTTCTTGACTGCATGGCTTCAGAGGCAAATTTTACCAAACATTCAAAGAACTAACTTCCAAGCTCTTCTGGTGAGGCCAGCATTATCTTAATACAAATACTATATAAAGCCACTAAAATAAAATAATCTGGTAAACGTAGATGCTAAAATCCTCACAAAATTTTACCAACTGGATCCAGCATTGCATTACAAAGACCATACACCATGATTAAATGGGATTTATTCCAACGATGAAACATTGGTACAATATTAGCAAATCAATAATGTGATACATCACCCAAACAAAATGAAAAATAAAAATCACATGATCATATCTATAGATGCAGAAAAGCATTTGATAAAATCCAGCACCCATTTATGATATAAACTTTCAGAAAATTGGCAATAAAGGGATCATACCTCAACATAAGTAAGGTTGTACATGAAAAATGTACAGCCAACAAAATACTCAATAGGCAATAATGATATGCGTTTTCTTTAAGATCAGCAATAAAACAGAATGTATGCTTTCACCACTCTTTTTCAACATAGAACTGAAAGTCCTCGTTCAGAGAAGAAGAAGAAATAAAAGGCATCAAAATTGGAAAGGAGGCAGCACAACTGTTATTATTCCAGGAGACATGACAATGTACATAGAAAACCTAAAAACTTCACCAGAAATCTACTAGAACTAATACATGAATTCAGCAAAGAATTCGAATACAGAAATAATATCCAGAAATTGGTGGCATTTTTATACTCCAATATAGAACTATCCAAAAGAGAATCTAAGAAAACTATCCCATTTACTATTGCAACAACAAAAAATAAGGTACTTGGGAACAAATTTAAACAAGGAGGTAAAAGACCTGTACTTGGATAACTATAGGACATTGATGGAAGAAACTGAGAAAGACACAAATAAGTGCAAGCATACACTATGGTCATGGATTGGAATAATTAACATTAAAATGTCCCTATTACCCAAAGCAATCTATAAATTCAATGCAATTCCTATTAAAATACCAGTGACATATTCCACAGGTGTAGACAAATATTCCCAAAATTTATATGGAACCAAAAAAGACCCCATATATCCTCTGCAATCTGGAGAAAGATGAAAAAAATTGATAATTCTGGATATCAAATTATACTACAAGGCCATAGTATTCAAAGCAGCCTGTACTCACATATAAGAACAGGTATATAGATCAATAGAACAGAAAAGAGAGTCCAAAGATTGACCCATATCTTTATGGTCAATTAGTATTTAACAAAGGATGCAAGAGCATACAATGGAGTAAAGACAGTCTCTTCAACAAATAGTATTGGGAAAACTGGACAGGTACATGCAAAAAAATGAAAATAGACCAACAGACACAAAAATAAACTCAAAATGGATAAAAGACTTAAATGTAAGTCCAAAATCATAAAAATCATAGAAGAAAACATAGACAATAGAATCTCACACATCTCTTGTAGCAATTTTTTTGTTTATATATCTCCTAGGGCCAAAGGAACAAAGAAAAGAATAAACAAATGAGACTAAATCAAACTAAAAAGCTTCAGCACAGCAAAAGAAACCATCAGCATAATGATGAAAGGGGAACCCACTGTGTGGGAGAACATATTTGCCAATGATACATCTGATAAGGGGTTAATTTCCCAAATATATAAAGAACATCTACAACTCAACACCATGAACAAAACAATCTATTAAAAATTGAGCAAAGGACCTGAAAAGACACTTCTCCAAAGAGGGCATACTAGTACATATGGCCAATATACATATGAAAAGATGTTCATTGTCTTTAATGATCAGAGAGATGAAAATTAAAATGATAATGAGATATCACTTTACACCTGCCAGAATAGCTATCATTGATAAATCAGCAAACAAGTACTGGTAAGGATGTGTAGAAAAGGAAATTCTAGTTCACTATTTATGGGAATGCAGACTTTTGCAGCCACTGTGGAAAAACAGTATGGAGTTTCCTCAAAAAAATTAAAAAAGGAAATGCCTTCTGATTTAGTGACCCCACTTAAAGGAATATGTCCTAAGAATTCCAAAACACCAATCAGAAATAATATATGCCACCCTGGACAGTGTGGTTAAGTCATTAGAGCTTCTGCTTCTGCCTGTGGACCAAAGGGTGGTAGGTTCCATAACCAGTCAAGGGCATGTACCAGAGTTGCAAGATTGATCCCTGGCCCCGCTTGGGGCACATTCAGGAGGCAACCATCAATGTGTCTCTCATTGACGTTTCTCCTCTCTCTCTCTCGCTCTCTCGCTCTCGCTCTCGCTCCGTCCCTCCCTCCCTCCCTCCCTCCCTCCCTCCCTCTCTTTCTCTCTCCCTGTCTCCTTTCCTCCCTCCCTCCATTCTACTCTATTTCAACTCACTGGAAAAATATCCTCTGATAAGGATTAACAAAAAACAAAAAAACACACAAATGAGAGGGGTATAAAGGTAAGTTCTTTCTTATAGAATACAACTAATACAAGAAATGATAGAATTCATAAAGAGCCACCATTTGACTACCACCTTTGCAATAATTTTGTCGTATAAGAATCATTAAAGTGAGTGGGTGAAATTATAGGGAAAATACTATGTTTATACTAGAGGCCTAGTGCACGAGATTCGTGCACAGGTAGAGTCCCAGGCCTGGCCAGAGATCAGGGCTAATCAGGGCCTTCAGGTTGCTGGCTGGGGCCTTCCTTCATTCCGTGCCAGCCCCTAGTGGTCAGCACATGTCATAGCAAGCGACTGAACTCCTGGTGTCCTGGTAGAACTCTTGAGGGACACTTTGCATATCAGCCTTTTATATATATAGATAATATCAAAATATCTACATAAATTATACCTTTTAATTACAAGGTTAAAATCCTATCTAATAAAAGGGTAATATGCAAATTAACCATCACTCTGTCACTAATATGACGGCGCCCAGTCCTCTCAGCCCTGCAAGAGTCCCTCAGTCCCAGTGCGGGAGGGAAGGGGGGGTAGGGTGAGCAGCCTGGTGGAATGCTTGCTTCATCGCCATGACGACGAGGCAAGCGTTCCAAGCCCAGCCACGGATGGGCCTCTGGCCAGGCCAGGGCGAGGAATCCTATCTAATAAAAGGGTAGTATGCAAATTAGACGTCACTCCGCTACAAAATGGCGGCGCCCATAGCCACAAAATGGCGGCGCCCAGTGTTCTCGGCCCCGCCAGAGTCCCCCAGTCCAACCCCGCCAGAGTACCCCAGTCCAGCCCCTCCCGAGTCTCACAGTCCGGCTGGGAGGCACTCGCGCTCCTACGCAAATGATCAAGCCCCACGCACCAGCCGGTCCCCCGCCGCCGCCGCCGCCCGAGGGGGACCGGCCGCCGCCGCCGCCGCCGCCGCCGCCGCCCGCGCGGGCGGACCGGCCGGGGCGTGGGGCTGTCAAAGACCCAGCCGCACGCCCCCGCCGCTCCGCCGCCGCCGCCGCCGCCGCTGCAGCGGACGCCGCCAGCGTGGGCGGACAGGCCGGGGCGTGGGGCTGTCAAAGACTCAGCCGCATGCCCAGGCCAGTCCGCCGCCGCCGCCGCCACCATGGCAGGTTAATTTGCACACACAGGTGCTGGGCGGAGAGCAGAGTAGTAGAGCCAGTGGAGAGTGGAGCGGCTTGGGGAACTTCACTTCCCAAGCCACCAGACAGAGAGCAGAGAGGGAGAGCTGGCGGTTTGGAGGAATTGGCAGAGCGGGAGGCCGTGGGACGGAGACAGAGTAGGAAGGGAAAACCCAGAGTGCGAGGAGCACCAGGAATTCTGGGACTCATAGTTCTGGTGGCAGACAGATCTCCTAGACACTAGAGCAAAGTGAGCCTGGAGCAAGTTACTGTTGCAGTGGGAAATGGAGGGAAAGCAAAGGTGAGAGACATAAGTAAAATCAGAGTGTCTAGGAAAAATTAAAGGGAAGATATCCTAAAACTTCCAGGAAATCTCCACCAATGAAGCAAAGAAAAAAAAAAAATGCCTCTATTATTCTGTGAGCAACAAACCCAACTGGGTTGGGGTCTCAGACTATTCTCTCATATGATTGCAAAGACAGACAGAAACTCCCAGATTGAAGAGGGCTCCCAGATTGGAGAGGGTGCAGGTCGGGCTGAGGGACCCACCTCCTGTGCATGAATCTTCATGCACCGGGCCCCTAGTGCTTACATAAGAAGAGAAGGAACCCGCGAGCTGAGTAGAGTTGAGTGGCCCCTGACTCCCGAGCAAGGTCAAGTCCGGGCAGCCAGAGGGTAGAGGGGGTGGAGAATATTGTGACAGAAGGGGCTGGTGGCAGAGGCACAGGGGTGAAAGCCAGCCAAGAAAGAGAAAGGAAGCCCTTTATCGGAGTTCCTGAGAACAGGGAGGGAAGTTGTTTGCATTTCCCAGCCGCGGATGGGCCTCTGGCCAGGCTGGGGCACAGAAAGCTTGGTCATTGCCCCGGTGACGAGGCAAGCATTCTGCGCCCGGCCACAGATGAGACTCTGGGCTGTGGAGAGCCTCTAGGCAGCTGGCGTGGAGCGGCCAGGCCTCACAGAGAGCTGCTGGTACACAGATTCGTGCACAGGGCTACTAGTAGTAACTATACAAAACTGTAACTTTACAGTAGGTAACCTGGCAGATAAAACCATAGCAAATGAAGATAAGTGAAAATACTAGTCATTGGAAAAATTAATAGCATATGCCTTCTAATAATATGCACTGTGGTATATCTGCCGAAAATCAAAGTATGAAACATACACACATACAAACAAAAAAATGGTAAACATAGTAAGACGTTAACAATTATGGAATCTGAGCAATGCCTATCAAGGAATTCTTGATACATTTTTTAACTTTTCTGTATATTTAAAATCATTTCAAAACAAAAAGTGGAAATATCCTTTGTCCCAGCTTGAACAATGCCCAAGAAGAAAGGCGTCCAGGCATGACTGGAATCAGGAACACTGTCCCCCAGGACTCCAGTCCTTCTTACTCTTGGACCCTGGGCTCCCCAGAGGGCAGTCAGAAATTAGCCACAAGCTTGGGGACTTGGTTGCAGTCTCTCAGTAGCAGTGAAGTGTTATATGTGGACTCATTTCTCTGGAGCTGGTTAAGGAAAATGCAAGTCTATAGAAGTGCTAAGGCCCCAGATATTGCTTCTGTGTGTCTGGATGTTAGGTCTCCTGAAGAAAACCTGAGGAGATGCGCGATAAACTGGAGCAGAAGGTGTCTGAACTCACCAATGACGATCCCAGGTGAGAGGAGCTGGAAATCTACACTTGGCGATGGATCTGCCTGTGTGCTAGTGCAGTGGTCGGCAAACCATGGCTTGTGAACCACATGTGGCTCTTTGGCCCCTTGAGTGTGGCTCTTCCACAAAATACCACGGCCTGGGCGAGTCTATTTTGAAGAAGTGGCATTAGAAGAAGTTTAAGTTTAAAAAATTTGGCTCTCAAAAGAAATTTCAATCATTGTACTATTGATATTTGGCTCTGTTGACTAATGAGTTTGCCGTCCACTGTGCTAGTGGGTTCATGTGTGAGACTCTGTGTCCATGACTGTGTGTGTGTGCATGTATTATATATGTTTCTGTTATTTAATAGTTGTGTGTGTGTATGTGTGCGCGCACGCACGCGTGCTGTGTATGTGAACCACAGTCCTATTTTAGCAAATGTAGTACAAGTTATCAACACCAGGCATGGATTAGGGACTACTGATTCATGTCTGTCATCATAAACACTGGCATCACAGCTGAGCATGAGGAGTGAGATTGTTGTCTCTGCTGCTGGACAAGAAGATGCCCGACCTCACCAGGAACCAAGGTCAGGTCAGAGAGGCTCATACCTCTGCTTAGCAGCGTGTGCTGGTGCATATGGGAGCTGTGTCTGTGGGTTACTCACTCATGTGTGAGAGCACGAAGGTGTGCTGTTGAGCTCTATGTGTATGTGACCATGTGTGTGTGACCATGTGCATAGGGTATTGGGGTGTTTTAATGACAGTGCCTATGACTAAACAGGCTTAACTGTTCCATGCTGACTGCCCTCCCCTAGTCAAGGGATGGTCAGAAGTGTGGAAGCGTGTCTCTCATTAATAGGAGTGTGTGTGCTGCTTGCTGTAGTAAGTGTGACTAAGTAAGCATATGTGTCATTGGTGTGTGTTTCTTGTGAGATTTTTGAATTGTTTGTGGTCTTGTGTGATTTTGGTACGTGTGTGTAGTGTTTGAGTTATGTATATGTGGTGAGTTGAGTTGTCCTGAGTTAGGTGTGTTAGTGTGTTTGTGGGTGAATGGTACATCACAGAGTGTTGTGCATATCTCACCTGGTATGTTACTTATACTTGCATGTATGTATATGAGTATTCATGTGCTGAACCACAGTGAGGCTATTTGTCCCTTAGGATGGGGATGTGGGCATTGGTGACTGGAATCCTCAAATCAGCTGTGTGTGTGTGTGTGTGGGGGGTGCATCCCTGTATCTGATTTGTATTCAGGACCTCAAGAATTTCCTTAAGTGTCCTTCTGAGACACTTAGTGTCATCCTTCTGAGGCACCATTAGCTGAGATAAGCCCACTCAAAACCTCTCCTTGTTTCTTTTATTTAATACTAGAGGCCCAGTGCATGATTGAATCATGCACGTGTAGGGTCCCCTACATGCTTTCGCTTTCGATCGTGGAGGAGCTGGGTGCCTGTCCGCTAGTGCACCAGGCCTTTCAGAAGCCTCCGGCTCGGTAGAGCCTTCTGAAAGGCGTGGTGCTGGAGCAGACAGGCACCCAGCTCCCCTGCTTTTGATGGTCCGCAGCGGGACGTGAGCTCGCTGCCCCAGAGGCCCCTTCTGACCGCAGCACAGCCATGGCGCAGACGCTGAGCTCTTGCCGCCGCCGGTGACACGAGCTCAGCGTCCCGCTGGCCCAATCGGCTACCCTGGCCACCCCAGAGTCCCGCCCCCTGTGCTTCCTGCAGGCCCAATCGTGGGCGTAGCGGAGTGATGGTAATTTACATATTACCATTTTATTAGGTAGGATATTTTTATTGATTTCAGAGGGAGAGAGAGCTGGAAACATCAATTATAAGAATCATTGATCGGCTGCCTCCTGCACGCCTCCTACTAGGGATCTAGCCAGCAACCCAGGCATGTGCCCTTGACTGGAATCAAACCTGGGACCCTTCAGTCCCCAGGCCGACACTCTATCCACTGAGCCAAACCAGCCAGGGCTCTCCTTGATTCTTGAAATAAATCTGCTCTCATATCCATTTACCCAAGTGACTGATCAGAATTTTACAACTTCTTCTTTAGTTTATTAAACATCAAGGCAAAATAAACTATAGGCATCATGTTGTGTGAAGTTATAGGGCAGTGAGACCTTGGGAAAGTTACATAAATTTTTTTTAATCCTCAACAGAGGATATTTTTCCATTGATTTTAGAGAGAGGGAAAGACAGAGAAATATAGATGAGAGAAACACATCTTTTGGTTGCCTCCTGCATGCACTCCAACCAGTTCCCAGACTGGGAAGGAGCCTGCACCCGAGGTACCTGCGCTTGGCCAGAATCAAAACAGGGACCCTTCAGTCTGCAGGCCAAAGCTCTATCACAGAGCCAAACCGGCTAGGGCAAGTTACATAAATTTTTGGCCTCAGTTTCCACATTACAAAATGGAAAGCATTACACCTGTTTCTGTGAATTTTACAGAGCCTCTCAATAAATATTTATTGTATAAATAAAGCTAATGTATTTGATAATTTATTATCAGTTGGAAAGAATATAAATATAAAGAAATGAAATTATCTAGGAAGAGGACTAAGGTTTTTGGACAATTTTTGGTCCTCACAGCTCTAAAATAATACATTGTTCTTGGCTCCCTTAAGCAAGAAAAGGGAAGTTACCATGTGCAATGGTTAAGATAATGGGTCTGATCACAAAGATATAATAGATGGGACCCCAAGAAGTAGCTAATTCCTGGGAATTTTTAATATAGAAAAAAATGATAATACATATATATCAAGTTATAAACATTACATATCACATATATTTAGATACAGATATACACACAAGTGTATATGTGCCCTTCTGTCCCCTAATGTATAATTGTGTGACTACAGAACTTGTGTCATTTATGTTTCTATTTCTTAAAAGCTAAACAGGTGAAAAAACACAAATTCTTAGTACAGCTGTGAAGAGGTTATAAAATCTGGAAATGTGCCCAGCGGCTTTGGCTCAGTGGTTGAGCACTGACCTATGAACCATGAGGTTACGGTTCAATTCCTAGTCAGAGCACATGCCTGGTTTATGGGCTTGATCCCCAGTGTGTGTGTGTGGGGGGGGGGGGCGTATGGAGGAGGCAGCTGATCAATGATTCTCTCTCATCATTGATGTTTCCATCTCTCCCTTTCTTTCTCCCTGAAATAAATAAAAATATATATTTTTTAAATCTGAGAATTTAAGACTGATGTGTGGATTAATTAGAAAAGGTAGGGGAGGTCTCTAGTCGAGTATCCAAATGTTCACCAAAATGCTCAGCATTATTATGAAATATAGTTTGTGGACTATTCTGTCTTTGAGCTATTCTGGCATCCAGTGGCTTTCAATGGCCACCCATTTCTAGACTGTCCCTGAGTTTCTAGCTGTGGGTTAATGGGACCCCACAGGTTCACAAGAGGAGGGTGGTAACACTCCAACAACACCCACTCAGCATTGGAGTCTCACGTTACTTTCAGGCAGAAACAACTGACACCACTTGGCAGGGGCTCATCTTCTGTTTCTGCCACAGGGAATTACTATGGTTTGGCTCTAGCCTGGTGTAGAAATGATGTCTCCATGCTCATCAAGATCTAATCTCATAGGAGTGGGGACCTTGCTTTCTTGTTTATTGCTGAATTTCAGTCCTTAAAAGAGGTCCCAACACAGACTTGATGTTAAAAGTAATGGTTGAATAAAACAGCGAACCCTCTCTTGCTTCTCTGTGATGATGTCTTCTTAACTACAACACGGGGGATCAATGTTTTCCTGCATCCAGATTGCAATAGATGGAAGATGTATACATCCACAGGTGTGTGGAAATAATATGAAATTATTTTAAAGTGGTTTTCCTAGAAAATGACAGTATGAGATGTGATGGTCCTGGCCATTCTTTTTAGGCTCCTGAGACTCCCACACCTTCTTCATCCCCAGCAGACAGAAGAGCAGCATGAGGCCTGAGAACCAGAGCAGCGTGTCCCAGTTCCTCCTCCTGGGGCTCCCCATCCCACCAGGGCAGCAGGACGTGTTCTTCACTCTGTTCCTGGGCATGTACCTGACCACAGTGCTGGGCAACCTGCTCATCAGGCTGGACTCCCGCCGGCACACGCCCATGTACTTTCTACCAGGATCTGGCCTAAACGGGCAGTTGGACATCCCTCAAGGGTTCCCAGATTGGAGAGAGTGCAGGCTGGGCTGAGGGACACCCCTTCCCCCCAGTGTACGAATTTCGTGCACCAGGCCTCTAGTCTATATATATAAAATCCTAAGTGACCAGCCAACCGTTCAATAGCTCTGATGTGCACCAGGGGGCAGACGCTCAACACAGGAGCAGAAACCACAGGTATGGAAACATGGAACAGACTGATGAGTCTCAGAGGGAAGGGGGAAAGGAGGAGCTTGGGAAGAGATTAACCAAAGATCTTGTATGCATACTAGAGGCCCAGTACACGGATTCAGGTGGGGTCTCTCAGCCTGATCTGCACCCTCTTGCAATCCGGGACCCCTCAGGGGATGTTGGATTGCTAGTTTTGGCCTGATCCCCACAGGCCAGGCTGAGGGACCCCACCAGTGCACGAATCAGTGCATCGGGCCTCTAGTTGGTTAATAGAATTATATAGGTTTCAGGTGTATATTTCTATACTTCATCATCTATATATTATATTGTGTGTTCACCACCCAAATTCAGGTCTCCTTCCGTCACCATTTATCTTCCCTTTACCTTCTTCTACTCCCCTCCTTTCTTCTGGTAATAACTATACTGTTTTCTGTATCAATGAATTGTGGGGGGTTTACTCAATCCCTTTACCTTTTTCACTCAGCCCCCAACACCCTTCCCCTCTAACAGCTGTCAGAATGTTTTCTGTATCTATGAGTGTGCTTGTATTCTGTTCATTAAAGTCAACATATATGTGAAATAATGTGATTTTTGTCTTTCTATAACTGGCTTATTTTGCTTTGCATAATAATCACAAATTTCATCCATGCTGTTTGCAAAAGGCAAGATTTTCTCATTTTATGTGGCCAAGTAGTATTCCTTTGTATAAATGTGCCATGGCTTCCTTTCCCTTTCCATTGAATTTATTGGGGTGACACTGGTTAACAAAATTATACCGGTTTCAGATGCACAATTCCACAACACATCATCTGTAGACTCTATTGTGTGTTCACCAACACAAGTCTCCTTCCATATCCTCTTCAATTTTCCCCCACGCAGCCTACCCCTTGCAATCACCATACTATTGTCAGTGTCCACTAGGTTTTCTTTTTTGCTGAAATAAGAAACTCAGAGAAATATTTGTAGCACAGCATTTTTATCCACTGCATTTTTAATTTTTTTAAGAAACTCCATACTGTTTTTCACAGTGGCTGCACCAATCTGCATTCCCACTAACAGTGCACAAGGATTCCTTTTCTCTATGTCCTTGCCAGCATTTCTTTGTTGATTCATTGATGATAGCCATTCTGGTAGGTGTGACGTGATATCTCATTATGGTTTTCATTTGCATTTTTCTGATGATTATTGACATTTAGCACCTTTTCATATTTCTATAAGTCATCTACATGTTCTCTTTGCAGATCCTTTTTCCATTTTTTAATTGGATTTTTAGTGACAACATGGTCAAACAATACAAATAATTGTATTCATCTCATATCTTTTCTGCCCCACCTCTTATAGATAAAAAATCTTATTAGTTTCTGATAATTCTGACTGTGTTTCTTTTTGCTCAAATAGGAAGACACATGTATATTTTATTTCCCCTTCATTTTTTACATATAAAGTAGCATGCTATGAGTGTACTTTTGCACATTGCTTTACCCCATTTACCAATATATCCTCAGATACCTAAGATTTGGAACCAATTTAAGTGCCCATCAGCAGATGAGTGGATTAAAAAACTGTGGTACATCTACACAATGGAATACTACATAGCTGTAAAAAAGAAAAAACTCTTACCATTTGCAACAGCATGGATGGACCTAGAGAGTATTATGCTAAGAGAGATAAGCCAGTCAGAGAAAGATAAGTATCACATGACTCAAAACTCAAAACCATAAAAATAAATAGGCAGCCACCCCTGCCTGGGACCTGCTACCTTGGCTGTGGTCCCACAGTCAATGAGTCTCCAGCCACCCTGGGCGCAGGTTCCTGTGAGTTCTGAAGCCCGGTCCCCCCTGACAGGCCCAATGCTGTAGCCCAGGGCACTGCAACCACCCGAGCAGCAGACATGTGAGCAGCCCGCTCCTGTTCAAGGATCAGCAGCCCCGCCAGCAGACCACCTCAGGCCTAGGAGCAGCAGCCTCACGTGGCCTGCCCCTGTCCAAGGAGCAGCATCTGTATAAGTGGGCCACTCTCCGGTCCGAGGAGCAGCAACGATGTGAGCAGCCTGCCCCATCTGAGGAGCAGCAGCCGCAACAGCAGCCCATCCATGATTGAAGAGCAGCAGCCCCTTGCAGCTAGCCCCCATCTGAGAAGCAGCAGCTGCGCGCAGCCCTCACGCTGCCCCCATTCAAGGAGCAGCAGCTGTGTGAGCAGCCCAACCCTGTATGAGGAACAGCAGCGCTGCAAGCAACACGCCCCCATTCTAGGAGCAGCAGCCGCCTGAGCAACCCGCCCTGGCGGCTGGGTCATATATGGTTGCCTGTGTCCATGCACTTTTTCATATCCTCCTCTTGGTCCAACTGTCCTTCGGTGCCCACAATATCAGCCCTCCACTAAGAGACTCTCTAAAGCCTTTTCTACCTGTGGCTCCCATCTCTCTGTGGTGTTTTTATATTACGGGACAGCTGCAAGTGTTTGCTTTTTCTCCTCATCATGGGGCTCTAAAGACATAATTGCTTCGGTCATGTATACAGTAGTTACCCCCATGCTGAACCCCTTCATCTACAGCCTGAGGAACAGAGATATAAAACAGACCTTAGAGATGTGTGCCAATAGGGTTAAGTTCTTGAACTGGTAATCACTAAATCCTCTTGTTGCAGTCAGGAGCACAGTGAGACGGATCTTCTATAATTATTGTACGGTCAACATCTCCATATAATCTTAGAATATGCATTCTCTTGTTATGTACAAGTGCTGTTAATATTCAACTTGGTCAAATTTGCTACTTGGGTTGTTAGTAATTCTTTAATCCCTTGTTCATAATCTCTTATAAGACATATGCAAAATGTTCGTAAAATATCTTACAAAATTATAACTGTGAGTTTGTATTTATAGACTATGTTATTGAGGACTTACTGATTTACCATCATGATCCATTCCTGATGAACTTTTTTTAAAACTGATTATTATTTTCTGTCTCACACTGGCTTCAAGCTGATTGTGCACATCTCTTCCAACTCACATTCAATGACATTATGTTGGTAGATGTCAATCAGCCATTATAAGAATAATTACAGCATGAAAATTATCATGTGCTACAAAGCAAGACTTTATAAATGCATTTTTTAAATGAAGTTCATAGCACACATCTAGCAATGGATCCTACCTTAACACCTCATCTACTTCTGATATTAGTACAGATATAACTAAATCTATATAGATATATAGATATAGATATAGATATACAGGTATAGATAAAGATACAGATATAGAAACTAGTACAGCAGCGATAGTGAAGATGCCCCTTACTTGTGGTTAGTGTTTACATGGTATTATTTCCATCACTTTAAGGTTTGCTATGTCTTTATATCTGTGACGTGTCCATCACTAACAGTGTAAAGTTGGATTTCCTCTTTTTATGTAAAGCAACAATTATATTTGTGGAGAATTTTATCTATTAAAATCCTATATAATAATACCCTAGTATGCAAATTGATCAAATGGTGGAACAACCAGCAGAATAAATGGTCGCTATGACCAGGGGCCTGATGCTCAACACAGGAGCTGCCCTCTGGTGGTCAGTGCACTCCCACATGGCTAGCGCTGCTCAGCCAGAAGCCGGGCTCATGGGTGGCGAGAGCCTTGGCAGTGGCAAGGGCCTCTCCAGCCTCCACTGCAGGCGGGCAGTAAGGAGCGAGGTGTCCCAGACTGCGAGAGCCCGGACTGCGAGAGGGATGTCTGACTTCTGGCTTAGGCCCAATCCGGGGGGCAATCGGGCCTACCTGGGGAGATCCGGCCTAAGTTGGCAGGTGGACATTCCCCGAGGGATCCCAGTGAATTTCATGCACTGGGCCTCTAGTCTAACATAATCATAATATATCTAAATATATATTTTGCATATTACTGATTTTTACTTGATACACCTGTTTCACATTTATTGTCTCTTACCTTCCTGCCTTTTGATTAATCAAATATATATTTTTATTCTATTTCCCTTTATTTACATATTGATCATATATTATTATGTTGTTGTTGTTGTTGTTGTTGTTGTAATTCTTTTATGTGCTATACCAGTTATAGAGATTACCTCTTACCTACTCTTTAATTTTTAATTATAGTTTAATATACAAAACAAAATTTATCATGTTAGCCATTGGAGGTATACAATTGAGTGGCATTTAGGACACTCAACACCAATATCTCATACTAGAACCAGTAAAAAAACCTCTGTAGGTCATCAATGCAATATAGTATTTTTCAACAGGGAGAAATATAAGAACAGAGATATTTATGAATCAATATGGAGAAATAGGTTATATTGTTAAATTTTAAAAAGCAATGCGTAAAAGGGCATTTATACCATGCTACATGTCATGTAAAAATGAAGGGGATGTAAAATATTCATAAATATGCCCATTTAAACATAAAGACACACAGGAAGTAGTTAAGATCTTGAAACATCCCAAGCGCCCATCAGTAGATGAGTGAATAAAAAAACAAAAAACCCATGGTACATTTACACAATGGACTACTACTTGGCTGGAAAAAGGAAAATCTTTTGAGACAGCATGGATGGACCTGGAAATTATTATGCTAAAAAAAGCTATACAGAGACAAATACCATATGATCTCACTATTTGTGTATTCTAATGGTCAATAATGAAAAAACAAAACAGAAACAGAAGCATAGATACATAGAGTAGACTGACAGCTGTCAGAGGGGAGGTGTTAAGGAGGGCTGGGTGAAAAAATGGTGAAGGAATAAAGCAAGAAAAAATATATGTCACATCTAGACATGGAAAATAGTATGGTGAGTGCCAGAGGAAAAGCGGTTTGGGGGAGGTGGAAGTGAACAAAGGGAGGATCAAAGGAGAGGGGAAAAAGAGATAACTATGGGTGGTAAGTGCACAATGCGGTATGCAGATGTTTTATTTGGCTGTACACTTGACATCTGTATGGTTGTATTAAACAATGTCAATAAATGGCATTGCAATCTAGAGCAGACTGATAGCTGTCGGAAAGGAGGGGTAAGAATTATTTATGTCGTTTTGACTAGGTTGTCTTTCGCCACTAAAAATAAATAGAAGGGGTGGTGAATAAAGCAAAATAGAATAAAGTAATATAAGTGAACCTAATTATAATCCTATTATACTCTGTAATTACACCAAAGAGGAAAATAAAATAAGTACCCTAAGTAATTCCTGAACCCGGAATTTTGACTACATACTCTCACAATAAAAAAAACAAACCTGCCAACAAATTTTTAAGCTGTACTTAGTGTGTCATCAACAGTGGTATGTCAACATCCTGAAACAACTCATCATGTATCCAAAGACTCAGCAAATCCTACCTAATAAAAGAGTAATATGCAAATTGACAGCACCTTCGCTATGCCCAAGCCACGCTCACCAGCCAATCAGGGTGAGTATGCAAATTAACCCAACCAAGATGGCAGTTAATTTGAATATCAAGACAGCGAAGAAAGAAGCCAAGTGCTGCAGAAGGGAGCGAAGCTGTGGAGAAGCAAGCAGGCGGGGCAGGGAGAAGGAAGGCAAGCAGGCAGGGCTGGCGGAGAAGGGAGGCAAGCAGGCAGGGTGGGGGAGAGCGCAGCAGTAAGCCCTATTGCAGGAATCTTCCTGCAATGGGCTACTAGTAAGTAAATATTGAGGAAAAGGGAGTCTCTCTCTCTCTCTCTCTCTCTCTCTCTCTCTCTCTCTCTCTCTCTCTCTTCTCTCTCTCTCTCTCTCTCTCTCTCTCTCTCTCTCTCTCTTGGGCACTATGTACATGGAAAAGGAGAGGCTGGAAAGAACTCTCTGGTGTCAAACTAGAATTGGAGATACCAATTAGAAATCATGGGCTTTAAAATGTATAAATAGATTGGAAGTTATAGGTCATATATCAACATCTATGCTGTTTCCATCTCCCATTCTTCCTGTCTCACTCCTGACCCATCCCTTTGTGGTTAAACATTCCTTTAGCTTCTCAGTTTCTAGTTTCTTTTATATATATTTCCCAGTTGGCTTCTCTGAGATCATTTAGAATACTTGTAGGCAATAAGCCCAAATAAAGTTTCAAAATGAATAATAAATGATAAATGATTATAACTTAGAGAATGAGAATCTATGAGTCCATAATAACATCCTACATAATAAAAGGGTAATATGCAAATTAACCCTAACAGCAGAACAACTAGTAGCTATGATGTGCAATAACCACCAGGGGTCAGACGCTCAAAGCAGGAGCTGCCCCCTGGTGGTCAGTGTGCTTCCACAGGGGGAGCTCAACTTAGCCACAAGCCGGGCTGATGGCTGTGAGAGCAGCGGTGGTGGCAGGAGCCTCTCCTGCCTCCTCGGCAGCTGGCAGCGCTAAGAATGTCCGACTGCCCGGGGCCCTGATCCTGGTGCCAGAGGGAAGCCAGTGCCAGCAGCCAGGGTAAGGAAGGCCTACTCTTGCACGAATTTCATACATCAGGCTTCTAGTACATAAATAAAAAACTAATGAGTGTGGGAAAAGAGTAATTTTCTTCTTATAGGAGAGTACAAATAATAAATCTGGAAGAAATAATCCTATATAATAAAAGCATAGTATGCAAATTGTCTCCTAGACCAAATGTTTGTCCAAGAGTTCAACCAGGGGGTGGGGCCAGCCAGGGGAAGGAAGGGAAGCCCTGGCCAGCGGCGGCAGCAGCAAGCAATGGGGACGGGAGGGAGGCCCCAGCCGGTGGCAGTGGCAGTGGCAGCAAGCATTTGGGGGAAAGGAGGGAGTACTAGGCTGGCAGCTGGCAGCCGCTAGGGACCCTACCAGTGCACACATTTCATGCATGGGCCTCCAGAGGAATTATAATATCACAATTTGACAACAACATTTGCAATAATTTTCTAATATAAGAATCACCAATGGATGTCAAATATAATGAGTTGAAATTTTAGTAAAGAAAATGTTATGTTTGTGTAGTATCAAAGTATCTACCAAAATGATATCTATTAATTACAAGGTTAGAATAGTAACTTAAAAAAATAGTAACTTTCCAGTAGATAACCTGGCAGACACTACATTAGCCAATTATTGGTTAGGGCAAAAGTATGTTTAGAGAGATGGAGAAATGTGTTTGTTTTTCTCTGTGTGTATGCTACCATGAAAAATAATACAATAATAATAAATAACAATCTCTCTATATATAAACAGGTAATATGCAAATTAGCTGGGCGGCACAACTGGCTCAGGAGGAGGCTGCATCATGACCACTCAGGAGGAGCTGTGCAGGCAGATGGGCAGGAGGGGACTGCATGCCACCCCCAGCCCCAGCGGACACACACCAGGGGTGGGGGCATGCTCCAAGCGGCCTCCCCCTGCATGTCTCACTTAGTGTGTTACTTATGATTTGCATGTGTGTACACAAGTGTTTTTGAGCAGACATACACCAGGGGTGGGAGCGTGCTCAGAGCGACCACGGCGTGGCTCGGAGCACGCCCCTGGGGGTGGCGGCAGCAGCCAGAGAGAAGAAGCCCCAGTCCCAGATGCCTGGCGGTGGCAGGAGCACAGCAGCCCGGGTCCGGGTTTGTGACACCAGCAGCCAGAGTGAGGCAGCCCGGGACCCGGGTGCCTGGCAGCAGCTGGAGCAAAGCAGCCCAGGTCCTGGGTGCCGGAGGGAAGCCGGTGCCTTCAGCCAGGGGAAAGAAGGCCTTTTCTTGCATGAATCTTTGTGCATCAGGCCTCTACTATGTGAATAAACTCTGTGTTTTGCGTACTCACAACTGGAAACTTACTTTTTTTCAACCTTATATGGCATTTTACAATTTTTCTCTATGTTTAAAATCATTTAAAATATTAAGTTGAAAAATCCTTTGTCCCAGCTGGAATAATGCCCAAGAAGAAAGGCATCAGGGCATCACTAGAATCAGGGACACTGTCTCCTAGGACTCCAGTCCCTCTGGCTCTTGGACCCACAACTCCCCAACGGGCAGTCAGAAATTAGCCAGAAACTTGTGGACTTGGACTTGGTTGCAGTCTCTCATTAATAATTAAGTGTTATCATTGGATTCATTTCTCTAGAGCTGGTTAAGGGGGAAAAAAGTCTGTGGAAGTGCCAAGTCTCCATATATTTCTTCTGTGTGTCTGGATGTAAAGTCTCCAGAAGAAAACCTGATGAGCTGGGCAACAGTCTGGAGCAGAAGGTGTCTGAACTCACAATGATGAGCCCAGGTAAGAGGAGCTGGAAATCTGCACTTGGCTATGGATCTGCCTGTGTGCTAGTGGGTTCATGTATGAGACTCTGTGTCCATGACTGTGAGGGTGCATGTACTGTGTATGCTTGTCTACGTGCTATTTAATAGTTGTGTGTGTGTGTGTGTGTGTGCGCGCGCGCTATGTATGTGAACCATAGTCCCATTTTAGCACAGGTAGTACAAGTTATCACCTCCAGGCGTGTGATTAGGGACTCCTGATTCATGTCTCTGATCATACTATTGTCTCTGCTGCTGGACAGGAAGATGCCCACCTCACCAGGAACCAAGGTCAGGTCAGAGAGGGCTCAAACCTCTGCTTAGCAATGTGGGCTGCTATGTCTGTGGGTGAGACACTCATGTTTATTGCACGAAGGTGTGCTGTTGGGTTTTCTCTGTGTATGTGACCATGTGTGTGTGACCCCGTGCATGGGGTGTTGGGGTATTTTAATGATGGTGCCTGTGATTAAACAGGCTTAACTGTTCCATGTTGACTGCCCTCCCCAGGAAAGGGATGATCAGAAGTGGGGAAGCATGTCTCTCATTAATAGGAGTGTGTGTGCTGCTTGCTGTAGTGAGTGTGGCTAGGTGAGCATATGTGTCATTGGTGTGTGTTTCTTGTGAGATTTTTGAATTGTTTGTGGTCTTGTGTGTTTTTGGTGCGTGTGTGTAGTGTTTGAGTTATATATATATGGTGAGTTGAGTCTTTACCAGGTTGTCATGAGTCAGATGTGTTAGTGTGTTTGTGGGTGAATGGAACATCGTTGAGTGTTGTGCATTTCTTACTTAGTATGTTACTTATGACTGAACCACAGATAGGCTATATTTCCCTTAGGATGGGGATATGGGCATTGGTGACTGGAATGCTCAAATCAGGTGTGTGTGTGTGTGTGGTGTGCATCTCTGTATGTGATCTGCATTCAGGACCTCAAGAATTTTCTTAAGTGTCCTCCTTCTGGAGCACCATTAGCTGAGATAACCACACTCAAAGCTTCTCCTTGCTTCTTTTTAAAAATATATATTTTTATTGATTTCAGAGAGGGAGAGGGAGAGAGAGATTGAAACATCAATGATAAGAATCAGCTTCCTCCTGCATGTCCCCGACTGGGGATCAAGCCCACAACCCAAGCATGTGCCTTTGACCAGAATCGAACCTGGGACCCTTCAGTCCCCAGGACAACGCTCTATCCACTGAGCAAAATCAGCCAGGTCTCTCCTTGATTCTATAAAACAAATGTGTTCTCATTTCCATGTACCCAATTGACTGATCAGAATTTTACAACCTCTTCTTTACTTTATTAAACATCAAAGCAAAATAAACTCTAGGTATCATGCTGTGTGAGTTAAAGGGCAGAATCACCACCATATAGCAGTGAGACCTTGGGAAAGTTACATAATTTTTTTTAATCCTCACTGGAGGATATTTTTTTCCTTTGATTTTAGAGAGAGTGAAAGAGAGAGAGATAGAGAGAAATAGCAATATGAGAGAAACATATCAATTGATTGCCTCCTGCATGCACCTCGATCAGGGCTCAGACCGGGAAGCATCCTGCAACCAGGGTACCTGGCCTTGACCAGAATTGAACCAGGGACCCTTCAGTATGCAAGCCAATGCTCTACCACTGAGCCAAACCAGCTAGGGCAACTTACATAAATTTTTGGCCTCAGTTTCCTTGTTTCTGTGACTCTTACAGAGATTCTCAGTAAATATTTATTGTATAAATAAAGTTAATGTACTTGAAAATTTATTATCAGTTGGAAAGAATATAAATATGAAGAAAAGAAATTACCTTTGCCGAAACCGGTTTGGCTCAGTGGATGGAGCATCGGTCTGCGGACTGAAAGGGCCCAGGATCGATTCCGGTCAAGGGCATGTACCTTGGTTTGCGGGCACATCCCCCGTACTGGGTGTGCAAGAGGCAGCTGGTCGATGTTTCTCTCTCATCGATGTTTCTAGCTCTCTGTCCCTCTCCCTTCCTCTCTGTAAAAAATCAATAAAATATATCTTTAAAAAATAAAAAAGAAATTACCTTGGAAGAGGACCAAGAATTTTGGACAACTTTTGGTCCTCATAGCTATAAAATAATACGTTTTTCTTGACTCCCTTAAGCAAGAAAAGGGAAGTTTCCATGTGTAATGGTTACTGATCACAAAGATATATTAGATGGAACCCGAAGAATTAGCTAATACCTGGAAATATTTAATAAAGAGAAAATGATAATACATATATATCCATTTATAAACATTACATATCACATATATTAGGATTCAGATATACACACAAGTATATATGTGCCCTTCTGTCCCCTAATGTATAGTGTGACAACAGAATTTGTGTCATTTCTATTTCTTTAAAGCTAAAATAGGTAAAAGAAAACAAATTCTTAGTACAGCTGTAAAGAGGTTATAAAATCTGGGAATGTGTCCAGCTGCATTGGTTCAGTGGTTGAGCACTGACCTATGAACCATGAGGTAACAGTTTAATTCCCTGTGAGGGCACATGCCTGACTTATGGGCTTGATCCCCAGTAGGGGAGGGTGGGGCGTATGGAGGAGGCAGATGATCAATGATTATCATCATTGATGTTTCCATCTCCCTCCCTCTCCCTACTTCCATGAAATCAATAAATATATATATATATATATATATATATTTTAAAATTGGAGAATGTAATATTGCTGAGTGGATTTAATTAGGAAAGATAAGGTGAGGTCTCTAGCCGAGTACCCAAATGTTCAACAAAAAGCTCAGCATGATTATGAAATATAGTTTGTGTACTATTCTCTTTTGGATCTATTCTGGCATCAAGTGGTTTTCAATGGCCAACCATTTCTAGACTGTCCTTGGATTCACATTAGCTGTGGGTTAATGGGACCCGGCAGGTTCACAGGAGGAGTGTGATTATATTCTAAACTCCCACCCAGCATTGGAGTCTAACGTTACTTTCAGGCAGAAACAACTGACACCACTTTGCAGGGGCTCATCTTTTGTTTCTGCCACAGTGAATTATTATGGTTTGGCTCTGGGCTGGTGTAGAAATGATCCCTCCATGCTCATCAAGATCTAATCTCATAGGAGTGGGGACCTTGCTTTTTTGTTTACTGCTGCACTTCAGTCCTTAGAAGAGGTCCTGACACAGACTTGATGTTAAAAGTAATGGTTGATTAAAACAGCAAATCCCCTCCAGCTTCTGTGTGCTGATGTCTTGTTAACTACAACATGGGGATTAATGTATTCCTGGAACCAGACTGCAATAGAGGGAAGATGTATACACCCACAGGTGGAATTATTATGAAAGTATTTTAAGGTGACGTTCCTAGAGAGTAACAGTATAAGATGTGATGGTTCTGGCCATCCTATCCAGGCTCCTGAGATTCCTACACTTTCTTCTTCCCCAGCAGAGAGAAGAGCAGCATGAGGCCTGAGAACCAGAGCAGCGTGTCCCAGTTCCTCCTCCTGGGGCTCCCCATCCCGCCAGGGCAGCAGGGCGTGTTCTTCACCCTGTTCCTGGGCATGTACCTGACCACGGTGCTGGGCAACCTGCTCATCATCCTGCTCATCAGGCTGGACTCTCGCCTGCACACGCCCATGTACTTCTTCCTCAGCCACTTGGCCTTCTCTGACATTTCTCTCTCATCTGTCACTGTCCCTAAGATGCTCATGAACACCCAGACTCAGCAACAATCCATCTCCTATGAGGGATGCATTTCTCAGTTGTATTTTTTCATACTTTTTGGTTGTCTTGACAACTTCCTTCTGGCTGTGATGGCATATGACAGGTACGTGGCCATCTGTCACCCTCTGCACTATTCCACAATCATGAGTCAGGCACTGTGCACATTGCTGGTGGCTGGCTCCTGGATGGTTGCCTGTGTCCATGCTCTAATTCATACCCTCCTCTTGGTCCGACTGTCCTTCTGTGCTGACAATACCATCACCCACTTCTTCTGTGACCTCACTGTGCTTCTGAAGCTGAGCTGCTCAGACATCTCCCTCAATAATCTGGTCATCTTCACCGAAGGAGGAATACTTTATTTTCTGCCATTGAGCATTGTTTTGGGCTCATACATCCATATAGGAACCATCATCCTGAGGGCACCCTCCACTAAAAGACTCTCTAAAGCCTTTTCAACCTGTGTCTCCCATCTCTCTGTGGTGTCTTTGTACTATGGGACACTTGCTGGTGTTTACTTTTTTTCCTCATCTTGGGGTTCCAAGGACATAATTGCTTCTGTCATGTATACAGTAGTTACCCCCATGCTGAACCCCTTCATCTACAGCCTGAGGAGCAGAGATATAAAACAGGCCCTAGAGATGTGTATGAATAGAATTAGCTTTTTAAAATGGCAATCACTAGATTCTCTTGTTGCAGTCAGGAGCACAAGGAGATAGAACTAAAATTATTTAAGCTTGTCATCTCCATAAAACATTAATAGAATATACATTGTCACATATAAGTGTTGTTAATATGTCAACTAGGTCATATTTGCTACTTGGATTGTTAATAATTCATTATTATTTTGCACTTATCCATCGTCTCTTATGAAATACTAGAGGCCTGGTGCACAAAAATTCGTGAACTAGGGTGGGAGTCACTTGGCCTGGCCTGCACCCTCTCTCAGTCAGGGACTCCTCAGGGGATGTTCTCCTGCTGGCTTAGACCTGCTCCATGGGGGAATGGGCCTAAGGTATCAGTCAGACATCCCTCTGGCAGTCCAGGAGCCCTCGGGGAATGTTCAACTAATGGCTTAGTCATGCACCCTGGGGGGTGCGGGCCTAAGCCAGCAGTTAGACATCCCTCTCTGATTACGGGACCCCTCACTCCTTGCCGCCCACCTGCTAACTGCTCCTTACCGCTTGGCTCGCTGCTCCTTAGTGCTGCTGTGGAGGACAGAGTGGCTCCCACCACCACCGCTGTGCTCTCCACCTGTGAGCTTCTGGATGAGTGGCACTCCCCCTGTGGAAGTACACTAACAACAAGAGGGCAGCTCTGTGTTGAGCATCTGCCCCCTGGTGGTCAGTGCACATCATAGTGACTGTTCATTCCGCTAAGGGTCACTTAGTCTTTTATTATATAGACTAGAAGCCTGGTGCATGAAATTCGTGCATGGGAGGGGGGAGCGGGAGCTGAGAATGTATGTGTCCCTCAGCCCAGCCTTTACCCTCTCCAATCTGGGACCCCTCTCACAATCCAGGACTGTTGGCTCCCAACTGCTTGCCTACCTGCCTGCCTGATTGTCCCTAACAGCTTCTGCATGTCAGCCCCATCACCCCAAAACCACTCCCCTGCCAGTCTGATCAATGACTAACTGCTCTCCTGCCAGCCTTATTGCCACTAATTGCCCTTCCCTGCTGGCCTGGTCACCCCTAACTGCCCTCCCCTGGAGCCTGGTCACTCTTAATTGCCCTCCCTTGCTAGCCTGGTTGCTCCTAATGCCCTCCCCTGATGGCCTGGTTGCCCGAATTGCCTTCCCCTACAGCTCTGGTACCCAAACTGCCCTCATCTGCAGGCCTGGTCACCCCCAAGTGCCCTTCCCTGCAGACCTGGTCCCCCATAACTGTATTCCCCTGCAGGTTTAGTCCCCCCCAATTGCCCTTCTGTTCAGGCCTAGTCCCACCCAACCGTCCCCTGCTGAACTGGTCACCCCCAATGGCCCTCCTCTGCAGGCATTGTGCACCCCAACCCTCCCCTACCAGCCTGGTTGCCCCCAACTGCCCTCCACTGCCGGCCCGGTCATCCCTAACTGCCATCCATTGCAGGCATGGTCCCTCCCAACTGCCCTCCCCTTCAGGCCTGGGTCCCCCGCAACTGCCCTGCACTGCAGGCCTGTGTCCCCCTAGCTGCCCTCCCCTGTTGACCTGGGTCCCTCCCAACTGCCCTCCCCTGCTGGCCTGGTCCCCCACAACTGCCCTCCTCTGCAGGTCTGGTTCCTCCACCCCCCCGCAACTGCCCTCCCCTTCAGGCCTATTCCCCCGCAACTTCCCTCCTCTACTGGCACGATCAGCCCTAATTGCCCTCCCCTGCCGACCTGGTCGCCCACAACTGCCCTCCCCTGCAGGCCTGGTTGCCCTCAACTACCCTCCCCTGCAGGCCTGATTATCCACAACTTCCCTCCCCTTCTGGCCATCTTGTAGCAGCCATCTTGTGTCCACATGGGGGTGGCCATCTTTGACCACAAGGGGCAGCCATCTTGTGTGTTGGAGTGATAGTCAATTTGCATATTACTCTTTTATTAGATAGAACTGTGGGTTCACCACCCAAATTCAGTTCTCCTTCCATCACCATTTATCTTCTCATCACCTTGTTTTCTACTCCCCCACCCCTTTCTTCTGGTAATAACCATACTGTTGTCTGTGTCTATAAATTGTGGGATTTTTTTCTTAATCCCTTCAACTTTTTCACCCAGCCCTCAAACACCCTTCCCCTCTAACAGCTGTCAGTCTGTTTTCTGTATCTATGAGTATACTTGTATTCTGTTCATTGAAGTCAACACATATGGGAAATTATATGATTTTTGTCTTTCTATAACTGGCTTATTTCGCTTTACATAATAATCACAAATTCCATCCATGCTGTTGCAAAACATGAGATTTTCTTATTTTTTATGGCCACGTAGTATTCCTTTGTATAAATGTGCCATGGCTTCCTTTCCCTTTCCATTGAATTTATTGGGGTGACACTGGTTAACAAAATTTTATCGGTTTCAGATGCACAATTACACAACACATCATCTGTACACTCAATTGTGTGTTGACCAACACAAGTCTCCTTCCATCACCATTTATCACTCTTATATCCTCTTCCATTTCCCCCAAGGCAGACTGCCCCCTAGCAATCACCATACTATTGTCAGTATCTACTAGGTTTTCTTTTTTGCTGAAACAAGCAACTCAGAGAACAATTTGTACCACAGCATTTTTATCCACTCATCTACTGCTGGGCACTTAGGATACTTACAAATTTTGGCTACTGTAAATAATGCTGCAATGTACATTGGAGTGCATATATTATTTCAAATCAGTGTTTCAGGATTCTTTGGATATATTCCCAGAAGTGAATCACTGAGTCAAAAGGAGGTTCCATTTTTAATTTTTTGAAGAAACTCCATACTGTTTTCCACAGTGGTTTCACCAATCTGCATTCCCACTAACAGTGCATGAGGGTTCCTTTTCTCCACATCCTTGCCAGCATTTCTTTGTTGATTCATTGATGATAGCCATTCTGGTAGGTGTGAGGTGATATGTCATTATGGCTTTCATTTGCATTTCTCTTATGATTAGTGACATTTAGCATCTTTTCATATTTCTGTAAGTCATCTACATGTTCTCTTTGTAGAGTATTTAAGCAGGTCCTTATTCCATATTTTAATTGGATGTTTAGTGTTTTTTGGTGTTGAGTTATATTAATTCTTTAGACATTTGGGTATTAACTCCTTATCAATATATCATTGGTGAATATGTTCTCTCATTCAGTGTATTGTCTTTTCATTTTGCTGATGGTTTCCTTTGCTGTGCAAAAACCTTTTATTGGATGTAATCGCATTGTTTATTTTTCCCCTCCCTTGTGAGATATATCAGAAAATATAGTACTACAAGAAATCTCTGAGACTTTACTGCCTATGTTTTCTTCTAAAATTTTTATGGTTTTGAGTCTTACATTTAAGTCTTTAATCCATTTTGTATTTATTCTTGAGTATTGCGTAAGTGGGTGTTTTAATTTCATTTTTTAACATATCTGTCCTATTTTTCCCACACCATTTATTGAATAAATGGTGTTGACCCCAATGTATGTTCTTACTTCATTTGTTGAATACTTATTAAACATATAGGAGAAGTTTTATTTATGGACTCTGTATTCTCTACCACGGATTTATATGTCTGTTTTTATGCCAGTACCATGCTGTTTATATTACCACTAGAGGCCCGGTGCATGAAATTCATGAATGGGGGGGAGGGTGTCCCTCAGCCCAGCCTGTACCCTCTCCAATCTGGGACCCTCGAGGAATGTCTCACCAGGATCAGGCCTAAATGGGCAGTTGGACATCCCTCTCACAATCCAGGACTGCTGGCTCCCAAATGCTCGCCTCCCTGCCTTCCTGATTGCCCCTAACCGCTTCTGCCTCCCAGACTGATCACCCCATAACCACTCCCCTGCCAGCCTGTTTGCTCCTAACTGCCCTCCATTGCAGGCCTGGTCACCCCTAACTGCCCTCCCCTGCAGGCCTGGGTCCCCCCCAACTGCCATTCCCTGCAGGCCTGGTCAACCCCAACTTCCCTCCTCTGCCAGCTTGGTCACCCCTACCTGCCCTCCCCTGCAGGCTTGATCTACCCCAACTGCTCTCCCTTGCAGGCCTGGTCCCTCCCAACTGCCCTACCCTGCTGGCCTGATCCCCACAGCTGCCCTCCCTGGCAGGCCTGGTTCCTCCCAACTGCCCTCCCTGCTCTCCATCTTGTGGCGGCAATCTTGTGTCCACATGGGGGCAGCCATCTTGTGTGTTGGAGTGATGGTCAATCTGCATATTACTCTTTTATTCGATAGGATAGTGGCCTGGGGAATGGGTGCGAGCCAGCTGGTTTGCCCTAAAGGGTGTCCCAGATCAGGGTGGGAGTTCCCTTGGGGCGTGGGGCAGCCTGGGTGAGGGGCCTGTGGTGGTTTGCAGGCTGGCCACGCCCCCTGGTGACCCAAGCAGAGGCCCTGGTATCTGGGGTTTATTTATCTTCTATAATTGAAATTTTGTAGCCTTAAGTGGAAGCCTGGGCCGGCCATTTTCCCTATTCTATTTTTGTTTATTGGTTTACTTTTTCCATTAGTTTCCACATATGAGTGAGGTCATGTGACACTTATCTTTCTCCCACTGGCTTATTTCGCTCAGCATAATGCTCTCGAGGTCCATCCATACTGTTGCACATGGTAAGAGTTCCTTCTGTTTTACAGCAGCATAGTATTCCATTGTATAGATGTACTATAGTTTTTTAATCCACTCAATGAAGATAGGCACTTACCCTGTATCCAAATCATAGCTATTGAAAATTTCCCTGTTATGAACATAGGGGTGCATAGATTCTTTCTGATTGGTGTTTCTGTTTTCTTAGGATTTATTCCTAGAAGTGGGATCACTGAGTCAAATGGGAGTTCCATTTTTAATTTTTTGAGGAAATGCCATACTGTTTTCTAACGAGGCTGCACTGATTTTCGTTCCCATCAGCAATTTACTAAATTTCTCTTTTCTCTACATCCCTGCCAACATTTGTTGTTTGTTGATTTGTTGATGATAGCCATTCTGGCAGGTGTGAATGGTATCTCATTGTCATTTTTATTTGCATCTCTCAGTTGATCCCATTTACCATAGCAAAAGAAAAATTGTTTCAAGATACTTAGGAACAGCGAAAAAAATGGCGGCGGAATAGACAGATGGTTCCCGAGCCTTGTCCAGAGCAGAAAGAAAGAACACCTGAGGTTCACATGGGGAGTATTTGTTGGCGAGTTAAGGGACAGCTAAACTCCAGGAGAAGGTAGCGGACTGCTAGACGGGGTTCCCCTGACCGGGCAGCCCCCACTGTGAGTGGGTTACCTCTCAGAGCAACCGGCTAGGACGCGGAGACCGCACCATCTTGAAGGGGAAAGTGGATCTTATTGGAAGCTTGAAAAGTTACAACTGTGGCAACCACCAAACAGCTGCGAGCCCCAGAACACTGGTCCCCAACTGGCACAAACACGTGGTTTCAGAGGAGGTCTACACTCCACCATGAAAAGGTCAGATTTCACCTGGGATAAGGTGAGGTCTCTGGTCCCTGAGGGAGAGAGAAACATGCGCACTGTGAGAGCTGGAGGACAGGGGAAAGTCTGTGCCTAGAAAAATCCATGGCTGTTGGGGCTGGCGTGATCCGTGAATGTGAAAAGTGGTCCTCAGAGCTGCTAACAGAAGGAATCTCTAAAAAGCAACCCATTTTGTTCTGACGCAAAAGGAAAGCCTAAAAATCTTAAAAGTGTGCCAGTGGCTTAGACCCAAGTGGGAAAGGGGTATACGCAGACTTGCCTACAGCCCCGTTGTTCACACACTTGTGCTTTTTACTCTTCAAATCCTTGCTTCTGATTACTAAGCCCAATACATAGGATCACCCAGTTGGGGTGACCCTAAGAGACTACAGGGGAAAGTTGTTTTTCTGGAACCTGGGGATCAGAATGGAAAGTGATCTTCATAGAGCCTGCTCTGAGGCAGCCCACCCCCACAAACTGGTATTGAGTGCCACAGGGAAAGAAGGCTCTAAACACAGCCTAGAGAGGCCATACATAGACCTGGGAGTCAATCCAGAAAAACTGCCACCCAGGTGCTGAATCACAAATTGATTCTTGTGTAATCAAAAATAGAGGAATATGAGAAATTAAGACACTGCCTGCTTAAAAATCAGGACTGGCTTACAACACTGAGGAGCAGTGGAACACAGGGATCTGAAACACTGACCTGACTGGGAAACAGGCATGCCAAACAGAACAATAGAGGAAGTGAATGACCTTCACTACTGCACATTTTTTGTACTTTTTTTTTATTTTTTATTGTTTTTTATTTTTATTTTCTTCATCTTTTACTTAAAAAACTAATTTTTTCTTTTTTCCTCACTTGACTTTACATTTATAATTATTACATTTTTATTTTCAATCAGTATTATTACTACTATTATTTTACCTTTTTTTTAAGTGTCATTTTAATTTCACTTTATTTTACTTTGGGATTAGTGTTCTATATTCTATTTTCATCTTTCCTTTTGCATTGTTGTACTCTATCTCAACTCTACCTTTATGCCATCACTCTCTTCCTAACCTTTCCCCTTTTGTTGACCTGTTTCTCTTACCCTTTTCCTGCTTTAGATTTTCCCTCTTCTTTCTGTTTACCCCCTGTTAAAATTTCACCCTATTTATATATCTAATTTCCAATCCCCTGCTCTAAGTCCATACACAACTCTCTCTTGTCTGTCTTAACTATCCAAAAAATTATTTTTCTCCCTGTCCTTATGCTGTTGTTTGCTTGAATGTTTACTATATCAATTCTTTATGCTTTTTTGTGAGACCGTTTTGCTTATTCTCTTTTCTTGTTAGTTTTTTTTTGTTTGCTTTATTTTTGTTTGTTTTTTGCTTCTGTTTTCCCTTGCCTCGCTTGATATTAGTTGTTGTTTGTAGTTTGTATTAATCTCCAGGTACTTCTTGCTGACATTTGCTGGGATTAGAGGATGTTCTCTTGGAGTTTTCTCCCCATATATATAGTTTATTCCCTTTTTCTTTTTAGTCTCTTTCTTTTCTGTGTTACTTTTTATTTTCTTTTCCCAATTACATTTTGGCACTCTTTTTTTTTTCTTCTACTTTCTCTCCTATCCCCAAATTTGCCTTTCTCTGGTGATCACCTTTATTGGGGGTTATTAATAGCATCAATACATTTCTGTTCATTGCCTTGGGTGTTGTACCTGGTTGTGTTGTATTTTGTGCCTTTAAATAAATGCAGGAGAGAGAGAGAACTACATAACCAGACATCCAGAAAAGAGAGACCATAGGGAGACAAAGAAACAGCCCACATATGAAAGAAAAGCAAGAATCGCCACAAAAGGAAGTAAACAAAATAGAGGCTAGCAACATGTCAGAGAAAGAATTCAGAAAAATGGTCATAAGGTGGCTGAAAAGAATGGAAGACAAATTAGACAATATGAGTAAGAACCAAGGGGAAATGAAGAAGAACCAAGAATTAATGAAAAATGACATTGCTGCTGTAAAGAACTCAATATAAAGCATCTAGAGTAGACTAGAAGAAGCAGAGGACTGCATCTGTGAACTAGAAGACAATTGGGGAAAAGTACCCAATTATAGCAGCTTCTAGGAAAAAAATTTAAAAAGCACCCTCCTCTTCTTGGCGGGGTTCGGGCATGCGGTCCCAGTCCCTGTAATGTACAGAGGCAGAGGGAGAGGGCTCCGCCCCCTCGGCGTCATGTCTTCGGTGCCGGCGGTTTCCAGTCCGCCGGTTCTAACCTCAAGCACAGGGACACGGGTAAAAAAAAAAAAAATTTAAAAAGCAGGAGGAGAGCCTAAGGCAGTGATGGCGAATCTATGACATGTGTGTCAGCACTGACACGCGTAACCATTTCTGATGACACGCGGCCGCTGAGGCGGCCGCATGCCGAGGATGAAACATTTGCTGCTCCTGAGGTTGAAACATTTGCGAAATAATGTTTTTTCCTCAAAGTGACACACTACCCAAGTTATGCTCAGTTTTTTGGCAAAATTTGACACCAAGCTCAAAAGGTTGCCCATCACTGGCCTAAGGAAACTTTGGGACAACACAAAACAAAACAACATCCGCATAATAGGGGTCCCAGAAGGACAGGAAACTGAGCAAAGAATAGAAAACCTGTTTGAAGAAATAATGACAGAAAACTTCCCTGATATAGGGAAGAAAACACACACACAAATCCAAGAAACTCACACAGTCCTAAGCAAAATGAACCCCAAAAGACCGACGCCAAGGCACATTATAATTAAATTGGCAAACACCAACGACAAAGTAAGAATCTTAAAAGCGGCCAGAGAGAGACAGAAAGTTACATACAAAGGAACCCCCATCAGACTAGCGACTGATTTCTCAACAGAAACTCATCAGGCCAGAAGGGAATGGAATGAAATATACAAAGTCATGCAAAGGAAGGGTCTTAATCCATGAACATTGTACCCAGTAAGGCTATCAATCAAAATTGAAGGTGAAATCAGGAGCTTCACAGACAAAAAAGGACTAAGGGAATGTATCACCACCAAACCAGCAATGCAAAAAATGCTAAAGGGTCTGCTGTAATAAAGAATATAGGAAGCGAAGACAGAACACAGGGGTAAAGAATAAGAATGGCGACAAATAAGTACCTATCAATAATAACTTTAAATGTAAATGGATTAAATGCCCCAATCAAAAGACACAGGGTAATGGATTAGATAAGAAAACAAGACCCATATATCTGCTGTCTACAAGAAACCAACCTCAGGGGAAAAAACCCAAAAACGTACACAGATTGACGGTGAAGGGATGGAAAAAGGTTTTCCAGGTGAATGGAAATGAAAAAAAAGATGGGGTAGCAATACTTATATCTGACAAATTAGATCTCAAAGTGAAGGACATAACAGGAGATAAGATAGGCCACTTCATAATACTAAAGGGAACAATCCAATAAGAAGAAATAACTCTGGTAAACATATAGACACCCAATACAGGAGCACCCAAATACATAAGAAAAAATTCCTGGGGTATATCAAGGGAGAGATTGACAGCAATACAATCATAGTAGGAGACTTTAATACCCCACTATCATCATTGGACAAACCCTCTAAACAAAAAATCAGCAAAGAAACATCAATCCTAAATGACTCATTAGGCCAGGTGGAATTAATTTACATCTTCAGAACATTTCACCCCAAAGCCACAGAATATACATTCTTCTTCTCAAGTGCACATGGGACATTTTCAAAGATAGACCATATGCTGGGACATAGGCAAAGTCTCTTCAAATTCAAGAAGATAGAAATTATATCAAGCATCTTCTCAGATCACAGTGGCATAAAACTGGAAATGAACTACAATAAAAACAATCCAAAAATATCTAACATATGGAGAGTAAACAGCATGCTATTAAACAATGACTGGGTTACCAGAGAGATCAAGGAAGAAATGAAAAACATCATGGCAACAAATGACAATGAAAACAAAACAATCCAAAATCTATGGGACACAGCAAAATCAGTCTTGAGAGCGAAATTCATACCTCTACAAGCCTACTGCAAAAAACAAGAAACAATGGTAATAAATTACCTAACCCTACAACTCAAAGAATTAGAAAGAGAGCAACAAGAAAAGCCCAGTGTAAGCAGAGGAAGGTAATAATAAAGATCAGAGTGGAGATAAACAACATTGAGACCAAAGAAACAATATAAAAGATCAATAAAACCAAGAGCTGGTTCTTTGAAAGGATAAATAAGATTGATGAACTTCTAGCCAGGCTCACCAAGAAGCAAAAAAAAGGGACCCAAATAAACAGAATCAGAAATGAAAGAGGTGAAATAACAAACGACCCCACCGAAACACAAGGGATTGTTAAAAAATACTATGAACAACTCTATTCTAACAAACTGGACAACCTGGAAGAAATGGACATATTCCTAGAAAAATATAACCTTCCTAAAGGTTATATTTAGGAAGGTTACATTCTTCCTAAAATCAATCAGGAAGAATGTAAATATCTCAATAAGCCAATAACTATGGAAGAAATTGAAGCACTCATCAAAAAATTTCCAGCAAACAAAAGCCCGGGGCCAGATAGCTTCACAGAGGAGTTTTACCAAACATTCAAGGAAGAACTAAAACCTATCCTCCTCAGACTATTCCAAAAAATTCAAGAGGAAGAAACACTTCCAAGCTCCTTCTATGAAGCCAGCATCACCCTAATACCAAAACCAGATAAAGACAACACAATGAAAGAGAATTACAGGCCAGTATCCCTCATGAACATTGATGCCAAAATCCTCAACAAAATTCTAGCAAATCGGCTCCAGCAATACATCAGAAAGATCATACACCATAACCAAGTAGGATTTATCCCAGGAATGCAAGGATGGAACAATATCCGCAAATCAATAAACATGATACATCACATAAACAAATTGAGAGATAAAAACCACATAGTCATATCAATTGATGCAGAAAAAGCATTTGACAAAATCCAACACCCTTTCTTGATAAAAACTCCCAGCAAGGTGGGAATAGAAGGATCATACCCAACACAATAAAAGTTTGTATGATAAACCCACAGCTAACATCATACTCAATGGGCAAAAACTAAAACCATTTCCCCTAGAACAGGAACAAGACAAGGATGCACACTCTCACCACTCCAGTTCGACATAGTACTGGAAGTATTAGCCATTGCGAACAGACAAGAAGAAGAAATAAAAGGCATCCCAATTGGAAAAGAAGAAGTAAAGCTGTCCTTATTTGCAGATAACATGATATTGTATATAAAAAACCTGAAAGACTCCATCAAAAAAAACGAACAGACTTAATAAATGAATTTGGCAATGTAGCAGGATACAAAATTAACACCAAGAAATCTATGGCATTTCTATACACCAATATTGGCCTTACAGAAAGAGAGACTAAAAAAGCAATACCATTTACCATCGCACCAAAAAAATTAAGATACCTAGGAATAAACTTAACCAAGGAGGTAAAAGACCTATACGCAGAAAACTACACGACACTGAAAAAAAGAGATAGAGGAAGACATAAACAGATGGAAGAACATACCATGTTCATGGATTGGTAGAATCAACATCATTAAAATGTCCATACTACCCAAAGCAATCTATAGATTCAATGCACTCCCCATTAAAGTACCAATGGCATATTTCACAAACCTTGAAAGAACTCTCCAAAAATTCATCTGGATAAAAAAAAAAAGACCCCGAGTAGCCAAAGTAATCCTGAGAAAGAAGAATAAAGTAGAAGGGATCTCAATACCAGATTTCAAGCTGTATTACAAAGCCACTGTTCTCAAAACAGCCTGGTACTGGCACAAGAACAGACATAGACCAATGGAATAGAATAGAGAATCCAGATATCGACCCAAACCACTATGCTCAATTAATATTTGACAAAGGAGGCATGAACATACAATGGAGCCAAGACAGTCTCTTCAATAAATGGTGTTTGGAAAATTGGACAGATACATGCAAAAAAATGAAACGAGATCACAAACTTACACCATACACAAAAATAAACTCAAAATGGACCAAGGACTTAAACATAAGACGGGAAACCATAAAAATACTAGAGGAATCCACAGGCAGCAAAATCTCAGACATATGCTGAAAGAACTTGTTCACTGATACTGCTCCTAGGGCAATGGAAGCTAAAGAGAAAATAAACAAATGGGACTACATCAAAATAAAAAGCTTTTCACAGCAAAAGAAACCGTCAACAAAACAACAAGAAAACCCACTGTATGGGAGAATATATTTTCAAATGTTATCACTGATAAAGGTTTAATCTCCAACATCTACAGGCAACTTATACAATTTAATAAAAGGAAGATAAATGATCCAATAAAAAAATGGGCAACGAACCTAAATAGAATCTTTTCGAAAGAAGACAGAAGGAAGGCCAAGAGACACATGAAAACATGCTCAAAATCACAAATTATCCGAGAGATGCAAATCAAAACGACAATGTGGTACCATCTCACACCTGTCAGAATGGCTATTATCAACAAATCAACAAACGACAAGTGTTGGCGAGGATGCGGAGAAAAAGGAACTCTTTTGCACTGCTGGTGGGAATGCAGACTGGTGCAGCCAATGTGGAGAACAGTATGGAGTTTCCTCAAGAAACTGAAAATGGAACTCCCATTTGACCCAGTAATCCCACTCCTAGGAATATATCCTAAGAAACTGGAAACACCAATAAGAAAGGATATATTCACCCCTCTGTCTATAGCAGCACAATTTACAATAGCTAAGATTTGGAAACAGCCTAGGTGCCCGTCAGCAGATGGCTGGATCAGAAAACTATGGTACATCTACACAATGGAATACTATGCTACCATAAAAAGAAGTAATTCTAACCATTTGCAGTAACCTGGATGGAAATGGAGAACATTATGCTAAGTGAAATAAGCCAGTCAATGAAAGAAAAATACCACATGATCTCACTCATTTATGGATAATAAAGAACATTATAAACTGATGAACAAAAAGATATATACAGTGACAGTAAAGCATCAAACAGACTGCCAAATTACAGCGGGAAGTTTAGAGAGAGGTGGGGGAGATAAGAGATAAACCGAAGGACTTGAATCCATGCATATGATATTAACTAATGGACGCAAAACACTGGGCTGAGGGCATGTATGGGAGTGGGGTGGGGTGGGCAATGGCAAGATATATGCACATATAATACCTTAATAAAAAATGAAAAAAAAGATACTTAGTAATAAACTTAACCAAGAAGATAAATGTCCTGTTCACTGAAAACTAGAAGGCTTTGAAAAAAGAGATAGAGGAAGACATAAACAAATGGAAGAATATTCTGTGTTCATGGATTGGTAGAGGCATCATTTAAATGTCCATAATACCCAAAGCAATCTATAGATTTCATGCAATCCCCATCAAAATACCAACAGCATATTTCACAGACCTAGAACAAAAATTCCAAAAATTTATATGGAATAAAAAAAAAATACCCCAAATAGCTGCAGCTATCTTGAGAAAAAAGAACAAAGTTGGATGAATCATAAAACCAGATATCAAGTCATACTTAAAATATATTTTCACCGATTTCAGATAGGAAGGGAGAGAGAGAAAGAAACATCAATGATGAGTGAGATTCATTGATCGGCTGCCTCCTGCATGCCCCACAATGGGCATCAAGCCCACAACCCGGGCATGTGCCCTGACCAGGAATTAGGCTGTGATCTCCTTGGTTCATAGGTCATCTCTCAACCATTGAGCCATGATGGTGACGCTTTTCCTAGGTAAATTTGTGTTGCAATTGTAAATGGGATTAATTTCTTAGTTTCTCTTTCTGCTAGTTCACTATAGGTATATACAAATACAAATGATTTCTGGATATGTATCTTGTATTCTGCTACTTTCCTGAATCCATTGATTAATTCTGATAGTTTATTGATGGAATAATTAGAGTTCTCTATACACAGTCTCATGTCATCTGTAAATAATGACAGTTTTACTTCTTCCTTTCCTATTTGAATGCTTTTTATTTCTTTTTGTATGATCACTGTCGCCAGGACTTCAGTACTATCGTATATAATAAAAGCTTAATATGCAAATCAACCAAACAGCAAAATAAACGGTCGCTATGATGTGCACTGACCACCAGGGGGCAGATGCTCAATGCAGGAGCTGCCTCCTGGTGGTCAGTACACTCCCAGAGGGGGAGCACTGCTCAGACAGAAGCTGGGCTCAAGGTTGGCGAGTGCAGCGGTGGTTGCGGGAGCCTCTCCCACCTCCACGGCAGCACTAAGGAGCAGTGAGTCAAGCAGTAAGGAGCAGCAAGCAGGTGGGCGGTAAGGAGTGAGGGATCCTGGACTGCAAGAGGGATATCTGACTGCCAGCTTAGGTCCGATCCATGGGAGATCATCCCCCGATGGTTCCTGGACTGAGAGAGGGATGTTCTAAGCCAGCAGGCAGACATCTCCAAGGCTCCTGGACTGGGAGAGGGCATAGGCCAGGTTGAGGGACACCTCCCCTTACCCCCCGCCAGTGCACGAATTTTGTGCACCGGGACTCTAGTGTTAAATAAGAGTGGTGAAAGTAGATATCCCTGACATGTTCCCATAACTTTGTGTGTAATTTAGTTTTATTCATATTATTGATTTCCAATTTTATGCCATTGTGATCAGAGAAGACATTTTATCTGATTTCAATCGCTTTAAATTTATTTAGACTTATTTTGTGTCCTAGCATTTTATGTGACTTGATTTGACCTGATTCTTTATGCTTGTTTTCATTGATTTTACACTGATGCTGCACATCTCTTCCAAACTGATATTCAATGACACATGTAGATAGATTGCAAACAGCCAAAATAAGAATTACACAACAAAAAATGGCATGTGCTACAAAGCAAGGCTTTCCAAAAGGAGAGAGAAATCCTTTTAAAAAGTGTATGTAACTGCACACCACTGGGTTTATATTTAGCAGATAGTTTTAGCAATGGGTCCTACCTTAACATCTGATATTAGTATAGATAATCTACTGATATTAGTATAGATAATTTTATATCTTAGATATAGGTACAGCTGCCAATAGAGATAAAGGTAACGATAGCAATACTAGTATATTATAGGTAGTAAATATGTTGCTTTCTTGTGGTTAATGTTTACATGGCATTTCTTTTCCATTACATTAAACTTTTCTATAATTTTATATCTGAGAGGTATCCTTTGTTAACTGTGTAAAGTTGGATTCTGCTCATCTTAGGTATATCAACAATTATTATATTTATGGAGAATTTTATCTATATACTAGAGGCCCAGTACATGAATTCATACATGAGTGGGGTCCAGCTGACACGGCCCCAATCTGGGTGGATTGGGGCCAGGCCTGTTGGGAGGAGGAAATGGGGGAGGTTAGCCAGCGGGCCCCACCACCGATTGGGGTCGGGGGGGCCTTTTGGGGGCCAGCAGCCTGGGGGAGGGAATATGGGTGGTTGGACAGCTGGCCCTACCTCTAATCAGAGTGGGGGTCCAATCAGGGGCAGAGCTGGCTTGGGGGAGGGGCCGCAGGTGTTTGACTGGCCGGTCCTGCCCCTGTTTGGGGTGGAGGGGCCAATCTGGGGTAGGGACGGGCAGGGGGAGGAGCTGCAGGATATTGGCCCGCCAATCCAGCTTCCTATTGGGGTGGGGGGCAGATGGGGTGGGGCCTGATGGGGGAGGGGCTGTGGGCCAATCAGGGTTCAGTGAGCTGATCAAGAGCAGAACCAGCCAGAGGTAAGGGCCACGGAGTGAGGGGGTTTGGCCAGATTGGGGGACAGGCCTCAGGAAGTTTGCCAGATGGCCCCACCCCGCCAATCCGGCTGGTTCACTGTCCCCAGTAGGCATCATAGCTACCAGTCATTCCAGTCATTACCACATTCTGGTGGTTACAGTGTTCCGGTAGCTGGCTTTATATATATATATATATACTAGAAGCCCGATGCACGAAATTCGTGCACGGCAGGGGGTTGTCCCTCAGCCCAGCCTGTACCCTCTCCAATCTGGGACTCCTGGAGAGATGTCCGACTGCCCGTTTAGGCCCGATCCTGGTGGGATCGGGCCTAAACGGGCAGTCGGACATCCCTTTCACAATCCAGGACTGCTGGATCCCAACTGCTTGCATGCCTGCCTTCCTGATTGCCCCTAACCACTTCTGCCTGCCAGCCTGATCACCCCCTAACCACTCTGCTGCCAGCCTGGTTGATGCTTAACTGTTCCCCTGCCAGCCTGTTTGCCCCCAACTTCCCTCCGCTGCCAGCCTGGTCACCCCTAACTGCCCTCTCCTGCAGGGTTGATCACCTCCATCTGCCCTCCCTTGCAAGCCTGATCCCTCTCAACTGCCCTCTCTTGCAGGGCTGGTCCCTCACAACTGCCCTCCCTTGCAGGCCGGGTGCCTCCCAACTGCCCTCTCCTGCTGGCCATCTTGTAGTGGCCATCTTATGTCCACATGGGGGCAGGATCTTTGACCACATGGGGGCAGCTATATTGTGTGTTGCAGTGATGACCAATCTGTATATTACTCTTTTATTAGATAGGATAGAGGCCTGGTGCACGGGTGGGGGCCAGCTGGTTTGCCCTAAAGGGTGTCCCGGATCAGGGTGGGGTTCCCTTGGGGCGTGGAGCGGCCTGAGCAAGGGGCCTGTGGTGGTTGGAGCAAGCAGGAAGCTTGGGTTGCCCCCTGTGATGCTGAAAGCCAAGCTTCTTGCCCACACTGGCGGGCCCTGGCCTCCGCTTAAGGATACAAAGTTTCAATTACATAAGATAAATAAATCCCAACAAAAATGGCAGCAGCCAAAGAGCTGGAGAGAGCAGGAGGCTTGGGTTACCAATGGTGGTGGAGGAAGCCAAGCTTCCCTCCCGCCCTGGACTGCCCTGGGCTCCGCTCAAGGCTACAAAGTTTCAATTATAGAAGATACAAGAATCCCAGATACCAGAGCCTCGACTTGGGTCGCCGGGGGGCGTGGCCAGCCTGCAAACCACCACAGGCCCCTCACCCAGGAAAGCCCATGCTTCAAGGGAACCCCCACCCTGATCCGGGACACCCTTCAGGGCAAACCAGCCGCCCCCCATCCATGCACCAGGCCCCTATCCTATATAATCCTATCTAATAAAAGAGTAATATGCAAATTAACCATCACTCCACTTCACCCACCAGCCACGCCCACCAGCCATGCCCACCAGCCAATCAGGAGCGAGTATACAAATTTACCCCAACCAAGATGGCTGCGGCCACAGAGCGTGCAGGAGGGAGGCTTCAGTTTCCCCGGTGATGGAGGAAGCCAAGCTTTCCACACACCCTGGTGAGCCCAGGCCTCCACTTAAGGCTAAAAAGTTTCAATTATAGAAGATAAATAAATTCCAACAGAAATGGCGGCAGCCACAGAGCTGGAGAGTGCAGGAGGCTAGACTGCCTCCGGCGATGGAGGAAGCGAAGCTTCTGCAGCCCTGGCCTGTCTTGGCCTCCACTTAAGGCTACAAAGTTTCAATTATAGAAGATAAATAAATTCCAACAGAAATGGCTGCCACCACGGAGTGAGCAGGAGGCTTGGCTCCGCTCCAGGCTACAAAGTTTCAATTTGTAGAAGATAAATAAATCCCAGATCCGAGGTCATCCACTTGGGTTGCTGGGGGGCATGGCCAGCCTGAAAACCACCACAGGCCCTTCGCCCAGGCCACTCCACGCCCCAAGGGAACTCCCACCCTGCTCCAGGACACCCTTCAGGGCAAACCTGCTGGCCCCCACCAGGCCTCTATCCTATCTAATAAAAGAGTAATATGCAGATTGACCATCACTCCAACACACAAGATGGCTGACCCCATGTGGTCAAAGATGGCTGCTCCCGTGTGGACACAAGATGGCCACCACAAGATGGCTAGCAAGGAAGGGGAGTTGGGAGGGACCAGGCCTGCAAGTGAGGGCAGTTGTGGGCAATCAGGCCAGCAGGGGAGGGCAGTTGGGAGGGACAAGGCCTATAAGGGAGGGCAGTTAGGAGTGACCAGGCCTGCAGGGAAGGTCAGTTAGGGGCAATCAGGCTGGCAGGGGAGCAGTTAGGCATGAATCAGGCAGGCAGGGGAGTGGGTAGGGTGTGATCAGGCTGGCAGGCAGATGCAGTTAGGGGCAATCAGGAAGGCAGGAAGGCGAGCAGTTGGGAGCCAGCAGTCCTGGATTGTGAGAGGGATGTCCGACTGCCCGTTTAGGCCCGATCCTACTGGGATCAGGCCTAAACGGGCAGTTGGATATCTCTCAAGGGGTTCCAGATTGGAGAGCGTGCAGGCTGGGTGAGAGACACACACTCCTATGCACGAATTTCGTGTATGAGGCCTCTAGTTATCTTATAATTCTTGTCTGGTTTTTTTATGCAAAAATTACTTCTTACCTTTTCCTTAATTTTAAAATTTTTAATTATACTTTACTATACAAAACACAAAATTGATCATTTTAGCCATTTGAGGTAAACAATTCTGAGGCATTTAGGGCATTCATCACCAATATTTCATTATAGGACTCCCAAAGAAAATTCTATAGAACATCAATGCAATTGAGTATTTTGCAACTATAAGTATTATGGAAAAATAAGAACAAACATATCTATGGATCAATATAAAGAAATATGAGTATATATTGGTAAACGGGAGAAAAGCAATGTGCAAAAGTACACTTATAGCATGCTACTTTCTATGTAAAAATGAAGGGGAAATAAAATATGCTTGTGTCTTCCCATTTGAGCAAAAAGAAACACAAGCAGAATTAATCAGAAACTAATAAGATTGTTTACCTACAAGAGGTGGGGCAGAAAAGATGGGAGATAAATAGAATTATTTGTATCGTTTGACCACGTTGTGTTTTGTCACTAAAAATAAAAAGGAGAGGTGGTGAAAAAAAAACAAAATAAACAAAACAAAACAAATGAATCTAACCATATTTCAAATTAACACTATAATTAGATTAAGGGGGAAATAAAATAAATAACCTAAATAATTCTTGACCTCAGGATTATGTCTATATATTCTCAAGAACAGGCATATAGATCAATGGAACAGAACAGAGAGCCCAGGAGATGAATTGACCCAACCCATTACCCTCAATTGATATTTGATATTTGACAAAGGAGGCAAGAGCATACAATGGAGTCAAGACAGTCTCTGGAACAAATGGTGTTGGGGAAACTGGAAAGGTACATGCAAAAAAAGTGAAACTATACCACCAACTTACACCATAGACAAGAATAAACTCAAAATGGATAAGAGAATTAAATGTAAGTTGTGAGGCCATAAAAAATCTTAGAAGAAACCATAGGCAGCTAAATCTCAGACATCTCTCATAGCAATATGTTCACTGATACATGTCCTAGGACAAAGGAAACTAAGCAGCCAATAAACAAATGGGACTACATGAAAATAAAAAGTTTCTAAACAGCAAAAGAAACCATCAACCAAAGGGAGCCCACTGCATGGAAGAACATATTTGCCAATGATACCTCTGATAAGGGGTTAATTTCTAAAATATATAAGGAACGCATAAAACTTAACAAAAGGAAGACAAACAATCCAATAAAAAATGGGCAAAAAACATCAATAGATACATCTCCAAAGTGACCTAGAGACATGAAAAAATGGCTCAAAGTCATGATCATCAGACAATGAGGTATCACCTCACACTTGTCAGAATAACTACCATTAACAAATCAACAAATGGCAAGAGCTAGAAAGTATATGGAGAAAAGGGAACTATAGAACACTGACAGTGGGAATGCAGAATGGTGTAGCCATTATGGAAAACATTATGGAGTTTCTTCAAAAAATTAAATATGGAACTCCCATTTGACCCAGTGATCCCACTTCTAGGAATATATCCTAAGAAACATGAAGCACAACTCAGAAAGAATGTATGTACCCTGATGTTGACAGCATTGCAATTTGCAATAGCTAACATCTGGAAACAGCCCAAGTACCCATCCATAGATGAGTGGATAAAAAAGCTGTGGTGCATTTACACAATGAAATACCATGTGGCTATAAAAAAGAAGGAAATCTTACCATTTGCAACAGTATGGGTGGACCTGGAGAGTATTATACTAATAGAAATAAGCCAGTCAGAAACAGATAAGTATCACATGATCTCACTCATATGTGGAATGTAATGAACAAAATAAACTTATGAACAAAATAGATCCAGAGCCATAGAAGCATGGAACAGACTGACAAATTTTAGAGGACGGTGGGGGTGGGAGAGAAACTAACAGGTGAACTTCTGTGCATATATGCAAAGCCCATGGAAACATAATAGTGTGGTCAAGGCATGGGACAGGCAGGTATGGTATAGGGGGGGTCAATGGGGATAAGAAACAAAGGGACAACTGTAATACTTCTAACAATACAGATAAATTATAAACAAAACAAAGTTTTAAGCTGTACTTAGTGTGTCATTAACAGTGTGCTCTGAGCTCAAGATTCTGAAACAACTCTCCAAGAAGTAAGTAAACATTGAAGAAGGGGAGGGACTCCTCAGTCCCTGGGAAAGGAGCTGTGTACTAGTACATGGAAAAAAAGAGACTGTGAAGAACTCCATGATGGCAAACAGGAATAGGAGGTATTGAGTGGAATACATGGATTTTAAAATATATAAATAGACTGAAATTTATAGGTTATAGAGCAACACCTATAATTTTTCCATCCCTCATTCTTCTATCCCTATCTTGACCCACCTCCTATGGGTAAACTTTTCTTTAGTTCCTTAATTTCTAGTTTTTACTTCTTGTGTTTCTTCTATGCATACTTCCCAGTTGGCTTCTCTGCGATCATTTAGAATCCTTATAAGTAATGACCATACCTAGAGCTTCAAAATGAATAACAACTGTAATGGATTATAACTCAGATAATAAGAATCCATAAGTCCATAATGATATAAAAAATTAACATGAATGGAAAATAAGCGTAAGATCCTTCTCATAGGAGAATACAACTAATAAACGTAGAAGAAATGATAGAATTAGAAAAATCACCATTTGGCCACCACATTTCCAAAAATTTTGTCATGGAAGAATCATCAATGAATGTTAAATGTAGTCGATGCAATTTTAATAAACATATATGTTTATATTGTTTCAAACTATGTATCCAAATAAAACCTATTAAAAACCAGGTTAAAATAATAACTTTAAAAAAAGATAACTTTAGAGAACCTGGCACATGCAACCTTAGCCAACTGATAAGGGTAAAACACTAGTCATTGGAAAAATTAATATCATATACCTTCTAATAATATGCTCTGTGATAAATCTGCTGAAAATCTAAGCCTGAAATATACATACATACAAATATATGATAAACATAGTAAAATGTTAACCATTGGGGAATCCTCTTGCAGCCTTTCCATGAATTCCTGATATCATTTTTACAACTCTGCTATATCTTTAAAATAATTGCAAAATAAAAAGTGGAAAAATCCATTCTCCTGAATGGAACAATGCCCAAAAAGAAAGGCGTCCAGGGCATGACTGGAATCAGGGACACTGTCCCCTAGGACTCCAGTCCTCTGGCTCTTGGACACTCAGCTCCCAAAGGGCAGTCAGAAATCAGCCACAGCTTGGGGACTTGGTTGCAGTCTCTCATTAGCAGTTAAGTGTCATCTGTGGACTCATTTCTCTGGAGCTGGTTAAGGAAAAGGAAAGTCTGTAGAAGTGCCAAGGCTCCAGATATTGCTTCTGTGTGTCTGGACGTTAGGTCTCCTGAAGGAAACCTGAGGAGACGGGCAGCTGTCTGGAGCAGAAGGTGTCTGAACTCACCAATGATGAGCCCAGGTGAGAGGAGCTAGGAAATCTGCAATTGGCGCTGGATCTAGTGGATTCATGGTGTCCATGACTGTGTGTGTCAGTCTGTGTGTCTATCTGAATATACTATGTACACTTGTGTATGTGCAGTTTGATAGCTGTGTGTGTGTGTGTGCACTATGTATCTGACTCTTCTCCTGAGTCAGACTTAACCTGGGCCCTGTTTTAGTGCATGTAGATCCATTCACCAGCCTCCTGGCGTGTGATCAGGGATTCCTCATTCATGTATGTGAAAGTAAATACTGGCATCACAGCTGAGCATCGGGAGTGAGACTGTTGTCTCTGTTGCTGGAAAGGGAGATGCCCTACCTCACCAGGAACCAAGGTCAGCTCAGACAGAGCTCAGACCTCTGCTCAGTAGCGTGTGCTGGTGCACATGGAATCTGTGTCTTTGGGTGACACACGCATGTGAGAGCAAAAAGGTATGTCGTTGTGACCACATGCATGGGGTGTTGGTGGCAGTTTAATGATGGTGCCTGTGACAGAATACATGAACTGCCCCTTGCTGACTGCCCTACCAGGAAGGGGATGGGACATAAGGGGGGAGCATACCTCTCACTAATAGGAGGGTGTTCCTGCTTAATGCTGTGAGTGTGGCTGGGTGGGCATATGTATTGTTGGTGTGTGTTTCCTGTGGTATTTTTGAATTGTTTGTGCTTTTGTGTGTTTTTGGTGATGTATGTGTATAGTGCATGAGTTATGTATATGTGGGGATCAAGTGTTTACCAGGTGTGTCTTGAGCCAGATGTGCTGATGTGCACTGAGAGTATTTGTGGGTGAGAGGTCCATCATTGAGTGATATGTATGTCTCGCTTTTTGTTAATTATGACTTACATGTGTTTCTATGAGTGTTTATGAGCTGAACCCTACATTGGCTACCCTTCCCTTAGGATGGGAACATGATCACACTTCATTGACATTCTCAAATCAGCAGTGTGTGTGTGTTTGTGTGTGTGTGTGTGTGTGTGTGCGTGCGCATGTGTTTCTGCGTGTGATTTGTATGTGTCTGGGTCTTCCAACTTCCCCCTATGACCTGAAATATTTCCTTCAGAGCCCTTCTCCTAGGGCACCATTGGCTGAGCTAAACAAGCTCCAAAGAACCCCCGTGTCTGAAATGGATCTGCTGTGCTTCTCACATACCTGAGTGTGACTGTGTCACTCAGAGGTTTTTAACACTTTCGCTTAATGTCCAGGCAAAGAAACATTAGGTGTCATGCTGTGTGAAGTCAGATTGTAGGACTGCCATCATTGGTGTGTCAAACCTTGAGAAAGTCACTTAACTCACTGGCCTCTGTTTTCAATCTACAAAGTGAAAGGAATGACACTTGCCTCATAAAACAGAAGTCCTCAACTAACACGTATTTGTAAGCAAATGATAATGAATGTGAGGGTGTTTTGTTAATTGAAAACCAGACCATTATCAATGAAGGAAACTGTCTAGATAGAAATCTAAGAAACTTTTGAAGTACTGTCAACCCTAAATTAGCCAAGGGTGTTCCCAATGAAGAGGGAAGTTTCATGACGGGTAAGAGCACGGGTTCTCATCATGCAGACATATTAGACTAAACTGCACGAAGTAGTCAATATTTGATCATTTTTATCCTTTACATTTATTCTTAAATTGGACATACGATATATAAGATTTAGGTGTGCACAACATGGTGATTTAGCAGTTATATACCGATCACCACAACAAGTCTTGTAACAGTCAAGTCACCACACAAAGTTTTTACAATACTACTAACTCCATTAAATAATATTTGGTACTTTTTAACCTACAAAAATGGTATAAAATTTGCATCCCTTATATTTCTATTTCCTAACAGAATTCTTAATGCTGCTGTGAAGATGTTTCATCTGGGAATGTAAAGCTGATGTTGGATTTACTTAGGAAACTATAAAAAGCCTTTCCATCGTGTTCCGCAGTGTTTATGCCACCAAAATGCTCAGAATTATTATGAAAGATCATTTGCGGACTGTTTTGGAGATTTTCTGGCATCTAGTGGTTTCTTTTTTTCTTTTTAAAAAAATATATTTTATTGATTTTTACAGAGAGGAAGGGAGAGAGATAGAGAGTTAAAAACATCAATGAGAGAAACATCGATGAGCTACCTCCAGCACACTCCTACTGGGAATGTGCCCGCAACCAAGGTACATGTCCTTGACCTGAATTGAACCTGGTACCCTTCAGTCAGCAGGCTGATGCTCTATCCACTGAGCCAAACCAGTTAGGGGTAGTGGTTTCAATGGCCACCCATTTCTAGCTTGTCCCTGTGTTTCCAGCTGGGATCCAATGGGACAATGCTCCACAAACGCCCACTCAGCTATGACGTCTTCCATCACTTTAAAGCAGAAAAACTGACAGTTTTTCAGGGGCTCAATTTCTAGTTCTGCCAGGGTGAATTATTACAGTTTGGCCCTGGGCTGGTGTAGAAATTATCCCTCCATGCTCATCAAGATGTAAACTCATAGGAGTGGGGACTTTGCTTCCCTTGTTCACTGCTGCATCCCAGTCTTTAGCAGAGGGCCCGACACAGACTCCATGTTCAATAAATCATGGTGAATGACATGCTTCTTTATAATGAGGTCTTGTTGACTACTTGGGGTTCCAATGTTTTCCTGGAGTCAGACTGAAATAGAGGAAGAGGCACACATCCACAGGTGTGAGAAATTAATATGAAAGTATTTAAAAATGAATGGGTTTCCCAGAAAATGATGGTATGAGAATTGGTCCTGATCTTCCTTTCTAGGTCTCTGAGATTCCCAAACCTTCTTCATCCCCAGCAGACAGAAGAGCAGCATGAGGCCTGAGAACCAGAGCAGCGTGTCCCAGTTCCTCCTCCTGGGGATCCCCATCCCACCAGGGCAGCAGGGCGTGTTCTTCACCCTGTTCCTGGGCATGTACCTGACCACGGTGCTGGGCAACCTGCTCATCATCCTGCTCATCAGGCTGGACTCTCGCCTGCACACGCCCATGTACTTCTTCCTCAGCCACTTGGCCTTCTCTGACATTTCTCTTTCCTCTGTCACTGTCCCAAATATGCTCATGGACATTCAGACTCAGCAACCATCCATCACCTATGTGGGATGCATTTCTCAGTTGTATTTTTTCATACTTTTTGCTAGTGTTGACAATTTCCTTCTGGCAGGGATGGCATATGACAGGTATGTGGCCATCTGTCACCCTCTGCATTATACCACCATCATGAGGAATGGGCTGTGCATGTTGCTGGCGGCTGGGTCTTATATGGTTGCCTGTGTCCATGCACTTTTTCATACCCTCCTCTTGGTCCGACTGTCCTTCTGTGCTGACAATATCATCACCCACTTCTTCTGTGAGCTCACTGTGCTGCTGAAGCTGAGCTGCTCCGACATCTCCCTCAATAAGCTGGTTATATTCACTGAGGGAGGAATGCTTTACTTCCTGCTTTTGTGTGTTATTTTGGGCTCCTATATCCATATAGGGACCATCATCCTGAGGGTGCCCTCCACTAAGAGACTCACTAAAGCCTTTTCTACCTGTGGCTCCCATCTCTCTGTGGTGTCTTTATACTATGGGACACTTGCTGGTGTTTACTTTTTCTCCTCAACATGGGATTCCAAAGACATAATTGCTTCAGTCATGTATACGGTAGTTACCCCCATGCTGAACCCCTTCATCTACAGCCTGAGGAACAGAGATATAAAACAGGCTTTAGAGATGTGTGTCAATAGGGTTAAGTTCTTTAACAGGTAATCACTAAATCCTCTTGTTGCAGTTAGGAGCACAATGAGACAGATCTTCTATAATTATTGTACGGTCAATATCTCCATATATTCTTAGAATATGCATTCTCTTGTTATGTACAAGTGCTGTTAATATTCAACTTGGTCAAATTTGCTACTTGGGTTGTTACTAATTCTTTATTCCCTTGTTCATAATCTCTTATAAGACCTATGCAAAATTTTTTGTAAAATATCGAACACAATTATAATTGTGAGTTTGTAATTTTAGACTATGTTATTGAGGACTCACTGGTTTATCATCATGATCCATTCCTGATGAACTTTTTTTTTTTTAACTGATTACCGTATTTTCTGGCTTATAAGATGACTTTTTAACCCAGGAAAATCTTCTATACGCCCACTCGTCTTATACGCCAGAAAATACGGTATTGTTTGCTATCTCAAATTGGCTTCAAGCTGATTGTGCACATCTCTTCCAACTCACATTCAATGACATCATGTTGGTAGACTTCAATCAGCCATGATAAGAAGAAGTACACTATGAAAATTAGCATGTGCTACAAAGCAAGACTTTATAAATGCATTTTTAAAATGAATTTAACAGCACATATCTAGCAATTAGTCCTACCTTAACACCTCATCTACTTCTGATATTAGTACTGATATAGTATAACTAAACCTATAGTTATAGATACATATACAGGTGCAGATAAAGATACAGATATAGATATAGATACTAGTATAGCATTGGTAGTAAAGATGCTCCTTAGTCATGGTTAGTGTTTACATATTATTTTATTTGTCACTTTAAGGTTTGCTATCTCTTTACATCTGTGATGTGTCCATCATTAATAATGTAAAGTTGGATCTGCTCTTTTTATGTAAAGCAACAATTATAAATGTGGAGAATTTTATCTGTTGATATCCTATATAATAAAACCCTAATAGGCAAATCGACCAAACGGTGGAACAACTGACAGAACGACCGGTCACTATGATGTGCACGGACCACCAGGGGCCTATTGCTCAACATAGGAGCTGCCCCCTGGTGGTCAGTGCGCTCCCACAGGGTGAGCACCCTTCAGCCAGAAGCCGGGATCATGGTTGGCAAGTGCAGTGGAAGTGGCAGGAGCCTCTCCCGCCAACACTGCAGGCAGGCTGTAAGAAGCGAGGGGTCACGGACTGCTAGAGACAAACTGCAAAAGGGATGTCTGACTTCCGGCTTATGCCCAATCCCTCATCTACCTAGGAGGACCGGGCCTAAGCTGGCAGGTGGACATCCCCCAAGGGGTCCCAACTATGAAAGGGTTCAGGCAGGGTTGAGGGATCCACCAGCCCCAGTGCACAAATTTTGTGCACCGGGCCTCTAGTCTGATATAATCATAATAAATCTACATTTATATTTTGCATATTACTGATTTTTATTTGATGCACCTGTTTCACATTTATTGTCTATTATCTACCACCCTGTTGATTAATCAAATATATATTTTTATTCCTTTCCTTATTTATATATTGATCATATATTACTATTATTATGTTGTTTTTGTTATAATTCTTTTATGTGCTATACCAGTATATAGAGATTACCTCTTACCTACTCTTTAATTTTTAATTATAGTTTAATATACAAAACATAACATTTATCATGTTAGCCATTGGAGGTATACAACTGGGTGGCATTTAGGACACTCAACACCAATATCTCATACTAGAACCAGTAAAAAAACCTCTGTAGGTCATCAATGCAATATAGTATTTTTCAACAGGGAGAAATATAAGAACAGAGATATTTATGAATCAATATGGAGAAATAGGTTATATTGTTAAATTTTAAAAAGCAATGCGTAAAAGGGCATTTATAGCATGCTACATGTCATGTAAAAATGAAGGGGATGTAAAATATTCATATACCAGAGGCCCAGTGCACGAAATTCGTGCACGTGTGTGTGTGTGTGTGTGTGTGTGTGTGTGTGTGTGTGTGTGTCAGCCCAACCTGCACCTTCTCTAATCTGGGACCCCTTGGGGGATGTCTGATGATCAGGCAGTCAGACATCCCTTTCACAATCTAGGACTGCTGCCTCCCAACTACTCGCCTGCCTGCCTTCCTGATTGCCCCTAACCGCTCTGCCTGCCAGCCTGATCATCCCCTAACCACTTCCCTGCCAGCCCCTGATTCCCCGGTCACCCCCAAATGCCCTCCCTTGCATATTCCCTCTTTATTAGATAGGGTTTTTCTTTAGAATATTGGACAGTCCTAATTGTTTTGGCTCAGCGGATGGATGGAGCATTGGCCTGCAGAATCAAGGGTCCCAGGTTCGATTCTGGTCAAGGGCATGTACCTTGGTTGGGGGCACATACCCAGTGAGGAGTGTGCAGGAGGCAGCTGATTGATGTTTCTCTCTCATAGATGTTTCTAGCTCTCTATCCCTTTCCCTTCCTCTCTGTAAAAAATCAATAAAATATATATTATAAAAAAAGAAACATTTAAGATTCCTCCAGCCGAAACCGGTTTGGCTCAGTGGATAGAGCGTCGGCCTGCGGACTGAAAGGTCCCAGGTTCGATTCCGGTCAAGGGTATGTACCTTGGTTGCGGGCACATCCCCAGTAGGGGGTGTGCAGGAGGCAGCTGATCGATGTTTCTCTCTCATCGATGTTTCTAACTCTCTATCCCTCTCTCTTCCTCTCTGTAAAAATCAATAAAATATATTTTTTTAAAAAAAGATTCCTACATATCTGCCTGGCTGGTGTGACTCAATGGTTGAGACCGCAGGCTGCCACCGCTGGAAGGTGATGGGGCCCTGGCCAGGCTGAAACCCCAGCCCAGGCTGCCGCCTCAGCCTGGTTGTGGATAGCCCGGTGGGGGTGTCCAGCTCCAGCCCAGGCTGCCTTCACTGGCCTGAAGATAGCTTGGTGGGGGTGCACTGCCCTGCCGCTTCAGGCTGCTGCTGCTGGCTGGGTGATCATGCAGTGGGGGTGCCCGGCCCTGCAGGCATGAGACCCCAGCCCAAGCTGTCCTCACGGCCAGGGGATCCTGCGGCTTGGGTGCGGGGCCCTGGCGGTCTGAGACCCCAGCCCAAGCAGCTCGGCTTGGGGGTGTGGCCCTGGTGGCCTGAGACACCCAGCCCAAGCCAGCGTGGCTTGGAGGCGAGGCCTGGCGGCCTGAGACCCCCAGCCCAAGTGGCTCGGTTTGGGGGCGAGGTCCTGGTGGCCTGAGACCCCAAGCCCAAGCCGGAGTGGCTTGGAGGCGAGGCCTGGCGGCCTGAGACCCCCAGCCCAAGCCGGTGCAGCTTGCCAGGGATCACTCGTGAGTCCCCGCTCCCAGCTCCTCCTGCCAGCGCGACTGGCCACTGCGAGTCCCGCCCCCGCGCCTCCTGCTGGCCCAATCGTGGGCGTAGCGGAGTGATGGTTAATTTGCATATTACCCTTTTATTATGAAGGATATGCCCATTTAAACATAACGAAATACAGGAAGTAGTTAAGATCTGGAAACAGCCCAAGTGCCTAAAAGTAGATAAAGATTTAAAAAAAAAAAAAAAACCATGGTACATTTACACAATAGAATACTAATTGGCCGAAAAAAAAGGAAAATATCCTTTTGAGACAGCATGGATGGACCGGAAATTATTATGCTAAGTGAAAAAAGCTAGTCAGAGAAAGACAAATACCATATGCTCTCACTTATGTGTGTATTCTAATGGCCAAAATAATGAAAAAACAAAGTAGAAACAGAAGCATAGATACACAGAGTAGACTGACAGCTGTCAGAGGGCAGGTGTTAAGGAGGGCTGGGTGAAAATATGGTGAAGGAATAAAGCAAGAAAAAATATATATCACATATAGACATGGAAAACAGTATGGTGAGTGCCAGAGGAAAAGGGGTTTTGCAGAGGAGGTGGAAGTGAACAAAGGGAGGATCAAAGGAGAGGGAAAGAGAGATAACTTTGGGTGGTAAGTGCACACTGCAGTATGCAGATGTTTTATTTAGCTGTACACTTGACATCTATATGGTTTTATTAAACAACTAAAGGCCCAGCGTGCAATTCAAATCGCGCTAGGAGATGCCTGCCTCCTGCCTCCCGCAGCTGCAAGGAGGTGCCCTGCCTCCCCCTTCCCGCTGCTGTGAGATAGCGCCCCATTTCCCACCTCCAGCCAGTGCTAAGAGGCGCCCCGTGTCCTGCACCCCGCCTCTGTGCGAGGAGGCGCCCCGCGGGGCCCCAGGCCGGAGAGGAACTCCATGCACCTCATGATGACTGGTCATTTGTTCATTTTGGTCGAGACGCCTTTTGGACTTTTATTATTATGATGTCAATAAATGACATTGCAATCTAGAGTAGACTGACAGCTGTCAGAGGGGAGGGGTTAGAATTATTTGTGTCCTTTTGACTATGTTGTCTTTTGCCACTAAAAATAAATAGAAGAGTTGGTGAATAACGCAAAATAGAATAATACAATATAAGTGAACGTAATTATAATTCTACTAGAGGCCCAGTGCATGATTGAATCATGCCCGTGTAGGGTCCCCTACACGCTTTTGCTTTTTGCGGTGGAGCTGGGTGCCTGTCTGCTGGTGCTGGAGCAGACAGGCACCCAGCTCCCATGCTTTTGATGGTCCGCGGCCGCTGAGGGGGGCTACCCTGCTGTTGAGAGGCCTGCCGCTGAGGGGGGCTGCCGCGGACACCTGGCTACCCTGCCGTTGAGAGGCGCAGCTGGGTGTCCGCGGCAGGCTCCCTCAGTGGCCGCGGATCTGGCCGTTGAGAGGCACAGGGGGCGGGACTCCCGCCCCCTGCGCCTCTCAACAGCAGGGTAGCCCCCCTCAGTGGCAGCGGATCCGTGACTCTCAATGGCCGGATAGGCCACCCAAGTCCCGCCCCCCAGCCTCCCGCCGCCCAATCGTGGGCATAACGAAGTGATGGTAATTTACATGTTACTCTATTATTAGATAGGATTATACACTGTAATTACACCAAAGAGGAAAATAAAATAAGTACCCTAAGTAATTCTTGAACCCAGAATTTTGACTACATACTCTCACAATAAAAAAACAAACCTGCCAACAAAGTTTTAAGCTGTACTTAGTATGTCCTTGAAAGTGGTGTGAGTCAAGATTCTGAAACAACTCACCATGTATCCAAAAACTCAGCAAATAAGCGAACATTGAGGAAAAGGGGGCCCCTCTCTCTCTAGGGAGCTATGTACATGGAAAAGGAGAGGCTGGAAAGAACTCTATGGTGTCAAACTAGAATTGGAGATATCAATTGGAAATCATGGGCTTTAAAATGTATAAATAGATTTCAATTTATAGGTCATATATCAACATCTAGGCTGTTTCCATCTCCCATTCTTCCTGTCCCATTTCTGACCCACCTGCTGTGGGTAAACTTTCCTTTAGCTTCTTAGTTTCTAGTTTCTGCTTCTAGTGTTTCTTCTATATATATTTCCCAGTAAGCTTCTCTGAGATCATTTAGAATCCTCGTACACAATAAGCACAACTAAAGTTTCAAAATGAATAATAAATGTAAAAGTTTATAACTCAAAGAATAAGAATCTATGAGTCCGTAATGACATAAATTAAAAAAAAACACTAATGAGAGGGGAAAAGAATAATTTTCTTCTTATAAGAGAATATATAAGTAATAAATCTAGGAGAAATAATCCTATATAATAAAAGCATAGTAGGCAAATTGTACCCTGGACTGAGAATTTGTCTGGGAGTTTGACCAGGGGGCGAGGCCAGCCAGGGGAAGAGAGGGAGGGCCTGGCTGGTGGCAATGGCAGGTGAGCAGGGGAACGGAGGGATGCCACAGCTGCAGCAGGCAGCCAGGGAAGGGAAGGAGGCCCAGGCAGACAGCCCACAGCCGCTAGGGACCCTATCAGTGCACTCATTTCATGCACTGGGCCTCCAGTGGAATTATAATATCACAATTTGGCAACAACATTTGCAATAATTTTCTAATATAAGAATCACCAATGGATGTCAAATATAATGAGTTGAAATTTTAGTAAAGGAAATGTTATGTTTGTATAGTATCAAAATATCTACCCAAATAATACCTATTAATTACAAGGTTAGACTAGTAACTTAAAAAAATAGTAACTTTCCAGTAGATCACCTGGCAGACACTACATTAGTCAATTACATGTTAGAGCAAAAGAATGTTTAGAGATCTGATAAGTGTGCTGTTAGGTTTGCTCTGTGTGTATGTTACCATGAAAAATAATACAATAATAATATATGAATAAACTCTGTGTTTTGCATACTCACAACTGGAAACCTACTTTTTTCCAACATTATACTGCATTTTACAATATGTCTCTATGTTTAAAATCATTTAAAATATTAATTTGAAAAATATTAAGTTGAAAAATCCTTTTTCCCAGCTGGAACAATGCCCAAGAAGAAAGGTGTCCAGGGCATGACTGGAATCAGGGACGCTGTCCCCTAGGACTCCAGTCCCTCTGGCTCTTGGACACACAGCTCCCAAAGGGCAGTCAGAAATCAGCCACAGCTTGGGGACTTGGTTGCAGTCTCTCATTAGCAGTTAAGTGTTATCACTGGACTCATTTCTCTGGAGCTGGTTAAGGAAAAGGAAAGTCTGTAGAAGTGCCAAGGCCTCAGATATTGCTTCTGTGTGTCTGGATGTTAGGTCTCCTGAAGAAAACCTGAGGAGATGGGCAACAGTCTGGAGCAGAAGGTGTCTGAACTCACCCATGTGACAATTTATAGGTCATGAGCCCAGGTGAGAGGAACTGGAAATCTGCACTTGGCTATGGATCTGCCTGTGTGCTACTGGCTTCATGTATGAGACTCTGTGTCCATGAATCTGTGTATGTGTCCACATGTATTGTGTATATCTATGTACGTGGTATTTAATAGTTGAATGTTAAGTGTGTGTGTGTGTGTGTGTGTGCGCGCGCACGCGCACTATGTATCTGATTCAAAGCTCTGTTTTAATGCATGTAGAACAAGTTATCATTGCTTGGCGTGTTGTGAGGGACTCCGGATTCATGCCTGTTATCATAAACACTGGCATCACATCTGAGCATCGGGAGTGAAACTGTTGTCTCTCTAGACAATAAGATGCCTGACCTCACCAGGAACCAAGGTCAGCTCAGAGAGGGCTCACACCTCTGCTCAGCAGCGTGTGCTGGTGCACATGGGAGCTGTGTCTATGATGACACACTCGTGTGTGAGAGCTGGAAGGTGTATTGTTTGGTTTTCTGTGCATGTGACCATGTATATGTGACCTGGTGTATGGGATGTTGTTGCTGGTTTAATGGCTGCCTGTGACTGAATAGGCTTCACTACACCAAGTAGGCTCCCATCCCTTGGAAGGGAATTTCCAGAAGGGTGGAAGCCTGCCTGTCAGTAATAGGAGGATGTGTGCTACTTGTTGCAGTGAGTGTGTGGTTGGGTGTGCATATGTGTTTTGGTGTTTGTTTCTTGGGACATTTTTTACAAAAATCTCTTTTTATTGATTTCAGAGAGGAAGGGAGAGGGAGAGAGGCATAGAAACATCAACAATGAAAGAGAATCATTGATCAGCTGCCTCCTGCACACCCCCAGGGGATTGAGCTCATAGACCGGGCATGTGCCCTGATCAGAATGGAACTGTGACCTCCTGGTTGATAAGTCGACACTTAACCACTGAGCAACACCAGCCAGGCTCCTGTAAGATTTTCTTATTGTTTGTGGTCTTGTGTGCTTTTGATGATGTGTGTATAGCACTAGAGTTATATATATGTGGTGAGTTGAATGTTCAGCAGATGAGTCATGAGTCAGGTGTGTTACTATTTATGAGCATGAGTGGTCCATCATTGTGTGTTGTATGTGTCTCACTTAGTGTGTTACTTATGATTTGTATGTATGTAGACAAGTGTTTTTGAGCTGAACCATATATTGGCTATTCTTCCCTGAGAACAAGAACGTGAATGGAATTCTCAACAGAGCAGTGTGTGTGTGTGTGTGTGTGTGTCTGTGTGTGTGTGTGTGTGCGCGCGCGCGCGTGCGTTGGATTTATGGGTGTCAGAACTCAAGTATGTCCTTACCTGTCCTCCTTCTCTGGCACTATTAGCTGAGATAGCCACACTCTAAGCAACTCCCGGATTCTTGAAACAAATCTGCTCTCATTTCCATGTACCAGAGTGTGAGACTCCCTCACATTTTGCAACTTCTCTTTACATTTTCTTTTCTTTATTAAATGTTTTTCTCTGTTGTTGTTGTTATTGTTGTTGTTGTTGTGTGTGTGTGTGTGTGTGTGTGTGTGTGTGTGTGTGTGTGTGTTTTTCTGGTCATTTTTTAAAATTTTCCTTTCCTCCTCTTTACTTTTATTAAACATCCCAGGAAATTAACCTGCAGGCATCAGGCTGTGTGAGGTTATTGGGCAGAATCACCATCAAATAGTGGAGAGACCTTGGGAAAGTTACGTAAATTTTGGTCTTAGTTTCCCCATCTATAAAATAAAAAGAATTACACTTCTATTGTGAATCTTACAGAGGCTCTCGGTAAACAGTTGCTGTGCAAAATGAATTTAATATATTTGAGAATTTATTGTCAGTTGGAAGGTATGTAAATATAAAGGAATGAAATTATCTAGTAAGAGGGTTCAGAATTTTGCACAACTTTGAGTCGTCACAGCTCTAATGTAATACATTGTGTTTGGCTCCCCTAAGCAAGAAAAAGGAAGTTTTCCTTTGTAACAGTTAAGAACATGGGTTCTAATCACAAAGATACATTAGATGGAACCCCATGACGTAGCTAATATATGGTGATTTTTATTATAAAAAAAAATGATAATACATATTTCAAGTTTTATACATTACATATTAAGTGCATTATATATACATGAAGAAGCTAATACTTGATTTTTATTATGTAAAAATAATAATACATATATCAAGCTTTATGCATTACACATTACATACATTAAACATACATATATACACATGACTATGTGTCCTTCTATTCCCTACTGCAATGCTGTATGCATATGGAATTTGTATCATTTATGTTTCTATTTCTTAAAAATTAAAAAAGGTGAAAGAAACAAATTCTTAGCGCAGCTGTGACAAGGTTTTAAAATCTGGGAATGTAAGGTTGACATGAGAATTTCATTTTTAAATGTAGGTAGATCCTTAGGCCAATAACCAAATGTTGTACTAGATGTGCAATAATATTATCAAAGATAGTATGTGGATTACTTTGGTTTTAGAGCTATTCTGGCATGAAGTGCTTTTAAATGGCTACCCATTTGAGAGTGTCCCTGAGTTTACAGCTGTGGGTCAGTGAGACCCAGCAGATTCACAGGAGGAGTGTGAAAATGCTCCAAGAACCCCAACTCAGCCCGAGAGTCTCACGTTATTTTAAGGCACTAAAAACTGACACAAGTTTCCGGGGCTCATCTTCTGTTTCTGCCACAGTGAATTATTAGGGTTTGGCTCTGGCCAGGTATAGACATTATCTCAGTCCTTAGAAGAGGTCCCAACACAAACTTGATGTTAAAAGTAACGGTTGAATAAAACAAAGAACCCCTTCGTGCTACTGTGTAATGAAGTTGTGGACTACTTTGGGGTTCAATGTTTTCCTGGAGCCAGACTGGGAGAGAGGGAAGATGCATACATACACAGGTGTGAGATATTAATACGAAGGAATTGAACAATTCATAGTTTTTCCAGAAAGTGACAGTAAAAGATGTGATGGTTCTGGTTGTCCTTTCTAGGTTCCTGAGACTCCCACACCTTCTTCATCCCCAGCAGACAGAAGAGCAGCATGAGGAGGGAGAACCAGAGCAGCGTGTCCCAGTTCCTCCTCCTGGGGCTCCCCATCCCGCCAGGGCAGCAGGGCGTGTTCTTCACCCTGTTCCTGGGCATGTACCTGACCACGGTGCTGGGCAACCTGCTCATCATCCTGCTCATCAGGCTGGACTCTCGCCTGCACACGCCCATGTACTTCTTCCTCAGCCTCTTGGCCTTCTCTGACATTTCTCTTTCATCTGTCATTGTCCCAAAGATGCTCATGAACATGCAGACTCGGCAACAATCCATCTCCTATGTGGGATGCATTTCTCAGTTGTATTTCTTCATACATTTTGTTGGACTTGACAATTTTCTTCTGGCTGTGATGGCATATGACAGGTATGTGGCCATCTGTCAGCCCCTACACTACACCACCATCATGAGGGAAGGGCTGTGTGTGCTGCTGGTGGCTGGCTCCTGGATTCTCTCTTGTGCCCATGATTTGCTGCACACTCTCCTATTGGTCCGACTGTCCTTCGGTGCCGATAATATTATCACCCACTTCTTCTGTGACTTTGCTGCACTCCTGAAGCTGAGCTGCTCAGACATCTCCCTCAATGAGCTGGTCCTATTCACTGAGGGAGGAATGATTTTCTTCCTGCCTTTTGGTGTTATTTTGGGCTCCTATATCCGTATAGGGACCTTCATCCTGAGGGTACCCTCCACCAAGAGACTTTCTAAAGCCTTTTCTACCTGTGGCTCCCATCTCTCTGTGGTGTTTTTATACTACGGGACAGCTGCAGGTGTTTACTTTTTCTCCTCATCATGGGGTTCTAAAGATATAATTGCTTCAGTCATGTATACAGTAGTTACCCCCATGCTGAACCCCTTCATCTACAGCCTGAGGAACAGAGATATAAAACAGGCCTTAGAGATTTGTGTCAATAGGGTTAACTTCTTTAACTGGTAATCACTAAATCCTCTTATTGCTGTCAGGAGCACAGTGTGATAGATCTAAAATTATTGTATGATCAACATCTCCATATAACTTTAATAGAACATGCATTCTGTTGTCTTCTACAAGTATTGTTAATATGTCAACTAGGTCATGTTTGCTACTGGGATTGTTAATAATTCATTTTTCTTAATTGATGTTTTTCATTTGTTCACCATCTCTTATGAGACATATGCAAAATCCTATGCAGAACATGTTGCACATTTATAATTTGTGGATTTGTCTCTTTCTGTTTTGCTATATGTCATTTTTTGCTTATGTATTTTTTATTTTATGTTATACAAGACTCTCTTATTTAGCATCATATTCTTCTTCTGGTGAACTTTATTTATTTATTTATTTATTTTTGAACTCATTCCTTTATGCCAGGTTTAGTTGGCTTCAAGCTGATTGTGCACATCTCTTCCCACTGCACAATTAATTACCTCATGTTGGCAGACTGCAATCAGCTATGATGAGTAATTACATATGAAAACTGGTATGTGCTACAAAACAAGGCTGTTAAAAATACAGAGACTTTTCAAAAATGCATTTAAGAGCATACCACTTCATTTATAATTAGGAAAATGTTTCTAGTAATCGGTCCTACCTTAACACCTCATTAACCGCTCATAGGAGTATACATACATATCCTGTATAATAAAAGAGAAACATGTAAATTGACCGTACCTCCACTATGCTCACCAGCCAATTAGGACTGAGTATGCAAATTAACCTTACAGGCACGGGGTGGAGAGCAGAGTGGGAAAGCCAGGGGAGAGTGGAGTGGCTTGGGAACTTGGCTCCCCAAGCCACGAGAGGGAGAGCTGGAGGCTTGGAGGACTTGTCAGAGTGGGAGGCCATAGGAAGGAGACAGAGCAGGAAGGGAGCGCGAGGAGCACCAGGAATTCTGGGAATCGTAGTTCTGGTGGCAGATGGTTCTCCTAGACCAGTGGTCGGCAAACTCATTAGTCAACAGAGCCAAATATCAACAGTACAACGATTAAAATTTCTTTTGAGAGCCAAATTTTTTAAACTTGAACTTCTTCTAATGCCACTTCTTCAAAATAGACTTGCCCAGGCCTTGGTATTTTGTGGAAGAGCCACACACAAGGGGCCAAAGAGCCGCATGTGGCTCACGAGCCAGTTTGCTAACTATGGTCCTAGACACTAGAGGAAAGTGAGCCTGGAGCAAGTTACTGTTGCGGTGGGGGATGGAGGGAAAGCAAAGGTGAGAGAAATAAGTAAAATCAGAGTGTCTAGGAAAAATTAAAGGGGAGATATCCTAAAACTTCCAGGAAATTTCCACCAATGAAGCAAAGAAAAAAAAGCCTCTATTATTCTGTGAGCAACAAACCAAACTGGGTTGGGGTCTCAGACAATTCGCTCATATGATTGCAAAGACAGACAGAAACTCCCGGATTGGAGAGGGTTCCCAGATTGGAGAGGGAGCAGGTTGGACTGAGGAACCGACCCCAGTGCATGAATCTTCGTACACTGGGCCCCTAGTACAGATATAAATACAGATACAGATGTAGATACTAGTGTAGTATAGGTAATAAAGATGCCCGTGACCTGGAATTGAACCCGCAACCATTCAATGTGCAGGCTGAAGCTGTAACCACTTAGCGACACTGGCCAGGGCTATTCCCCATTCTCTCTGTCTCAGTCCTGACCTACATCCTATGAGTACACACACCCAACGTTTCAAAGTGAGTAAAAATGGTAATGGATTATTACTCAGAGAATAAGAACCCATGAGTCCATAATGATATAAATGAATAAATAAAAAACAAATGACTGGGGAATTAGGGTACGTTTTTTTCTTATAGGAGAATAGAACTAACAAACAAGAATGATACGAAAGAATTAGAAGAATCACCATTTCGCCCCAACGTTTTCAATAATTTTGTCATATAAGAATTTCCAATGGATGTTAACTATAGTGGGTGATATTTTAATAAGGAAAAAGTTATGTTTACATAATATCAAGATATCTACCCAAATGATACCTATTAATTACAAGGTTAATATAGTAACTAGAAGAAAATTGTGACTTTTCTGTAGAGAACTTGGCAGACACCACCTTAGCCAACTGATCAAATATTAAAACACTAGAGATTTCAAGATTATCTGCAGATTAGCTGAAAGCTGCACCTACAACCTTTCAGCCCCAAACTAGATTTGCAACTAAATTGCAGAGCAATCAATTTGAAAAACAATTCAAAGATAGCTAATCTGAATATTTATACCCAAAGAGTACAGTAGAAATCACATGGAGGATGGTAAGAAGGGTGGAGATGGTAAAAGGGAGAGCCTCCTCATAAATGTGCGGTTGTGCTGAAAAGCCAGAGGGATATCGCAAGCATGGAGCTCCCTCCCCTAGAAGCATAGGGTCTCAACCGCACACAGGAATCCCAACCCAGAGCAGCAGAGACTTGAGCAGGAACTTGTGAAGCATCTGGTGTTTGGAATCAGTGGGGATTCTGTCCACTGGGGAGATTTGGACCACACTATCACAGGTAAAGCAAAATAAAGAGTTCCCAGTCTTTATTCGTTACCACCAAACCAGCACTGCAAGAAATGTTGAAGAGACTGCTTTCAGAAGAAGAAAATACATATTGTAGAGAGGAACATAGGTAAAAGAAAAAAATGGCAAGAAACAAGTAGCTATCAATAATACCTTAAATGGAAACGGATTATTTGCTCCAATTAAAAGACATAGGGTATGGGGAGGGTGGTTGGGCAGGAGGTAATCAACCAAAGACATTGTATGCATATATGCATAAACCATGGACACAGATGAAAGGGTGGTGAAGGCCTGGAGGGGGGCGGGCAGGCTAGAGGGAGTCAATGTGGGAAAAAGGGGGAGATATGTAATACTTTTCAACAGCAAAGAATTATTTTAAAATAAATAAAGATGTTAATGCATCTTATATTCAAAATAGAAAAAAAAGACATAGGATAGCTGGATGGATAACAAAAACAGATCTAGAGACACAGAAGCATGGATCAGATGCTCAAACCTCAGAGGGAAGGTAGGGGAGGGTGGGGGTAAGGGGAAGAGATCAACCAAAGGACTTGTATGCATGCAATGGACTTGTATGCACAAGCAATGGACGCAGACAACAAGGGGTGAGGGTTAGGGCAGGAATGAGGTGTGGGGGACAATGAGGGGATAAGGACACATTTGTAATACCTTAATCAATAAAACAACAACAACATAGGATAGCTGGATGGATAAGAAAACATGAGCCATAGATATATATGCTGCCTACAAGAGATCCACCTCAGAACAAAAGATTCACACAGGCTGTAAGTGAAGTGATGGAAAAAATATTCCATGCAAATGTAAACCAAAAAAAAACACACCAAAAAACAAAAAAACTCCGCTGAGGTAGCAATACTTATATTTGACAAAATAGACTTCAAAAAAAATATCATAACAAGAGAAAAGACGGTCAATACATAATACTAAAGGGATTGATCCAACAAGGGGTTATAATCCTTGTAAACATACTGTATATGCACCTAATGCAGGAGCAACTAACTATATAAAGAAATTCATGGTGGACTTTCAGGAAGAGATTGACAGCAACAAAGTCATAGTAGGTGATCTTAACCCTTTGCACTCGCTTGCTTTTTTCTCGATTCCTTTACTCTACTCGGGATTTAATTTTTTAAATACCCCAGATTTTACAAAGCGCAGCAGTAGAATAAAAAACTGGAGTTTCTTTTCATACAAACTTATTTATTTGGATTTTTTAATATTTCAAATTATTGATACATTCAAAGAGTAATTTTAATCTCTATAATTTTTCATGGTGTGATATTTTTTGAAACATTCACCCACATGAAGACCTGTTTTACATTCACATGTTTCGCAAATATAAATCGTCTCTCTTCTTCCTCCTTTGATTTTTCTGTTAGAACAAACAACACAATCTTTGTGTTTTTTGTTAGGGTGAGGTGTGATTATATGGAGCTTTCCATCTGAACGTTGCTCTAAGTTAGTGGATAATAATCTACCCCTGGAAGTTAGTGTACTGGTCTAACCTTCTTCACGTGACTGATGTGTCTTAGAAACAAATAGCCTTTGAAGATGCCATTGGTGAAGCTTAGGTGGTGGCATCAGTTGAGACGGCATTTACATTTTACTTGCCCTTTCATGCTAATGAAAACAAGAAAAGATACTGGAAAAATAGACAAAAATCTCCCTTCCTCCCGCGGTGAAACTACGTGTCGAGTGTGGCTCGACATACGAGCTGCTACCGATGCTAACCGTGTCGAGTCACACTCGACATCCGAGTGCAAAAGGTTAACACCACACTGTCATTACTGGATAGATGTTTCAGACAAAAAATCCAGAAGAAAAAACAGTGACCTTAAACAACAAACTAGATTGGATGGATTTAATTCATATTTACACAACATTTTATCGCAAAGCAGCAGAATATACATTATTTTCCAGTGCATATGAAACATTCTCAAAGATACACCACATGTGAGGACACAAAGTAAGTCTTAATAATTCAGGATGATTGTAATCATATCAAACATTTTCTTGGATAACAATGGTATGACACTAAAAATAAACTACAGTAAAAAAAAAATTCTCAAAAACCTTCAAACACATGGAGGCCAAATGGCATGTTATTAAACAATGAATGGGTTACCAATGAGATCAAGGAAGAAATAAAAAATCACCTGAAAACAAATGAAAATGAAAACCCAAAACCCAAAATCCAAAATCTATGGGATATAGCAAAAGCAGTCCCGCCCTAGCCAGTTTGGCTCAGTGGATAGAGAGTCGGCCTGTGGACTGAAGGGTCCCAGGTTCGATTCCAGCCAAGGGCACATGCCTGGGTTGTGGGCTCGATCCCCAGTAGGGGGCATGCAGGAGGCAGCTGGTCAATGATTCTCTCTCATCATTGATGTTTCTATCTCTCTCTATCCCTCTCCCTTCCTCTCTAAAATCAATAAAAATAATTTTAAAAAAATAAAATAATAATAATAATTAAAAAAAAGCAGTCCTGAGAGAGAAGTTCATAGCATTACTGGACTACCTCAAGAAGCAAGAATAATCTCAAATAAACAATCTAATCCTACACCTAAATGAACAACAACAACAAAAAGAAAAACAAATGAAGCTAAGACTAAGTAGAAGAAAAGAAATAATAAATATCTGAGTGAAAATAAATGTCAAAGAGACTAAAAAAATCAACACAGAAGATCAATGAAATCAAAAGCTGGTTCTTTGAAGACATAAACTAGATTTATGAACCATTAACCACACTCATTAAAAAAGAGAGGACCCAAATAAATAAAATGAGAAATGAAAGAGAAGTTAACAACTGACATCACAGAAACACGAAGTAGTATAAGAAAGGACTATGAAAAATTAAATGCCAACAAATTGGACAACCCAACTGAAGTGGACAAATTCCTAGCAACATACAATCTTCCAAAATTCAATCAGGAAAAATCAGAAAAACGGAATACACCAATAACAACTAATAAAATTAAATAAGTAATTTAAAAAACTTCAAACAAAATTTCTTGACTGCATGGCTTCACTGACAAATTTTACCAAATACTCAAAGAAGAACTAACAAGCTTTTCTGATGAAGCCAGCATTATCTTAATTGCAAAACTATATAAAGCCACTAAAATAATATAAAATAAAAAGTTATAGGTCAGTATCTCTGATAAATGTAGATGCTAAAATCCTCACAAAATTTTACCAACGGGATCCAGCAATGCATTACAAAGACCATACACCATGATTAAATGGGATTTATTCCAGGGATGAAACATTGGTACAATATTAGCAAATCAATAATGTGATACATCACCCAAACAAAATGAAAAATAAAAAGCACATGATCTTATCTATAGATGCCAAAAAAGCATTTGATAAAACCCAGCACCCATCCTATCTAATAAAATAGTAATATGCAAATTAACCATCACTCCACTATACCCACAAGCCACACCCACAAGCCAATCAGGAGTGAGTATGCAAATTAACCCAACCAAGATGGCTGCAGCCACGGAGTGAGCAGGAGACTTGAGTTGCCTCCGGCGATGGAGGAAGCCAAGCTTTCCACACACCCTGGCAGGCCCAGGCCTACACTCAAGGCTACAAAGTTTCAATTATAGAAGATAAATAAATCCCAACAAAAATGGCTGTGGCCATGGAGCGAGCAGGAGGCTTGGCTCTGCTCAAGGCAACAAAGTTTCAATTATAGAAGATAAATAAATCCCAGATACCAGGGACTCCGCTTGGGTTGCTGGGGGGCATGGCCAGCCTGCAAACCACCACAGGCCCCTCCCCCCGCCTAGGCCACCCCATGCCCCAAGGAAACACCCACCCTGATCTGGAACACCCTTCAGGGCAAACCAGCTGGCCCCCACCCATGTACCAGGCCTCTATCCTATCTAATAAAAGAGTAATATGCAAATTGACCATCACTCCAACACACAAGATGGCTGCATCCATGTGGTCACAAGATGGCCGCCACAAGATGGCCAGCAGGGGAGGGCAGTTGGGAGGGACTAGGCCTGCAAGGGAGGGCAGTTTGGGACAATCAAGCCTGCAGGGGAGGGCAGTTAGGGGTGACCAGGCTGGCAGAGGAGGAAAGCTGGGGCAACTGGGCCTGCAGGGAAGGGCATTTGGGGGGGACCCAGGCCTGCAGGGGAGAGCAGTTGGGGGGACCAGGCCTGCAGGGGAAGGCAGTTAGGGGTGACCAGGCCTTCAGGGGAGGGCAGTTAGGGGTGACCAGGCCTGCAGGGGAGGGCAGTTAGGGGCAAACAGGCTGGCAGGGGAGCAGTTAGGCATGTCAATCAGGCTGGCAGGGGAGCGGTTAGGGTGTGATAGGCTGGCAGTCAGAAGCGGTTAGGGTCAATCAGGAAGACAGGCAGGCGAGCTGTTGGGAGCCAGCAGTCCTGGATTGGAGAGGGTGCAGGCTGGGCTGAGGGACACCCCTCCCCATGCACGAATTTCGTGTACTGGGCCTCTAGTTTATGAAATAAACTCTCAGAAAAGTAGCAATAATGGGATCACACCTCAACATAAGTAAGGCCGTACATGAAAAATGTACAGCCAAAAAAATACTCAATAGGCAAAAATGATATGCGTTTTCTTTAAGATTAGCAATAAAACAGGATGTCTGCTTTCACCACTCTTTTTCAACATAGAATTGGAAGTCCTCGTTCAGACAAGAAGAAATGAAAGGCATCAAAATTGGAAAGGAGGCAGCACAACTGTTATTATTCCAGGTGACTTGACAATGTACATAGAAAACCTAAAATCTTCACCAGAAATCTACTAGAACTAATACATGAATTCAGCAAAGTATTAGAATACAAAAATAATATCCAGAAATTGGTGGCATTTTTATATACCAATATAGAACTATCAGAAAGAGAATCTAAGAAAACTATCCCATTTACTATTGCAACAACAACAAAATAAGGTACTTGGGAACAAATTTAAACAAGGAGGTAAAAGACCTGTACTCGGAAAACTATAGGACATTGAAGAAAGAAACTGAGAAAAACACAAATAAGTGCAAGCATACACTATGTTCATGGATTGGAATAATTAACAACATTAAAATGTCCCTATTACCCAAAGCAATCTATAAGTTCAACGCAATTCCTATTAAAATACCAGTGACATATTCCACAGGTGTAGACAAACATTCCCAAAATTTATATGGAACCAAAAAAAGACCCCAAATATCCTCTGCAATCTGGAGAAAGATGAACAAAATTGAAGGTATCATAATTCTGGATATCAAATTATACTATAAGGCCATAGTATTCAAAGCAGCCTGTACTCACAAAGGAACAGGCATACAGATCAATGGAACAGAACAGAGAGTCCAAAAATTGACCCACGTCTCTATGGTCAATTAGTATTTAACAAAGGAGGCAAGAGCATACAATGGAGTAAAGATAGTCTCTTCAACAAATAGTGTTGGGAAAACTGGACAGGTACATGCAAAAAAATGAAAATGGACCGCCAACTTACTCCAGACACAAAGATAAACTCAAAAGGGATAAAAGACTTAAATGTAAGTCCAAAATCATAAAAATCTTAGAAGAAAAGATAGAAAATAAAGCCTCACACATTTCTTGTAGCAATTTTTTTGCTGATATATCTTCTAAGACAAAAGGAACAAAGAAAAGAATAAACAAATGAGACTAAATCAAAATAAAAAGCTTCAGCACAGCAAAAGAAACCATCAACATAATGAAAGGGGAACCCACTGTATGGGAGAACATGTCCAATAATATATCTCCAATGATACATCTGATCAGGGGTTAATTTTCCAAATATATAAAGAACACCTACAACTCACAAGAACACAAACAATCAAGTTAAAAATTAGCAAAGGACCTGAAAAGACACTTCTCCAAAGAGGGCATACTAGTACATATGGCCAATAGACATATGAAAAGATGCTCAACGTCTCTAATGATCAGAGAGATGAAAATTAAAATGATAATGAGATTTCACTTTGTACCTGCCAGAATAGCTATCATTGATAAATCAGCAAACAAGTACTGGTGAGGGTGTGTAGAAAAGGAAACCCTAGTTCACTATTTTTGGGAATGCAGACTGGTGCAGCCACTGTGGAAAACACTATGGAGTTTCCTCAAAAAATTAAAAAAGGAACTGTTTCTGACCTAGTGACCCCACTTATGGGAATATGTCCTAAGAATTCCAAAACACCAATCAGAAATAATATATGCATCCCTGGACAGTGTGGCTAAGTCATTAGAGCTTCCATCAGCGGACCAAAGCGTGGTGGGTTCCATACACAGTCAAGGGCATGTACCAGGGTTGCAGGATTGATCGCTGGCCCTGCTTGGGGCACGTTCAGGAGGCAACCATCAATGTGTCACTCACTGATGTTTCTCTCTCTCTCTCTCTCAATCTCTCTCTCTCTCTCTCTCCCCCCCCCCTCCCTCCTTCCCTCTCTCCCTTCCATTCTACTCTATCTCAAATCACTGGAAAAATATCCTCTGGTAAGGATTAACAACAATAATAACAACAACAACAAAAAAACAACAACAACAACACACAAATGAGTAGGGAATAAAGATACAACTAATACAAGAAATTATAGAATTAAAAAAAAAAAGAAATTATCGAATTTGTAAAGAGCCACCATTTGACTACCACATTTGCAGTAATTTTGTCATATAAGAATCATTAAAGTGAGTGGGTGAAATTTTAATAAGGAAAATGTTATGTTTATATAATACCAAAATATCTACATAAATTATACCTTTTAATTACAAGGTTAAAATAGTATCCATAAAATCTGTAACTTTACAGTAGATAACCTGGCAGATAAAACCATAGCCAATGAAGATAAATGAAAACACTAGTCATTGGAAAAATTAATAGTATATGCCTTATAATAATATGCACTGTGGTATATCTACTGAGAATTAAAGCCTGAAACATACATACATACATACAAATGGTAAACATAGCAAAATGTTAACTATTATGGAATCTGAGCAACGCCTGTCAAGGAATTCTTGATACCATTTTTTTAAAACTTTTCTGTATCTTTAAAATCATTTCAAAACAAAAAGTGGAAATATCCTTTGTCCCAGCTGGAACAATGCCCAAGAAGAAAGGTGTCCAGGGCATGACTGGACTCAGGGACACTGTCCCCTAGGACCCCAGTCCCTCTGGCTGTTGGACACACAGCTCCCAAAGGGCAGCCAGAAATCAGCCACAAGCTTGGGGACTTGGTTGCAGTCTCTCATTAGCAGTGAAGTGTTATCATTGGACTCATTTCTCTGGAGCTGGTTAAGGAAAAGGAAAGTCTGTAGAAGTGCCAAGGCCCCAGATATTGCTTCTGTGAGTCTGGATGTTAGACTTTAGGTCTCCTGAAGAAAACCTGAGGAGATGGGCAACAGTCTGGAGCAGAAGGTGTCTGAACTCACCAATGACGAGCCCAGGTGATAGGAGCTGGAAATCTGCACTTTGTGATGGATCTGCCTGTGTCCTAGTGGGTTCATTTGTGAGACTGTGTCCATGACTGTGTGTTTATGTGTGTATTGTGTATGCTGTGTACATGCAATTTAATAGTTGTATGTGTGTGTGTGTGTGTGTGTGCTATGTATGTGAACCACAGTCCTGTTTTAGCACATGTAGTATAAGTTATGACCTCCAAGCGTGTAATTAGGGATTCCTGATTCATGCCTGTGTTTATAAACACTGGCATCACAGCTGAGCATTGGGAATGAGGTGATTGTCTCTGCTGCTGGACAAGAAGATGCCCACCTCACCAGGAACCAAGGTCAGGTCAGGTCAGAGAGAGCTCAGACCTCTGCTCAGCAATGTGGGCTGCTGCACCAGGTAGCTGTGTCTGTGGGTGAGACACTCATGTTTAGAGCACAAAGGTGTGCTGTTAGGTTTTCTCTGTGTATGTGACCGTGTTTGTGATCATGTGCATGGGGTATTGGGGTATTTTAATGATGGTGCCTGTGATTAAACAGGGTAAACTGTTCCATGCTGCCTGCCCTCCCCCAGGAAAGGGATGATCAGAAGAGGGGAAACATGTCTTTGATTAATAGGAGCATGTGTGCTGCTTGCTGTAGTGAGTGTGGCTGGGTGAGCATAGGTGTTATTGGTTTATGTTTCTTGTGAGATTTTTGAATTGTTTGTGGTCTTGTGTGTTTTTGGTGCGTATGTGTAGTGTTTGAGTTATGTATATGTGGTGAGTTGAGTTGTCATGAGTCCGGTGTGTTAGTGTGTTTGTGCGTGAATGGTATATCAGTGAGTGTTGTGCATGTCTCACTTAGTATGTTACTTATTACTTGTATGTATGTATATGAGTGTTCATGTGCTGAACCACAGATAGGCTCTCCTTCCCTTAAAATGGGGATGTGGCATTAGTGATTGGAATCCTCACATCAGCTGTGTGTATGTGTTTGTGTGTGTGTGTGCACGTGTGTGTGTATTGTGTGCATTTCCGTTTGTGATCTGCATACAGGACCTCAAGAATGTCCTTAAGTGTCCTCCTTCTGGGGCACCATTAGCTGAGATAAGCACACTCAAAGCCTCTCCTTGCTTCTTGAAAAAAAAGCTGCTTTCATTTCCATGTAACCGAGTGAGTGAGTTGCTCAGAATTTTACAACTTCTTCTTTATTAAACATGAAAGCAAAATAAACTCCAGGCATTATGCGGTGTGAAGTTATAGGGAAGAACCACCATCATACAGCAGTGAGACCTTGGGAAAGTTACATAAATTTTTTAAATCCTCACCAGAGGGTATTTTTTCCATTGATTTTAAAGAGAGTGAAAGAGAGAGGGAAAGACAGAGAGAAATATCAATGTGAGAGAAACATCTATTGGTTGCCTCCTGCATGTGCCCAGATCACGGCCTGAGACAGGAAAGAGCCTGCAACCAAGGTACATACACTTGACCAGAATCGAACCCAGGACCCTTCAGTCTGTAGGCCAATGCTCTATCCACTGAGCCAACTTACATAAATTTTTTTGCCTCAGTCTCCACAAGTGCAGTTCTTTTCCATCTATAAAATGAAAAGAACTGCACCTGTTTCTGTGAATTTTACAGAGCCTCTCAGTAAATATTTATTGTATAAATAAAGCTAATGTATTTGGGAATTTACTATTAGTTGGAAAGAATATAAATCTGAAGAAACGAAATTATCTAGGAAGAGTACTAAGAATTTTGGACAATTTTTGGTCCTCACAGCTCTAAAATAATACATTGTTCTTGGCTCTCTTAAGCAGAAAAGGGAAGTTTCCATGTGCAATGGTAAAGAGCATGGGTTCTGATCACAAAGATATAATAGATGGAACCCCAAAAAGTAGCTAACACTTGTATTCAATAAAGAGAAAATGATAAAACATGTATATCAACTTATATACATTATATATCACATATATTTAGATACAGATATATACACAAGTGTATATGTGCCCTTCTGTCCCCTAATGTATAGTGGGACTATAGAATTTGTGCCATTTATGTTCCTATTTCTTAAAAGTTAAATTGGTAAAAGAACACAAATTCTTAGTACAGCTGTTAAGAGGTTATAAAATCTGAGAATGTGCCTGGTTGTGTGGACTCACTGGTTGAACATTGACCTATGAACCACAAGGTCACAGATTAATTCCCTGTGAGGGCACATGCCTAGCTTGTGGGTTTGATCCACAGTTGGAGTGGGGGGTATGGAGAAGGCAGCCAATCAGTGATTCTCTCTCATCATTGATGGTTCTATCTCTCTTTCCGTCTCCCTTTTCTTCCGTGAAATCAATAAAAATATATTTTTTAAAAATCTGAGAATGTAAGACTAATGAGTGGATTTAATTAGAAAAGGTAGGTGAGGTCCCAAGCCGAGTATCCAAATGTTCACCAAAATGCTCAGCATTATTATGAAATATAGTTTGTGGACTATTCTGTCTTGGAGCTATTCTGGCATCCAGTGGCTTTCAATGGCCACCCATTTCAACACTGTCCCTGAGTTTACAGCTGTGGGTTAATGGGACCCCGCAGGTTCACAAGAGGAGGGTGGTAACACTCCAACAACACCCACTCAGCATTGGAGTCTCACGTTACTTTCAGGCAGAAACAACTGACACCACTTGGCAGGGGCTCATCTTCTGTTTCTGCCACAGTGAATTACTATGGTTTGGCTCTGGGCTGGTGTAGAAATGATGCCTCCATGCTCATCAAGATCTAATCTCATAGGAGTGGGGACCTTGCTTTCTTGTTTATTGCTGAATTTCAGTCCTTAGTAGAGGTCCCAACTCAGATTTGATGTTAAAAGTAATGGTTGAATAAAACAGCGAACCCTCTCTTGCTTCTCTGTGATGATGTCTTCTTAACTACAACACGGGGGATCAATGTTTTCCTGCATCCAGATTGCAATAGATGGAAGATGTATACATCCACAGGTGTGTGGAAATAATATGAAATTATTTCAAAGTGGATTTCCTAGAAAATGACAGTATGAGATATGATGGTCCTGGCCATTCTTTTCAGACTCCTGAGACTCCCACACCTTCTTCATCCCCAGCGGACAGAAGGGCAGCATGAGGCCTGAGAACCAGAGCAGCGTGTCCCAGTTCCTCCTCCTGGGGCTCCCCATCCCGCCAGGGCAGCAGGGCGTGTTCTTCACCCTGTTCCTGGGCATGTACCTGACCACGGTGCTGGGCAACCTGCTCATCATCCTGCTCATCAGGCTGGACTCTCGCCTGCACAGGCCCATGTACTTCTTCCTCAGCCACTTGGCCCTCACTGACGTCTCCTTCTCCTCTGTCACTGTCCCTAAGATGCTCATGAACACCCAGACTCGGCAACAATCCATCTCCTATGAGGGATGCATTTCTCAGTTGTATTTTTTCATACTTTTTGGTTGTCTTGACAACTTCCTTCTGGCTGTGATGGCATATGACAGGTATGTGGCCATCTGTCACCCTCTGCACTATTCCACAATCATGAGTCAGGCACTGTGCACGTTGCTGGTGGCTGGCTCCTGGATGGTTACCTGTGTCCATGCTCTTATTCATACCCTCCTCTTGGTCCGACTGTCCTTCTGTGCTGACAATACCATCACCCACTTCTTCTGTGAGCTCACAGCACTCCTGAGGCTGAGCTGCTCAGACATCTCCCTCAATAATCTGGTCATCTTCACTGAGGGAGGAATGCTTTACTTCCTGCCATTGAGCATTGTTTTGGGCTCATACATGCGTATAGCAACTATCATCCTGAGGGTACCCTCTGCTAAGAGACTCTCTAAAGCCTTTTCTACCTGTGGCTCTCATCTCTTTGTTGTGTCTTTATACTATGGGACACTTGCTGGTATTTACTTTTTCTCCTCATCTTGGGGTTCCAAGGACATAATTGCTTCTGTCATGTATGCAGTAGTTACCCCCATGTTGAACCCCTTCATCTATAGCCTGAGGAACAGAGATATAAAACAGGCCTTACAGATGTGTATGAATAGGTTTAACTTTTTAAAGTGACAATCAGTAAATCCTCTTGTTGCAATCAGAAGTACAGGGAAATAGATATAAAATTATTTATGATCAACATCTCCATATAACATTAATAGAATACACATTCTGTTGTCATGTACAAGTGTTGTTAATATGTCAACTAGGTCACATTTGCTACTTGGATTGTTATTTTTCACTTGTCCATCGTCTCTTATAATATATATGCAAAATACACTGCAGAATTATACCTATGGATCTGCTTTTACTTTGTCCTTTGAGATATGTCATTTTTGTTTATATATTTTTAATACTATGATATTGAGGACACACTGATTTTGCAACATGATTCCCTCCTGGGGAAATTTTTTTTCTTCAAGTAGTTTTTTTATTGTGTTAAAATAAATATAAATTTGCATTATAACCATTTTTCAGTGTACAGTTCAACAGCATTAGGTAAATCCACATTGTTGTGTTGCTTATGCATTTTAAAATTCTGTCATTATGTACCTATATATTTAGGATTCTCATGTCTTCTTGCGTGTTTTTTATTCCAATTGAATTCATTGGGGTAACATCCTATCTAATAAAAGAGTAATATGCAAATTGACCATATATCTGCTGTACACACAAGCCACGCCCACCAGCCACGCCCACCAGCCCAATCAGGAATGAATATGCAAATAAACCCCACCAAGATGGCTGTGCAACAGAGAGAGCAGGACGGAGGCTTGGGTTTCCCTGGCAATGGAGGAAGCCAAGCTTCCTACTTGCCCTGGCTGGCCCAGGCCTCCACTCCAGGCTACAAAGTTTCAATTATAGAAGATAAATAAATCCCAACAAAAATGGCTGCAGCCACAGAGCAAGCAGGAGGCTTGGCTCCACTCCAGGCTACAAAGTTTCAATTATAGAAGATAAATTAATCCCAGAAACCAGGTCCTCCGCTTGGGTCACCGGGGGGTGTGGCCAGCCTGCAAACCACCACAGGTTCCTTGCCTAGGCCACTCCATGCCCCAAGGGAACTCCCACCCTGATCCGGGACACCCTTCAGGGCAAACCAGCTAGCCCCCACCCATGCACCAGGCCTCTATCCTATCTAACCGTATCTAATAAAAGAATAATATGCAAATTTACCATCACTTCAACACAAGATGGCTGTCCCCATGTGGTCAAAGATTACTGCCCCCATGTGGACACAGGACGGCCACAACAAGATGGCCAGCAGGGGAGGGCAGTTGGGAGGGACTAGGCCTGCAAGGGAGGGCAGTTGGGGGCGATCAAGCATGAAGGGGAGGGCAGTTAGGGGTTACCAGGCCAGCAGAGGAGGAAAGTTGGGGGCGACAGGGCCTGCAGGGAAGGGCAGTTGGGAGGGACCCAGGCCTGCAGGGGAGAGCAGTTGGGGGGAACAGGCCTGCAGGGGAGGGCAGTTAGGGGTGACCAGGCCTGCAGCAGAGGGCAGTTAGGGGCAAGCAGGCTGGCAGGGGAACAGTTAGGCATCAATCAGGCTGGCAGGGGAGTAGTTAGGGGTTGATCAGGCTGGCAGGCAGAAGTGGTTAGGGGCAATCAGGAAGGCAGACAGGCGAGCAGTTGGGAGCCAGCAGTCCTGGATTGCGAGAAGGATGTCTGACTGCCCATTTAGGCCCGATCCTACCAGGGATGTCCAACTGCCCGTTTAGGCCCGATCCTACCAGGGATGTCCAACTGCCCGTTTAGGCCCGATCCTACCAGGATCGGGCCTAAACGGGCAGTTGGACATCCCTCAAGGGGTCCCAGATTGGAGAGGGTGCAGGCTGGGCTGAGGGACACCCCTTCCCCCCAGTGTACGAATTTCGTGCACCAGGCCTCTAGTCTATATATATAAAATCCTAAGTGACCAGCCAACCGTTCAATAGCTCTGATGTGGACCAGGGGGCAGACGCTCAACACAGGAGCAGAAACCACAGGTATGGAAACATGGAACAGATTGATGAGTCTCAGAGGGAAGGGGGAAAGGAGGAGCTTGGGAAGAGATTAACCAAAGATCTTGTATGCATACTAGAGACCCAGTACATGGATTCAGGTGGGGTCCCTCAGCCTGGTCTGCACCCTCTTGCAATCCGGGACCCCTCAGGGGATGTTGGATTGCTAGTTTTGGCCCGATCCCCACAGGCCAGGCTGAGGGACCCCACTAGTGTGTTTTGTCACTAAAAATAAAAAGGAGAGGTGGTGAACAAAACAAAATAAAATAAAACAAAACAAAACAAGTGAATCTAACCATATTTCAAATTAACAGTATAATTAGATTAAAGGGAGAAATAAAATAAATAACCTAAATAATTCTTGACCTCAGAATTATGTCTATATATTCTCAAGAACAGGCATATAGATCAATGGAACAGAACAGAGAACCCAGGAGTTGAATTGACCCAACCCATTACCCTCAATTAATATTTGACAAAGGAGGCAAGAGCATACAATGGAGTCAAGACAGTCTCTTCAACAAATGATGTTGGGGAAACTGGACAGGTACATGCAAAAAAAGTGAAACTATACCACCAACTTACACCATAGACAGGAATAAACTCAAAATTGATAAGAGAATTAAATGTAAGTCATGAGGCCATAAAAAATCTTAGAAGAAACCATAGGCAGCAAAATCTCAGACATCTCTCATAGCAATATGTTTACTGATACATGTCCTAGGACAAAGGAAACTAAGGAGCCAATAAAAAAATGGGACTACATGAAAATAAAAAGTTTCTAAACAGCAAAAGAAACCATCAACCAAAGGGAGCCCACTGCATGGAAGAACATATTTGCCAATGATACCTCTGATAGGGGGTTAATTTCTAAAATATATAAGGAACTCATACAACTTAACAAAAGGAAGACAATCCAATAAAAAATGGGCAAAGGACATCAATAGATACTTCTCCAAAGTGACCTAGAGACATGAAAAAATGGCTCAAAGTCATGATCATCAGACAATGAGGTATCACCTCACACTTGTCAGAATAGCTACCATTAACAAATCAACAAATGGCAAGTGCTAGCAAGAATATGGAGAAAAGGGAACTATAGAACACTGCCAGTGGGAATGCAGAATGGTGCAGCCATTATGGAAAACATTATGGAGTTGCTTCAAAAAATTAAATATGGAACTCCCATTTGACCCAGTGATCCCACTTCTAGGAATATATTGTAAGAAACATGAAACAAATCATAAAGATTGTATGTACCCTGATGTTGACAGCATTGCAATTTGCAATAGCTAACATCTGGAAACAGCCCAAGTACCCATCCATAGATGAGTGGATAAAAAAGCTGTGGTGCATTTACACAATGGAATACCATGTGGCTGTAAAAAAAAAAAAAAAGGAAATCTTACCATTTGCAACAGTAGGGTGGACCTGGAGAGTATTATGCTAAGAGAAATAAGCCAGTCAGAGAAAGGTAAGTATCACATGATCTCACTCATATGTGGAATGTAATGAACAAAATAAACTTATGAACAAAATAGATCCAGAGCCATAGAAGCATGGAACAGACTGACAAATTTTAGAGGACGGGTGGGGATGGGGCAGAGAAACTAACAGGTGAACTTCTATGCATATATGCAAAGCACATGGAAACGTAATAGTGTGGTCAAGGCATGGGACGGGCAGGTATGGTATAGAGGGGGTCAATGGGGATAAGAAACAAAGGGACATCTGTAATCCTTTTAACAATACAGATAAATGAAAACCAAAAACAAAACAGAAACAAACTTTTAAGCTGTACTTAGTGTGTCATTAACCCTTTGCACTCGCTTGCTTTTTTCTCGATTCCTTTATTCTAATGCTAACCATGTCGAGTCACACTCGACATCCGAGTGCAAAAGGTTTTAACAGTGTGGTCTGAGCTCAAGATTCTGAAACAACTCACCATGTATCCGAGGATTCAAGAAGTAAGTAAACACTGAAGAAAAGGGAGCGACTCCTAAGTCCCCGGGAAAGGAGCTGTGTACATGGAAAAAAAGAGACTGTGAAGAACTCCATGATGGCAAACTGGAATAGGAGGTATTGAGTGGAACACATGGATTTTAAAATATATAAATAGACTGAAAATTATAGGTTATAGAGCAACACCTATAATTTTTCCATCCCTCATTCATCTATCCCTATCTTGACCCACCTCCTATGGGTAAACTTTCCTTTAGTTCCTTAATTTCTAGTTTTTACTTCTTGTGTTTCTTCTATGCATACTTCCCAGTTGGCTGCTCTGCGATCATTTAGAATCCTTGTAAGTAATGACCATACCTAGATCTTCAAAATGAATAACAACTGTAATGGATTATAACTCATAGAATAGGAATCCATAAGTCCATAATGATATAAGTAAGTTAATATGAATGGAAAATAAGAGTAAGATCCTTCTCATGTGAGAATACAATTAATAAACATAGAAGAAATGATAAAATTATAAAAATCACCATTTGGCCACCACATTTCCAATATTTGTATCATATAAGAATCATCAATGAATGTTAAATGTAGTCAATGCAATTTTAATAAACATATATGTTTATATTGTTTCAAAATACGTATCCAAATGAAACCTATTAATAAACAGGTTAAAATAGTAACTTTTAAAAATGATAACTTTACAGTAGAGAACATGGCACACACAACCTTAGCCAACTGATCAGGGTAAAACACTACTCATTGGAAAATTAATATCATATACCTTCTAATAATATGCTCTGTGGTATATCTACTGAAAATCTAAGCCTGAAATATACATACATACAAATATATGATAAACATAGTAAAATGTTAACCATTGGGGAATCCGTTTGAAGACTGTCCAGGAATTCCTGATATCATTTTTACAACTTTTCTATATCTTTAAAATAACTGCAAAATAAAAAGTGGAAAAATCCATTCTCCTGAATGGAACAATGCCCAAGAACAAAGGCGTCCAGGGCATGACTGGACTCAGGGACACTGTCCCCTAGGACTCCAGTCCCCCTGGCTCTTGGACACACAGCTCCCAAAGGGCAGTCAGAAATTAGCCACAAGCTTGGGAACTAGGTTGCAGTCTCTCATTAGCAGTGAAGTGTTATCTTTGGACTCATTTCTCTGGAGCTGGTTAAGGAAAAGGAAAGTCTGTAGAAGTGCCAAGGCCCCAGATATTGCTTCTGTGAGTCTGGATGTTAGGTCTCCTGAAGAAAACCTGAGGAGATGGGCAACAGTCTGGAGCAGAAGGTGTCTGAACTCACCAATGACGAGCCCAGGTGAGAGGAGCTGGAAATCTGCACTTGGTGATGGATCTGCCTGTGTGCTAGTGGGTTCATGTGTGAGACTGTGTCCATGACTGTGTGTGTCAGTCTGTGTGTCTGTCTGAATATACTATGTACACTTGTGTACGTACTGTTTGATAGTTTTGTGTGTGCGTGCACTATGTATATGACTCTTTTCCTAAGTCAGACTTAACCTGGGCTCTGTTTTACTTGTAGTGCGTGTAGATCCAGTCACCAGCCTCCTGGCGTGTGATCAGGGACTCCTCATTCATGTCTGTGAAAGTAAACACTGGCATCACAGCTGAGCATTGGGAGTGAGACTGTTGTCTCTGCTGCTGGACAGGAAGATGCCCTACCTCACCAGGAACCAAGGTCAGCTGAGAGAGGGCTCAGACCTGTGCTCAGCAGCGTGTGCTGGTGCACATGGGAGCTGTGTCTGTGGGTGACACACGTGTGTGAGAGCAAAAAGGGATGTTGTTGGGTTTTCTCTGTATGTTACCATGTGTATGAGACCACGTGCATGGGGTGTTGGTGATAGTATAATGATGGTGCCTGTGACAGAATATGCTTAACTGCCCCATGCTGACTGCCCTCTGAGGAAGGGGATGGGACACAAGGGGGGAGCATACCTCTCATTAATAGGAGGGTGTGGCTGCTTAATGCAGTGAGTGTGGCTAGGTGGGCATATGTATTGTTTGTGTGTGTTTCCTGTGATATTTTGGAATTGTTTGTGCTTTTGTGTGTTTTTGGTGATGTATGTGTATAGTGCATGAGTTATGTATATGTGGGGATTAAGTGTTTACCAGGTGTGACATGAGCCAGCTGTGTTGACGTGCATTGAGAGTGTTTGTGGGGGAGTGGACCATCATTGAGTGATGTGTATGTCCCACTTTTTGTGTTAATTATGATTTGTATGTATGTCTATGAGTGTTTATGAGCTAAACCCCATATTGGCTACCCTTCCCTTAGGATGGGAAAATGATCACAGTTCATTGAAATTCTCAAATCAGCAGTGTATATGTGTGTGTTTGTGTGTGTGTGTGTGCGTGCGCATGTATTTCTGCGTGTGATTTGTATGTGTCTGGGTCTTCCAACTTCCCCCTATGACCTGAAATATTTCCTTCAGAGCCCTTCTCCTAGGGCACCATTGGCTGAGCTAAACAAGTTCCAAAGAAACCCTGTGTCTGAAATGGATCTGCTGTGCTTCTCACATACCTGAGTGTGACTGTGTCACTCAGAGGTTTTTACACTTTCACTTAATGTCCAGGCAAAGAAACATTAGGTGTCACGCTGTGTGAAGTCAGAGTGCAGGACTTCCACCCATTGGTGTGGCAAACCTTGAGAAAGTCACTTAACTCACTGGCCTCTGTTTTCAATCTACAAAGTGAAAGGAATGACACTTGCATCATAAAACAGAAGTCCTCAACTAACATGTATTTGTAAGCAAATGGTAATGAATGTGAGGGTGTTTTGTTAATTGAAAAACAGACTATTATCAATGAAGGGAACTCTCTAGATAGAAATCTAAGAAACTTTTGAAGTACTGTCAACCCTAAATTAGCAAAGGGTGTTCCCAATGAAGAGGGAAGTTCCATGGGGAGTGGGTAAGAGCACAGGTTCTCATCATGCCGACATATTAGACTAAACTGCACGAAGTAGACAATATTTGATCATTTTTCTCCTTTACATTTATTCTTCAAGAGGACATAAATATATTAGATTTAGGTGTGTACAACATGATGATTTACCAATTACATACCGATCACCACAATAAGTCTTATAACAGTCAAGTTACAATAAGTCTTGTAACTCCATTAAAGAATATTTGGTACTTTTTAGCCTACAATAATGGTGTAAAATTTATATCCCTTATATTTCTATTTCCTAACAGAATTCTTCATGCAACTGTGAAGATTTTTAATCTGGTAATGGAAAGCTGATGTTAGATTTACTTAGGAAACTAGATAAAGCGTTTAACCTCGAGTTCAGTACAGTGTTTATGCCACCAAAATGCTCAGCATTATTATGAAAGATCGTTTGTGGACTGTTTTGTTTTTTTCTGGCATCTAGTGGTTTCAATGGCCTCCCATTTCTAGCTTGTCCCTGTGTTTCCAGCTGGGGTCCCATGGCACAATGCTCCACAAACACCCCCTCAGCACTGGCGTCTCCCATCACTTTAAAGCAGAAAGAACTGACAGTTTTTCAGGGGTTCAACTTCTAGTTCTGCCAGGGTGAATTATTACGGTTTGGCTCTGGCCTGGTGTAGAAATTATCCCTCCAGGCTCTTCAAGACCTAAACTCATAGATGTGGAGACTTTGGTTCCCTTGTTCACTGCTGCATCTCTGTCCTTAGTAGAGGTCCCGACACTGACTCCATGTTCAATAAATCATGGTGAATGACACAGTGAATACCCTCTTGCTTCTTTGTAATGAGGTCCTATTGAATACTTGGGGTTCCACTGTTTCCCTGGAGTCAGACTACAATAGAGGAAAGATGCATACATCCACAGGTGTGAGAAATTAATATGAAAGTTTTTAAAAACGAATGGTTTTCCCAGAAAATGATGGTATGAGATGTGATGGTTCTGATCTTCCATTCTAGGTTCCTGAGATTCCCACACCTTCATCCCCAGCAGACAGAAAAGCAGCATGAGGCCTGAGAACCAGAGCAGCGTGTCCCAGTTCCTCCTCCTGGGGCTCCCCATCCCGCCAGGGCAGCAGGGCGTGTTCTTCACCCTGTTCCTGGGCATGTACCTGACCACGGTGCTGGGCAACCTGCTCATCATCCTGCTCATCAGGCTGGACTCTCGCCTGCACACGCCCATGTACTTCTTCCTCAGCCACTTGGCCTTCTCTGACATTTCTCTTTCCTCTGTCACTGTCCCTAAGATGCTCATGAACATGCAGACTAAACATCAATTCATCTCCTATATGGGATGCATTTCTCAGTTGTATTTTTACATACTTTTTGTTGGTCTTGACAATTTTCTTCTGGCGGTGATGGCATATGACAGGTACGTGGCCATCTGTCAGCCCCTACACTACACCACCATCATGAGGGAAGGGCTCTGTGTACTGCTGGTGGCTGGCTCCTGGATTCTCTCCTGTGTCCATGATTTGTTGCACATTCTCCTATTAGTCCGACTGTCCTTTGGTACCGATAATATCATCGCCCACTTCTTCTGTGACCTCCTTGCACTCCTGAAGCTGAGCAGCTCAGACACCTCCCTCAATGAGCTGGTCCTATTCACTGAGGCAGGAATGATTTTCTTCTTGCCTTTTGGTGTAATTTTGGGCTCCTATATCCGTATAGGGACTATCATCCTGAGGGTGCCCACCACTAAGAGACTCTTTAAAGCCTTTTCTACCTGTGGCTCCCATCTCTCTGTGGTGTTGTTATACTATGGGACAGCTGCAGGTGTTTACTTTTTCTCCTCATCATGGGGTTCTAAAGATATAATTGCTTCAGTCATGTATACAGTAGTTACCCCCATGCTGAACCCCTTCATCTACAGCCTGAGGAACAGAGATATAAAACAGGCCTTAGAGATGTGTGTCAATAGAGTTAAGTTCTTTAACTGGTAATCACTAAATCCTCTTGTTGCAGTCAGGAGCACAGTGAGACAGATCTTCTATAATTATTGTACCGTCGACATCTCCATATAACCTTAATAGAATATGCATTCTGTTGTTATGTAAAAGTGCTGTTAATATTCAACTTGGTCAAATTTGCTACTTGGGTTGTTACTAATTCTTTATTCCCTTGTTCATAATCTCTTATAAGACCTATGCAAATTTTTTTGTAAAATATGTTACACAATTATAATTTTGAGTTTGTAATTTTAGACTATGTTATTGAGGACTCACTGGTTTATCATCATGATCCATTGCTGAAGAACTTTTTTTAAAACTAATTATTGTTTGCTGTCTCACATTGGCTTCAAGCTGATTGTGCACATCTCTTCCAACTCACATTCAATGACTGTGATGTTGGTAGACTTCAATCAGCCATGATAAGAATAATTACACTATGAAAATTAGCATGTGCTACAAAGCAAGACTTTATAAATGCATTTTTAAAATGAATTTAACAGCCACATCTAGCAATGGATCCTACCTTAACACCTCATCTACTTCTGATATTAGTACAGATATATTATAACTAAATCTATAGACACTACTATAGCATTGGTAGTAAAGATGCCCTTTACTCGTTGTTAGTGTTTACATGGTATTATTTCCATCACTTTAAGGGTTTGGTATGTCTTTATATCTGTGAGGAGTCCATCACTATCAGTATAAAGGAGAATTTTATCTATTGATATCCTATATAATAAAACCCTAATATGCAAATTGACCTAACAGTAGAATGACTGGTCTATGTGATGCACACTGACCACGAGGGGCCTGACGCTCAATGCTGGAGCTGCCCCCTGGTGGTCAGTGCGCTCCCACAGGGGGAGCACCACTCAGCCAGAAGCCAGGCTCACAGGTGGCAAGTGCAGTGGCAGTGGCAGGAGCCTCTCCCACCTCCGCTGCATGTGGACAGTAAGGAGAAAGGGGTGCCAGACTGCAAGAGCCTGACTGCAAGAGGGATGTCTGACTTCTCTCATGGGTCCCGAATTTTGAGAGGACACAAGCCACGCTGAGGGACCGCCCCCCCTTAGGGCATGAATTTTGTACACCGGGTCTCTAGTCTAATATAATCATAATATATCTAAATTTATATTTTGCATATTACTGATTTTTATTGAATACACCTGCTTCACATTTATTGTCTCTTATCTTCCTCCCTTTTGATTAATCAAATATATATTTTTATTTCATTCCCCTCATTTACATATTGATCACATATTATTATGTTGTTGTAATTCTTTTATGGTTTATATATAGAGATAACCTCTTACTTATTTTTTAATTTTTAATTATAGTTTAATATACAAAACATAAAATTTATCATGTTAGCCATTGGAGGTATACAATTGGGTGGCATTTAAGATACTCAACACCAATATTTCATACTAGGTCCAATAAAGAAAACTGTGGAACATCAATGAAATTTAGTATTTTGCAACTGGGAAAAATATAAGAACAGAGATATTTATGAATCAAAATGGAGAAATAGCTTACATTGGTACATTTTAAAAAGCAATGTGTGGAAGAGCATTTATAGCATGCTACATGTCATGTAAAAATGAAGGGGAAGTAAAATATTCATATATATGCCAATTTAAACTTAAAAAAAACAGGCAGTAGTTAAGATCTAGAAATAGCCCAAGTGCCCATCAGTAGATGAGGAATAAAAAACCCATGGTGCATTAACAAATGGAATACTACTTGGCCAAAAAAAGGAAAATCTCCTTTTGAGACAGCATGGATGGACCTGGAAATTATTATGCTAAGTGGGAAAAGCTAGTCAGAGAAAGACAAATACAATAGAATCTCACTTACATGGTCAAAATAATGAAAAAAAACACACAAAATAAAAACAGAAGCATAGGTACATAGAGTAGACTGACAGCTGTCAGAGGGGAGGTGTTAAGGAGGGCTGAGCAAAAAAATGGTGAAGGAATAAAGCAAGAAAAAATATATATCACATCTAGACATGGAAAACAGTATGGTGAGTGCCAGAGGAAAAGGGGTTTTGGGGAGGAGGTGGAAGTGAACAAAGGGAGGATCAAAGGAGAGGGAAAGAGATACGAGTTTGGGTGGTTAGTGCACAATGCGGTATGCAGGTGTTGTTTTATTTGGCTGTACGCTTGACATCTGTATGGTTTTATTAAACAATGTTAATAAATGACAATGTATTCTAGAATAGACTGACAGCTGTCAGCGGGGACAGAATTACTTGTGTCATTATGACTATTTTGAACTACTTGTGTCATTTGGACTATGTTGTCCTTTGCCACTAAAAAATAAATAGAAGAGGTGGTGAATAAAGCAAAATAGAATAAAACAATATAAGTGAACCTAATTATAATCCTATTGCACATTGTAATTACACCAAAGAGGAAATTAAAATAAGTACGCTAACTAATTCTTGAACCCAGAATTTTGACTATATACTCTCACTAATAAAAAAAAAAAAACTGCCAACAAAGTTTTAAGCTATACTTAGTGTGTCATTGAAAGTGGTGTGACTCAAGATTCTGAAACAACTCACCATGTATCCAAAGACTCAGCAAATAAGTAAACATTGAGGAAAAGGGGGTCCCTCTCTCTCTAGGGAGCTATGTACATGGAAAAGGAGAGGCTGGAAAGAACTCTATGGTGTTAAACTAGAATTGGAGATATCAGTTATAAATCATGGGCTTTAAAATGAAAAATAGGTTGCAATTTATAGGTCATATATCAACATCTATGCTGTTTCCATCTCCCATTCTTCCTGTCCCACATCTGCTGTGGATAAACATTCCTTTAGCTTCTTAGTTTCCAGTTTCTGCTTCTTCTGTTTCTTTTATATATATTTCCCAGTAAGCTTGTCTGAGATCATTTAGAATCCTCATAGGCAATAAGCACAAATAAAGCTTCAAAACCAATCCTATCTAATCCTATATAATAAGGAGGTAATATGCAAATTGACCATCACTCCAACACACAAGAGGGCCGCCCCCATGTGGTCAAAGATGGCCACCCCCATGTGGACACAAAATGGCTGCCACAAGATGGCCAGCAGTGAAGGGCAGTTGGGGGCAACCAGGCCTGCAGGGGAGAGCAGTTGGGGGCAACCAGGCCTGCAGGGGAGTGCAGTTGGGGGCAACCAGGCCAGCAGGGGAGGGCAGTTGGGGGTGACCAGGCCTGCAGGGGAGGGCCGTTGGGGGTGACTGAGCTGGCAGAGGAGGGCAGTTTGGGGCAACCAGGCCTGCAGGGGAGATTAGTTGGGGGTGACTCAGGCCTGCAGGGGAGCACAGTTCGGGGGGACCAGCCCTGCAGGGGAGGACAGTTGGGGGGAACCAGGGGAACCAGGCCTGCAGGGGAACACAGTTGGGGTTGGCCAGCCTTGCAGGGGAGGACAATTAGGAGCAACCAGGCCTGCAGGTGAGGGCAGTTGGGGGCAACCAGGCCAGCAGGGGAGGGCATTTAGGGGCGACCATGCTGGCAAGGGAGAGCAGTTAGGGGTGACCAGGCTGGCAGGGGAGGGCAGTTAGGGGCAATCAGGCTGGCAGGGGAGCAGTTAGGGGGTGATCAGGCAGGCAGAAGCGGTGAGGGGAAATCAGTCAGGCAGGCAGGCGAGCGGTTGGAAGCCAGCAGTCCTGGATTGTGAGAGGAATGTCCAACTGACCGTTTAGGCCCAATTCCACCGGAATCAGGCCGCTTTAGGTAGTCAGACATCCTCCAAGGGGTCCCAGATTGGAGAGGGTGCAGACTGGGCTGAGGGAAACACACACACACACACACACACACACACACACACACACACACACACACCTGTGCATGAATTTTGTGCACCAGGCCTCTAGTAAGAATGACAAAAGATTATAACTCAGCCAAAACCGGTTTGGCTCAGTGCATAGGGCGTACGTCTGCGGACTGAAGGGTCCCAGGTTCGATTCCGGTCAAGGGCATGTACATTGGTTGCGGGCACATACCCAGTGGGGGTGTGCAGGAGGCAGCTGGTCGATGTTTCTCTCTCATCGATGTTTCTAGCTCTCTATTCCTCTCCCTTCCTCTCTGTAAAAAAATCAATAAAATATATTTTAAAAAAAGATTATAACTCAGAGAATAAGAATCTATGAGTCCATAATGACATAAATGAATAAATAAAAACTAATGAGTGTGGGAAAAGAGTAATTTTCTTCTTATAAGACAATACAAGTAATAAATCTAGAAGAAATAATGGAATTATAATATCACAATTTGGCAACAACATTTGTAATAATTTTCTCATATAAGAATCACCAATGGATGTCAAATATAGTGAGTTGAAATTTTAGTAAAGGAAATATTATGTTTGCATAGTATCAAAATATCTACCCAAATGATATCTATTAATTACAAGGTTAGAATAGTAACTTAAAATAGTAACTTTCCAGTAGATAACCTGGCAGACACTATATTATCCAATTATAGGTTAGGTCAAAAGTATGCCTAGAGCCAAAACCGGTTTGGCTCAGTGGGTAGAGCGTCAGCCTGCAGACTGAAAGGTCCCAGGTTCGATTCCGGTCAAGGGCATGTAACTTGGTTGCGGGCACATCCCCAGTAGGGGGTGTGCAAGAGGCAGCTGATCGATGTTTCTCTCTCATCGATGTTTCTAACTCTCTATCCCTCTCTCTTCCTCTCTGTAAAAAAATCAATAAAATATATTTTTAAAAAAAAGTATGCCTAGAGAGCTGGAAAGTGTGTTGTTTGGTTTTCTCTGTGTGTACATTACCATGAAAACTAATACAATAATAATAAATAATAATATGTGAATAAACTCTGTGTTTTGCATACTCACAACTGGAAACCTACTTTTTTCCAACCCAATATGGCATTTTACAATTTTTCTCTATATTTAAAATGTTAAGTTGAAAAATCCTTTGTCCCAGCTGGAATAATGCCCAAGAAGAAAGGTGGCCAGGGCATGACTGGAATCAGGAACACTGTCCCCCAGGACTCCAGTCCCTGTGGCTCTTGGACACAAAGCTCCCCAAAGGGCAGTCAGAAATTAGCCAGAAACTTGTGGACTTGGGCTTTGGCACAGTCTCTTATTAGTAATTAAGTATTATTTTTGGACTCATTTTTAGGAGGTGGTTAAAGAAAAGGAAAGTCTGTAGAAGTGCCAAGGCCCCAGATATTGCTTCTGTGTGTCTGGATGTTAGGTCTCCTGAAGAAATCCTGAGGAGATGGGCGATAAACTGGAGCAGAAGGTGTCTGAACTCACCCATGACAAGCCCAGGTGAGAGGAGCTGGAAATCTGCACTTGGCTATGGATCTGCCTGTGTGCTAGTGGGTTCATGTGTGAGATTCTGTGTCCATGAATCTGTGTGTGTGTGTCCACATGTATTGTATAAGCTTGTGTATGTGGTATTTAATAGTTGCATGTGTAAGTTTGTGTGTGTGTGTGTGTGTGTGTGTGTGTGTGTGTGTATGCACTATGTATCTGACTCAAAGTTCTGTTTTAATGCATGTAGAACAAGTTATCACTTCTTGGCGTGTGGTGAGTGACTCCTGATTCATACCTCTCATCAAAAACACTGGCATCACAGCTGAGCATCGGCAGTGAGACTGTTGTCTCTGCTTCTGGACAAGAAGATGCCCGACCTCACTAGGAACCAAGGTCAGCTCAGAGAGGGCTCACACCCCTGCTCAGCAGCGTGTGCTGGTGCACATGGGAGCTGTGTCTGTGGTGGCACACTCGTGTGTGAGAGCTGGAAGGGATGTTATTTGATTTTCTCTATGTGTATGTTATTATGTGTATGTGTCCAGGTGCACTGGATGTTGTTGCTGGTTTAATGACTGCCTGTAACTGAATAGGCTTAACTGTACCAAGTAGACACCTGTCCCCTAGAAGGGGATGGTCAGAAGGGTGGAAGCAATCCTCTCAATAATAGGAGGGTGTGTGCTACTTGTTGTAGTGAGTGTGTGGCTGGGTGCACATATGTGCCTTTGGTGCATGTTTCTTGTCAATTTTTTTACAAAAGTATTTTAATTTATTTCAGAGAAAAAGGGGAGTGAGACATAGAAACATATGTCTCTATGTTTGATGAGACAGAATCATTGATAAGCTGCCTCCTGCACACCCCCACTAGGGATTGAACCCACAGACCAGGCATGTACCCTGATCAGAATCAAACATTGACCTCCTAGTAGATAGGTCAACACTCAACCATGGAGCAACACCAGCCAGACACTTGTAATATTTTCTAATAGTGGTCTTGTGTGCTTTTGGTGATGTGTTGTATGGCACTTGAGTTATGTATATGTGGTGAGTTGAGTATTCACCAGATGAGTCCATGAGTCAGGTGTATTAGGACTTTTGTGGGTGATATGTCCATCATTGTGTGTTGTGTATGTCTCACTTAGTGTGTTACTTATGATTTGGATGTGTGTAAACAAGTGTTTTTGATCTGAACCACATATTGGATATTCTTCCCTGAGAATGGGAATGTGATCACAGGTGACTGGAACCCTCAACACAGCAGTGTGTGTGTGTGTGTGTGGTGTGTGTGTGTGTGTGTGTGTGTGTGTGTGTGTGTGTGTCAGAACTCACGTAGGTCCTTACCTGTCCTCCTTCTCTGATACCATTAGCTGAGATAGCGACACTCTAAGCAACTCCTGGTTTCTGGAAACAAATCTGTTCTCATTTCCATGTACCACAGTGTGAGAGTCCCTCAGATTTTGCAACCTCTTCTTTACATTTTCTTTTTTAACCTTTTGCACTCGGATGTTGAGTGTGACTCGACACGGTTAGCATTAGAATAAAGGAATCAAGAAAAAAGCAAGCGAGTGCAAAGGGTTAAAAGATTTTCTTTTTGTCATTTCTTTTATTTACCTTTCTTCTTCTTTACTCTTATTAAACATCCCAGGAAAATAACCTTCAGGCATCAGGCTGTGTGAAGTTATTGAGCAGAATCATCATCAAATAGTGGAGAGACCTTGGGAAAGTTACTTAAATTTTTTGTCTTAGTTTCCCCATCTATAAAATGAAAAGAATTACACTTCTATTGTGAATCTTACAGAGGCTCTCAGTAAACAGTTTTTGTGCAAAATAAAGTTAATATATTTGAAAATTTGTCAGTTGGAAGGTATATAAATATAAAGGAATGAAATTATCTAGTAAGAGGTTCCAAAACTTTGGACAACTTTGAGTCCTCACAGCTCTAATGTAATACATTGTACTGCCCCCCCCCCCCCCCCGCAAGAAAAAGGATGTTTTCCTATGTAATGGTTAAGAGCAGGGTTCTAATCACAAATATATATTAGACGGAACCCCATGAAGTAGCTAATACTTGGTGATTTTTATTATATAAAAACTAGTGGCTCAGTGCACAGATTTCTGCACCCACAGCAGAACATAGAATCACATGGCCCCACAAGGAATCGGGCTCCATCCTGTTTTTGGGGTGCATCACCCGAGAACCTCCACTGCCAAATCACCACAGCTCAACAGCTCCTGTGTAGAGCTTCTACCCGTGGTGGTCAGTGCATGTCATATGTACTGGCTGGTCAGATGGTCACTTAGCCTTTTACATATATAGATGATAATACAAATTTTAGACATTATGTTATTACATACATTATACATACAGATATAAACACGTGTGTGTGTTCATTTATTCCCTACTGCATTGCTTACGCCTAGAGAATTTATATCATTTATGTTTCTATATCATAAAAACTAAAACAGGTGAAAGAACACAAATTCTTAGTGCAGCTGTGACAAGGTTTTAAAATCTGGGAATATAAGGTTGACATAAGGATTTCATTAGGAAATGTAGGTAGGTCCTTAGGCTAATACCCAAATGTTGTACTAAATGTTCAACCATATTATGGAAGATAGTATGTGGACTAGTTTGATTTTGGAGCTATTCTGGCATGAAGTGCTTTTAAATGGCCACCCATTTGAGAGTGTCCCTGAGTTTACAGCTGTGGGTCAGTGAGACCCGGCAGATTCACAGGAGGAGTGTGAAAATGCTCCGAGAAGCCCAACTCACCCCTGAAGACTCACATTATTTTCAGGCACTAACAACCAATACCAGTTCTAGGGCTCATTTTCTGTTTCTGCCACAGTGAATTATTATGTTTTGGCTCTGGGCTTGTATAGAAATTATCCCTCCATGCTCATCAAGATCTAATCTCACAGAAGTGGGCAGCTTGCTTTTCTTGTTCACTGCTGCATCTCATTTCTTACAAGAGGTACTGACACAGACATGATGTTAAAAATTATGGTTAAATAAAACAGAGAACACCCTCTTGCGACTGTGTAATGGTTAAATAAAACAGAGAATACCCTCTTGCGACTGTTGATTAATTTCGGGTTCAATGTTTTCGTGGAGCCAGACTGGGAGAGAGGAAAGATGCATACATCCACAGGTATGAGAAATAAATATGAAAAATTTTAAAAATGACTGGTTTTCCCACAGAATGATAATATGACATGTGATGGTTCTGATCTTCCTTTCTAGGTTCCTGAGACTCCCACACCTTCTTCATTCCCAGCAGACAGAAGAGCAGCATGAAGTCTGAGAACCAGAGCAGCGTGTCCCAGTTCCTCCTCTTGGGACTCCCTATCCCACCAGGGCAGCAGAGTGTGTTCTTCACCCTGTTCCTGGGCATGTACCTGACCACGGTGCTGGGCAACCTGCTCATCATCCTGCTCATCAGGCTGGACTCTCGCCTGCACACGCCTATGTACTTCTTCCTCAGCCACTTGGCCTTCTCTGACATTTCTCTTTCCTCTGCTATTGTCCCAAAGATGCTCATGAACATGCAGACTCAGCAAAAATCCATCTCACATGTGGGATGCATTTTTCAGTTGTATTTTTTCATACATTTTGCTGGTCTTGGCAATTTTCTTCTGGGTGTGATGGCATATGACAGGTACGTGGCCATCTGTCACCCTCTGCACTACACCATCATCATGAGAGAGGGGCTGTGTGTGTTGCTGGTTGCTGGCTCCTGGATTATCTCCTGTGCCCATGATTTGTTGCACACTCTCCTATTGGTCCGATTGTCCTTTGGTGCCGATAATATCATCTCTCACTTCTTCTGTGATCTCGCTGCTCTCCTGAAGCTGAGCTGCTCAGACATCTCCCTCAATGAGCTGGTCCTATTCACTGAGGGAGGAATGATTTTCTTCCTGCCTTTAGGTGTTATTTTGGGCTCCTATATGCGTATAGGGACCATCATCCTGAGGGTACCCTCCACCAAGAGACTCTTTAAAGCCTTTTCTACCTGTGGCTCCCATCTCTCTGTGGTGTTTTTATACTACGGGACAGCTGCAGGTGTTTACTTTTTCTCCTCATCATGGGGTTCCAAAGACATAATTGCTTCTGTCATGTATACAGTAGTTACCCCCATGCTGAACCCCTTCATCTATAGCCTGCGGAACAGAGATATGAAACAGGCCTTAGAGATGTGTGTCAATAGGATTAAGTTCTTTAACTGGAAATCACTAAATTTTCTTGCTTCTGTTAGGAGGACAGTGAGATAGATCTCCTAAAATTAGTGTATGGTTGACATTGGAATATACCTTTCATAGAACATGCCTTTGGTTGTCTTGTACAAATTTATTACTATGTCAACTAAGTCATGTTTGATTCTTGGATTGTTAATAATTCTTTATTCCTAATTGATGTTTTTCATTTTTTCATCATCTCTTATAAGACATATGCAAAATCTTATGCAGAACATGTTGCACAATTATAATTTGTGAGTTTGTCTCCATTTTGCGATATCTCATTTTTGCTTATGTATTTTTATTTTATGTTATAAAAACTCACTTATTTAGCATCATATTCTGCCTCTGGTGAACTTTATTTATATATTTATTTTTGAACTAATTCCTTTAAGCTGGGTTTACTTGGCTTAAAGCTGATTGTCCACATCTCTTCCCACCGCACAAACAATGACATCATATTGGCAGACTGCAATCAGCCATGGTGAGAAATTACATATGAAAATTGGTATGTGCTATAAAGCAAGACTGTTAAAAATATAGAGACTTTTCAAAAATGCATTTAAGAGCGTATCACTTTGTTTATAACTAGAAAACTATTTCTAGTAATTGGGTCCTACCTTAACACCTCATTTACTTCTCATACAAGTATAGGTACATATAAGGTATAAATACAGATACAGATGTAGATACCAGTGTAGTACAGGTAATAAAGACTCCCATGACCTGGGATTGAACCCACAACCATTCAGTGTGCAGGCTGAAGCTGTAACCACTTAGCAACAATGGCCAGGGCTATTCCCCATTCTTTCTGTCTCAGTCCTGACCTACATCCTATGAGCACACACACCCTAAGCTTCAAAATGAGTAACTATGGCAATGGATTATTACTCAGGCAATAAGAACTCATGTGTCATGATGATATAACTGAATAAATAAAAAACAAAATGACTAGGGAATGAGGGTAAGTTTTTTTTATAGGAGAATACAACTAATAAGCAAGAAAGATACAATAGAATTAGAAAAATCACCATTTTGCCTCAACATTTTCAATAATTTTGTCATATAAGAATTACCAATGGATGTTAACTATAGTGGGTGAAATTTTAATAAGGAAAAAGTTATGCTTACATAATATCAAATGATACCTACTAATTACAAGGTTAAAACAATAACTTGAAGAAAATTGTAACTTTTCTGTAGAGAACTTGCCAGACACCACCTTAACCAACTGATCAAGGATTAAAACACTAGATATTTCATCAAGATATCTGCAGATTAGCTCAAAGTTACACCTACTAGCTCCCAGCCCCAAACCAGATTTGCAACTAAATTACAGAGCAATCAATTTGAAAAATAACTCAAGAATAGCTAATATGAAAACTTATAACCAAAGAGTACAGTAGAAATCACATGGGGGTTGGTGAGAAGGGTGGAAGATGGTAAAAGGGAGAGCCTCCTCATAAATGTGTGGTTGTGCTGAAAAGCCAGAGGGATATCGCAGGCATGAAGCTCCCTCCCCTAAGAAGCATAGGGTCTCAACCCCATGCAGGGATCCCAACCCAGAGCAGCAGAGACTTGAGCAGGAACTTGTGAAGCATCTGGTGTTTGGAATCAGTGGGGATTCTGTCCACTGGGGAGATTTGGACCACACTATCCCAGGTAAAGCAAAATAAAGAGTTCCCAGTCTTTATTCGTTACCACCAAACCAGCACTGCAAGAAATGTTAAAGAGACTGCTTTCAGAAGAAGAAAATACATATTGTAGAGAGGAACATAGGTAAAAGAAAAAAAAATGGCAAGAAACAAGTAGCTATCAATAATACCTTAAATATAAATGGATTATTTCCTCCAATCAAAAGACATAGGGTATGGGGAGGGTGGTTGGGTGGGAGGTAATCAACCAAAGACATTGTATGCATATATGCATAAACCATGGACACAGATGAAAGGGTGGTGAAGGCCTGGAGGGGGAGGGCAGGCTAGGGAGAGTCAATGTGGGGGGAAAAGGGGGACATATGTAATACTTTCAACAATAAGGAATTATCCTATCTAATAAAGAGGGAATATGCTAATTGACACTCACACTGTCACAAAGATGGCGGCACCCACAGCCAATAAGGAGGGAATATGCTAATTGACTGCTCCGCCTTCAAAGACGGCAGCGCCCACAGCCAATAAGGAGGGAATATGCTAATTGACTGTCCCGCCCTCAAAGATGGTGGCATCCACAGCCACAAAATGGTGGCGCCCAGTCCCCTCAGCTCTGCCAGGGTGGCAGGCCCACCTACCTCTGGAGTCCCCCAGTCCCCTCAGTTCCCCAGCCGCCCAGTGCCAGCCTGAGGCTCAGGCAAGCCTCGGATGGTGGCTGCCCAGCCGCCCAGGGCCACCCGAGGCTCAGGTAACCAGGGCCAGTGGAGGCTTGCGCTGTCGGCAGTGGCAGCAGCAGAGGTGTAATGGGGCATTGCCTTCCCCTGATCGCCCCTGAGGGCTCCCAGACTGTGAGAGGGGCAGCCTGGGCTGAGGGACCCCCCTCCAACGCATGAATTTTCATGCACCGGGCCTCTAGTTTTAAAATAAAGATGTTAATGCATCTTATGTTCTAAAAAAAAAAAAAAAAAAAGACATAGGATAGCTGGATGGATAACAAAAACAGATCTAAAGACACAGAAGCATCGATCAGATGCTCAAACGTCAGAGGGAAGGTAGGGGAGGGTGGGGTAAGGGGGAGAGATCAACCAAAGGACTTGTATGCATGCATATAAGCATAAGCAATGGATGCAGACAACAGGCGGTGAAGGTGAGGGCAGGACTGGGGGGCTGTGAGGACAATGAGGGGATAAGGACACATTTGTAATACCTTAATCAATAAAGAAAAAAAAAACATAGGTTAGCTGGATGGATAAGAAAACATGACATACACACACACACACACACACACACACACACACACACACACTAGAGGCCTGGTCTGGTGCACAAAAGTCATGTGGTCTGGTGCACAAAAGTCATGTACGGGGCGGGGGGGGGGGTGTCCCTCAGCCCAGCCTGCACACTCTCCAATCTGGGACCCCTCTCACAATCCAGGACTGCTGGCTCCCAACTGCTCGCCTACCTGCCTTCCTGATTGCCCCACACTGTTTCTGCCTGCCAGCCTGATCACCCCCTAACTACTCTCCTGCCAGCCTGATTGATGCCTAACTGCTCCCCTGCCAACCTGATTGCCCCTAACTACCCTCCCCTGTAGGCCTGGTAACCCCTAACTGCCCTCCCCTGCAGGCCTGGTCTCTCACAACTGATCTCCCCTGCAGGCCTGGTCCCTCCCAACTGCCCTCCCCTGCTGGCCTGATCACCCACAACTGCCCTCCCTTGCAGGCCTGGTCCCTCCCAACTCTCCTCCCTTGCTGGCCATCTTGTGGTGGCCATCTTGTGTCCACATGAGGGCAGCCATCTTTGACCACATGGGGGCAGCCATCTTGTGTGTTGGAGTGACAGTCAATTTGCATATTACTCTTTTATTAGATAGGACTAGAGGCCCGGTGCACAAAATTCATGCACTAGGGAGGGTGTCCCTCAGCCCAACCTGCACCCTCTACAATCTGGGACCCCTCGGGGGATGTCCAACTTCAGGTTTAGGCCCACTGTGGGATTGGGCCTAAACCTGAAGTCGAACATCCCTCTCACAATCCAGGACCACTGGCTTCTAACCGCTCACCTGCCTGCCTGATTGCCCCCTAACTGCTCCTCTGCCAGCCTGATTGCCCCAACTACTCTCCCCTGCTGGCCTGATCACCCCCAAGGCTTTTATTAGTATATATAGAGGCCTGGTGCATGGGTGGGGGCCAGCTGGTTTGCCCTGAAGGGTGTCCCAGATCAGGGTGGGGGTTCCCTTGGGGTGTGGGGCAGCCTGAGCGAGGGGCCTGTGGTGGTTTGCAGGCCAGCCACGCCCCCTGGCGACCCAAGTGGAGGCCCTGGTATCTGGGATTTATTTATCTTCTACAATTGAAACTTTGTCGCCTGGAGCGGAGCCAAGCCTTCTGCTGGCTCCATGGCAGCAGCCATTTTTGTTGGGATTTATTTATCTTCTACTAGAGGCCCGGTGCACGAAATTCGTGCATGGAGGGGAGTGTCCCTCAGCCCAGCCTGCACCCTCTCCAATCTGGGACCCCTTGAAGGATGTCCTACTGCCGGTTTACAGGGATTGGGCCTAAACCAGCAATCGGACATCCCTCTCACAATCCGGGACTACTGGCTCCTAACCGCTCACCTGCCTGCCTGCCTGCCTGCCTACCTGATTGCCCCTAACCACTCTGCCTGTTGGCCTGCTCACTCCCAACTGCCCCCTATGCCAGTGTGCTAACCCCCAACTGCCTCCCCTGCCAGCCTTTTCACCCCCAACTGTCCCCCACTGGCCTGCTCGCTCCCACCTTTCCTCCCCACTGGCCTGCTCGCCTCCAACTGCCCCCCTGCTGGTCTGCTCACTCCAAACTGTCCCCCCACTGTCCTGATCACCTCCAACTGACCCCCACTGATGGCCTGCTCGCCCCCAACTGGACCCCTGCTGGTCTGCTTACCCCCAATGGCCCCGCCCTTCACCAGCCTCATCACCCACAACTGCCTTCCCCTCTTGGCCTCTAACTGCCTCTACTTCGGCCTTGCCAACATGGCTTTGTCCAGAAGAACATCCGGAAGGTCTTCTGGAGGTCTCCCAGTCTAATTAGCATATTACACTTTTATTAGTATAGATAGTTGAAACTTTGTAGCCTTAAGCAGAAGCCTGTGCCAGCCAGGGTGTGCAGAAAGCTTGGCTTCCCCCATCACCGGGAAACCCAAGCCTCCCTCCTGCTCTCTCCGTGGCTGCAGCCATTTTGGGTTAATTTGCATAGTCGCTCCTGATTGGCTGGTGTGCATGGCTTGTGGGTGTAACAGAGTGATGGTTCATTTGCATATTACTCTTTTATTAGATAGGATATGCTGTCTACAAGAGATACACCTCAGAACAAAAGATTCACACAGGCTGTAAGGGAAGTGATGGAAAAAAATATATTCCATGCAAATGGAAACCAAAACACACACACACACACACACACACACACACACACACACACAAAACCACTGGTTTCAAAAAAATAATCATAACAAGAGAAAAGAAGATCACTACATAATACTAAAGGGATTGATCCAACAAGGGGTTATAATCCTTGTAAACATATATGCACCTAATGTAGAAGCAACTAACTATATAAAGAAATTCTTGGTGGACTTTCAGGAAGAGATTGACAGCAACAAAGTCATAGTACATGTCTGTCATGACTGGACAGATGTTTCAGATAAAAAAATCCAGAAGAAAAAAAAATGACGTTAAAAATCAAACTAGATGGATTTAATTCATACTTATACAATATTTTATCTCAAAGCAGCAAAATATACATTATTTTCCAGTGCACATGAAACATTCTCAAAGATACACCACATGTGAGGACACAAAATAAGACTTAATAATTCAAGATGATTGCAATAATATCAAACATCTTCTCAGATAACAATGGTATGAAACTAAAAATCAACTACAGTAAAAAAAAATTCTCAAAAACATTCAAACACATGGAGGACAAATGGCATGTTATTAAACAATGAATGAGTTACCAATGAGAACAAAGAAGAAATAAAAAATCAACTGAAAACAAACAAAACTGAGAACACAAACACAAAATCTATGGGATATAGCAAAAGCAGTCCTGAGAGAGAAGTTCATAGAATTACTGGGCTACCTCAAGAAGCAAGAATAATCGCAAAAAAAACCAAAAACACAAAAACCTAATCCTACACCTAAATAAACAACAACAACAAAAAGAACAACAAATGAAGCCAAGAGTAAGTAGAAAGAAGGAAATAATAAATATTTGAGTGAAAATAAATGACAAAGAGACTAAAAAATCAACACAGAAGATCAATGAAACCAAAAGCTGGTTCTTTGAAGACATAAACTAGATTGATAAACCATTAACCACACTCATTAAACAAGAGAGAACCCAAATAAATAAAATGAGAAAGGAAAGAAAAGTTAATAACTGACATCAGAGAAACACAAAGTAGTATAAGAAAGGACGAAGAAAAATTAAATGCCAACAAACTGGACAACCTAACTGAAGTGGACAAATTCCTAGAAACATACAATCTTCCAAAATTCAATCAGGAAGAATCAGAAAAACAGAATATACCAATAACAACCAATAAAATTAAATAATTTTAAAAACTCCAAATAAAAGTTCTTGACTGCATGGCTTCAGAGGCAAATTTTACCAAACATTCAAAGAAGAACTAACTTCCAAGCTCTTCTGATGAGGCCAGCATTATCTTAATACAAATACTATATAAAGCCACTAAAATAAAATAATCTGGTAAACGTAGATGCTAAAATCCTCACAAAATTTTACCAACTGGATCCAGCATTGCATTACAAAGACCATACACCATGATTAAATGGGATTTATTCTAAGGATGAAACATTGGTACAATATTAGCAAATCAATGATGTGATACATCACCCAAACAAAATGAAAAACAAAAATCACATGATCATATCTATAGATGCAGAAAAGCATTTGATAAAATCCAGCACCCATTTATGATATAAACTTTCAGAAAATTGGCAATAAAGGGATCATACCTCAACATAAGTAAGGTTGTACATGAAAAATGTACAGCCAACAAAATACTCAATAGGCAATAATGATATGCGTTTTCTTTAAGATCAGCAATAAAACAGAATGTATGCTTTCACCACTCTTTTTCAACATAGAACTGGAAGTCCTCGTTCAGAGAAGAAGAAGAAATTAAAGGCATCAAAATTGGAAAGGAGGCAACACAACTGTTATTATTCCAGGAGACATGACAATGTACATAGAAAACCTAAAATCTTCACCAGAAATCTACTAGAACTAATACATGAATTCAGCAAAGAATTAGAATACAGAAATAATATCCAGAAATTGGTGGCATTTTTATACTCCAATATAGAACTATCCAAAAGAGAATCTAAGAAAACTATCCCATTTACTATTGCAACAACAAAAAATAAGGTACTTGGGAACAAATTTAAACAAGGAGGTAAAAGACCTGTACTTGGATAACTATAGGACATTGATGGAAGAAACTGAGAAAGACACAAATAAGTGCAAGCATACACTATGTTCATGGATTGGAATAATTAACATTAAAATGTCCCTATTACCCAAAGCAATCTATAAATTCAATGCAATTCCTATTAAAATACCAGTGACATATTCCACAGGTGTAGACAAATATTCCCAAAATTTATATGGAACCAAAAAAGACCCCATATATCCTCTGCAATCTGGAGAAAGATGAAAAAAATTGATAATTCTGGATATCAAATTATACTACAAGGCCATAGTATTCAAAGCAGCCTGTACTCACATATAAGAACAGGTATATAGATCAATAGAACAGAAAAGAGAGTCCAAAAATTGACCCATATCTTTATGGTCAATTAGTATTTAACAAAGGATGCAAGAGCATACAATGGAGAAAAGACAGTCTCTTCAACAAATAGTATTGGGAAAACTGGACAGGTACATGCAAAAAAATGAAAATAGACCAACAGACACAAAAATAAACTCAAAATGGATAAAAGACTTAAATGTAAGTCCAAAATCATAAAAATCATAGAAGAAAACATAGACAATAGAATCTCACACATCTCTTGTAGGAATTTTTTTGTTTATATATCTCCTAGGGCAAAAGGAACAAAGAAAAGAATAAACAAATGAGACTAAATCAAACTAAAAAGCTTCAGCACAGCAAAAGAAACCATCAGCATAATGATGAAAGGGGAACCCACTGTGTGGGAGAACATATTTGCCAATGATACATCTGATAAGGGGTTAATTTCCCAAATATATAAAGAACATCTACAAATCAACACCATGAACAAAACAATCTATTAAAAATTGAGCAAAGGACCTGAAAAGACACTTCTCCAAAGAGGGCATACTAGTACATATGGTCAATATACATATGAAAAGATGTTCATTGTCTTTAATGATCAGAGAGATGAAAATTAAAATGATAATGAGATATCACTTTACACCTGCCAGAATAGCTATCATTGATAAATCAGCAAACAAGTACTGGTAAGGATGTGTAGAAAAGGAAATTCTAGTTCACTATTTATGGGAATGCAGACTGTTGCAGCCACTGTGGAAAAACAGTATGGAGTTTCCTCAAAAAAATTAAAAAAGGAAATGCCTTCTGATTTAGTGACCCCACTTATAGGAATATGTCCTAAGAATTCCAAAACACCAATCAGAAACAATATATGCCACCCTGGACAGTGTGGTTAAGTCATTAGAGCTTCTGCTTCTGCCTGTGGACCAAAGGGTGGTAGGTTCCATAACCAGTCAAGGGCATGTACCAGAGTTGCAAGATTGATCCCTGGCCCCGCTTGGGGCACATTCAGGAGGCAACCATCAATGTGTCTCTCATTGACGTTTCTCCTCTCTCTCTCTCTCTCTCTCTCTCTCTCGCTCTCTCTCGCTCTCGCTCTCGCTCTCGCTCTCCCTCCCTCCCTCTCTTTCTCTCTCCCTGTCTCCTTTCCTCCCTCCCTACATTCTACTCTATTTCAACTCACTGGAAAAATATCCTCTGATAAGGATTAACAAAAAACAAAAAAACACACAAATGAGAGGGGTATAAAGGTAAGTTCTTTCTTATAGAATACAACTAATACAAGAAATGATAGAATTCATAAAGACCCACCATTTGACTACCACCTTTGCAATAATTTTGTCATATAAGAATCATTAAAGTGAGTGGGTGAAATTATAAGGAAAATACTATGTTTATACTAGAGGCCTAGTGCACGAGATTCGTGCACAGGTAGAGTCCCAGGCCTGGCCAGAGATCAGGGCCTTCAGGTTGCTGGCTGGGGCCTTCCTTCATTCCGTGCCATCCCCTAGTGGTCAGCACATGTCATAGCAAGCGACTGAACTCCTGGTGTCCTGGTAGAACTCTTGAGGGACACTTTGCATATCAGCCTTTTATATATATAGATAATATCAAAATATCTACATAAATTATACCTTTTAATTACAAGGTTAAAAGCCTATCTAATAAAAGGGTAATATGCAAATTAACTATCACTCTGTCACTAATATGACAGCGCCCAGTCCTCTCAGCCCTGCAAGAGTACCTCAGTCCCAGTGGGGGAGGGAAGGGGGGGTAGGGTGAGCAGCCTGGTGGAATGCTTGCTTCATCGCCATGACGACGAGGCAAGCGTTCCAAGCCCAGCCACGGATGGGCCTCTGGCCAGGCCAGGGCGAGGAATGCTTACATAAGAAGAGAAGGAACCCGCGAGCTGAGTAGAGTTGAGTGGCCCCTGACTCCCGAGAAAGGTCAAGTCCGGGCAGCCAGAGGGTAGAGGGGGTGGAGAATATTGTGACAGAAGGGGCTGGTGGCAGAGGCACAGGGGTGAAAGCCAGCCAAGAAAGAGAAAGGAAGCCCTTTATCGGAGTTCCTGAGAACAGGGAGGGAAGTTGTTTGCATTTCCCAGCCGCGGATGGGCCTCTGGCCAGGCTTGGTCATTGCCCCGGTGATGAGGCAAGCATTCTGCGCCCGGCCACAGATGAGACTCTGGGCTGTGGAGAGCCTCTAGGCAGCTGGCGTGGAGCGGCCAGGCCTCACAGAGAGCTGCTGGTACACAGATTCGTGCACAGGGCTACTAGTAGTAACTATACAAAACTGTAACTTTACAGTAGGTAACCTGGCAGATAAAACCATAGCAAATGAAGATAAGTGAAAATACTAGTCATTGGAAAAATTAATAGCATATGCCTTCTAATAATATGCACTGTGGTATATCTGCTGAAAATCAAAGTATGAAACATACACACATACAAACAAAAAAATGGTAAACATAGTAAGACGTTAACAATTATGGAATCTGAGCAATGCCTATCAAGGAATTCTTGATACATTTTTTAACTTTTCTGTATATTTAAAATCATTTCAAAACAAAAAGTGGAAATATCCTTTGTCCCAGCTTGAACAATGCCCAAGAAGAAAGGCGTCCAGGCATGACTGGAATCAGGAACACTGTCCCCCAGGACTCCAGTCCTTCTTACTCTTGGACCCTGGGCTCCCCAGAGGGCAGTCAGAAATTAGCCACAAGCTTGGGGACTTGGTTGCAGTCTCTCAGTAGCAGTGAAGTGTTATATGTGGACTCATTTCTCTAGAGCTGGTTAAGGAAAATGCAAGTCTATAGAAGTGCTAAGGCCCCAGATATTGCTTCTGTGTGTCTGGATGTTAGGTCTCCTGAAGAAAACCTGAGGAGATGGGCGATAAACTGGAGCAGAAGGTGTCTGAACTCACCAATGATGAGCCCAGGTGAGAGGAGCTGGAAATCTACACTTGGCGATGGATCTGCCTGTGTGCTAGTGCAGTGGTCGGCAAACCATGGCTTGTGAACCACATGTGGCTCTTTGGCCCCTTGAGTGTGGCTCTTCCACAAAATACCACGGCCTGGGCGAGTCTATTTTGAAGAAGTGGCATTAGAAGAAGTTTAAGTTTAAAAAATTTGGCTCTCAAAAGAAATTTCAATCATTGTACTATTGATATTTGGCTCTGTTGACTAATGAGTTTGCCGTCCACTGTGCTAGTGGGTTCATGTGTGAGACTCTGTGTCCATGACTGTGTGTGTGTGCATGTATTATATATGTTTCTGTTATTTAATAGTTTGTGTGTGTGTGTGTGTGTGTGCGCGCGCGCGCACGCACGCGTGCTGTGTATGTGAACCACAGTCCTATTTTAGCAAATGTAGTACAAGTTATCACCACCAGGCATGGATTAGGGACTACTGATTCATGTCTGTCATCATAAACACTGGCATCACAGCTGAGCATGAGGAGTGAGATTGTTGTCTCTGCTGCTGGACAAGAAGATGCCCGACCTCACCAGGAACCAAGGTCAGGTCAGAGAGGCTCATACCTCTGCTTAGCAGCGTGTGCTGGTGCATATGGGAGCTGTGTCTGTGGGTTACTCACTCATGTGTGAGGGCACGAAGGTGTGCTGTTGAGCTCTTTGTGTATGTGACCATGTGTGTGTGACCATGTGCATGGGGTATTGGGGTGTTTTAATGACAGTGCCTATGACTAAACAGGCTTAACTGTTCCATGCTGACTGCCCTCCCCTAGTCAAGGGATGGTCAGAAGTGTGGAAGCGTGTCTCTCATTAATAGGAGTGTGTGTGCTGCTTGCTGTAGTAAGTGTGACTAAGTAAGCATATGTGTCATTGGTGTGTGTTTCTTGTGAGATTTTTGAATTGTTTGTGGTCTTGTGTGATTTTGGTACGTGTGTGTAGTGTTTGAGTTATGTATATGTGGTGAGTTGAGTTGTCCTGAGTTAGGTGTGTTAGTGTGTTTGTGGGTGAATGGTACATCACAGAGTGTTGTGCATATCTCACTTGGTATGTTACTTATACTTGCATGTATGTATATGAGTATTCATGTGCTGAACCACAGTGAGGCTATTTGTCCCTTAGGATGGGGATGTGGGCATTGGTGACTGGAATCCTCAAATCAGCTGTGTGTGTGTGTGTGGGGGGGGTGCATCTCTGTATCTGATTTGTATTCAGGACCTCAAGAATTTCCTTAAGTGTCCTTCTGAGACACTTAGTGTCATCCTTCTGAGGCACCATTAGCTGAGATAAGCACACTCAAAACCTCTCCTTGTTTCTTTTATTTAATACTAGAGGCCCAGTGCATGATTGAATCATGCACGTGTAGGGTCCCCTACATGCTTTTGCTTTCGATCACGGAGGAGCTGGGTGCCTGTCCGCTAGTGCACCAGGCCTTTCAGAAGCCTCCGGCTCGGTAGAGCCTTCTGAAAGGCCTGGTGCTGGAGCAGACAGGCACCCAGCTCCCCTGCTTTTGATGGTCCGCAGCTGGACGTGAGCTCGCTGCCCCAGAGGCCCCTTCTGACCGCAGCACAGCCATGGCGCAGACGCTGAGCTCTTGCCGCCGCCGGGGACACGAGCTCAGCGTCCCGCTGGCCCAATCGGCTACCCCGGCCACCCCAGAGTCCCGCCCCCTGTGCCTCCTGCTGGCCCAATCGTGGTCGTAGCAGAGTGATGGTAATTTACATATTACCATTTTATTAGGTAGGATATTTTTATTGATTTCAGAGGGAGAGAGAGCTGGAAACATCAATTATAAGAATCATTGATCGGCTGCCTCCTGCACGCCTCCTACTAGGGATCTAGCCAGCAACCCAGGCATGTGCCCTTGACTGGAATCAAACCTGGGACCCTTCAGTCCCCAGGCCGACATTCTATCCACTGAGCCAAACCAGCCAGGGCTCTCCTTGATTCTTGAAATAAATCTGCTCTCATATCCATTTACCCAAGTGACTGATCAGAATTTTACAACTTCTTCTTTAGTTTATTAAACATCAAGGCAAAATAAACTATAGGCATCATGCTGTGTGAAGTTATAGGGCAGTGAGACCTTGGGAAAGTTACATAAATTTTTTTTAATCCTCAACAGAGGATATTTTTCCATTGATTTTAGAGAGAGGGAAAGACAGAGAAATATAGATGAGAGAAACACATCTTTTGGTTGCCTCCTGCATGCACTCCAACCAGTTCCCAGACTGGGAAGGAGCCTGCACCCGAGGTACCTGCCCTTGGCCAGAATCAAACCAGGGACCCTTCAGTCTGCAGGCCAAAGCTCTATCACTGAGCCAAACCGGCTAGGGCAAGTTACATAAATTTTTGGCCTCAGTTTCCACATTACAAAATGGAAAGCATTACACCTGTTTCTGTGAATTTTACAGAGCCTCTCAATAAATATTTATTGTATAAATAAAGCTAATGTATTTGAGAATTTATTATCAGTTGGAAAGAATATAAATATGAAGAAATGAAATTATCTAGGAAGAGGACTAAGGTTTTTGGACAATTTTTGGTCCTCACAGCTCTAAAATAATACATTGTTCTTGGCTCCCTTAAGCAAGAAAAGGGAAGTTACCATGTGCAATGGTTAAGAGCATGGGTCTGATCACAAAGATATAATAGATGGGACCCCAAGAAGTAGCTAATTCCTGGGAATTTTTAATATAGAAAAAAATGATAATACATATATATCAAGTTATAAACATTACATATCACATATATTTAGATACAGATATACACACAAGTGTATATGTGCCCTTCTGTCCCCTAATGTATAATTGTGTGACTACAGAACTTGTGTCATTTATGTTTCTATTTCTTAAAAGCTAAACAGGTGAAAAAACACAAATTCTTAGTACAGCTGTGAAGAGGTTATAAAATCTGGAAATGTGCCCAGCGGCTTTGGCTCAGTGGTTGAGCACTGACCTATGAACCATGAGGTTACGGTTCAATTCCTAGTCAGGGCACATGCCTGGTTTATGGGCTTGATCCCCAGTGTGTGTGTGACGGGGGGGGGCGTATGGAGGAGGCAGCTGATCAATGATTCTCTCTCATCATTGATGTTTCCATCTCTCCCTTTCTTTCTCCCTGAAATAAATAAAAATATATTTTTTTTAAATCTGAGAATTTAAGACTGATATGTGGATTAATTAGAAAAGGTAGGGGAGGTCTCTAGTCGAGTACCCAAATGTTCACCAAAATGCTCAGCATTATTATGAAATTTAGTTTGTGGACTATTCTGTCTTGGAGCTATTCTGGCATCCAGTGGCTTTCAATGGCCACCCATTTCTAGACTGTCCCTGAGTTTCTAGCTGTGAGTTAATGGGACCCCGCAGGTTCACAAGAGGAGGGTGGTAACACTCCCACAACACCCACTCAGCATTGGAGTCTCATGTTACTTTCAGGCAGAAACAACTGACACCACTTGGCAGGGGCTCATCTTCTGTTTCTGCCACAGGGAATTACTATGGTTTGGCTCTGGGCTGGTGTAGAAATGATGCCTCCATGCTCATCAAGATCTAATCTCATAGGAGTGGGCACCTTGCTTTCTTGTTTATTGCTGAATTTCAGTCCTTAAAAGAGGTCCCAACACAGACTTGATGTTAAAAGTAATGGTTGAATAAAACAGCGAACCCTCTCTTGCTTCTCTGTGATGATGTCTTCTTAACTACAACACGGGGGATCAATGTTTTCCTGCATCCAGATTGCAATAGATGGAAGATGTATACATCCACAGGTGTGTGGAAATAATATGAAATTATTTTAAAGTGGTTTTCCTAGAAAATGACAGTATGAGATGTGATGGTCCTGGCCATTCTTTTTAGGCTCCTGAGACTCCCACACCTTCTTCATCCCCAGCAGACAGAAGAGCAGCATGAGGCCTGAGAACCAGAGCAGCGTGTCCCAGTTCCTCCTCCTGGGGCTCCCCATCCCACCAGGGCAGCAGGACGTGTTCTTCACTCTGTTCCTGGGCATGTACCTGACCACAGTGCTGGGCAACCTGCTCATCAGGCTGGACTCCCGCCGGCACACGCCCATGTACTTTCTACCAGGATCTGGCCTAAACGGGCAGTTGGACATCCCTCAAGGGTTCCCAGATTGGAGAGAGTGCAGGCTGGGCTGAGGGACACCCCTTCCCCCCAGTGTACGAATTTCGTGCACCAGGCCTCTAGTCTATATATATAAAATCCTAAGTGACCAGCCAACCGTTCAATAGCTCTGATGTGCACCAGGGGGCAGACGCTCAACACAGGAGCAGAAACCACAGGTATGGAAACATGGAACAGACTGATGAGTCTCAGAGGGAAGGGGGAAAGGAGGAGCTTGGGAAGAGATTAACCAAAGATCTTGTATGCATACTAGAGGCCCAGTACACGGATTCAGGTGGGGTCTCTCAGCCTGATCTGCACCCTCTTGCAATCCGGGACCCCTCAGGGGATGTTGGATTGCTAGTTTTGGCCTGATCCCCACAGGCCAGGCTGAGGGACCCCACCAGTGCACAAATCAGTGCATCGGGCCTCTAGTTGGTTAATAGAATTATATAGGTTTCAGGTGTATATTTCTATACTTCATCATCTATATATTATATTGTGTGTTCACCACCCAAATTCAGGTCTCCTTCCGTCACCATTTATCTTCCCTTTACCTTCTTCTACTCCCCTCCTTTCTTCTGGTAATAACTATACTGTTTTCTGTATCAATGAATTGTGGGGGGTTTACTCAATCCCTTCACCTTTTTCACTCAGCCCCCAACACCCTTCCCCTCTAACAGCTGTCAGAATGTTTTCTGTATCTATGAGTGTGCTTGTATTCTGTTCATTAAAGTCAACATATATGTGAAATAATGTGATTTTTGTCGTTCTATAATTGGCTTATTTTGCTTTGCATAATAATCACAAATTTCATCCATGCTGTTTGCAAAAGGCAAGATTTTCTCATTTTATGTGGCCAAGTAGTATTCCTTTGTATAAATGTGCCATGGCTTCCTTTCCCTTTCCATTGAATTTATTGGGGTGACACTGGTTAACAAAATTATACCGGTTTCAGATGCACAATTCCACAACACATCATCTGTAGACTCTATTGTGTGTTCACCAACACAAGTCTCCTTCCATATCCTCTTCAATTTTCCCCCACGCAGCCTACCCCTTGCAATCACCATACTATTGTCAGTGTCCACTAGGTTTTCTTTTTTGCTGAAATAAGAAACTCAGAGAAATATTTGTAGCACAGCATTTTTATCCACTCCATTTTTAATTTTTTTAAGAAACTCCATACTGTTTTTCACAGTGGCTGCACCAATCTGCATTCCCACTAACAGTGCACAAGGATTCCTTTTCTCTATGTCCTTGCCAGCATTTCTTTGTTGATTCATTGATGATAGCCATTCTGGTAGGTGTGAGGTGATATCTCATTATGGTTTTCATTTGCATTTTTCGGATGATTATTGACATTTAGCACCTTTTCATATTTCTATAAGTCATCTACATGTTCTCTTTGCAGATCCTTTTTCCATTTTTTAATTGGATTTTTTAGTGACAAAAGACAACATGGTCAAACAATACAAATAATTCTATTCATCTCATATCTTTTCTGCCCCACCTCTTATAGATAAAAAATCTTATTAGTTTCTGATAATTCTGCCTGTGTTTCCTTTTGCTCAAATAGGAAGACACATGTATATTTTATTTCCCCTTCATTTTTTACATATAAAGTAGCATGCTATGAGTGTACTTTTGCACATTGCTTTACCCCATTTACCAATATATCCTCAGATACCTAAGATTTGGAACCAATTTAAGTGCCCATCAGCAGATGAGTGGATTAAAAAACTGTGGTACATCTACACAATGGAATACTACATCGCTGTAAAAAAGAAAAAAACTCTTACCATTTGCAACAGCATGGATGGACCTAGAGAGTATTATGCTAAGAGAGATAAGCCAGTCAGAGAAAGATAAGTATCACATGACTCAAAACTCAAAACCATAAAAATAAATAGGCAGCCACCCCTGCCTGGGACCTGCTACCTTGGCTGTGGTCCCACAGTCAATGAGTCTCCAGCCACCCTGGGCGCAGGTTCTTGTGAGTTCTGAAGCCCGGTCCCCCCTGACAGGCCCAATGCTGTAGCCCAGGGCACTGCAACCACCCGAGCAGCAGACATGTGAGCAGCCCGCTCCTGTCCAAGGATCAGCAGCCCCGCCAGCAGACCACCTCAGGCCTAGGAGCAGCAGCCTCACGTGGCCTGCCCCTGTCCAAGGAGCAGCATCTGTATAAGTGGGCCACTCTCCGGTCCGAGGAGCAGCAACGATGTGAGCAGCCTGCCCCATCTGAGGAGCAGCAGCCGCAACAGCAGCCCATCCATGATTGAAGAGCAGCAGCCCCTTGCAGCTAGCCCCCATCTGAGAAGCAGCAGCTGCGCGCAGCCCTCACCCTGCCCCCATTCAAGGAGCAGCAGCTGTGTGAGCAGCCCAACCCTGTATGAGGAACAACAGCGCTGCAAGCAACACGCCCCTATTCGAGGAGCAGCAGCCGCCTGAGCAACCCGCCCTGGCGGCTGGGTCATATATGGTTGCCTGTGTCCATGCACTTTTTCATATCCTCCTCTTGGTCCAACTGTCCTTCGGTGCCCACAATATCAGCCCTCCACTAAGAGACTCTCTAAAGCCTTTTCTACCTGTGGCTCCCATCTCTCTGTGGTGTTTTTATATTACGGGACAGCTGCAAGTGTTTGCTTTTTCTCCTCATCATGGGGTTCTAAAGACATAATTGCTTCGGTCATGTATACGGTAGTTACCCCCATGCTGAACCCCTTCATCTACAGCCTGAGGAACAGAGATATAAAACAGGCCTTAGAGATGAGTGCCAATAGGGTTAAGTTCTTGAAATGGTAATCACTAAATCCTCTTGTTGCAGTCAGGAGCACAGTGAGACAGATCTTCTATAATTATTGTACCGTCGACATCTCCATATAACCTTAATAGAATATGCATTCTGTTGTTATGTACAAGTGCTGTTAATATTCAACTTGGTCAAATTTGCTACTTGGGTTGTTAGTAATTCTTTAATCCCTTGTTCATAATCTCTTATAAGACCTATGCAAAATGTTTGTAAAATATCTTACAAAATTATAACTGTGAGTTTGTATTTATAGACTATGTTATTGAGGACTTACTGATTTACCATCATGATCCATTCCTGAAGAACTTTTTTAAAAACTGATTATTATTTTCTTCTCACACTGGCTTCAAGCTGATTGTGCACATCTCTTCCAACTCACATTCAATGACATTATGTTGGTAGATGTCAATCAGCCATGATAAGAATAATTACAGCATGAAAATTATCATGTGCTACAAAGCAAGACTTTATAAATGCATTTTTTAAATGAAGTTCATAGCACACATCTAGCAATGGATCCTACCTTAACACCTCATCTACTTCTGATATTAGTACAGATATAACTAAATCTATATAGATATAGATATAGAGATAGAGATAGAGATAGAGATAGAGATAGAGATAGAGATACAGGTATAGATAAAGATACAGATATAGAAACTAGTACAGCAGCGATAGTGAAGATGCCCCTTACTCGTGGTTAGTGTTTACATGGTATTATTTCCATCACTTTAAGGTTTGCTATGTCTTTATATCTGTGACGTGTCCATCACTAACAGTGTAAAGTTGGATTTCCTCTTTTTATGTAAAGCAACCATTATATTTGTGGAGAATTTTATCTATAAAAATCCTATATAATAATACCCTAGTATGCAAATTGATCAAATGGTGGAACAACCAGCAGAATAAATGGTCGCTATGACCAGGGGCCTGATGCTCAACACACGAGCTGCCCTCTGGTGGTCAGTGCGCTCCCACATGGCTAGCGCTGCTCAGCCAGAAGCCGGGCTCATGGGTGGCGAGAGCCTTGGCAGTGGCAAGGGCCTCTCCAGCCTCCACTGCAGGCGGGCAGTAAGGAGCGAGGTGTCCCAGACTGCGAGAGCCCGGACTGCGACTTCTGGCTTAGAGATGTCTGACTTCTGGCTTAGGCCCAATCCCGGGGGCAATCGGGCCTACCTGGGGAGATCCGGCCTAAGTTGGCATGTGGACATTCCCCAAGGGATCCCAGTGAATTTCATGCACTGGGCCTCTAGTCTAATATAATCATAATATATCTAAATATATATTTTGCATATTACTGATTTTTACTTGATACACCTGTTTCACATTTATTGTCTCTTACCTTCCTCCCTTTTGATTAATCAAATATATATTTTTATTCTATTTCCCTTTATTTACATATTGATCATATATTATTATTATGTTGTTGTTGTTGTAATTCTTTTATGTGCTATACCAGTTATAGAGATTACCTCTTACCTACTCTTTAATTTTTAATTATAGTTTAATATACAAAACATAAAATTTATCATGTTAGCCATTGGAGGTATACAATTGAGTGGCATTTAGGACACTCAACACCAATATCTTATACTAGAACCAGTAAAAAAACCTCTGTAGGTCATCAATGCAATATAGTATTTTTCAACAGGGAGAAATATAAGAACAGAGATATTTATGAATCAATATGGAGAAATAGGTTATATTGTTAAATTTTAAAAAGCAATGCGTAAAAGGGCATTTATACCATGCTACATGTCATGTAAAAATGAAGGGGATGTAAAATATTCATATATATGCCCATTTAAACATAAAGACTCAAAGGAAGTAGTTAAGATCTTGAAACATCCCAAGTGCCCATAAGTAGATGAGTGAATAAAAAAACAAAAACCCATGATACATTTACACAATGGACTACTACTTGGCTGGAAAAAGGAAAATCTTTTGAGACAGCATGGATGGACCTGGAAATTATTATGCTAAGTAAAAAAAGCTATATAGAGACAAATACCATATGATCTCACTATTTGTGTATTCTAATGGTCAATAATGAAAAAACAAAATAGAAACAGAAGCATAGATACATAGAGTAGACTGACAGCTGTCAGAGGGGAGGTGTTAAGGAGGGCTGGGTGAAAAAATGGTGAAGGAATAAAGCAAGAAAAAATATATGTCACATATAGACATGGAAAATAGTATGGTGAGTGCCAGAGGAAAAGCGGTTTTGGGGAGGTGGAAGTGAACAAAGGGAGGATCAAAGGAGAGGGCAAAAGAGATAACTATGGGGGGTAAGTGCACAATGCAGTATGCAGATGTTGTTTTTTTGGCTGTACACTTGACATCTGTATGGTTGTATTAAACAATGTCAATAAATGGCATTGCAATCTAGAGCAGACTGATAGCTGTCAGAAAGGAGGGGTAAGAATTATTTATGTCGTTTTGACTATGTTGTCTTTCGCCACTAAAAATAAATAGAAGGGGTGGTGAATAAAGCAAAATAGAATAAAGTAATATAAGTGAACCTAATTATAATCCTATTATACTCTGTAATTACACCAAAGAGGAAAATAAAATAAGTACCCTAAGTAATTCCTGAACCCAGAATTTTGACTACATACTGTCACAATAAAAAAAACAAACCTGCCAACAAATTTTTAAGCTGTACTTAGTGTGTCATCAACAGTGGTATGTCAAGATTCTGAAACAACTCATCATGTATCCAAAGACTCAGCAAATCCTACCTAATAAAAGAGTAATATGCAAATTGACAGCACCTTCGCTATGCCCAAGCCACGCTCACCAGCCAATCAGGGTGAGTATGCAAATTAACCCAACCAAGATGGCAGTTAATTTGAATATCAAGACAGCGAAGAAAGAAGCCAAGTGCTGCAGAAGGGAGCGAAGCTGTGGAGAAGCAAGCAGGCGGGGCGGGGAGAAGGAAGGCAAGCAGGCAGGGCTGGCGGAGAAGGGAGGCAAGCAGGCAGGGTGGGGGAGAGCGCAGCAGTAAGCCCTATTGCAGGAATCTTCCTGCAATGGGCTACTAGTAAGTAAATATTGAGGAAAAGGGAGTCTCTCTCTCTCTTTCTCTTCTCTCTCTCTCTCTCTCTCTCTCTCTCTCTCTCTCTCTCTCTTGGGCACTATGTACATGGAAAAGGAGAGGCTGGAAAGAACTCTCTGGTGTCAAACTAGAATTGGAGATACCAATTAGAAATCATGGGCTTTTAAATGTATAAATAGATTGGAAGTTATAGGTCATATATCAACATCTATGCTGTTTCCATCTCCCATTCTTCCTGTCTCACTCCTGACCCATCCCTTTGTGGTTAAACATTCCTTTAGCTTCTCAGTTTCTAGTTTCTTTTATATATATTTCCCAGTTGGCTTCTCTGAGATCATTTAGAATACTTGTAGGCAATAAGCACAAATAAAGTTTCAAAATGAATAATAAATGATAAATGATTATAACTTAGAGAATAAGAATCTATGAGTCCATAATAACATCCTACATAATAAAAGGGTAATATGCAAATTAACCCTAACAGCAGAACAACCAGTAGCTATGATGTGCAATAACCAACAGGGGTCAGACGCTCAATGCAGGAGCTGCCCCCTGGTGGTCAGTGTGATTCCACAGGGGGAGCTCAACTTAGCCACAAGCCTGGCTGATGGCTGTGAGAGCAGCGGTGGTGGCGGGAACCTCTCCTGCCTCCTCTGCAGCTGGCAGCGCTAAGAATGTCCGACTGCCCGGGGCCCTGATCCTGGGTGCCAGAGGGAAGCCAGTGCCAGCAGCCAGGGTAAGGAAGGCCTACTCTTGCACGAATTTCATGCATCAGGCTTCTAGTACATAAATAAAAAACTAATGAGTGTGGGAAAAGAGTAATTTTCTTCTTATAAGAGAGTACAAATAATAAATCTGGAAGAAATAATCCTATATAATAAAAGCATAGTATGCAAATTGTCTCCTAGACCAAATGTTTGTCCAAGAGTTCAACCAGGGGGTGGGGCCAGCCAGGGGAAGGAAGGGAAGCCCTGGCCAGCAGCAGGGGCAGCAGCAATGGGAAAGGGAGGGAGGCCCCAGCCAGTGCCAGTAGCAGTGGCAGCAAGCATTTGGGGGAAAGGAGGGAGTACTAGGCTGGCAGCTGGCAGCCGCTAGGGACCCTACCAGTGCACACATTTCATGCATGGGCCTCCAGAGGAATTATAATATCACAATTTGACAACAACATTTGCAATAATTTTCTAATATAAGAATCACCAATGGATGTCAAATATAATAAGTTGAAATTTTAGTAAAGGAAATGTTATGTTTGTGTAGTATCAAAGTATCTACCAAAATGATATCTATTAATTACAAGGTTAGAATAGTAACTTAAAAAAATAGTAACTTTCCAGTAGATAACCTGGCAGACACTACATTAGCCAATTATTGGTTAGGGCAAAAGTATGTTTAGAGAGATGGATAAATGTGTTTGTTTTTCTCTGTGTGTATGCTACCATGAAAAATAATACAATAATGATAAATAACAATCTCTCTATATATAAACAGGTAATATGCAAATTAGCTGGGCGGCACAAGTGGCTCAGGAGGAGGCTGCATCATGACCACTCAGGAGGTAGCTGTGCGCGCAGATGGGCAGGAGAGGACTGAGTGCCACCCCCAGCCCCAGCGGACACACACCAGGGGTGGGGGCATGCTCCAAGTGGCCTCCCCCTGCATGTCTCACTTAGTGTGTTACTTATGATTTGCATGTGTGTAGACAAGTGTTTTTGAGCAGACATACACCAGGGGTGGGAGCGTGCTAGAGCGACCACGGCATGGCTCGGAGCACGCCCCTGGTGGGTGGCGGCAGCAGCCAGAGAGAAGAAGCCCCCGTCCCAGATGCCTGGCGGTGGCAGGAGCACAGCAGCCCAGGTCCTGGTTTGTGACACCAGCAGCCAGAGTGAGGCAGCCTGGGACCCGGGTGCCTGGCAGCAGCTGGAGCAAAGCAGCCCAGGTCCTGGGTGCCGAAAGGAAGCCGGTGCCTTCAGCCAGGGGAAGGAAGGCCTTTTCTTGCACGAATCTTTGTGCATCAGGCCTCTAGTATGTGAATAAACTCTGTGTTTTGTGTACTCACAACTGGAAACTTACTTTTTTCCAACCTTATTTGGCATTTTACAATTTTTCTCTATGTTTAAAATCATTTAAATATTAAGTTGAAAAATCCTTTGTCCCAGCTGGAATAATGCCCAAGAAGAAAGGCATCAGGGCATCACTAGAATCAGGGACACTGTCTCCTAGGACTCCAGTCCCTCTCGCTCTTGGACCCACAACTCCCCAACGGGCAGTCAGAAATTAGCCAGAAACTTGTGGACTTGGACTTGGTTGCAGTCTCTCATTAATAATTAAGTGTTATCATTGGACTCATTTCTCTGGAGCTGGTTAAGGGGGAAAAAAGTCTGTAGAAGTGCCAAGTCTCCATATATTTCTTCTGTGTGTCTGGATGTAAAGTCTCCAGAAGAAAACCTGATGAGCTGGGCAACAGTCTGGAGCAGAAGGTGTCTGAACTCACAATGATGAGCCCAGGTGAGAGGAGCTGGAAATCTGCGCTTGGTGATGGATCTGCCTGTGTGCTAGTGGGTTCAAGTATGAGACTCTGTGTCCATGACTGTGAGGGTGCATGTACTGTGTATGCTTGTCTACGTGCTATTTAATAGTTGTGTGTGTGTGTGTGTGTGTGTGTGTGTGTGTGTGTGTATGTGTGTGCTATGTATGTGAACAATAGTCCCGTTTTAGCACCGGTAGTACAAGTTATCACCTCCAGGCGTGTGATTAGGGACTCCTGATTCATGTCTCTGATCATACTATTGTCTCTGCTGCTGGACAGGAAGATGCCCACCTCACCAGGAACCAAGGTCAGGTCAGAGAGGGCTCAAACCTCTGCTTAGCAATGTGGGCTGCTATGTCTGTGGGTGAGACACTCATGTTTATTGCACGAAGGTGTGCTGTTGGGTTTTCTCTGTGTATGTGACCATGTGTGTGTGACCCCGTGCATGGGGTATAGGGGTATTTTAATGATGGTGCCTGTGATTAAACAGTCTTAACTGTTCCATGCTGACTGCCCTCCCCAGGAAAGGGATGATCAGAAGTGGGGAAGCATGTCTCTCATTAATAGGAGTGTGTGTGCTGCTTGCTGTAGTGAGTGTGGCTAGGTGAGCATATGTGTCATTAGTGTGTGTTTCTTGTGAGATTTTTGAATTGTTTGTGGTCTTGTGTGTTTTTGGTGCGTGTGTGTAGTGTTTGAGTTATATATATATGGTGAGTTGAGTCTTTACCAGGTTGTCATGAGTCAGATGTGTTAGTGTGTTTGTGGGTGAATGGAACATCGTTGAGTGTTGTGCATATCTTACTTAGTATGTTACTTATGACTTGTATGTATATGAGTGTTCGTGTGCTGAACCACAGATAGGCTATATTTCCCTTAGGATGGGGATATGGGCACTGGTGACTGGAATCCTCAAATCAGGTGTGTGTGTGTGTGTGTGTGTGTGTGTGTGGTGTGCATCTCTGTATGTGATCTGCATTCAGGACCTCAAGAATTTTCTTAAGTGTCCTCCTTCTGGAGCACCATTAGCTGAGATAACCACACTCAAAGCTTCTCCTTGCTTCTTTTTAAAAATATATTTTTTTATTGATTTCAGAGAGGGAGAGGGAGAGAGAGATTGAAACATCAATGATAAGTATCAGCTTCCTCCTGCATGTCCCCGACTGGGGATCAAGCCCACAACCCAAGCATGTGCCTTTGACCAGAATCGAACCTGGGACCCTTCAGTCCCCAGGACAACGCTCTATCCACTGAGCAAAATCAGCCAGGTCTCTCCTTGATTCTATAAAACAAATGTGTTCTCATTTCCATGTACCCAATTGACTGATCAGAATTTTACAACCTCTTCTTTACTATATTAAACATCAAAGCAAAATAAACTGTAGGTATCATGCTGTGTGAGTTAAAGGGCAGAATCACCACCATATAGCAGTGAGACCTTGGGAAAGTTACATAAATTTTTTAATCCTCACTGGAGGATATTTTTTTCCTTTGATTTTAGAGAGAGTGAAAGAGAGAGAAAGATAGAGAGAAATAGCAACATGAGAGAAACATATCAATTGATTGCCTCCTGCATGCACCCCGATTAGGGCTCAGACCGGGAAGGAGCCTGCAACCAGGGTACCTGGCCTTGACCAGAATTGAATCAGGGACCCTTCAGTATACAAGCCAATGCTCTACCACTGAGCCAAACCAGCTAGGGCAACTTACATAAATTTTTGGCCTCAGTTTCCTTGTTTCTGTGAATCTTACAGAGATTCTCAGTAAATATTTATTGTATAAATAAAGTTAATGTACTTAAAAATTTATTATCAGTTGGAAAGAATATAAATATGAAGAAAAGAAATTACCTTGGAAGAGGACCAAGAATTTTGGACAACTTTTGGTCCTCACAGCTCTAAAATAATATGTTGTTCTTGACTCCCTTAAGCAAGAAAAGGGAAGTTTCCATGTGTAATGGTTACTGATCACAAAGATATATTAGATGGAACCCGAAGAATTAGCTAATACCTGGAAATATTTAATAAAGAGAAAATGATAATACATATATATTCATTTATAAACATTACATATCACATATATTAGGATTCAGATATACACACAAGTATATATGTGCCCTTCTGTTCCCTAATGTATAGTGTGACTAGAGAATTTGTGTCATTTCTATTTCTTTAAAGCTAAAATAGGTAAAAGAAAACAAATTCTTAGTACAGCTGTAAAGAGGTTATAAAATCTGGGAATGTGTCCAGCTGCATTGGTTCAGTGGTTGAGCACTGACCTATGAACCATGAGGTAACAGTTTAATTCCCTGTGAGGGCACATGCCTGACTTATGGGCTTGATCCCCAGTAGGGGGAGGTGGGGCGTATGGAGGAGGCAGATGATCAATGATTATCATCATTGATGTTTCCATCTCCCTCCCTCTCCCTACTTCCATGAAATCAATAAAAATATATATTTTTTTTTAAATCGGAGAATGTAAGATTGCTGAGTGGATTTAATTAGGAAAGATAAGGTGCGGTCTCTAGCCGAGTACCCAAATGTTCAACAAAAAAGCTCAGCATGATTATGAAATATAGTTTGTGTACTATTCTCTTTTGGATCTATTCTGGCATCAAGTGGTTTTCAATGGCCACCCATTTCTAGACTGTCCTTGGATTCACATTAGCTGTGGGTTAATGGGACCCGGCAGGTTCACAGGAGGAGGGTGATTATATTCTAAACTCCCACCCAGCATTGGAGTCTAACGTTACTTTCGGGCAGAAACAACTGACACCACTTTGCAGGGGCTCATCTTTTGTTTCTGCCACAGTGAATTATTATGGTTTGGCTCTGGGCTGGTGTAGAAATGATCCCTCCATGCTCATCAAAATCTAATCTCATAGGAGTGGGGACCTTGCTTTTTTGTTTACTGCTGCACTTCAGTCCTTAGAAGAGGTCCCAACACAGAATTGATGTTAAAAGTAATGGTTGATTAAAACAGCAAACCCCCTCCAGCTTCTGCATGCTGATGTCTTGTTAACTACAACATGGGGGATCAATGTATTCACGGAACCAGACTTCAATAGAGGGAAGATGTATACACCCACAGGTGGAATTATTATGAAAGTATTTTAAGGTGATGTTCCTAGAGAATGACAGTATAAGATGTGATAGTCCTGGCCATCCTATCCAGGCTCCTGAGATTCCCACACTTTCTTCATCCCCAGCAGACAGAAGAGCAGCATGAGGAGGGAAAACCAGAGCAGCATGTCCCAGTTCCTCCTCCTGGGGATCCCCATTGCGCCAGGACAGCAGGGCGTGTTCTTCACCCTGTTCCTGGGCATGTACCTGACCACGGTGCTGGGCAACCTGCTCATCATCCTGCTCATCAGGCTGGACTCTCGCCTGCACACACCCATGTACTTCTTCCTCAGCCACTTGGCCTTCTCTGACATTTCTCTTTCCTCTGTCACTGTCCCTAAGATGCTCATGAACATGCAGACTCGGCAACAATCCATCTCCTATGAGGGATGCATTTCTCAGTTGTATTCTTTCATACTTTTTGGTTCTCTTGACAATTTTCTTCTAGCTGTGATGGCATATGACAGGTATGTGGCCATCTGTCACCCTCTGCACTACACCACCATCATGAGTCAGGCACTGTGCACGTTGCTGGTGGCTGGCTCCTGGATGGTTGCCTGTGTCCATGCTCTTATTCATACCCTCCTCTTGGTCCGACTGTCCTTCTGTGCTGACAATACCATCACCCACTACTTCTGTGACCTCACTGTGCTTCTGAAGCTGAGCTGCTCAGACATCTCCCTCAATAATCTGGTCATCTTCACCGAAGAGGAATGCTTTACTTCCTGCCATTGAGCATTGTTTTGGGCTCATACATACATATAGGAACTATCATCCTGAGGGCGCCCTCCACTAAGAGACTCTCTAAAGCCTTTTCTACCTGTGGCTCCCATCTCTCTGTGGTGTCTTTATACTATGGGACACTTGCTGGTGTTTACTTTTTTTCCTCATCATGGGGTTCCAAGGACATAATTGCTTCGGTCAAGTATACAGTAGTTACCCCCATGCTGAACCCCTTCATCTACAGCCTGAGGAGCAGAGATATAAAACAGGCACTGGAGATGTGTATAAATAAAATTAGCTTTTTAAAGTGGCAATCACTAGATTCTCTTGTTGCAGTCGGGAGCACAAGGAGATAGAACTAAAATTATTTATGCTTGTCATCTCCATAAAACATTAATAAAATATACATTCTGTTGTCATGTACAAGTGTTGTTAATATGTCAACTAGGTCATATTTGCTACTTGGATTGTTAATAATTCATTATTATTTTGTACTTATCCATCGTCTCTTATGAAATACTAGACGCCTAGTGCACAAAAACTCGTGAACTAGGGTGGGGGTCCCTCAGCCTGGCCTGCACCCTCTCGCAGTCCGGGACTCCTCGGGGGATGCTCACCTGCTGGCTTAGACCTGCTCCATAGGGGAATGGTCCTAAGCTGTCAGTCAGACATCCCTCTGGCAGCCCAGGAGCCTCGGGGAATGTTCAACTAACAGCTTAGTTGTGCACCCCGGGGGTGCGGGCCTAAGCCAGCAGTTGGACATCCCTCTCTGATTCCTTGACCCCTCACTCCTTGCTGCCCACCTGCTCGCTGTTCCTTACAGCTTGGCTCGCTGCTCCTTAGTGCTGCTGTGGAGGCGAGAGCGGCTCCCACCACCACCGCTGTGCTCTCCACCTGTGAGCTTCTGGCTGAGTGGCACTCCCCCTGTGGAAGTGCACTAAAAACCAGGGGGCAGCTCTGTGTTGAACATCTGCCCCCTGGTGGTCAATAGACATCTTAGTGACTGGTCATTCTGGTCATTCCGTTGTAAGGGTAGCTTAGTCTTTTATTATATAGACTAGAAGCCCCTTGCATGAAATTCGTGCACGGGGTGGGGGGAGGGGAGCGGGGACTGAGAATGTATGTGTCCCTCAGCCTAGCCTCTACCCTCTCCAATCTGGGACCCCTCTCACAATCCAGGACTGCTGGCTCCCAACTGCTTGCCTGCCTGCCTGCCTGATTGCCCCTAACAGCTTCTGCATGCCAGCCCGATCACCCCCTAACCCCTCCCCTGCCAGCCTGATCAATGCCTAACTGCTCCCCTGCCAGCCTTATTGCCACTAATTGCCCTCCCCTGTGGGCCTGGTCACCCCTAACTGCCCTCCCCTGGAGCCTGGTCACCCCTAATTGCCCTCCCTTGCCAGCCTGGTTGCCCCTAATTGCCCTCCCCTGATGGCCTGGTTGCCCAAACTGCCTTCCCCTACAGGCCTGGTACCCCAACTGAACTCCCCTTAAGGCCTGGTCTCCCCTAACTGCACTCCTCTGCAGGTTTGGTCCCCCCCAATTGCCCTTCCGTTCAGGCCTAGTCCCTCCAACCCTCCCCTGCCGACCTGGTCACCCCCAATGGCCCTCCCCTGCAGGCCTTGTGCACCCCAACCCTCCCCTGCCAGCCTGGTTGCCCCCAACTGCTCTCTATTCCCGGCCCAGGTCACCCCTAACTGCCATCCATTGCAGGCCTCGTCCCTCCCAACTGCCCTCCCCTTCAGGCCTGGGTCCCCCACAACTGCCCTGCACTGCAGGCCTGGGTCCCCCCAGCTGCCCTCTCTTACCGACCTGGGTCCCTCCCAACTGCCCTCCCCTGCTGGCCAGGTCCCCCCCAACTGCCCTCTCCTTCAGGCCTGGTCCCCCCCAACTGTCCTCTCCTTCAGGCCTATTCCCCCGCAACTGCCCTCCTCTACTGGCACGATCACCCCTAATTGCCCTCTCCTGCCGACCTGGTTGCCCACAACTGCCCTCCCCTGAAGGCCTGGTTGCCCTCAACTGCCCTCCTATGCTGGCCAGGTCACCCCTAACTCCCCTCCCCTGTAGGCCTGGTCCCTCCCAACTACCCTCCCTTGAAGGCCTGGGTCCCTGCCAAGTGCCCTCCCATGCAGGCCTGGTTCCTTCTAACTGCCCCCCCCCCCCCGCCTACTGCTGGCCAGATTGCCCACAACTTCCCTCCCCTGCCAGTCATCTTGTGTCCACATGGGGGAGGCCATCTTTGACCACAAGCGGCGGCCATCTTGTATGTTGGAGTGATAGTCAATTTGCATATTACTCTTTTATTAGATAGAACTGTGTGTTCACCACCCAAATTCAGTTCTCCTTCCATCACCATTTATCTTCTCATCACCTTGTTCTACTCCCCCCACTCCTTTCTTCTGGTAATAACCATACTGTTGTCTATGTCTATGAATTGTGGCGTTTTTTTACTTAATCCCTTCAACTTTTTCACACAGCCCTCAAACACCCTTCCCCTCTAACAGCTGTCAGTCTGTTTTCTGTATCTATGAGTGTACTTGTATTCTGTTCATTGAAGTCAACACATATGGAAAATTATATGATATTTGTCTTTCTATAACTGGCTTATTTCGCTTTGCATAATAATCACAAATTCCATCCATGCTGCTTGCAAAAGGTAAGATTTTCTCATTTTTTATGGCCAAGTAGTATTCCTTTGTATAAATGTGCCATGGCTTCCTTTCCCTTTCCATCGAATTTATTGGGGTGACACTGGTTAACAATATTATACTGGTTTCAGATGCACAATTCCACAACACATCATCTGTACACTCTATTGTATGTTCACCAACACAAGTCTCCTTCCATCACCATTTATCACTCTTATATCCTCTTCCATTTTCCCCAAGGCAGACTGCCCCCTAGCAATTACCATACTATTGTCAGTGTCCATTAGGTTTTCTTTTTTACTGGAACAAGCAACTCAGAGAACAATTTGTACCACAGCATTTTTATCCACTCATCTACTGCTGGGCACTTAGGATACTTCCAAATTTTGGCTATTGTAAATAATGCTGAAATGTACATTGGAGTGCATATATTATTTCAAATCAGTGTTTCAGGATTCTTTGGATATATTCCCAGAAGTGAATCACTGGGTCAAAAGGAGATTCCATTTTTAATTTTTTTGAAGAAACTCCATACTGTTTCCCACAGTGGTTGGAGGGTTCCCACTAACAGTGCATGAGGGTTCCTTTGCTCCACATCCTTGCCAGCATTTCTTTGTTGATTCATTGATGGTAGCCATTCTGGTAGGTGTGAGGTGATATCTTATTATGGTTTTCATTTGCATTTCTCTGGTGATTAGTGACATTTAGCATCGTTTCATATTTCTATAAGTCATCTAGATGTTCTCTTTGTAGAGTATCTAAGCACGTCCTTATTCCATATTTTAATTGGATTTTTAGTGTTTTTTGGTGTTGAGTTACATTAATTCTTTAGACATTTGGGTATTAACCCCTTATCAATATATCATTGGTGAATATGTTCTCTCATTCAGTGTATTGTCTTTTCATTTTGCTGATAGTTTTCTTTTCTGTGCAAAAACTTTTTATTGGATGTAATACAATTGTTTATTTTTTCCCCTTCCTTGTGAGATATATCAGAAAATATAGTACTACAAGAAATCTCTGAGACTTTACTGCCTATGTTTTCTTCTAAAATTTTTATGGTTTTGAGTCTTACATTTAAGTCTTTAATCCATTTTGTATTTATTCTTGTGTATTGTGTAAGTGGGTGTTTTAATTTCATTTTTTTAACATATCTGTCCTATTTTTCCAACACAATTTATTGAATAAACTGTCTTTACCCCAATGTATGTTCTTACTTCATTTGTTGAATATTAATTGAACATATAGGAGAAGTTTTATTTATGGACTCTGTATTCTGTACCACGGATTTATATGTCTGTTTTTATGCCAGTACCATGAAGTTTATATTACCACTAGAGGCCCGGTGCATGAAATTCGTGCATGGGGGGGGGTGTTCCTCAGCCCAGTCTGAACCATCTCCAACCTGTGACCCCTCGAGGGATGTCCCACCAGGATCAGGCCTAAATGGGCAGTCGGACATCCCTCTCACAATCCAGGACTGCTGGCTCCCAAATGCTCACCTGCCAGCCTTCCTGATTGCCCCTAACCGCTTCTGCCTGCCAGCCTGATCACCACATAACCACTCCCCTGCCAGCCTGATTGATGCCTAACTTCTCCCCTGATAGCCTGTTTGCTCCTAACTGCCCTCCCCTGCAGGCCTGGTCCCCCCCCAACTGCTCTCCCCTGCAGGCCTGGGTCCCTCCCAACTGCCCTTCCCTGCAGGCCTGGTTGCCCCCATCTTCCCTCCTCTGCCAGCTTGGTCACCCCTAACTGCCCTCCCCTGCAAGCTTGATTGCCCCCAACTGCTCTCCCTTGCAGGCCTGGTCCCTCCCAACTGTCCTACCCTGCTGGCCTGATCGCCCACAACTGCCCTCCCTGGCAGGCCTAGTTCCTCCCAACTGCCCTCCCTGATGGCCATCTTGTGGCAGCCATCTTACGTCCACATGGGGGCAGCCATCTTGTGTGTTGGAGTGATGGTCAATCTACATACTACTCTTTTATTAGATAGGATAGTGGACTGGGGCATGGATGGGGGCCAGCTGGTTTGCTCTAAAGAGTGTCCCGCATCAGGGTGTGGGTTCCCTTGAGGTATGGGGCACCCTGGGTGAGGGGCCTGTGGTGGTTTGCAGGCTTGCCACACCCCCTGGTGACCCAAGTGGAGGCACTGGTATCTGGGGTTTATTTATCTTCTATAATTGAAACTTTGTAGCCTTAAGTAGAAGCCTGGGCCGGCCATTTTCCCTTTTCTATTTTTATTTATTGGATTACATTTTTCATTAGTTTCCACATATGAGTGAGGTCATGTGACACTTATCTTTCTCCCACTGGCTTATTTCACTCAGCATAATGCTCTCCAGGTCCATCCATGCTGTTGCAAATGGTAAGAGTTCCTTCTGTTTTGCAGCAGCATAGTATTCCATTGTGTAGATGTACCATAGTTTTTTAATCCACTCAACGATGATGGGCACTTACCCTGTATCCAAATCGTAGCTATTGTAAATTGCCCTGTTATGAACATAGGGGTGCAGAGATTCTTTCTGATTGGTGTTTCTGATTTCTTAGGATTGATTCCTAGAAGTAGCTTTGTAATACAGCTTGAAATCTGGTATTGAGATCCCTCATACTTTATTCTTCTTTCTCAGGATTGCTGTGGCTATTCGGGGTCTTTTTTTATTCCAGATGAATTTTTGGAGAGTTTTTTCAAGGTCTGTGAAATATGCCGTTGGTATTTTAATGGGGAGTGCATTGAATCTATAGATTGCTTTGGGTAGTATGGACATTTTAATGATGTTGATTCTACCAATCCATGAACATGGTATGTTCGTCCATCTGTTTACGTCTTCCTCTATCTCTTTTTTCAGTGTCCTGTAGTTTTCCGTGTATAGGTCTTTTACCTCCTTAGTTAAGTTTATTCCTAGGTATCTTAATTTTTTTGGTGCGATGGTAAATGGGATTGCCTTTTTAGTCTCTCTTTCTGTAAGTTCACTATTGGTGTATAGAAGGGCCATAGATTTCTTGGCGTTAATTTTGTATCCTGCTACAGTGCCAAATTCATTTATTAAGTCTATTAGTTTTTTGACGGAGTCTTTCGGATTTTTTATGTACAATATCATGTCATCAACAAATAAAGACAGCTTTACTTGTTCTTTTCCAATTTGGATGCCTTTTATTTCTTCTTCTTGTCTAATTGCAATGGCTAATACTTCCAGTACTATGTCAAACAGGAGTGGTGAGAGTGGGCATCCCTGTCTTGTTCCTGTTTTTAGGCGAAAGGGTTTTAGTTTTTGCTCATTGAGTATGATGTTTGCTGTGGGTTTATCATATATAGCTTTTATTATGTTGAGGTATGAGCCTTCTATTCCCACCTTGGTCATGGTGTATGATCTTTCTGATGTACTGCTGGAGCCGATTTGCTAGAATTTTGTTGAGGATTTTGGCATCTATGTTCAAGAGGGATACTGGCCTGTAATTCTCTTTCATTGTGTTATCTTTATCTGCATTATAGGAATTCCAGAAGGAGAGGAAACTGAGCAAGGAATAGAAAACCTGTTTGAAGAAATAATGACAGAAAACTTCCCCGATATAGGAAAGAAAAACCCCACACAAATCTAAGAAGCTCACAGAGTCCCAAGCAAAATGAACCCCAAAAGACCAACGCCAAGGCACATTATAATTAAATTGGCAAGCACCAACGACAAAGTAAGAATCTTAAAAGCGGCCAGAGAGTTACATACAAAGGAACCCCCATCAAACTAGCAACTGATTATTCAACAGAAACTCATTAGGCCAGAAGGAAATGGAATAAAATATACAAAGTCATGTAAAGGAAGGGTATGAATCCAAGAACATTGTGCCCAGCAAATCTATCAATCAAAATTGAAGGTGAAATCAGGAGCTTCACAGACAAAAAAGGACTAAGGGAATTTATTACCACCAAACCAGCAATACAAGAAATGCTAAAGGGTCTGCTGTAATAGAGAATATAGGAAGCGAAGAAGGAACACAGGGGTAAAGAATAAGAATGGTGACAAATAAGTACCTATCAATAATAACTTTAAATGTAAATGGATTAAATGCCCCAATCAAAAGACACAGGGTAACCAAGAAGCAAAGAGAGAGGACCCAAATAAACAAAATTAGAAATGAAAGAGGTGAAATAACAGCAGACCCCACCTAAATAAAAAGGATTGTTAAAAAATACTATGAACAACTCTATTCTAACAAACTAGACAACACGGAGGAAATGGGCACATTCCTAGAAAAATACAACCTTCCAAAACTTACTCAGGAAGATTCTAAAAATCTCAATAGGCTGATAACTATGGAAGAAATTGAAGCAGTCATCAAAAAGCTTCCAACAAACAAAAGCCCAGGGCCAGACGGCTTCACAGGGAAATTTTACCAAATATTCAAGGAAGAACTAAAACCTATCCTCCTCAGACTATTCCAAAAAATTCAAGAGGAAGGAACACTTCCAAGCTCTGTCTATCTGATATACAAAGTCATGTAAAGGAAGGGTATGAATCCAAGAACATTGTGCCTAATACCATCACCCTAATACCAAAACCAGATAAAGACAACACAAAGAAAGAGAATTACAGGCCAATATCCCTCATGAACATAGATGCCAAAATCCTCAACAAAATTCTAGCAAATCGGATCCAGGAGTACATCAGAAAGATCATACACCATGACCAAGTAGGATTTATCCCAGGGAAGCAAGGATGGTACAATATTCGCAAATCAATAAACGTGATACATCACATAAACAAATTGAGAGATAAAAATCACATAGTCATATCAATTGATGCAGAAAAAGCATTTGACAAAATTCAACACCCTTTCTTGATAAAAACTCTCAACAAGGTGGGAATAGAAGGATCATACCTCAACATAATAAAAGCTATATATGATAAACCCACAGCAAACATCATACTCAATGGTCAAAAACTAAAACCCTTTCCCCTAAGAACAGGAACAAGACAGGGATGCCCACTCTCACCACTCCTGTTCAACATAGTGCTCGAAGTACTAGCCATTGCGATCAGACAAGAAGAAGAAATAAAAGGAATCCAAATTGGAAAAGAAGAAGTAAAACTCCTTATTCGCAGATGACATGATACTATATATAGAAATCCCTAAAGACTCCATAAAAAATTATTAGACTTAATAAATGAATTTGGCACTGTAGCAGGATACAAAATTAACACCAAGAAATCTATGGCATTTCAATACACGAATAGTGAACTTACAGAAAGAGAGACTAAAAAAGCAATCCCATTTACCATCACACCAAAAAAATTAAGATACCTAGGAATAAACTTAACTAAGGAGGTAAAAGACCTATATGTGGAAAACTATGTGACACTGAAAAAAGAGATAGAGGAAGACATAAACAGGTGGAAGAACATACAATCTTCATGGATTGGTAGAGTCAACATAATCAAAATGTCCATGCTACCCAAAGCAATCTATAGATTCAATGCACTTCCCATTAAAATACAAACGGCATATTTCACAGACCTAGAACGAACTCTCCAAAAACTCATCTGGAATAAAAAAAGACCCCGAATAGCCACAGTAATCCTGAGAAAGAAGAACAAAGTAGGTGGGATATCAATACCAGATTTCAAGCTGTATTACAAAGCCACTGTTCTCAAAACAGCCTGGTACTGGCACAAGAACAGACACATAGATCAATGAGATAGAATAGAGAACCCAGCAATTGACTCAAACCACTATGCCCAATTAATATTTGACAAAGGAGGCATGAACATACAATGAAGTCAAGACAGTCTCTTCAACAAATGGTGTTGGGAAAATTAGACAGATACATGCAAAAAAATGAAACTAGATCACCAACTTTCACCATACACAAAAATAAACTCAAAATGGATAAAGGACTTAAACATAAGATGGGAAACCATAAAAATACTAGAGGAATCCACAGGCAGCAAAATCTCAGACATATGCCGAAAGAACTTCTTCACTGATACTGCTCCTAGGGCAATGAAAACTAAAGAGAAAATAAACAAATGGGACTACATCAAAATAAAAAGCTTTTGCACAGCCAAAGAAACCATCAATAAAACAACAAGAAAGCTCACTGCATGGGAGAACATATTTGCCAATGATATCAACGATAAGGGTTTAATCTCCAACATTTACAGAGAACTCATACAACTTAACAAAAAGAAGATAAACAACCCAATCAAAAAATGGGAAACTGATCTAAATAGACACTTTTCAAAAGAAGACAGAAGGAAGGCCAAGAGACATATGAAAACCTGCTCAAAGTCACTAATCATCAGAGAGATGCAAATCAAAACAACAATGCAGTACCATCTCACACCTGTCAGAATGGCTATCATCAACAAATCAACAAACAACAAGTGTTGGCGAGGAGGTGGAGAAAAAGGAACTCTTTTGCACTGCTGGTGGGAATGCAGACTGGTACAGCCACTGTGGAGAACAGTATGGAGTTTCCTCTAAAAACTAAAAATAGAACTCCCATTTGACCCAGTGATCCCACTCCTAGGAATATATTCCTAGAAACACAAACCAGAAAGGATATATTTACCCCTATGTTCATAGCAGCACAATTCACCATAGCTAAGATTTGGAAACAGCCTAAGTGCCTATCAGTAGATGAGTGGATTAAAAAACTGTGGTTTATCTACACAATGGAATACTATGCTGCGGTAAAAAAGAAGGAGCTCCTACCATTTGCAACAACATGGATGGAGATGGAGAGCATTATGCTTAGTGAAATAAGCCAGGCAGAGAAAGATAAATATCACATGATCTCACTCATTTGTGGAATATAATGAATGGCATAAACTGATGAACAAGAACAGATCCAGAGACTGAGAAACATCGATCAGAACCTCAAACCTCAGGGAAGGAGGGGGTTGGAGGGAGAAAGGGGGAGAGATCAAACAAGGGACTTGTGTAAAGCAATAAGCCTAATCAATGGACACAGGCAACAGGAGGGTGGAGCACAAATTGGGGATGGGGGGTAATGGGGAAATAAGGACACATAAAATAATAATAATTATAATAATAATAGTAATAATAATAATAAATTTTAAAAATAAAAACGAAATTATGAGGTAACCAGAACCCCAAGGATGCCTGAGAACATCTTTCTTGCCATGCTAGCAGTCATCAGCTGTACGGTAAGATTACCTGGGGCAAATGGGGAAGTATTTTGGACTTATGTTCCTGACTCTTCATGGGTAAGAGCCCTTATGAGGGCTGATCCCCCTCCTAATGTAGTCACCAATAATACCAAAAACCTTGGTCATCCAGGAGGACCATGGGTGGGGCAAGGAAGTATAATTACACAGGGGTCTCCACCCAGCTTTCCTTTTGTATGACACCAAATCAAACCATTGCTCCTTTGTTTGTAAAATTAAAGAGAGGTTTTTGGCTTGTGTGGATACCAAAGAAAGGGACTATCACTAATTGCTCCTGGGAGAGGTGTAGAAAATTTAACTAAGACCTTGTCTATACAAAAAGAAATTGGCAGCCAGTTTGAAATGGAATTGCCATGGCCTAGAGCAAAGAATATCCTTACATCATATTATTCTACAATGTCATTATAATATTTTCCCAGATTTGTGTTATCCCCATTACCTATAATAGTACCTCGCACCCTTAGGTATCAATAAAAAATCATCTTTTTGGTGCTTAGAGACAAAGGTAACACATCTCTAGATATTTTAGAATTACAACAGCATAATATACAATTATCCCAAACAAACTTACAAACTAATTCTTTGAATGTGTGGCAGCAATTTAAAAAGGACATGAAAGGGTTTAATCCCTTCCACTGTGTAGAGGGGCCCCTGGGAAGGCACCTGAGCATTCTAAATTGGCCCCTCTTGCCCTTTTGGCCAAGAGGAACCCTCTTCTGACAATCCATTTGTCCACAGCTGTTGCCTGAGCTTTCTGTTCATGCCAAGGTTGAAGCCTTGTGATGCCTGGTACCACGGATCTGTTTCTCGCCCAGTGGGGTGAGCTGGGCGTCCCTGGAGAAGAAACCTGGGTTCAACAAGATATGTGATCAGTGCTGAGATCACAGTTTCCTCAAAAAATTGAAAATGGAACTCCCATTTGACCCAGTAATCCCACTCCTAGGAATATATCCTAAGAAATTGGGAACACCAATAAGAAAGGATATATGCACCCCTACGTTCATAGCAGCACAATTTACAATAGCTAAGATCTGGAAACAGCCTAGGTGCCCATCAGCAGATGACTGGATCAGAAAACTATGGTACATCTACACTATGGAATATTATGCTGCCATAAAAAAGAAGGAATTTTTACCATTTGCAGCAACCTGGATGGAATTGGAGAACCTTATGCTGAGTGAAATAAGCCAGTCAATGAAAGAAAAATACCACATGATCTCACTCATTTATGGATAATAAAGAACATTATAAACTTGAACAAAAAGATAGATACAGAGGCAGTAAAGCATCAAACAGTCTGTCAAATTACAGCAGGAAGGTTAGGGAGAGGTGGGGGAGATAAGAGATCAACCGAAGGACTTGTATGCATGCATATAAACATAACCAACGGACGCAAAACTCTGGGGGGTGAGGGCATATATGGGAGTGGGGTGGGGGGACAATGGTAAGATATGTACACATATAATACCTTAATAAAAAAAATCTGTGAATGTAAGGTTGACATGAAAATTTCATTAAGAAAGTAGGTAGGTACTTAGGCCAATATGCAAATGTTGTACTAAATGTTCAACAATATTATAAAAGACAGTATGTGGAATATTTTGGTTTTGGAGCTATTCTGGCATCAAGTGGTTTTAAATGGTCAACAATTTGATATGGTCCCTAAGTTTACAACTGTGGGTCAGTGAGACCCAGCAGATTTACAGGAGGAGTAGGAAAATGCTCCAAGAAGCCCAACTCAGTCTGGGAGTCTCACGTTATTTTAAGGCACTAACAACCAATACCAGTTTCTGGGGCTCATCTTCTGTTTCTGCCAAAGTGAATTATTAGGGTTTCGCTCTGGCTGGCTATAGAAATTATCTCAGTCCTTAGAAGAGGTCCTGACACAGACTTGATGATAAAAGTAATGGTTGCAGAAAACAAAGAACCCCTTCTTGCTACTGTGTGATGAGGTCTTGTGACTACTTTGGGGATCAATGTTTCCCTGCAGCCAGACTGGGAAAGAGGGAAGATGCATACATCCACAGGTGTGAGAAATATGAAAGCTTTTAAAAATGAATCGGTTTCCCCGAGAATGATAGTATGAGATGTGATGGTTCTGATCTTCCTTTCTAGGTTCCTGAGATTCCCACACCTTCTTCACCCTCAGCAGACAGAAGAGCAGCATGAGGCCTGAGAACCAGAGCAGCGTGTCCCAGTTCCTCCTCCTGGGGCTCCCCATCCCGCCAGGGCAGCAGGGCGTGTTCTTCACCCTGTTCCTGGGCATGTACCTGACCACGGTGCTGGGCAACCTGCTCATCATCCTGCTCATCAGGCTGGACTCCCACCTGCACACGCCCATGTACTTCTTCCTTAGCCACTTGGCCTTCAATGACATTTCTCTTTCATCTGTCATTGTCCCTAAGATGCTCATGAACATGCAGACTCGGCAACAATCCATTTCCTATGTGGGATGCATTTCTCAAATGTATTTCTTCATATTTTTTGTTGGTCTTGACAATTTTCTTCTGGCTGTGATGGCATATGACAGGTATGTGGCCATCTGTCAGCCTCTACACTACACCACCATCATGAGGGAGGGGCTCTGTGTTGCTGGTGGCTGGCTGCTGGATTCTCTCCTGTGCTCATGATTTGTTGCACACTGTCCTTTTGGTCCGACTGTCCTTCGGTGCCAATAATACCATCACCCACTACTTCTGTGACCTCCTTGCACTCCTGAAGCTGAGCTGCTCAGACATCTCCCTCAATGAGCTGGTCCTATTCACTGAGGCAGGAATTATTTTTTTCCTGCCTTTTGGTGTAATTTTGGGCTCTTATATCCGTATAGGGACCATAATCCTGAGGATGCCCTCCACCAAGAGACTCTCTAAAGCCTTTTCTACCTGTGGCTCCCATCTCTCTGTGGTGTTGTTATACTATGGGACAGCTGCAGGTGTTAACTTTTTCTCCTCATCATGGGGTTCCAAAGACATAATTGCTTCAGTCATGTATACGGTAGTTACCCCCATGCTGAACCCCTTCATCTACAGCCTGAGGAACAGAGATATGAAACAGGCCTTAGAGATGTGTGTCAATAGGGTTAAGTTCTTTAACTGGAAATCACTAAATTCTCTGTTGCTGTCAGGAGCACAGTGAGATAGATCTCCTAAAATTATTGTATGTTTCACATTTCCATAGAACTTTCAGAGTACATGCCTTCTGTTGTGTTGTACAAATTTGTTACTATGTCACCTAAGTCATATTTGATACTTGGATTCTTAATAATTCTTTATTTCTAATTGATGTTTTTCATTTTTTCATCATCTTTTATAAGACATATGCAAAATATTTGGCAGAACATGTTGCACATTTATAATTTGTGTATTTGTCTCTGTTTTGCGATATCATTTTTTGCTTATGTATTTTTATTTTATGTTATAAAAACTCACTTATTTAGCATCATATTCTGCCTCTGGTGAACTTTATATATTCATTTATTTATTTTTTAACTAAGTCCTTTATGCTGGGTTTAGTTGGCTTCAAGCTGATTGTGCACATCTCTTGCCACTGCACAATTACCTCATGTTGGCAGATTGCAATCAGCCATGATGAGTGATTACATATGAAAATTGGTATGTGCTATAAATCAAGGCTGTTAAAAATATAGAGACTTTTCAAAAATGCATTTAAGAGCATATCACTTTGTTTATAATTAGGAAAATGTTTCTAGTAATGGGTCCTACCTTAACACCTCATCTACTTTTCATATCTGTCCAATTTTTCCAACACCATTTATTGAATAAACTGTCTTTACCTCATTGTATGTTCTTATTTCCTTTGTGGAATATTAATTGAACATATAGGAGAAGTTTTATTTCTGGACTCTGTATTCTGTACCACAGGTTTATATGTCTGTATTTATGCCAGTGCCATGCTGTTTATGTTACTACTAGAGGCCCGATGCATGAAGATTCATGCAAGAATGGGCCTTCCTTACCCTGGCTGCCATCACCACCTTTGCTCTGGCCAGAGCTGCTTTTCTGTTCTGACCCGGAGCTGCCTTTCCACCTTCCCATGCTGCCCAGAGGCCCTGAGCAGCTGGGGAGGTGCAGAATGCCTGCGTCGTCCCCATGGCAACAAAGCAAGCATCCCGCCCCACCCCTGGCCACTGGGTGCCAGTGTATGCAAATTAACCCACCATCTTTGTTGGGTTAATTTGCATGCTCACTCCTGATTGGCTGGTGTGCGTAGCGGAGATATGGTCAATTTGCATGTTTCTCTTTTATTAGTGTAGATGACCTTGTAGTATAGTTTGATATTAGGTAGTGTGATTCCTCAAACTGTGCTCTTCTTTCTCAAGTTTGCTATGGCTATTCAGGGCCTTTTGTGGTTCCATATAAATTTTTGAAATATTGTTCCAGTTCTGTGAAATAAGCTATTCATGCCTTGATAAGAATTGCATTGAATCTATAGATTGTTTTAGGTACTCTGGACATTTTAATGATGATAATTCCTCCTATTCATAACATAGTACATCCTTCTATATATTTGTATCTCCAATTTCTTTCTTCAGTGTCTCATAATTTCCTAGTACAGATCTTTTACATTATTGTTTAAAGTTATTCCCATGTAGTTTTTAAAAAATAACATATATGTTAAAAATAACACACATATATATATATATACACACACACACACACACATACATACACACTGAGTGGCCAGATTATTATGATCTATGAACGCATAATAATCTGGCCACTCAGTGAATATCCTATATAATAAAAGGCTAATATGCAAATTGTCCCCTCGACCAGGAGTTCGACCAGCAGGCAGGCCGGCCAACCTCCCATGTCCCCTTCCCCTGGCCAGGATGGCTGGATCCCACCCATGCACGAATGCATGCACCAGGCCTCTAATTTATATATATAAACACTGAGTGGCCAGATTATGATGATCTCTAAACACATAATAATCTGGTCACTCAGTGTATATAATCTTTATTATTGAAAGTATCACAAATGTCCCCATTTTCCCTTATTGATTTCTCCCATCCTGCCCGTGCCTCCCTACCCCTGACATTCAGCACCCTATAGTCTGTGTCCATAGGTTATGCATATACAAATATGAGTTCGTTGGTTGATCTCTTCCCCTCCAACCCTACCATACCTTCCCTTTGAGGTTTAATAGTCTCTTTGATGTTTCTGTGTCTCTGGATCTATTTTTGTTTATCGGTTTACGTTGTTCATTAGATTCCACATATGAGTGAGGTCATATGATACTTATCTTTCTCCCACTGGCTTATTTCGCTCAGCATAATGCTCTCCAGGTCCATCCATGCTGTTGCAAATGGTAAGAGTTCCTTCTGTTTTACAGCAGCATAGTATTCCATTGTGTAAATGTACCACAGTTTTCTTGTTTGTTTGTTTGTTAAATATATTTCATTATTGATTTCAGAGAGGAAGGAAGAGGTAGAGAGAGATATAAACATCAATGATGAGAGATAATAACTGATTGGCTGTCTCCTGCACGCCCCCCACTGGGGACCGAGCCCACAACCCGGGCATGTGCTCTTGGCCAGAATCAAACCTGGGACCCTTCAGCCCGCAGGCCAACGCTCTATCTACAGTACCACAGGCTAGGACAGTATCAGTTTTTTAATCCACTCAATGTTGATGGGCACTTAAGCTGTTTCCAAATCTTAGCTATTGTAAATTGCCCTGTTATGAACATAGTGGTGCATAGATTCTTTCTGATCGGTGTTTCTGATTTCTTAGGATATATTCCTAGAAGTGGGATCAATGAGTCAAATGGGAGTTCCATTTTTAATTTTTTGAGGAAATGCCATACTGTTTTCCACCAAGGCTGCACCAGTTTTCATTCCCATCAGCAGTTTACTAGGTTTCTCTTTTCTCTACATCCTTGCCAGCATTTGTTGTTTGTTGATTTGTTGATGATAGCCATTCTGGCAGGTGTGAGATGGTATCTCATTGTCATTTTTATTTGCATCTCTCAGTTGATCCCATTTACAATAGCAAAAGAAAAAAATTTTAAGATACTTAGGAATAAACTTAACCAAGAAGGTAAAAGTCCTGTTCTCTGAAAACTAGGGGGCATTGAAAAAAGAGATAGAGTAAGACATAAACAAATGGAAGAATATTCTGTGTTCATGGATTGGTAGGTAGAATCATCATTTAAATGTCCATACTACCCAAAGCAATCCACAGATTTCATGCAATCTCCATTAAAATACCAACAGCATATTTCACAGACCTATACCAACAGCATATTTCACAGACAAATATTCCAAAAATTTATATGGAATTAAAAAAAAATACCCCAAATAGCTGCAGCTATCTTGAGAAAAAAGAACAAAGTTGGATGGATCACAAAACCAGATATCAAGTCATACTTAAAATATATTTTTACTGATTTCAGATAGGAAGGGAGAGAGAAAGATAAATAGAAACATCAATCATGAGAGAGAATCATTGATCAGCTGCCTTCTGCCTGTCCCACACTGGGAATCAAGCCTACAACCCTGGCATGGGACCTGACCAGGAATCAGGCCATGATATTCTTGGTTCATAGGTAATCTCTAAACTATTGAGCCATGATGGTGAGGCTTTTCCTAGGTAAATTTGTGATGCAATTGTAAATGGGACTAATTTGTTTCTCTATTTGCTAGTTCACTATTGGTATATACAAATACAACTGATTTCTGGATATTTATCTTGTATCCAGTTACTTTCCTGAATCCATTGATTAGCTCCGATAGTTTCTTGGTGGAATAATTAGAGTTCTCTATATACAGTCTCATGTCTTTTGCAAATAATGACAATTTTACTTCTTCCTTTCCTATTTGAACGCTTTTTATTTCTTCTTGTCTGATTGCTGTGGCCAGGACTTCAGTACTATCCTATATAATAAAAGCTTAATATGCAAATACATTGAACGGCAGAATGACTGGTCGCTATGACACGCACTGACCACCATGGGGTAGATACTCAATGCAGGAGCTGTCCCTGGGTGGTCATTACACTACTGGTGGTCATTACACTCCCACAGGGGGAGCGCTGATTAGACAGAAGCCAGGCTCATGGCTGGCCTCCATGGCAACGCTAAGGAGCAGCGAGCCAAGCAGTAAGGAGCAGCAAGCAGGTGGGCAGTAAGGAGCAAGGGATCCCTGACTGCAAGAGGGATTTCTGACTGCCAGCTTAGGTCTGATCCACGGGAGATCAGGCCTAAGCCAGCAGGGGGACAACCCTTGAGGGTTCCTGGACTGAGAGAGAGATGTCCTAAGCCAGCAGGCAGACATCCCCCAAGGGCTCCTGGACTGCGAGAGGGCATAGGCCAGGTTGAGGGACACCCCCCACCCTGCCAGTGCACAAATTTTGTGCACCGGGCCTCTAGTGTTAAATAAGAGTGGTGAAAGTAGATATCCCTGTCATGTTCCCATAACTTCGTGTGTCATTTAGTTTTTTTCCTATTATTGATTTCCAATTTTATGCCATTGTGGTCAGAGAAGACATTTTATCTGATTTCAATCGCTTTAAATTTATTGAGACTTGTTTTGTGTCCTCGTATGTTATGTGACTTTGATTTGACCTGATTTTTTATGCAGATTTTCATTGATTTCACACTGATGGTGCATATCTCTTCCACACTGATACTCAATCACATCATGTTGATAGATTGCAAATAGTCAAGATAAGGATTACACTACAAAAAAAATAGCATGTGCTACAAAGCAAGGCTTTCTAAAAAGAGAGATAAATTCTTTTTAAAAGTGCATGTAACTGCATACCACTGGGCTTATATTTAGGAGATAGTTTTAGCAATGGGTCCTACCTTAACATCTGATATTAGTATAGATAATCTACTGATATTAGTATAGATAATTTATATCTTAGATATAGGTATAACTGTAGATAGAGATAAAGGTTAACGATAGCAATACTAGTATAGTATAGATAGTAAAGATGTAGCTTTCTTGTGGTTAATGTTTCCATGGCATTCTTTTCCATTATATTACACTTTTCTATAATTTTATATCTGAGAGATGTCCTTTGTTAACTGTGTAAGTTTGGATTTTGCTCATCTTAGGTACAGGAACAATTATTATATTTGTATAGAATTTTTTATATATGAGAGGCCCAGTGCATAAATTCATGCATAGGTGGGGTCCTGCTGGCCCAGACCCAATTGGGTTGGATCGGGGCCAGGCCTGTTGGGAGGAGGAAATGACGGGAGTTGGCCAGTGTGCCCCACCCCCGATTGGGGTGGGGGCCGATTGGGTGTGGGTCCAGATATGAGGAGGGGCTGTGGGTGGTAATCTGGCCAGCCCTGCCCCCAAATGGGGTGGCGGGCTGATCAGGGGCCAGAATCCTGGGGGAGGGGCCATGGGTGGTTGGCCAACCGGCCCTACCTCTGATCACAGTGGAGGGCCAATCAGAGCTGGTTGTGGGGAGTGGCCACAGGTAATTGGCCGGCCAACCCTGCTCCCTATTGGGGTACAGGGAGTAATTGAGGTGGGCAGCTGGTGGAGGAGCTTCAGGCTAATCAGGATGGGGTGGGCCCATCGGGTTGGGGTGGAGCCATCGGGGGAAGGGCCACAGCGGGGGGTGGGGGGTGGGGGTTGGCGGGCCACCCCACCCTGGATCAGGTTGGGAGAGGCCAATCAGGGGCGAGCCCAGGTGGGGGGAGGGGCTGAGGAGGATTGCCAGCTGGCCCTATACCACCGATCAGGCCAGTTCACTGGCCGCAGTGGGCAACATAGCTACCAGTCATTCCAGTCATTACCGCATTCTGGTGGTTATGGCATTCCGGTCACTGGCCTTTTATATATATAGATATCTAATGTAGCCATAATATATTTAAACTTATATTTTCCACATTACTATGACTTTATTGAATACATCTGTTTCATATTTATTCTCTTGTCTTCCTCCCTTTTGATTAAATATATATTTTGTTATTTCATTACCCCTCTATTAGCTTATTAATCCTAAATTATTATCTTATAATTCTTGTCTGTTTTTATGCAAAAATTACTTGTTACTTTTTCTTAATTTTTAATTTTTTAATTATACTTTACTATACAAAACAAAATTTACCATTTTATTGATTTGAGGTATACAATTCCAAGGCATTTAGGGCATTCATCACCAATATCTCATTCTAGGACTCTTAAAGAAAACTCTATAGAACATCAATGCAATTGAGTATTTTGCAACTGTGGAAAAATAAGAACAAACATATCTATGGATCAATATGAAGAAATATGAGGATATATTGGTAAATGGGAGGAAAGCAATGTGCCAAAGTTCACTTATAACATGCTACTTTCTATGTAAAAATGAAGGGGAAATAAAATATAAAAAATCTTCCCATTTGAGCAAAAAGAAACACAAGCAGAATTAATCAGAAACTAATAAGATTGTTTACCTACAAGAGGTGGGGCAGAAAAGATGGAAGATGAGTAGAATTATTTGTATTGTTTGACCATGTTGTCTTTTGTCACTAAAAATAAATAGGAGAGGTAGTGAACAAAACAAAATAAAATAAAACAAAACAAATGAATCTAACCATATTTCAAATTAACACTATAATTAGATTAAGGGGGAAATAAAGTAAATAACCTAAATAATTCTTGACCTCAGAATTATGTCTATATATTCTCAAGAACAGGCATAGAGATCAATGGAACAGAACAGAGAACCCAGGAGTTGAATTGACCCAACCCATTACCCTCAATTAATATTTGACAAAGGAGGCAAGAGCATACAATGGAGTCAAGACAGTCTCTTCAACAAATGATGTTGGGGAAACTGGACAGGTATATGCATAAAAAGTGAAACTATACCACCAACTTATACCATAGATAAGAATAAACTCAAAATGGATAAAACAATTAAATGTAAGTTGTGAGGCCATAAAAAATCTTAGAAGAAACCATAGGTAGCAAAATCTCAGACATTTCTCATAGCAATATGTTCACTGATACATGTCCTAGGACAAAGGAAACTAAGGAGCCAATAAACAAATGGGACTACATGAAAATAAAAAGCTTCTGCACAGCAAAAGAAACCATCAACCAAAGGGAGCCCACTGCATGAAGAACATATTTGCCAATGATACATCTGATAGGGGGTTAATTTCTAAAATATATAAGAAACTCATAAACTTAATAAAAGGAAGACAAACAATCCAATAAAAAATGGGCAAAAAAACCCATCAATAGATACATCTCCAACGTGACCAAGAGACATATGAAAAAATTGCTCTAAGTCATGATCACCAGAGAGATCTAAATTAAAAAAAACAATGAGGTATCACCTCAGACTTGTCAGAATAGCTATCATTAACAAATCAACAAATGACAAGTGCTGGCAAGGATATGGAGAAAATGGAACCATAGTGTGCTGCCAGTGGGAATGGAGAATGGTGCAACCATTATGGAAAACATTAGGTTTTCTCAAAAAATTAAATATGGAACTCCCATTTGACCCAGTGATCCCACTTCTAGGAATATATCCTAAGAAACATGAAGCACAAATCATAAAGAATGTATGCACCCTGATGTTGGCAGCATTGCAATTTGCAATAGCTAACATCTGGAAACAGCCCAAGTGCCCATCCATAGATGAGTGGATAAAAAAGCTGTGGTGCATTTACACAATGGAATACCATGTGGCTATAAAAAAAGGAAATCTTACCATTTGCAAAAGCATAGGTGGACCTGGAGAGTATTAATTGAAGAGAAATAAGACAATCAGAGAAAGATATTTATCACATGATCTCACTCATATGTGGAATGTAATGAACAAAATAAACTTATGAACAAAATAGATCCAGAGCCATAGAAGCATGGAACAGACTGACAAACTTTAGAGAACAGATGGGGGTGGGTGAGGGAAACTAACAGGTGAACTCCTATGCATATATGCAAAGCCCATGGAAACATAATAGTGTGGTCAAGGCATGGGATGGACAGATATGGTGTAGAGGGGGTCAATGAGGATAAGAAACAAAGGGACATCTGTAATACTTTTAACAATACAGATATATTAAAAGCAGAAACAAAGTTTTTAACTGTACTTAGTGTGTCATTAAGAGTGTGGTCTGAGCTCAAGATTCTGAAACAACTCACCATTTATCCGAGGATTCAAGAAGTAAATAAACATTGAAGAAAAGGGAGTGACTCCCCAGTCCCTGGGAAAGGAGCTGTGTACTAGTACATGGAAAAAAGAGATTGTGAATAACTCCATGATGGCAAACTGGAATAGGAGGTATTGAGTGGAACACATGGATTTTAAAATATATAAATAGACTGAAATTTACAGGTTATAGAGCAACACCTATACTTTTTCCATCCCCCATTCTTCTATCCCTATCTGGACCCACCTCCTATGGGTAAACTTTCTTTAGTTCCTATTTTCTAGTTTTTACTTTTTGTGTTTCTTCTATGCATACTTCCCAGTTGGCTTTTCTGCGATCATTTAGAATCCTTGTAAGTAATGAACATACCTAGATCTTCAAAATGAATAACAACTGTAATGGATTATAATTCAGAGAATAAGAATCCATAGGTCGATAATGATATAAATAAATTAATATGAATGGAAAATAAGAGTAAGATCCTTCTCATATGAGAATATAACTAATAAACATAGAAGAAATGATAGAATTATAAAAATCACCATTTGGCCACCACATTTCCAATAATTTTGTCATATAAAAATCATCAATGAATGTTAAATGTAGATGATGCAATTTTAATAAACATATATGTTTATATTGTTTTAAAATATGTATCCAAATGAAACCCAATAATAACCAGGTTAAAATAGTAACTTTAAAAAAATTATAACTTTACAGTAGAGAACCTGGCACACACCACCTTAGCCAATTGATAAGGGTAAAACACTAGTCAATGGAAAAATTAATATCATATACCTTCTAATAATATGCTCTGTGGTATATCTGCTGAAAATCTAAGCCTGAAATATACATACATACAAATATATGGTAAACATAGTAAAATGTTAGCCATTGGGGAATCCGTTTGAAGCCTGTCCAGGAATTTTTAATATCATTTTTACAACTCTTCTATATCTTTAAAATAATTGCAAAATAAAAAGTGGAAAAATCCATTCTCCTGAATGAAAAAATGCCCAAGAAGAAAGGCGTCCAGGGCATGACGGGAAACAGGAACACTGTCCCCCAGGACTCCAGTCCCTCTGGCTGTTGGACACACAGCTCCCAAAAGGGCAGTCAGAAATCAGTCACAAGCTTGGGGACTTGGTTGCAGTCTCTCAGTAGCAGTGAAGTGTTATATGTGGACTCATTTCTCTGGAGCTGGTTAAGGAAAATGCAAGTCTATAGAAGTGCTAAGGCCCCAGATATTGCTTCTGTGTGCCTGGATATTAGGTCTCCTGAAGAAAACCTGGGGAGATGGGCAACAGTCTGGAGCAGAAAGTGTCTGAACTCACCAATGACGAGCCCAGGTGAGAGGAGCTGGAAATCTGCACTTGGCAATGGATCCGCCTGTGTGCTAGTGGGTTCATGTGTGAGACTTGGTGTCCATTACTGTGTCTGTCTGAATATACTATGTACGTTTGTGTACGTGCAGTTTGATAGTTGTGTGTGTGCATGCACTATGTATCTGACTCTTTTCCTGAGTCAGACTTAACCTGGGCCCTGTTTTAGTGCGTGTAGATCCAGTCACCAGCCTCCTGGCGTGTGATTAGGGACTCCTCATTCATGTCTGTCATAGTAAACACTGGCATCACAGCTGAGCATTGGAAGTGAGACTGTTGTCTCTGCTGCTGGACATGAAGATGCCCAACCTCACCAGGAACCAAGGTCAGCTCAGAGAGGGCTCAGACCTCTGCTCAGCAGTATGTGCTGGTGTACATGGGAGCTGTGTCTGTGGGTAACACATGTGAGAGCAAAAAGGTATGTTGTTAGGTTTTCTCTGTATGTTACCATGTGTATGAGACCACGTGCATGGGGTGTTGGTGATAGTATAATGATGGTGCCTGTGACAGAATACACTGAACTGCCCCATGCTGACTGCCCTCCGAGGAATGGGATGGGACAGAAGGGGGGAAGCATACCTCTCATTAACAGGAGGGTGTGGCTGCTTAATGCAGTGAGGGTGGCTGGGTGGGCATATGTATTGTTGGTGTGTGTTTCCTGAGATATTTTGGAATTGTTTGTGCTTTTGTGTGTTTTTGGTGATGTATGTGTATAGTGCATGAGTTATGTATATGTGGGGATTAAGTGTTTACCAGGTGTGTCATGAGCCAGCTGTGTTGATGTGCATTGAGAGTGTTTGTGGGGGAGTGGACCATCATTGAGTGATGTGTATGTCCCACTTTTTGTGTTAATTATGACTTGTACATATGTCCATGAGTGTTTATGAGCTGAACCCCATATTGGCTACTCTTCCTTTAGGATGGAAACATGATCACAGTTCATTGACATTCTCAAATCAGCAGTGTGTGTGTGTGTGTGTGTGTGTGTGTGTGTCTGTGTATGTCTGTGTGTGATTTGTATGTGTCTGGGTCTGCCAACTTGCCCCTATGACCTCAGATATTTCCTTCAGAGCCCTTCTCCTGGGGCACCATTGGCTGAGCTAAACAAGCTCCAAAGAACCCCCGTGTCTGAAATGGATCTGCTGTGCTTCTCACATACCTGAGTGTGACTGTCACTCAGAGGTTTTTAACACTTTCACTTAATGTCCAGGCAGAGAAACATTAGGTGTCACGCTGTGTGAAGTCAGAGTGCAGGACTGCCACCCATTGGTGTGTCAAACCTTGAGAAAGTCACTTAACTCACTGGCCTCTGTTTTCAATCTACAAAGTGAAAGGAATGACACTTGCCTCATAAAACACAGGTCCTCAACTAACATGTATTTGTAAGCAAATGATAATGAATGTGAGGGTGTTTTGTTAATTGAAAAACATAACATTGTCAATAAAGGGAACTCTCTAGATAGAAATCCAAGAAACTTTTGAATTACTGTCAACACTAAATTAGCAAAGGGTGTTCCCAATGAAGAGGGAAGTTTCATGACGAGTGGGTAAGAGCACGGGTTCTCATCATGCAGACATATTAGACTAAACTGCACGAAGTAGTCAATATTTGATCATTTTTCTCCTTTACATTTATTCTTAAAGAGGACATAAAATATGTTAGATTTAGGTGTGTACAACATGGTGATTTAGCAGTTATATACCAATCACCACAATAAGTCTTGTAACAGTCAAGTCACCATACAAAGTTATTATAATACTAACTCCATTAAAGAATATTTGATACTTTTTAACCTACAAAAATGGTGTAAAATTTATATCCCTTATATTTCTATTTCCTAACAGAATTCTTCATGCAGCTGTGAAGATTTTTAATCTGGGAATGTAAAGCTGATGTTAGATTTACTTAGCAAACTAGATAAACCTTTAACCTCGTGTTCAGTACAGTGTTTATGCCACCAAAATGGTCAGCATTATTATGAAAGATCATTTATGGACTATTTTGAAGATTTTCTGGCATCTCATGGTTTCAGTGGACACCCAATTCTAACTTGTCCCTGTTTTTACAGCTGGGGTTCAATGGCACAATGTTCCACAAACGCCCACTGAGCACTGGCGTCTCCCATTACTTTAAAGCAGAAAGAACTGATGGTTTTACAGTGGGTTCACCTTCTAGTGCTGCCAGGGTGAATTATTAAGGTTTGGCCCTGGGCTGGTGTAGAAATTATCCCTCTATGCTCATCAAGATGTAAACTCATAGAAGTGGGGACTTTGCTTCCCTTCTTCACTGCTGCATCTCAGTCCTTAGCAGAGGGCCCGACACCAACTCCATGTTCAATAAATCATGGTGAATAACACAGTGAATACCCTCTTGCTTCTTTGTAATGAGGTCTTGTTGACTACTTGGGGTTCCAATGTTTTCCTGCAGCCAGACTGAAATAAAGGAAGAGGCACACATCCACAGATGTGAGAAATAAATATAAAAGTTTTTTAAAATGAATTGTTTTCCCAGAAAATGATGTATGAGATGTGATGGTTCTGATCTTCCTATCTAGGCTCATGAGTCTCCCAACCCTTCTTCATCCCCAGCAGACAGAAGAGCAGCATGAGGCCTGAGAACCAGAGCAGCGTGTCCCAGTTCCTCCTCCTGGGGCTCCCCATCCCGCCAGGGCAGCAGGGCCTGTTCTTCACCCTGTTCCTGGGCATGTACCTGACCACGGTGCTGGGCAACCTGCTCATCATCTTGCTCATCAGGCTGGACTCTCGCCTGCACACGCCCATGTACTTCTTCCTCAGCCACTTGGCCTTCTCTGACATTTCTCTTTCATCTGTCATTGTCCCTAAGATGCTCATGAACATGCAGACTCGGCAACAATCCATTTCCTATGTGGGATGCATTTCTCAGTTGTATTTTTACATGTTTTTTGTTGGTCTTGACAACTTCCTTCTGGCGGTGATGGCATATGACAGGTACGTGGCCATCTGTCATCCCCTGCACTACACCACCATCATGAGGGAGGGGCTGTGTGTGTTGCTGGTGGCTGGCTCCTGGATTATCTCCTGTGTCCATGATTTGCTGCACATTCTCCTGTTGGTCCGACTGTCCTTCGGTGACAATAATATAATCACTCATTTCTTCTGTGACCTCGCTGCACTCCTGAAGTTGAGCTGCTCAGACATCTCTCTCAATGAGGTGGTCATTTTCACTGAGGGAGGAATTATTTTCTTCCTGCCTTTTGGTGTTATTTTGGGCTCTTATATCCGTATAGGGACCATCATCCTGAGGGTCCGCTCCACTAAGAGACTCTTTAAAGCCTTTTCTACCTGTGGCTCCCATCTCGCTGTGGTGTTTTTATACTATGGGACAACTGCAGGTGTTTACTTTTTCTCCTCTTCATGGGGTTCCAAAGACATAATTGCTTCGGTCATGTATACGGTAGTTACCCCCATGCTAAACCCCTTCATCTACAGCCTGAGGAACAAAGATATAAAACAGGCCTTAGAGATGTGTGTCAATAGGGTTAAGTTCTTTAACTAGTAATCACTAAATCCTCTTGTTGCAGTCAGGAGCACAGTGAGACAGATCTTCTATACTTATTATACAGTTGATATCTCCATATAATCTTAGATTATGCATTCTGTTGTTATGTACAAGTGCTATTAATATTTAAGTTGGTCAAATTTGCTACTTGGGTTGTTACTAATTCTTTATTCCCTTGTTCATAATCTCTTATAAGGCCTATGCAAAAATTTTTGTAAAATATGTTACACAATTATAATTGTGAGTTTGTAATTTTAGACTATGTTATTGAGGATTCACTGGTTTATCATCATGATCCATTCCTGATAAACTTTTTTTAAAACTGATTATTTTTTGCTGTCTCACACTGGTTTCAAGCTGATTGTGCACATCTCTTCTCACATTTGTTAACATGATGTTGTTAGACTTCAATCAGCCATGATAAGAATAATTATACTATGAAAATTATCATGTGCTACAAAGCAAGACTTTATAAATGCATTTTTAAAATGAATTTAACAGCCACATCTAGCAATGGATCCTACCTTAATACCTTGTCTACTTCTGATATTAGTACAGATATATTATAACTATATCTATAGACACTATTAAAGCATTGGTAATAAAGATGCCCCTTACTAGTTGTTAGTGTTTACATAGTATTATTTCCATCACTTTAAGGGTTGGTCTGTCTTTATATCTATGAGGTGTCCATCACTAACAGTGTAAAGTTGGATTTGCTCTTTTTTGTCAAGCAACAATTATATTTGTGGAGAATTTTATCTATTGATATCCTATATAATAAAACCCTAATATGCAAATTTACCAATCGGTGGAATGACTGGTTGGTTTGATGCACACTGATCATGAGGGGCCTGACACTCAATGCTGGAACTGCCCCCTGGTGGTCAGTGCGCTCTGACATGGGGAGCTTCACTTAGCCAGAAGCCAGGCTCACAACTGGTGATTGCAGTGGCAGTGGCAGGAGCCTCTCCCACTTCCGCTGCAGGTGGGCAGTAAGGAGAAAGGGGTGCCAGACTGCAAGAGCCCAGACTGTGAGAGGGATGTCTGACTTCTCTGATGGGTCCCTAACTGTGAGAGGACTCAGGCTGAGCTGAGGGACCCCCCTCTTAGGGCAAGAATTTTGTACACTTGGCCTCTAGTCTAATATAATAATATATCTAAATTTCTATTTTGCATATTACTGATTTTTATTGGATACACCTGCTTCACATTTATTGTCTCTTATCTTCCTCCCTTTTGATTAATCAAAAATATATATTTTATTCCATTCCCCCTTATTTACATATTAATCATAAATTATTATGTTGATGTTGTAATTCTTTTATGTGCTATATGTAGAGTTAACTTCTTGCTTATTCTTTAATTTTTAATTATAGTTTAATATACAAAACATAAAATTTATCATGTTAGCCATTGGAGGTATACAGTTGGGTGGCATTTAGGACACTCAACACCAATATTTCACACTAGGACCAGTAAAGAAAACTCTATAGAACATCAATTAAATTTAGTATTTTGCAACTGGGAAAAATATAAGAACAGAGATATTTATGAATCAAAATGGAGAAATATGATACATTGTTGCATTTTAAAAAGCAATGTGGGAAGAACATTTATAGCATGCTACATGTCATATAAAAATGAAGGGGAAGTAAAATATTCATTTTTATGCCAATCCTATCTAATAAAGAGGGAATATGCTAATTGACCATCACTCCATCACAAAGATGGCTGCACCCACAGCTGAAGCCAAGTTCCTATAAGGAGCCTTAACAAGCAATCAGCAGGGACCTGAGGCTACGCCCTCCCCCACCCCCATGGGGCTTGACAGGGGACCCCAGGCTGTGCCCCCCGCCCAGCAGGGCTTGATGAGGGAACTAAGGTTGCACCCCCCTGCTGGTGTGGCTTGTCAGGGGACCTCAGACCATACCCCCCGACCCAGCGGGGCTTGACAGAGGATCTCAGGCCATGTCCCCCACCTGGTGGGGCTTGATGGGGGACCTCAAGGCACATTCCCCACCCCAGTCTGGGCTTGGAGACCTAGGCCACGCCCCTCCATCCTGGCGCTGGGTCAGAGGACCTGAGGCTACGTCCCCTGCCCAGCGGGACTTGACATGGGTGGGACTGGCCAGGTCTGAATCTAGCCCAATGGGGGTGGGGGCAGCCAGGTGTGGGTCTCATGCAATTTTGAGGTGCATGTGGGTGGGCGGGGTCTTGACTCTGGGTCCCGTGGTGTGCCCGACTCTGAAAGGATGAAGGTTTTCATATACATTTTACTAATTTTCTTTTATCTCTGACACTTCTATTATAGAGAAAGGGCAAACAGCAATATTAAATTATTTCCTCTAATTAATCCTCTTTTAATGTGCATGAATTTCGTGCACTGGGCCAATAGTTTAAACATAAAAAAACACAGGTAATAGTTAAGATCTGGAAACAGCCCAAGTGCCCATCAGTAAATGAGGAATAAAAAACCCATGGTTCATTTACAAAATGGAATACTGCTTGGCCAAAAAAAAGAAAATCTCCTTTTGAGACAGCATGGATGGACCTGGAAATTATTATGCTAAGTGGGAAAAGCTAGTCAGAGAAAGACAAATCCAATAGAATCTCACTTATATGTGTAATCTAATGGACAAAATAACAAAAAAATAAAAATAAAAACAGAAGCATAGATACATAGAGTAGACTGACAGCTGTCAGAGGGGAGGTGTTAAGGAGGGCTGGGCAAAATAATAGTGAAGGAATAAAGAACGTAAAAATATATATCACATATAGACATGGAAAACAGTATGGTGAGTGCCAGAGGAAAAGCAGTTTTCGGGAGGAGGTGGAAGTGAACAAAGGGAGAATCAAAGGAGAGGGAAAGAGATACGAGTTTGGGTGGTTGGTGCACAATGCGGTATGCAGGTGTCGTTTTATCTGGCTGTACACTTGACATCTGTATGGTTTTATTAAACAATGTCAATAAATGACATTGTAATCTAGAGAAGACTGACAGCTGTAAGGGGGGACAGAATTAGTTGTGTCATTTTGACTGTTGTCTTTTGCCACTAAAAATAAATAGAAGGGGTGGTGAATAAAGCAAAATAGAATAAAACAATATAAGTGAACCTAATTATAATCCTATTGCACACTGTAATAACACCAAAGAGGAAATTAAAATAAGTACCCTAAATAATTCTTGAACCCAGAATTTTGACTATATACTCTCACAATTTAAAAAAAACACACACAAAAAACTGCCAACAAAGATTTAAGCTGTACTTAGTGTGTCATTGAAAATGGTGTGAGTCAAGATTCTGAAATAGAGGAGGAAAAAAATGCGGCAGAATAGACAGACGTGTCCCGAGCCATGTCCCAGAGCAGATAGAAAGAACAGCTGAGGGTCGCTTGGGGAGTGTTTGTTGGTGAGTTGAGGGACAGCTATACTCCAGGAGATGGTGGGGACTGCTGGACGGGGCTCCCCTGACCGGGCAGCCCCCACTGCTGCTTGGTTCCCTCCCAGAACGACGAGCTCAGACACGGAGAATGCTCCATCTTGAAGGGGAAAGTGAATGTTATCAGAAGCCTAAAAATCTACAACTGCGGCACCCACCAAACAGCTGCAAACCCCATAGCACCGGTCCCCATTTGGCACAAACACGCGGATTCAGAGGAGCTCTACACTCCTCCACAGAAAGGTCAAATTTCGCCTGGGATAAGGTGAGGTCTCTGCTCCCAGCAGGAGAGAGAAACACGTGCACTGCGGGAGCTGGAGGACCAGGGGAAGTTTGTGCCTAGAAAAATCCATGGCTGTTGGGGCTGGCATGATCCATGAATGTGGAAGAGGGTCCTCAGAACTGCTAATAGAAAAGAACTCTTAAAAGCAACCCATTTTGATCTGATGCAAAATGACAGCCTAAAAATTTTAAAAGTGTGCCGGCTGCTTAGACCCAAGGGGAAAAAAAAGACTGCACAGACTTGCGCACAGCCCCGGAATTCGCACACTTATTCTGGCCCTGTTTGTTTGTTTGTTTGTTTGTTTTTGTTTTTTCTTTTTCCTTTAAATCCTTGCTTCTGATTACTAAGCCCAATACATAGGATCTCCCAATTAGGGACACCCTAAGAGATTTCAGGGGAAAAGTTGTTTTTCTGGAACCTGGGGATCAGAGTGGGGAATAACCATCAGAGAACCAGCTCTGGGGCAACCCACTCCCACAAACAGAAATTGAATGCCACAGGGAAAGCAGGATCTAAGCACTGGCTAGAGAGGACCTATAGACCCAGAGGTCAATCCAGAAACACTGCCACCAAGGGGTTGAATCACAAATTGACTCTTGTGTAATCACAAATAAAGGAATAAAAGAAATTAAGACACACTGCCTACTTAAAAATCAGGATTGGCTTACAACACTGAGGAGCAGTGGAATGCAGGGAACTGCAATACTGTCTTGACTAGGAAATAGGCGTGCCAAACAGAACAGTAGAGGAAGTGAATGACCTTTACTACTGCTCATTTTTATTTTTTATTTTTTATTTTTTTCAACTTTTACTTGAGAAACTAAGTCTTTTCTTTTTTCCTCACTTGATTTTACCTTTTTAATTATTACATTTTTATTTTCAATCAGTATTATTACTACAACTATTTTACCTTTTTTTTTAAGTGTCATTTTATTTCCTCTTTATTTTAGTTTGGGATTAGTGTTCTACATTCTATTTTCATCTTCCCTTTAGCGTCATTTCACTCTATCTCAACTTTACCTATATGCAATCACTCTCTTCCTAACTTTTACCCTTTTGTTGTCCTATTTCTCTTACCCTTTTCATGCTTTAGATTTTCCCTATGCTTTCTGTTTACCCCGTTAAAATTTCACCCTACTTATATATCTAATTTCCAATCCCCTGCTCCAAGCCATACACACCTCTCTCTTCACTATCTAAAAATTTGTTTTTCTCTCTGTCCTTTTGTTGTTGTTTGCTTGATTGTTGATTATATCGATTTTTTATGCTTGTTTGTGAGATTGTTTTGCTTATTCTTTTGTTTTGTTTTTTTGCTTCTGTTTCCATCACCTCGCTTGCTATTAGTTGTTGTTTGTAGTTTGTATTCATCTCCAGGTACTTGTTGCTGGCATTTGTTGGGATCAGTGGATGCTCTATTGGAGTTTTCTCCCCATATATATAGTTTGTTCCCGTCTTCTTTCGTATTCTCTTTCTTTTCTCTCTTACATTTTTTTCCTTTTCCCAATTTCATTATAGCACTCCTTTCTTGCTTTTTTTTTTATCTTCTTCTTTCTCTCCTATCCCCTAATTTTCCTTTCTCTGGTGGTCACCTTTATTTGAGGTTATTAATATTGTGAATACATTTCTGTTCAGTGCCTTGTGTGTTGTCCCTGGATGTGTTGTATTTTGTGCCTTTAAATCAACCCAGGAGAGAGAAATCTACATATCCAGACACACGGAGAAGAGAGATCATGAGGAGACAAAGAAACAGCCCGCATATGAAAGAAAAGCAGCCATCACCAGAAAATGAAGTACCATATTTTCCGGCGTATAAGACAACTGGGTGTATAAAAGATTTTCCTGGGTTAAAAAGTCGTCTTATATGCCAGAACATACGGCAAATGAAAAGGAGGCAACAACATGCCTGAGAAAGAATGTTGAGAAATGGTTATAAGGTGGCTGAAAAGAATAGAAGATAAACTTGACAATATGAGTAAGAACCAAGAGGAAATGAAGAGGAACAAAGAAGAAATGAAAAATTACATCACTGCTGTAAAGAACTCAATAGAAAGCAACAAGAGTAGACGAGAATAAATAGAGGACTGCACCAGTGAGCTAGAAGACAAGGTAGAAAAAAATACCCAAGTAGAGAGGCTTCTAGAAAAAAAATTAAAAATCAGGAGGAGAGCCTAAGGTAACTTTGGGATAACATGAAACAAAACAACATCCACATAATAGAGGTTCCAGAAGGAGAGGAATCTAAGCAAGAAATAGAAAACCTGTTTGAAGAAGTAATGACAGAAAACTTCCCTGATATAGGGGAAAACCCCAACACAAATCCAAGAAGATCACAGAATCCAAGAAAAATGAACCCCAAAAGACTGACACCAAGGCACATTATAATTAAATAGGCAAACAACAACAAATTAAGAATCTTAAAGGTGGCCAGAGAGATACAGAAAGTTACCTACAAAGAAACTCCCATCAGACTAGCGACTGATTTCTCAACAGAAACTCATCAGGCCAGATGGGAATGGAATTAAATATATAATGTCATGCAAAGGAAGAGTCTCAATCCAAGAATACTGTACCCAGCAAGGCTATCAATCAAAATTGAAGGTAAAATCAGGAGCTTCACAGACAAAAAAGGACTAAGGAAATTTATTACCACCAAACCAGCAATGCCAGAAATGCAAAAGGGTCTGCTGTAAAAAAAAAGAAATAGAAAGCAAAGAATAAAAACGGGTAAAGAATAAAAATGGCGACAAATAAGCACCTATCAATAATAACTTTAAATATAAATGGATGAAATGCACCAATCAAAAGACATAGGGTAATGGATTGGATAAGAAAACATGACCCATATATCTGCTATCTACAAGAAATCCAACTCAGAAAAAAAGACACACAGAGACTAAGGGTGAAGGGATGGAAAAGGTTTTTGAGGTGAATGGAAATGAAAATAAAGCTGGGGTAGCAATACTTATATCTGACAAATTAGATCTCAAAGTGAAGGACATTACAAGAGATAAGGAAGGCCACATCAAAATACTAATGGGGGCAATCCAACAAGAAGAAATAACTCTGGTAAACATATACGCACCCAATACAGGAGCACCCAAATACATAAAGAAACTCCTGGAATATATCAAGAGAGAGATTGACAGCAATACAATCATAGTAGGAGACTTTAATACCCCACTATAACCATTGGACAAATCCTCTAAACAAAAAATCAGCAAAGAAACATCAATCCTAAATGACTCACTAGACCAGATGGAATTAATCGACATCTTCAGAACATTTCACCCCAAAGCCACAGATTATACATTCTTCTCAAGTGCACATGGGTCATTTTCAAAGATAGGCCATATGTTGGGTCACAGGCAAAGTCTCTTCAAATTCAAGAAGATAGAAATCATATCAAGGATTTTCTCAGATCACAGTGGCATAAAACTAGAAATCAACTACAATAAAAACAATCCAAAAATATCAATCACATGGAGACTAAACAGGATGCTAATAAACAATGACTGGGTTACCAGAGAGATCTAAGTAGAAATAAAAAACATCACGGCAACAAATGACAATGCAAACACAACAATCCAAATTCTATGGGACACAGCAAAAGCAGTCTTCAGAGGGAAGTTTATATCTCCATAAGCCTACTGCAAAAAACAAGAAACAATGGTAATAAATTACCTAACACTACAACTCAAAGAGTTAGAAAGAGAGCAACAAGAAAAGCCCAGTGTAAGCAGAAGGAAGGAAATAATAAAGATCAGAGCGGAGAAAAACGACATTGAGACAAAAAAAAAATACAAAAAATCAACAAAACCAAGAGCTAGTTCTTTGAAAGGAGAAACAAGATTGATGAACCTCTATCCAGGCTCACCAAGAAGCAAAGAGAAAGGACCCAAATAAACAAAATCAGAAATGAAAGAGGAGAAATAACAACAGACCCCACCAAAATACAAAGGATTGTTACAAAATACTATGAACAACTCTATTCCAACAAACTGGACAACCTGGAGGAAATGGACATATTCCTAGAAAATACAATCTTCCAAAACTCAATCAGGAAGAATCTAAACATGTCAATAGGCCAATAACTATGGGAGAAATTGAAGCAGTCATCAAAAAGCTTCCAGCAAACAAAAGCCTGGGGCCAGATGGCTTCACAGGGGAGTTTTACGAAACATTCAAGGAAGAACTAAAACCTATCCTCCTCAGACTATTCCAAAAAATTCAAGAGGAATGAACACTTCCAAGCTCCTTCTATGAAGCCAGCATCACCCTAATACCAAATCCAGATTAAAACAACACAATGAAAGAGAATTACAGGCCAATATCCCTCATGAACATAGATGCCAAAATCCTCAATAAATTCTAGCAAATCGGATCCAGCAATACATCAGAAAGATCATACACCATGACCAAGTAGGATTTATCCCAGGAATGCAAGGATGGTACAATATCCGCAAATCAATAAACGTGATACATTACATAAACAAATTGAGAGATAAAAATCACATAGTCATATCAATAGATGCAGAAAAAGCATTTGACAAAATCCAACACCCTTTCTTGATAAAAACTCTCAGCAAGGTGGGAATAGAAGGATCATACCTCAACATAATAAAAGCTATATATGATAAGCCCACAGCAAACATCATACTCAATGGGCAAAAATTAAAACCCTTTCCCCTAAGAAGGAGAACAAGACAGGGATGCCCACTCTCACCACTCCTGTTTGACATAGTACTGGAAGTATTAGCTATTGCAATTAGACAAGAAGAAGAAATAAGAGGTATCCAAATTGGAAAAGAAGAAGTAAAGCTGTCCTTATTTGCAGATGACATGATATTGTACATAAAAAACACAAAATACTCCATCAAAAAACTAATAGACTTAATAAATGAATTCGGCAATGTACCAGGATACAAAATTAACGCCAAGAAATCTATGGCATTTCTATACACCAATAGTGAACTTACAGAAAGAGAGACAAAAAAGCAATCCCATTTACCATCACACCAAAAAAATTAAGATACCTAGGAATAAACTTAACTAAGGAGGTAAAAGACCTATATGCGGAAAACTACAATACACTGAAAAAAGAGATAGAGGAAGACATAAACAGGTGGAAGAACATACCATGTTCATGTATTGGGAGAATCAACTTCATTAAAATGTCCATACTACCCAAAGCAATCTACAGATTCAATGCACTCCCCATCAAAATACCAACAGGATATTTCACAGATCTAGAAAGAACTCTCCAAAAATTCATCTGGAATAAAAAAAGACCCCGAATAGCCACAGCAATCCTGAGAAAGAAGAATAAAGTAGGAGGGATCTCAATAGCAGACTTCAAGCTGTATTACAAAGCCATTGTTCTCAAAACAGCCTGGTACTGGCACAAGAACAGACATATAGACCAATGGAACAGAATAGAGAATCCAGATATCAACCCAAACCACTATGCTCAATTAATATTTGACAAAGGAGGCATGAACATACAATGGAGTCAAGACAGTCTCTTCAATAAATGGTGTTGGGAAAATTGGACACACACATGCAAAAAAATGAAACTAGATCACCAACTTACACCATACACAAAAATAAACTCAAAATGGATACAGGACTTAAACATAAGATGGGAAACTATAAAAATACTAGAGGAATCCACAGGCAACAAAATCTCAGACATATGCCAAAAGAACTTCTTCACTGACACTGCCCCTAGGGCAATGGAAGCTAAAGAGAAAATTAACAAATGGGACTACATCAAAATAAAAAGCTTTTGCACAGCAAAAGAAACCATCAACAAAACAACAAGAAAGCCCACTCTATGGGAGAACATATTTGCAAATGCTATCACTGATAAAGGTTTAATCTCCAACATCTACAGGCAGCTTATGCAACTTAATAAAAGGAAGATAAATGATCCAATAAAAAAAATGGGCAACAGACCTAAATAGAATCTTTTCAAAAGAAGACAGAAGGAAGGCCAAGAGACACATGAAAACATGCTCAATGTCACTAATTATCCGAGAGATGCAAATCAAAACAACAATGCGGTACCATCTCACACCTGTCAGAATGGCTATCATCAACAAATCAACAAATGACAAGTGTTGGCGAGGAAGCGGAGAAAAAGGAACCCTCGTAAACTGCTGGTGGGAATGCAAACTGATGCAGCCACTGTGGAGAACAGTATGTAGTTTCCTCAAAAAACTGAAAATGGAACTCCCATTTGACCCAGTAATCCCACTCCTGGGAATATATCCGAAGAAATTAGAAACACCAATCAGAAAGGATATATGCACCCCTCTGTTAATAGCAGCACAATTTACAATAGCTAAGATTTGGAAACAGCCTAGGTGCCCGTCAGCAGATGACTGGATCAGACAACTGTGGTACATCTACACAATGGAATACTATGCTGCCATAAAAAAGAAGGAATTCTCATCATTTGCAGCAACCTGGATGGAATTGGAGAACATTATGCTAAGTGAAATAAGCCAGTCAATGAAAGAAAAATACCACATGATCTCACTCATTTATGGATAATAAAGAACATTATAAACTGATGAACAAAAAGATAGATACAGAGACAGTAAAGCATCAAACAGACTGTCAAATTACAGGGGGAAGGTTAGGGAGAGGTGGGGGAGATAAGAGATCAACCGAAGGACTTGTATGCATGCATATAAGCATAACCAATGGACGTAAAACTCTGGGGGGTGAGGGCATGAATGGGTGTGGGTTGGGGGGGACAATGGTAAGATATGTACACATATAATACCTTAATAAAATTTTTTTTAAAAAAAGACAGGGATGCCCACTCTCACCACTCCTGTTCAACATAGTACTGGAAGTATTACCCATTGCAATTAGACAAGAAGAAGAAATAAAAGGCATCCAATTGGGAAAGAAGAAGTAAAGCTGTCCTTATTTGCAGATGACATGATATTGTACATAAAAAACCCAAAAGACTCCATCAAAATCTATTAGACTTAATAAATGAATTCAGCAATGTACCAGGATACAAATTTGATGCCAAGAAATCTGTGGATTTCTATATACCAATAATGAACTTATAGAAAGAGAGGCTAAAAAAGCAATCCCATTTACCATTTCACCAAAATAAATTAAGATACCTAGGAATAAACTTAACTAAGAAGGTAAAAGACCTATACACAGAAAACTACGGAACACTGAAAAAAGAGATAGACGAAGACGTAAACAGATGGATTGGTAGAATCAACATCATTAAAATATCCATACTACCCAAAGCAATCTATAGATTCAATGCACTCCCCATTAAAATACCAATGGCATATTTCACAGACCTAGAAAGAACTCTCCAAAAATTCATCTGGAATAAAAAAAAAAAAGACCCTGAATAGCCACAGCAATCCTGAGAAAGAAGAAGAAAGTAGATGGGATCTCAATACCAGATTTCAAACTGTATTACAAAGCCACTGTTCTCAAAACAGCCTGGTACTGTCACAAGAACAGACATATAGACCAATGGAATAGAATATAGAATCCAGATATCGACCCAATTAATATTTGACAAAGGAGGCATGAACATACAATGGAGTCAAGACAGTCTCTTCAATAAATGGTGTTGGGAAAATTGGACAGATACATTCAAAAAAATGAAACTAGTCCACAAACTTACACCATACACAAAAATAAACTCAAAATGGATACAGGACTTAAAAATACAATGAGAAACCATAAAAATACTAGAGGAATCCACAGACAGAGAAATCTCAGACATATGCCGAAGCAATTTCTTCACCGATACCGCTCCTAGAGCAATGGAAACTAAAGAGAAAATAAACAAATGGGACTACATCAAAATAAAAGCTTTTGCAAAGCAAAAGAAACCATCAACAAAACAACAAGAAAGCCCCCTGCAAGGAAGAACATATTTGCAAATGTTATCACTGATAAAGGTTTAATATCCAACATCTACAGGGAGGTTATACAACTTAATAAAAGGAAGATAAATGATTCAATTTAAAAAATGGGCAATGGACCTAAATAGAATCTTTTCAAAAGAAGACAGAAGGAAGGCCAAGAGACATATGAAAACATGCTCAAAGTAACTAATTATCCAAGAGATGCTAATCAAAACGACAATGCAGTACCATGTCACACAGGTCAGAATGGCAATCATCAACAAATCAACAAATGACAAGTGTTGGCGAGGATGCCGAGAAAAAGGAACCCTCGTGCACTACTGGTGGGAATGCAGACTGGTGCAGCCACTGTGGAGGACAGTATGGAGTTTCCTCAAAAAACTAAATATGGAAGTCCCATTTGACCCAGTAATCCCACTCCTGGGAATATATCCCAGGAAACTAGAAACACCAATCAGAAAGGATATATGTACACCTATGTTCATAGCAGCAAAATTTACAATAGCTAAGATTTGGAAACAGCCTAAATGCCCATCAGTAGATGAGTGGATTAGAAAACTATGGTACATCTATGCAATGGAATACTATGCTGTAATAAAAAGTAAGTAATTCTTACCATTTGCAGCAGCATGGATGGACCTGGAGAGCATTATGTTAAGTAAAATAAGCCAAGCATTGAAAGAAAAATACCACATGATCTCTCTCATTTATGGAAAATAAAGAACATTATAACCTGATGAACCAAAAGATAGATACAGAGGCAGTAAAGCACTGAACAGACTGTCAAATTACAGTGGGGAGGCTGGGGAGCGTTGGGGAGGGGGGGAAAGAGATCAACCAAAGGACTTGTATGCATGCATACAAGCACAACCAATGGACACAAGACACTGGGGGTGGGGGTGGGATGAGGGCATGTGACAGGGGGTAGGAGAGGCTGGGGGAAGGTCAATGGGAAAAAAAAGAGATATATGTACTACTATATGTAATACTTTAAACAATAAAAAGAAATAAATTAATATAGATATATACTTACTCAGTAAAAAAAAAGGATAATAACACTAGCTATTGGAAACATTATATATCCTTCTGATAATATGCACTGTGGTATATCAGCTATAAATCTAAGCCTGAAATATACATACAAGCATACATACATACATACTTATACAAACACAGAAGGTAAACGTAGTAAAATGTTAACCATTAGGGGATATGGCTGAATTCTTTGTCCAGGAATTCTTAATATCATTATTACAACTTTCTATATCTTTAAAATAATATCAAAATAGAAAGTTGAAAAATCCTTCTTCCCAGCTGGAACAATGCCCAAAAAGAAAGGCATCCAGGGCATGACTGGAATCAGGGACACTGTCCCCTAGGACCCCAGTCCCTCTGGCTGTTGGACACTTAACTCCCCAAAGGGCAGTCAGAAATCAGCCACAAGCTTGGGGATTTGGTTGCAGTCTCTCATTAGCAGTTAAGTGTTAACACTGGACTCATTTCTCTGGAGCTGGTTAAGGAAAAGGAAAGTCTGTAGAAGTGCCAAGGCCCCAGATATTTCTTCTGTGAGTCTGGATGTTAGGTCTCTTAAAGAAAACCTGAGGAGATGGGCAACAGTCTGGAGCAGGTGTCTGAACTCACCCATGTGACAAGCCCAGGTGAGAGGAGCTGGAAATCTGCACTTGGCTATGGATCTGCCTGTGTGCTAGTGGATTCATGTATGAGACTCTGTGTCCACCAATGTGTGTGTGTATGTGTGTGTGCGTGTGCGTGTATTGTGTATGCTTGTGTAGGTACTGTTTGATAGTTACATGTCTGTATTGTGCTATGAATCTGACTCAGTCTTGTTTTAGTTGTTGTAGATCAAGTTGTCAGCCTCCTGGCATGTGGTTGGGGACTCCTAATTCATGTCTGCAACTGTAAATACTGGCATAATAGCTGAGCACCTGGAGTGATGTTGTCTGTGCTGCTGGACAAGAAGTTGCTGATCTCACAAGGAACCAAGGTCAGCTCAGAGAGGGCTCAGACCTCTGCTTAGCAGTGTGTTGTGGTGCATATGTGAGCTGTGTCTGTGGGTGAGACACTCATGTGTGAGAACTGAAAGGTGTGTTGTTGGATTTTCTCTGTGTGTATGTGACCATCTGTGTGTGACTGTATGCATAAGTGTTGGTAGTGGTTTAATGACTGTGCCTATGACTGAGTAGGCTTAACTTCCCCACACTGACTGCCTTCCCCAGGAAGGGGATGATCAGAAGGGGGAAAGCATGCCTCTCATTAATAGGAAAGTGTATACTATTTGTTGTAATGAGGATATCTATGTGTGCATATGTGTGTGGTGTGTGTTTCTTGCAAGATTTTTGAATTGTTTGTGATCTTGTGTGTTTTTGGTGAAGTATGTGTAGTGTTTGAGTTACAGATATGTGGTGAGTTGAGGGTTTACCAGGTGTGTTATGAAGCAGGTATGTTGATGTGCATGTGAGTTTTTGGGTGAGTGGTGCATCATTGTATATTGTGTATGTCCAACTTTATATGTTAATTTTGACTTGTGTATATGTATATGAGTGTTTCTGAGCTAAACCCCATATTGGCTATCTTTCCCTTAGGATGGGAACGTGATCACAGTTCATTAAAATTTTCAAATCAGCAGTGTGTGTGTGTGTGTGTGTGTGTGTGTGTGTATGATCTGCATCATGGCTCAAGTATTTTCTGAAGTGTCCTTCTGGGGCACCATTACCTAAGATACTCAAATTCTAAGCAACACCCTATTTCTTGAAATGGATCTTCTATCATTTTTATTTATCTGAGTGTGACTTAGTTACTCAGAATTTTCCAACCTCTCCTTTACTTTTACTAAACATCCCAGGGAAACAAACAAACAAAACAACCATAAACTCCAGGCATCATGATGTGTGAAGGTATTGGGCAGAATTACCATTCAATAGTGATGAGACCTTGGGGAAGTTATTTAAAACAGTGTCACTTCTCCATCTATAAAATGGCAAGAATTACACTAGTTTTGTGAATCTTGCAGAGACCCTCAGTAAATAGTTATTGCATAAATAGACATTAATGTATTTGAGAATTTTTTGTCAGTTGCAAAATAAATAATTATGAAGGACTAAAATTATCTAGTAAAGGGAATAAAAACATTTTGTACAACTCTGGGTCCTCAAAGCTCTAAAATGGTACACTGTGCTTGGCTCCTCTAAGCAAGAAAAAGGAAGTTTCCTGTGTAATGATTAAGAGCATGGGTTCTGATCACATAAACATATTAGACTGAACTCCATGAAGTAGCTAATACTTGGTGATTTTTAATTTATAGAAAATGGTAATACATATATATCAAGTTATGAACAGTACATATCACATATGTAATAGATACTAATATACACACATGTATTTGTGCACCATTCTGTCCCTGCTGTACTACTGTGTGCCTACAGAATTTGTCATTTGTGCTTATATTTCGTAACTAAAATAGGTCAAAGAATACAAACTCTTAGAGCAGCTGTGAAGACGTTTTAAAATTTGGCAATGTAAGGCTGATGTGTGGATTTAATTAGGAAATGTAGGTAAAGTCTGTATCCTGGTACCCAATGTTCATCTAAATCAGGCGTCCTCAAACTACGGCCCACGGGCCACATGCTGTTTTGTTTTTGCTGTTTTGTTTTTTTACTTCAAAATAAGATATGTGCAGTGTGCATAAAAATTTGTTCATAGTTTTTTTTAAACTATAGTCCGGCCCTCCAACGGTCTGAGGGACAGTGAACTGGCCCCCTGTTTAAAAAGTTTGAGGACCCCTGATCTAAATGTTCAGCATTATTATGAAAGACTAGTGGCCCGGTGCATGAAATTCATGCATTGGAGGGGGACGGTTCCCTCAGCCTGGCCTGCACCCTCTCCAATCTGGGACCCCTTGGGGGATGTCCAACTGCCGGGGGATGTTCCTTTGGGATTAGGCCTAAACTGGCAGTCAGACATCCCTCTCGCAATCTGGGACCACTGGCTCCTAACCGCACACCTGCCTGCCTAATGGCTCTAACCACTCTTACCTGCCAGCCTGCTCACCCACAATTGCTCTGCTCCCCCTGGCCTGATCGCCCCCCAAATGCCCTCCACTGCCAGCCTCATGGCCCCCAACTGCCCTGCCCAGCCAGAGGCCCTCTGCAGGTGGGCCAGAGGCCCCCCACTGCCAGGCATGGAAAACTTGCCTTGTAGCTGTGGTGACAAAGCAAGAATTCTACCAGGCTGCTCACACTACCTGGTCTCAGTGGCTGCTGCCTCCACCCCCAGGACTGGGGGACTCCAGCGGGGCTGAGAGAACTGGGCGCTGCCATCTTTGTGGCAGAGTCATAGTCAATTTGCATATTCTCTCTTTATTAGATAGGCTAGTTTATGGACTATTCTGTTTTGGAGCTATTCTGGCATCAAGTGGGTTTCAATGGCCACCCATTTCCAGACTGTTCTTCAGTTTAAAGCTGAGGGTAATGGGACCCAGAGGTTCATAGGAGGAGGGTGACAACACTCCAACAATGCCAAATGAGCACTGGAGTCTCACATTACTTTAAGGCACAAAAAAACTGACACCAGTTTTCTGGGGTTCATCTTCTGTTTCTGTCACAGTGAATTATTATGTCATGGCTCTGGCCTGATGAGAATAAAGGGATAATTTCTACATCAAGATGTAAACTAATAGACGTGGGGGACTTGCTTTTTTTTTTCTCTGCTGCATCTCAGTCCTTAGTAGAGGTCCCAACACAGACTTGATGTTAAAAGTAATGGTTGAATAAAACAGTGAACCCCTCTTGCTTCTGTGTGATGATGTCTTGTTGACTATTTTGGGTTTTAATGTTTCCTGAAGCCAGATTGTATTAGAGGAAAAATTCATACATGCACAGGTGTGAGAAATTAATATGAAAGTATTTAAAAATTAATGGTTTTCCCAGATTTTAAGGAATTAGCTCATGCAATTGTGAATGGTCCTGGTCTTCCTTTCTAGGTTCCTGAGACTCCCAAACCTATTTCATCCCCAGCAGACAGAAGAGCAGCATGAAGCCTGAGAACCAGAGCAGCGTGTCTGAGTTCCTCCTCCTGGGGCTCCCCATCCCGCCAGGGCAGCAGGGCCTGTTCTTCACCCTGTTCCTGGGCATGTACCTGACCACGGTGCTGGGCAACCTGCTCATCATCCTGCTCATCAGGCTGGACTCTCGCCTGCACACACCCATGTACTTCTTCCTCAGCCACTTGGCCTTCTCTGACGTCTCCTTCTCATCTGTCATTGTCCCTAAGATGCTCATGAACATGCAGATTCAGCACCTCCGCATTTCCTACCCAGGGTGTATTTCACAGATGTATTTTTATATACTTTTTGGTTGTGTTGATAATCTCCTTCTGGCAGTGATGGCATATGACAGGTACGTGGCCATTTGTCACCCTCTACACTACACCACCATCATGAGGGAGGGGCTGTGTGTGCTATTGGTGGCTGGTTCCTGGATTCTCTCCTGTAGCAGTGCCCTGTTGCACACCCTCCTCTTGGTCCAGCTGTCCTTCTGTACTGACAACATCATTCCCCACTTTTTCTGTAGCCTTCCTATTCTACTCAAGCTGTCTTGTTCAAACACCTCTGTCAATGAGCTGGTTATATTCACTGCAGGGGCTGTAGTTGTCATTTTTCCATTGAGTGGCATCATAACCTCTTATGGCCACATTGCAGCCTCCATCCTGAGGGTCCCCTCTACCAAAGGGATCTGCAAAGCCTTGTCCACCTGTGGCTCCCATCTGTGTGTGGTGTCTCTCTTCTATGGAACAATTATGGCTCTGTACTTTTCCTCCTCGTCAAACAACTCTAATGACAAAGACATGATTGCCTCTCTGATGTATACAGTGGTGACCCCCATGCTGAACCCCTTCATCTATAGCCTGAGGAACAAAGATATGAAATTGGCTCTGGGGATTCTTTACAGAAACAGTGTCCTTGTTGCCAAGTGAGAATTATCTGATTGTGTTCTTATTTCACCCACTGACCTTGTCAATAATCCTGTAAAATGGTGTGTTGACTGTCCATGTCTCTAGCATTCTCCCCACTGCTCTTATTGTATCTAATCCCTTTCAATTTAGTCATATCTTCTGTCCATTTATTCTTTCATGATCAAAATATGGCACTGCCCACAACACACACTTATCCTGAAGTCTTCAAACTCTTGATTAGTCAGGCTTGGACTGATCTTTCTAAATAGCTTGCGCGGTTAGCTTATCCTCCTGAAGAGACATTAAAGACTTGCTAAGATCACAAAACAACCAACCATCTTTCTCAAAATGAAAATGACACTGACATGTTATGCTTCCTTTTAAAAGATAAAACCAGTTTGGCTTTAGGCTAACTTAAGGTGTGAAATACGGCTATACCTTCTCAGGCCTTGATTTTCTAACTCTTAGGTGACTTAGGTGACAGCTGGTCAGAATTCTTATGTCTGTTTATGGTACTTACTTTGTCTATAATGAAATGAACAATTGGACCCTGAATCAGAGCCGGCTTAAAGTTTTGTGAAATATTGTTTTAATAGATTAGAAAAGCCCTCCTCAACATTAGGTAATATGGCTTTTAATTAGAATTCACAGTTTCTGTCTGTTGGAGTAAGTAAGATATAAATCACCTCATTTCCTCTCTCTTATCTATTGTTTTCCAAAGTTACAAATATTCAGTAAAGTTTCTAATGTTTTGTTTAATAAAGCATGGAATGCTATACCTTTTAATGTAGTAGGTAGTTAATAAAGTGCATTTGATGTTTTGCTAAAACCTAAATAAACTTTAATTTGATTCTGCTTGTGACAAGAACTTAATCAGGGACCACATTCTGCAATTTTTGCCTCTGAGTTGGATTTTTGTGGTGAGAATAGGCTATCTCTGTCTGATTAATATTAGTCATGAACTAATAATTGTCTTATTCTCAAACTGAGAGCTCCCGTTTCTAACAGGGAAAAGCTAAATGCATGAATTCATAACTCATGCATATAAAAATATTTATGCATGAATATGATATGCCAGGTGATTTTCTAAATTCTGCATATCACTTTTTTTTAAAAGACACCCAATCCCCACATAGGATGTATATTCCAACCCTCATGACCCCACTCCTCATGCTACTCTTTCTCCAGAGCAGTTTTTAATCTTCTAACACATCATAGTCTTACTAATTTCCTTTATTGTCATTGCTTCTTTACTGGAATCTCAGCTCTATACGAGATGGGCCTGAATCTGAAATAAAGAAATAAATTCCAAGTTTTGTTTGTAGGTAAAAACTGCTATGAATAAAGGAAGCATAGAAAGGGGGAGCAAATGCCCATCAAAAAGAATGAAATCTTGCCATCTGCAACAACATGGATGGACCTAGAGGGTATTGTGCTGAGTGAAATAAGTCAGACAGGGAAGGACAAATACCATATGATTTTACTTATATGTGGAATCTTAGAATAAATGAACAAACAAAACAGAAGCAAACTCATAGATACAGAGAACAAACTGATGTTTGCCAGATGGGAGGGAGGTAAGAGGATGACTGAAAAAGGTGAAGTATTAAGAAGTAGTAATTGGTAGTTATAGAATAGTCACAGGATATAAAGCACATCTTAGGGAATGTGGTCAATAATATTGTAAGATCTATGTATGGTGTCAATGGGTACTGGACTTCTCAGGAGGACCATTTTGTAAGTTATATAAACTCTAACTACTAAGCTGTACACCTGAAATGAATATAACATTGAATGTCAACTGTAATTGAAAAAAGGGGGGAATCAGAGGGCTGTGGTCAGGGTTTTTAATTTACATTGTGTGGCCCAAGTAGAGCTCATTGGAAAAAATAACACCCAAACAAAGACCTTAGTGAGGACAGGTAAATGAGCCATGGGCATATTTGAGGAAAAGCATTCCAAGCATGAAAATCAGCAACTTGAAATACTCTGAGGTGAGATGATGCCTGGCCCATTGCAGGAACATTAAGGGGGCCTCTGGATCTGGACAAGGCCAACTGGGGGACGGATGGTAGCTGATAAGTTTGGAGGTATCAGGAGACCATATTGGTTGGGTACTTATAGTCATAGTAGGTCAGTGATGGCGAACCTATGACACGCGTGTCAGCACTGACACGGGTAGCCATTTCTGATGACACATTTGCTGCTTCTGAGGATGAAACACTCGCAAATGTTTCATCCTCAGGAGCAGCAAATGTTTCATCCTTGGCATGAGGCCGCCTCAGCGGCCGCGTGTCATCAGAAATGGCTACGCGTGTCAGTGCTGACACGCGTGTCATAGGTTCGCCATCACTGGTATAGGTGGTAAAGATGTAGCTTTCTTGTGGTTAATGTTTACATGGCATTTCTTTTCCATTACATTACACTTTTCTATAATTTTATATCTGAGAGGTGTCCTTTGTTAACTGTGTAAAGTTGGATTTTACACATCTTAGGTACAGGAACAATTATTATATTTATGGAGATTTTTATCTATATAGAGTCCCAGTGCATGAATTTGTGCACGGGTGTGGTCCAGCTGATCAGGGCACATCAGGGCCAGGATTATAGGGAAGAGGAAATGGCAGGAGTTTGGCCAGTGGGCCCCGCCCCCAATTGTGGTGGGGAGCTAATTGGGGGCGGGGCCAGTCATGGGAGGGGCTGTAGGCGGTGGGCCAGCCAGCCCCGCCCCCAAATGGGGTGGGGGGGGCAGATCGGGGGATAGCAGCCTCAGAAAGGGGCCATTGGTGGTTGGCTAGCAGGCCCTCCTCTGATCAGAGTGGGAGGGCTGATCTGGGTCAGAGCTGGTTGGGGGAGGGGCCGCAGGTGGTTGGCCAGCCAAGCCCACTCCCTATTGGGGTAGGGGGGTGATCAGGGGTGGGGCCAGCCGGGGGCGAGGCTGCGGGCCAATCGGGATTGGGCAGGGCGATCAAGGGTGGGACCAGCCAGAAGGAAGGGCCGTGGGGTGGGGGGGGGGAGCCAGCTGCCCAGCACTCAATCAGGTTGGGAAAGGCCAATCTGGGGTGGGGCTGGTTGGGCGGAGGGGCTGCAGAAGGTTTACCTGCTGGCCCCACCCTGCCAATCGGGCTGGTTCACTGGCCGAAGTGGGCATCATAGCTACCAATCATTCTGGTTGTTATGGCATTCTGGTGGTTACGGCATTCCGGTCACTGGCTTTTTATATATATAGATATCTAATCCTCTCTAATAAAATGTTAATATGCAAATTAACCATCACTCCGCTACATAAGCCACGTCCACCAGCCAAGCCACGCCCACCAGCCAATCAGGGCGAGTATGCAAATTAACCCCAATCCAAGATGGCTACAGCCACAGAGAGCAAGGTTTCCCAGGTAACAGAGCAAGCCAAGCTTTCCATAGCAGTTCCAGGCCTAAGCCTCCACTCAAGCTACAAAGTTTCAATTATAGAAGGTAAACAAATTCAAACAAATGGCGGCAGAATGGAACTTGAGAGAGCAGGCCAGGGTTGCCGGCAGCAACAGGGGAAGCAAAGCTTTCTGCACACCCTGGCTGGGCTCACCCGCTTAAGGCTACAAAGTTTCAATTGTAGAAGGTGAATTAACTGCCACAGAAATGGCTGCCGCCCCGGACGGAGCAGCAGGCTTGGCTCTGCTCCAGGCTACAAAGTTTCAATTGTAGAAGGAAAATAAATTCCAGATACCAGGGCCTCCGCTTGGGTTGCCAGGGGGCGTGGCCGGCCTGCAAACCACCACAGGCCCCTCGCTCAGGCCGCCCCACACCCCAAGGGAACCCCCACCCTTATCTGTGACACCCTTCAGGTCAAACCAGCTGGCCCCCACCCCTGTACCAGGCCTCTATCCTATCTAATAAAAGAGTAATATACAGATTGATCATCACTGCAACACACAATATAGCTGCCCTCATGTGGTCAAAGATCCTGCCCCATGTGGACACAAGATGGCCACTACAAGATGGCCAGCAGGAGAGGGCAGTTGGGAGGCACCCGGCCTGCAAGGGAGGGAAGTTGTGAGGGACCAGGCTTGCAAGGGAGGGCAGTTGGAGGTGATCAACCCTGCAGGAGAGGGCAGTTAGGGGTGACCAGGCTGGCAGAGGAGGGAAGTTGGGGGCAAACAGGCTGGCAGGGGAGCAGTTAAGCATCAACCAGGCTGGCAGCGGAGTGGTTAGGGGTGATCAGGCTGCAGGAAGAAGTGGTTAGGGGCAGTCAGGAAAGCAGGCAGGCAAGCAGTTGGGAGCCAGCAGTCCTGGATTGTGAGAGGGATGTCCGACTGCCCGTTTAGGCCCGATCCTGGTGGGATCGGGCCTAAACGGGCAGTCGGACATCCCTCCAGGAATCCCAGATTGGAGAGGGTACAGGCTGGGCTGAGGGACAAACCCCCGCCGTGCACGAATTTCGTGCACCGGGCTTCTAGTGCATACATAATATATTTAAACTTATATTTTCCACATTACTATGACTTTATTCAATACATCTTTTTCATATGTATTCTTTCTTGTCTTCCTCCTTTTTGATTAAATATATATTTTGTTATTTCATTCCCCCTCTATTAGCTTATTAATCCTAAATTATTATTATCTTATAATTCTTACCTGTTTTATGTAAAAATTACTTGTTATCTTTTCCTTAATTTTTAATTTTTTAATTATATTTTACTATACAAAACACAAATTTTACCATTTCAGCTATTTGAGGTATACAATTCCAAGGCATTTAGGACATTCATCACCAATATCTCATTTTAGGACTCCTAACAAAAACTCTATAGAACATCAATGCAATTGAGTATTTTGCAACTGTGGAAAAATAAGAACAAACATATCTATGGATCAATATGAAGAAATATGAGGATATATTGGTAAATGGGAGGAAAGCAATGTGCCAAAGTTCACTTATAACATGCTACTTTCTATGTAAAAATGAAGGGGAAATAAAATATACATGTGTCTTCCCATTTGAGCAAAAAGAAACACAAGCAGAATTAATCAGAAACTAATAAGATTGTTTACCTACAAGAGGTGGTGCAGAAAAGATGGAAGATGAGTAGAATTATTTGTATTGTTTGACCATGTTGTCTTTTGTCACTAAAAATAAATAGGAGAGGTGATGAACAAAAATAAAAACCAAATGAATCTAGCCATATTTCAAATTAACACCATAATTAGACTAAAGGGGGAAATAAAATAAGTAACCTAAGTAATTCTTGAATTGAGAATTATGTCTATATATTCTCAAGAACAGGCATATAGATCAATGGAATAGAACAGAGAACCCTGGAGTTGAATTGACCCAAGTAATTACCCTCAGTTAATATTTGACAAAGGAGGAAAGAGCATACAATGGAGTCAAGACAGTCTCTTCAACAAATGGTGGGGAAACTGGACAAGTACATGTAAAAAAAAGTGAAACTATACCATCAACTTACACCATAGACAAGAATAAACTCAAAACGGATAAAATAATTAATTGTTAAGTTGTGAAGTCATAAAAAATCTTAGAAGAAACCATAGGCAGCAAAATCTCAGACATCTGAGAGGAGAAAAAATGGCGACGGAATAGAGTCGTGTTTGGAGTCTGGTCCTGGGGCATAGAGTAGGAGCAGCAAAGGTTCGCAGGGGGAGTGTATATTGGCAAGCCAAGGGACAGCTAAACTACAGGAGAAGGCGGGGGAGTGCTGGCCAGGGTTCCCCTGACCGTGCAGCACCCACAAGGGCTGGGTCTCCTCCCGGAGCTGCGGGCTCACCGGGCACCTCGCCATCTTGCAAGGAAAGGAGGATTTTATTGGAAACCTGACTTTCCGCGACAACTGCAAACACTGAACAGCTGCGAGCACCAGAACACCGGTCCCCTATCGGCGCAAACATTCGGATTCAAAGGAACTCTTCACTGCACCACAGAAAGGTCATTTTTCGCCTGAAATAAGGTGTGGTTTCTAATCCCCACGGTGGGAGGGAAGCGTGCGAGCTGTAGGACCGGCAGGAACCGGGAGGTCTGTGCCTAGAAAAATCGGCGGCCGTTGGAGCTGCCGTGATCCGTGAATGTGGAAGGGGGTCCTCTGAGCTGCTAACAGAAGTGACCTCTTAAAAGCAACTCATTTTAATCTGACGAGGAGGATCAGACTAAGAATTTTCAAAGGAGGGCAGGCTCCTTAGTCTGGCGCACAGACCCACTGTCCGCACACTTGGGCTCTTTCCGACTCTGATTACTAAGCCCAATACATAGGACAACCCAGGTGGAAAAACCCTGAAAGACTGCAGGGGGAAGTTGCTGTTTCGGAACCTGGGGAGCAAAGCTGGGTGTGACCATCGGAGAGGCAGCTCTGAGGCGCACACCTCCATAAACCGGTAGTGAGTGCCATAGAGGGGAAAAAAAAAAAAAGCTAGAGAGGCCCAGAAGTCAATTCAGAAACATTGCCACCCAGGGGCTGAAACACTAATTGTCTCTGGTGTAATCAAAAATAAATACGAGAAATTAAGACAAGGCCGGCTTAAAAAGCAGGACTGGCTTACAACACTGAGGAGCAGAGGAACGAAGCTGAACTGAAATACCACCCAGACTGGGAAACAGGCATACCAAACAGAATAATAGAGGAAGTGAATGACAGCCGCTACTGCACATTTTAGTCTTCCTATTTTTTTAATTTTTAATTCTTTTTTCAATTTTTTTTAATTTTTTTTATTCTAATTTTTTTATTTTCCTTTTTTGCATCTTTTACTTAAGAAACTAAATTTTTTTCTTTTTCCTCACTCGATTATCACCTTTTTAATTATTACATTTTTATTTTCAATCAGCATTATTATTACTATTATTTTACTTTTTTTTTTTTTAAATGTCATTAGATTTTCTCTTTCTTTTATTTTGGGATTAGTGTCCTACATTCTATTTGCATCTTTCCCTTACCCTATCTCAACGCTAACATTTTGCCATCACTCTCCTCCTAACCTTTCCCCTTTTGGTCTTCTGTTTATCTTAACTCTTTCTGGCTTTAGATTTTCCCTACTTTTTCAGTTTACCCTCTGCTAAAATTTCACCCTACTTATATATCTAATTCCCAACCCCCTGCTCCAAATCCATACATACCTCTCTCTACGCTACCTTAAAAAAATTATTTTTCTTTCTGGCATTTTGTTGTTGTTTGCTTGAATGTTGATTAGATTGAATTTTTATGCTTTTTTATGAGATTGTTTTGATTATTCTTTTTGTTTGTTTGGTTGGTTCTATTGTTTGCTTTGTTTTTGTTTGTTTTTTACTTTTGTTTTCCCTTGCCTCACTTGATATTAGTTGGTGTTGCAGTTTGTATTAATCTCCAGGCTCGTGTTGCTGGAATTTGCTGGGATTAGTGGTTGTGCTAGTGGAGTCTACTCCCCATATATATAGTTTGTTCCCCTTTTCTCTCTTAGTATTGTTCTTGTCTCTCTTACTTTTTTTTCTTTTCTTTTTTTTTTCTGCTCTTTTCCCAAGTTCAGATTCACACTCTTTTTTTGTTGTTGTTCTTTCTTTTTACTCTCCCTCTTCCACTCCTATTCCCTAATTTGTCTTTCTCTGGTGGTTACCTTTATTGGAAGTTATTAATATCGTGAATACAATTCTGTTCAGTGCCTTGTGTGTTGTGCCTGGTTGTGTTGTATTTTGTACCTTTAAATCAAGGCCGGAGAGAGAGAACTATATAACCAGAGAAGAGAGACCATGGGGAGACAAAGAAATAGCCTCCATAGGAAAGAGAAGCAGGCATCACCAGAAAAGGAAGTAAACGAATTAGAGGCAAACAACCTATCAGAGAAAGAATTCAGAGAAATGGTCATAAGGTGGCTGAAAAGAATGGAAGACAAATTCGACAATATGAGTAAGAACCAAGAGGAAATGAAGAAAAACCAAGAAGAAATGAAAAATGACATCGCTGCTGTAAAGAACTCAATAGAAAGCATCAAGAGTAGACAAGAAGAAGCAGAGGACCGCATAAGTGAGCTAGAAGACAAGATGGAAAAAAATACCCAATTACAACAGTTTCTAGAAACAAAAATTAGAAAGCATGAGGAGAGCCTAAGGGAACTTCGGGACAACACAAAACAAAACAACATCAGGATAATAGGGGTACCAGAAAGAAAGGAAACGGAGCAAGGAATAGAAAACCTGTTAGAAGAAATAATAACAGAAAACTTCCCTGATATAGGGAAGAAAAAACCCACACAAATCCAAGAAGCTCACAGAGTCCCAAGCAAAATGAACCCCAAAAGACCGACGCCAAGGCACATTATAATTAAATTGGCAAACACCAACGACAAAGTAAGAATCTTAAAAGCGGCCAGAGAGAGACAGACAGTTACATACAAAGGAACCCGCATCCGACAAGCAACTGATTTCTCAACAGAAACTCATCAGGCCAGAAGGGAATGGAATGAAATATACAAAGTCATGCAAAGGAAGGGTCTGAATCCAAGAATACTGTACCCAGCAAGGCTATCAATCAAAATTGAAGGTGAAATCAGGAGCTTCACAGACAAAAAAGGGCTAAGGGAGTTTATCACCACCAAACCAGCAATGAAAGAAATGGTAAAGGGTCTGCTGTAAAAAATAAAAAAGAAAGAAATAGGAAGCAAAGAAGGAACACAGGGGTATAGAATAAAAATGGCGACAAATAAGTGCCTATCAATAATAACTTTAAATGTAAATGGATTGAATGCCCCAATCAAAAGACACAGGATAACAGATTGGATAAGAAAACAAAACCCATATATCTGCTGTCTACAGGAAACCCACCTCAAAAAAAAGGACGCATACAGACTGAGAGTAAAGGGATGGAAAAAGGTTTTCCAGGCGAATGGAAATGAAAAAAAAGCTGGGGTAGCAATACTTATATCTGACAAATTAGATCTCAAAGTGAAGGACATTACAAGAGATAATGAAGGCCACTTCATAATACTAAAGGGAGAAATCCAACAAGAAGAAATTACTCTGGTAAACATATATGCACCCAATACAGGAGCACCAAGATACATTAAAAAACTCCTGGAAGATATCAAAGGAGAGATTGACAGCAATACAATCATAGTAGGAGACTTCAATACCCCACTATCACCATTGGACAAATCCTCTAAACAAAAAATCAGCACAGAAACATCAATCCTAAATGACTCACTAGACCAGATGGAATTAATCGACATCTTCAAAACATTTCACCCCAAAGCCATAGCTTATACATTCTTCTCAAGTGCACATGGGTCACTTTCAAAGATAGACCATATGTTAGGACATAGGCAAAGTCTCTCCAAATTCAAGAAGATAGAAATCATATCAATTATCTTCTCAGATCACAGTGGCATAAAACTGGAAATCAACTACAATAAAAACAACCCAAAGAAATCAAACACATGGAGACTAAACAGCATGCTATTAAACCATGACTGGGTTACCAAAGACATCAAGGAAGAAATAAAAAAATATCATGGCAACAAACGACAATGAAAACACAACAATCCAAAATCTATGGGACACAGCGAAAGCAGTCCTGAGAGGGAAGTTCATAGCTCTACAAGCCTACTGCAAAAAACAAGAAACAATGGTAATAAATTACCTAACCCAAAAACTCAAAGAGTTAGAGAGAGAGCAACAAGAAAAGCCCAGTGTAAGCAGAAGGAAAGAAATAATAAAGATCAGAGCGGAGATAAACGACATAGAGACTAAAGAAACAATACAAAAGATCAACAAAACCAAGAGCTGGTTCTTTGAAAGGATAAACAAGATTGATGAACCTCTAGCCAGGCTCACCAAGAAGCAAAGAGAGAGGACCCAAATAAACAAAATCAGAAATGAAAGAGGTGAAATAACAACAGACCCCGACGAAATACAAAGGATTGTTACAAAATACTACGAACAACTCTATTCCAACAAACTGGACAACCTGGAGGAAATGGACATATTCCTAGACAAATACAACCTTCCAAAACTCAATCAGGAAGAATCTAAACAGCTCAACAGGCCAGTAACTATGGAAGAAATTGAAGCAGTCATCAAAAAGCTTCCGGCAAACAAAAGCCAGGGGCCAGACGGCTTCACAGGAGAGTTTTACCAAACTTTCAAGGAAGAACTAAAACCTATCCTCCTCAGACTATTCCAAAAAATTCAAGAGGAAGGAACACTTCCAGGCTCCTTCTATGAAGCCAGCATCACCCTCATACCAAAACCAGATAAAGACAACACAATGAAAGAGAATTACAGACCAATATCCCTCATGAACATAGATGCCAAAATCCTCAACAAAATCCTAGCAAATCGGCTCCAGCAATACATCAGAAAGATCATACATCATGACCAAGTAGGATTTATCCCAGGAATGCAAGGATGGTACAATATCCGCAAATCAATAAATGTGATACATCACATAAACAAATTGAGAGATAAAAATCACATAGTCATATCAATAGATGCAGAAAAAGCATTTGACAAAACCCAACACCGTTTCTTGATAAAAACTCTCAACAAGGTGGGAATAGAAGGATCATACCTCAACATAATAAAAGCTATATATGATAAGCCCACAGCAAACATCATACTCAATGGTCAAAAACCAAAACCATTTCCTCTAAGAACAGGAACAAGACAGGGATGCCCACTCTCACCACTCCTGTTTGACATAGTACTGGAAGTATTAGCTACCGCAATTAGGCAAGAAGAAGAAATAAGAGGCATCCAAATTGGAAAAGAGGAAGTGAAGCTGTCCTTATTTGCAGATGACATGATATTGTACATAAAAAACACAAAAGATTCCATCAAAAAACTAATAGACTTAATAAATGAATTCGGCAATGTAGCGGGATACAAAATTAATGCCAATAAATCTATGGCATTTCTATATGCCAATAGTGAACTTACAGAAAGAGAGACTATAAAGCAATCCCATTTACCATCGCACCAAAAAAATTAAGATACCTAGGAATAAACTTAACTAAGGAGGTAAAAGACCTATATGCGGAAAACTACAATACACTGAAAAAAGAGATAGAGGAAGACATAAACAGGTGGAAGAACATACCATGTTCATGGATTGGGAGAATCAACATCATTAAAATGTCCATACTACCCAAAGCAATCTACAGATTCAATGCACTCCCCATCAAAATACCAACAGCATATTTCACAGACCTAGAAAGAACTCTCCAAAAATTCATCTGGAATAAAAAAAGACCCCGAATAGCCACAGCAATCCTGAGAAAGAAGAATAAAGTAGGAGGGATCTCAATACCAGATTTCAAGCTGTATTACAAAGCCACTGTTCTCAAAACAGCCTGGTACTGGCACAAGAACAGACATATAGATCAATGGAACAGAATAGAGAATCCAGATATCCACCCAAACCACTATGCTCAATTAATATTTGACAAAGGAGGCATGAACATACAATGGAGTCAAGACAGTCTCTTCAATAAATGGTGTTGGGAAAATTGGACACACACATGCAAAAAAATGAAACTAGATCACCAACTTACACCATACACAAAAATAAACTCAAAATGGATACAGGACTTAAACATAAGACGGGAAACTATAAAAATACTAGAGGAATCCACAGACAGAGAAATCTCAGACATATGCCTAAAGAACTTCTTCACTGACACTGCCCCTAGGGCAATGGAAGCTAAAGAGAAAATTAACAAATGGGACTACATCAAAATAAAAAGCTTTTGCACAGCAAAAGAAACCATCAACAAAACAACAAGAAAGCCCACTCTATGGGAGAACATATTTGCAAATGCTATCACTGATAAAGGTTTAATCTCCAACATCTACAGGCAGCTTATGCAACTTAATAAAAGGAAGATAAATGATCCAATAAAAAAAATGGGCAACGGACCTAAATAGAATATTTTCAAAAGAAGACAGAAGGAAGGCCAAGAGACACATGAAAACATGCTCAAAGTCACTTATTATCTGAGAGATGCAAATCAAAACAACAATGAGGTACCATCTCACACCTGTCAGAATGGCTATCATCAACAAATCAACAAACGACAAGTGTTGGCGAGGATGCGGAGAAAAAGGAACCCTCGTGCACTGCTGGTGGGAATGCAGACTGGTGCAGCCACTGTGGAGAACAGTATGGAGTTTCCTCAAAAAACTGAAAATGGAACTCCCATTTGACCCAGTAATCCCACTCCTGGGAATATATCCGAAGAAACTAGAAACACCAATCAGAAAGGATATATGCACCCCTCTGTTCATAGCAGCACAATTTACAATAGCTAAGATTTGGAAACAGCCTAGGTGCCCGTCAGCAGATGACTGGATCAGACAACTGTGGTACATCTACACAATGGAATACTATGCTGCCATAAAAAAGAAGGAATTCTCATCATTTGCAGCAACCTGGATGGAATTGGAGAATATTATACTAAGTGAAATAAGCCAGTCAATGAAAAAAAAATACCACATGATCTCACTCATTTATGGATAATAAAGAACATTATAAACTGATGAACAAAAAGATAGATACAGAGACAGCAAAGCAACAAACAGACTTTCAAATTACAGGGGAAAAGTTAGGGAGAGGTGGGGGAGATAAGAAATCAAACGAAGGACTTGTATGCATGCATATAAGCATAAACAATGGACGCAAAACTCTGGGGGGTGAGGGCATGTATGGGTGTGTGGGGGGGGGTAATGGTAAGATATGTACACATATAATACCTCAATAAAAAAAATCTCAGACATCTCTCATAGCAATATGTTCACTGATACATGTCCTAGGACAAAGGAAACTAAGCAGCCAATAAACAAATGGGACTACATGAAAATAAAAAGCTTCTGCACAGCAAATGAAACCATCAACCAAAGGGAGCCCACTGTATGGAAAAACATATTTGCCAATGATACATCTGATAAGGGGTTAATTTGTAAAATATATAAGAAACTCCTAAAACTTAATAGAAGGAAGACAAACAATCCAATAAAAAATGGGCAAATGACATCAATAGATACTTCTCCAAAGTGACCACAAGACATATGAAAAAATTGCACAAAGTCATGATCATCAGAGAGATCTGAATTAAAATGACAATGAGGTATCACCTCAGACTTGTCAGAATAGCTACCATTAACAAATCAACAAATGACAAGTGCTGGCGAGGATATGGAGAAAAGGGAACCATAGTACACTGCTGGTGGGAATGCAGAATGGTGCAGCAATTATGGAAAACATTATGGAGTTTCCTCAAAAAATTAAATATGGAACTCCCATTTGACCCAGTGATCCCACTTCTAGGAATATATCCTAAGAAACATGAAACACAAGTCAGAAAGAATGTATGCACCCTGATGTAAATTGATAGCTGTACAATTTACAATAGCTAACATCTGGAAACAGCCCAAGTGCCAGTCCATAGATGAGTGGATTAAGTGCATTTACACAATGGAATACCATGTGGCTGTAAAAAAAAAAAAAAAAAAAGGAAATCTTACTATTTGCAACAGCATGGGTGGACCTGGAGAGTACCATGCTAAGAGAAATAAGCCAGTCAAAGAAAGATAAGTATCACATGATCTCACTCATATGTGGAATGTAATGAATAAAATAAACTTATGAACAAAATAGATCCAGAGCCATAAAAGCATGGAACAGACTGACAAATTTTAGAGAACGGTTGGAAGTGGGGGGTAGAAATGGGGTGTAAACTAACAGGGGAACTTCTCTGAATATATTCATAGCCCATGGAAACAGACAATAGTGTGGTCAAGGCATGGGAGGGCAGGTATGGTGTAGAGGGGCAGGTATGGTATAGAGAGGCAGGTATGGTGTAGAGGGAGTCAATGGGGGAAAAAACAAAGAGGCATCTGTAATACTTTTAACTATACAGATAAATTAAAAACAAAAACAAAACAGAAACAAAGTTTTAAGCTGTACTTAGTGTGTCATTAACAGTTGGTACAAGTTCAAGTTTCTGAAACAACTCACCATGTATCCAAAGATTCAGGAATTAAGTAAACATTGAGGGAAAGAGAGTGACTCCTAAGTCTCTGGGAAAGGCGCTGTGTACATGGAAAAGGAGAGAATGGGAAGAACTCCAAAATGGCAAACTAGAGTAGGAGGTATTGAGTGGAACTTATGGATTTTAAAATATATAAATAGATTGAAATTTATAGGTTATAGAGCAACACCTATACTTGTTCCAGTCCCCATTCTTCTACTTCTATCGTGACCCACCTCTTATGGGTAAACTTTCCTTTAGTTCCTTAATTTCTGGTTTTTACTTCTTGTGTTTCTTTAATACTTCCCAGTTGGCTTGTCTGAGATCATTTAGAATCCTTGTAAGTAATGACCATACCTAGAGCTTCACAATGAATAACAACAGTAATGGATTATAAATCAGAGAATAAGAATCCATGACTCCATAATGATATAAATAAATTAATATGAATGAAAAATAAGAGTAAGACCCTTCTCATAGGAGAATCTTACCTTATAATAGAGAAACATGCAAATTGACCGCACCTCCGCTATGCCCACGATTGGGCCGGCAGGAGGCTGGGGGCGGGACTCCGGGTGGCATATCCGCTGTTGAGAAGTTCAAGATGGCGGTGCCCAGTGGCCGGGCCCATGCCTCCGCTCCCGGGGGTGCCTGGGGCGATCGGCACCCCGGGGGGGCGTGGCCGGGCCCATGCCGCCGCTCCCGGGGGTGCCTGGGGCCATCGGCACCCCGGGGGGCGTGGCCGGGCCCATGCCGCCGCTCCCGGGGGTGCCTGGGGCGATCGGCACCCCGGGGAGGCGTGGCCGGGCCCATGCCGCTGCTCCGGGGGGGGGGGGGTGCCTGAGGCGATCGGCCACCTAGGGGGGCGTGGCCGGGCCCCTCCCGCCCCTCCTGCCCCTCCCGGGGGTCCCGGGGTTGATCGTCCACCTGGGAGGGCGTGGCCCTGCCCCTCCCGCCCCTCCCGGGGGTCCCGGGGGCGATAGGCCACCCGGGGGGGCGTGGCCGGCCCCTCCCGCCCCTCCCGCCCCTCCCGGGGGTCCCGGAGGTGATCGGCCACCAGGGGGTCCGGGGGTCCATGGGCCACCTGGGGGGGCGTGGCCCGGCCCCTCCCGCCGCTCCCGGGGGTCCCAGGGGCCGAGGCTTTCCCGGCCTTGGGCACCAGTGGGCAGCCTGCACGGATCGCAGGAAACCACTGGGGGTCGGCTCCTGCGATCCTTAGCAAGGATGTTGGGTGCTGCCGAGCCCAAGGCCACCGCCCGGGGCCAAGCCCCGACCCTGAAAAAGGCAGAAGGCGGTGGCCACAGCCAAGGCCTGGGTCCCTGGTGCCAGCAGAAAACTGGTGCAGGCAGCCAGGTGAATGAAGGTCTATTGCACGAATCTTCGTGCAAACGGGCTACTAGTACAATTAATAAACATAGAAGAAATGATAGAATTATAAAAATCACCACTTGGCCACCACATTTCCAATAATTTTGTCATATAAAAATCATCAATGAATGTTAAATGTAGTCGATGCAATTTTAATAAACATGTGATTGTTGTTTTTAAAATATGTATCCAAACGAAACCTATTAATAATCAGGTTAAAATAGTTTAAAAAATGATATCACTTTTAAAAAATGATAACTTTACAGTAGAGAACCTTGCACACAGCACCTTAGCCAACTGATAGGGGTAAAACACTAGTCATTGGAAAAATTAATATCATATACCTTCTAATAATATGCTCTGTGGTATATCTGCTGAAAATCTAAGCCTGAAATATACTTACATACAAATATATGGTAAACATAGTAAAATGTTAGCCATTGGGGAATCGGTTTGAAGCTTGTTCAGGAATTCTTAGTATCATTTTTACAACTTTCTATATCTTTAAAATAATTGCAAAATAAAAAGTGGAAAAATCCATTCTCTCGGCTGGAACAATGCCCAGGAAAAAAGGTGTCCAGGGCATGACTGGAATCAGGAACACTGTCCTCCAGGACTCCAGTCCCTCTGGCTGTTGGACACACAGCTCGCAAAGGGCAGTCAGAAATCAGCCACAAGCTTGGGGACTTGGTTGCAGTCTCTCATTAGCAGTGAAGTGTTATCATTGGACTCATTTCTCTGGAGCTGGTTAAGGAAAATGAAAGTCTGTAGAAGTGCCAAGGCCCCAGATATTTCTTCTGAGTCTGGATGTTAGGTCTCCTGAAGAAAACCTGAGGATATGGGCAACAGTCTGGAGCAGAAGGTGTCTGAACTCACCAATGACGAGCCCAGGTGAGAGGAGCTGGAAATCTGCACTTGGCGATGGATCTGCCTGTGTGCCAGTGGGTTCATGTGTGAGACTGTGTCCATGACTGTGTGTGTCAGTCTGTGTGTCTGTCTGAATATACTATGTACGCTTGTGTACGTGCAGTTTGATAGTTGTGTGTGTGCTTGCACTATGTATCTGACTCTTCCTGAGTCAGACTTAACCTGGGCCCTGTTTTAGTGCGTGTAGATCCAGTCACCAGCCTCCTGGCGTGTGATCAGGGACTCCTCATTCATGTCTGTGAAAGTAAACACTGGCATCACAGCTGAGCATCGGCAGTGAGACTGTTGTCTCTGCTGCTGGACAGGAAGATGCCCTACCTCACCAGGAACCAAGGTCAGCTGAGAGAGGGCTCAGACCTGTGCTCAGCAGCGTGTGCTGGTGCACATGGGAGCTGTGTCTGTGGGTGACACACATGAGTGAGAGCACAAAGGTGTGCTGTTGGGCTCTCTGTGTATTGACCGTGTGTGTGACCATGTGCATGGGGTATTGGGATATTTTAAAGACAGTGCCTATGACTAAACAGGCTTAACTGTTCTATGCTGACTGCCCTCCCCTAGTCAAGGAATGGTCAGAAGTGGGGAAGCGTGTCTCTCATTAATAGGAGTGTGTGTGCTGCTTGCTGTAGTAAGTGTGGCTGGGTGAGCATATGTGTCATTGGTGTGTGTTTCTGGTGAGAATTTTGAATTGTTTGTGGTCTTGTGTGTTTTTGGTACATGTGTGTAGTGTTTGAGTTATGTATATGTGGTGAGTTGAGTTGTCATGAGTCAGGTGTGTTAGTGTGTTTGTGGGTGAATGGTATATCAGTGAGTGTTGTGCATCTCTCACTTAGTATGTTATTTATACTTGTATGTATGTATATGAGTGTTCATGTGCTGAACCACAGTGAGGCTGTTCGTCCCTTAGGATGGGGATGTGGGCATTGGTGACTGGAATCCTCAAATCAGGTGGGTGTGTGTGTGTGTGTGTGTGTGTGTGTGTGTGTGTATGTGGTGTGCATCTCTGTATGTGATCTGTATTCAGGACCTCAAGAATTTCCTTAAGTGTCCTCCTTCTGGGGCACCATTAGCTGAGATAAGCACACTCAAAACCTCTCCTTGTTTCTTTTATTTAATATATTTTTATTGATTTCAAAGGGAGAGAGAGCTGGAAACATCAATTATAAGAATCATTGATCGGCTGCCTCCTGCACGCCTCCTACTAGGGATCTAGCCAGCAACCCAGGCATGTGCCCTTGACTGGAATCAAACCTGGGACCCTTCAATCCCCAGGCCGACACTCTATCTACTGAGCCAAACCAGCCAGGGCTCTCCTTGATTCTTGAAATAAATCTGCTCTCATATCCATTTACCCAAGTGACTGATCAGAATTTTACAACTTCTTTTTAGTTTATTAAACATCAAGGCAAAATAAACTCCAGGCATCATGCTGTGTGAAGTTATAGGTCAGAGTCACCACCATATAGCAGTGAGACCTTGGGAAAGTTACATAAATTTTTTATAATCCTCAACAGAGGATATTGTTCCATTGATTTTAGAGAGAGGGAAAGACAGAGAAATATAGATGAGAGAAACACATCTTTTGGTTGCCTCCTGCATGCACTCCAACCAGTTCCCAGACTGGGAAGGAGCCTGCACCCGAGGTACCTGCCCTTGGCCAGAATCAAACCAGGGACTCTTTGGTCTGCAGGCCAAAGCTCTATCACTGAGCCAAACCGGCTAGGGCAAGTTACATAAATTTTTGGCCTCAGTTTCCACATTACAAAATGGAAAGCATTACACCTGTTTCTGTGAATTTTACAGAGCCTCTCAATAAATATTTATTGTATAAATAAAGCTACTATATTTGAGAATTTATTATCAGTTGGAAAGAATATAAATATGAAGAAATGAAATTATCTAGGAAGAGGACTAATGTTTTTGGACAATTTTTGGTCCTCACAGCTCTAAAATAATACATTGTTCTTGGTTCCCTTAAGCAAGAAAAGGGAAGTTACCATGTGCAATGGTTAAGAGCATGGGTCTGATCACAAAGATACATTAGACAGAACCCCAAGAAGTAGCTAATTTCTGGAAATTTTTAATATAGAAAAAAATGATAATACATATATATCAAGTTATAAACATTACACATCACATATATTTTGATACAGATATACACACAAGTGTATATGTGCCCTTCTGTCCCCTAATGTATAATTGTGTGACTACAGAACTTGTGTCATTTATGTTTCTATTTCTTATAAGCTAAATAGGTGAAAGAACACAAATTCTTAGTACAGCTATGAAGAGGTTATAAAATCTGGAAATGTGCTCAGCTGCTTTGGCTCAGTGGTTGAGCACTGACCTATGAACCATGAGGTTACGGTTCAATTCCCTGTTAGGGCACATGCCTGGTTTATGGGCTTGATCCCCAGTGTGTGTGTGTTGGGGGGGGGGGAACACGTATGGAGGAGGCAGCTGATCAATGATTCTCTCTCATCATTGATGTTTAAATCTCTCCCTTTCCTTCTCCCTGAAATAAATAAAAATATATTTTTTAAAAATCTGAGAATTTAAGACTGATGTGTGGATTAATTAGAAAAGGTAGGGGAGGTCTCTAGGCGAGTACCCAAATGTTCACCAATATGCTCAGCATTATTATGAAATATAGTGTGTGGACTATTCTGTCTTGGAGCTATTCTGGCATCCAGTGGCTTTCAATGGCCACCCATTTCAACACTGTCCCTGAGTTTACAGCTGTGGGTTAATGGGACCCCGCAGGTTCACAAGAGGAGGGTGGTAACACTCCAACAAAACCCACTCCGCACTGGAGTCTCACGTTACTTTCAGGCAGAAACAACTGACATCACTTTGCAGAGGCTCATCTTCTGTTTCTGCCACAGGGAATTATTATGGTTTGTTTCTGGCCTGGTGTAGAAATGATGCCTCCATGCTCAACAAGATCTAATCTCATAGGAGTGGGCACCTTGCTTTCTTGTTTACTGTTGCACTTCAGTCCTTAGAAGAGGTCCCAACACAGAATTGATGTTAAAAGTAATGGTTGATTAAAACAGCAAAGCCCCTCCAGCTTCTGTGTGCTAATGTCTTGTTAACTACAACACGGGGGATCAATGTTTTCCTGCATCCAGACTGCAATAGATGGAAGATGTATACATCCTCAGGTGTGTGGAAATAATATGAAATTATTTTAAAGTGGTTTTCCTAGAAAATGACAGTATGAGATATGATGGTCCTGGCCATTCTTTTCAGGCTCCTGAGACTCCCAACCCTTCTTCATCCCCAGCAGACAGAAGAGCAGCATGAGGCCTGAGAACCAGAGCAGCGTGTCCCAGTTCCTCCTCCTGGGGCTCCCCATCCCGCCAGGGCAGCAGGGCCTGTTCTTCACCCTGTTCCTGGGCATGTACCTGACCACGGTGCTGGGCAACCTGCTCATCATCCTGCTCATCAGGCTGGACTCTCGCCTGCACACGCCCATGTACTTCTTCCTCAGCCACTTGGCCTTCTCTGACATTTCTCTTTCCTCTGTCATTGTCCCAAAGATGCTCATGAACATGCAGACTCGGCAACAATCCATCTCCTATGTGGGATGCATTTCTCAGTTGTATTATTTCATACTTTTTGTTGGTCTTGACAATTTTCTTTGGCTGTGATGGCATATGACAGGTACGTGGCCATCTGTCACCCTCTGCACTATTCCACAATCATGAGTCAGGCACTGTGCACGTTGCTGGTGGCTGTCTCCTGGATGGTTGTCTGTGTCCATGCTCTAATTCATACCCTCCTCTTGGTCCGACTGTCCTTCTGTGCTGACAATACCATCACCCACTTCTTCTGTGATCTCACTGTGCTTCTGAAGCTGAGCTGCTCAGACATCTCCCTCAATAATCTGGTCATCTTCACTGAGGGAGGAATGCTTTACTTCCTGCCATTGAGCATTGTTTTGGGCTCTTATATCCAAATAGGAACCATCATCCTGAGGGTGCCCTCCACTAACAGACTCTCTAAAGCCTTTTCGACCTGTGGCTCCCATCTCTCTGTGGTGTCTTTATACTACGGGACACTTGCTGGTGTTTACTTTCTTTCCTCATCATGGGGTTCCAAGGACATAATTGCTTCTGTCATGTATACAGTAGTTACCCCCATGCTGAACCCCTTCATCTACAGCCTGAGGAGCAGAGATATAAAACACGCCCTAGAGATGTGTATGAATAGAGTTAACTTTTTAAAGTGGCATCATTAGATTCTCTTGTTGCAGTCAGGAGCACAGGAAGATAGATCTAAAAGTATTTATGTTCGACATCTCCATATAACATTAACAGAATATGCATCCTATTGTCATGTACAAGAGTTGTTAATATGTCAACTAGGTCACATTTGCCACTTGGATTGTTAATAATTCATTATTATTTTTCGCTTGTCCATCGTCTCTTATAAGATACTAGAGGCCCAGTGCATGAAAATTTGTGCACTGGGGGGGAGGGAGGGAGCAGTCCCTCAGCCCGACCTGTATTCTCACAGTAGTCTGGGACCCCTCGAGGGATATCCAACTGCTAGCTTAGGCCCGCTCCCCAGGGGAAGAGGCCTAAGCTGGCAGTCAGATATCCACCTGGCAGCCCAGAATCCCTCAGGGGATGTTTGGAACCCCTCACTCCTTACCGCCCATCTGCTTGCTGCTTCTTACCACTTGGCTCGCTGCTCCTTAGCACTGCCACAGAGGCGGGAGAGGCTCCCACCACCACCGCTCTGCTTGCCAGCCATGAGCCCGGCTTCTGGCTGAGCGGCCTCCCGCTGTGGGAGTGCTCTACCACCAGGGGGCAGCTCCTGTTTTAGCGTCTGCCCCCTGGTGGTCAGGGTGCATCATAGCAACTGGACAATCTAGTCGTTCTGCTATAATGGTTGCTTAGACTTTTATTATATAGATTGTGTGTTCACCACCAAAATTCAGGTATCCTTTCATCACCATTTATCTTCCCTTTACCTTCTTCTACTTCCCCCCACCCCGGCTTTCTTCTGATAATAACCATACTGTTGTCTGTGTCTATGAATTGTGGGATTTTACTTAATCCCTTCAACTTTTTCACCCAGCCCCTCAACACCCTTCCCCTCTAACAGCTGTCAGTCTGCTTTCTGTATTTATGAGTGTGCTTGTATTCTGTTCATTAAAGTCAACATAAATATGAAATTATATGACTTTTGTCTTTCTATAACTGGCTTATTTCACTTTGCATAATAATCACAAATTCCATTCATGCTGCTGAAAAACATAAAGATTTTCTTATTTTTTATGGCCAAGTAGTATTCCTTTGTATAAATGTGCCATGGCTTCCTTTCCCTTTCCATTGAATTTATTGGGGTGACACTGGTTAACAAAATTATACTGGTTTCAGATGCACAATCCCACAACACATCATCTGTACACTCTATTGTGTGTTCACCAACACAAGTCTCCTTCCATCACCATTTTTTTTTATTTTATTGATTTATTACAGTGAGGAAGAGAGAGGGATAGAGAGGGATAGAGAGTTAGAAACATCGATGAGAGAGAAACATCGACCAGCTGCCTCCTGCACACCCCCCACTGGGGATGTGCCCGCAACCAAGGTACATGCCCTTGACCGGAATCGAACCCGGGACCCTTCAGTCCGCAGGCCGACGCTCTATCCACTGAGCCAAACCGGTTTCGGCATCCTTCCATCACCATTTATCACTCTTATATCCTCTTCCATTTTCCCCAAGGCAGACTGCCCCCTAGCAATCACCATACTATTGTCAGTGTCAACTAGGTTTTCTTTTTTGCTGAAACAAGCAACTCAGAGAACAATTTGTACCACAGCATTTTTATCCACTCGTCTACTGCTGGGCACTTAGGATACTTCCAAATTTTGGCTACTATAAATAATGCTGCAATGTACATTGGAGTGCATATATTATTTCAAATCAGTGTTTCAGGATTCTTTGGATATATTCCCAGAAGTGAATCACTGGGTCAAAAGGAGGTTCCATTTTTAACTTTTTGAAGAAACAGCATACTGTTTTCCACAGTGGTTGCACCAATCTGCATTCCCACTAACAGTGCATGATGGTTTCTTTTCTCTATATCTTTGCCAGGACATTTTTGTTGATTCATTGATGATAGCCATTCTGGTAGGTATGAGGTGATATGTCATTATGGTTTTCATTTGCATTTCTCTTATGATTAGTGACATTTAGCATCTTTTCATATTTCTATAAGTCATCTACATGCTCTCTTTGCAGAGTGTCTAAGCAGGTCCTTTTTGATTTTTTTAATTGAATTTTTTCTGGGGATTTTGGTGTTGAGTTATATAAGTTCTTTATACATTTTGGTTATTAACACCTTATCCCTATATCATTGGTGAATATGTTCTCTCTTTCAGTGAGTTGTCTTTTCATTTTTCTGATGGTTTCCTTTGATGTGCAAACCTTTTATTGGATGTACTAGTAATCCCATTTATTTATTTTTCCCCTCCCTTGTGGACATATATTAAAAAAATACAGTGCTACAAGAAATCTATGAAACTTTACTGCCTATGTTTACTTCTAAAATTTTTATGGTTTTGAGTCTTACATTTAAGTCTTTAATCCATTTAGAATTTATTCTTGTATATTGTGTAAGTGGACAGTTAATTTCATTCTTTGAACATATCTGTCCAATTTTTCCAACACCTTTTATTGAATAAACTGTCTTTAACCCATTGTATGTTCTTACCTCCTTAGTTGAATATTAATTGAACATATAGCAGTAGGTTTATTTCTGGACTCTCTATTCTATACCACTGATTTATATGTCTGTTTTTATGCCAGTACCATCCTGTTTGTATTATTATGACCTTGTAGTATAGTTTGATATTATATAGTGTGATTCCTCAAACTGTGCTCTTCTTTCTCAAGTATGCTACGGCTATTCAGGGTCTTTTGTGGTTCCATATAAATTTTTGAAATATTGTTCCAGTTCTGTGAAATATGCTATTCATACTTTGATAAGAATTGCATTGAATCTATAGCTTGTTTTGGGTACTATGGACATTGTAATGATGGTAATTCCTCCTATCCATAAACACAGTACATGCTTCCACATATTTGTATCTCCAATTTCTTTCTTCAGTGTCTTATAATTTCCTAGTACATGTCTTTTACATCATTGTTTAAATGTATTCCCAAGTAATTAAAAAAATAACATACATATAATCTTTATTGTTGAAAGTATTGCATATGTTCCCTTTTTCCCCCATTGACTTCTCCCATCCTGCCCCATCCCCCCCCCCCCCAACTCTGGCCTTCACCACTTTATTGTCTGTGTCCATGGTTTATGCATATACAAATATGAGTTCATTGGTTGATCTCTTCCTCTCCAACCCTACCATACCATCCCTCTGAGATTTGATAGTTGGTTCGATGCTTCTATGTCTCTGGGTCTATTTTTGTTCAACAGTTTATGTTGTTCATTAGATTGCACATATGAGTGAGGTCATACTTATTTTTCTCTGGCTGGCTTATTTCAGTTTATGTTGTTCATTAGATTGCACATATGAGTGAGGTGATACTTATCTTTCTCTGGCTGGCTTATTTCTCTTAGCATAATACCCTCCAGGTCCATTCATGGTGTTGCAAATGTTAACAGTTCTTCTTTCTTTTTACAGCTGTATAGTATTCTATTGTGTAGATGTTCCATGGATTTTTAATCCACTCATCTGCTGATGGGCACTTAGGCTGTTTCCAAATCTTAGCTATTGTAAATTGTGCCACTATGAATATAGGGGTGAATAGATTCTTTCTGATTGGTGTTTCTGATATCTTAGGATATATTCTTAGAAATGGGATCACTGGTCAAATGGGAGTTCCATTTTAGTGTTTTGAGGAAACTTCATACTGTTTTCCACAGAGGCTGAACCAACCAGTCTTCATTCGCATCAGCAGTGTACTACTAGGTAGGGTTCCCTTTTCTCCATATCCTTGCCAACATTTGTTGTTTGTTGATTTATTGATGATAGCCATTCTGACATGTGTGAGGTGGTACCTCATTGTCATTTTGATTTGCATCTCTCGGATGATCCCAATTTCCATAGCAAAAACAAATTTAAGATACTTAGGAATAAACTTAACCAAGAAGGCAAAAGTCCTGTACTCTGAAAAGTACAGGACATTGAAAAAAGAGATAGAGGAAGACATAAACAAATGGAAGAATATAGCATGTTCATGGATTGGTAGAATCAACATCATTAAAATGTCCATACTACCCAAAGCAATCCATAGATTCAATGCACTCCCCATTAAAATACCAATGGCATATTTCACAGACCTAGAACAAACTCTCCAAAAATTCATCTGGAATAAAAAAGACCCCGAATAACTGCAGCAATCATGAGAAAGAAGAACAAAGTTGGAGGGATCACAATGCCAATATCAAGCTATATTACAAAGCAACTGTTCTCAAAACATGAACAGACATATAGATCAATGGAACCAAACAGAGAACCCAGAAATCAACCCAAGTCATTAAGCTCAATTAATATTTGACAAAGGAGGCAAGAGAATACAATGTAGTCAAGACAGTCTCTTCAATAAATGGTGTTGGGAAATTGGTCAGATACATGCCCAAAAAATGAAACTAGAGCATCAACTTACACCATACACAAAAATAAACTCAAAATGGATAAAGGACTTAAAAGTAAGAAAAGAAACCATAAAATCTTAGAAGAACCCACAGATAGCAAAATATCAGACATATGTCATAGCAATATCTTTACTGATACAGCTCCTGGGGTAAAGGAAACTAAGAAGAAAATAAACAAATAGGACTATATCAAAATAAAAAGTTTCTGCACAACAAAAGAAACCATCAACAAAACAACAAGAGAGCCCACTGTATGGGAGAACATATTTGTCAATGTTATATCTGATAAGGGCCTAATCTCCAAAATTTATAGAGAAATCATACATATTAACAAAAGGAAGATAAACAATCCAATCAAAAAATGGACAAAGGGCTTAAATAGACACTATTTGAAAATGGACACACAGAAGGCCAAGTGACATATGAAAACATGCTCAAAGTCACTATCATAGGAGAGATGTAAATTAAAATGACAATGAGGTACCATCTCACACCTGTCAGAATGGCCATCATCAACAAATGACAAACAACAAGTGCCTGCGAGGATGTGGAGAAAAAGGAACCCTCGTGCACTGCTGGTGGGAATGCAGACTGGTACAGCCACTGTAGAAAACAGTATGGAGTTTTCTCAACAAATTAAAAATGGAACTTCCATTTGACTCAGTAATACCACTTCTAAAAATACATCCCAAGAAATCAGAAACACCAATCAGAAAGGACATATGCACCCCTATGTTCATAGCGACACAATTTACAATAGCTAAGATTTGGAAACAGCATAAGTGCCCATCAGCAGATGAGTGGATTAAAAACCTGTGGTACATCTACACAATGGAATACTATGCTGCTGTTAAAAAGGAAGAACACTTACCATTCACAACAGCATGGATGGACCTGGAGAGCATTATGCTAAACCAGTGGTCGGCAAACTCATTAGTCAACAGAGCGGCAAACCATGGCTCACAAGCCACATGTGGCTCATGAGCCGCAGTTTGCCGACCACTGTGCTAATCAAAATAAGCCAATCAAGAGAAAGATAAATACCACATGATCTAACTCATTCGTGGAACATAATGAACAAGATAAACTGATGAACAAAAATAGATCCAGAGAAAGAGAAGCATTGAACAGACCATCAAACTTCAGAAGGAAGGCAGTGGAAGGGTGGGGTAAGAAATCAACCAAAGGGGACTTATATGCATCCATATAAGTATAACCAATGGACACAGATACTAAGGGTTTGAGGGTATGTGCTGGAGGTTGGGGTGGCCTGGGAGAGGTCAATGGAGAAAAAAAGTAGACATAGGTAATACTATCTACAATAATAAAATCAAAATATGCTAATTAGACCAGATGTCCTTCCAGACGACCTTCCAGACAAAGCCAGGGCTGCGAGGGAAGCCCGGATCCGGGGTGCCAGAGGGAAGCCGGTGCCAGCAGCCAGGAGAAGGAAGGCTTGCACTTGCAAGAATTTTATGCATTGGGCCTCTAGTATGTAATACTTTAAACAATAAAGAATTTAAAATGATAAAATATCTCAGACCCCAAAGATTGTCTTCTGCATAGAAGTAGGGCTTAACAAGTTGTAGAGATTGAGGTTTACATTTAAATAGGAACTCTTGCATAAAATATAAAGGTAATATTTTGAACTCTAAATATTTTAAGGCAAAATCAGTAGGCAAATACAAAATAAAAAAAGAAAGAAAACATAAACTGTGAAGATATTTTTAATGCTTGGGAATTATTGTTACTGCCATTAAAAAAAACACAATAAAAATGAAATAATGTAAAAGAAAAAGAAGGAACTCTTACCAGTTGCAACAGCATGGATGTACCTGGAGAGTATTATACTAAGAGAAATAAGCCAGTCAGAGAAAGATAAGTATCACATAATCTCACTCATATGTGGAATGTAATGAACAAAATAAATCCAGGGACATAGAAGCGTAGAACAGACTGTAAAATCTCAGAGGGAAGGTGATGGTGGGTAGGTGGGAAGAGATCAACCCAAGAACTTGTCTGTATATATGCATAATCCACCACAGACAGTAGTGTGGTGAAGGTCTGGGGTGGGGAGTGGGGGTGGGCTAGAAGGGTTAATGGAGAGGGGAAAGGGGACATATGTAATACTTTCAACAATAAAAATAAATAAAATCAGCCATGAAGACAGAAGAGAAGCAGTCCAGATGTGGCCTTCCCATACTAGCAGTTAGCAGCTGTGCATCACTGAAGACGCTGATGTGGCCTTCCCATACTAGCAGTTAGCAGCTGTGCATCACTGCAGATTGCCCAGGACCAAACCGGACAGAGTCGGACCTGCATTACCACCATTTGTCCACCATCCAGAACTGAAATGTCAGTGCTGACATGTACACATAAGGAACTGTTGGACATTGAAATTGGGTCTCAAAAGAACTGTTGGCCCAGAAAGAAACTCACTACACACTGATTCATTTGCCTGTCACCATAACCATTATTGCTTGTCTCATTTTCGGTTCTTATAAGTGTATTTCTAATAGCACATGATCTCACTCATCTAGGGGAAATAATGAACAACATAGACTGATGAACAAGAACAGACCCAGAAACAAGGAGGCATGGATCAGACTGTCGGGCCTCGGGGGGAGGGTAGGGAAGGGTGGGGGTAAAGGGGGAGATCAACCAAAGGACTTGTGTGCAGGCATATGAGCCTAACCAGCGGTTAAGGACAACAGGGGGGTGGGGGCATGTGTGGGGAGGGGTGTGGGATGGGAATGGGGGGACGAAGACAAATATGTGATACCTTAATCAATAAAGAAATTAAAAAATAAAATAAAATAAAAAAATAAATAAAATTTGAAATTTTGTTTAAAAAGGATAATAACACTAGCTATTGGGAACATTATCATGTGCCTTCTGATAATATGCACGGTGGTATATCAGCTATAAATCTAAGTCTGAAATATACATACAAACATACATACATATATACATATATACACAGAGAAGGTAGGAAACATAGTAGAATGTCAACCACTGGGGAATTGGCTGAATTCTTTGTCCAGGAATTCTTAATATCATTATTACAACTTTTCTGTATCTTTAAAATCATCTCAAAATAGAAAGTTGAAAAATCTTTCTTCCCAGCCAGAGCAATACCCAAAAACAAAGGCGTCCAGGGCATGACTGGAATCAGGGACACTGTCCCCTAGGACTCCAGTCCCTCTGGCTCTTGGACACACAGCTCCCAAAGGGCAGTCAGAAATCAGCCACAAGCTTGGGGACTTGGTTGCAGTCTCTCATTAGCAGTCAAGTGTTATCATTGGACTCATTTCTCTGGAGCTGGTTAAGGAAAAGGAAAGCCTGGAGAAGTGCCAACGACACTTCTGTGTGTCTGGATGTTAGGTCTCCTGAAGAAAACCTGAGGAGATGGGCAACAGTCTGGAGCAGAAGGTGTGTGAACTCACCAATGACGAGCCCAGGTGAGAGGAGCTGGAAATCTGTGCTTGGCAATGGATCTGCCTGTGTGCTAGTGGGTTCATGTGTGAGACTCTGTGTCCACGAATATGTCTATGTGTATATGTATGTATTGTGTATGTTTGTGTACGTACTGTTCGATAGTTGTGTGTGTGTATGTGCTATGAATCTGATTCGGTCTTGTTTTAGTGCTTGTAGACCAAGTTATCAGCCTCCTGGCATGTGGTTGGGGACTCCTGATTCATGTCTATCACTGTAAATATTGGCATCATAGCTGAGCACCTGGAGTGAGACTGTTGTCTGTGCTGCTGGACAAGAAGTTGCTGATCTCAAAAACGAACCAAGGTCAGCTCAGAGAGGGCTCAGACCTCTGCTTAGCAGTGTGTTGTGGTGCATATGTGAGCTGTGTCTGTGGGTGAGACACTCATGTGTGACAGCTGGAAGGTGTATTGCTGGATTTTCTCTGTGTGTATGTCACCATCTGTGTGTAACCACATGCATGAGTGTTGGTGGTGGTTTAATGACTGTACCTATGACTGAGTAGGCTTAATTGCCCTATACTGACTGCCTTCCCCAGGAAGGGGATGATCACAATGGGGACAGTATGCCTCTAATTAATAGGAAAGTGTATACTATTTGTTGTAGTGAGTGTGGCTGGGTGTGCATATGTGTGTGGTGTGTGTTTCTTGCAAGATTTTTGAATTGTTTGTGATCTTGTGTGTTTTTGGTGAAGTGTGTGTAATGTTTGAGTTACAGATATGTGGTGAGTTGAGGGTTTACCAGGTGTGTTATGAAGCAGGTGTGCTGATGTGCATGTGAGTTTTTGGGTGAGTGGTGCATCATTGTATATTGGGTATGTCCAACTTTATATGTTAATTTTGACTTGTGTATATGTATATGAGTGTTTCTGAGCTGAATCCCATATTGGCTATCCTACCCTTAGGTTGGGAATGTGATCACAGTTCATTAAGATTTTCAAATCAGCAGTGTGTGTGTGTGTGTGTGTGTGTGTGTGTGTGTGTGTGTGGTGTGTGATCTGTATCCATGACTCAAGTATTTCCTAAATTGTCCTCCTTCTAGGAAACCATTACCTAAGATACTCAAATTCTAAGCAACACCCTGTTTCTTGAAATGGATCTGCTATCATTTTTATGTACCTGGGTGTTACTGAGTTACTCAGGATTTTCCAACCTTTTCTTTACTTTTACTAAACATCCCAGGGAAACAAACAAACAAAACAACCATAAACTCCAGGCATCATGATGTGTGAAGGTATTGGGCAGAATTACCATTCAATAGTGATGAGACCTTGGGGAAGTTATTTAAAACATTGGTCTCACTTTCCCATCTATAAAATGGAAAGAATTACCGTACACTAGTTTTGTGAATCTTGCAGAAGCTCTCAGTAAATAGTTATTGCATAAACAGACCTTACTATGGCACAACATGAGGCCAAGAGAATCAGCTCCTCAAGTCATTCACCCAGAAAGCGGTGAGGCCAGACTCACTCACAGCACAAGGAATCTGGCTGCAGAGCCTTACCTTCACTCAGTCCTCTGTCAGGTGTTCCCAGAGGGTCAGGGGGCCAAGGAAAGAGGTCCTGTGTGTCCCATTTATTCTTACATCCTCAATTAGGTAGCATAGTGCCAGGAACCTGTTTGATTAAAATAATAAGTAGAATGAATTTGTTCTGTTTTTTTTTATTATAGTTACAAAGTATTTTATTTGGAAATCACAACCATTGCAAAATGGCTTTAAAGCTGGATTTTTGGGGGGTGTTTGTCAGAGAGGGAAGAAAAATGAGTTAGAAATTCAGTCCTGTCTCATCTAAATTTTCCAATGTGTATTCTGGTTTTTAGTTGTGTGAGGTAAAATATTCAGTCTGGGTAGCTTAAAAAAAAACAAAAACTTTCACTTAAGGTGTGCCTCTTTTATGCTGGACCTGGTCTTAATGTTTTCTTTTCTTTTTCCTTGTTTTATTTTTTTTTAATTTTATTTTATTGTTTCAAGTATTACATATAGTATTACATATGTCTCCTTTCCCCTCATTCATCTCCCCCCGGACACCCCCAACCCCCAGCACACACCCTCACCCCCTAGTGTCTGTGTCCATTGGTTATGCTTATATGCATGCATACAGTTTGAAAGAAACCATGTTTGGCACCAAGGGTTGTTGCTCGCTTTGGCAGCGCTAGTCAATGATTTATGTATTTAAGAAGTTATTCTTTTTCTCCAGGAGAAAGTAAGAGACCCTAATGTGGTGGCTATAATCACTCTTCAAAGTCTCTGACATTTTTCACTGCCCTTTCATTCCCAGAAGAGAGGAGGAGGAGCATGAGGCCTGAGAACCAGAGCAGCGTGTCTCAGTTCCTCCTCCTGGGGCTCCCCATCCCGCCAGGGCAGCAGGGCGTGTTCTTCACCCTGTTCCTGGGCATGTACCTGACCACGGTGCTGGGCAACCTGCTCATCATCCTGCTCATCAGGCTGGACTCTCGCCTGCACACGCCCATGTACTTCTTCCTCGGTCACTTGGCCTTCTCTGATGTCTGCTTTTCATCTGTTACTGTCCCTAAGATGCTCATGAACATGCAGACTCAGGATCAATCCATCCCCTATGCAGGATGTGTAACACAGATGTATTTCTTCATATTTTTTGGTTGTATTGATAACATTCTCCTTGGAGTGATGGCATATGACAGGTATGTGGCCATCTGTCACCCTCTACAATACACCACAATCATGGGAAAAAAACTGTGTACCTCACTAGTGGCTGTGTCCTGGTTATTTTCATGTAGCAGTGCAATGTCCCACACTCTCAGCCTGGTCAGGCTGTCCTTCTGTGCTGATAACACTATCCCTCATTTCTTTTGTGATCTTGCAGCTCTGCTCAAATTGTCGTGCTCTGACATCTCCATCAATGAGCTGGTCATCTTCACTGTGGGGGCACTGGGTATCATCATACCACTGACTGGCATCCTGGCCTCTTATGTCCGCATTGGGGTCTCCATCCTGAGGGTCCCCTCTACCAAAGGGATCTGCAAAGCCTTGTCCACCTGTGGCTCCCACCTCTCCGTGGTGTTTCTATTCTATGGTACAATTATGATTCTATACATTTTCCCATCATCAAACAACTCCAATGACAAAGACATAATTGCCTCAGTGATGTACACAGTGGTGACTCCCATGCTGAACCCCTTCATCTATAGTCTGAGGAACAGAGACATGAAGGGGGCTCTGGGGAAACTTTTCAGGAAGGAGATCCTTTTCTCCAAGTGACAATCACCTCATCTTCTCAGTTCTTAGTTCACCAAAAGTCACTGTTAGAGATTCCTCTTTGGAAAACTACGCAGGGGATTATCCTTGCTACTGACACACCCATCTCAGCTCCATGTTTCAGTTACCTGTTTTGACTGTTATTACTATTTGCTTCCCATGAACCCAGTGGCTACTTCCAGGCACAGACTCACCAACTGTGCTCTTTGAACCAACTTCTTTTTGCTTTAGCTTTTTATTTTTTGTTTCTTTATGCTTCTATAAGCCTTGGCATCTGATACATACAATAGCACCATTATCTCAGTTGTCTTTAAAGCACCCAATTTCTTTTAAGTCAGGAGTAGAATTTATCATCCTTTACAATTACAGTATTTCCTTATATTAATTAATAGACAAAAAATCTTGCTTTGATACATGTTTCCTCTTTAAGGTAAAAGAAATTTTGACTGCAAATGTATTTGGTGTTTGAATTTGTTAGGCATTCTTATAAGCTGTATCCTCTCATTCTCGAAGTTGAAGAATATGGAAAATGTCTAATGTGATGTGGCTTGGATATTTTTGTAGTGTTTATGTGGACATCTTATATGAGTTTGTATCAATACTGTGTAACTCAGTGGTGTAGATATTCGAACACTTGAAATGGCTGCGTAAGAATTAATCATAATCCATATTTCAGCAATGGGATCCTTAGTTCCACCCTCAATTTGTCAAACATGTTTTTCCAGATCTAGGAATCTCAATTTAACTCCAAAGTTTAAGGTAAGGACATTCAGAATGCTGGCTTACTGAATGGAGCAGCTGACTAATTAAATGCTTCTTATGGTTTCCTAAAATCTAAACACAATACAAAACTTCTGCCAGATTACTCTTATGTGAGGCTGAGGTTGAGGTCATTTAAATTAAGCGATTAAGAGCAACACATGTAACTGAATCAAGATGCATGTCCTGAAAATAAACATCTACACCTACACTGGGGATTGCTATAGATAACTGATATGGAGGAAAATTCTGCCAAAACTTTGCAAATAACTGAAAGAACTTCATATCCTTGGGAGCCCTGTAGATAATGCAATGTGGACCAAACATAAGGAATCATCCCTTGAGAAAGCGATGGAATAGGGCAGATGTAACTCTGATCTCCAATCATTTGGATGGTGACTGGATGGGAAAAGCTTATTCTTCCAAAGGAATCTGCTCTGAAAAATAAAGATGGAGAAAAATAATATTTCTACGTTAAATTCTGCTGTGAAATACATTTGTGTGGAAAGGCTTCCTTGGTGTGAATTGTGTTAATTAAGATAATGAGAAGTGGTCTCAATGGAAATGTCTCTGATGTCTGAGGGGACCCCTGCTTCTTTCTTATTTCTTTCATTTTTAATAAATTTTTATTGCTGAAAGTATTATATATGTCCCTTTATTCTTTTTCATTTACAGTTTTATTGACATAGTTTTAAAATGTTAAAATTAATGTATTTGATATATACATGTGAAACCATCACCGCAATCATGACAATGAACATAACCTCAAGTCATCCTGAAGTTTCCTCAGATGTTTTTGTAAGCCTGCCCTCCCTCCCCTTATTTCTGACAGTAATTTGTGTCTTTTTTTTCTTTGGTTAGTTTGCTTTATCAATTTTATCATTTTTCTGAAAGAACTAACTTTTGGGTTTATTGGTATTATATATTGCCTTTCTATTTTCTATTTTATTTATTTCTGCTTTTCTCTTTATTATTTCCTACTATCTATATATATAAAGAGCCAGGGTCCATAACGTCCGTAACAACCAAAGCTTTCCCAAACACTGGAAGTCAGTGCTGTGTTGCTGTGGCGACCCAGCACTGACTGCAGCTGTTGCAGTGCAGCAACCTAGCACTGACTCCCAAGGGGGCTGCAGATCAGGCCCTGAGAGAGGCCTTCAGAGAGAGAGGCAGGGTCTGATCCGAAGCCTCTGTGGCAGCTGTTGATCAACCGTTGCCTCTCTCTTTCTCTCCAGGTTTTGCCAGCAACCACGCCTTTGGAAATGTCTCTGACATTTGTTTCTCTCTGGGCCTGAGGCGGGGGAGGGGGGTCTCCTGATCAGCTTCACCTCTTTGATCAAGCCCAGAGATAGGCCCGGAGATGCTGACTGGCATAGAAACCAACCAATCAGAACCAAATCTGGGTGAAGTGCCAGGAACCAATGGCTGCCTATGAGGTGGAGCTTTTGACACTGACTGGCATAGAAACCAACCAATCGGAACCAAATCTGGGTGAAGTGGGAGGAGCCAATGGCTGCCTATGAGGTGGAGCTTTTGACACTGACTGGCATAGAAACCAACCAATCGGAACCAAATCTGGGTGAAGTGAGAGGAGCCAATGGCTGCCTAGGAGGTGGAGCTTTGGACACTGACTGGCATAGAAACCTACCAATCAAAACCTAATCTGCCGGGTGATGCTAGATCCTGGGTCCGGGTGAGGCCGTGTGCCCCTGGATCCGGGTGATGCTGGGTCCCGGGTCCGGGTGAGGCCGTGCGCCCCTGGATCCAGGTGAGGCCACGCGACCCTGGGTCTGGGAGAGGCCACGCGCCCCTGGGTCCGGGCAAGGCCGTGTGCCCCTGGATCTGGGTGAGGCCACGCGCCCCTGGGTCCGGGTGAGGCCATGCGCCCCTGGTCCAGGTTAAGCTGAATCCTGGGTCTGGGCGAGGCCGTGTGCCCCTGGATCCGGGTGAGGCTGGGTCCCGGGTCCGGGTGAGGCCGTGGGCCCCTGGATCCGGGTGAGGCCACACGACCCTGGGTCTGGGAGAGGCCACGGGCCCCTGGGTCCGGGTGAGGCCACGCGCCCCTGGGTCCGAGGGAAGCTAGATCCCGGGTCCGGGTGAGGCCGTGTGTCCCTGGATCCAGGTGAGGCTGGTGCCCGGGCCCGGGTGAGGCCACGTGCCCCTGGGTCCGGGTGAAGCTGGATCCCGGGTCCGGGTGAGGCCGTGTGCCCCTGGATCCGGTTGAGGCTGGGTCCCGGGTCCGGGTGAGGCCACGCAACCCTGGGTCTGGGAGAGGCCACGCGCCACTGGGTCCGGGTGAGGCCACGTGCCCCTGGGTCCGGGTGAAGCCGTGCCCCTGGGTCCGGCCGAGACCAAACCAGAGGGAGTATGACCTGCATTACCACCATTTGTCCACCATCCAGAGCTGAGGGGTCAGTGCCGACATGTACACATGAGGAACCGGTGGACATTGATATTGGGTCTCAAAAGAACTGTTGGTCCAGAAAGAAACTCACTACAGACTGATTCATTTGCCTGTCAGCATAACTATTATTGCTCGTCTCACATTCAGTTCTTATAAGTATATCTCTAGTGACACATGATTTCGCTCATCTAGGGGAAATGATGAACAACATAGACTGATGAACAACAACAAAACCAGAAACAAGGAGGCATCGATCGGACTATCGGGCCTCAGAGGGAGGATAGGGGAGGGTGGGGGGAGGGGGGAGAGATCAACCAAAGGACTTGTGTGCATGCATATGAGCCTAACCAATGGTTAAGTTCAACAGGGGGTTGGGGCATCCGTAGGGAGGGGTGTGGGATGGGAATGGGGGGATGAGGACAAATATGTGACACCTTAATCAATAAAGAAATTTAAAAAAAAAGAATTGTGAGAAATTATAGAATTGTGGTAACTAAATGCCTAGAGTATAGCAACTTAATTTTTGAGAAAATAAAATGTTTTCTCTTAAATAATTAGGAATTCAAAACATGTTACTTCTTGGTCTGATTTAAAAAAGAGAATTAATTCTGCGATACAGTTTAAATTTAATTGATATTCTTTAAGATAATTTAAGTATATAATCTTTAAATCATATATATACATATATATATTATATGTTTGACCGTTCCAAGGTATTTCAAGGTTTTGAGAATAGCTTTTAAGACATTTCACAGGCCCTTAAATGTATTTCAAAAGTCTATTCTCTCTTCATGGAAAGCTTTATAAAATAATGAAAGTTTTTGCCTGTAAGAAGGGCAAAAACAATATATTTAAATATAGCCAACATTTTCAACAGCAGTAGAATTTCTAAAAAGACAAAAGCCTCAAGCAGCCTACATTTTTGGATCGGCTGGAGGTGGGACAGTGTTTATACTTTTGGATCAGAACAATAAAGTATCAAATAAGTTTACTGAATAAGCTTCTTTGCTTTTTTAATTAAAGATACCTACTTAAGTTACTTTATAAATTAGACTTTTTAAAATATAATCAAAGTCTCATATAAATTAAGTTACATGAGAAGCCAATGTTTTTATAAGTAATTGAATCCTAACTTTATGTAGCCCCCTGCATTTTTAATTAAGCTAGAGGTGGGGCAACATATTCGGCTTGTGAATTCAGACGTAAATTTGCTTTATTTTTTAAATGAAGATACCTACTTTAATTTAAAAAATTTAGCTTATTAAATTATAATCAAGGTTTTCAGCTAAATGAAAAACCAATATTTTATTTTTGACTTTCTTTTGAAAGAACAAATTGAGCAGCCACCTTGATGGCCACGTGGCTTACTGCCCGCCATCTTGCTCAGATTGGGACCCAGGCAACATACAGAGAATTGGCCCAGCTCAGATCGGAAAGAGACCCAGATAACAGAGACTTGGCCCAGCTTAGATTGAATTCCAGGCAACAGAGAGTTGGCTGTGATGGCAGCTGCCCTATATCAAAATCCAGCCTAAATCCAGAAATGCTCAGGGCTTTCTCAAGGATGCAAAATAATCCTTTTCATTGATATTTACAGCGTAAACTAAGATTGTTGTTAGAGTATTAAATTTGACAGTAAAATAGTCAAGTTTTCAGGTTAATTTAAATTGGCTAAATGAAATAAGTGAATATTTAAGAAAATTTAATTGTACAAAAAGCTGTTCCTAAAGTATTAACCAAAATTTCTATTGGTAGTTTATTTCATGGTAAAATTGCTTAACATGCAATGAACCTAAAGCAGTCATATTTTTGTGCAAAAAAATTTAAAGTTATCAAGACTGCATTATAAAAATTTTCCAAAAGCCTCCTAAAAATTAAATAAAAAAGGGGGGTGGTGGAAAATACCATGTAAGAAAAAATATCCTGTAAGTAAATTACATCTAGAAAAAATTTTTTACTTTGAAAATTACTTTTCATACAGCAGGACACCCATGAAAAACATATATGGTGTCAAAATAAACCAAAGGAAAATTGTTTGGGCAAAAAATAAAGGATCCCAAGTAAAATTTATAGAAAAGATTCCTTTATTAACTTTTGGTCGAGAATGTGTTTGTATATTTTCAGAAAACAACTCCTAGACCATGTGGATTCCTGCAACAGAGAGGAATTAACAGGAATGCTCCAGCCATGAAGACATTTGGCCCTTGGGCATTTAGAAAAATAACCGACCTTGTAAAACAGCAAATAGATTCAGCTTTAGCAAAACCCATCCAGGTTCACTATCAACGCCTAGAAATGGCCGAAAAACCTCCAGACCCAGACTCGCTCCTTCCCTACGGGGACAGCATCTTAACCAGAGGGATGCTTACCTAAGCTCTAGCCAGAGCCAGAGGTATGGGTATCAAACCGGGTGCAGAGCAAAGCATTGCAAGGGAAGGTTCAAACATTTTCAACCTCCTCTGGATTTCCCTGAGAGTACACCTGGTTTGCATAGAGGTTGACATCAATAAAAATAATGGCTCTGCCTCTCCTCCCCAAAAGATGTCAAGAGCCACACACGGTGGGCATACAACGCCCACGGGAGGAACCAGGTCAATGTCTCCCCGGTTGGTTAAGGCCCACTCCCTTCTCTTAAACAGAGAGGGAGGAGATGTCAGGAGCCAAGAGTTGGTCAAAGGATTAACTCTGACCTTCAGTAAGTTACTGAAACAGAAACTCACGGAAACTAGGCCCACTTCCTCTTGCCTGAGGACAAAGCATTCCTTCTGTAGCCGCCCTTCAACCGCCACACCCTTTATCTATAGTCAGCACCCTTTAGGACTTTAGCCAATTATCTAAGTCCACATGACCCGTTCAGCCCCCACCCCTCCTAGGCATCTCCCCTTCTAGAAACCACATATAAGGAACACTGTAAGAATAAAATTTCGAGGCTTGATCAGAAAAAAAAAAAAAAAAAACACCTAATCTGGGTGAACTGTGAAGGCAGAACCTAAGGTGGGGGCTGAGGGGGGGTTTTAAAGGCAACAGCTGTTTGGTGTAAGGAATGAGAAAGCGGTTCCATTTTTTAATGACCGTTTTGGCAGTATAGTACATATGGTTGGCTATCAGTCCAGATATAGGGATTATGTGTTTTTTTCTGCCAAGAGCATCTCCTCCTGATGAAAAAGGCTCCCTCCCCCCCCCCCCCCATTTAAGCAATCCTATCCTATATAATCTATCCATACTAATAAAAGGGTAATATGCTAATTAGACCAGGTTGACCAGCCATCTTCCGGATGTCCGACTTCCTTCCGGACAAAGCCATGGTGGTGGGGGCCGAGACAGAAATAGTTAGGGGTGATCAGGCCAGCAGGGGAGGACAGTTAGGGGCGAGATCAGGCCTGCAGGGGGTTAGGGGCAATCAGGCTGGCATGGGAGGGCAGTTGGGGGCGAGATCAGGCTGGCAAGGGAGGGCAGTTAGGGGCGAGATCAGGTTGGCAAGGGAGGGCCATTGGGGGTGAGATCAGGCTGGCAGTGGAGGACAGTCAGGGGCGATCAGGTAGGCAGGCAGGTAGGTGAGCAGTTAGAAGCCAGCAGTCCCAGATTGCGAGAGGGATATCTGACCACAGGTGGGATGGGGCCTAAACCGGTGGTCAGACATCCCCCAAGGGGCACCCGATTGGAGAGGGTGCAGGCTGGGCTGAGGGAACCACCTCCCCTTCCATGCACGAATTTCATGCACTGGGCCACTAGTATTATTATATTTGCTTACTTTGGACTTAGTTTGCTCTTCTTTTTCTAGTTTTTATAAGGTAAAATCTTAGGTAACTGATATGAGACCTTTGTTGTTTTCTGTTACAGGCATTTAGTGATATAAATATCTTTCTAAGCACGTCTGTTGGTTTATCTCACAAATTTTTATATATTCTGTTCCATTTTCCATCAGCTAAAATAGTTTACTTAGTGTATAATTTCATTTCTAATTATTTGGATATTTTCACTACATAATCTTATTAATTCTTAAATGAACTCCATTTTGGTCAGAAAGCACACTTTGTATTACTTGAATACTTTAAAACTTAGTAAAACTTGTTGAGTGGCCCAACATATGGTTCATCTTGGTAAAATTACATATACACTTAAAAATGTATATTCTGTTATTGTTGGGAAGAATGTTCTAGAAATGACAATTAGGACAATTTTGTTGATAGTGTTGTTTAAGTTTTGTTTATTATTAGTAATTCCTCTCTAGTCTTTTTTATTATTGAGAGAGGACAATTGAAATCTGTTATAATTATAAATTTGTCTATTTCTTCTTTCAGTTCCATCAGATTGTGCTTCTCTTTTAATTCAAACCTGTTATTAGGTGCTCATATGCTTCGAATTTGTATGTTCTCTTGATGAATTTACCCTTTTATCATCATGAAATGATAGTCTTTTCCCTGAAAATATTCTTTGCTCCTAAATCTAATTTAATATTAATGTTGCCACTGTAGATTTTTTAATTAGTGTTTTCATGATATATTTTTAATCCTTTAACTATTAACTTATTTATGTATTTTCTTAGTTTCTATTGAAATATTTTACTTTTAACTGAATTTATTGGGATGACAGTTAAAAAATTATACAGGTTTCAGGTATACAGTTCTACAATATATCATCTGTATATTGCATTGTAAGCTTACCCACCCAACTCAAATCTCCTTCCATCACCATTAATCCCCCTTTTCCCTTCACCTACCTACCTCCACTCCCTTCCCTCTGGCAATCACCATACTGTTGTCCATGTCCATGAGTCCTTTTTTTCCCCTTTGCTTAATCCTTTCACCCTTGTTTCAGAGCCCCCAACTCCCTCCCCTCTGACAGTTGTCAGAAAGGTTATCATCAATAAATCAACACACAATAAGTGTTGGAGAGGATGTAGATAAAAGAAAGCCCTCATGCACTGTTGGTGGGACTATAGATTAGTGCAGCCACTGTGGGAAACAGCATGGAGTTTCCACACAAAAATTTAAAGATGGAACTGTCTTATAACCCAGCAATTCCACTTTTGAGAATATATCCAAAGAAACCAGAAATACTAGTTTGAAAGAATATATGCACCCCTTTGTTCATTGCAGCATTATTTACAATAGCCCAGATTTGGAAGCAACCCAAGTACCCATCCATAGATGAGTGGATAAAAAGCTGTGGTACATCTACACAATGACTACTACTCAGCAGTAAAAAAGAAGGGAATCTTACCTTTTGGGACAGCATGGATGGACCTGAAGAGTATTATGCTTAGTTAAATAAGCCAGAGAAAGACAAGTACCATATGATTTCTAATGAACCAAATCAGTTATTTATGTCTTTATGTTTAAAGGGGGGAGGGGTTATTATGAGCTGCACATATTTGGATCTTGCTTTTTATCCATTTTGAGCATCTGTGACTTTTAATTTGGGTTTTCAAATAGCTTAATTCCATGTGATTATTGATAGGATTTGGTTTGAATCTATTATATAGGTATTTGTCTTCTATTTGTCTCATCTGTCTTTTTGTACATTTTTCTCTTCATCTCTGCCTTATTTTGGAATAATGGAGGCATCTTTTATGGTTCCACTTTATCTCCACTTTGTGAATGATTAGCTTGGTATATTCTTTGGTTGTTTTGGAGGTTACTGTAAACATTTTTACTGTATCACACTGTAATTCAAGAAATACTACACTACTTCTAGCATACGCAACTTACAATGTAGACTTCCATTTCCACTCTCCTAAACTTTGTGGTATTGTCCTATTCATTTTACTACTGCACTTGTTATAAACTCCACTATAGATTTATTATTTTAGATTTAAACACCTAAATATATATTTAATGTGACTTAAAATTAAGAGCATTTGTTTTATATTTATCTACATGTGTACTGTTTCTGATATTCTTCAACTATATTTTAATTTAATATAGTTTTATTCTGCCTGAAGGCCTTTCTTTACATGTTTTCTGTTGATGAATATTTTCAGCTCTTTTACATCAGGAAGTCTTTATTTCACCTTCTTTACCTCTTCATACTCTAAAAGATGTTGTTTCATTATCTTCTGGCTTGAATTCCTTGCAATGAGAAATATGATGTTATTCTTATCTTTCTTTAAAATGTACCCTTTTTCCTGAGTGTGCACTCAAGGTTTTCCTTTATCATTGGTTTCAGTTTCACTGAAAGTTTTTATTTATTTATTTATTTTTAATTTCTTTATTAATTAAGGTATTACATGTGTCCTTATTCCCCCATTGCCCTCCCAACCCCCCCATTCATGCCCTTACCCCCCTGTGGTCTGTGTCCATTGGTTAGGATTATATGCATGCATACAAGTCCTTTGGTGGATCTCTCCTCCTTACCCCCACCCTCCCCTACCTTCCCTGAGGTTTGACGTTCTGATGGATGTTTCTCTGTCTCTGGATCTGTTTTTGTACATCAGTTTATGTTGTTCATTATTTTCCATAAATGAGTGAGATCATGTGATATTTATCTTTCTCTGCCTGGCTTATTTCACTTAGCATAATGCTTTCCAGCTCCATCCATGTTGTTGCAAATGCTAAGAACTCCTTTTTTACTGCAGCGTAGTACTCCATTGTGTAGATGTACCACAGTTTTTTAATCCACTCATCTGCTGATGGGCACTTAGGCTGCTTCCAAATCTTAGCTATGGTGAATTGTGCTGAAACCCACTTTATTGAAGTATGATCAACTATAAAAAGTTGTATCTATTTAATATATATAACTTGAGAGGTTTAGAGATAAGAATACACCTGTGAAATCAACACCACAATATAGTCCATAAACATATCCACCCTCCACAAATATCAGCAAACCAAATTCTACAACACTTAGAGGACCATATACCATGATCAAGTGGGATTTATTCCAGGGCTTCAAAGGATGGTTCAACATCTGCAAATCAATCAGTGTGATTATTAACAAATTATTGGCACATTAACAAAATGAAAGATAAAAATCACATGACCATCTCAATAGAGGCAAAAAAAAAGCATTTGACAAAATTCCACATCCACTTTTGATTTTTTAAAAACTCAACTAAGTGGTTATAAGAGGGATAATAGTTCAACATAATAAAGGCCATATATGAAAGGTCCACAACTGACATCATACTCAATGGTGAAAAGCTGGAAATTTTTCTTCTATGATTAGGAACAATATGAGGATGCCCACTTTGGCCATTTTTATTCAACATGGTATGGTTTGGCAGTCCTATGAACAATTAGGCAAGAAAAAGAAATAAAGGGCATCACATCAGAAAGGAGAACATAAAACTCTCACTGTTTGCAGATGACATGATTGGATATATAGAAAGCCCTAAAATTTTCACCAAAATTCTGTTCAAACTAATAAATTCAGTAAAGTTTCAGGATACAAAATCAATATACAAAAGTCCAATAAAAAATCTAATAACAAACTATCAGAAAGAGAAAGTAAGAAAATATCCTATTTACAATTTCAACAAAAAGAATAAAATACCTAGGAATAAATTTAACAGGTCAAAGACCTGTACACTAAAAATTCTAAGAAATTAATGAAACAAACTAAAGAAGATATAAATGAACAGAAAGATATCCCATGCTCATGGATTAGAAGAATTAATATTGTTAAAATATTCATATAGTCCAAAGCAATCTACAAATTTTTAAAAATATATATTTTTATTGATTTCAGAGAGGAAAGGAAAGGGAGAGAGGGATAGAAACATCAATGATGAGAGAAAATCATTGATCGGCTGCCTCCGGCACACCCCACACTGGTGATAGAGCCCGCAACCTGGGCATGTGCCCTAACTGGGAATCGAACCGTGACTGCCTGGTTCATAGGCTGATGCTCAACCATTGAGCCATGCAAGCAATCTACAGATTTAATGCAGATTTAATTATTAAAATTCCAATAGCAATTTCCACAGAACTAGAACAAATAACCTAAAAATTTACATGGAACCACACAAAAAATCTGAATAGCCAAAGAAACATTGAGAAAGAAAAACAAAGCTGGAGGTATCACACACCCTAATTTCCAAAATATATTACAAAGCTATAGTAATCAGTATTGGCATAAAAGCAGACACATGGATCAATGGTACAGAATATAGCCCATAAATAAACCCATGTATATATGGTTAATTAATTTACAACAAGGAAGCAAGAATATACTATGTGGAAAGGACACTCTCTTCAATAAATGGCATTGGACAGCCACATGCAAAAGAGTGAAATTGGACCACTGTCTTACACCATACACAAAAATTAACAAAAAATGCAGACACTATGGAAAACAGTATGGCGTTTCCTTTAAAAAAAAAAATAGAACCAGCATATATTCCAGCAATTCCACTTCTGGGTATTTATCAAAGAATATGAAAATACTAATTTGAAAAGATATATGCACCCTTGTGTTCACTGCAGTATTGTTTATAAAATAGCCAAGATATAGAAACAACTTAAGTGTCCATGGATGGTGAGTGGATAAAGAAATGCAATACAAGAGTAACAAATTTGACAGTAAAATAGTAGTCAAGTTTTCAGGCAAATTTAAATTGGCTAGTTGAAACAAGCAAATATTCTAGAAAAATTAATTGTACTGGACAAAAAGGTGTTCCTAAAGTGTTAACTAAAATTTTTATTGGTACTTCATCTCATGATAAAATTGTGCACCATGTAATGTCCCTAAAACAGTAATACTATAGAGCAAAAAATTAAAATGTAAAAGCCATCAAGACTACATTATAAAATTTTCAAAAGCCTCCTAACATTTAAATCAAAAAAGGAGGGTATAGTAGAAGAATATCATGTAAGGAAAAATAACCTGTAAGTAAATTACATCTAGAAAATTAATACTTTAGAAAATTAATTGTAAGGCTAAAAGCAGGACACCCATGAAAAACACACAAGGTGTCAAAACAAGCCAGAGGAAAATCATTTGGGCAAAAAATGAAATAGGATCCCAAGTCAAATTTATAGAAAATATTCCTTTATTAACTTTTGGTCGAGAATATGTTTGTATATTTTCAGAAAACAACTCCGAGACCATGTGGATTCCAGCAACAGAGAGGAATCGACAGGACTACTCCAGCCATGAAGACAGAAGAGAAGCAGTCCAGAGATGGAAGACGCTGACTTGGTCTTCCCATACTAGCAGTTAGCAGCTGTGCATCACTGCAGGTTGCCCAGGACCAAACCAGAGAAAGTCGGACCTGCATTACCACCATTTCTCCACCATCCAGAACTGTAATGTCAGTGCTGATATGTACACATAAGGAACTGTTGGACATTGTAATTGGGTCTCAAAAGAACTGTTGGCCCAGAAAGAAACTCACTACAGACTGATTCATTTCCTATCACCATAACCATTATTGCTTGTCTCATTTTCGGTTCTTATAAGTGTATTTCTTTTTTTTTTTTAATATACTTTTATTGATTTTTTACAGAGAGGAAGGAGGAGGGATAGAGAGCTAGAAACATCGATGAGAGAGAAACATGGATCAGCTGCCTCCTGCACACCCCCTACCGGGGATGTGCCCGCAACCAAGGTACATGCCCTTGACCGGAATCGAACCTGGGACCCTTGAGTCCGCAGGCCGACGCTCTATCCACTGAGCCAAACCGGTTTCGGCTATAAGTGTATTTCTAATAGCACATGATCTCACTCATCTAGTGGAAATAATGAACAACATAGACTGATGAACAAGAACAGACCCAGAAACAAGGAGGCACGGATCAGACTGTCGGGCCTCAGAGGGAGGGTAGGGGAGGGTGGGGGTAAAGGGGAGAGATCAACCAAAGGACTTGTGTGCAAGCATATGCGCCTAACCAGCGGTTGGGGACAACAGGGGAGTGGGGGCATGTGTGGGGAGGGGTGTGGGATGGGAATGGGGGCATGAGGACAAATATGTGATACCTTAATCAATAAAGAAATTTAAAAAAAAGAAATGCAATACAAATATATATGTGTATGTATTATATGCCATATATAAAATATACATACATTGAAATAGTATCTTACCTTATAATAGAGAAACATGCAAATTGACCGCACCTCCGCTATGCCCACGATTGGGCCGGCAGGAGGCTGGGGGCGGGACTCCGGGTGGCATATCCGCCGTTGAGAAGTTCAAGATGGCGGTGCCAAGTGGCCGGGCCCATGCCGCTCCCGGGGGTGCCTGGGGCGATCCGCACCCTGGGGGGGCGTGGCCGGGCCCATCAGCACCCCGGGGGGGGCGTGGCCGGACCCATGCCGCTGCTCCCGGGGGTGCCTGAGGCCATCGGCACCCCAGGGGGGCGTGGCCAGACCCATGCCGCCACTCCCCGAGGTGCCTGGGGCGATCGGCACCCTGGGGGGGCGTGGCCGGACCCATGCCGCCGCTCCCGGGGGTGCCTGAAGCGATCGGCACCCGGGGGGGGGGGCGTGGCCGGACCCATGCCGCCGCTCCGGGGTGTGCCTGGGGCGATCGGCACCCCGGGGGGCGTGGCTGGGCCCATGCCACCGCTCTGGGGGGTGCCTGGGGCGATCGGCACCCCGGGGGGCGTGGCCGGGCCCATCGGCACCCCGGGGGGGCGTAGCCGGGCCCATTCAGCCGCTCCTGGGGGTGCCTGGGGCGATCGGCACCCCAGGGGGGGCGTGGCCCGGCCCCTCCCGCCGCTCCCAGGGGTCCCAGGGGCCGAGGCTTTCCGGGCCTTGGGCACCAGCGGGGAGCCTGCACCGATCGCAGGAAACCACTGGGGGTCGGCTCCTGTGATCGGTAGCAGGGACGCTGGGTGCGGCGAGCCCAAGGCCAGGAAAGCCTGGGGCGGAGGCTTTCCCGGCCTTGGGCACCAGTGGGCAGCCTGCACGGATCGCAGGAAACCACTGGGGGTCGGCTCCTTCGATCCTTAGCAAGGATGTTGGGTGCCGCTGAGCCCAAGGCCACCGCCCGGGGCCAAGCCCCGACCCTGAAAAAGGCAGAAGGCGGTGGCCACAGCCAAGGCCTGGGTCCCTGGTGCCGGCAGAAAACTGGTGCAGGCAGCCAGGTGAATGAAGGTCTATTGCACGAAGATTCAGGTGAATGAAGGTCTATTGCACGAAGATTTTATTCTTATTATGGTGAAACTAGTAGCCCGCTACTAGTTTCACCATAATAAGAATAAAATCTTGGCTTTTGCAACAACATAGATGGACCTTGAGGGCATTGTGCTAAGTGAATTAAGTCAGATAGAGAAAGACAAACTCTGTATGATCTCATTTATATGTGAAATTAAGGGAAAAATATGCACATAGGCACAGAGAATAGATTGGTGGGGGCAGGAGGTAGGGTGTGGGCAAGATGGGTGAAAGGGGGTCAAAAGGCACAATCTTCCAATTATAAAATGAATATGTCATGGGGATGTAATGTATATAACAATGACTATGTTAATAATAACTGTATTACATATTTGGAAATTGCTAAGAGAGTAGATTTTTAAAGTTCTCATCACAAGAAAAAGAACTATGGTAATGGATGTAAACTAGATTTATTGTGGTGATCATTTAATAACATATACAATTAACCAAATCATTATGTTGTACATCTGAAACAAATATAATGTTATATGTCAATTATACCTCATTTTAAAAATTTCATTAAATAAACAAATATGATAAAGAAAATTTATTGAAATATCTTTTAAAAAAAACAGATTTCATAGTAACATTTTAAAGATTTTTAAGGAGATGATTAATGTTATTCACTCTTATTCCCAACCAAAGCCTTGATATTAGTAGGAAAACTTGTGGTGTTAAGCATTTAATTCATATTGTAACGTTATAATCCTTACAAAGTAGTTCTGTCATGATTCTCCGCCGTGGTTACATTATGGACACATGAGATAAAGAGAAATGTTTTTATTTAGGGCACTCAGAGGCACTCTGATGCTTGTCCTTATTTAAGGCTTTGGGTTTTATTTGTTTGTTCATACTGTTTGGACAGCCTGAATCAGCTATCCCACCAATCACACTGTATTTTTGTTGCTGTCTCACATCTCTATGCCATAGTATGCTATCTCCCAATGCTTTGCTCCATCTCTATTCCATATCCAGCCACCACCGGTGATAATTTCAGCAATCAGAATGCTAACATATCACAGAGATCAGCAGTCTCCTATTCCCTTCTCATTGTCAAAAATGTGATTCGGGTGCTCTTTCAAATACATGAGCAACCCAATCCCAGAATCCTGTTTTTAGAATCTATATCAAGGGCAATGCACAGTATCAATTATTATATTATGCAGGGTCCTGACAGCAAACAATTACACACTCAGATGTTGAGAAGCAATTACCATCCATAGTTCTGAACACAAGCATTGTCAGAATACGCATGAGAGTTCTAACTGTGAGCAGAGACCGCTTCAGGTTAGCTATGGCTATAGGTAGAGAAATGTAGACAAAGCAAATGTAGACAAAGCAAACCCTAGCCTGGTGGGGAAAAGGGAATTTTGACCTCAGGTCTCCTCTCTGACCTAACAAGAACCAGAGGCCCAGGAATTTAGAAACAAGAAAACCCTAGGGTTTAAATAATGCTGAAAAAGAGTGAATGAACCTAAAAATTACTGTGTTTTAGAAGATGGAATATATATATATATATATATATATATATATATATATATATATATATATATATCTCCAAAAATTCAAAGAAAAGGAGGAAAGTCCTTGGTAGTAGTGTTAAATGATTTCACATGAAATGTAAAACCATTGAAAGCAAATGAAAAAAAGGGAAATGCTCAGAAGGAATTGTTACAATCTACTGCATAAATAATATCTGCTATAAACTGAATGTCTGTGTCCCCGCCCCACATAAAAACAAAAATTCACATGTTGAAAACTATCCCCCAATGTGATGATATTTGGACTGGAGGTAATTAGGGCACAATATTGGAGCCCTCATGGATGGGATTAGTGCCCTTATGAAAGAGACACAAGAGAGCTCCTTTGCCCCTCCTGCCATCTGAGGGCATGAGAAGCAAGAAGACAGCTATCTATGAAGTAAGAAGCTAGCCCAAGCCAAACACCAACTATGCCAGTACCTTGAATGTAAACTTCTTAGTCTCCAGAACTGTGACAAATAAATTTCTGACCTTTGTAAGACCACAATCTATGGTATTTTGTTGTTGTTGCAGCCCAAACAGAATAAGACAGGTACCCTGTGAATCTCCATCCAGATGCCCCTACAAGTACCCATTCAACTCCTGAAGGGCATCTTGGTTGCTTCCAACTTTTGACAATTACTGCATGAATAAAGCTGCTATTAAACACCTGTGTGTTGGTTTTTGTGTGGACTCTAGATCCTTGCCAGTTTTTGGTGTCAGTGTTTTGGGTTATGACTAAGGTTTTACCCACCTTGGTTTATAGGAAGGGAGCTGATCTATTGACTACATCAATTATTAAGCCCCTTCTATGTGTGCAGACATGTGTTAGGCAGTTAGGCAGGGAGAAATATCAATTAAAGCTCTCTTTCTTTGGCATGCCTACAACTTTTGGGGTAAAGTAAATGAGCCACATTATATTTGGGGGCTGAGCCTGGCCAGCGTGGCCCAGTGGTTGACCATCAACCTATGAAGCAGGAGGTCACGGTTCTATTCCAAGTCAGGGCACAAAGCCAGATTGTGGGCTCAGTCCCCAGTGTGGGGTGTGCAGGAAGCATCTGATCAATGATTCACTCTTTTCATTGATGTTTCTATCTCTCTCTCCTTCTCCCTTCCTCTCCTAAATCAATAAAAATATTTTTTTTAAAGTCCAAGGTATATTTGGGGCAGATATTTGTTTCAATATTGATATTTTGGGAATCTTTTTATATTGAGAGAGAGCTTTAAACAAGATCTAGAATATCATGAATTTTTGAGAGGTGGAGAGTGTCTGAGGCAGCCAACGCATCAGTTACAGTGGTGGCAACTATGACTGTAGGCTGACATTGAGAATGATTATGGCCAAATGTGGATTTCATACATTAGTCAATTTTTCTGTGGATTTAATAAACTATTTGGTGGAGTGTGAAGTTTCCCCTTCAGATAATAAAAGGTTAATGAAAATATTCCCATTCTAATGAACTATTTTAATTCATATCTCATCTTCTCAGGACACCTACATTGACCACCCTATTAATTCTTAATTGCTTCTTGTCCTTTTTGTACCCCTTCCCAGCTTTGTTTTACTCCATGACTCCTTTCACCAACTGCCATGTCATGGATTTTACTATTGTGATTTTTACGGTTTTGTTCTGTTGTGTATTGATTGGTTTTATTTTTTGTTTACTTCCTCTCCATAAAATGTAGCTCTACCAGATGATGTATTTCTATTTTATTCATTGCTGTGCTCCCTCAGCTTAGACTGTCACATTTAAGAAGTCTTTAATAACTATTTATAAAAAAAGAACAAATAAATTAATTAATTCACTTAATTTCCCAATGCTTATTAAGTGCCCTGTCATTATTGGTGATATGCCCTAATATTTATTGGACATTTGCATGTATTAGGCACTGTGATAAGAACTCTAATAAGCATTGTCTCATTTAATTCTTACAATAACCTCATAAGGAAGGTACTATTCTTATCACTTTACACTTAAAGGCTCTGAATGCTGTAGAATTGAATTAAATTGTTCAGGAGCTCACAGTAAGTGGCAGAGTTCAAATTCAATTCAAGACCCTATAGACTCCATCCTTTCATTCTCCTACCATTTGAGTGATGCCCAGCCCCTGCCCTCCAGGTGCCTTTGCAGGTAGCAGGGAGACCTGCTGAGCTTCAGAGGAGGCTTGTGCAGGAGCTACAAGAGCCTTGCTTATGATAAAGGAACAGGCTTACTCTACAATCATGTATAATTGAGAAGCCCAGATTGACCTTGGCTTCTCCTGCCACCCACCTGGAACTACCAGATTAGATAGAAAGGAGCCCAGAGCGCTCATTTCAGAGAAAATCGGAGACACTGCTTTCAGAGACTGCAGTGGCTCAGCCCCTCTGGCCCTTGTACAGGCTCCTCCCCAAGAGGCCAGCAGTAATTTGTTCAATTAGTTCACGTTGGCTGTTTCTCTATTGAAGATCCTAGGTGTCTTCTCCCCCGTGTCTTCTTTCTGCTATAAATAAACCACTCTTCCCCATTGTTCTGTTGCTGATAAACAGACAAGCAAATTTTGAAAGTCCTTGGGCCATGGAGGCTGCATCTTGTCCTATGGCTCCCCAGTCTCTTGGACAGAAAGTGAAGACTAAGGAAACAGCGCAGAGCAGAAGGTATTTGAGATTATCAAAGACTAGCATAGGTTAGAATGGGCCAGGATTCTGCCCCTACAAACATGTGTGTGGGAACATGAGACTAGGTATGTGTTCTGTATATTTCTATCTGTGTCACTGACACACATGGACAGTCTCCACCTGGATGTGCACTGATCAGGCCAGGCTGGAAATCTTTGAGCAATGCGTGTGCTTCAGTGGTTATGTCTATGCTGTCTGTGTGCTGTTTGTGTGATTCTGTATGTTGTGATCTGAATATCTGTGACTATCTGTAAGTGCCTATATGTATGTGCTTCTATTATATGTTATCCTTAAGTTCTTTGTATGACTGTGTATTGTGAGCATTTTGCGCATATGATTATTTATGAACTTGTCTGAAACAGTTCTGTGCCATTGCCATTTTCATCTAGGACATACATTTATCAGGAAGAAAAAAACAGCAAATCATCCTTCAACAATATGTGTGCTGGGTGTGTGGGTGAGAGAAAGAGAGCAAGAGAGCGAGAGAGCAAGAGATGGAGAGAGAGAGAGAGAGAGAGAGAGAGAGAGAGAGAGAGAGAGAGAGAGAGAGAGAGAGAGAATGAATAGAGAAACTGAGCATATGTATAGAAGTGTGTATATTGTTTTTAACAAACTCACACCTCTACTAATTTGGGTTTGAGTAGAAGAGATAGGGAGAAAGTAGAAAGTAAAGGCTTGAAACTCTAAGAGCATGTGTGTGTGTGTGGGGGGGGGGGTCTGTATATTTGCCCATATATGAAATAGTCTCCCTTTCTGATGTTCCTTTGGACTCAAGACCAGAACGTAGACAGGCACTTACAAACTGGATCCACATTAAGCCCTATTGGGGCCATTGGACTATATGGGTTGAATGTTCCAGTATTGCCCCAGTGCCCTGGGTTCATATTTCTTACTCTGGCCTTTAGCATTACCCATATTTATACTTAGGGAACATGGCAGCCTCATTAAGTATCCTGGTTCGGGTGCCCTCGAAATCTGCTAGTTGTCCTCCAATAGCTTTGTGGCTTACATTGATCTCTCTGAGGCCAGAACCTTAAACATAAATGAATAATAATAGTGCCTGTACATACTGCTGGCAACAGTTTAATACATGTCAGACACACAGTAAGCAACCAGTCACTGAGTCCAGTGTATACCCTTCTTCAGATGGAGGCTGACTTTCCTGACTGCCCATCCAGGTAGCTCCACATGAGAGAATACACTGTGTCAGCTGGGACAGCAGGCCTGTGCCAAAATCCTCTCAAACCTTAGTTTACGGCTTCATCACTGAGCACAGGTCACACTACCATTTACACACAAGATGAAGGTTCCCTTCCCACTGACAGGCTCCCTGACACCGCAGCGCCATGCCTGCACACATCAGGTTTTCTGGTCCCCCAGCACCCCCACATCACCTCCAGAGAAGCCAGAACTCTTAGTTGATGTCTCACCCAGCAATTGTCAATGAGCAGCGAGGCCTAGTAAGAGGTGAGGTCACCAACTTCCTCCTACTGTCCCATTGTCCCTGAGAATCACCCTAGTCTGGAACAAGAATCTACTATCAGATGTGAATTCCCATGTCTTATGTCAGTTTCCTCTTCCAGGCATCATAAAATATGGGTATTTTAACTCTATCAGCCACTCCCCTGCAAAGAAATGGGAAGTGACTGTTTCTAATGAGAAGAGCATTGGGAGACTTCTCTTTGACATCAAATTCTATGACCAAACACACTGTGTAAGTGACTTCACTTCTCAGGTTAGTAGAATGAAAAAAGAAAAGTCTCTGTCTTCTCTCCTTCTCAGACACAAAATGTATATTGACTGCTTGTAGTTGAAAGTATGTGAAAGCTGTTTGCAAACTATAGGCTGTAGGCATATAAATGGCTGTAGGAATGATTGATTGGCAGACATCTGAGCTGGTGATTAAGGTAATATTGAGCATAGAGATCCTCTTTCAAACACTGAAATAACATGCCTCAAAGGCCTGACTATGTTGATTAAATACAGTGAGATAGATCATGTTCAATAGGAGCTTAGACAATAAAATAGACACAATGGAAAAAAATGAAGACTAGTGGTTACTGGCCATATATATGATGATGAGCTGATTTATTAACATTTCTTAGTTTCAGCATGCTTGCATGTGCACACATGCACACACATAAACTACATAAATATATATATATATGCAAAAATCCCTTCCTTTTGCCTTCCATAGAGTTGAATACATGTTCAACAAATGTCAATTACATTAAGATTGACATAGGGAAATAGTCACATTAATCAGGTAAATATTAACTCTAATAGGCATCACCAATCTTATAGCATCTATCAGTTCTCAGGTCCCTAGGTGCCTTACTGAAATCTCAGATATGAGCTAATTGATTCACTTAAGATAGACTCAAAGAAATGACCAAAAGTAGGTAAAGAAAAATATTTTAATCCAAATTAAACAAATTTATAGATTAACACAACTTTTAGATCAGCCACCTTCTCCTTTCTAATGCCCACCTCAAATTTCTGGTATATCAGATTCCTAAAGATCAACCCAATATTTAAAAAACAACAGCCAAGATTTATCTGGACACTCACACTTGCCTGAAGATGTCAAATGACATAGCTGTGCCCTTACTACCTAAAGAACTCTGCTATAATATCGCAACTCTCATGGGATCATTTAATTATTCTACAAACCCTATGGATGGAATTATCATGCTTATTTGATAAAGATTAAAAATCAGGCTAGAAGGTAAGCTGTTGAAACCAGCTAGAAAGTGGTGGAGTCAGAACCCACTAGAAGTCTAGATTCAGATACTCAGAACCAGTTCATGAAGAGGCGATTCCTTAAAATGTGAGCTCCTAGAAGGAAGGGACTTTATCTGATTTTCTCCAGAAAACAGTTCAGTGTCTAACATGTTAGATAAATAAATAAATTTCATCTGGTTTACACTGAAGGGCATTTTGTGGACCACTGGATGTCTGATGGCTCCCTCTTTATCTCCCTACGATGTGAGAGCGAGGATTCCGGCAATAGCATGTGAGAAATACCTGAGGAATTTCTCCATAGAAAACAGATAACCCAACAGTGTTGGCCATTATCACTATTTATCATCTGAGACATTTCTAATATTCCTTCAATCTATGCAAAAAGAAGGGCAGCATGAGAAGGGAGAACCAGAGCAGCGTGTCCGAGTTCCTCCTCCTGGGGCTCCCCATCCCGCCAGGGCAGCAGGGCGTGTTCTTCACCCTGTTCCTGGGCATGTACCTGGCCACGGTGCTGGGCAACCTGCTCATCATCCTGCTCATCAGGCTGGACTCCCGCCTGCACACGCCCATGTACTTCTTCCTCAGCCACTTGGCCTTCTCTGACGTCTCCTTCTCATCTGTCATTGTCCCTAAGATGCTCATGGACATGCAGACTCAGGATCAATCCATTTCCCATCCAGAGTGTGCAACACAGATGTACTTTTTCATATTTTTTGGTAGTTTTGATACCCTTCTCCTTGGAGTGATGGCATATGACAGGTATGTGGCCATCTGTCAGCCTCTACATTACACCACCATCATGAGGGAGGAGCTGTGCATGTTTCTGTTGGCTGGATCTTGGCTCCTCTCCGGTGGCATTGCCCTGTCCCACACCATCCTCCTGGCTCAATTATCCTTCTGTGCTGACAACATTATCCCTCACTTCTTTTGTGACCTCGCTGCCCTGCTTAAGCTCTCATGCTCTGACATCTCCCTCAATGAAATTTTTATCTTTGCTACTGGGGGATTGATCACTATCCTGTCATTTACTGGGATTCTGGTCTCTTACATCCGCATTGGGGTATCCATCCTGAGGATCCCCACTACCAAAGGGATCTGCAAAGCCTTGTCCACCTGTGGCTCCCACCTCTCCGTGGTGTTTCTATTCTATGGAACAACTATGGCTCTGTACATTTTCCCATCATCAAGCAACTCCAATGACAAAGACATAATTGCCTCAGTGATGTACACAGTGGTGACCCCCATGCTGAACCCCTTCATCTATAGTCTGAGGAACAGAGACATGAAGGGGGCCATGGGGAAACTTTTCAGGAAGGAGATCCTTTTCTCCAAGTGACAATTACTTCTCCTTCTCAATTCTTTTTTTGTTTTGTTTTTTGTTTTGTTTTTGTTTTTGTTTTGTTTTTTAAATAAATCTTTATTTTTCAGATTATTACAATTGTTTCTCCTTTTTTTCCCCCATATCTCCCTATCACCCGGTTCCCTCCCCCCCCACCCCCCGTTGTCCTTATCCATAGGTGTATGATTTTTGTCCAGTCTCTTCCCATACCCCCCACACAGACATCCCTTTCCCCCTGAGAATTATCAATCCACTCCCATTCTATGCCTCTGATTCTATTATGTTCACCAGTTTATTCTGTTCCTCAGATTTTGAATTCACTTGATTTTTAGAATCACTTGTTGATAGATATGTATTTGTTGTTCATAATTTTTATCTTTACTTTTTTCTTCTTTTTCCTCTTTTTAAAGAATACCTTTCAGCATTTCATATAATACTGGTTTGGTGGTGATGAACTCCTTTAGCTTTTTCTTATCTGTGAAGCTCTTTATCTCCTTCAATTCTGAATGATAACTTTGCTGGGTAGAGTAGTCTTGGTTGTAGGTTCTTGCTATTCATCACTTTGAATATTTCTTGCCATTCCCGTCTGGCCTGCATAGTGTCTGTTGAGAAATCAGCTGACAGTCGTATGGGTGCTCCCTTGTAGGTAACTAACTGTTTTTCTCTTGCTGCTTGTAAGATTCTCTGTCTTTTGCCCTTGGCATTTTAATTATGATGTGTCTTGGTGTGGTCCTCTTTGGATTCCTCTTGTTTGGGGTTCTATGCGCTTCCTGAACCTGTAAGTCTATTTCTTTAACCAGGTGGGGGAAGTTTTCTGTCATTATTTCTTCAAATAGGTTTTCAGTATCTTGCTCTCTCTCTTCTGGCACCCCAAAAATTCGGATATTGGTACACTTAAAGCCATCCCGGAGGCTCCTTATGCTATCCTCACACTTTTGGATTCTTCTTTCTTTCCACCTCTCTGGTTGGGTGTTTTTTTCTTCCTCATATTCCAGATCTTTGGTTTGACTCTTTGGGTGCAGTGGTCTACTCTGTATATTCTTTATTTCAGACAGTGTATGCATAATTTCTGACTGGTCCTTTTCCATTTTTTTGGTATTCTCATTTAGGTCCTTGAAGGTCTCTTCAAGTTTCTCAGCGGTTTTTAGAAGATTCTTGAGTAACCTTATAAATATGGTTCTGAACACTGTGTCATCCATTAGTTTGCTTTCATCTATCTCTCCTACTTGTGACATACTTGAATGTCTCCACATTTTGGCTGCCTCCCTGTGTTGATGGAGTGGCTTTGTGTGGTCGGTGACCTATAGGGGCCGGTAGCTCAGCTTTCCCAATCACCCTAGGTGGTCGCTCTTGGTACACCCCTTTGTGGGCTGAGTGGAAAGTCTTGGTGTAGTTAAAAGCCCTGATTGCTGTTGGTACACTGGGAGGAATTGACGTCCGATCCAATTCGTTGTGAGGGCCTGCTGTGTCTATAACGGAAGAATTGCTGTGCTGGAGACACAGTAGGGCTTTGGTGCTCACTGAGTCTGCCTCTTGAATGTGTCCCTTATGAGAGTGGTTGAAATCTGGTGTCGTCCACACCGACAGAAAAGTCACTCTCACTCTCCGACCAATGGCCGAGAGTCCCGTAGGCGTCTGGGTCCCCCGCGTGTCCCCAGAAACTGGAGTTCAGAGTGGTTGGGATTGTTGGTATCACTTGCGGGAATTGATCTCCAAGCCAGTTGGCTGTGAGGATCAGCAGTGTATCTGCTGGGAGAGCTTCTGTGCTCAGCTTGGATGAGGCAGAGTCTCAGGGTGGCGCAGACAAGCTTTGGTTTCCCGTCTGCTCCGTTCTAAGAGGGGCAGTTTCTCCGTGCCCGAATTAATGGCTGCGCGCTTCTGAGAGAAGGCAGCTTTTGAGCCTCTCCCGCTGCCTAACAGACCAGTTTCTCCCCTGCTGGGGCTGGATTTCAGTGCAGACCAGAGGTTTTGTTTTTCTCCCGAACGAGAAATCCAGCCACTGGGAGGGCTGTGCTCAGCTAGGATGGGGCGGAGTCTCAGAATGGCGCAGACAAATTTGGTTTCCGTCAGCACCGCCCTAAGAGGGTCGGTTTCTCTATGCCCTAATCAATGGCTGCACGCCTCTGAGAGAAGGCAGCTTTCGAGCCTCTCCCGCTGCCAAACAGACCAGTTTCTCCCCGACCGCAGCTGGATTTCAGTGCAGTCGGGAGGTTTTGTTTTTCCCCCAAACGAGAAAACTAGCCACGCAGGTTCTGCTGCCCTCCCTCTCAGCGCGCTGCGAGCAAGCCTGCCGCGTATTCAGCCGCCCGCCCTTTCCGCGCTCACGGATCTCCACACCTCCACAGCTCCTGAGGCTCAGCGTCCCCCTCTCTTTTTTTCTCTAGTTGTAGGTTTTCCACTCTGCCAGCTTTCCGGTGGTTCTGGACAGTGTGCGCTCTGTTTTCCAGTTGTAGTTTCAAAATTGTTGTGGTAGGCAACAGTGAGGTGTTTACCTTATGCCGCCATCTTGGTTTCTCCTCATTCTCAATTCTTAGTTCACCAAAAGTCACTGTGGAAAACTATGCAGGGGATTATCCTTGCTACTGACACACCCATCTCAGCTCCATGTTTCAGTAACCTGTTTTGACTGTTATTACTGTTTGCTTCTGATGAACCCACTCGCTTCCTATAGGCACAGACTCACCAACTGTGCTCTTTGAACCAACTTCTCTTTGCTTTAGCTTTTTATTTTTTGTCTCTGTATGCTTCCATAAGCCTTGGCATTTGATACATACAATAGCACCATTATCTCAGTTGTCTTTAAAGCACCCAATTTCTTTTAAGTCAGGAGTAGAAATTATCATCCTTTAAAATTACAGGAAATACTGTAAAATTATTTCCTGTAATTTTAAAGGATGATAATTGCTACTACCATAACTTACTAACCACAAAGCTATTAGCAATGCCTATTGCACTGCTCCAATGGCTTCTTAACTAGTTTCATCAAAACCTTTTGTGTTCACTCCAATATTTTCTCCACATAGCAAAGAGTGGGATTTTAAGTGCAAATTTGATTATTTCATTGTCTCAATCTCATTTCTCTTTGAGCTCCCTAATTAGTAAATCAAATTTCTTAACATTGCCAGGTCCCTGCCTAGTCCTCTTCTATCTCATATTCTACTCTCCTCCCTCACTTTATTCCAGATATACTGGTCATCTCTCTTTCCCTTAAACATACCATGTTGTATTCTGCCTGAGGCATTTGCCCATGTTGGTTTATCAAACCAACCCCCATAATATAGCTTATTCCTGCTCATTCTTTAGATATCTTAACTATCACCTTTGATTCTGATACCTTGGAAACTAGATTATGTTCTTCATTATACAATTCTATAGTACTCAGTGCTCAGACCACTAGTAATTATTTAATTACATGTTTCTTCTGCTGCTAAAATATAAACGTTGTGAAGGAGGGAATAGTGATTGTGTTGTTAATTGTTGTGTCCTCAGTACCTCGCATATTGTAAAACTGTTGGAAATAAATTACATGTATCAATAATAAAAATAAAATAAATAAAATAAAATTACAGTATTTCCTTATATTAATGAATAGACCAAAAAAATCTTGTTTTGATACATATTTCCTCTTTAATGTAAAAGAAATTTTGACTGCAAATGTATTTGGTGTTTAAATTTGTTAGGCATTCTTATAAACTGTATCCTCTCATTCTTGAAGTTGAAGAATATGGAAAATGTCTAATGTGATGTGGTTTGGAAACTTTTGTAGTGTTTATGTGGATATCTCATGTGAGTTTGTATCAATACTTGTGTAACTCAGTGGTGTAGATCAGTGGTCGGCAAACTGCGGCTCGCGAGCCACATGCGGCTCTTTGGCCCCTTGAGTGTGGCTCTTCCACAAAATACCACGGCCTGGGCGAGTCTATTTTGAAGAAGTGGCGTTAGAAGTTTAAGTTTAAAAAATTTGGCTCTCAAAAGAAATTTCAATCGTTGTACTGTTGATATTTGGCTCTGTTAACTAATGAGTTTGCCGACCACTGGTGTAGATAATTCGAACACTTGAAATGGCTGCATAAGAATTAATCATAATCCATATGTCAGCAATGGGATCCTTAGTTCCACCCTCAATTTGTCAAACATGTTTTTCCAGATCTAGGAATCTCAATTTAACTCCAAAGTTTAAGGTAAGGACATTCAGAATGCTGGCTTACTGAATGGAGCAGCTGACTAATTAAACGCTTCTTACGGTTTCCTAAAATCTAAACACAATACAAAACTTCTGCCAGATTACTCTTATGTGAGGCTGAGGTTGAGGTCATTTAAATTAAGCGATTAAGAGCAACACATGTAACTGAATCAAGATGCATGTCCTGAAAATAAACATCTACACCTACACTGGGGATTGCTATAGATAACTGATATGGAGGAAAATTCTGCCAAAACTTTGCAAATAACTGAAAGAACTTCATATCCTTGGGAGCCCTGTAGATAATGCAATGTGGACCAAACATAAGGAATCATCCCTTGAGGAAGCGATGGAATAGGGCAGATGTAACTCTGATCTCCAGTCATTTGGATGGTGACTGGATGGGAAAAGCTTACTCTTCCAAGGGAATCTGCTCTGAAAAACAAAGATGGAGAAAAATAATATTTCTACGTTAAATTCTGCTGTGAAATACATTTGTGTGGAAAGGCATCCCTGTTGTGAAATTGTGTTAATTAAGATAATGAGAAGTGGTCTCAAAGAAGATGTCTCTGATGGCTGAGGGGACCCCTGCTTCTTTCTTATTTCTCTTATTTTTAATAAATCTTTATTGCTGAAAGTATTACATATGTCCCTTTTTTCCTTTTCATTTACAGTTTTATTGACATACTAGAGACCCGGTTCACAAAATTTGTGCACGGGGGGTGGGGAGTGGAGGAGGGTGTCCCTCTGTCCAGCCTGCACCCTCTCCAATCTGGGACCCCTCCAGGGATGTCCAACTTCCCATTTAAGCCCGATCCTGGTTTGATGAGGCCTAAACGGGCAGTCGGACATCCTTCTCACAATCCAGGACTGCTGGCTCCCAACCACTTCTGCTTGCCAACCTGATTACCCCCTAACCACTCCCCTCCCAGCCTGATTGATGCCTAGCTGGTCGCCTGCCAGCCCGCTAGCCCCTACCTACCCTCCCCTGCTGGCCTGGTCACCCCTAACTGCCCTCTCCTGCCAGCCTGGTTGCCCCTAATTGTCCTCCCATGCAAGCCTGGTCGCCCCCAACTGCCCTCCCCTGCTGGTCCAGTCACCCCTAACTTCCCTCTTTGCCATCCTGGCCGCCCCTAACTGCCCTACCCTGCCGGCCAGATTGCCCCTAACTGATCTACCCTGCTGGCCAGGACACCCATAACTGCCCCCCTTGCTGGCCTGTTCTCCCCTAACTGCTCTCTCCTGCTGGCCTGGTTACCCCCAACTGCCCTCCCCTGCAGGCCTGGTTCCCCCCAACTGCCCTCCCCTGCAGGCCTGGTCCCCCCCCCAACTGCCCTCCCCTACAGGCCTGGGTCCCCCCCAACTTCCCTCCCCTACAGGCTTGGGTCCCCCACAACGGTCCTCCCCTGCAGGCCTGATCACCCCCAACTGCCCTCCCTTGCAGGCCTGGTCCCTCCCAACTACCCTCCCCTGCTGGCCTGATCGCCCACAACTGCCCTCCCTTGCAGGCCTGGTCCCTTCCAACTGCCCTCCCCTGCTGGCCATCATTGAGGGTGGGGAAGTCAATTAGCATATTCCCTCCTTATTGGCTGTGGGTGCTGCCATATTTGAGGGCGGGCAGTCAATTGGCATATTCCCTCTTTATTGGCTGTGGGGGCTGCCGTTTTTGAGGGTGGGGCAGTCAATTAGAATATTTCTGGTCGAGCAGAAAATGGCGACGGAATAAACAGACGTGTTCCAAGCCTTGTCCCAGAGCAGAAAGAAAGAACAGCTGAGGGTCTCACGGGGAGTGTTTGTTGGCAAATTAAGGGACAGCTAAACTCCAGGATTAGGTGGGGGTCTGCTGGACGGGGTTCCCCTGACCGGGCAGCACCCACTGCTGCTGGGTCCCCTACCGGAGCTACAGGTTCGGATGCGGAGACCGTGCCATCTTGAAGGGGAAAGTGGATCTTTTTTTTTTTTTTTTACTTTTTTTTTTTATTGAGGTATTATATGTGTACATATCTTACCATTCCCCCCCCACCCCATGCCCATACATGCCCTCACCCCCCAGAGTTTTGCGTCCATTGGTTATGCTTATATGCATGCATACAAGTCCTTCGTTTGATTTCTTATCTCCCCCACCTCTCCCTAACTTTCCCCCTGTAATTTGAAAGTCTGTTTGTTGCTTTACTGTCTCTGTATCTATCTTTTTGTTCATCAGTTTATAATGTTCTTTATTATCCATAAATGAGTGAGATCATGTGGTATTTTTCTTTCATTGACTGGCTTATTTCACTTAGTATAATATTCTCCAATTCCATCCAGGTTGCTGCAAATGATGAGAATTCCTTCTTTTTTATGGCAGCATAGTATTCCATTGTGTAGATGTACCACAGTTTTCTCCTGAAAATCCACAACTGCGGCAACCACTGAACAGCTGTGAGCCCCATAACACCGGTCCCCAATTGGCACAAACACACGGATTCAAAGGAGCTCTTCACTCTATCACAGAAAGGTCAGATTTCACCTGGGATAGGTGAGGTCTCTGGTCCCCGCAGGAGAGAGAAACGCATGCTTTGCGGGAACTGGAGTACCGGGGAAGTCTGTGCCTAGAAAAATCCATGGCTGTGGGGGCTGGTGTGATCTGTGAATGCAGAAGGGGGTCCTCAGAGCTGCTAACAGAAGGGATCTCTAAAAAGCAACCTATTTTGATCTGACGTGGAGGGAAGACTAAGAATTTCAAAGGTGTGCTGGCTGCTTAGACTTGCGTGCAGACCCATTGTTCGCACACTTGGGCTTTTTCCTCTTCAAATCCTTGCTTCTGATGACTAAGCCCAATACATAGGATCACCAAGTTGGGGACACCCTGGGAGACTGCAGGGGAAAGTTGTTTTTCTGGAACCTGGGGATCGGAGCAGGGAGTAACCATAGGAGAGCCAGCTCTGAGGCAGCCCACTCCCACAAACCGGTATTGAGTGCCACAGGGAAAGAAGGATCTAAACACAGCCTAGACAGGCCAAATAGATCCAGAAGTCAATCCAGACACACTGCCACCCAGGGGCTGAATCACAAATTGACTCTTGTGTAATCAAAAATAAAGGAATATGAGAAATTTAGACACCGCCTGCTTAAAAATCAGGACTGGCTTACAACACTGAAGAGCAGTGGAATGCAAGGAACTGCAATACTGTCCGGACTGGGAAATAGGTGTGCCAAACAGAACAATAAAGGAAGTGAATAACCTTCACTACTGCACATTTTATTTTTTTGTTTTCATTTTTTGCATCTTTTACTTAAGAAACTAATTTTTTTCTTTTTTCCTCACTTGATTTTACCTTTTTAATTATTATATTTTTATTTTCAATCAGTATTATTACTACTACAATTTTACCTTTTTTTAAGTGTCATTTTATTTTCTCTTTATTTTACTTTGGGATTAGTGTTCTACATTCTATTTTCATCTTTCCTTTAGCATTGTTTTACTCTATATCAACTCTACCTCTATGCCATCACTCTCTTCCTAACCTTTCCCCTTTTGGTGTCCTGTTTATCTTATCCCTTTCCTGCTTTAGATTTTCCCTATTCTTTCTGTTTACCCCCTGTTATATATATTCTTTCACCCTATTTATATATATAATTTCCAATCCCCTGCTTCAAGTCCATATACACCTTTCTCTTCGCTGTCTTAACTATCCAAAAAATTGTTTTTCTCTCTGTCCTTTTGTTGTTGTTTGCATGAATGTTGATTATATCGAATTTTTATGCCTTTTTGTGAGATTGTTTTGCTTATTCTTTTTGTTTGTTTGTTTGTTTTTGTTTGCTTTGTTTTTGTTTGTTTTTTGCTTCTGTTTTCCCTCACCTCACTTGATATTAGTTGGTATTATAGTTTGTATTAATCACCAGCTACTTGTTGCTGGCATTTACTGGGATTAGTGGTTGTTCTATTGGAGTTTTCTCCCTATATATATACTTTATTCCCCTTTTCTTTCTTAGGCTCTTTCTCATCTCTTTTACTTTTTTTTTCCTTTTCCAATTTCATTTTGGCACTCCTTATTTTTTTCCTTCTTTTTCCTCCTCTTCTTTCTCTCCTATCCTCTAATATGCCTTTCTCTGTTGTTCACCTTTATTTTGGGTTATTAATATCGTGAATACATATCTCTTCAGTGCCTTGTGTGTTGTACCTGGTTGTGTTGTATTTTTTGCCTTTAAATCAATGCAGGAGAGAGAGAACCACATAACCAGACACCCAGAGAAGAGAGACCATGGGGAGACAAAGAAATAGCCTGCATATAACAGAAAAGCAGGCATCACCAGAAAAGCAAGTAAATGAAATGGAGGCAAGCAACCTGTCAGAGAAAGAATTCAGAGAAATGGTCATAAGGTGGCTGAAAAGAATGGAAGACAAATTCGACAATATGAGTAAGAACCAAGAGGAAATGAAGAAAAACCAAGAAGAAATGAGAAATGACATCGCTGCTGTAAAGAACTCAATAGAAAGCACCAAGAGTAGACTAGAAGAAGCAGAGGACCGCATAAGTGAACTAGAAGACAAGATGGAAAAAAATACCCAAATAGAACAGCTTCTAGAAAAAAAAAATTAGAAAGCATGAGGAGAGCCTAAGGGAACATCGGGACAACACGAAACAAAACAACATCCAAATAATAGGGGTACCAGAAGGAATGGAAACTGAGCAAGGAATAGAAAACATGTTTGAAGAAATAATAACAGAAAACTTCCCTGATATAGGGAAGAAAAAACCCACACAAATCCAAGAAGCTCACAGAGTCCCAAGCAAAATGAACCCCAAAAGACCGACGCCAAGGCACATTATAATTAAATTGGCAAACACCAACGACAAAATAAGAATCTTAAAAGAGGCCAGAGAGAGACAGTTACATACAAAGGAACCCCCATCAGACTAGCAACTGATTTCTCAACAGAAACTCATCAGGCCAGAAGGGAATGGAATGAAATATACAAAGTCATGCAAAGGAAGGGTCTGAATCCAAGAATACTGTACCCAGCAAGGCTATCAATCAAAATTGAAGGTGAATTCAGGAGTTTCACAGACAAAAAATAACTAAGGGAGTTTATAACCACCAAATCAGCAATGCAAGAAATTCTAAAGGGTCTGCTGTAAAAAAAAAGAAATAGGAAGCGAAGAAGGAACACAGGAGTAAAGAATAAAAATGGCAACAAATAAGTACCTATCAATAATAAATTTAAATGTAAATGGATTAAATGCCCCAATTAAAAGACATAGGGTAAGAGATTGGATAAGAACACATGACCCATATATCTGCTGTCTACAAGAAACCCACCTCAGAAAAAAAGACGCACACAGACTGAGGGTGAAGGGATGGAAAAAGGTTTTCCAGGCGAATTGAAGTGAAAAAAAAGCTGGGGTAGCAATACTTATATCTGACAAATTAGATCTCAAAGTGAAGGACATAACAAGAGATAAGGAAGGCCATTTCATAATACTAAAGGGAGCAATCCAACAAGAAGAAATAACTCTGGTAAACATATACACACCCAATACAGGAGCACCCAAATACATAAAAAAAAAAAAAACTCCTGGAGGACATCAAAGGAGAGATTGACAGCAATACAATCATAGTAGGAGACTTTAATACCCCACTATCACCATTGGACAAATCCTCTAAATAAAAAATCAGCAAAGAAACATCAATGCTAAATGACTCACTAGACCAGATGGAATTAATTGACATCTTCAGAACATTTCACCCCAAAGCCACAGAATATAAATTCTTCTCAAGTGCACATTGGTCATTTTCAAAGATAGACCATGTATTGGGTCACAGGCGAAGTCTCTTCAAATCCAAAAAGATAGAAATCATATCAAGCATCTTCTCAGATCATAGTGGCATAAAACTGGAAATCAACTACAATAAAAACATTCCCAAAAAATCAAACACATGGAGACTAAACAGCATGCTATTAAACAATGACAGGGTTACCAGAGAGAACAAGGAAGAAATAAAAAACATCACGGCAACAAATGACAATGAAAACACAACAATCCAAAATCTATGGGACACAGCGAAAGCAGTCTTGAGAGGGAATTTCATAGCTCTACAAGCCTACTGCAAAAAAAACAAGAAACAATTGTAATAAATTACCTAACCCTACAACTCAAAGAGTTAGAAAAAAGAGCAACAAGAAAAGGCCAGCGTAAGCAGAAGGAAGAAAATAATAAAGATCAGAGCGGAGATAAACATCATTTGAATTTACCCATGAGCTCCTTCAAATCCTGCCTCTCTGTCTTCTATTAAAAGGAAATGAATAGCCTGATTTTTATGCTTATGATTTCACTAAATTTCTACAGTTTCATTTTTATGTGTACACATCTCTCTCTCTGTTTCTGTCTCTCTTTCATTGCTTGTAAATATGCATATTTACATATGTATGCAGGAGACCAGGATTTATAGAAACCGTGGCCCATTCCCCAGGGTCCCATTGTGATGGTGGGATATAATGCCCCTCAATCTTTTGTTCAGAGAGTGAAAGTATTAGCGTGTTTCTGGTATTCTTGAAATAGCACTGGGTTCAGAAACAAGAGAGATTCACTAACACACTCAACTTCCAGTTCGGTTTGTTATGAACTCGGAATTGCATTTTCCCTGATGTCAACTGAGAAGACAAAAACCTTTTGGAATCACCATGTCCCAGTAGCTGCTTTGTGGTTATTATCATTGTTCCTCCAAGGATGAACTCTCCAAGTGCCTGTTATCAACAAACAGTTTTCCCCTCAAGGGAACCAAAGGCAAAAAAGCAATTATTCCAGTTTGTCTCTAATTTGGAGGGGGCGGTGTAGAGTTGGCCACTCACCACCCCCTGGGTTTTCTCCTTAATCTATTAAGTTAGAACCCACACCCATTGCTCAGAGTGTTAAACAAGTGTGTGTCTGCATATCTTTCCCATTTGGGTTTGAACCAAGAATTCTTCTCCCTGCTGTGATGTACTTTGAAACCTGAGAGGCTCCACCTGCTTCACTGTATTATATGTCTTCTAGAGAGAAAAAGTGGAACCTTCCCATGCTGCAGCTGAAGGTGTAAGTGCTCATCACCTAAAAGGCAGTATCAGAGCAGGAGTGGAATTCACTATTCAGTAGTGTGATTGCATGTGTCTGTGTGTTTGTGTGTGTCCAATGTAAGTTACTGATCTCTAGCCTGTCCCTGCAGCACCTCACACCAAAGTATAATAGAGAGCTCCATGTAGATTAATTTTTTATCTCAAATTGATCCTCCATCTAATTTTTCATGGAATAGAAAAAACATACTTCCTCTTATCATTCATCCCCCATTAAGTCTTATTGGTTTGGCCTCCAATTTTATCCCAATTCTGTAATGATCTTCATCTTCTGCCATAATCCAGGTATAAGCAGGTAGCACTTTTATACCTGAACTACTGCTATATCATCCTAATATTTCTGCTTACACTCTTGCCTTGCTATAATCTGTTCTCTGCCCAGGAGCCAGCATACTATTTAAATGTCTGCATTCATTCCTTTCCTTAAAGATTTTCATGAGTGTTCTGTTGCTCTGAGAATAGAATACAAACTTTCCATTATGGCAGAAAAGACCTTACATAATCTGGTTCCCAGATGAATCTCCAACCGCATAACGTTCCCATGCTGATATGCTCCTGAATTTTCTCTGTTCCTCAAACACCATAGCCCTGTCTTCTCCACTTAACTAGAATGACCATTTTTATAATCTCCACGTGACATGTGTTATTTTTCAGGACTCATCTTAAAAAACACATAAGATAAGGTTTCCTCACCACCTTAGCCTCTTGTAATTGGACAATATCTATCAAAATTGTGAATGTACATCCTCCTATTCCATTTCTAAGTTTTATCCTTCAGATATACACTGAGTGGCCAGATTATTATGATCTCTGAATGCATAATAATCTGGCCACTCAGTGTACACTGACCACAGAGTTGGGATTTTAAAATAAGGTTTTCCATGTATAAGAATTGCATTGGGTAGGTAGAAATAAGCAGAGGACTTACTAGCCAGAGGCTTGGGGCCACTATCTCCTGGTCCCTTAATATATCAAGATTTGCAAGCTTTCCCTTATACATAAGTACACTGAGTGGCTCTAACTTAAATGCATTCAGAGATCGTAATAATCTGGCCACTCAGTGTATATACTAATGGGAAAATGGCATATGAAGAACATTATTGGTGAAATATTGTTAGACACAGAAGAATATTAGAAACAACCAAAATTTCCCTCAGACAGATAGCTAGTTCTTTCATTGTGGTAGGTAAACTGATTACTATTAACATGGGAATGACTAGCAAAACTGAATGTGCAATTCATCTCAGGTAACAACATTAAATTAACAGGACTTTTAATATAATAGACTAAAAATGTATGAATTTTAGAGATAATTTCAGTCAAATTGGGAGAATTGGTAGATAATGTAAACTTTAGTTAACCCACAAGATGAATCATGAGTCCTACAGTGAGACACTTTCTCGGCTCTCAAAGAGAAGGATCTTTAGATTGAATATTTACATAATATGTGGATTCTATTTTTTAATAGATAGATCATGCTGTTTTCTTTCCCTATTATTTTGTGAGTGTTCACATGGGCAAGTCTAAGACTAATTGACCTGAAAAAAAGAGAGAGAAATGATAGTATTGGCAAAGTATAAGAAGTGTTAGAATCTGACAAGAAAAATATCAGTTATGAATCACTGGCATAAAACCTAGGGTAGGAACCCGAAATAAAGGTGGGCACTTACAAACTTTATTCTTTGGCAGATCCAAGATATGACTGGGGAATTTCCTGGTGTTCTGAGAACTTAAATAAGAGTGATCTGGTAAGAACTATGGGAATAAGGTGGGAATTTGGAAGAGGAACAGACATTTTTCTCCACATTCCATGACGATTCATTTAGAAAGAGTGATGCTAGATTGAAAATGTTGAGGAGTGGAAAGGAATTATCTTAAAGGAAGGACTGATGGCTATGTAATAAACTATTTCTCTAGATTTATTATGTTATTGACATAGATTCTTCTCCTTAATACCTTTGTGTTATATGTGATGTTTCCACCAAGCCCTCAAATTCTGATTTCTGGGAGATCCAGGGTTGTCTAATCTTAACCCAATCCAAGGAAATAAAGCATGGTATAAGAAGAACTAATGAAATAATTTCTGGAGATAGAAAAATATAATAAAAAGCCAAAGCATGTGTGAGAAGCATAAGAAGGTTAAAAAAGGAAAAGAGCCTCTGGCATGGCCTCTATTATGTTTCTAATAACTGGTTACTGACCTAGCCTTGCCCCTAATTTACTAATCTCAGATTTCTCTCATGAATTCCTAGACTTCTCAAATTTGAACCTGACCTGACATAATCATCATTCTGATGGTTCGTGGTTTTTCCAGAAAAGATTGCATTGGTTTCTAGGTGGACATATACTATCCTGATATCAGAATACCATTATCCCGTTAGTGGGCAAAAAGTATGAGTTATTTGGGTTAAAATTCATTTACTGACTAATTGTTATATTTCTATTATGTTGTAGTCATAATGATTTCACATTTTTTCACATCTCCATCTCTTTTTTCATCTACAACAAAATAGAAGATCATGAGGAGGAATAATCAGAGCAGTGTGTCTGAGTTCCTCCTCCTGGGGCTCCCCATCCGGCCAGAGCAGCAGGGCATGTTCTTTGCCCTGTTCCTGGGCATGTACCTGACCACGGTGCTGGGCAACCTGCTCATCATCCTGCTCATCAGGCTGGACTCTCGCCTGCACACACCCATGTACTTCTTCCTCAGCCACCTGGCCTTCACTGACATCTCCTTTTCATCAGTCACAGCTCCAAAGATGCTCATGAATATGCATACTCAGGATCAATCCATCTCCTATGCTGGATGCATTTCCCAGGTGTATTTCTTCATATTTTGGGGGGATCTTGATAGCTTCCTTCTCACCTCAATGGCCTATGACAGGTATGTGGCCATCTGTCACCCCCTCCACTATACAACCATCATGAGTCAGAGCCGATGTGTTTTGCTAGTAATTGTGTCCTGGGCCCTATCTTGTGCTAGTGCCCTTTTGCACACCCTCTTCCTGGCCCGTCTTTCTTTCTGTGGAGACAACACTCTCTCGCACTTCTTCTGTGATCTCTCCACCTTACTGAAGCTGTCCAGCTCAGACACCACAGTCAATGAGCTGCTTATCCTCACCGTGGGAGTGGTGATCATTACTGTGCCATTCATATGCATCCTAGTTTCTTATGGCCGCATTGGGGCCACCATCTTGAAAGTCCCCTCCACCGAGGGCATCTGCAAAGCCTTGTCCACATGTGGCTCACATCTCTCTGTGGTGTCTCTGTACTATGGAGCAATCATTGGGCTGTACTTTTTTCCTTCATCCAACAACTCTACCAATAAGGATGTCATTGTGGCTGTATTGTACACCCTGGTCACTCCCATGCTAAATCCCTTTATCTACAGTCTGAGGAATCGGGATATGAAAGGGGCTCTGGGAAATATACTCAGTAGAGGAACATGTTCCTCATGATATGCACTGTTTCTCCCTATTGATTGGATATATGATCTGCTCATCCTGCACATGCAACGTGAGCATCCTTTCCTCTCCAAATAGCTGCTTCGTAGTGAATCTCGAAGTGGCAACCAATCTTCTGTCTCTGTTTCAGCTTGGACTTAGTTTTCTTCTCTGTTTAGTTTTCTTGTTCATTTTGGAATCATGCAAAAGGTATATTAAAAACATACCTGCACAGCTATCCTTTCCTAAATGTCTTTTTTAAGTTTTCATATGATATCCCTTGTCCTACAAATAGTGTATATAGTCACAGCTTTATTTTTTATATTCTCCAAACTTTATATAGACAACACAAATATTTATTCTGGCAGTTTCATGACTTTATTTGAGTGTTTAATTTTTAATACATTTGGAATTTATTTTTTACAAATGATATTACTTAGAAATTGAGTTTTATTTTTGTTTCTAGTTTCTTATCACTTGTCCAAATTTGGGTTTTCAGTTATGTTTTTAGATTGACATTTTAAGCTAACAAAATAACTTAAAACAGTGTCAGTGAACTTCTCTGGGTTTTTTAAATTTCCAATGGAGTTCAGGAAGTTGTGGGAGCATTTGTGGTTAGTCCAATGATTGAATCTACTACCAGCATTTAGTGGTCAGTGGCCAGTAATGATGAATGGTTTGAAATGCACAAGAAATCTTGCCCAACAAAGAACTGCCCTATTCAAAGTGTTAAGAGTAACCCACGGGAAAACACTGATAGCCAAACATGCAAATATTTCCCCATTTTCTTATGATCACTTTCCTTTTCTTTTTAACAGTGTATTGCTTTATTGGGGTGGGGTTGAGAGGGGAGAAACCATAGTGAGGAACGAAATCAATTAAAGGAATACTAACTCAGGAAGCATTAATGTTAAAATAGTAGTACACAAAATGGTTAACTGCAATCACTTTCTTAAAAGGACATAATTCGTGCAAGAAAAACTTTAATTGCCATTGCAAAAAACATCTGGATGAAGTAGAAATTGTTTTCAATAACACTGGTAGAGAATATGTTCTAGAAATTGAAGGTAACTGGATGTAACATGCTGGCAGCAATTTAATAGAACAGTCCCAGATGGTTAGGTTGAGGCCAACACCTAATGAGGACAAAAGCCTTGTCTATGGGGAATTTTGGATGAAACCTGGAGAAATATTACACTGTACATAAAACAAATTGAAGAGTTGCCCCAAGTGTTGTAAAGTTTCATATAGTAAAAGTTTTTTTCAACATGCACTTCAATTTCACAGTAAGAGTGGCATAGGATGCCTAAACACAGAAGAAAGCATTCATGCAAGATACCTAACTCCTTGATATAATAATGCATACAGTTCAAAATGATTACACTATCATTACATCTAGGGCTTTCTGTGACTACAATGGGGTGGATATGGAAAGCATGGCCCCCGGTATCAACATCTAAAAAGCAGCAACCATCTTCTTTCATGTGTGTTTCCTTTTTGTGTTTTTTTCTTCATTTTTTCTTAAGCAACTCTGCTGCTGTTGCTGCTTCTTAGCAAAACTAGTAAAAACAAAGTTGTAATCATAGAGCATAGCACTCTGGCAATCAAGATATTTAAAACCTTCAATCTTCTAGGGCAATGGTCGGCAAACTCATTAGTCAACAGAGCCAAATATCAACAGTACAATGATTGAAATTTCTTTTGAGAGCCAAATTTTTTAAACTTAAACTTCTTCTAACGCCACTTCTTCAAAATAGACTCGCCCAGGCCATGGTATTTTGTGGAAGAGCCACACTCAAGGGGCCAAAGAGCTGCATGTGGCTCGCGAGCCGCAGTTTGCCGACCACGGTTCTAGGGCAAAGAAAGCACTGTGCGACATTTAAAACTCTGGTTTACAAACAAGGTGGTCACAAATTTTTCTGGCTTGAAGACGTCCAAACTTTCCTGATTAAGTCTTCATAGGAGGTCTGACTTAAGTTTGTTTCAAAGCTAACATAAGAAAATTTTGGTTCTGGAGTGATGTGAATTGTCCAATACGTTCCATTCAATTTCATGCCATTCATCGAATACCCACAAAGATTGAACATTGTGGCATCAATGACAGAACCTGGTATCAGTTCACAAATTCCACTCTCATGAGTGACATCCTTTGCAGTAACACCATCTTTCATGTAGAACTGGTCCATAACTGCTGGGTCAAGCTCACTCATCAGAATTTCCAGGGTTTGATCTGGCTGACTGATTACCCTACTCTCTGGGAAGTCTAAAGTACCAACAGTCAGAATTCATACGTCCCATGCAATATGCTGCTCCATTTGGGAAAACTGCATTAAGAAACTCTATTTCTTCCTTGAAATTCTGGTGTGGGCACCCTTGGTGAGAAGCTTTGAAATTCTTACGAGAATAAAAGAAGCTTTGAATTGAGTCAAACCCACTGTAACCTCTAGCAAGTTTCAACAGGGGAACCAGTGCTTTCAGCAAGAGGGTGGTATCACATGTCTTCAAAATGAAACATCTCTTGGAGACAAACATGTTACTCTCACTGAGTCCACAAGCTTCCTGCTTGTCAGTTTTTGTCACACTTAGGATTGAACACTGCACACCCTTCAAAAGTATGTCCCACTCGGATCTTGGGATGATGTGAATATCCCCAGATTCTGACTTACATTGAGTTGCTGCTTGGAGAACCAAACCTCCAGTAGCTTCTCAGTCCCTTTGAAAAAAATGTGCAGCTTCCATCACCATGAGACTAGCGAACAACTAACTAACCACCACAGAAAATCACTAAATTAAATCTCTTCTCCCGCTGCTGCGGATTGTTCCAGCTTCCTTTTTTTTTTTTTTGGCTACAGTTTTATGTTAACTTTTTAAAAAATAATAATTAATAAAATTTTCCCAGCTTTGTGTGTGTGTGTGAGTGAAAAGTTGAATGTGAGTCTGTTGGAAAAAGCTGATACACTTCAGTCTCTCATAGTTGGCTGTTTCCCCGTTAGAGAGAGCAGAGCGAGCACTAGCTAATACTGTGGAAGCACCTTAGGATCACTTTCAATGTTTCTTTGAAATACATGGTAGATTAAGTTAATAATCTTCATAAGATATCTCAAAAGTACTTGAAAACAAAACAGAAAAACACATGATGACCATGATTGCTCTGGAATGTATTTTTATTTATATTAGAAATATAATGTTCCAAACTCACAATTAGTAGATATTTGGATCTCCATTATAAGATCATTATGATGATCCAGAAAATGCTTATAATTTCAGATCACTGAAATGAAAACATAACTTTAAAGCATTTCTCAAAAGAAGTGAAACATACTGTATGTTGTGTTAAAACTAATTATTCTGAATCAGGGGTAAGCAATGTCTGGCTCATAGGTCATAAAAGGCCCACAAAATCATTAGGTCTGGCCTTGCCAAGGCATTAGGGGTGAATTAATTAAATGTTTGACCACATATAGCAGGCTAATTTTTAAGTTGATAATTTTGTATGGTCCACAAGTGGTTATAAATATCAAAATGGCAGAAAAAAGGTTCCATACCCCTGTTCTAAACAGGAATGGCAGGGTAAGGAACCTGGAATATACCTACCCTGACAAAAAATAAAATACCAAAAACTCCTGTAAAAAATCATTTATTTCCTGATTTTTTCTAAGGACATGGGAATGATTAGATGAATTGTGGCCTCCTTGAGCCTGGAAACCCAGAACACTTGGAGAAAAATACTAGATGAAAAAAAATATACAGTGAATTTTAAACTAGAGATCAATAGTAGAAGCATAGCTAGAAAATCTCAAAATGTTTGGAGATTAAACAAGACATATCTAAATACCACATGGGTCAAACAAGAAATCACAAGACAAACTTAAAATATTTTTAACTAAATTAAAATTAAAACACAAGTTATGAAAAATTATGGGATGCACCAAAAGCAGTGCTTCGAGGGAAATGTATAGAATTAAAAATAAGGAAATAATAAAGCTCTAAATAAATATTAGGAAATAAGAAAGTTCTAAACTGATAGTACAGGCTTCTACCTTAAATAACCAGAGAAAGAAGACAATATAAACTTAAAACAATAGACAAAAAATAACAAATATTGGAGCAGAAATAAGTAAAACTGAAAAGAGGAAATCAACAGACAAAATCAATGAAACCAAAAATTGATTATTTGATAAAATTGATAAACCTCTAGCTAGGCTAATTAACAAAAATATGGACTTTTACAAAGCACAGCAGGTGGCTCAAGGAAGTTGTAGGAAGGCCAGAGCATCAGGCTTGGGGCATTGGAGCTGGAAACAGACCCAAACCACCCCAGTTCCATAAGCTACAGGCTGAGGTGCACACAGGCCTTGTGAAGTCTGGGGAGGGAAGGACTCTGTTCCTTCATCTGTAAGACAGTCATGGAGCACCGACAGCATGCCAGCAAGGTACAGCAGACACCACCCTCGCTGTTCTCATAGAGTTTATGTTCCAGTGGGGAGGAGGTCACAGGATGCCAACAGAGAAGTGCCTCAGCCTTACTGAAGAAGGGGAGGGGTGGTCAGACCCTTTACCAAGGGTTCTCTGTGATGGAGACTCTCTGTCAGCCCCTGCTCAGTAACCAGGTCTGCCACTGCCAGGATAGCAAGACTTGGGGTCTGGGTATGAGGCTGGCCTCTGGATGGGCAGGAGCTGGCACAGGAGCCCAGCCCCTTGCAGGCATGTTGTGGGAGAAATGTGTGAAAGGAAAGGCCAGGCCTTTGACTCAGCATCATCTCCTCCATCCTAGGCACCTTGCCGGACCTCATTTCTGTCAGCCTCTGCACTTTATTGACATAAAGCCCTTGGTGATTTATGTGCATCTCAGCCTGCCCAGATTGGACCTGGAGCACCACACCTATCATCTTCTGGCCCAGCTGGAGTATCCAGAATCTACTGAGGCAAAGCCTGAGGGACAGGAAGAGTGAGGGATTTGTAAATGTGTGCATTTGAGGGGAATTAGGGAGGGGGGTTATGCCACACTAGGAAAAGCCTCCAGAGTCTGGAGCTGGGCCAGGAACACCCTCAGACAGCAGATAGCAGTCTGAGAATGTTTCCTGGGGTGGAGACTGGGCTGAGAGTTCTCTTAAAGGCAGTATAATGTTTTTCTGTAAAAAGGCAAATGGAAAGCCATTTGTCTTGGTTAATCTTTCTCCTCCTCCATTTTCAGTGCCAGGTTTAGAACATTGTCTATCACCAGTCCCAGAGCTAGAGCCAGCTACTGTGCCAGTTTCAGCAGCAGCAGCAGCAAATCTAGAGTCAGTCCACAGCTAGAGCCAGCTCCAGACATAAGAGTCAGATCCAGTACCACCAGCTCTGCCACCCATTCAAGTTGGAACTAGCACCAGTTTTAAGTTAGAGCCAGTCTCAGAGCTAGAGTTAGCTCCATCGCCCTCTCTAGCACCAGCTATAGAGCTTGAGCAGCGCCAGTGCCAGAGCTGGAGCCACCTCCAGAACTGTTTTCACTTATTGTTATAGGGTGTGGGGAAGAGGAGAGAGAGATCAACCAAAGGACTTTTATGCATGCATATAAGCATAACCCATGGGCACAGTCAGTAGGGGGGGTGAGGGCATATGCTGAGAATGAGTGGGGAGAGGTCAATAGGGGGGGAAAGGATTCATATGGAATACTTTAAACAATAAAGAATTTTTTTTAAAAGAGAAAGATAGGGGGAGATCAAGATGGCGACCAGCAGGAAGGTAGGGAGGGAAAGAGTGTGAGAGAGTGAGGAACCCATAGAGGAGAGTGTAGATGTGTGTGGTGTGTGTGTATATGAGCTAGGGACAGTTAGATTCTGCAGGTCCTCCAAGGGGCAGTCTTAGTCGGCAGAGCCCCTTGCACAAAACGGACACTTCTGGGCAGCCAGTGCGGGCACGGAGACCACGCCATCTTGAGAAACAGAGCTGCTTGAGACTAGGATCCTGGCCTCAGACACAAACCAGGACCCTGCAGCCACTGGGGACAGAGAACTGCAACCACAGCTTCAGACCAACAGACAACAAGAATCCAGACTTCCCGGCAGCAGATTTCTGTGAGTCAAAGAGCCTATCCCCCTCCCCGCAGGCAACTGGATAGCGCCATAGTAACTGATAGACCCGCCCCTCGCCCAAGCTGCAACGCCCCTACTGGGAACTTGAGAGCTGGCAGCATGGGAAGCAGCTTCCCTTCTGGAATTTGGCACCCTGGACGCAGCTTCCCTTCAGGGAATTTGAGTGCACGCACAGGACTCAGCTCCCTTTCAGGGAATTTAGCACACGGGACTCAGCTCCCCTTCAGGGAATTTGAGTGCCCTTTCAGGGAATTTAGCACACGGGACTCAGCTCCCCTTCGGGGAATTTGAGAGTGCGCGAAGCCCTAGCCGGTTTGGCTCAGTAGAGAGAGCGCGCACGGACCCCAGCACTGCTACTGGAATTTGAGAGACTGAACCTGAAGCCCAAGCAGGGCAGCAGTGCCACCTGACCTTGACTCTGGACAAGCACACACAGAAGTCAGATTTCCACAGCGCAGGCACACCACAGAGCTATTGTGCAACCCAGTGAGCACCACCGACTTGACTCTGTTTCTTACCGTGTGCGCCTGGGATCCCTGACTCACAGCGCATTCACACTAAGAGCCAGTGACTCCAATTCTTGGTACATGCACACACAGGGACCCTGATTCTCAGCGAGAAGCTGCACGAGGCAACGGAGACTCTGACACTCGATTCTTGGTGCAGACAAGGGAAACTCTGACTCCTGGCATGCGCTAAGGGACTCATTTTCGGCACATACCAACAGTGTGGTGCAGGCAGGGTCCCTGATTCTAAGTGTGCACACGAGACCACACTGAACACTGGGGACACTGACCCTGGGCAAGCCTGGTTCCCACCAACCCACGGCAGTCACACGTCCTAGTGTCAGAGCACTTCAGTGAAACTTGGGTGGTGAGAAGTTCCCATGGCAAATTGAAGGTTGAACCTTCTGGTGATAGTCAGAATGGGGAGACGACACTATCCACAGAGGGGGAAAAATGAGGAGTTACCAAGAAAGGAAATTAGTGAAATTGAAGCATGCAACATGACCGAAAAAGAGTTCAGAGTAATGGTCGTAGAATTTATACATCGGATGGATGAGAAAATCAACAAAACTACTGGAAGATATCAAGGGAGAGATCACCAATAACACAATCATAGTAGGGGACTTTAATACACCACTGACATCACTGGATAAATCCTCTAGACAAAAAATCAGCAAAGACACAGCAATCCTATATGACTCAATAGATCAGATGGACTTAACTGACATCTTCAGAACATTTCACCCCAAAGCCACGGAATATATGTTCTTCTCAAGTGCACATGGGACATTTTCAAAAATAGACCACATATTGGGTCACAAGCAAAGTATCCCCAAATTCAAGAAGGTTGAAATCATACCAAGCATCTTCTCAGACCACAATGCCATAAAATTAGAAATAAACTACAATAAAAACAATCCAAAAATCTCAAACACTTGGAAGATGAATAGCATGCTATTAAATAATGACTGGGTTACCAAAGAGATCAAAGAAGAAATTAAAAGCATCCTGGAAACTAATGACAACAAAAACACAACAATCCAAAATCTATGGGACACAATGAAAGCAGTCCTGAGAGGGAAGTTTATAGCTCTACAAGGCTACCTCAAAAAAAAAAAATGGTAGTAAATCATCTAACTCTACAACTCAAAGAATTAGACAGCAACAAGAAAAGCCCAGAGTGAGCAGAAGGAAGGAGATAATAAAGATCAGAGCTTAAGTAAATAACATAGAAACGAAAAAACAAATACAAAAGATAAATGAAATCAAGAGCTGGTTCTTTAAAAGGATAAACAAGATTGATGAAACTCTAGCCAGGCTCACCAAGAAGAATGTAGGCTATTTAATTTTCTTTCACTTTTATGAGTTAAAAAAAAACACAACACAAGAGTAATATGTGGTGATAAATATAAGAAGATTTACCTCTGGAGGAAATTACTGGGAGAGGCATGATGAAGGATTATTTCTCTATTTGGCTGCTAATTTCAGGAATGTATTTCTTTGGAATTCATCAAACAGCACTTAATGCATGCTAATTTTTCTGTATGCATGTTATACTTCCATTAATAAATATTTATTTTTTTAAAGAATCATTTGAATCTACCAATGAGCTCCTTCAAATCCTGCCTGTCTTCTCTTAAAAGGAAATGAATAGCCTGATTTTTATGCTTATGATTTCACTAAATTTCTACAGTTTCATTTTTATGTGTACACATCTCTCTGTTTCTGTCTCCCTTTCTCTGTGTGTGTTTATATTATATTTATATATGAATGCAGGAGACCAGGATTTATAGAAACTGTGGCCCATTCCCCAGGGTCCCATTGTGATGGTAGGATATAATGCCCCTCAATCTTTTGTTCAGAGAGTGAAAGTATTAGCGTGTTTCTGGTATTCTTGAAATAGCACTGGGTTCAGAAACAAGAGAGATTCACTAACACACTCAACTTCCAGTTCGGTTTGTAATGAACTCGGAATTGCATTTTCCCTGATGTCAACTGAGAAGACAAAAACCTTTTGGAATCACCATGTCCCAGTAGCTGCTTTGTGGTTATTATCATTGTTCCTCCAAGGATGAACTCTCCAAGTGCCTGTTATCAACAAACAGTTTTCCCCTCAAGGGAACCAAAGGCAAAAAAGCAATTATTCCAGTTTGTCTCTAATTTGGAGGGGGCGGTGTAGAGTTGGCCACTCACCACCCCCTGGGTTTTCTCCTTAATCTATTAAGTTAGAACCCACACCCATTGCTCAGAGTGTTAAACAAGTGTGTGTCTGCATATCTTTCCCATTTGGGTTTGAACCAAGAATTCTTCTCCCTGCTGTGATGTACTTTGAAACCTGAGAGGCTCCACCTGCTTCACTGTATTATATGTCTTCTAGAGAGAAAAAGTGGAACCTTCCCATGCTGCAGCTGAAGGTGTAAGTGCTCATCACCTAAAAGGCAGTATCAGAGCAGGAGTGGAATTCACTATTCAGTAGTGTGGTTGCATGTGTTTGTGTGTTTGTGTGTGTCCAATGTAAGTTACTGATCTCTAGCCTGTCCCTGCAGCACCTCACACCGAAGTATAACAGAGAGCTCCATGTAGTTTAATTTATCTCAAACTGATCCTCTGTCTAATTTTTCATGAAATAGAAAAAACATACTTCCTCTTGCTTATCATTCATCCCCCATTAAGTCTTACTGGTTTTTCCTCCAATTTTATCCCAATTCTGTAATGATCTTCATCTTCTGCCATAATCCAGGTATAAGCAGGTATCACTTTTGTACCTGAACTACTGCTATGTCATCCTAATATTTCTGCTAACACTCTTGCCTTGCTATAATCTGTTCTCTGCCCAGGAGCCAGCACACTATTTAAATGTCTGCATTCATTCCTTTCCTTAAAGATTTTCATGAGTGTTCTGTTGCTCTAAGAATAGAATACAAACTTTCCATTATGGCAGAAAAGACCTTACATAATCTGGTTCCCAGATGAATCTCCAACCGCATAACATTCCCATGGTGATATTCTCCTGAATTTTCTCTGTTCCTCAAACACCATAGCCCTGTCTTCCCCACTTAACTAGAATGACCATTTTTATAATGTTCACATGACATGCTGTTATTTTTCAGGACTCATCTTAAAGAACACATAAGATAAGGTTTCCTCCCCACCTTAGCCTCTTGTAATTGGACAATATCTATCAAAATTGTGAATGTGCATCCTCCTATTCCATTTCTAAGTTTTATCCTTCAAATACATATACTAATATGAAAATCGCATATGAAGAATGTTATTAGTGAAATTCTGTTAGAAACAGAAGAATATTAGAAACAACCAAAATGTCTATCAGACAGATAGTTAGCTCTTTCACTGTGGTAGGTAGGTAAACTGATTACTATTAACATGGGAATGACTAGCGAAACTGAATGTGCAATTCATCTCAGGTAATAACATTAAATTAACAGACTTTTAATGTAATAGACTAAAGAATGTATTTTAGAGATAATTTCAGTCAAATTGGAAGAACTGGTAGATAATGTAAACTTTAGTTAACCCCCAAGAAGAATGATGAGTCCTCCAGTGAGATACATTCTCGGCGCTCAAAGAGAAGGATCTTTAGATTGAATAAATATTTACATAATATGTGGATTCTATTTTTTAATAGATAGATCATGCTGTTTCCTTTCCCTATTATTTTGTGAGTGATCACATGGGCAAGTCTAAAATAATTGACCTGAAAAAAGAGAGAGAAATGATAGTATTGGCAAAATATAAGAAGTGTTAGAATCTGACAAGAAAAGTATCAGTTATGAATCACTAGCATAAAACGTAGGCTAGGAACTGTAAAAAAAGGTGGACACTTACACAGTTTATTCTTTTTCAGATCCAGATATGACTGGGGGTGAGGAGTATTTCCTGGTGTTCTGAGAACTTGAATAAGAGTGATCTGGTAAGAACTGTGAGAATTTGGAAGAGGAACAGACTTTTTCTCCACATTCCATGACGATTCATTTAGAAAGAGTAATGCTAGACTAAAAATGTTGAGGAGTAGGCAGGAATTTTCTTAAAGGAAGGACTGATGGCTTTGTAATAAAATATTTCTCTAGATTTATTATTATTGACATAGATTCTTCTTAATGTCCTTAAGTTATATGCAATGTTTCCACCAACTTGCCAAATCCTGATTTCTGGAAGATCCTGTGCAGTCCACTCAGTTGTCTTATCTTGATCCAACCCATGAAAATAAAGCATGGTATAGAAATAATGTTATTAATTAAATATTTCTGGATATAGAAATATATTAGAAATATGCTTTGGCTGAGAGTCATGGGAAGGTTAAGAAAGAACAACAGGCCCCTTGGAGGGCCTCTAGTAGTGCTTCTAATAACTGGTTACTGACCTAGCCTTGCCCCTAATTTACTAATCTCAGATTTCTGTCATGAATTCCTAGACTTCTCAAATTTGAACCTGACCCGACATGATCATCATTCTGATGGTTCATGGTTTTTCGAGAAGAGATTGCATTGGTTTCTACGTGGATATATACTATCCTGATATCAGACCACCATTAGCCCAATAGTGGGCAAAAAGCATGAGTTATTCAGTTAAAAGTTATTCAGTGAGTAAAATTCATGTACTCACTAATTGTCTTGTTTCTATTATTTGTAGTCATTAAGGTTTCACATTCTTTAACATCTCCATATCTTTTTTTCATCTACGGCAAAACAGAAGATCATGAGGAGGAATAATCAGAGCAGTGTGTCTGAGTTCCTCCTCCTGGGGCTCCCCATCCGGCCAGAGCAGCAAGGCATGTTCTTTGCCCTGTTCCTGGGCATGTACCTGACCACAGTGCTAGGCAACTTGCTCATCATCCTGCTCATCAGGCTGGACTCTCGCCTGCACACACCCATGTACTTCTTCCTCAGTCACTTGGCCTTCACTGACATCTCCTTTTCATCAGTCACAGCTCCAAAGATGCTCATGAATATGTATACTCAGGATCAATCCATCTCCTATGCTGGATGCATTTCCCAAGTGTACTTCTTCTTATTTTGGGGGGATCTTGATAGTCTCCTTCTCACCTCAATGGCCTATGACAGGTATGTGGCCATTTGTCACCCCCTCCACTATACAACCATCATGAGTCAGAGCCTGTGTATCTTGCTAGTAATTGTGTCTTGGGTCCAATCCTGCGCTAGTGCCCTTTTGCACACCCTCTTCCTGGCCCGTCTTTCTTTCTGTGGAGACAACACTCTCTCGCACTTCTTCTGTGATCTCTCCACCTTACTGAAGCTGTCCAGCTCAGATACCACAGTCAATGAGCTGCTTATCCTCACCGTGGGAGTGGTGGTCATTACTGTGCCATTCATATGTATCCTGGTTTCTTATGGCTGCATTGGGGCCACCATCCTGAAAGTCCCCTCCACCAAGGGCATCTGCAAAGCCTTGTCCACATGTGGCTCCCACCTCTCTGTGGTGTCTCTGTACTATGGAACAATTATTGGGCTGTACTTTTTTCCTTCATCCAACAACTCTACCAATAAGGATGTCATTGTGGCTGTATTGTACACCCTGGTCACTCCCATGCTAAATCCCTTTATCTACAGTCTGAGGAATCAGGATATGAAAGGGGCTCTGGGAAATATACTCAATAGAGGAACGTGTTCCCCATGATAAGCACTGTTCTCCCTAATCATTGGATATAAGATCTGCTCATCCTGTACATGCAACATGAACATCCTTTCCTCTCCAAAATCTGAAAGATTAAAAAGGATCTGCCAGTAATTTAACTATCTACCAGAACAAAACTCAGCACCTTTAAAACTAAAATATACTTTATACTAAATGAATCTTTCAAAATTTCCAGTAAACATTGAAAAATTACTAAACACGGTGGAAACCAAGATGGCGGCATAGGTAAACACCTAAACTGCTGCCTCGCGCAACAATTTCAAAACTACAACTAAAAGACAAAACGTCTATCACCCAGAACCATGGGAAAGCTGGCTGAGTGGAAGTTCTACAACTAGAAGGAAAGAGAAAAGAGCACTGAAACGTGCACAAGCGCTGAAAAGCTGAGGTACGGAGGTGCGCAAATCGGGCTGGCGGAGGGCAACTGGGTGCGCTGCTTTTTTCAACCCGAAGGGAGACAAGCTCCCAATTACTCTGAACACCAGTTTCTGGGGAGAAGCTGGGGACCCAAACTCCTACGGGGAGAAGCTGGATTATCTGCCTTCAGGTCGGAAAGTGAGGGTGATTTTCTTGTAGAGGTGCACCCAGCAATCATTGTTTACTGTGCTGGGGCGCAGGATGTGGGGACTTGGAAATGCAGAGACACAGAGACGGCTGACTGGCAGCCATGGCTGTTTGCCATTCCCTAGTCTAGTGACTCCCTGAGACCCCGCCCCTCACAACCTACAAACCCACCCAACTTCCACAGAGCGGCTTTAGCATATAAATGGCCTGCCCTATCTCAGCTTAACCTAACAAACTGCAGCTCTGGTCAGACAGCTCCAAAACCTCCAAACTCCAAGCAAAGAAGAGAAAACTGTAGTTCTCACTGTAGCTCCTGCTGGGTGGCCTCAGACAGTAGCTGACCTGCACCCCATTGGAGATCCAGAAGCTAGTGTATCTAGTGGTCAGTGTGAGATGACACCAGATTTCAACTACTCACATCCATAAGTGACACATTCAAGAGGCAGACTCAGTGAGCACCAAAGCCCCACTGAAACAAGTCCTGCCCCATAAGTGTGTCTCCAGCATAGCAGTTCTTCCATTATAGACACAGCGGGTCCTCACAGCCAATTGGCCTGGAGGTCAATTCCTCCCAGTGACACCAACAACAATCAAGACTTAACTACAACAAGGCTGTACACACAGACCACAAAGGGGTGCACCAAGTGTGTACACCTCAGGTAACTGGGAGGCCGACCCATTGGGCCATATAGGACACCTAGCACACAAAGCCACCCTACCAACTCAGGGAAGCAGCAAAAATGCGGAGACAAAGAAACAGATCACAAACAAAAGAAATGGAGGAAAACAAACGACTGGATATAGAGTTCAAAACCACAGTTATAAGGTTTTTCAAGAATTTCCTAGATAAGGCCAATAAATTTAGCAAGACCCTCAAGGATATGAAAAAGGACCAACTAGAAAATAAACATACACTGACTGAAATAAAAAATATTATACAGAGACCCAATAGCAGACTAGAGGAACACAAGAATCAAGTCAAAGATTTGAAATACAAAGAAGCAAAAAACACTCAACCAGGAAAGCAAAAAGAAAAAAGAATCCAAAAATTTGAAGATAGTGTAAGAAGCCTCTGGGACAACTTCAAGTGAACCAACATCAGAATTATGGGGGTGTCAGAAGAAGAGAGAGAACAAGATACTGAAAACCTATTTGAAGAAATAATGACTGAAAACTTCCCCCACCTGGTGAAAGAAATAGACTTACAAGTCCAGGAAGCACACAGAACCCCAAACAGTTAATTACCTACAAGGGAGCACCCATACGATAGTCAGCTGATTTCTCAACAGAAACTATGCAGGCCAATGGGAGTGGCAAGAAATATTCAAAGTGATGAATAGCAAGAACCTACAACCAAGATTACTCTATCCAGCAAAGTTATCATTCAGAATTGAAGGTCAGATAAAGAGCTTCACAAATAAGAAAAAGATAAAGGAGTTCATCAACACCAAACCAGTATTATATGAAATGCTGAAAGGTATTCTTTAAGAAGAGGAAGAAGAAAAAAGTAAAGATAAAAATTATGAACAACAAATACATATCTATCAACAAGTGAATTTAAAAATCAAGTGAATTAAAAATCTGAGGAACAGAATAAACTGGTGAATATAATAGAATCAGGGGCATAGAATGGGAGTGGATTGATAATTCTCAGGGGAAAAGGGGTGTCGGGGGTACAGGAAGAGACTGGACAAAAATCGTACACCTATGGATGAGGACAGTGGGGGGGAGGTAAGGGTAGAGGGTGGGGTGGGAACCGGGTGGAGGGGAGCTATGGGGGGGGGGAAGGAGAAACAATTGTAATAATCTGAACAATAAAGATTTATTAAATTAAAAAAAAAGAAAAATAGTCCTGATCGTGTAAAGTACAAAAAAAAAGAGAGAAAAAGAAAAATTACTAAACACATGAAGTAAACAAAAGGGCATCATGTCAAGAAAGGGTCATAAGAAACAGATCACAAGAAAGCATAGATACTGAAATTAACCAAAAAAATATGTAGAAGCAGTTATCATAAGTATGTTCATTACATAAAAGAAAAATGGTTATAATGAGTGGGGCACACAATTCATGTAAAAACATAAAAACTCAACATTTCTCAAATTTGGTTAAAAGCATCAATTTACAGGATCAAGAAACAAGTTAAGCAAACTGAAAGAAAGATAAATGTGAAAAAAAGAAATGCACCTACACACATCATAACTAAGGATAAAAAGAAAACCAAAGGCAAAGAATAAACCCATGAAGATGCCAGAGAAAAAGGATACAAAATGCCTTAGGAAGACTGTTAAGGAATTAGGCAGGATTAGGGTGAGAAGGCTGAGTTGTGCAGATACAGGATCAGTTTCTATCTTTATTTACATTTTATTATTTTGTCAATCATATATTTTTGTATTAATTTTAATTTGGTAAAAGGATGCACTGAGTTCATCTTAATTAAAAATTAATCTTTAATATTTGCTTTAATTATTGAATTTTTTAAATGTCTCAAATTTTGCACTTGAGGCCAATTTTACACATATGCTTCTTTTGCCTCACTCTAGTCTCACCCTAATCAGCAGCACCTTTTTTAAAAATCACACTTAATTTGTATGTAAGTACTAGAACTAACTCTTAGCCTTCTCCCAAAATATCTTAAGCTAACCAAATAACTTAAAACACTGTCGGTGAACTTCTCCAGGTATTTTAAATTTCCAATGGAGTTTAAGAAGGCGTGAGAGCATTTGTGGTTAATCCAATGAATGAATTTGTGGTTAATCCAATGAATCTGCTACCAGCAGTTTAAGAAGGCGTGAGAGCATTTGTGGTTAATCCAATGAATCTGCTACCAGCATTTAGTGGCCAGTAGCCAGTGCTGCTAAAGGGCTTGAAATGTACAAGACATCCTGCCCAACGAAGAACTGCCCTATTCAAAGTGTTAAGAGTACCCCCACTGAAAAACACTGATAGCCAAACATGCAAATATTTCCCCATTTTCTTATGACCACTTTCAATGTTTCTTTGAAATACATGGTAGATTAAATTAATAATCCTCATAAAATATCTCAAAAGTACATGAAAACAAAACAAAACATGATGACTAAGATTGCTCTGGAATGTATTTTTATTTATATCTACTAGATGCCCAGTGCACAAAATTTATGCATGGGGTGGGGGTGGGGGGGGCCTCAGCCAGGCCTGCACCCTCTCCAATCCAGGACCCCTCAGGGGATGTCTGACTACCGGCAGTCAGACATCCCTCTTGCAATCCGGGACCACTGGCTCCTAACTGCTCACCTTCCTGCCTGCCTGATAGCCCCTAACCACTCTGCCTGCCAGCCTGATCTCCCCCTAACTGCTCCCCTGCCTGCCTGATTGCCCCTAACCGACTCTGCTTCGCCCCCACTACCGTGGCTTTGTCTGGAAAGATGTCTGGAAGGATGTCCGGAAGATGTCTGGTCTAATTAGCATATTACCCTTTTATTAGTATAGATTAGAACTGGACTGTTCCAAGCTCACAATTAGTAGATATTTGGATCTCCATTATAAGGAAATTGTTATGATGACCCAGGAAATGCTTATAATTTCAGGTCACTGAAATGAAAATAGAACTTTGAAGCATTTCTCAAAAGCAATGAAGTACACTATATTTTGTGTTAAAACTAATTATTCTAAGCCAGGGTGAGGACTATCTGGCCCACAGGCCATAAAAGGCCCACAAAATCATTTGGTCTGGCCCTGCCAAGGCATTAGGGGTGAGTTAATTAAACGTTTGACCAAATATAGCAGGCTAATTTTTAAGTTGATAATTTTGTATGACCCACAAATGATGTTATAAATATCCAAATGGCTCTTGGCAGAAAAAAGGTTTCCCACCCCTGCTCTAAACTAACATCAACAGGAATGGCAGGGTAAGGACCCCGGAATATACCTACTCTAACAAAAAATGAAATATCTAAAAATCCTGTAAAAAATAGTTTATTTCCTGATTTTTTTCTAAGGTCATGGGAATGATAAGATGAATTGTGGCCTCTTTGAGACTGGGAATCTAGAACACTTGGAGATAAAATACCAGATGAAAAAATCTACGTATTTTTTAATTCACAGAAATATTTACTTGTTCCATCCAACATACATATTTCTTTTTACTTTTGAGTGATCAATCCCTCACTCATAAAAACCAACCCTTTTTATCACTTCTTTCTGCCAAGCAAGAATCTGAGATCCAGAAAGTTGTCAGAATGGCATATTGTCTTTTTTCTCATTTTTCTGAAGTCTAGTTGCATTTATTGTACCCACCTTTGTGGTGATGGGGCATAGGAGCAAGAGTGAGAAAGGGGTGACAATAATATGCTTCTTTGGTTGCTACCATATTGAAGAGGTTTGACTTCTCTCCACCTGGATGATGGTTAAAACTAATTCATTCTTATGTTATCACTTCCAGGCCAGGGGATATTCAGAGATTTCCATACTAGACTGCCTTCCCAAAAATCCTCTGTGATACAGCTAAAGTATATTTTCTTCTGTGACTGTTTCCCCTCATAGCCCCTGGTTCTGGGTGGTGCATCCCCTACAGATCTCTTACTCTTTCTTAGAATCTCCCAGACTTTCTAATGGATTTTCTTGGGAATAACTGAAAATGGTTGCATATCAGTTCTCTCTCACACATAATCCACCTGTGGTTCATAGGAAACATTTGTGCTTTTATTGCCCCACTATGAAAATAAGTGAAGGTGTTTCTCAAACATAATTCATTCTCTTTCTTGCTCACTCTCACTCTTGCTCTCCTCCCATTTCATCTTTCCTATTGCTTTTCACATTCATTAAAAACAGGGGATATATATATATATATATATCAAACTCTCTAAATGGTGCTGTTGAAGCTTCTCCAAGTTTAAGGTGAGGAGGAAGGCACATCCCCCCAAGGGAGATTTTGGGGCTCACTGCTCAGCTTTATCCAAAAGAAATATCTTTACAAGAACCTCTCATCTTCTCCATATCTTAGCACTTTAGATCCAGATTCTGAGGCTCAAGAGTTATGAAATTGATTATTGGGTATTTCCTATAAACACCTTTATTATGTGCCTTACAACTCCCTTTGGTATCTGGTGTCTCTGAAATCATGGTGCCTCCATTGGAACTTCCAGTTCAACATCCCGAGACATGCTGCTCCCTTTGCCTTGATCATCAGGATGAGAGAAGACTTTGTGTGTCTGAGTAATTCTGATTTGTTAAGTCTCTGGTAAAGCAGCACCTTCTCTGGGGAGTTTTTCATATATCCTCTGCCACTGGGCTGAGCTAATTATTCCTCCTCAGGACACAGCGTTCTATAGGATTATCATTCTTGGCTGAATCGCTGTGGAGTCAGACAGCCAAGATTCAAGTCTTCCTTTCACTAACTGCAATTCTAAATTGTTCTTCACCTCTTTGAGCCTGAGTTTTCTCTACATATCTCTTAGGGTTGTTCTCAGGATTAAAGTAGATGGCTTTAATGCATATTAAGCTCTCTGACTGGTACCTGAGACAATGGATGTGACATTTATTTTGTTGCTGAATATCTGCATGTGTTGGGGAGAAAGGATGTGTGAGATATATTCCTAAAGGACAAGAAAACAGTGTGTTAATTATTATGTAAGGAGTGTAAAATTTAATATGTTATAGAAGGGCTCAGAGTCCCTAGATGTGTAGGTACCTGGGGGAGCAGAAGCCATATCATCACCAAAATGAAAAATTCTTTCAAAATGAAGATGTGAAAGGCCAAACACATTTTACAACTTAAAAATTGGGGGAAGGACCAGCCCTGGCAGCTTCTATTTAATGATACCAGCCAAAGAGACATAGTATCCTCCAAGTATTTTATAATCCCCATTATTTAAAAAAAAGAGCAAATTAAGTCCTATAAAGCACATCCTGTGTTACTATTCCCATAACAAGTCCAAGAATAATGTCAGCCAAGGTTTGTGATCGATAGCTATAGAAGGAAGACAAGTGAGCTCTGTTTTTAATAAATTGTATTTACATGCTATTAAGGAAATATGATCACATGGGTGTTTTAAAAAGAAAGGTAGTATCAGCTGGAATAATATGTTTTCTTATGCAAGAATTTCCTCAGTGCCCCTTTCATGTCTTTATTTCTCAGGCTATAAATAAAGGGGTTTAGCATGGGAGTCACCACTGTGTACATCAATGAAGCGATTATGTTATTGTCATTGCTGTTGTTGGATGAAGGAATAAAATATAGACCAATAATTGCCCCATAATAGAGAGTCACTACTGAGAGATGAGAGCCACACGTGGATAGGGCTTTACGGATGCCCTTGGTAGAGGGAACCCGGAGGATGGTGGCCCCAATATGGCCATAAGAAACCAAGATGCATAAGAATGGAAGCATAATGGCTGTGAATCCTGCAGTAAAGATTACCAATTGGTTGAGGGAAGTGTCTGAGCAGGACAATTTGAGCAGGGCAGCAAGGTCACAGAAGAAGTGTGGGACAGCGTGGTCAGCACAGAAAGACAGACGGGCTAGGAGGAGGGTATGCAAAAGAGCACAAGCAGAAGCAATGACCCAGGACCCAGCCACCAGGATGATACAAATGTTCTGACTCATGATGGTGGTGTACTGAAGAGGGTGACAGATGGCCACATACCTGTCATAAGCCATTGATGTGATCAAGAAACTGTCCAGATCAGCAAAGAGTATGAAAAAATATGTCTGTGAAACACAGCCTTCATAGGGGATAGATAGGTGCTGGGTTTGCATGTTCGTGAGCATCTTAGGGACAGTGACAGATGAAAAGCAGACATCAGTAAAGGCCAAGTGGCTGAGGAAGAAGTACATGGGCGTGTGCAGGCGAGAGTCCAGCCTGATGAACAGGATGATGATCAGGTTGCCCAGCACCGTGGTCAGGTACATGCCCAGGAACAGGGTGAAGAATAGGCCCTTCTGCCCTTGTGGAATGGGGAACCCCAGGAGGAGGAACTGGGACACGCTGCTCTGGTTCTCCCTCCTCATACTGGTACCCTAGCTGGAGCAGACTGGTGGGAAAAGCTGAAGGAAAAGGTGGAATTTCTTGGAATTAAAAAAAATGATAGCTGTGACATAGCATAATAGAGTCATTCTTTTGATTTAGAGAATGTCTTCATATTTTCTTACATTTTATGTATATTTTGCTGAATAAATGTAAAAGAAGCATAGCTTAGGATATACAGCCACTTCCTTTCTCAATGTAGTCCCAGTCTCTGTAAATAATAATACTAACAGTTAATGTTTATTAAATGTTGTTTTGTGCCCTGGTCTAATAATTTATATGCAGTAACTGGCTCAACAACCTTAAATATATGAATTAGATTGGTACTGTTATTATTTCCACTCTTCAGATGAGAGAGCTGAGGCAGACACTCTCACAGCGGTAAGAAAAGGAGAAGCTGGGATTTGGACCCAAGCATTTTGACTCCAGAGTTTGTCCTCTTGAAACAAAGCAAATTATTTGACATCAGAAATCTCATCAGCCTTCATAATTTTGTGTGTAATGATCTGTTTAACTCTGTATCCCCTGCTTGTCTACATATCCCATAATTATTTCTAATTGGTTCATTGGTTGTAGAACCAGAATCTATCACAGATAATCCATGCATACACAATATAAATTTGCTGATCAAATAAAAGATGTCTCATCCAATTAAATTCATCATGTCAGTCCATTTAAGAAACTTACATCAGGCCTTATTCAAGACCCCGGTTTAGTCCTAATAATCCTAATAACATGACATCACAAAGAAGTGCATCTAAAAACCAAAATAATTTTAAAGAGGAATTCTAATCCTTCCAGTGTTTTTAAATTAGCCTACAAGAGATTTACTTCCTAACCCAGATCATTAATTATTGGAATATCACTATATATAAATTTTAAAGGTAGGAATTAACTATAACATATCAAATCTTACTATACAGCTACATTGATTACAACAAATAATGTATTTTTACAAAGGTAAACCAATAAACCAGTGGAGGAAAATGGAGTGCCTAGAAACAGACACATTTATAAAGAGGACTTGGTAACTGACAGAGTGGCACTATAAATCAGTGAAAAAAATATAGACTCTTTAAGTAATGGTGCTAAGGCAGTTGTCTTTCCATAAGGGGAAAATAACATTATATCACTACCTCACACCATACATAAAAATAATCCCAATAAAAAACTTAAATGTGAGAAGCAAATTTTCAGAAACATTAGAAAAATTTTGTAAATTATAATATGATCTTAGGGTAGTAACAATTTCTTAATCAAGACTCCCCAAAGCATACTACATAAATATAAATTTGATTGCATTAAAATAAAGTTTCTTTAGTACAACCACTACCACCGCAACGAAGCCACAAAGAGACAAGCCATGGGTGGAGAATACGCACTGCCCAAATCAGTAAGAGATTAGCACTCAGGATACATGCAGGATTCCTATGAATTAATAAGGACAAGACAAAAAGCTCAATCAATATGAGCTAGAAATTCACAGAAAAAAATGAAGTCAAATAGTCAATAAGTATATTTAAAAAGGACTTACTTTCCAAGTGATGACAGATGCAAATTAAAATAATGAAATATCGCTGATAAAAATTTTTTAAATATATATGAGAACATCATGCAATGACAGGAATGTGAAAAAAAGAAACTTTCAGGCATTGCTATTGATTATTTAAAGTAGTTCCTCTATTTTGAATATATCTTATAAAGTTGAAGATTTATATTCTCTTTGATGTAGTTGTCTTTCTCCATCTATCCTGCAGAAAAATGCTCTCACTTCTTCATAAGGATAAAGACCTCATAATTATTTGCAACTTTTTAATAACAAAGAACTAAAACAACTAATTTCCCAGTAGTAAAAAATGGATAAACTCAGGTTAGTTTATTCATGCAATCAATCCTATCCATCAGTAAAACTAAATGGACTCAATACCACATGGATAGATCTCTAAAAATTAATTTTGGGTTAAAGTAGATGCAAAATTATGCCTACAGATGATATATCAAAACACTCAACAATACTGTATTATTTATGGTATGTATATGTGCTAAAAGTATAAAATGCATAAAAAATATTAAAAGACATAAATTAAAAACTTCATGATAGTATTTAACCCTATAGAGAAGGAAGCAGGAGATAGGAATGGGTAGATGGAGCTTTGGCTGTGTCTGTACCATTCTGTTTTGTTTATTTTAACTGTTAGAAACAAATGTAGCATATTCTGAGTGTGGGTACCTGAGTCATATGTTTTATTTATTTTTAAATATTAAATAATCAGAATATTGCTCTAAATGAAAAAGAAACACTTCTAAGGTCACATTCTCCAGAAAATGTTACTGGTTGAGAGGGTAAGATAGAGGATGGAGGGTGAGGTATGTTCAAATGTAGGAAAAATCTGTCTGGGTAATAAAGTGCCATCAGTTTGATTAATGCACTGTACAGCTGGGTAATATTTACATCTTTAAAAGAATGGCTTCATAATAATCATAATAATCAATGTTAGGAAGGCAGTGTCTCCCTCTATTTTTCCTCCTCAATTTCCATGATTCCTTTAATCCTATGCTTTCCCACCAGCAGTTTAAATAAGTTTTACTATTAAAGTTTAATGCAAGTACTTTGACCAATACCTATAGCCAATGGGCAATTGTCAATCCCAAAGGCCTGTGGCAAAAGCCAAATATTCTACTCCCAGGCCAGCTAGTCAATACTAAGAAAATTATTGTCATAAAGATGCTATAAGGAAGCAGAGAATCCATACCCTGGTAATTCTCTCCCATTTAAAGAAGGGGCAAAGATTGCTTGTTTCATTCCCACCTAAACATACACTATCCAACACGATGGAAGGAAGCAGAAGCAAGAAGATAGTGTCTAGAGGTCTCATCATCACTTTGTCAACTGGATTCCGAAGGCCACCATATGCCACCAGACCTGGTTTCCCACCCCAACTGAGTGAAAGGAAGAGTATAGTTATGAACCAACTTAATCCAATAAGGAAAATTTCATTTCAAATGATAACTTTCAATGACTACAGCAAAGCAGCTGACTGGCTCCCTATATATCTGGGACCAGATATCAAATCAGTATATTAATGAATGCTTAATCATCAGGTCCCCTAGAAATAGGTTAAGATGGTTTGCTACTTAGCCCCAGAGGCAGAGAAGGCTTTCTGCACAGATTCCAACCCTCGGACCCAAACCTGATCCCACAATCTTCATGGGTTGTGGGAAATGAGTAATGGAACATACTCTTAAATTTCTTGAGATTCTTCAGATTATCTGGGTCAGTTTTTCTCAGGGGACATGCAGAACAATAGCTGTGTGGTGTGGCTTCCAGAGCATGGAGCCTTCCATATCCCTTCCCAAAACACCACCCTCAATAGCCTGCAGATACCTTAAATTCAGCAAGAGGAAAAAAGCTTTAAGGTCCCAACTACAGACTAGGTTTAACAGTAAGTATTCCTGAGAGACAGTCCTCTGTACAACACTCTCACTAAGATAGAATGGCTGGGAACCATATATTTGGGGCAGGGGGGAGCAGGTTTAGAGGGCTGAACAAGGGGTGAGGAGGGGTAGAGGTGAGGGGTGGGGGTTACAGGTAGAGTGAAAGCAGAGGCTGTAGACACTGAAAGCAAATTTACTATCATTCCAATTTGACTTAGATGGCTGCCAATGAGATGACTGTGATGGGGCTAGAAATAAATAGTCACAATTGTCAATAAAATAGGATTTAGCACCTAATTTGGACAAGGTGCTTTTCAAATACTGCTCACTTCTTCCCACATAGGCATCTAATTCTCATGTTATGAGGAGAAAATTGGGACTCAGTGATGAAACTAACCCAGTGTTATAGCACTAGTATATGGTGAACGTGGGATTTGATACTAGGTCTATCTGGCTTCAAAGACTAAATTCTTCCCACTGTATTACATGATTTTATTAACTATATTCTCAAGGAAGACAGTGCTTGCTGCCTGAAAGCACTTTAGGACTTTAGGAAATAAATCAGAAAGTTTGAGAATGAATGAAAACCTATGGTTTCAAGATATGTGCCTAGATGGTAATATCAATAATAATGACAATAACAATTATAATAAAGACCATTTATTAATCACATATTTATTGTGGAATATATGCCAACTTCTGTGACATATATTTTATATAATATCAGCCTAATAGGACCACAAAAAAAGGCATTATTCTTATTTAACCATTTGGAAACTAGGACTTAGAGAGTATAAATAATTTGCCTAAAATATTCAGCATGGAAATAGGAACAGGTCATTCAATCTCAGATTTATCAGATATCAAACCCATGTTTCTAACCACCATATTATATTTTCTCTAGCAGAGCATAATTTGACCCAAAAAAAAGACATCTGCTCCTCATTAAAGAGCAGAAGATGGGATTTGTAATTTCCCAAAAGCTTTTGGATAGATGTATTGCCTCAGTCCCTAATCAGATGACCAAAAGTGAATAGAGAAACTAGAATACCAACTACTGAATTTAAAAAGACAACTGCCCTCTGAGGTAGGGGTAAAAGGGAGAGATCAACCAAAGGACTTGTATGCATGCATATAAGCCTAACCAATGGACACAGACAACAGGGGGATGAGGGCATGAGTGGGGGGATGGGGAGGGGGTAATGGGGGAATAAGGACACATATGTAACACCTTAATCAATAAAGAAATTCTTTTTAAAAAGACAACTGCCTGCTCGGCTGGCATGGCTCACTGGTTGAGTGTTGACCTATGAACCAGGAGATCACAATTTGATTCCTGGTCAGAGCACATGCCTCCGTTGCAGGCTTGATCCCCAGTGCGGGTTGTGCAGGAGGCAGCTGATCAGTGATTCTCTCTCATCATTGATGTTTCTATCTCTCTCTCCCTCTCCCTTCCATTCTGAAATTAATAAAAATATATTTTAAAAATAAATAAATAAAAAGACAGCTGCTTATGAAGTGAATTTCTTGGGGCTCCAGGTCAGACCCTGGTCAATGTTTTCGATGGACTACCTAATTTCAGCCAACAACGGAAAGTTTAAGGCAACCATGGTACATATCCATTGGAAATAATATTATTTAGCCAATGAAATGAGTTCATGAAAAGCATATGTTATAATATTTGAAAGAACATAATAAAAAAAATTCTATACATGCATATTTACAATTATTTGCAAAAACCACAGACCACTGTTTTAAACCTGGAAGCTTGTGCCCATAGTTTGGATGCAGGCCAAATCTTCAGCAAAAATGTAAAAGAGATCATACTTTCCTAGAGATGAAAGTACAAACCTCAAGGAATTATAATTATTACATCCATCTAAGTTATTCAAGATGACACAACAAAATTATATAAAGTGTTTGACATAAATCATTCACATACACACACACACACATACTGCTGACTGCAGCCTATAAGAACTGCCCTTACCTAGCTCAGGAGTAATAAATTCAAATACTGTCAGCTCTAAGATATGCACTAATATTTCATTTTCTCTCCAAAAGGTTTAGAGCTGGGAAAGAAAGAAAAGTCACAAGCTCAACCCTGAAGTGGGAAGAAGGTACACTCTCTCTTTTAAACCAGATCTAGGCAAAGACAAGGGTATCCGTTTTTACCAGCCAGGGACAAGGAACAATTTGGGAGTAATTACTGCATTTCCTTAACCACTCCCAGTGGAGATGTGCCTTAGCCATATACTAAAGACAGTCAACTCCTTTGGGAATATAAATGAGAACTTTTATATTTGCAGATTCATTTTTTATAAAGAATATTCACACCCATGATCTCATTTAATCCTCACAATAATTCTTGAGTTAGATAGATTTTCACCATTTTATTGCATTTGAGAGTTAGTCAAAAGAAAATTACCAAAGGAGGATTCAAACCCAAACACATTAGCTTCAAATGTAAAGTCTAGTTCCATTGCACCATGAAGCCTCCCTTGTAACAGTGGGCTCTGTAGCATATGGACTTCTTCCTTCTCATATTCAATCTGGAACTGGGAGAAGAGCTGCTGTTAATCCCTGGGGAATAAAACACTTATCAAGGAATACTTGGGTTTCTGTTTCTCAGAAACAGAGATTTTTTTTCTTCCTGAAGAAATACCTGAATGCATGCAGGAATATTTTTTCACAGTTATGACACACTAGGCTCGGTGCATGAAATTCATGCACGGGAGGAGTGGGGGTCTCCTCAGCCCAGCCTGCACCCTCCCCAATCCGGGACCCCTTGGGGGATGTCTGACTGCCGGTTTAGGCCAGATTCCCAGGAACTGCCCCCAACTATCCCCCTGCTGGCCAGGTCACCTCCAACTGCCCCCCCCCCCCCCTGCCTGCCAGCCTGATCGCCCCATGCAGCCTGCTGTTCGGTCATTACTGTGACAGAATCCTGGACAATTTGTATATTCCTCTATTATTAGTATAGATAATAACAGTTGGCACATCCTCAGGGTTCAAAATCTATTCTTTAACCATACGAATGAGTGTGAGAAGCCTCTGAAACCTATTTTATTAAGACCTGCAAATACAGAGAAGAGTTACAGAATCAAGGGGAGGAGATAGCATTTTATTAATTGTTTTTCAATAATTTATTCATTCATTTACTCATTCATTAAAATAGCATGTACCTATTATGTAGCAAGAATTTTGTGAATACTGTGAGTCTATATTTGAAAACACAGGGTTGTTTTTTCTTTAAAAGAGCCCAATCTAATGAGCAGGACAGACAAAGCAGTGTGTGCTATGGGAGCAAAGAGGTGGGCTATATCAACCCCAAATTTAATGGGTGAAGCAGGTAGGCTTGTAAGATATTTACACATAAGCAGACACTCAAGACAACCAAAACAAGTAAAAGGTGACTGGACTGTGTAGAAGAAGGACATTGGGAAGGGAGAAAAATTATCACCCACGTAATGAAGCTAACTCCACAGGGAACACTAGAATCCAACCTCAAATCTGTCCACCCCAGCAGTGAGTGCACTGAGGTGTTTATGTGCCATCTCCTGTCTGTATTTAACAGAGGACAACTGGGGGTGGTAGTAGAGGGTGAACAGTATTTCTAGCACTTCTGGCCGGCTGAATGTATAAGCAAATTGAACTTCAGTGGCCAAAGAAAGTCCTCCTCAAAGAAGTAAAAACAGTTGTCATTGGGGTTCTAGCCAAAATGCACTGAAATGGTACGTTAAACAAGTATGAGCTGGGAATTTGCCTCCTGCACTGTTCAGACCCTCTCTCATGTCCTGTGACAGATTCTCCAAGATGGTGGCCATAGGTGCAAACTGAGGGATAGACATTGATGTAACATAGGTAGATGACATGAGGGTCCAGGTTACCTGGTTCTGAAATTTACTTTGGCTCTATCTACTAAGGCTTAATATCAAATTTGCTGTTGGGGCTACTGACCTTATGACTTTTTGTGCTGGGCAGCACTTACGTAGCTCCAGTCACTTAATGGCCCATAGTTAGGCATTTGGACTCTACCGCCCAGCAGCTTGGCAGCAGCTCCTACCTCCAGAAGCACAGCATTGAAGCTCTTCTAACTGAGTCTGTTGGAGGCTCCATGGGGTGCCATTATCTACCATGGATACTGCCAGCACCATGGGTTCCGTCAACTTAGATGACCCTTGGACCACAGTTTGAACCAGCCGCAGAGCCCTCTATTGCTCTATATCCTACTTAAAGCTGGCAGTCTATCAAGTCATTTGACAAATTGGCGAGATCAGTGTTCCAGGTGTGGTGGTGGTATGTCTCCAAAATCTTAAGAGGCCTACAAAGTGCTGTGAAAGGTGCAATAACTTGTCCTTTGCTTTCCAGGTAGAATCCTCTCTTTCGTCTATCCCATTGTAAGCTCTTCTGTCTATCCCGCACGGCCTGCCACAGGTCTTTCCTCTGACATTAAGTATGTCAGATCTTACTCCAAAGTGTCTCCACCCTGACTCATTACTCAATCTGTCCAAACCCCCACACACACCTTTGTCTGTGAATTGCCATCTGCTCCTGTCTATACTGCTTACTTACATCACTTCCTGTGTCTAGTACCTGAGTTCCCTAAATTCTGTATCCAAGCCTTTTTGTCTGTTCGACCTACCTACTAGCCCCACCATGTCCTCTCTGGGGCATGTCTGGTCTGTCTTTGCCAGGGAATCCAGTGCCTATAGCCAATCTAGCTTATGGCCCACTTTGAGTTTGCTAAGCTGCTACTGGCTAATATTTGGAGAATTTTCTTCTCTGGCTTTTGCCTAGAATGCTGTTGGACTTCAACAACTCTGAGTTGACAGTCTTTCCCAAGTCCTCTGCTCCGAGGTCTAAAACTTGTAGCAGTAATATAGTCATCACAGCTAGAAAGAAGCTCTGCAGGGAGAAGCTTTGCTATATTGACTACCTTTCAAACTCAGACATGAAAAAGGGCAAAATAAATACCCAAAGAGGATTATCTCAAACTATAAATACTTATTTGTTGTCCTATATATCTCACCCCTAAGAATCACTAATGATACAGCAAATTATCATTTTCTCAAATGGTCAATTTCAAAGAACCTGAAGCTTTTCAATTTTAAGAGATAAATTTTTATGGGTTGCATGTGTCAACTTTTTTTTCTTATTCGCAAGTTTGCTTTCTTTGTGGGTTATTTTTTGCCTATTTTTCAGCCTCTTTTCCTTCCTTCATTCCTTTTTCTTGCTTGAAAACTATTTTCATTTGATGTAACCAAATCTAAATTTGTCAAGAAAGCAATAAAACTTCCCAAAAAAGGTAATTATACCTGTCTCTACCCACTTTGCATTTAATAATTATCACTAGATAGAAAAAATACAAGGTTACCTGGTGGGTAGGTACCCAATGAGATCCCTTTGAATGGGATATGGTTCTACCTAAATCCTTAGAGGCCATTTAGTCTTTTGGCTTTCTGTTTGAACCTGGTTGGAGCCAGTCATTTTTTTTAAACCTCTCTGGAGTTTGACCTATGGGAAAGCAGAGCCTGGGACAGAAGGAAGACTAACGGTGCCTTGAGAGCTTTCTCTGTAGGCTCATTCTCTAAAGTTCCAGGCACAAACATCTCTCCCACAGGACACATTTCTAAAAGAATCAAGGGGAAATTGGACAATTAATCCAAGTTGATAGGTGTCTTCAACAGGAAATTACAAGTTCTTCTCCCTACCCCCTAGGGTTCTCTCCTTTGCTAGTTATACTCTTCAATTCATAGCTCTGGGACTAATCAACAGAAGTAAAAATTTGAGCTTGTAGATTCTCTTTTGATGCCCAAGAACGTCTAGGACCTTGCAAGCTGATATTTAGGTCTCCTAAAGAGAATCTCCAGATACACCCACCAAACATCGGATTATAAATGCAGGTAAGGTCAGTATTATGAATGGAATGGGTACTTTTTTTCTCTCAGCAATATATGAGTTTATATATGGGTATAGAAGAGGAAGAATCAGAAAGATTATTTTGGCATGGAAGAGGAAAGAATGAAAAAGGGGAAGGGAGGGGAGAGGAGGGAAAAGAAGAGACATGGGGTGACAGGAGAAAGAAGATACAGAGGCAGAGAGTGAGATGGAAGGAAGGAGAAAATGAGAAAGATAAAGTGAAGGGATAGACAGGAAGAGAGAAAGAGGTGAAAAGAAAGAAAAGTGACTCAAGGGATAAAGACAGAGACACAGGGAAGCAGTCTTTCAGAAGGAATCTCCACTTGCTGGATCCTAACATAGAAAACCAGGTCTGGACAGCACAGAATTTAAGCATTCCAAAACTGTTTAGGTAGTTAAGCCAGGAGTTTAAGGCAGGCTTCTTACACTTTCAAACTATTTCCCTCACTGCAGGAGGGAGAATGAATTAACATAACCCAGAGTTTCTCAGGGATCCTTTACTAAATTGAAATAAATATATATGTATATTCATGAGTTTTCTTTAAGGAATGAGGTACTATTCTTTGTAACCTTTTATTTAAATTTTTGCCTCTCATATGAAATTTAAAAATGGATACTGAAGTCAAACTAAAAGTTGTCATGCCATGGCTGATGGTTTGGAGCCTCACAGAGCATCCTTGGGACAATAACGTGGCTGAGACATCAGATTCTATAATCAGGTCCCCAATGCCACAGATGCACAAATTCTGTTTTGTCAGTGAACTAAGAAAAGCTGGCTCACATTAACATACCTCACTGACAATTTTTCTAATTCCCTTATGTGCCAACATATAAGGAATATATGAAAAACGGGTTAAGTTTCCCAGTTTCTGAAACAAAACATACATATTTTTCATATGACGGCTAAAAATCATTACTACAGAGTCCTTAATATTCTTAACCATATATATGCATATCCCATGGACACAGACAATAGTGTGGTGAAGGCCTGGAGTGGGGGGTATGGTGAGCTAGAAGGGGTCAATGGGGGAAGAAAGGGGGACATATGTAATACTTTCAACAATAAAGATTAGTTTTAATATTCTCAACAATTCTTCATCCCCAACAGACAGAGGAGGAGCATGAGGCCTGAGAACCAGAGCAGCGTGTCCCAGTTCCTCCTCCTGGGGCTCCCCATCCCGCCAGGGCAGCAGGGCGTGTTCTTCACCCTGTTCCTGGGCATGTACCTGACCACGGTGCTGGGCAACCTGCTCATCATCCTGCTCATCAGGCTGGACTCTCGCCTGCACACGCCCATGTACTTCTTCCTCAGCCACTTGGCCTTCACTGATGTCTGCTTTTCATCTGTCACTGTCCCTAAGATGCTCATGGACATGCACACTAAGTACAAATTCATCCCCTATGCAGGGTGTATTTCACAGATGTATTTTTTCATATTTTTTACTGACCTAGACAGCTTCCTTATTACATCAATGGCATATGACCGATATGTTGCCATCTGTCACCCTGTTCAGTACACCATCATCATGAGGGAAGAGCTGTGTGTTTTACTAGTGGCTGTGTCCTGGATCCTGTCCTGTGCCAGCTCCCTTTCCCACACCCTCCTTCTGACCCAGTTATCCTTCTGTGCTAACACCATTCCCCATTTCTTCTGTGACCTTGGGGCCCTACTCAAGCTGTCCTGCTCAGACATCTTTCTCAATGAGTTGGTCATGTTCACAGTAGGGGTGGTGGTCATTACCCTGCCATTTATATGTATCCTGGTATCTTATGGGTACATTGGGGCCACCATCCTGAGGGTCCCTTCAACCAAGGGGATCTGTAAAGCATTGTCCACATGTGGGTCCCACCTCTCTGTGGTGTCTCTATATTATGGGGCAATATTTGGGCAGTACCTTTTCCCAACATTAAGCAATTTCATTGACAAGGACATCATTGTGGCTCTCATGTACACGGTGGTCACACCCATGTTGAACCCCTTTATCTACAGCCTTAGGAACAAGGACATGAAAAAGGCCCTTGGGAAACTTTTCAATAAAGTAACATTTTTCTCACAGTAATATCTGTGACTTTTATTTAAATCAAACTCATTTTTGTGGATCTCACAGATCTTATTTTTTTCATTTGAGTATGTCTGAAAATTTTAAGACTACTGGAAACATAAGCCCTAAGATAAATGATGGTATATTGGATGTACTTGGTAAAAATTTGTTGATCTGAACTTCATTATCTTATTAACAATGCTCTCCTTTATTAGTAGCTTTTGGTTAGCAAGTGTTAGAACAATTTTATTACTGATTTCTGCAACTTGGAGGCATAAGATATATAATAATATACAGTTTGGTTATCTGTTATTAGAGGAGATTTCTTGGAAACTCTTATATTTTGAGTTCATAATCTCAAGCTTTATCCTAAGAATATAAAGAATTTAGCTACATTTCTCTACACAATCTTATGCAAAATAAACAGGTTTTATTTTCATCTTTATGGGCCTATTGAAAGCAAGGAATCCAAACTACTTGTCATTTATATAAGAAGAAATGTATTACCCTCCAGCAATGATATAAAATGTTATAACTCTGAGATGAAGGTCCCCTTAGGAGATCAAGACTGGTCACGGGACCCCTTTGCCGTACTGTGTGGTTGATATTGCTTAGCCCTCATACACAATAATTAATGAAAGCATGCTTCATGCTGTCATCCTTTGTAGATACAGATACATACGATCACATTACAGTGCATACTCTCTGCACACATCATCACTTTCCTATAAACGCCACTCCAGTTCCAGCACTGACTATCCTTCATGGACATCCTGCCTTCCCAAATGAAGAAAGAAAGCAAAGCTTCCCAAGGTTTAGTGTGCACAGGAATTCCTGGAGAACTTGTTAAAACACAGATTCCTGAAATCTACCACCATGAAGTCCAACTCAGTAGTTCTTGGATGGGGTCCCCAAATTTGCACTTATGATGCCCCCAGATAATGCTGATGCTGCAGATCTGTGAACTCTGATTTGAAGAGTCTGGAGTAAAGAATTAAATTATGTTGGTATGGGATGCAAAATTATAAGACCTTACATGAACTCTGGGAGTGGGGAGAGTGAAACAAGGGAATACTTAAATTATGTTAGTAATAGAGAAATCTCTGGTTTGTGTTGTTATTTTCAGATTGATTCTGCCTGCAGTACATTTCTTTTCCAATCTATAATATCAGAGGCTCTTTCCTGAGCTATTGGGTTTTCTTTTGTCTTTCATATATAACATAGATACATCAGATACTATATATCATGCTTTTTATTATCACAGCAGACTATATGTTCTATGCAAATGAAGCCAAAGCTTTGAAAAAAATTACAACCTATATCCATTAGTGACTTTTTGTATTTATGAAGCCTTGTGGGATTTCAGTGACACTTGTAATTTTGCTAATGTCACTCAAGCATATTTTGATATTTTAACTGATAATTATTTCACACACAATGCACAATAAAATATACATTTGTTATAAAGCACTATTGATTTCCAAGTACCTATATCCACAAAGGGACACTTGAGTTCTTGACAAGGCACTGAACAATTTTATGTTATAGGATGTCATTCGTGTCTAAAAGTCCTCATTTGACTTGCCATGCTCCTCGACACAGTCCACAATATAGCATTTGTCATGAGTCCCACCCATATTATTGTCATTATGGGCATCAAGCTTTCACCCCAATCTTTTTATCTCTTTTTTGTCTGCCAGATGCAAAATGCATTATGTTTACCCAACTTTATACATAAGTATAAGACTTATTACTACATAATCAGCAAAAAGAGTGACATTTAAGGTTATAGTGATGCCCCAAACTCTAGTCTGTTTGAGGCATAAAGTTAGAAATAAAAACATTTGAAAGAGTTTAATATGTAATATATGTGTTGAATATTAAATAGCAACTTTCCCCTTATTATTTATTTACTTCATTCCATAAACTTTCATTTAGGCTTATTGAGGTAAAATTGACATATAAACATTGTATGTTTTTAAAGTGTACAATCTAATGTTTTGATATGTATACATTGTAAAATGATCACCACAATCAAGCTAGTTAATATGTCTATCACCTCCACATAGTTATCCTCTTATTTACTTTTGTGTGTGTGATGAGAAGACTTAATTTAAGATCCACCCTCTTAGCAAATATCAAGTGTACAATACAGTATTGATAACACAGTCATCATGCTGTACATTAGATCTCAAGAATTATTCATACGTAACTGAAACTTTGTACATTATGACAAGTGAAATAAGTAAGACTCCAAAAGGCAAATAGTATATAATCTCACTTATATGTGGAATCAAAAATAGTTAAATTCATAGAAATGGAGAATAGAATGTTTGTTTCCAGAAGATGGGGGAGGGAAAATTGAGTGATGCTGGGAATTTCTTATTTTTATGAACTCTTATAAGATATTGGCTAATATCTTATAAGAGTTCAGGGTCACCTTGGCAGATAAAGGTTATAGAATTAGGAACTCTATAACCTTTATCTGCCAAGGTGACCCTGCTAGCGGTTCTCAATCTGTGGTTGAGAACCACAGGTTTAGAACCACTGCTATAGAGTCTAAGACCACTGGAAAACACAGATATTTACATTATGATTCATAACAATAGCAAAATTACAGTTATGAAGTAGCAACGAAAATAATTTTATGGTTGGGGGTCACCACAACACGAGGAACTGTATTAAAGGGTCGCGGCATTAGAAAGGTTGAGAACCACTGGTCTAGAGCCTCCTGTTGCCCCCACCAAATTTGGTGACTTTCTTATTTAATCTCTTTATTATCATCTCCCTGAAAAATCAATTCTACTCAGCTTAGTGACCCCAGGTTTGTATTATGAGTCCAACTAATCGAACTTGTCATCCAGTGAAGGATCAAATGGTTCTCTTTTTTCAGGCTGTACTTAAGAATAAACAGGATTACAAATATTTGTGAGACTCAGATGTAGCTGTGTAAGAGGAGAATTTGGGAAAGCTGTATCTATCAGTGTGTGTGGCCTCAGGCAATTTACTTAACTTCCTGTGCCTCAATTTCTTCTGTGTAAATTGAAAAACATCTAATATATTTTTTATTTCAAATAAGTGAAATGCTAAATTTTGCTTAGCATTACAATTGACCAAGAATAATGGATATTAGCTTTTCCTTCCTATGCATCAGAGGTGAATTTTGGAGAACCTGCATAGATAGCTCCTGAATTAAGGTGACCATGGGAGCATGGCATGTAAATTATAATCCCAACTCAAAGGCAATCAGCTGTCCTAGGATCTAGCAACACATCTTCCCTGGCTTGAGCTATAACCAAATTACTAAGGAGCAATGGATGAGTGAGTCAGTACGTGGGTAGCTGAGGAAAGATATCAGAAGAGCATTTTATTCTCTTTCCAAATATTCACTCAGAGAGTTGTCCTGACCTTGAGCTGAGGAAGCTGCCTTTTGGCATCCCAGCTTATTTTGCGGAAAAACAAAGAATGTCCTACACCCCCACTAAGCTCCAGGCATGGAGTCTCTTTGTCTGCAGGCTTAGTCTCAACCAGTCCAGAGCCAAAACAAAACTTGAATAGGGTTGGAGACTTTCTTGCTAGTCTAGAGGAAGCATGCTTTGGTTGGCCTGCACACACCCGTGATTACTTGGCTCAGTTTCTTTGGTTGCACTCCAGTTGTCTGGATACCTGATCATTTGCTGAGCCCTGTCAGGCCCATCCTCCAAAGGAGTAACACTGTCGTTCACAAGTTTAGCCATGGGTTGGTGACATTGCTCTGAATGGATTTTTCTCAAAAAATGTGTAGTCCATGTGCCTGTTGGGAAGTGTTTTATCAACACCTGCCCTGCTAGATTGGCTTTCCCTGGTTATAGATAGCCCAAGCCCAAAGCAAAAGTTCTGTGATTTCAATATGTACACAGAACTTTTGGAAGTTGTTTTGGAAGTATGCAGTTTATTTGGGCATTTCCCCTCACCATGCCAGGGTTGTCTCATGACCTTCCCCAGTGATCTCACTGGGTTTAGAACAAAGTTTGCTACATTTTTTAATAGCATGTGCAATGTGCTCACAAGTTTACAAATACTTCTGGAAGTTAGTAATCACTGACATTGCAACTGACCAGTTTGTATCCTTCTCAAATGTTGAAGGTAACATTACTCTTTCTTTTTATAAAAAGAATTGATATACAATTTATTTCCTCTTGTTTGTTTTTGATAAATATTTAGTATAACTAGATTATTCAGTTCGAAGCAATCAATTTTTATTTTTTTATCTTCTTTTTTTTTAATTGAATTTCTTGGTGACATTGGGTCACCATACAGATTTTAAGTGTACAATTCAATAAAACATCATCTGTACACTGTTTTATGCATCCATTGTAATTATTCAAAGTATAGCAAAAGACATTCTACTCACATTATACCATCAAAATGAAAAGATTTATAAATAACTTTATCTAATAAAACTTGAAAAAAATATAACAAAATATTAAGAGTAGCTATTCCAAGATGATGGAATTATACATGATCACTGTTTTTTCCTCAACATCAATTTTTAACTTATATTTTCCACAATAAAATATTATTTTTATAATCATAAATTTAAATATATTTTTAATTGTATATCAACTTATTTTAGCCAATACCTATCCTTTGGTTATCTGGAATTTGTTCTGAAGATAGAAATCAATCTTTCTCTTCTTTATGAGAGAATCACTAAGAAAGTCCATGCTGTCAACAAAAAGATACTAGATGATGTTATATACTCTGCTACCAGGGAGAAAGGCAGAGGGCTTATTGGAGAAAATTAAGTACTTAAAAAATAAAAGTAATTTTCCCTTTTGCATTAGAAATCAGTTGTGATTTCATTTTGGACTAAAGGAGTTTTCTGTCTATCCACATGAGTATAAGGGACCTGGTGTCATAATTATTCCAGGATTAAATCTACATTTTATTGTATATTTTATTAATCAAGGTTCTGGGTGGGGGGGGGGGAAACCATCATTGTTATTTGAGGCAAAAAGTAAGTTAAGTCAGGTAATTAAGTGTCAACAAAGTCATTGAAAGTGTTATATAGAATCACAGGCTATAGGATAAGTCCTCAAGAAAAATAACCTTAAGAAAAAAACAGTCTGACCCATGTAAACAAGGGTTTACACAAGGTTGTGGTGGCAGGAAGCTGTTCAACTCTACCTGAACTTCAATTTCTACATGAACTTTTATCTTCAGAGCCCAAAAGAACTGGCTGAACTCTATATCACTAACTCCAAGTTTGGAAAAGACAACCCAACTGACTCAGTTTGAATCAGCTGATTCCATGTTTCAGTCGCCTGTGTTCAGAGAGCCCAGGTCATATTTCATGCAACTTATCAGCTTGCTCATTATTTTCCAGCTACACTGGTCTTTTCATACTAGCCAGACCCTTTTTCCCATAAATCTTGGGACCTTCACCTGTGCTAGAAAGTTTATGTTGCTACTCTTCTTTCTTCTATTCCTGATATAGCTGGTCACTAATCCAGGTCCCAAATTATATTTAACTTTCTCAAAGAAGTTTTTCCTGAGCTCTAATCTAAATTAGGCCCTCCAGTTATAGTTTCTCAGTGATACCACCATTATCTCTCCTTTCCAGTACCAATCAGAGTTTCTGACTATATGTTTACTTGTTTGTTTATTGTCAGTCTCCCGAATTAGCTTGTAAGCACAGAGACTGTACCTGTTTTGATTAACTTTAAATATCCCATGCCTACTGGCATTCCTGGCATAAGATAAGCAATCGATAAGTATTTGAATATGTGAAAAATTACAAACATGGCTCCCTATACCCACTGTGGAGACATCTAAGAATGGATCTACTTCACAGTTACGTTCCCAGAGTAGTTGATAAATATCTATAGCACCCATGAGAAAATAAAGGTCTGCCTGCTTTAGAAGGTGGAATTGCATAATGGACTAAGCTCCAGGTTGGGTAGAAGAGAGATCTTAGTTTGGATATTGACTTGTCCTCTTATTAGCTATGTGATCTTAGGCTGGTCAGTTAACTTCTTGGAGCTCTCTGTATCCTTATCTGAAAATGTAAAGTAAATATACTTGGCATATAGGTTGTATGGATTAAATGATAGATGTCATTGACACATTATAAACATATCATAAATGATTTTTATATCTATGATCCTGCAAATGGTCCCTGAAATCTTTGCCTTTTTCATTCTCTCACTGCCTAGGAATAACGCAGAACTATTCACATCTCTGGCTCCTCCCCTCTTAATCTCCTATGTTTCCAGGACATTCCCAGGATTCTGCCATTTGAGAATTATAGAGATCACTTCCCTGATTCTTTTAGCTACATAACACTTAAATGGCACCTGTTGATAAAGAAAATGGCCTAATTCTTTCCTGTTTACTTCAGAGAATTTTACTATTTGTACCTCTAAGGGTGCAGATGGAGAAGTGGAATCCTTTTTCTCTAGAGCCTAGATCCACCACTTATGGTTCCTTGGGCAAGTCACTAAACTTTCTAAAACATAGCCCAAATTCACTCTGAATCCCATATGTGTTTCCCTACTCCCCAATAGAATTCTTGTCCCTGAAATCCTTCTCTCCACAGTAACAGAATGATCTCTCCATACCATAAGTCAGATGGTGACTATATGCTGCTTAAACACCCATCATGCCCATAGGTCTCTGTACTGAGAATCTGCACTCCATGGTCACATGTGACCTGCTCCTGCTCACCTCTTCAATCTCCTCTCCTATCCCTCTCCTTTGCTCACCAAACTTGAGCCACATTTGTCTTCTTTCTGCTTCTCGAAATGCATGTGCTCATCCCATATTTGTATTTACTGTTCCCTATATCTGAAATACTCTTCCACCCAATTCTTTACTTAGCTAGCTGTTCTTATTTATTCCTTCATAATGAGTTCTTTGCTGACAAATTTAAAGTAATCTGCTAGTCATCACTATATTTTGTTTTTATTTCAGCACTTTTTGTTTGTGTGTGTGTTTATTGCATGACTCCTCTGAGTTGAATATTATCTACATGAGTTCAGAAACCTTACTGTATTTGTTACCATTGTTCTGGTACTTACAGCAGGGACTGGCACATAGTAAGTATTCATTGAATGTGGAATGAACAAATGAATTAGTTTGGATGCCTCCTCAAAGCCAGATTAGTAAAGAGGTTAAGGTCAAAGGCTCTGAAGTCAGAGTTTCCAGATTTAAATGTTACCTCTGTCTCTTTCTAGAAGTCTCAGTTCCTTCATCATAAAATTGGCATAATAATAGCTACCTCATAGAGTCAAACTTCAGTGAGATAATGCATAGTTATTGATTCCATCTTTATTTTATGCCTGTGTTTTCATCAAGACAATATTAGGGCAAGAACGGGTTATCCCTTAGTTACACCAGTGGCATGAAACAGGAAACCACACATTCTGTGTCTCTGAATTCCTCCTGGGCCTATCTGAGCAGCAGGGACAGCAGCCTCTCCTCTTTGGCATCTTCCTGAGTATGTACCTGGTAACCCTGATGGGGAATGCTGTCATCATCCTGGCCACTGGATCTGATCCACACCTTTACACCCTCATGTACTTCTTCCTGGCCAACATATCCTTCACTGACCTTTGTTCATCATCTACCACGATCCCTAGGATGCTAGTGAACATCCAGGCCCACAGGCACACCATCACCTACGCTGCATGCCTCTCTCAGATCTACTTCTTCCTGTGGTTCATTGGTCTAGATGTTTTCCTCCTGGCAGTGATGGCATATGACCGGCTTGTGGCTATCTGCCACCCCCTTCGCTACACCTTAGTCATGAGTCCCAGATGCTGTATCCTGCTCATGGTCATGTCCCTAATCCTCACTCATTCATACTCTCTAACCCACACCATTCTCTTGGCTCAACTATCCTTCTGCACTGACAACATCATCTCTCACTTCTTTTGTGAACTTCTCCCCCTGTTGAAGCTATTTTGTTCCAATACTTATGTCAACCAATGTGTGCTGATATACTAGTACTGGGGAGGGGCATTAACCATCTCGATCCCCTTGCTAATCATCATTTCTTATGTCCGCATTGTGACTGCCATTGTGAGAGTCCCATCAGTTACTGGGAAGTGGAAGGCCTTCTCCACCTCTGGCTCCCACCTCTCAGCAGTTCGCCTGTCCTATGTGTCTGCCATTGGGGTATATTTCATTCCCTCTGCTGGTGATTCTGCCCACAAGGACTGAATTGCAGCTATGATGTATGCTGTGGTGATCCCTATGCTGAACCCATTCATCTACAACTTGAGAAACAAAGACATGAAGAGAGCTTTGGGGAGGCTCCTGAGCCGAAGGAATTACCTACATCCAAATCCTGCACCTGCTATTTGCTAGCTTCCCATTCTAGAGCAAATTAAATAACCTCATTGAGCCACAATTTCCTCACACATAAAAGGAGGTAATAAAATATTCTCTATTATGCAGTGTTTCTAGGAGGGTTAGGAGAAAAATCCTATATAATAAAAGCATAATATGTAAATCAACCAAATGGCCAAACAACAGAACGACCATCTGGACGACCATCCGGGACCATGCTATGACACCCACTGGTGCCAAGCCAGCCAAGGTGGGTGTGATGCAATTGGTCAGGGGCCCAGCCATCGCCCCATAATCACCCCGCAGAGGGAGGCCCAGGCCACCAGCCAACAGAGCAATCAATTGGGGGGCTCCACGATCACCCCAAAGAGGAAGGCCCAGGCCACTGACCGGCAGGCTGTGGTGGGTGGGAGGGGCCTCCCTCTGCGAAGGAAGCCTGGGTCCTGGGTGCCGGAGGGAAACTGGTGTCGGCAGTCGGGGGAAGGAAGGCCTACTCTTGCACTAATTTTGTGCATTGGGCTTCTAGTATCTATATAAATATGTAAATTTACTTCTTCCAGGTCTTATGCTTACTAGTATATCTTCATTATCTTCAGGAATATTCAACACATGCCTTTGATGTAAATACTTGCATTATACAGAAGAGAAAACAAAGGCTCAAAAAGGTTAAATTATTTGCCTGAAGTTACACAGCTAATAAGAGGAAAGCCAGAATTTGAACACAGATATCTGATCCAAAATGCATACAGTTAATGGTTACTCCGTGCCTAAATGGGCATAAATCCACGTACTCCTCTCAATTATTTGTTTTCTCTTTTCTTGCTTCCCTCCTACTGTTTACACACACAATTCCAATCAACAACTTCTTCCAATACCAGCAAATGACTAGAAGTTGAGGCGAGGCAAATAAGAAGCTAGAGGAGGGAAGAGTAAACAGCCACAGAGATTCTGGTATCCCTCTCAAGTGAGCAGGCCCTCTGCTTGAACACAAATTTCTAGTAGATATTCTGAAATGACTTATGTATCAAGCTACATGATCAGAAAGAAGGGTACTTGGATCACATTATTTGAGGTTCTCACCAAGTTTATTTTATTGAACCATCATTTTTCAGAACTATGCCATCAATAGACAAGTGGATAAAAAAGCCGTGCTACATATATACAATGGAATATTACTTGGTCATTAGAATGAGATCTTGCCTGGCTGGTGTGGTTCAGTGGTTGAGTGTCAACCTATGAACCAAGAGGTCACAGTTCAATTCCTGGTCAAGGCAGATGCCCGGTTACTGACTCAATTCCCAGTGTGGGGCATACAGGAGGCAGCCGATCAATGATTCTCTCTCATCATTTATGTTCTCTCTCTCTCTCTCTCTCTCTCTCTCTCTCTCTCTCTCTCTCTCTCTCTCTCCCTTCTTCTCTGAATTCAATTTAAAAAATATTTTAAAGAAAGAATGAAATCTTACCATTTGCAAAAGTATGGATGGACCTAGAGGATATGTGCTAAGTGAAATAAGGCAGTCAGAGAAAAACAAGTATCATATGATTTCACTTATATGTAGAATCTAAAAAACAATATAAAAAAACAAAATAGAAACAGATACAGAGAACAGTCTGATGCCAGAGGAGAGGGAGGTTGCAGGGCAGGGTGAAAAAGGTTAAGGGATTAAGATGTACAAATTGGTAGTTACAAAATAGTCATGGATGTAAAGCACAGCATAGGAAATATGGTCAATAGTCTATATATATAAAAGCCTAAGCAACCGTTATGACCAAACGACCAGAACGACCGGTCGACCAGTCACTGTGACACGCACTGACCACCAGGGGGCAGATGCTCAACACAGGAGCTGCCCCTGGTGGTCAGTGCACTCCCACAGGGGTAGCATTGCTCAGCCAGAAGCCGGGCTCACGGCTGGCGAATGCAGCTACGGTGGCGGGAGCCTCTCGCGACCCGGCGGCAGCGCTATCGAGCAGCGGCACCCAGCCCCTTGGAGGATGTCCAACTGCTAGGACCCCTCCCCCCCCCCGTGCATGAATCCATGCACCAGGCCTCTAGTATTATAATAATTATATGGTGTCAGGTGAGCACTGGAAATAATCAGGGGGAACACTTTGTAAAGTATATGATTATCTAACCACTATGGTGTACACCTGAAACCAATACAAAATAATACTGAATGTAAACTGTAATTGGAAAAAAAATTTTTTTAAGAAAATCTGGCTTATAATTTGATCATAAGAATTTGGGGAGCATAGCCCTAGGTCTCCTATTCTAAATTAAGGGTTCTGAAAGAGAAAAGGTGGAAATGTGAGACCTATCATTGGGACATTTAGATAGAGTTATTTGAATCTCATACTCCTTTAAATCCTACAGATGGGTGGAAGCATTCCACTTTCCCTTGGCAGACAAGAGTAGGGGCCCACTGCCTGATTGCCATGAAAAGGTTCGGTGATAGATTTAGCACTGGCTACAAATTCTTTCTCTCTGATTCTGCATCCTTGAGATGTGACTTTGTATCTCCTCCAAAGAGGTAAAATTTGCAACCCTAGAATATGGATTGGCCTTACATCTTCCTTTTGCCAATAGGGTAATAGCAAATTTAACACAAGCAAGGTATTGAAAAATGTTTGTTTTCTTGCTGTTCTTGGAACAGTGGCGACATGTGAACATGCCTTTGCCAGCCTGTCCTATGATGAAAGGCATGTGATCCTATATGCCTCCCACTGTTTCAGTTTAAAAGCAGCCAGGCTCCAGGAGCACTGTCACCCAGTCGATGGACTGCTGACTGCAAACACATCAGTGAGCCTACCAAAACCACTAAGAGAATTACCCAGGTGAGCTGAATCTAAACAGCTAACCCATGGAAAAGAAAACTAAGTAAATGGTGGTTGTTTTCTAAATACTAATTTTGGAGTTGTTATGGAGCATTTGATAAATGAAAAAGTTCTCCCCTGAGGTGGATTATGTGCAAGGTGATGTTTGCCTTCTTAAAATGCCTGCCTCCCTCCCTCATTTCTCTAGATCCATAACTTGAGACAGATTTAAGCATAGTCCCAACAAGGGGACAACAGTCCTGATTACATAAATATTTACCTGATTCATCAAAAGGAAGGCATATTTGGAAGAAATCCCACTAATAACTGGAGGAATGAATAACAAGTGGAGGTGGATCCTCAGGGTGCTGGACAAGAAAGTTATGGAACATAAGGCACATAAGGCTAGATAGGGTAAATTTGTTTGATGTGGGAGCCTTCTCATATGAGGAACACCTAGAACGAGTTCTCCTACACAGCTGGGATCCTTGACAGGCTTGGAAATAATGGCAGCCTACAATAAATGAAATGCAGATGCTAGAACCCCTCGGTAAAGTACTGAAGAGGTCAGAATCTTAGGTACATGGCCATATGAGAATGCATTTATTATAGGAGACCAGAGAATCCACCAGCTACTATGTTCCCCAAGAAGGAACAGAAGATACTCCCTTCACTAAAGCAATAAAGAATACAGCAATAAAGAATTCAGTGATTCTGAGGTCATCAGAATCACTGAAAAGTTGACTGGGGGATCTCTTCCCTAGGACAGACTGATAGGAAATGCTAAAATGGAGCTTGGCTCTCTGGTGTCAACAGGGATAAAGTTTCCTGGGGCATCAGAAGCCCAGGAGGCAGCACTTAACCATCAAAGTATGTGACTGAAATGGCAAATACCAAAATGTGCAACAAGGCCAGATCTCCTATAGAGATCTGTTGTAATGGCTAATACACTGTGGTATTTCTAAGGCTGAGGTAGATGAGAAGCCAATGAGGGTATTGCTTTAATTATATAATAAAAAAATAAAAAATAGTATGTGGCAAGCTGATGGTAGCTTTTGAAAAAAAAAAAAAAATCATGATCCATCACCCAGTTTTAAACTTGAATCAGGGTTTAAACAAGCAATCATACAATGGAACTATAGAGTGTCCCCAAGAAATGTATACAAACACTTTGAATAATTATAAAGGCAGTGTTTACTAAAAGGCATTTGATATTCAAAATTGAGCTATCAGCTGTTACAGAGTGTATACATTTTTTTTTTTGAAAACTCTTTGGAAGTGACAAATGCCTTACGCTGATATTATTGTTAACATAATCCTATCTAATAAAAGAGTAATATGCAAATTGACCATACCTCCGCTACACCCACAAGCCACGCCCACCATCCAATCAGGGGCAAGTATGCAAATTAACCCAACCAAGATGGCTGCAGCCACGGAGAGAGCAGGAGGCTTGGGTTTCCCCAGCAATGGAGGAAGCCAAGCTTTCTGCCTGCCCTGGCCTGCCTTGGCCTCCGCTTAAGGCTATAAAGTTTCAATTATAGAAGATAAATAAATCCCAACAAAAATGGCAGCAGCCACGGAGCTGGAGAGAGCAGGAGGCTTGAGTTGCCCCTGGCGATGGAGGAAGCCAAGTTTCCGCAGCCCTGGCCTGCCTTGGCCTCTGCTTAAGGCTACAAAGTTTCAATTATAGAAGATAAATAAATCCCAACAAAAATGGCTGCGGCCACAGAGCGAGCAGGAGGCTTGGCTCCGCTCAAGGCTACCAAGTTTCAATTATAGAAGATAAATAAATCCCAGATACCAGGGCCTCCACTTGGGTCGCCGGAGGGCATGGCCAGCCTGCAAACCACCACAGGCCCCTCGCCCAGGCCGCCCCACGCCCCAAGGGAACCCCCACCCTGATCCGGGACACCCTTCAGGGCAAACCAGCTGGCCCCCACCCATGCACCAGGCCTCTATACTACCTAATAAAAGAATAATATGCAAATTGACCATCAATCCAACATACAAGATGGCTGCCCCCATGTGGTCAAAGGTGACTGCCCCCATGTGGACACAAGATGGCCACCGCAAGATGGCCAGCAGAGGAGGGCAGTTGGGAGGGACCAGGCCTGCAAGGGAGGACAGTTGGGGGCGATCAAGCCTGCAGGGGAGGGCAGTTAGGGGTGACCAGGTCGGCAGAGGAGGAAAGTTGGGGGCGAGGGGCCTGCAGGGAAGGGCAGTTGGGGGGGACCCAGGCCTGCAGGGGAGATCAGTTGGGGGGGACCAGGCCTGCAGGGGAGGGCAGTTAGGGGTGACCAGGCCTGCAGGGGAGGACAGTTAGGGGTGACCAGGTCTGCAGGGGAGGATAGTTAGGGGTGACCAGGCCTGCAGGGGAGGGCAGTTAGGGGCAAACAGGCTGGCAAGGGAGCAGTTAGGCATCAATCAGGCTGGCAGGGGAGTGTTTAGGGGGTGATCAGGCTGGCAGGCAGAAGCGGTTAGGGGCAATCAGGAAGGCAGGCAGGAGAGCAGTTGGGAGCCAGCAGTTCTGGATTGTGAGAGGGATGTCCGACTGCCCGTTTAGGCCTGATCCAGGTAGGGGATTGGAGAGGGGTCCCAGATTGGAGAGGGTGCAGGCTGGGCTGAGGGACACCCCCACCCGTGCACGAATTTCGTGCACCGGGCCTCTAGTTAAAGCATAATATGCTAATGATATGCTAAGGCCACTCAACTGCTCGCTATGACATGCACTGACCACCAGGGGCAGACGCTCCGACTGGTAGGTTAGCTTGCTGCTAGGTTCTGGCCGATCAGGACTGAGCAAGACAGGCTGGACATGCCCTGGAGCCCTCCTGTGGTCCCTCCCCGGCCCCAACCATGCACAGGTGGGGTCCCTTGGCCTGGCCTGCACCCTCTCACAATCCGGGACCCCTCGGGGGATGTCGGAGAGCCGGTTTCAGCCCAATCCCACAGGCCAGGCCGAGGGACCCCCACTGGTGCATGAATGTGTGCACTAGGCCTCTAGGTTAAAATAATACGTAATAGTGAAATAAATGTTATTCAGAGGTAGAAAGTGTATAGCAAGTCCCAAGAATTTTTCTGGAGAGACAGAGAATTAAAGCAGACAAAGAATTAAAAACTGAACTAGGTGTAAAAGGATCAAGCCAGGATTAAGTATTTAGGAACTTCTCAGCGCTCTATTCCCACCCCCACCCCACCCCCAGTAATTTTTGTCTTCCTAATTGTTACTAGGGTAAACCATTTACCAGGTATTTTCATACCTTATTTCATCTGTCCTTTTGCTGCCAGGAAGAAAATCCCACAACAATATTCTCAAACCTGGTTGCACTCGAGTTACCAGTTTTATCATTTTGTTTTTATGAAAGACACTAGGATCTCTTCTCTAGAGAGTTCTGAAGCCCTAGGAAATACTAATCTGCAACTAGGATTCAAAAGCATTGACAATAGGGAGAGAGAGCCACAAAGAACAGAACTGACCAAGAGACTTAATGGAAACTGAACTGGTAAAGAAAGGCAAGACCCACCTTCAGAGAGATAACAGCTGCAAACATTTCCAAAGTTGGACTGCAATGGCTCCAAGAACAAGCATGACCCTCTGTAACTAGCCTGTCCCTATGGAATCTTTCTTCATCAATTCAAATGAGCTCACACGTTAAACCTCAATAAAATGTCAACTCATGGGTAAAACTGTACCTGGCACATTTTTTTCTTCCTTTTGTGCTCCAACACTTATTATGGAAACTATCACTACCTGATTTGATTAACAATAAACAGAACATGTTTCTACCATGTATAAACATGGACAGTATCTTACTTATTTGGACATTTTGTCAGTACTGTATAGCATAGTACCTGGCCTATGATACTACTATGTACATGGTAGGCACCAACATATACATATTAGCTTTAATATGAATATTTCTCTTAGTACAAACATTAGCATTGAGCAGCAGGATACTCAAGCATGTAAGAGTGTGGACTCCTGAGTCAGACAAGAAACAAATTTCAACCTTCTCTTCCACTTATAACATAGTTTCCCCATCTGTAAAATTTGATCATCATAGTACCATATCCAAGATGATTATAATTAGGGAACTAATAGTAAATGGCATAATACATTTAGAGAGATAATAAAGTGGAACAAAGTAAATATTAAGCTTTATGGAAAAATCATCACGATTGGACATATATTGTCATTAACTGCAACTATAAGTGCAACTACATAGCACATGGGGAGGTGGATTCAGTATTCCCTCTGCCTGACACAGTATCTGGCAAATGAGAGAGATTAATAAATGTTGAGTTGCATGTTTAAAAATTCACACTTTAATTAGGACAGTAAATAAATGAAGTTTTAATTGGCCTTTACCCCCTTTAGCTGAGATCACCATTCAAACCAAGGAAATAGTGACAACATTTATCATAGTATATGTCCTTTATGAAATATGCTGACTTACATACATTGTAGGATTTGGAGGGTTTAAGAGAATGATTTCTAGATCACTCTTCTCTAATAGCTAAGTAAATGTGATAGAGGATCATATTTCTTCACAAACACAGGGTTTCTTCAGAGTGTAACGTCAAAATACGGATACAAGGTTAGAGTGCCTGGGAAGAGAGTTGTGAATTCCAAAAAGCCTTCTCAGTGCAGTCTTCATGTCATTGTTCCTGAGGCTGTAAATGAAGGGGTTGAGCATGGGAGTCACCACTGTGTAAAATACAGCTGCAACCTTGTCCTTCCCCCCTGAGTGTGATGAAGGGGGGCACAGATAGACACCAATTGCTGTACCATAGAACAAGAAGACCACAGTGAGGTGGGACCCACAAGTGGAGAAGGCCTTTTGCCTGCCAGAGACAGATGGGACCCTAAGGATAGAGGAGATGATGTGTGCATATGACAGGATAATCAGGAAGAGAGGGCCAGTAAGTATCATGGAGGCCACAGTGAACAAGGCTACCTGGTTGGTGCTGGTGTCTGAGCAAGAGAGCTGCAGCAGAGGGACCACGTCACAGAAGAAGTGATGGATGGTGTTGCCTGCACAGAAAGAAAGCCTAGCCATGAGCAGGGTGTGTAAGAGGGCAGCGAGGATGGTGAGAACCCAGCATGCTATGAGAAAAAGCACGCACACAAGAGGACTCATGAGTGTGGAGTAGTGCAGAGGCTTGCAGATGGCCACATAGCGATCATAAGCCATCACCCCCAAGAGGAAGTCGTCCAATGCCCCAAATGTCATGAAAAACTGCATCTGGGCCAAGCAACCCCCATATGATATGGTCTGACTATGTGTCTGGATGTTCACCAGCATCTTGGGGATTGTGGTGGAAGAAAAGCAGGCATCGGCAAATGAGAGGTTGGCCAGGAAGAAGTACATGGGGGTGTGAAGGTGAGGGTCAAAGCTGATGGCCAGGATGATGAGCAGGTTCCCCAAAACAGTGACCAGGTACATGCCCAGGAAGATGCCAAATAGGAGAGGCTGCTGCGCTGGGCTCTCAGAGAGACCCAAGAGGAGGAATTCAGTGACACTGGACTGGTTAATTCTGTCCATGCCACCACTCTTTCTAGGAAGAGAAAAGAGATACAGGAAACTTGCACAAAAAGTAACACTTGTGGGTCCTCAATGATATAGTCATATTTTATTCAGTAGATTATACTATAAATGTCCCTAGACCCTCCCTCCTGGATCTCCCCTAATTCTTCCCTATTCTTCAGTTTAGCTGATAAGAGAGAGCAAGTAAACAGAGAGATTAAAACACAAAAGCAAAGTGGTAGGTATTGGTTGGGGATGTGAGTTCCAGGTTACTTCCATGCATGCTATATAGCACATGGGCATAAAGAGCTGCCATTTGCTGAACCGAAAGCACTATACATTGCAGCATCTAACCAAATGCTCTGTGTAGTGCATGCTTTTGTTATCTGACGTCACAGATAGTTACACAAGGCTCAATGAAATTAAGTCACAAAGTCACAAAGAGGAAATACAGCATTTCCACGTCCTTAAACACCCTGCATCACGGCCACCTCTGAGCTGAACCTCTTCCTCTGCAGGAGGCAGACCTAGGTGACTCAGTTCCCACTGCTCACCTCAGGATGTCTGGGACAGTGCACAGGGATGCTGACTGCGATCTTTGTGTGTCTCTGAGGGAAAACACAACCCTGCCTGCCCCTTTCTTGCAGCACTCACCATATTACTCTGGCCCAAACAGCATGCACCCCCAAAGGAGCCCACCCTGTTCCGGGGTTCTGCCTATGGTCTCAGAGGATCATGCTTTAAGCATGCAGGGTTCTTCTTAGCCGATAGCAGTTGAGAAGGTTGAAAGGAGCCGGTGAGGCTGGTTTCATTGAGCCAGCTGGAGAGCAGCAACCCTGACTGCAGTGATGGGTGTTAGACATCCTTTGTGCACCTTGTCACGGGAGTATTTCTAGGTTCAGAGCCTCTGGAGTATGATTCCCCTGGCTGATCCTCAGAGACAAACATGAAGTAATTGCTCTAGCCTCATACTCTGGCTCCCTAGGCCAGGCTCACCAAGGAGCATGGGAGGAGTGCAGAGCATACTAGGGTGGGGGGCGGAGGGGTTACATTTGATCAGTTTTGTGCCCAGGGATGAGAGTGTCTTTGATCTCAGGGTAGTGGTTGCTCTGGGGTATCTCCTCGGAAAGCTGGAAACTAGGGCAGAAGGAGATCAGGACAGGAGGTAGAATATAGCAAACTTTGACTCCAAACCTGGCCAAAAGGTTTTCTGGCCCCGCTACCTTGGGGGAGAGGGGGTTGTTTGACTTCTCTGAGCCTCTGGATTTCAGGTTGTTGCTAAAAGGGTCATTAGCTTAGGCTGCTGGTTCCTACCCACCAAAACAGTCCTTGAGAAACTAAGGTAAACAAAATAATCTAGGAGAAACCCATGAGGGAAAGGAAGACAGTTATGAGCTGGAATAGAATGTGGGGCAGAAAGCTAGGTTGAGAATTGGTCTAGGGAAGAGGTCTATTGCTACTCTGTGAGAGGATGTTGGTGCGGGGGGAGGAATTAATTCAAAGACCCTGACTCTGAGGAATATCGGGTGGGGAGAGGAACCATGGTTGTCTTATGGCACAAACAATTATGAAAAGTGGCCCTGATGGCTTCTTATCCTGACTCTTCCTGAGGGGCCAGAGGACATCATGACCCTGCTGGCTTAATATAAAAGGACTAGCAGTGACTCTGGGTCCTCTTAAATGCTAAAAGGCTACCCTGCTACCAGAATATGTCCTGGGTCTGTAAAGCCAATAAGGTAGCAACGATGGGGGATTCCCCAAATCCTAGTGATATAGATTGGGACTGCCTGGAAGAGGAAGCTTACCACCATGAACTGGGTCCATCCCCCTTAAAGTATGTCCTATAACAACTCAAAAAACAACAATACATGGTAAGAAACTGAAACAGAGGTCCAAGATTTGACTTGATTGAAAATTACAAATTTATTAAAGATTTTATGTAATTAGCAGATGAAAAGGTGTGCTAACTGGTTCTCCCCATATTTCCTGCTATTTGCTAAGCTCCTAAGTCTGGATCCAGTTGCATTTGGAGACAGAGGAGAGAGAGACACCAGAAAGGAAAGAATCTGGGCCTCACCTTTATAATTCTGGCTCAGAATTACCTTTAACTTCTTGCAAGATGTGCCAATTGGCTTGCATATCTCATGATCCTCAAATGAATATTGAATCCCCTCAGATTCTTAAGTAATAACAGGATCCATTAGACGTATGGAAATGGTGTGCAATGTCCACCCACCCCAACATTCCCAGGCTCATCTCCAATCTTTTCTCTGCTCTACTGGGTATTCGTGGCATGAAAAATAGCCCATGCTGCTGCTGCAGTCATTAGTGCATATGTCTCCCCAAATAGAAAACTGGAGAAGAGGGCATCAATTATTGAGGAAAAGTGGTATGATACAATGGATAAATCACTTTGCTGAGCACCCCAATGGACAGGAAGCACTAGACAGTCCTGACTATCACTAACACTTATACCTGGCAGTTATTCCCCTGGGAGCACCAGCAAATTCTAAGTCTTCCCTATTCCCTTTACTTAGTCAAGCTCTTTGGAAGGCTGCTACTTTTTAATCCTTCAACTGAATATCCCCAATCAAGGATGGAATATAAGGGTCAGCACAATTGGCCAAACCCCAGGCAGTCATTTTGGCATTGGAAGATGCCCCAGGAAATGGCTGGCCTCAATTACACATCTTCAGCAATTAGCCATTGTGATTTGGTCCAGCCAATGACATCGATTTCTCATTCAGGGTTGCCCGCTTTGAGGTAAAGAACTTGGGAATTCTTTGTTGTCAAATATCTGACAGAAAGGGAAATTTGCCTACAAAAGAACAGTAGTCATATTCACATTAGACTTCTTTTTTTGTTAGTTTTTTTAATATTGATTTCAGATAGGAAGGGAGAGGGATAGAGAGAAACATCAATGATGATTGAGAATCATTGACTGGCTGCCTCCTGCATGCCCCACACTGGGGATTGAGCCCACAACCTGGGCATGTGCCCTGACCAGGAATCGAACCATGACCTCCTGGTTCATAGGTCGATGCTCAACCACTGACCTATGCCGGCCGGCCGGGCACATCAGACTTCTTAATAGCTACACTGAATGTAAAAAGACACTGAAATTTTTTAATGCATAAGAGGGATACAACTTTGAACCCATAATTTTATATCCAGCAAGTTGCCATTCAAATGCAGACATATTACAAATATTCTTAGATATATAAAGACTCGAAAGGTTTGCAACAAAGAGACTCGTAGAAGAATCACTTAAATAAAACGATAAACATTTTTAGGAAATAATATAAGATATATGGAAATGGAAAATGGTCAAATATCTTGATAAAATTTTTGGTTTTTTAAATACTTAAACTAAAAGAAAATGAGAGAGTATATCTATTAAATCAGAATTAAAATTCCTACAAATAGTTATCAAAAGACAATCAACCTGCCCCGAACAGTTTTTCTCAGTGGTTAGAGTGTTTGCCCACAGACCAAAGGGTCTTGGATTTGATTCCCGGTCAAGGGCACATACTTTGGTTGTGGATTTGATCCCCTGCCCCAGTTGGGGTGTTTATAGGAGGCAACCAACCAATATGTCTCTCTCATGTCAATGTTTCTGTTTCTCTCTCTCTCTCTCTCTCTCTCTCTCTCTCTCTCTCTCTCTCTCTCTCTCTCCTTTCTTCCCCCTTCCACTCTGTCTGAAAATCAATGGTAAAAATATCCTCAGGTGCGGATTTAAAAAAAAATAAAGACAGCCCAGCTGGTGTGGCTCAATGATTGAGTGTCAACCTATGAACCGGGTGGTCATGGTTCGATTCCCAGTCAGGGCACATGCCCAGGTTATGGACTCAATCCCCAGTAGGGGGTGGGCAGGAAGCAGCCAATCAATGATTCTCTCTCATCATCGATGTTTCTATCTCTCTCCCTCTCCCTTCCTCTCTGAAATCAATGAAAATATATTTTTTAAAAGAATAAAAATGGGTCAACTCTTTCTATAAAGAATGTGTAGGAATGACCAATAGGTACATGAAAATGTTTTCAACATCATTAGGAATTGGGGAAGTGTTCATTAAAACCACAAGATAACACTCCATATGCTCTAGAATGACAAAAAAATATTTTTAACTCTAATATTTCTATTGTGAGAGAATATTTTGTTTTCTGGTTTATTTACTTGAGAAAACCAAAGTCCAGAGAGGATAAGCAAACCTCATAAAGTCACAGAGCAGTCATTTAGAGTTTGAGGATTGGGACTGGGCATGAACCAAGTTTTTCCCACAATGGATACTTTAGAGACTGGTATTCCCAGATGTCTCTGAAACTTCCCTCAGAGAGCTCTGGGGATTGTGCTAGAAGCTGCATGTTTTCCTGGGATCCTAGTCAGGCTGACTGACTCAGGATCTAGGATGCTCTTCTCTCATTTCTTCTTCTGTAGAGTAGATGGGGCTTCCATATACCAGGGGTCCCTTCTGCCTTAAACATAGGGGAAGATGCTATCTTTCCATTTGGTCATCAAATATGACTTCAGTCTTGACAACTGAGAACTGAGAACAGAATAATCAAACATCTACCTTAACATGAAGAAATAAGCAGCTCTTCTTGGCCCAGCTCAGGACTGACAGTAAGTCATTGGCCATATGTCAAGAGAAGCAGAATGGTCCACTGTAAATTGTTTCAGGAATCTGTTTTTGGTAACAGGTGTAGTGTTGAACTTGAACAGATTGCAGCAGCTCTTTGAGGTCTGTTTACTCGTTCATAAAATAAGACAGTTGTATTAGATGGCTTAATGTCCTTTAAGTTCCTAAAGGGTGGGGTGGTTAGGTAACTTTGATCCAAAGGACTACTGTCCCAGATTATTAATTTAACCCTTTGTTCCCTGAAACCACCGTTTCCTAAACTCCATATACCCCTGAGAGGGCTTGACATGTGAATGGAGCACATCAGATCATGTTGGCTGTTTTCAAATATATAAAAGCAAGAGAATTGGTGAACATTTCTCAGCATTGGGAAGGGGCATATGAAGATATGCTCACATTAAATCTGAATTCCAAGCATTAATTTCTTGTGCATCTTTTTAAATTAAAACAAAACAATATTTAGTTCAAATGTAAGATATAAACAAACCATGAATTCAGTACTTGTGAAAATACACAATTGATTACTAATTCAACAACCACAATACATTTCTTAAAATATGTTTTTATTTACTTCAGAGAGATGATGGGAGAGGGATAGAGAAATAGAAACATCAATACTGAGAGAGAATAATTGATCCACTGCCCCTTGCATGCCCCCTACTGGGAATAGAGACTGAAACCTGGGCATATGCCCTGACCAGGGATCAAACCATGATCAGGAGGAGATCAGGAGAATGTTCATGGGTCAACATTCAACCACTGAACCACACCAGCTGGGGCATTTTTTCATTTTCACAAACAATTTTGAATACCTTCTATGTACCAGAACATAAGCTAAGCAACTGAAAATCTTCTTTAAGAGTCATCTGTTTTATTAACTATCTCTGTAAATAAAAGGCAATGCTGGTAGCTAAACAATAACACCATACAGTTTCACTGTAGCTTAAAATGTCATTTTACTCTCTACCCATCCATTGATTTATTCAATAGAAAATTACCAAGTACATACTAAGAAGAAACAAGATGAATAAAAATGAGTCCCTGGCACTGAGGACCACACAGTCTAATGGAGATAAGTAATTATAAGGCAATGTATTAAGTGTTCTACCAGAGACCCATATACAGGACTGGGAAGCACAGAAGATAAAGCAATGAACTCCAATGTCTCCAGGTGTTAACACCTGCCTGAGCTCTTGCCAGGTGGAGCAGAGGAGGAGACATTCAGGGAGGTGGAATAGCTAAGCAGCAAAGGCATGCAGGAAAAACATGATGAGTTGTTTGAGGACTGTGAGTGATTCATGGGCAAGAATGTGGAGTGGCATGGCATGCGGGGGAAGTGTCATTGGACAGACAGATGGAGAAGGAATCCTGAAGGGCTGATTATGTCATGATAAGAAACAGCATCGACATTTTCCTGATGTGAGGCAATAAGGAACCTCCCAACAGCCTATGACACAGACTCGGTTATCCCTCTTCACAGAGAGGGAAACTATGGTTCAGAGAGGCTAAATGAATTATTCAATGCATATTAATAGGTTTGCTATAGAAGATGAATCAAAATTTTTCTTCTTTACTCTATGCAACCTAAATATTCTCCTAAGAAGCACATAAATGAGTCTAAGGCAGAGGTTTTAAGTGTATAGATACCGTGACAGTTCCATTTTGAGGGGGAGCATAGGAAATGCCCCCCATGTTATTGTGACACACTCCTCCAGCCTAGACCCTTGGCTAGGGTGTTAGACCATTTGCCATAATAATCAAATTGAACCCAAAAGACATAGTTTTCCCAAAAGTTAATTGTTTTACATTTTATTAGTTTATATGCCCAGAATATCAGAAGAATCAGATTAATTCACTTTGCACATTTTCATTTGGAATCAGTGTAACTGTTTATAATGGGTGATATGCTTCTAGTGAATAATGAGATTCCTGAAGGTTAAGTTACCCTTGAGCAAGAAAAGTAAAAACTGGAATAAATGTTCATTTATTTCCAATTTTCACTATAAATGTGATACAGTTGGATGCATATAAAAGAACATATCACTGTATTTCCTGCTATTTGCTAAGCTCCTAAGTCTAGATCCAGTTGCATTTGGGGACAGAGGAGAGAGAGACACCAGAAAGGAAAGAGTCTGGGCCTCTCATGTAAAAACCATGATTTGAGGCCTTAAGCTTTGCAAGTATAGAAACTGGATCTTATCCAAACATTGGACAGAATGGACTTATTTACATCAATTCACACTCACATAAGATTGATGCATAAGCCAATATTACAAAATATCCTCATTTGCCATGAACTGGAACTGCCCAATTGAATGAATATTTCAATTCTCTAAGGTGATGGATATGTTAATTAACTTGATTGTGGTTATCATTTCACAATGTATCTGTAATTATGCACTAAACATATTAAAACATCACATTGCACCCCTTAAATATATGCAATTTTTATTTGTCAGCTATAGCTCGATAAAGTTGGAATGAATGAATTTGCTGATGGTGCATTTTCTCCTTATTGAACATATGCAGGAAGCTGAGCTAGAGTTAGAATGTGGTTTGGTGAACACTGAAAAGCAGCATAGCAGATCAGAGAACTTAGGCTTTTGATTCGGACAATTTAACTTCAATTCCTAAATGTGTGGCTTTTTGCAAGTTTCTTAACCCCTCGGAACCTCAGTTTCTTAATAAAGATAATCACAGCATCTCTGCACAGTTATCACTTAAGAGAATCTAGTGGCCAGCACATGGCTCGTGCTCAGCAAGTGTTATTATTACTCTGACTTTTTCATTAACTCAGAGCAATGGATATGGATTGGTTAAACCTAAAATCCAATATTTAGTTATGAGGTTAGTTATGAGATTCCTGATGTATCCGAAATATGGTTGCTATGGAAAATAAAGATACCTGAGTCTCAGATCAAAACATCCTCTTCTCTGAATGGGGCTGGAAACAAACAGGTAGTTTGGGGGACGAACTAAGGATTTGACACCTTATATTTAGTTTTGCAATATATCAATCTAAATATAATAAAGCCCTGTGAGAGCAAAGGAGTCAGAAGCAGGAATATAATGTCTATTAGATTTTTAAATACAGATGAAGAGGTTCAAAGTGGGTGGGAAAGCCAGATGAGTGAGAACATCAATGTTGTCAGAGAAAAAGCACAATGATTCCCAGCCTTGTCAGAGGGAATGGGAGCAATATTTTATGTGTTTCCTACAGGCTTTTCTTCAGAAAAGTTGGGAAGATTTGAAAGGGCCTGCATGGACTGGGCTATGATGACAAATTCCTGCTCCCTCACTTGTTCTTTCCTTCACACAGGGTCAGAGGCGTTTGATTTTTGTTCTCCTACTCACTTGTCAGAGCTGCCTTTCAGAGAGTACACCCTGATCAACTTGACAGAACTCCCCCAATCTCCAAGTCTTCTGGATGGTCACTTGGATTAATTCAATGAATCAATCACATCCTTCATACTTTTAAAAGAATTTTTTCATTACAAAGATAATACATTCTGGGACGGTGGGGTAAGGGGGAGAGATCAACCAAAGGACTTATATGCATGCATATAAGCCTAATCAATGGACACAGACAACAGGGGGGTAAGGGCATGAATGGGGGGGGGGGTAATGGGGGGATAAGGACATATATGTAATACCTTAATCAATAAAGAAATTAAAAAATAAAATAAAATGTCCTAAAAAAAAAACAAAACGATAATACATTCTGATAAAACTGAGTAATGCAGAAGGTGGCACCCACAACCTTCTGACACATACTCACTTCTCAGAAGAAAATACTATTGACCTCTACACGTGTTTATTTCAGTGTCCTTACTCATATACCAACATTTATGTTTTAACTTTACAAAAATGAAATTATGAATATACATGCTGTTCTGAAATGTCACCTTTTTAAAAAATATTTTAAATAAATTGTATGGTTATTTTATTTATAATTATACTAGAAGCCCGTTGCACGAAGTTTCGTGCAATAGACTTTCCTTCACCTGGCTGTCAGCACCAGTTTTCCGCCAGCACCAGTTTTCGTCTGGCCACCCGCGGATCCGAGCGCCTCCCAAAGGCTGAAGGCGAGACTCAGGAGGCGCTCCGATGGGGGGGGGGGGGGGGGGTTGGCCAGAGGAAAACTGGTGCTGGCGGAAAACTGGTGCCGGCAGCCACGCAATAGGCCACCCCGAATTCCACCACCAGCGTCTTCCACCGGCCCCATGGGTCCTCCCACAGCACCGGCCGTTTAGGCGGGCGGGAAGAGCTGGGGGGGGGCAGGGACTCACGAGTCCCCGCCCCCCGCTCGTACCGCCAGCCAATCGGCCACCCTGAGTCCCGCCCCCACGCCTCCAGCCAGCCCAATCGTGGGCGTAGCGGAGTGATGCAATTTGCATATTACCTTTTTATTATGTAGGATATGATCAATTATTTTAATTAATTATAATTAACCCTTTCCACTCGCTTGCTTTTTTCTCGATTCCTTTATTCTAATGCTAACCGTGTCGAGTCACACTCGACATCTGAGTGCAAAAGGTTAAGCAAAATGTTACTTAGTTAATGACATAACTATTCAGGAAAGTTATAATTATTCAGTGTGCTGATAGGATGAGTGCCATCCAGAGCACCTTCCATACTCCCTGCCATGTTTCATGGGGACAGCTGAAATTATTTGAAGGAGCATTGGATATCTGGTCAAGTGCTGACACCAATCTATAACTTTACAAATCATCTGATCCAAGTGGTCTTTCCTAATGTGCATAGTTATAAATTCAAGCTCTCCCAAAGAGAATTGTCTAAAACACAGAACTTTTGTAGGGGCTCAAAAATTTTTAACACAGCTATATTTTACTTTTTGCTACTTATACTTAATACAATTTATTTCATACAGAATTCCAGACATGGAAAGAAGTAACCAGACCAGCATCTATGAGTTTCTTCTCATGGGCCTCTCTGAGCAGCCAGAGCAGCAGCCTCTCCTGTTTGGGCTCTTCCTGGGCATGTACCTGGTCACTGTGCTGGGCAACCTGCTCATCATCCTGGCCATCAGCTCTGACGTGCACCTCCACACCCCCATGTACATCTTCCTGGCCAACTTGTCCTTCTCTGACATTGGTTTCATCTCTACAATAATTCCCAAAATGCTAGGTAATATTGGCTCAGGGAATAAGCTGATTTCTTATGGTGAGTGCCTTACACAACTCTATTTCTTTGGCCTTTTTGCAGATCTAGACAACTTTCTCCTGGCTGTGATGGCATTTGATCGCTATGTGGCCATCAGCCACCCCCTCCATTATGCCATGACCATGAACTCCCAATGCTGTGTCCTTTTGGTGGCTGGGTCATGGGTGGTCACTATCTTCCATGCCTTAGTGCATACCCTCCTAGTGACCAGGCTTTCTTTCTGTGGCCCCAATATCATCCCCCATTTCTTCTGTGATCTGGTCCCCCTCCTGAAGCTAGCCTGCTCCAGTACTTATGTCAATAGCCTGATGCTCATCTTTGTAGCAGGAATATTGTTAATTGGACCCTTTGTCTGCATCCTTACATCTTATTTTTACATTGCATTGGCTATTCTAAGAATTGATTCCCCAAAGGGTAAGCAAAAGGCCTTCTCCAACTGCACCTCCCATCTGTCTATGGTCTCTCTGTTTTATAGTACAGCTATTGGGGTCTATTTATGTCCTCCATCATCCACCTCAGGTGGAAAGAACAGAGTCTTCTCAGTGATGTACACAGTGGTCACCCCCATGCTGAACCCTTTCATCTACAGCCTGAGAAACAGGGATATGAAGGGGGCTCTAGGAAAGCTACTCAGAAGAAAAACACTCTAACACTCTTTTCAGGACCTTAGGGTCCTGACTCTCAGAACTGAGAGTCGAAAATGGGCCTCTGGAGAGCCCAACAACTGTAACTTCTCTAAAACTGAGACTCCTGTTTTTCTCGTGTTTATATTTCACAGTGCAGATTGACATCTGAGGACAGGGAGAGAATCTGTGATAGCCAATCTCCAACCATCTTTGTGAAGTGGCCATGCTTTGAGTAGTGTACTACACATTTCCACAACAGTTCTTATTTTTACTGGATGACTAAGAAAAGTCCACCGGTGGGGGCTTGTATACATATAAAATGAAAATAAAAGTCCAAATTTTTTGTTTAGCTCACGTTATAAAGGAGCTATAGAAGATATATATCTCTAGCTCAAGAATAAAAGATTCATCATGTCTGGTAGAATGAAATACAAAGGAAATGACCAGATACTTTACACTTAAACAGGCAGTATTCTAGAAAAGAATAAGAACAAAGCTTTAATTTAAGTCCTGGGTTCCAGTGTTGGCTTTGCCATCAATGAACTGTGCGACTGCTAGATAATCACTTAATGTCTCTGAGACTTGGTTCCCTTATTTATAAGTTAAAGTAATTGGATTATGTTAGTCTAAGCCCCTCCACACATATACCCACCCTAGTTCTAATTATATTTAGTATTTTAGTGACAAAAACTCAAGACTTGATGTCAGAAGTTACAAGTCAGAACCGAAAGTCCACCACTTTCATACTATGTAACTTCAGGAAAGTTCTTTGTCTCAGTTATGGTTTCTTTTTCTGTAAAACTGAAAGAATAACTACATCATTGGATTCCTCTAAGTAGTAAATAATATGTTAACTAACTTGGATCACAGTAAATGCTCAATAAAAAACACCTAGGCTGTTTCCATGTCTTGACTGTCCTAAATAATGCTACAATGAACATGGGGTAACTCATATATATGGTTACTGTGAGGATTAAATGACATACAAGCATTTGAACACTTTAAACAGAATGCCTGACACATAGTAAACACTCAATATATGTGAGCTGTTATTATTGCCAACTCTGTCCATTCGATGATGCCGGTGTTCATATGTGTTTCAGATTTTTGAGCACTGACTGATATGAAATCTGATAAATGTCACACTGCCCTAGTGGGTTTGGCTCAGTGGATAGAGCGTTGGCCTGCGGACTGAAGGATCCCAGGTTCGATTCCAGTCAAGGGCATATGCCTGAGTTGCAGGCTCGATCCCCAGTAGGGGGCGTGCAGGAGACAGCCGATCAGTGATTCTCATCATTGATGTTCCTATCTCTCTCTCCCTCTCCCTTCCTCTCTAAAATGAATAAAAAAAAAAAAAAGGAAGGAAGGAAGGAAGGAAGGAAGGAAGGAAGGAAGGAAGGAAGGAAGGTTACACTACTTCCTAGGGAAACTAATGATTTGTGTTCTCAGAATGAACAGAGCATAAGTAAAAGAAAAAAGTGTCCATCCAAGCTGGATACTAAGAATAGTTAGAGAGTTATGAGTAAGATCAAGAAGGAAAGCCTAAGAGAATATCTCTTTACCCCACTATGACCCTTATAAATAAACAAAAAAACAACAACATAGCAACCATATAGAAAAGTGAGCAAGGATATAGTTGGAAAATTCAGAGAAGAAAAGCTAAAATAGTCAAAAAATTACCCCGAGCAATTAGGAAAATAAAAAGTAAACCTCTTGTAGTTTATTTTTTTTTGTCATTAGGTTGGGAAACAGCAAAGAGTTTGCAAATGGTGCTGTCAGGTCATGTGGAAAGGACACTCTCATATGCCCTTAAAGGCTGTATAAATTGGTTTTAACTTTTTTGAGGACAATCCAGTGGCACTGATGAAATTTAAAATACACATATACTTCCATCTAGCATTTTCATTTCTATAAAAATATATGTACATGAAGAGCCTGTAAAAGAATATCCATGTACCAAAACCGGTTTGGCTCAGTGGATAGAGCGTCGGCCTGCGGACTCAAGGGTCCCAGGTTCGATTCCGGTCAAGGGCATGTACCTTGTTTGCGGGCACATCCCCAGTGGGGGGTGTGCAAGAGGCAGCTGATCGATGTTTCTCTCTCATCGATGTTTCTAACTCTCTGTAAAAATCAATAAAATATATTTAAAAAAAAAAGAATATCCATGTAGTGTTTCTTTTGTAATAACTTCCCCAAAAAAGGAGATTAAGTGGCATGCGTAGGGATATTTTATAAGTTCTGGCACATCTAATAATCTAAAATATACTTTTAAAATAATGAGGTAGGCCTGATGGTGACATAGGAGGACCATGATATATTGATGAGATAAACAAAGACAGCTCCAGAACAAATGAACTCATTTCTGTGGAAACAAAATTGTACATATACATATGTGTACAGGACAATGTGTTAATGGGTACATGTCAAAACATTAACAGAGATCACCCCTGGAGAGGAATGAGAAAAGTGAGAAACAGTATCTCAGTTTTCAATACATGTTTCACAGCTAATTTTTTTAAAAAAATAAGAATGTATCACTTTAAAGAAGACTACATCCTCCAGGACTCAGGCAGGGAGACACCCATCCATGCTTTGACCATATCAAAGTTTTCCTGAGCTTTCTTCTCAGTGCCACAGTGTGGAGCTCACATCAGAGAACCCCATGTCCAGGCTGGTCTCCCAGGTCCTGGCTGCTCTCCTGGGATCAGCTGAGATGTCAAGCCACGGTCACTAACAGTGGAAGCACTGCCTCATGGGCCCCACTCCCCAGAGAAGGCAGTGAATTCGGCCAATGACACACTTGGGAAACTGTGCTGTGGGAAGCAGGGGATTCATGAAGAAACATGCTCAGTCCTCCCAGTGCTTTACCGGACACGCTTTCCTGCCTCTGACAAGCAGAAGCACCCCCAGGTATCTAGCTGTTCTGCCCTTCAACCCCTTCCTGATACCTTACTTCCTTCTGTGCTGGGCAACTTTCTCTGTCTTCTCTAAGTGGACTGCTCCGTGCTGCTGTCAAAACAAAACATGATGACATGTGCTGCCTAAGGGAGGATGGACGTACCAGTCCCAGCCCATTGCAGTCTAGTTGGGGGTCTGCAGTAAGGTGAGTGCCTGCGCTTAGGGCTGCACACCTACACAGTGCTTTCTGAGCACCTTAGACTATTCCTACATAGGCTCCTAGTAATTTCTAGAGGGAAGACCATCTTTCTCAAATATTATGCATCCTGTGAAGTTTGTCTCTGACTCCCTAAGTCATCTTCCTTTTTCTCTTTCTTTCTTTCCCTTCACAGTGCCTCTTCCCTACACCATCCTCAGATATGCTGTGTGTTCATGGACTCTCTCCCCTCCCCTTATTAAAACTTAACCACAAAAAAGAATGAATAATTTAGTCAAGAGTGTTCCACTCAGGGACATTATCCTGATTCAAAAAGAAAATATCCAATGGGATTTCAGAAAGCATCAATCAGTTGGGGAGGCATTATGGGTAATCAGGATTGGATGAACCAAAAATCGGCCCCTGGACATGGTTGTCCACTTTGTCTTCTCTTAATGATAGGCCCAGACTTTTCTTTCCACTTCTAGGAATTAACGCTCAAACAGAGAAACTCAGAGAATAGACTGCTATCCAAGTGCCTCCTCTATTTACAAAGCTCACTTTGGAATGACAGGCAGCTGTGTTATCAGAAAGTCTCTGAATCAGACTATTGGAAGTTATGGGACCTATTTGTGACAGAGAATCCAAGTTCCTACAGAAATCTAATGCGAACAATTTCTCATTGCTTCATAAGACTTGTCAAAGGGCTTTTATGTCCATGGTCTCTTATGTTTTGTTTTTTTGGGGGTTTTTTACAAAGCCTGTGGATTGAAAACAAGTACTATTCTTCCCATTTCTCTGATGAAGAAACTGAGGGCCAAAAGAGTAAAGTGATTTTAAGGTCTCAGAGAAATTTTCATAGCAGATCTGAGACCAAAGCCCAAATCTTCTGATTCCTGGATCAAGACCCATTCTCACACACCACACTACTGCTGCTGCTTCCACACCTTATCTAATGCAAGATTCTTCTCTAGTAGTTCCTCATTCTTGACTCCCCACCCCCTTGCCACGCACCACATTCTTCTCCAGTGCCCATAGAGAGCTGATATGCTGCAGTATGGGTCAAGCAGGATAATCTCTGCTGGCCACGAGGCAGACGAGGAGGACTCCAAGGTTCCAGACAACTAGCCTTCTGGGGAGCTTTGTCACAGGAGTTATATGGCATTGCCCCAGGTAGCAGCCATAGTCTGCTAACTGTCAAACAGAGTTGAGTCTCTTTCTTAGGCCTTCCCTAGAATTGAGAGGAGACATCCCATTTTTCCTGAACCAAGAGCAGGATGAGAATGAAACAGGGATGATAAATGGATGAGGTGGGAAAGAGCATTGCTTCCAAGTTAGATAAATCCATGATGAATCTGGCTCCAATCCTGTGCTCTGTGACCTTGGTGAGGGGAGGGGGAGGTTAATTCATGCCCTGGTCCTTAATTTCATGATCTGAAAATGGGAATAATAATATATAATTCCTAATTCTACAATAAGGATTAAACTAGAAAAACTATGATAGACACTTATCACAAGGTAGGCCAAATGCACAAGGTAGCACAGTGGAAAAGGAAAGTAGGAACTGCAATAGTTGGGGAAAGCTTAAAAGGTGGCATAGCCCAGTGGTTAAGAGCATGGAAATTGAGGTCAGATGGAACCGAACTTAAATTCCATTTCTACCATCTACTAACTCTGTGACTTTGAGCATGTTACAGAACCCCTCAGAGCTCCAAATTCCTCATCTATAAATTAAGAAAATAATACCTATATCACAGAATTGCTGTGATCATCAAGAAAAAACACATATATAAAGCTCTTAGAACAATTCCTGGTTTACATTAAGTGCTTAATAAATGTGGTTACAACTCTTTTTTTTTAATATATTTTATTGATTTTTTACAGAGAGGAAGGGAGAGGGATAGAGAGTTAAAAACATCGACGAGAGAGAAACATCGGTCAGCTGCCTCCTGCACACCCGCTACTGGGGATGTGCCCGCAACCAAGGTACATGCCCTTGACCAGAATTGAACCTGGGACCCTTCAGTCGGCAGGCCGACGCTCTATCCACTGAGCCAAACCAGTTAGGGCACAACTCTTAGTTCTTATTCCTCATCATACCACAGTGAAATCAATTAAGGATAGCTCAATGGCATATTATGAATTTGTACACTTTTATAATTGAACAAGCTAATGCTCACCCTCTTAAGCTGTACTATGGTGACAACCTTTAGTTTGACATATAAAAGCAGACAGTCCAGGAGTGGTGAATAAATCCATTTCCATAGGGAAGATGATAAGTAAGCTAAAGGGGAGTGTGATGTAGTCAGACACACACAATACTCAAGGTATTCAGGCATAAGTGTAAAGTCCAGCCAGACCATTTATGCTGAGTAAATCACTTCACCTCCCTATGCTTTGGCTTCCTCATCCATGAAATGAGGGTAAGTGATTGCTGCAGCTAGAAGTGCTGTAAGGGTTATGTGAGACAATGCATCTGAAAGTGCCTTACAGGGGGCAGATCTTAATTGTTTGCACTTTTTTCTTCCAACAACTTAATTGTGAAGTTTAAGTATTCTTGGGATAGCCATAGACATAGCTCACTTGTGGACTGCCAACTCTGATCTCCACCCAAAAAGCTATGATTTATGACCAGACCAAATCATCATGATTACCCTGTGATGAAAGAGCAGACTCACAGAATTTTGCTTAGTTCTGAGAGCCACATTTTATTTTTTTATTTAATTCTTTATTGTGTAAAATATTACATATGTTTCCTTTTTCCCCCATTGACCTCTCCCTGGCCACTCCTACCCCACCCCCCAGCACATGCCCTCATCCCCCTACCTATGTGTCCATGGGTTCTGCTTATATGCATGCATACAAGTCCTTTGGTTGATTTCTTACCCAACCCTTCCCCTGCCTTCCCTCTGAAGTTTGACGGTCTGTTCAATGCTTCTCTCTCTCTCTGGATCTATTTTTGTTCATCAGTTTATGTTGTTCATTATGTTCCATAAATGAGTGAGATCATGTGATATTTATCTTTCTCTAACTGGCTTATTTTACTTAGTATGATGCTCTCCAGGTCCATCCATGCTGTTGCAAAAAAAACTGCTGGAGCAGTTTCACTGGAGCGGAGACCTGGATGGCAAAACACTGTCCTCCCAGAAAAACCTAGAGACTCTGTGTAGAGAAGACTGAAAAATTGATAGGCATAGTTGCTGGCATTGAACAGTTGCCAAGGACCAGGTACTCTCATTTAATCCTCTTAACAACTTTATGAGTAATGTGCTATCAAAATCCCCCCCCCCCCCATTTTACAGATGGGAACACCTAGGCTCCTAGAGGGTAAGTGACTTCCTCAAAGTCATATGGTTGTTAAATGAAAGCACCAGGGTTCTAGCCCACTGCACAATGCTGCCTCTGTTGACTGATGTTTAGATTTAATGTTGAAAAATAGTAGACTTGTTCTTTGAGATTCCAGGGGACCAAAAGCTGTCCAAGTAATATGATAGTAACTAGTGTTACATATAATCAAAAATTATTTTTAATGATGTGCTGACAACTAGATTAGGTATTCAATTTTTTTAGAGCAAGCAATGGAAACCCCTCAATCTCAAAATATTTTTATTCTGTTCATTAAAGTAATTCATTTTCTTAATAGTTCTAATTGTCCCTTCATTTGGCTCCTTTGAGGTTTTTATATCCTGAGCCAATGCATAACACTTGGATGGATTAAAGTATGTCTTTCATTTGTTAAGTGGGAGGCAGAATAATGCATAAGGTGACATCTTGAAGATAAAATGATTTAAGAAAAGAAAAATGCAAAAGCTGAGAATCTGGATACTGATTCTCCTAAAACCATGTCTGTGTACTCTGAGAAGTCGTTGAGTATCACTGGGATACGCATTCCCCAAAATAGAAATTGCTGGACCAAATGACCTCTGAAATCCCTGTTAGCCAAAATGCCTTGGTTATATAGCCCATCAACAGGTCTTATTACCATGCATGAGATGCCTTGGTTTTAATTTGAGGAGTTATGTTATGCAGTGTCACTAGCATAGCCTCTGGAGCCAGATAAACAAAACCAGATTTTGCCCTTTTATGAACTTAAACTTTCTATAGCTCAGTTTTCTCATTTGTGAAATAATAATAATAATAATAATAATAATAATAATAATAATTGCTTCCATAGAGTTATTATAAAAATTAAATGTGGTAATGTAGCAAAGTCCCTGGTTCAAGGTAAGTTCTCTGTGAATGTTAGCTATGGTGATAGTGACGATGTTAATTATAATGAAAAATTCATATCTCATTATTTTGGAAAACAAGCACTTGATCCTTTCATAAACACCATATGTAGTTTACATTGGAGCAAAAAAGTGATAGTAACTAAATGGTCTGCTCACATGTCCAAGTCTATAAAAATAACCCTTTTTGAAAAACAGTATAGAGGTTCCTCAAAAAAATTAAAAATAGAATTACCATGTAATCCAACAATTCTACTTCTGGGTATTTATTCAAAGAAAACAAAAACACTAATTTGAAAAGATATATGCAACCCTATATTTACTGCAGCATTATTTACAATTGCTAAGGCAGGGAAACAACCTAACTGTCCATCAATGGATGAATGAATAAAGAAGATGTGATATAAATAAAGGAATATTATCCAGCCATAAAAAAAGAATGAAATCTTGCCATTTGCAACAATATGTATGGACTTTGAGGGTACTATGCTAGGTGAAATAAGTCAGACAGAGAAAGACAAATGCCATATGATCTCATTAATATGTGGAATCTAAAGAAAAAATTTATAGATACAGAGAACAGATTTGTGGTTGCCAGAGGTGAAGGTAGAGGAGGTAGGCAAAATGGATGAAAGGGATCCAAAAGTACAAACTTCCAGGTCTAAAATAAATAAGTCATGGGGATACAATGTACAGCATGGCACTAGAGTTAATAATACTATATTGCATATTGGAAAGTTGCTAACAGAGTAGATCTTAAAAGTCCTCATCACAAGAAAAAAATTGTAATTAGTACACTAGCATTTGGATGCTAGCTACTAGATTTATCATGGTGATCATTCCACAATGTATACTAATACTGAATCATTATATTGTACACATGAAACTAGTATAATGTTATATGCCAATTATACCTCAATAAAAAACTAGTAATAATCATTTTTGTTCTTATGCCAACAGATGGAAAATACCAACTGGACCAGTGTATCCCATTTTGTTCTCTTGGGCATTTCTTCCTACCCACAAGAACAGATCCCACTCTTCCTTCTTTTTCTATTTATGTATGCAATCAACATTTCTGGCAACTTTGCCATCATCACACTGATTATCTCTACTCCACATCTCCACACCCCCATGTACATCTTCCTCAGTAACTTGGCCTTGGTAGACATCTGCTTCACCTCCACCACAGTCCCCAAGATGCTGCAGAACATTTTCTCTCCTACAAAGACCATTTCCTACATGGGCTGCTTAACCCAGACTTATTTCTTCATATGCTTTGCAGCCATGGAAAACTTCCTCCTGGCTATAATGGCCTATGACAGATACATCGCCATCTGCCACCCTTTCCGCTACCATATGATTCTGACCAGGATGCTATGCTCACAGATGGTGGCCCTGTGCCATATCCTCTCCCATCTTCATGCCCTGTTGCACACCTTTCTCATGGGCCAATTGATCTTCTGTGCAGATAACAGGATCCCTCACTTCTTCTGTGACCTCTACCCTCTGATGAAGTTATCCTGCTCCAGCACTCACCTCAACACCCTGATGATTCACACAGAAGGTGTTATTGTCATCAATGGAGCTCTGGCCTTCATCATTGCCTCCTATGCCTGCATCATCTCAGTGGTCCTCCGGAGTCCCTCAGCCAAGGGCAAGTGGAGAGCCTTTTCTACCTGTGGCTCCCACCTCACTGTGGTGGCTATCTTCTATGGCACACTCACATGGGTCTACTTCCAGCCTATTACCAGCTATTCAGTGGCCAAGGGTCGCATCCTGACAGTCATGCACACAGTGGTGACCCCCATGATGAACCCCTTCATTTACAGCCTGAGAAATGGGGATGTCGAGAGAGCCTTCAGGAAATGGAGGAGCAGATCATGGATTTCTTTCTTTAGATGAAACCCCAAAACACTGTTCCAAATTTTATCTGTGATTCTGGGGAAACAGTTTTGTGCCTCGTATGTTTTTCTTTTAGAACTTCCTAGAAGTATCTATATTAAGTACATTTCGCAGATTTTCTTATTGGATATTGTCCTGAGATATCCCTTAAACCCAAAGCACATGAAATTATGTATTTAGTGTAAAACAATAGCATGGCTTTGGTTATAGTTGAGGCTGTTTTCTGGACCTGTCATTAAACACTCGGGTTCTAATGCTCAGAGTTACTTACATGCAAGGAACAGAAACCAATTCTCATTGATTCGTGAAGGTAATATGGTTATTGAAAATGTACATGGATTGTCCAAGAAGACTAAGCAACGAGGCTCAATAAAATGGAAAAGAAACACAGTCAAAATCATATCTCAGATTGGTCTAATGAGCTCAATGCTGTAATCACCAAACTGCTCACTGCCACTTGTATCCCCACCAACAATAGTTACCAGCAACAGTCACTGGGCATAGCCCTTGGAGGCCTAAAGACCAGATGCGACCACCTCCAGAAAGAACTACCCAGTTCTTATTCTTTGCACCAACACATCCAGATTCAAATAAGGTGGTACAGGTGATTGGCCAAGTCTTGATCACTCACCCATGTTCTAGTTCACAGGGAAGCTGCAAGAGCAACACAGCTGCTTTTATTCTCTATAAGATAGAATGAGGTTCTGTCTCTGACCAAGATAAATGAAATGGGGGGATTATTTCAATATAGGTGGAGGGATATAATGACTAATATCCATTGAATAAGGTTACAGATGTTCCACAATTAAGCCACTGTCATAGTTCTCCAACTTGCATTTTCTTAAATTCACAAGTTGTACCATTCAAGAACAACTTAAACTGCTTTGTCTCTGTACACTCCTGATTTTTTCTATAGTTGATATATGGAACTTGTCATTTTACTGGTTATTTGTCTGCTGACCAATCAATGCTGAAGATGAGGAAAATGTCCAAGAGCCGTTATGTCTATTACAATATCAGTTCTTCAGTTTCATGGGTATAGGATCAAAAGGAAAAGGTGAGAGGGGCCTTCAGGGACATGGGGCAGAAGGTGCAAGTGTGACTGATTTAGTCTATTTGGAAAAAGTTTCAATTATAAGATATGCCTGGTTATGGCACTGAGAAGGAACTAAAATTGTGGTAATTTTGTGTAAAGGGCTAGAAAAAAAAAGTGTCTTATAACCTATATATGTGTTGGTCAAAATTTACACCACTGAAATTGGTTTAAGAAGCTACACTTCCTGTCTTTGGCTACACTAAGATAATAAATATTTCCAAGATGAAGGAGGTCCTGGCACTTATAAAATGATAATAACAAGGAAATAAATCCAACTTTTGGTTAGTTAATTAGCTCTTTCCATTTAACAGAAAGTATCTTACATACCCAATATTTTTCTTCTGGACTCCACCGTTTCCTCTAATTTTATCTTTCCTGCCTCCTTGACCTACCTCCCTCCTTTCTCTGTCTTCACTGGCAGTTCAATTACTGATCCTCTTTAGTCTTGACCAACTAATTAGCCTCACTTCTTAGCAATGTAGCCTCTTCTAAGAAGCCCCCCTATTCCCATTTAAAGAACTTTCTTAAGGTAAAGAAATAGGAATGTAAAATAATACATTTTTGAAGAGCAGATGGACAATTCTATTTTTAAAAATTTGTTTTTAGATGATACCTTTCCTCTTCCAGGAGTTTTCTCACAGTTGTAAGTACATAAGATAAAGGGTTAATAAAGCTATTGTAATAATCATAACCTGTATGTTTTTCCATACAAACAACTATAAACCTACTTTTGCCAACCCCTATATATCATGAATGAATATATATTATATATACAAATGTACATGTATTTTATGTTAAACACAGTCTATGACAGTGAAAAATTATAAATAATCTTTATGCATATTATTGGAATCTTGGCTCATTGTGTTGAGTAGTTAGATAGATAGTATTATCTGTTCACAATTCTTCCTTCCTTTCCTGTCCTAGCCATGGCTTCACTGAAGGAAAAATATATATCTCCATCTCATTGACTTCAGACTTGTTTTAGCCAGCAGTTTGTGAACAGACATAACAAATGCTGCTTCCAATAAAAAATAAAAAATAAAAAAAAATAAAACCTCTGAATGGGTTTAGACTGTTTGGTTGCCCTCGTGAGCTTTGGATTTCAGCATGGGAAGATAAGCTCATCCATATGACTAGATCCCCTTAGCTTGGGTTTCAGAATGAGAAATACATAGAACAGACTTCAACTTGACCCAGAGTCTGAAGCACAGTTGCCTCTTTCAACCTGCAGACTTTAGACTGAGAAGTAAATGTCTGTTATTATAAAGTACAGAGGATTTGGATTATTTTTCATTCAGTGCTTTGAAGAAAATAATAGTCTCTAGGTACAAATACTAGTAGATACCCAAGCCTTTACCTAGCAGCTCTTTGTACTTATCTCCCATTATTTCTTCATCTGTATGCTAATAATGATAATAATAATAATAGAATATACATATATGGTACTTACTATGGGCTGGTCACTCTTTTTTTTTTAATATATTTTATTGATTTTTTACAGAGAGGAAGGGAGAGGGATAGAGAGCTAGAAACATCGATGAGAGAGAAACATCGACCAGCTGCCTCCTGCACACCCCCTACCGGGGATGTGCCCGCAACCAATGTACATGCCCTTGACCGGAATCGAACCTGGGACCTTTCAGTCCGCAGGCCGACGCCCTATCCACTGAGCCAAACCGGTTTCGGCGGGCTGGTCACTCTTATGAGTGCTTTACATAATACAGGTTAGAGCAAAAGTAAATTTATAATTGTTCGTATGGAAAATAATACAATAATTAATAAATAACAATACCAAAATAAACTGTGTTTCACACTCACAACTATAAACTTACTTTTGCCACACCCTGTATATCAAATCATCATGTTCTAAACTTAAATTTATACTATTTTTATTTTAAAAAATAAAATAACATAAATAAGGAAACTTTCTGGTGTTTCACCCTCGCTCCTTGATGACTTCAGCATCTGATTCTCTAACTCTCTCCACCACTATTTAATTATCACTTTGGAAACACTAATGCCCATATAACTGGTTTATCTTACAAATAAATTGGGTTCTCAGTTCCTAACCTGTTTAGCTTCAGCAATCTTTTACTTTATCCCATCTTAACCACCCACTCAGATATGGTCATATCTTAGACTTTGCCATTTTAAATAACTAGATGCCTGGTGCACGTAATTCATGCACTGGGGGAAGGGAGGCCCTCAGCCTGGCCTGTGCCCTATCACAGTCCAGAAGCCCCGCGATTGATCACCCCAAAAAGGTAGGTCCCACCCACCCACCACAGCACCACCACGGGGTAGCCTGGGCCTCCCTCTTTGGCACGATTGATCATGCCCTGATTGATCACCCTGCCGGCCGGTGGCCTGGGCCTCCCTCTGCAGGGCGATCATGGGGCAATGGTCAGGCCCCTGACCAATTGCATCACACCCGCCTTGGCTGGCCTGGCACCAGTGGGTGTCACAGTATGGTCATCTAGAAGGTCGTACAGATGGTTGTTTTGCTGTTCAGTCGTTCAGTCAATTTGCATATTACACTTTTATTATTATAGATTACACCACAGATGAATCTCAATTTTAAACTTTTCACTTCTTATCCGCTTCTATATTTTCCACCTTATTTAATTTAGTTCTTCAACTGCAATTCTCTGACATCACTGAGATCTATTGTCCCTTGAAATTGATTTTCATTATCCATCACCTAATTTATGCCCTTACTTCCCACCTTTACAAGAATACATTTTATGGTCCAGAACTGTAAACCACCTTCTTGTAAACACCCTTAATTCTTTTGTTCCCTTTAGCTCTACCAGCATTTTGTTTATTCATAATTGTACTTGATTACCTGATCATTGTTGCAGAATATCACCAACCATGCTGACTTGACTAATATTAAACTTGTAAATGAAATGCCTAAATGGGCACTCAATATTGGCAGAATTGAGGCTTACCAGAACATTTTTCTAATATTTCACTTACTCAAACTCTAGCATATTTCACCTAATTTCCTTCTACAATTCTCAAAAACAATTCTGCTCCCCACCACTCTCAACTGAAGTCTTTTCAAGTATATGCCATCTTCCCACCATCAAATCAACCAGCCCATCTGCATACTCTGACTTCCTTTTTGTTACAGGGAAAGAAGTGGCTCATCTCCTAGATAAAAACATCCCCTTAATAGATATGCATCCCATTTCAAGGACTCTATTCCTGCAATTAATTACTTTCTTTCTTGAATCCTGAATATTTCATTATATACTGAATTATTTCTACCAGTAAAGGATGTTTAATGTCATCAGTCTTTACAAAAATTAGAAGAAATTCTGCCTTGACTCTTGTCCTCCTCAAGTTACACACCACTTTTATAATCTATCTTCTTTTTTTTTTAATTATACTTGAGAAATGTCTATTATCACAGCCTCCACTTACTCACTTGCAACCTATCCTAATATATAAAAAGCCAGGGGCTGTCACGACCAAAATAACCAGACAGACGACTGAACACAGGCTGTGTGGGGCAACAAGGCTGGCAGGGGGGTTAGTAAGGGACGACAAAATGACTGAACTGCAGGCTGCGTGGGGCAACCAGGCCGGCAGGGGGGGGCAGCTGGGGGTGACCAGGCCGGTGGGGGTTGGGGGGAGTTGAGGCGACCAGGCTGGCAGGGGGGCAATTGGAGGCAACCAGGCCAGCAGGGGGGGCAGTTATGGGCGACCAGGCCGGCAGAAGGGGGCAGTTAGGGGCGATCAGGCCAGCAGGCAGAGGCAGTTAGGGGTGATCAGGCTGGCGGGGCGGGGGGCAGTTAGGAGCAATCAGGCAGGCAGGCAGGTGAGCAGTTAGGAGTCAGCAGTCCTGGATTATGAGAGGGATGTCCAACTGCCGGTTTAGGCCCGATCCCCGGGATCAGGCCTAAACCGGCAGTCGGACATCCCGAGAGGTCCCAGATTGGAGAGGGTGCAGGCTGGACTGAGGCGACTCCCTCCCCCCATGCACGAATTTTGTGCACTGGGCCTCTAGTATATATATAAGCCTAAGCGACCGTTACAACCGAACGACCGGAACGACTGGAGCAACCAGTAGACCAGTCACTATGATGCACACTGACCACCAGGGGGCAGACGCTCAATGCAGGAGCTGCCCCTTGGTGGTCAGTGCACTCCACAGCCAACCTCCCATGGACAGCCAACCACCTGTGGTCCCTCTCCCCGTCCCTCGCCCCCAGCTGGCAGGCCCTGATTGGCCCACCACCTGCTTGCCGCGGTGGTGGCGCAGCAGCAAGAGAAGAAGGAAGGGGGGAGGTGGGAAACCATGCAGTGGTGGGGCGCCAATGGCAGTGGCGTCCAGTGTCCGTTCCTTCCACACCCAGCCCAGTGACCATCGCCTCCTGTCCCAACCCTACCTGGGGCCTTCGGGCCCCAGGCTGGGACAGGGAACCGGGGGTGGGTGGCAGCAGACACAGCCCCTTTCCCAGGAAGGCCGAGGGCCAGCTCCCTCCGAGGGCCGGCGGCCAACCTCCTGTGGTCCCTCCCCTGGCCAGCCAACCTCCCATGGTCCCTATCCCCATCCCTCCCCCAGCCAGCAGGTCCCAATTGGCCCTGATTGCCGGCCAGGCCTAGGGACTCCACCTGTGCACGAATTCACGCATCAGGCCTCTAGTTGTATCATAAAATGACAGTAATTGTCATTTCCCCCTAACACTTCACTTAACTGGCTTTACCATAGTTTCCAATAATCTATATCTTGTCAAATCTAATAATTAATTACCTGTTCTCATTAATGGCTTCTTAAATGCATTTGAGAGAGTGACCACTCCCATTTTCCAGAAATACTCTTTTCTAGGATCCAGACATATCAAACTTACCTTCTTTCTTCCTGTAAATAACCATTTCTCAGTTTCTTTGCTGTCTCCTCTCCCAGACCTCTAAATGCTGGAGTGATCAACCATCTTGGGACTCTGTTCATAGTTGTCTTTTCTATATTTTCTCATTAGGTGATTTTACCCAGCCCCATGGCTTCGAATATCATCTACATTTTGTTGTGACATGTCTATCTCAAGACAATGCCTTAAGCTCAAAAATTATGTATTTAACTGCCTATGAAATATCTCCACTTGGGTAGATATCACAAAATATGGCCAAAAACAAGTTAGTGATTTTGCACCCCTCTCCCACCATATCTATATGCCCCCACTTTCACAGAGTCTTTCACATATAAATAATTATTCCACCCATTTTCACAGTCCATCCTTGGTTCTTCCTTTTCCCTTACATATTGTGTCTAGTTTCTCAGTATGTCTCAACAGCTCTACTTACCATATGCCCCATATCTGACCACCATCTCCTGGTGTTAGAGCCACTATGAAGATTCCCCTCCACTCTTTATTATTAGTGACCTACACTGTCTTTTATGAAGTGACACAAAATTTCAGATGAAATAATTCAGTCACTATATAAGTATTAAACTGCTTATTATTACTGTGAGTTTGGAATAATGAGAAACCATAAAATTATTACCATTTTAAGAGAGGTTTAAACTACTCTATGGTTTACTGAAAAATATCTCTTCTGTATAGTGGTATTGTACCTCACTTTGACTTCTCTCTGGAAAACAGTACATGCTATATCATCACAAAAATGATCAAATTTCTTAAAGTACAGCACAGGAAGTACAGTCAATAATGCAATAACTATGTATGGTGTCAGATGGGTACTAGACTTATGGGAGTGATCACTTCCTAAGTCATTTAAATGTCTAATCACTATTTTGTACACTTTAAACTTATATGATATTGTGTGTCAACTGTAATTGAGAAAATAAATTAATTTTTAAAAGAAAAAAATAAAATATAAAAAAATGATCAAATTTCTGCAGACCATGCTGATCTGTAATAATTCGGCTTAGTAATTCCCCCATGCCTCATATTAGATCTAAAGATGAGAGGTTCAAGTTTGATGATTTAAAAGTATCTTTTCAGTTTCAAAGTGATGAGATTCTAGGTCAGTCAATAGGGACCAGAACTATTTATTCAAAAACGTGCTTCTTGTCAAATCCAAATAAGAAGGAGTCACAGAAAAGATTATCCCACAGGAATGTGACCATACCAGTTATCAGGAGTGCAACCCATCTATTCGAAGCATCGTTAAGTTAGATCTTAACTTTCCCAGGTGGCCTGGGAGCCAGGCTGGAAGTTTCCTGAGATGCAGAGTTTCCTGGAAAGCCTTTGCAGAGCTCCCTTGACCTCCTGGTTCCTCAGGCTGTAGATCAGTGGGTTTAGCATCGGGGTAACTACTGTGTAAAAGATGGCGACCTGGCGATCCTGATCCAAGTCATAGCTGGAGGAGGGCCGGAGGTACATGCGGATCACAGAGCCATACAGGAGCAGCACAACCAGGATGTGGGAGCCACAAGTGGACAGAGCTTTGCGCAGGGCAGCAACTGAGTGCATACGGGCTATGGCAATACCAATGCGGGCATAGGAACCCAGAATGAAGAAGAAGGGACTGATCACCACAGCTACCCCTTCAGTAAATATTAGCATTTCACTGACTACTGGTCGGGTGCAGGAGAGCTTCAGTAAGGGTGTGATGTCACAGAAGAAGTGGGTGAGCTGGTTGCCACAGAAGGTTAAACGGGTGACCAACACACTATAAAGGAGGCTGTTGAGGCTGACAACCACCCATGAGATCAAGGTTATGTATAGAAAAAAGCGACGGCTGATTATGGCAGAGTATCTTAAGGGGTCACAGATGGCAACATAGCGGTCATAGGCCATGGCAGCCAACAGGTGGCCTTCCATGCTGCCCACAGCCATAAAAAAGAACAGCTGGAGCATGCAGTGATTAAAGGAGATGGTTTTATTCACAGACAGTGTGTGGACCAGCATCTGGGGAACAGTGATGGTTGTGAGAAATATGTCAATAAAGGAAAGCTGGCAGAGCAGGAAATACATGGTGGTCTGAAGCTTGGGGTCTGAGAGGGCAAGAATTACTAACAGGGCATTGCCCATAACTGCCACCAGGTACATAGCAAGGACAATCCCAAAAATAACTGGCTGCATCTCTGGATAGCTGGACAGGCCCAATAAGACAAAGTCAGTTACTTCTGTCCTGTTTCTAGTGGCCATAGACACAATCCACATTCCCTGCGAAAAGCAAGTGTTAAGATCAAATAATGCTGAAATTTACTCTGGGATAACTATTAGGAAACATCTTTTCTTGCATGAATGACTAGTTTCCAAAAGAGGTTTTTTTTCCCTTTAATTCATTTCCCTTGCCATGATCTTTCTATCCAACCACTCACTCATCCACTCTTTAGTTTATTCCAGGTTCTTTATTGATCACTGAGAATCTTTCAATTTGATAGATATGAAGGACAGCAAGATAAATTACACATAGTCTCTGCTTTTAAGAAATTCACTATATAACAAGAAAGGCATCACACTATCCACAGAATTTCCTTGATGCTTGTTATGAGCTAAAGAGCATACTAAATATCACACATTTGGTTCTCACAACAATCCCATATGATAGAAACTATAGTACTTTCAGACCAATATTACAGATGAGAAAAGTAAATCAAAGAGACTACTATATTAAAGATCTGAGAGACAAAAACTGGGCTTGACCCTGTATAGTTTTGTTGGACTTAAGCACCACACTTGGCTAGCTGTCAGAGTTGGAGAGGAAAGGGAAAGATGTCAAGACTCCAGCCAGATGTCAGTCTCTACATCCTTGATGGGGGCACTGGAGTAAAGATCTGGTCCTAATTTTGTATGTTCTTTTGGGAGGGGAGATTTTATTCCATTAAGTCAACTAAATTTACCTGAAATGAGAGAAGCGATTAATATAATCATTGATTTTATTAATGATTAATTTTCCATTAATAATAAAATCTTACAGGGATAGAATTCTCATGTCTTTTCAGCTCGGGTTTTCCCTACAGGCAGATCTAAATGATACACCAAAGAGGTAACTTTCTGAGGCTGCTATATGGATAAGGATATTTTGATGAAATATTTTTCTTTGTGAATGTGAGAAAATAATTTTAAAATAGTAGAGTATAGAACATATAATGAAAAGCAGGGTTCTCTAACTTTGCCCACCTCCATGTTTAATTACTTTTAACTCTTCTGGTGTTTCATAACATTAATGCCTTTATTTTTTTAATAAATTTTTATTGTTCAGATTATTACAGTTGTTCCTCTATTTTCCCCCCATAATCCTCCACCCGGTTCCCACCCCACCCTCTACCCTTAACCCCCCCACCCCCCGCTGTCCTCATCCATAGGTGTACAATTTTTGTACAGTCTCTTCCCACACCCCCCACACCCCTTTCCCCCAGAGAATTATCAGTCCACTCCCTTTCTATGCCCCTGATTCTATTATATTCACCAGTTTATTCTGTTCATCAGATTCCTTATTCAATTAATTTTTAGATTCACTTGTTGATAGATATGTATTTGTTGTTCATAATTTTTATCTTTACCTTTTTCTTCTTCTTCCTCTTCTTAAAGAATACCCTTCAGTATTTCATACAATACTGGTTTGGTGGTGATGAACTTCTTTAGCTTTTTCTTATCTGTGAAGCTCTTTATCTAACCTTCAATTTTGAATGATAGCTTAGCTGGGTAGAGTAATCTTGGTTGTAGGTTCTTGCTATTCATCACTTTGAATATTTCTTGCCACTCCCTTCTGGCCTGCGTGGTTTCTGTTGAGAAATCAGCTGGCAATTGTATGGGTACTCCCTTGTAGGTAACTAACTGTTTTTCTCTTGCTGCTTTTAATATTCTCTCTTTGTCTTTTGCCCTTGGCATTTTAATTATGATGTGTCTTGGTGTGGTCCTCTTTGGATTCCTTTTGTTTGGGGTTCTGTGTGCTTCCTGGACTTGTAAGTCTATTTCTTTCATCGGGTGGGGGAAGTTTTCGGTCATTATTTCTTCAAATAGGTTTTCAGTGTCTTGCTCTCTCTCTTCTTCTGGAACCCCCATAATTCTGATGTTGGTACGCTTGAAGTTGTCCCAGAGGCTCCTTATACTATCTTCATATTTTTAGATTCTTTTTTCTTTTTGCTTTTCCGGTTGGGTGCTTTTTGCTTCTTTGTATTTCAAATCTTTGACTTGATTCTTGCTATCCTCGAGTCTGCTGTTGGATCTCTGTATATTATTCTTTATTTCAGTCAGTGTATGCTTAATTTCTAATTGGTCCTTTTTCATGTCCCCAAGGGTCTCACTAAATTTATCAGAGGTTTCTAGAAAATTCTTGAGTAACCTTATAACTGTGGTTTTGAACTCTATATCCAGTAGTTTGCTTTCCTCCATTTTTGTCATTTGTGACCTGTTTCTTTGTCTCCACATTTTGGCAGCTTCCCTGAGTTGATAGAGTGGCTTTGTGTGCTAGGTGTCCTATAGGGCCCAGTGGCTCAGCCTCCCCAGTTACCTGAGATGGACTCTCTTGGTGCACCCCTTTGTGGGCTGTGTGCACAGTCTTGTTGTAGTTAAGCCTTGATTGTTGTTGGTATCACTGGGAGGAACTGACCTCCAGGCCAATTGGCTGTGAGAATCAGCTGTGTCTACAATGGGAGAACTTCTGTGCTGGAGACACCCTTATAGGGCAAGACTTGCTTCAGTGGGGCTTTGGTGCTCACTGAGTCTGCCCCCTGAGTGTGTCCCTTATGGATCTGAGGAGTTGTAATCTGGATGGTCCCACTCTGACCATTGGGTACACTGGCTCTTGGATCTCTAAGGAGGTGCTAATTTAGCCTCTGCCTGAGGCCACCCAGGAGGAGCTACGGAGAGATCTGCAGATTCCTCTTCTTTGTTTGGGGTTTGGAGGTGCCCAGATGAGGCCCAGCTGTGAAGCAATGCAAGCTGCTGTGGGGCCTTGGGCCTTCTTTTGGATGTTCTGGGTCTCTCTGACCCAGCTGAAATTTGTTAGGTAATTTTAGATTGCAAAGAGCCAAGCCATTCATATTCAAAAGCCTCTGCACACAGCTTGGGCGGGGCGGGGTCTCAGGGAATCCACAGGGCGGAGCAAACAGCAATGGCTAATCCTCAGCCCTGCCCTAAGAGGCCTCCGGGTCTCAGTGTACCGCAGTAATCGCTGCAAGTACCTCTGAGAGAAAGCCACCCTCGAGTTCCACCCAATGCCAGACAGTCCAGTTTCTCCCGGTATGAGTCTGGGTCCCCAGAGTCTCCCCCAGAACTGGAGTTCAGAGCAGTCGGGAGCTTGTGTCTCCCTCCCAATTGAGAAAGACAACTGCATACTCAGTTGCCAGCCCTTTCCGCACGCGCGCCTCCGTACCTCTGCACTTTACTTCCACAGCTCCTCTGAGTCTCGGTGTGCTTTTCTCTTTCCTTCTAGTTGTAGAATTTCCACTCAGCCAGCCTTCCTGTGGTTCTGGATGATGTTCATTTTGTCTTTTAGTTGTAGTTTTGAAGTGGTTGTGCGAGGCAGCAATTTCAGATGTTTACCTATGCCACCATCTTGGTTTCTCTCTCAATGTTAATGCCTTTAAATAATATACTATTTGTTTATAGTCTATGTAACAATTTTATCAATTTAGGATTATCTTTTGACTTTATTATGAAAGATGAAGTTTTATCTTGTTTACATAATCCCCACTCTTTTCTCCACCCTTTCCCCCATTTTTGGATGATTATTTTAGTTCTACAATTAGTTACTTTTTTGCTTTTAAATAACATACTTAAATCTGTATTTCTTATTCCATCAACTTAAGGCTATACCTATCGTCTTCAACCCTGCAACCTCCCTAACTTTGGAAAGCTGTACCATATTTGTTTATTGTCAAGATTGAAAACATATAAATTAGGAGTTATAACTATAGGTAACTTCTTCCAGGTAAAAGAGAATCAACAGACAACATTTACATTAGTATAACTATGTAAGCCAAATGGTGTGCTATAGTTGCATTTATTCTTTGATGAGACCAGTATTCCACCCAACTAAAGGAGAATACTCCTAACATTGAGATAAAGAATCAAAACCATTTAAGGACATCTCTATTGGTGCTTTCTTTACTCTAAAGATCACACATAAAACAGAAACTTAAAATGTAAAACTTACCTTTTGTCTTTATTTCTCCCTGTATCCTTCTCTGTGTCCATAGATATAGCTCAACTATATGCTGTTGTGGTCCTATTACTCTTTCAAGGCAGTGGCCACATAGGGATGTCTATATTGAGGTATAGATGAAGGTGAAAGGGAAAAAGAGATGAGAAGAAAGGGAGAGGGAATAAGTCTCTTCCTGGGGAAAGGGAGAGAAAATGGTTTCCAAGGCGCAAAAAGAAACAAAAAGTATAGATTTATCCACTATGAGGATAAGAATGTAATAACATAGAGTCCATTTTTCCCAAGTACAGCAAAACTGTATTTTTAAAACAATTATATGCAATAAAAGTAATAAGCAGTTGGAGTGCTCTTACTGGCTGACTTCATCAAGATTCATCTCTTTATCTTTCCTATTTTCTAATATGTCAACATGCTCCCATCAGAGCCTGAGCTCTGTAGATCCTGTTCAGACAACTTTGAGGGATCAAGGATGCTGATGCCAGAGAGAAGAGTAATTTGTTAGAATAAATATGAAGATATGCACATGTACAGATTTGAACATCTTAAGATAGTAACCTAAACTAAAATCTGGCAAACAAAAACAAAAGGAAGAATCCCTGAAATTAGAACAAAAAGCATCTCAGGTCTTCCAATTCCCACCTGGTGCTTCAGGGACATCTAGAGTAATAGATAAGGGAGGGAGCTAGAGTGTCAAGGCCTAAATCTGCTTACCGGTATTCTTGTCTTCCTTCTTTGATGAAAGCACAAAGGGACATATGAGTCTTCACTATTTTATCAATATCTAAATCGTAGGAATGTGCACTAGTTAATGTCTTTTTTGGTATAAATTCTATTTCTAGTCCATACCCTGTGTTGATGAACCACAAATATTGAATCTGAGATATGTAAATTAGAACTTCCTTTTTCTCTGTCTCAAGAATATATCTTTCAAATTCTCACAAAATAAATTGGATCCGCTGTCACACATTTCTTGTACCTGGAAACTATGAAATGTCTCTCCATACCCTACCTAATTGCATGATTATATTCTCCATCCACACCCTCATTTTTTCACTCAAAAACCGACCCCTTCATGTTATTATTGACAATTCCTCCATCCCATTGCTTACCTTTATTTTAATACTTTTACCACATTCTATTCATTGGTCTTCTTGGTACAACTACCATGTGATTTTCTATAAGAGGATTATAATGTCTTATTTCCTATTCCCTTTTTATTTACTATTAGGGCAGATTATAACCTTATCCTCACCTTTACTCTGTATCCAACACCGTACACTCAAGTTAGAAAGTCTGAGCTCCTAGCTACATTCTCACAAAATTAGAGATTGCCTTTGTGTAATTTTCCATAAAAGCCTTCTATAGGACAACTCATCCCATTGAAGCAACCTTGCTTACACGTATGCACTCTGAGACTCTAGCAACCCCAGAAACCTCCAATTGAGTTCGGATGAAATATTGATTAGAATGGGCTGAGCCCTTCTATCTTTCTTTATAAACATGGACTGTAGCTCAGGAGTCTACTCCTCCTTCCTTGTACCTAGATCTCACTGAGGCAAAAAAAAAAGCTTCTGAAAACAATTATGTCTGCATGTCTGTAGGGAAGGTCTACCCTGTGGGGATCACCACAGCTTTGCACAATGTCAACAGGTAGGCAAGAAAAAAACCCCAAGGAGAAATTTATTCTCATTTTATCACCTCAAGAAACCATCTTTTCTAACCTATCATTTCTGTAATTATTGAGTGTTTGCTTTTTAAATTCAGTTGCATTAGTTGCAAGGCATGAGGCTTTATGAGATAGCAATAGGACAACTCTGACCACTCTCCAATGACTTCCTCATTTCCCACCCTCATCTAATTGCATGCTTTTGCTGGATTTCATCCAGCCATTTTGCTTCTCTAATTTTAGGAACTATCATCCTCAGAATACTTGATTTATACAAGTCTTTGAGTATAAAAGAAAGAGCAGGATGTAGAGCAGCACTTCAAAAAATATGAGACTATGCAAACTGGAAAAATTTTTGGTCTCATTTTAAAATATAGTAATAATGACATATGGCTTATTGATATAGATTATATATTATGGAAATGGTTACAAACTGAATACATACCAGTATTTTCCACCACTGACTTGCACAGAAGAAACTCAGTCCCATGCTAACTACTAATTAGTAAATATGATCAAAATTCACTGGAAACACAAAGAGATTCTAATCAAACAAAATGTAATCAATTTCCTCAAAAAGTGTAATACATTTATTTTTGTTTGCAGAGCAGCTATTTGATTTTCTAACAGTCCTGCTTACTTTGGGGGAAAAGTAAGAGGACTGAAAATGGTTGGATGAGATTCATTTCTACCAGTCTCACCCTAAGCAGACAGTCCTGAATTTTAGGCTGTTTTTTACTCCCTCTACTTGAGTCGTTACCCCTGCCTATACGTGTACAGTCCATGTTTATTAAGTCTTCCAATCCAAATAATGGATTGGAAGACTTAATACTAGTATTGTTAAAATGGCGAGTGTCCACAAATTGATCTACAGATTCAATGCAATCTCTATCAAAATCCCAATCAATTAATTTATAGAAATGGAAAGGGAATACTAATATTCACATGGAATTGAAAGGGGCTGGGTAGAGATAGGCAAAGGGGGGAAACGGGAGACATCTATAATAGTGTCAACAATAAAAAATTGATTGACACCCGGCCGGCGTGGCTCAGTGCTTGAGGGTCAACCTATGAACCAGGAGGTCATGGTTCAATTGCCGGTCAGGGCATATGCCTAGGTTGCAGGCTCAATCTCTAGTGTGGGCGTGCAGGATGCAGCCAGTCAATGATTTTCTCTCATCATTGATGTTTCTGTCTCTCTCTCCCTCTCCCTTCCTCTCTGAAATCAGTAAAAATATATATTTAAAAAATCAATTGACAAAAATAAATGGGTTTATTCCTGGACTCTCAATTATATCCCAGTGATCTGTCGGTCTATCCTCTCGCAAGTACCACATTATTTTTATTGTGGTAGCACTGTAATAAGTTTTGAAATAGGGATGCATGAGTCCTCTAACATATTTTCTCCCCAATAGTGTTTTGTGTACTCATGGTTCCCCTGGTAATCACCATACTGTTGTCTGTACCTATGAATTTTTGTTTGCTTGTCTTGTTTGTTCATTTATTGCTTTGTTTTATATCACACATATGAGTATTTCACTTTTTCTTATGTCTGAGTAGTATTCCATTGTATATATGTATCACATCTTTTTTTATCCAATCATCTATCAAAAGACACGTCGGTTGTTTCCATGACTTGGCCACAGTGAATAATGCTGCAATGAACACAGGGTGCATATATCTTTCTGAATAAATGTTCTCAAATTTTCTGGGTAGATACCCAGTAGAAGGGTTTCTGGGACATATGGTAACTATTCTTAATTTTTTTAGGAACCTCCAAACTGCATTTCATAGTGGCTATACCAGTTTACATTCCCACCAGCAGAGAATGAGGGTTCCTTTTTCTCCATAACCTCTCCAACACTTGTTATTACTTGTCCTGTTGATAACAGCCATTCTAACAGGTGTGAGGTGGTATCTCATTATATTTTTTAATATATTTTTGTTAATTTCAGAGAGGAAGGGAGAGGGAGAGAGAGAAACATCAATGATGAGAGAAAATCATTGATCAGCTGCCTTCTGCACACCCCCTACTGGGGATTGAGCCCACAACCCGGGCATATACCCTTGACCAGAATCGAACCTGGGACCCTTCAGTCTACAGTCCAATACTCTATCCACTGAGCCAAACTGGCTAGGGCACTCATAGTTTTTTTTAATTTTTTTAATTTCTTTATTGATTAAGGTATTACATATGTGTCCTTATCCCCCAATTAACCCCCTAAAATCCCCCACACTCATGCCTCACCCGCCTGTTGTCTGTGTCCATTGGTTAGGCTTATATGCATGCATAAGTCCTTTGGTTGATCTTTAGTTTTGATTCTCACTTCCCAAATAGCTAGTAAAGTTGAGCATAAGATGTATTATTTTAATGTACCATTGTAGGATAAAATGCTGCCAACTAAATGCTGCCATATATTTAAATTCACCCCATATAAGAAATGTTAAAATGTGGGAAAATATTAGTCTCTCAGATACCAGCTATCAATAAAATATGAGAGCTGGATCATAGAAAATATAGAGTATAGTTTCTGGAATCATGCCTGCATTTGAATTAATGCTCCAAAGAAAAGTAGTGCTTATTCTTAAAGTACATACTTTCAAGTTTAATCTGGCAAAGTAAGGCAAAATTTTTGCTCCATTAGTCATTTGAAAGCTGTTCCTTAATATAAAATTTTAACTTTGTCAGAGAAAAACAGAGAGTTTCAACTACATGGTTTGGATTCAAATGGCCTTTGGTTCAAGTTATGTTTAATAGTTACCCTGTTTTTCTAAGTCACTATAAAAATGAAGACAATAAGTACACATGGTATGAGGTGGTTGTGTGGGTTGCATGAAAAAAGCTTATAAATTACTGAAGACGTAAATGTTAGTTGTCTTCCTTTAAGTGAAAAATTATGTAACAATGAACGTGATTTGTGTTTAATGACAATTCACATACTAAGGGAGCAGAAAAGGCATTCCATTAGTTCATCAAAGAAGTCTTTTTGTAAGAGGCTGTGTTTGAGCTTGAAGACCCAGGTGAAGGGAGAAATATAAGAAAGTGAAGTGAGTGGTGGGAGGAACCAAGATGGAGGCACTTGTATTTGCTGCCTCGCACAACCACATCAAAATTACAACTAAAAGACAAAACGGATATCATCCAGAACCACAGGAAGGCTAGCTGAGTGGAAATTCTACAACTAGAAGAGAAAAGTACACTGAAACTGGTAGGAGGTGCGGAGGTGCAGAGGTGCGGAAGTGCAGAGGTATGGGGGCGCGCTCGGAAACAGGCTGGCAACTGGGTACACTGTTGTCTTTTTCAATTGGGAGGGAGATACAAGCTCCCAATTGCTCTGAACTCTAGTTCTGGGCGAGACTCTGGGGACCCAGACTCATACGGGTATAAACTGGACTGTCTGACATCGGGCCAGAATGCCAGGGTGGCTTTCTCGCAGAGGTGCTTGCAGCGATCATTGTTCCTGCACGGGGCCGCAGGACACAGAGACCCCGGGACCTCTCCAAGGCAGAGCAGACTAGCAGCTATTGCGGTTTGCTCCGCCCTGATGATTCCCTGAGACCCCTCCCCACCCAATTTACAACCCCACCCACGCTTCCAGCAGAGGCTTTTGCATATGAATGGCCTGCTCTTTTGCAATCTAAAACCTAACAAACTGCAGCTGGGTCAAAGAGCGCCAAAGCTTCCAAAAGAAGGCCTAGACAGCAGCCTGCATTGCTTCACAGCTGGGCCTCATCTGGGCACTTCCAAACCCCAAACAAAGAAGAAGAATCTTCAGATCTCTCTGTAGCTCCTGCTGGATGGCTTCAGGCAGAGGCTAAATTAGCAACTGCTTGGAGATCCAAGAGCCAGTGTACCCAGTGGTCAGAGTGGGACCATACCAGAGTACAACTCTTCACATCCATAAGCGACACACTCAAGGGGCAGACTCAGTGAGCACCAAAGCCCCACTGAAGCAAGTCCTGCCCCATAAGGGTGTCTCCAGCACAGCAGTTCTCCCATTGTAGACACAACTGGTCCTCACAGCCAACTGGCCTGGTGGTCAATTCCTCCCAGTGATACCAACAACAATCAAGGCTTAACTACAACAAGACTGTGCACATAGCCCACAAAGGGGTGCAACAAGAGTGTCAACCTCAGGTAATTAGGGAGGCTGATCCACTGGGCCCTATAGGACACCTAGCACACAAAGCCACTCTATCAACACAGGGAAGCAGCCAAAATGTGGAGACAAAGAAATATGTCACAAACAAAAGAAATGGAGGAAAGCAAACTACTGGATATAGAGTTCAAAACCATGGTTATAAGGTTACTCAAGAATCTTGTAGAAACCTCTGATAAATTTAGTGAGACCCTCAAGAATATGAAAAAGGACCAATTAGAAATTAAGCATACACTGACTGAAATAAAGAATAATATACAGAGATCCAACAGCAGACTCGAGGATCGCAAGAATCAAGTCAAAGATTTGAAATATGAAGAAACAAAAAACACCCAACTGGAAAAGCAAAAAGAAAAAAAGAATCTAAAAATATGAAGACAGTGTAAGGAGCCTCTGGGACAACTTCAAGCGTACCAACATCTGAATTATGGGGGTGCCAGAAAAAGAGAGAGAGCAAGATATTGAAAACCTATTTGAAGAAATAATGACAGAAAACTTCCCCTACTTGGTGAAAGAAATAGATTTACAAGTCCAGGAAGCGCAAAGAACCCCAAACAAGAGGACCACACCAAGACACATCATAATTAAAATGCCAAGGGCAAAAGACAAAGAGAAACTATTAAAAGCAGCAAGAGAAAAATAGTTAGTTACCTACAAGGGAGTACCTATACAACTGTCAGCTGATTTCTCAACAGAAATATTCAAAGTGATGAATAGCAAGAACCTACAACCAAGATTACTCTGTCCATCAAAGCTATCATTTAGAATTGAAGGTCAGATAAAGAGCTTCACAGATAAGAAAAAGCTAAAGGAGTTCATCACCACCAAACCAGTATTATATGAAATGCTGAAGGGTATTCTTTAAGAAGAGAAAGAAGAAGAAAAAGGTAAAGATAAAAATTATGAACAACAAAGTGACAACAAATACATATCTATCAACAAGTGAATCTAAAAATCAAGTGAATAAAAAATCTGATGAACAGAATAAACTGGTGAATATAATAGAATCAGGGGCATAGAAAGGGAGTGAACTGACAATTCTGTGGGGAGAAGGGGGTGTGGGGGTGAGGGAAGAGACTGGACAAAAATCATACACCTATGGACGAGGACAGTGGGGCAAGGTCATGGGGTGAGGTGGCAACCAGGTGGAAGGGAGCTATGGGGGGGGGGGGGGGGGAAGAGGGACAACCGTAATAATCTGAACAATAAAGATTTATTTTTTTAAAAAAGAAAGGAAGTGAAGTGAGTGAATTGTAAGATGTGATTAGAAATCAGTGACAGGAAATAGGCAATGTGCATTTGGCAGGGCATGTTGGGACCCTGATGTATGAATTCTGTGTGCTTTCATGAATTAAAAAGAGTAAAAGATCTGAAGAGGTGGCTTCCCCTAGTTGTAATAGCAAGGAATGAGGGTTGGCTAACAAGGGAAGGGAGACCTGAGGCCAGGTTCAAAGGTTACAACACACTCTTTTGTAGGAGGATAGCATCATAAAGTCATACCTACTAAACTAGCAAATGTATCTAAACTTGTGAGGAGTGGAACAGAAGGTACCCAATGCTGGGCTACACTGAGTAGTTGTCCTTCAGAGAAATTGAGACACTAAGGGGAGGTCTTATCAAAGCTTTATAAGTTCAAGAAAAAACTGGATCCTGGTGTCCTGCCTGGTACTCTGTCCTCAGTGCTACATGGGATGACATCTCCCAGGTAAGCCCCCAGAAAGGTTGGAAGAACCAGGGACAGAAAAGTATTGCCTGTTTCCAACACCTACTCCAGGCTAAGCAGATGTTGCATTATACCCAGAGTCAAGGAGAGGCATGTAGGCCACCTGAAAAGGGAGAACACTTGTAAGTTCCTCTGGCTCCTTGGAGACAACCTTGTACTAAGTTAATAGATGTTTGTTTTCTTACTCTCCCCCTCATCAAACATCAGAAACTTAGTGAGACAGTCTCAGAGGATATTCCCATGAGAGAAGCAGGGCATATGAGCATCTACACCTATGAAGGATGATAAGAATCCAAGGAAAGGAACATTTGGATTCAAGAAGCATTTGGAGATTTTAATCAGGTACCTTTCTGTATGCTGTTTCTTGGCAGAGTTTTGTCTTCTTTTTGACAAATCATTTCATGGAGCATAAAGGAAGGGAGTGGAATAAATAGAACACATTACACAAGAGCTCAATGTCCTTTCTAGGTAAGAAATCAACTTTAAGAATGCCTGTTGAGAAGTGGGAATATCTTATCTCAGAGAGACACTAAAAAAGAGAGCTAACTTATGTTCATGCTAAATGTTGATGTCTTTTGCATCTATACTCTAAGTTCAATCTGCCTTTGCCCTAGTTTACTTGTGAGGCACAGTTCCCCGATCTCAGGATATAAATTATCAGCCAAAAAGTAGGGAAATTTGAGAAAGTATTTTTTCACACAAGTTCACTCCCTTTCTCTCACTTTACCTCCCTCCATCTTTCTTTTCCCTGTAACTGTTTACATTCAATTCAATGTTCTTTAAATTACTTTCTTGTTTCCATTGTAGATATGTGGAAAGAGGCATCTTGACTTAAAATGATAGTTATTCATCAACCACAAGCTAGGTGAGATAGCTATCATGATTAGCTGGATATGGATTAGCCACTGATAATCCTTAATCTAAAGCTGAACAGAACCTGATTCAAAGCCTGCATCTGTGGGGCCTGTGATTTATCGGCCCAGAGTCAGGAGGCAGAAAAGAAAATCCAGCTCTCCAACCTATTCTCTCTCTCTTTCTTTCCTCCTTCTTCCTATCTTTTTCTTTAGATTTCTATCTCAAATATTTTAAAAGAACAAGTTAAAACACACTTTCGGCTCTGATTTTTCCATATTCAGGAAGAAAAACACTGGAGTAAATGCTCTATTAATAACAGCTCAGTATAAAAACAAGATATAAAATACACATTCTAGATTACAAGAATCATTTATTGACAGTGTTGCTTACCTTCAGGTGCATATAAGTCCACGGAAATGTGCAACCTGACAAGACTTCCTGAATTCATCCTCTTTGGACTCTCCTCTCGCCCTGAGGACCAGAAGCCACTCTTTGCCCTCTTCCTTATCATGTACCTGGTCACCTTGATGGGAAATCTGCTCATCATCTTGGCTATCCGCTCTGATCCTCAACTCCAAAACCCCATGTATTTCCTCCTGAGCATCTTGTCCTTTGCTGATATTTGCTACGCAACAGTCATAGTCCCCAAGATGTTAGTGAACTTCTTATCAGACACAAAGACCATTTTCTATGCTGAATGTCTGGCACAGATGTATTTCTTCCTGGTCTTTGGAAACATGGATAGTTATCTCCTGGCAGCTATGGCCATTGACCGCTATGTAGCCATTTGTAACCCTTTCCACTACGTCACTGTTATGAACCAAAAACGCTGTCTGTTGCTAGTGGTCTTTTCCATAGCTTTCTCCTGCCTCCACTCCCTCCTACATGTTCTCCTGGTGAATCGACTCACCTTTTGTGCATCAAATGTTATCCATCACTTCTTTTGTGATGTCAACCCTGTTCTGAAACTGGCCTGCTCTTCTACCTCTATCAATGAAGTTGTAGCCATGACAGAAGGGCTGGCCTCTGTGATGGCCCCATTTGCCTGCATCATCATTTCTTACCTAAGGATCCTCATTGCTGTCCTTAATATTCCCTCAGCTGCTGGAAAACGCAAAGCCTTCTCCACCTGCAGCTCCCATCTCACTGTGGTGACTCTGTTTTATGGGAGTATAAGCTATGTCTATTTCCAGCCATTATCAAACTATACTGTCAAGGACCGAATAGCAACGATCATATACACTGTATTGACATCAATGTTGAACCCATTTATCTACAGTTTAAGAAACAAAGACATGAAACGGAGCTTAGAGAAACTGATAAACAGGATTAAGTCTGAAATGGATAGGCTTTCTACTACAACAATCAACAAAATTCATGGACCCTAATTGCAAGGTATGGTGTGTTTGTACACACACACACACACACACACACACACACACACACACTTGCACACTAACGTGTACACACAAACACTCGCGACCAGCATCTGAGGCAAGTCTTTGGTGGAGAAACATTCTTTCATCTTTGTAGCTGCACCCTGTGGTTCTCCACCCTGTGGTCTCTGTCGTGCCATGGCAGGACAGTTCCACTCAGTTTTAGTACCTGGGCTATGATTGCAGACCTACCCCATAATATCTCTCCATTCCAGAAAATCACATTCTCTTTACTCCTTCCATATTTATTTGGAAACTTCCATATTTCTATCTACTTATGAAGTCAGCCCTGTTTGGTCACTGAATATCCAGAAAATTTTTATACATATCTATACAGAAAGTATATATGTGCAGAGATGTTTATGCATACATAACCACTCTATTCTATTTGAAACTGTTAGAATTTTTTCCAGGGGTGTGTGTGTGTGTGTGTGTCAATTTCCTATAAGACTAGAAGCTGCCCAATGTAGAGTCTGTTCCCTGATCATACCCTTTCTTTAAATTCTCCCAACAGCTGAATATCCTGGGTTCTGGTCATTAGATTCCCAACAACTGACATCAAGCACCTACTTCACTATTAGTGAGCCAGCTCTAGCTTCTACACATGTTTTGGTCTCGACTCTTCCTCTCCTTCATATGCTCAGAGTGCATCCATCATATGCTTAGAGTGCATTCATCACCTGATTCTCCCTGGGGCTACTTGCCTGTGTGCTCTCCTCTCTAGAGATAGATACATGTATTTCCAGGTGTCTTGTCTGTGTCATTTTTTTTAAGAATGAAAGATTTATTCCACGTAATCAGAAATGTTTTCTGCGGCCACTGGAGAAAAGAAAATGATATAAACTACTAGTAAGAAGATTTGTTGAGAATGCCTGATATAAAACAAGCTTCAATTTAGTTGGAGAATGAATTATATAGCAACGCAGCCAGATGAATTATATTGTTTTGTGTTGTGAAGAAAATCCGCAGTTTATTGTGATTCTGTATCATTCTCTCCTGGTGTTTGTATCTTAATAGATGGAAATGTCTAAGTCAAACAAATTAATCTTTCATGGTATTTTAGACAAGGAATAAATGGATGATCTTAAAGATTTTAAATGACAGAATAAGGAGTCTTTAAATGCCTTTGATTTTGCCTCAATCATGCCAAACCTAGGGTGAGACAGTCTGGGTGAGTATATATTGCCCAATTTCATTCCTTTGTTGCATACATGGCAAATTAGTTTTCACTTCCATACCTACTCTGATAATTTAATAAGGACTTCCTGAAATGCTGTAGTGAAAAAATCTTTTCCCTACCTCTGGGCTGAATGAAGAAGGATGAATAAAGATTGATTACAATGTATCCTATGGCCATGGGAGCAGAAAGTACTAGTACATATTAACCATTTGTTTACTATATGCATTTGCAAGTATTTTCTCCAAATAAACCATTTGCATTCAGCTTCAATGATAAAATTAGCTTTTTTTTTTACTCTCTGCATTCAGATTCTGTGCTGCTTTGCTTCCACTTTGCCAAGTTTCCTTGGGCAACTGAGTCTTAGAGTGAGATCCAAATTTTCCTGAGTTTTCTGACCACAATGCCCTCTCATAATTTCCATCACGTGGTGAGCCAGCATATACTACTGTCCCCTGGATTGCTTCCAGGACCTCCCAAAAATACCAACATCCATGGATGCTCAAGTCCCTTGTATAAAATGATGTAGTATTTGTATATAACCTATGCACGTCCTCCCTTATACTTTAAATAATCTCTAGATTACTTATAATACCTAAGGCAATGTAAATGCTATGCCAATGTTGTTATACTAGTTATACTGTTATATTAGCATTGTTTAGGGAATGACAAGAAAAAAATGTCTGTACAAGTTCAGTACAGACACAACTATTGTAAGCCTAATTACATAGTCCATGTCATCAATAGGTAACATTCATTTTTAATATTTTCTATCCACAGTTGCTTAAATCTGCTGATATAGAACCCATAGGTACAGAGGGCCAACTGTACTTTTTATCATATATTTATACTAGAGGCCCAGTGCATGATTGAATCATGCACGTGTAGGGTCCCCTACACGCTTTCGCTTTTCGCGGTGGAACTGGGTGCCTGTCCGCTGGTGCACCAGGCCTTTCAGAAGCCTCCGGATCAGCGGAGGCTTCTGAAAGGCCTGGTGCCGGAGCAGACAGGCACCCAGCTCCCCCACTTTTGATGGTCCGCGGCCACTGAGGGGGGCTGCCGTGGACACCTGGCTACCCTGCCGTTGAGAGGCGCAGCTGGGTGTCCGCGGCAGGCCCCCTCAGCGGCTGCGCCTCTCAACAGCAGGGTAGCCCCCCTCAGTGGCAGCAGATCCGTGCCTCTCAATGGCCGGATAGGCCACCCTGAGTCCCGCCCCCCAGGCTCCCACCGCCCAATCGTGGGCGTAGCGGAGTGATGGTAATTTACATGTTACTCTATTATTAGATAGGATGTGTGTGTGTGTGTGTGTGTGTGTGTGTGTGTGTGTATAAAACTCTGTGTGTGTGTGTGTGTGTGTGTGTGTGTGTGTGTGTGTGTGTGTAAAGCACGCTTCTCAGACTAGACGGTGTGATAAATGTGCCTTGGTAGTCTGTTTCTCTTTTTTATCTTTATTGTTGAGAGTATTCCAAATGTCCCCTTCTCTTTCCCCACTGCCCTCCTTTACCCAGTTCCCGCCCCACCCAAGGCCTTCACCACCCTATTGTCTGTGTCCATGGGCAATGCATATATGAATATAAATTCTTTGGTTAATCTCCCTTCCCCTACCCTTCTGAGATTCATCAGTCTGTTCCATGTTTCCATGCCTCTGGTTCTATTTTGTTCATCAGTTTATTTTATTCATTAGATTCCACATATAAGTGAGATCGTATGTTATTTTTCTCTGTCTCTGACTGATTTATGTCACTTAGCATAATAATCTCCAGATCAATTCATGCTGTCACAAATGATAATTCCTTCTTTTTTACAGCTGCAAAATATTCCACTGTGTAAATGTACCACAGCTTTTTTTATCCACTCATTTACTGATGGGCACTTGGCTGTTTCCAGATCTTAGCTATTGTAAATTATGAACATAGGGGTGCATATATTCTTTCTAATTGGTGTTTCGGGTTTTTTGGGATATACTCCTAGAAGTGGGGTCACTGAGTCAAACACCAGTTCTATTTTCAAATTTTTGAGGAAACTCCACACTGTTTTCCCTAATGGCTGTACTAGTCTGCATTCCCACCAGCAGTTTACTAGGTAGGTTTCCTTTTTCTCCACATCCTTGCCGGCACTTGTTTGTTGATTTATTGATGCTAGCCATCCTAGCAGGGAGGTGATACCTCATAGTGGTTTTAATTTGCGTATCTCTGATGATTAGTGATGTTGAGAACATATGTCTTTTGGTCATCTGTATGTCCTCTTAGGAGAAGTGTCTATTCAGGTCCTCTGCCCATTTTATAATTGGACTGTTTAATAAACTTAAAGGTGCCAACACATGTACACAAGGTTATCATGGTAATGGAAAGGCAACTAGCACAAATCAATCATCCAGAATTCTGACTGATGGAAATTAATAACCTCATTTTAATGATGAGGAAACTGAAGTTCAAAGAGGTGAACTGACTTACCCAAAGTCACCATCAGGTAAATAGTAAATAGAATTCAAACTCAAAATTGACTAACTCTAAATCAGAAGTGCCTACCCAAACACCACGGGGAGAAGTGGGAGCTGTCTGAGGCTACATTTTAACCTGTGTGAGGATATCACCAAGGACAGCCATGACATTCCCCACAGTCCCTTCTTGGCTCCTCCTTCAGAATTCTGAACCAGATGAGCCCATGTCCTTCTGAACAGGAGATCGACACTTTTGCTCTCAAGGTAAAGCACGCTTCTCAGACTAGACGATGTGATAAATGTGCCTTGGTAGTCTGTTTCTCTGACCAGGGGCTGTGTTGAGATCAGTTGTAGCCATGGTTACCTTGAGACTGATCTGATGTGCTAAGAGACAACTGGTTTAATTCCCAACCAACCATTCACAAGGAGGAGCCAAACTTTTGCACCTGGATTCTATTCAATTGGTCTGTAAGAGATGCTCTGAGTAGTTAATTATCATCCAAGTAAAGGAGCCTGGAGGTTCGCCCGCAAGAGCTCCCCAGAGCCTCGTTAAGAAAGCTGAGATTGGACCTCATCCCTCTGAGGAGCTTCTGCAGTGACAGTGGCTCAGGAACTTTTCAACGGGATGTTTCCTGGTTTCCTCCTGAGGCCAATCCTCCAAGGCTGGCACTGGAGGGAGCTACTGAGTAACCTGTTTTAGATGGAGGGGATTTTTTTATTACTAAATTTTTAGGGGTGACATTGGTAACAAGATTATATAGGTTTCAAGTGTATTGTGCATTGTGTACCCACCACCCAAAGTCAAATATTCTACCATCACCATATATTTGACCTCCTTTACCCTTTAATACCCTTCCCACATCCCTTTTCTCTGGTAACCACCATACTGTTGTCTGTGTCTATGAGTCTTTGTTTGTCTTGTTTGTTCATTTGTTTCTTTCAGTTTTATATCCCACATATGAGTGAAATCATTTGGTTCTTAACTTTTTTATGACTTTTTTCATTTAGCATGATATTCTCAAAATCTATCCATGTTGTCGCAAATCGCAAATAGCAGTATTTCATCTTTTCTTTTCTTTTTTTCTCATCTTTTCTTATGGCTGAGTAGTATTCCAGAATTTTAAGATAGTTCTAGCCAGATTCTTTTCCCTTGTATTCTTTGAATAACATTATCCTCCACATATTTAGCATATAAGAAGATCCTGATGCTCAGGGCCACACCCAGATTAATTAAGTCAGAATCACTGAGATGCAGCCTAGGTATCAGTAGTTTTAAAGCACCCATATGATTTCAGTGAATAGCCAAGGTTGAGACCACTGATCTCTTTAGAGGACCCCCGTTGGCTTGTGAAATTTGTTAGAGCTGGTATTGTAATTTTAGGGTTCAGCAAATTAATTAACTTCTTCCTTGTCTCCTAGGTATGTTTTTATATATCATAAAAGTTTTATATATCATTAAAGTTTTCTGTGTGTCAATACTTGATAGCAAGAAGACACAATAAGGCACTAAGTTAAAGATATTTTAATTCTACTTTTCTGGTCTTCTATATTTCTATTTTCTATTTCCTAAGTATACAGATAACACATGAATACACTACAGTTGTGAAATTTAAAACATAAGTTATAAAGTAAAAACTGAAAGTCTCTTGATCCTACCTGAAAAACTGTTATTTATAAAAATATATCTTTATATTTACAAATATGAAGATTAATGGCACTGCCCTCGCTGGTGGCTCAGTTGGTTTGAGTGTCATCCCATACACCAAAAGATTGCAAGTTCAATTCCTGGTCAGGGCACATCCCTAGGTTATGGGTTCAATCCCAAGTTGCGGCACATACAGGAGGCAATCAATCAATGTTTCTCTCTCACATTGATGTTTCTCTCTCCCTTCCTGTCTTGAAAAGCAATAAAAACATATCCTAAGGTGAGGATTTTTTTTAAAAAAAGAATGTTCAATGAACTTAGGGGAAGAATAGATGAACTTAGTGAGAACTTCAACAGAGATAGGAAGCATAAAAACAGAACTAGAAAACACACAAAAAGAACCACTCAAAAATGAAGAATACATTACTGAAATGAAGAATACATTGCAGGCCCTGGTCAGAGTGGCTCAGTTAGTTGGGCATCATCCTGTGTACCGAAAGGTTGCCAGTTTGATTCCTGGTCAGAGCACATGCCTTGACTTGATCTATGGTAGCAGGCATGCAGGAGGTAGCCAATCAATGTTTCTCTCTCCCTATTCCTCTCTCTCTAAAAAATCAATTTAAAATATATTTTTTAAAATCAATACATTATAGGGAATCACCAGTGCAATAGATTAAGCAGATGATCAAATCATAGATTTGGAAAATAAGGAAGCAAAAAAAACAATCAGAATAGCAAAAAGAAAAAAGAATCCAAAAAAAATGAGGGGTAGTATAAGGAACCTCTGGAACAACTTCAAGTACACCAACATTCACATCATGGGGGTGCCAGAAGGAAAAGAGAGAAAGAAATTGAAAACCTATGTAAAAGAAATAACGATGGAAATTTTCCCTAACCTGGTAAAGGCAACAGACATATAAGTCCAGGAAGCTCAGAGTCCCAAATAAGATTAACCCATAAAGATCCATACCAAGACACATCATAAATAAAACCAAAGGTTAAAGACAAAGAGAGAATCTTTAAAGCAGCTAGAGAAAAGCAATTAGTTACCTACAAGTGAGCTCCCATAAGACTGTCAGCTGATATCTCAACAAAAATTTTGCAGACCAGAAAGGATTGGCAAGAAATATTCAAAGTGATAAAAAGCAAGGACCTACAACCAAGATTATTCTACCCAGCAAAACTATCATTTAGAATCAAAGGACATATAAAGAGCTTCCCAGACAAAGGAAAGCTAAAGGAGTTCATCTCCACCAAACCAGTATTACATAGGTCTTCTTTAAGAAGAAAAATTTTTTAAAGATCAAAAATTTGAATAATAAAATGGCAATAAATACATATCTATCACCAACTGAATCTAAAAATAAAAATAAATGAACAAGCAGAACAGAAACAGACTCCTAGATATAGAGTACATTTTTACAGCTTCCAGATAAGAGATGGGTTGTGGGGATGGGTGAAAATGGTGAAGAGATTAAAAAGCACAAATTGGTAGTTACAGAATAGTCATGGGGATGTAAAGTACAATATAGGGAATATAGTAAATAATATTGTAATAACTATATATGGTGTCAAATGGGTGTAAGATTTATCAATATGATCACTTAGTAAGTTATATAATGTCTAATCATTGGATTGTATATCTGAAACTAATATAATATTTTATGTCAACTGTAATTGGAAAAAAAATATTTAAAAAGAAAAGAAATCCTACTGGAGTTTTGAGTTTTGTGAGTCTACTGACTATATATATATATATTAATTTGGAGGACTTGAAATTTTTATTATATTATCTTCCCATCCAGGAATAGGATTATGTGACCAATTGGTCACCCTCTAAAACTTACTACTTATAGGGCTTTGTTGTCCTGATGGAATCTGTTAATATACATCCTTAAGCAGTATTTGTTTGAAAAATAAAAGGAGATGACCTCGGTCACACTTTGTGGTAAAACAAGCCAAAGAGAACTACAGCAGCAGCAGAGTCACAACCTTATGAGAAGGCCAGCAAGGATATTCAGTCTTAGAACATGGGGGCTTGGCCCCAAGACTGCTGACTTTTCAAGAAAGAAGAGACTCTGCTGAAGGATGAGAAACTTGTGAACATTCAAGTTACATATGCTCTACCACTAAAATTCAGCCAAAACTCTTATTCCATGCCATAAATATTTTTAAATGCTTCCTCTTACTTCTTAAAAAATGAGTAAAATGGACATTCTTCCATATTAATTCCATTAAGTTATATACCATGACAAACCACTTTAAAAACAAGCTGTCAACAAGCGGGGAGGGGGGGTTGAAGGATGTAGAGCAGAGAAGTGGCCAAATAATTACAAAATTATTTCTAATTTATAAAGACCACTCTGGTCACCAGATGGAAGATGAATGGAGTTGTGAGGACAGATTCCATTTTTCCATTTACTCTTCTCTCCACCCTTGTCCACCCTACTCTATGCTCCATGAGACTGAGATATGTATCAAAAGGTTTTCTTTCTAAAATTTAACAATAATAAAACAAAAAAACTGATTAGAAAGTGGGCCAAAGACAATAAAGACATCTCACCAAAAAAATTAATAGGAAGAGCACAGAGGATTTTTAGGGCAGCATATGAAACAATTCTCAGTATCATATGTCATAAAGGAAATGCAAATTAAAACCACAGCATGATACCACTACACATGTATCAGGATTGCCAAAATCCAGAACACTTATAACACTGAATGCTGATGAGGATGTGGAACAATAGGAACTCTCACTCATTGCTGGAGGGATACAAAATGGTACAGCCACTTTGGAAGATAGTTTAATGGTTTCTTACAAAACTAAACATACTCTTACCATATGATCCAGCAATCACTCTTCTTTGTATCAACCTAAAAGAGTTGAAAATTTATGCCCACATAAAAACCAGATATTTATAGCAGCTTTATTCATAATTGCCAAACTTGGAAGGACCAAGTGTCCTTCAGCAGATGGATGAATAGAAAAGGTAAAGCTATGGAGACAATAAAAAGATCAGTGGTTGCCATGAGTTAGAAGGAAAGGAGGAATGAGTAGGTGGAGTACAGAGAATTTTTAGGGCAGTGAAACTATTCTCTATCTTACATAATAAAAAGGTAATATTTAAATTACCATCACTCCGCTACGCCCACGATTGGGCCAGCGGGAGACACAGGGGGCGGGACTCGGGGTGGCTGGGGTGGTGATTGGGCTGGCAGGACGCTGAGTTCGCATTGCCAGCGGTGATGCGAGCTCAGCGTCTGCGCCATGGCTGTGCTGCGGCACAGACAGGCCTCTGGGGCAGCAGGCCGGCATTTTGGAGGTTTGGAGGCGGGAGGGGGGGGGGGGGGAGGCGGGCAGCGCGGCTCCCCAGAGAGGAGTCTGGCGGCAGTTGGGCCGCAGGAGCACGTGGCGGCGGCCCCAGCCTTCCTGGGCGGGAGGCAAAGGCAAGACCCCGGCCTGGGCTCCGGCCACAGGAGGACCACGCCCCCGCCCCGCCTCGCCCTAGGGGCCCAGGGACTTCGGAGCTGCCGACCAGCGGACAGACAGCTTACACGTGCATGATTAAATCATGCACTGGCCTTCTAGTGATACTATAATGGTGTCAATATACATTTGTCAAAATCTACACATGGTACAAAGCCAATAGTTAACCTTAATGTGAACTATGGACTTTGGGTGATATGTCAATGTAGATTCATCATTTTTAAAAATGTATCATTCTGGTGGGGACATTGATAGTGGGGGAGGCCATATGTATATGGAGGCAGCAGGTACATGGGAAATCTCTGCACTTTCTGATCAATTTTGCTATGAACCCATAAAAAGGGCTCTAAAAATAAAATATTTATTTAAAGGACAATATCTATCTAAAAGTTATGATTGCTATGCCATTTGTACATGAGGACAATGTTGAGTTGGCAAAGCTAAATATCCTGCCCTAATTCACCCACTTAGTAACTGGTGGAATGGGCATTTCTTTTCTTTCTTTTTTTTTTTTTTTTTTTAGTAGTGAGAGAGAGAGAGAGAGAGAGAGAGAGCGAGCGCGAGCGCGAGCAATTTGTTTTTTTCCAGTTATTTATGCACTTATTGGTTGCTTCTTGTATGTGCCCTGACCCAGGATAGAACTCGCAATCTTGGTGAATCAGGAGGACGCTCTAACCAATTTAGCTACCCAGTTAGGCCTGGAACTGGCATTTAAAAACAAGTAGTCAGGCCCTGTCCGGTGTGGCTCAGTTGGTTGAGCATCGTCACCCTGCACTGAAAGTCGCCAGTTCGATCCCAGGTCAGGGCACATACCCAGGTTGCAGATTCAATTCCCTGTCAGAGTGCATATGGGAAGCAACCAATCAATGTTTCTCTCTCATATCAATGTTTCTTTCTTTCTCTCCCCCTTCCCTCTCTCTCTAAAATCAATAAAAATATATTTTAGAAAAAGTAATCAGGCTTAAAAAATGGAAGCAATAAAATATTTGGGAAAGGCAAACAAAACAACAACAAAGCAAAATGAAGTTAAGTACTGCAAAAGCTCACACAGCTTGAAAGTGGCAGTGCCAGTATCCTAAGCTATTCTGTCTGTCCCCAGAGCTAGTATCTCAATCCCTTCCCCATAACACTACATCTGCAGCTAGACAGTCATACATACATAATGTATGAACCTCAGAGGTGTCAGAAACCATCACCTCTCCTTCTAAGCAGATACTCAGAAGCCTGCACACAGACATGTACAGGAGCCCTGCATGTACAGAGAGTACATGTGCACATGAACACATATGTGCATGAACACAGCTCCACCCTGCTGCTGCATGGCCCTAATTCCCTTCCCAGGGATGAGGCTACACTTCTGGAGCCCAGGTTCCCCACAAGCTCCTGGGCACAGAGCTCAGTGCGGGCATCAGTAATGTTTCCTCTCCTAAGAACGCAGGGCCAATGCCCTCGGGGCTCTGGCTTGCTGGGAGGACAGGCCCCTGGGTCTCCCTTTCTATCATCAATTCCCACAGTAGATGGAGAGAAGAGCTAGCAAATTTCTGAAGTTATATGAGCACTTCTAGCAGCCTTTGTCCTCAGAGATTAAGAGCCTGATCTTAACTCCCTGGCAAGCCCCAAGTTCAGGACACTGAATCTCCTCTATCAGCCTACAGGTAGGCAGGCTGAGGGTTTGGGGATCAGAGACTGTGTCATCAATATATTCATGTTATCTTCCTCCCTTTCCTCATGCTATCTTCTTCTCTCCTCCATCTCAAAAGCCAGGAAACAAGTAAACAAGAAAGTCAGGATAATACAAGAAGGGGTTCAAAGCACGCACCCCGAAGCTGGACTCCACTCCATCTAGCTATGTGGACTTAGGCAAGTCACTTCAATTCCCTGTACCTGACTTTCATTATCTATAAAGTGGAGGGCTGTAAAGACTAAATGACCTACTGTGTGTAAAGTTCTTAGAGCAGTGTCTGGCATGTGTAAGCACTGACAATACACAGGGAAGAGGCTGCAATGAAGTGGGCATCTCCAACAGGGAACTTCTGGGTGAGGTGCTGCCAGCTCAGCAGAAAAACACAAGAGATTAGTTTACAACGTTTAAGCCCCTCCGGTTGATCAGATGGAGACTAAAGATATGTTGAGGCTGAGGGAAAAGAATTCCAATGGGCATATTTTACTAATAAATGTCCACTTCCTTGGGATCTACAATAGCTGGGAAGGAAAAGGTAAATATCTAAACTGACATTTATAAAAATAAAAATAAATAGACAGAAAGGAGAGATTTCAAAGAGCTGAAAAAAAGGGTCCTGCACAATCCCTAGCTGGTCAGTCATACCTATTCAAACGCAAACAATATAATATAAAGTGAAATATGGAAAGAACTCTTCACACCATCCCTCCAATCTCACTTCAGAAGGAAGCCACACACACCAAAACGAACACAAGTATAAAGGTTTTTTTTACCAAAATAAGATTATTCTATATGCATTGTTCTGCAACTTGCTTTTATCACTTAAACAAATATCCTAGACAGTTCTGTAATGGAGATAACATAGCTTAGCAATGAGTAGCTTCCACTCTTCACATCAGACTGCCTGAATTAAAACCACAGCTCTACCACCTCCACACTGTGGGATCTGGTGAGTTACTCAACTTTGCTAAATTCTATTACTTTATCTGTACAACAGGGATAATGACAGTGCCAATATCAGAGGATTTGGAGGAAATAAAATTATAAAAGATACACAAAGTGCTTAGTTCAATGTGTGGCATATATTGAGTACTAATATATGATGGCTAATGTTAGCCAATATTTCTTTGAGACTGCATGATATTGACTAACAAGAATGCACTACAAATTGTTTAATAATTCACCTATCTTGATATTTAGGTTGCTTCCTCTGTGGGTTGTTTTTCGTATTTGTACTGTTTGATATTATAAACAAAGTTATAATAAAAATGTGTACACATCTCTGTGCTACACATATGTGACTATTTTAAAAGGATAGATTTATTCAAGAGGAATTATTGGATATAGATTTTCAATTCTGATAGAAACTGCCAAAAGGTTTATCCTGATTGCACTCTCATTACCAATGTATATGAGGGTATTTTTTCCTTTAAATATTGTTCAAAAACTGTACTGATAATCTGATGGGTGAAAATTGTATTTCAGTCTAATTTATGTTTTCTGATTGCCAGTGGGTTAAACATCTCATGTTTTCTTTGGTAAACGTGTTGCAGATATTTTCTTTGAGTCAACAGTTTATATTCCAGCTTTACTTATTGTCTATTTTGGTGCAATTTTCACATTTTTAGTACACTATTTTGTCTTTATTGCCACTATATTTTTTAATATATTTTATTGATTTTTTACAGAGAGGAAGGGAGAGGGATAGAGAGTTAGAAACATCAATGAGAGAGAAACATCCATCAACTGCCTCCTGCACACCCCCTACTGGGGATATGCCCACAACCAAGGTTCATGTCCTTGACCGGAATCGAACCTGGGACCCTTGAGTCCGCAGACTGACGCTCTATCCACTGAGCCAAACCAGTCAGGGCTATTTCTTGCTTGGAATGGCATCCCCATACTGAGACCATTAAAATATGCTTCTTCATTTTTTGCTAAAACTTACTTTGGAATTTTACTTTTAGATTGTTCATTCATATGAGTTTTATTTTTATGTGTGGGTTAGATAGAAATTTAGCCATATTTTCCAGAGATTCAGCCAACTATCATAAATATCACTTATTTAATACTCTACCTTTCCTACATTGCTATGAAATAAATCTTTATTACATACTAAGTTCCATAGAATTTAAGATCTGTATATATGTATAAATACAGATATACAGAATTTATTTATGTTGGTCCATTAATTTGCTTTTCTCTGTATGTTTTTCTTATTGTTTTTCATTATTTGTGTGTTTTGATTTTTAGATTAGAAAAGTTTTCAAATTAGAATAATCTTGTCTTTATTTAACCATTTACCCCTTTAGATAAATTTAGAATGACCTAAAGTGACAGTAAAAATTCCCTTGGGGTTAATTAGAAGGGTGAATGGGGATGGGAGGACGTAGAGAGGGAATAGGGGGGCTGAATGGTGACAAAAGGAGACTTGACTTGGGGTGGTGAACACACAATACTATATTCAAATGATATATTATAGAACTGTACACCTGAAACCTATATAATTTTATTAACCAATGTCAGTCATTCTAATAAGTTCAATTTTTTTAAAATTACCTTGGGGTATCACTGTTTTACATTGCTTAAATGTATATATGAAGAAGAAATGATGGGCAAGATACTATCATTCAAATTAGCTAGTAAGTTTTAAAATATGGTATTGTCAGAGGCAGTAAAGCATCAAACAGTCTGTCAAATTACAGCAGGAAGGTTAGGGAGAGGTGGGGAAGATAAGAGATCAATCAAAGGACTTGTATGCATGCATATAAGCATAACCAATGGACGCAAAACTCTGGGGGGTGAGGGCATATATGGGTGTGGGGTGGGGGGCCAATGGTAAGATATGTACACATATAATACCTTAATAAAAAAATTGGGAAAAAATAAAACATAAAGATAGATTTTTTTCACTTAATAAAAATAAAATAAAATATGGTATTGTTTTACCAAAGCTGCATAAATTGGTATAATCTTGTAATGCCTAGGATATAGCAAGTTTTTTGTTTGATTTACATTGTAATCAATTCTGAGTTCTTATGAAAGGAAATAAAGCTTAAGATAAAAATGCTAAACAGGTTGTGAAGGGTTAATCTAAAATATTCTGACCTAGCAAAATAATCAACACATTAAAAATTCCCTTTGGATGTTATTATAGGTGCATTGAATTTTATAATTTAAGAAAAAATGAGTTTTCTCCAGCTTTACTGAGATATAATTGACACATAACATTGCTATAAATTAATGAGTATAGATGATTTGATACAGTTATATACTGCAAAATGATTACCACAGTAGGGTTAGTTAATACCTTTATCACCTTACATAATTACTATTTCTTTTATGTGCTGAGAACATTTAAGATCTACACTCTTAAGTAGAAATTGTGGTTACCAGGGGCTGGGGAGGGTGGGTGGAGAAAATGGGGAAATGTTGTTTTGAGGTACAAACTTCTAAGCAGTAGATAAATTAATCCTCGATATCTAATGCACAGCACAGTGACTATAGACAATACTGTACTATAAACATCAAAGTTGATAAAAGACTAGATATTAATTGTTTCCACCACAAAAAATGATAATTTTGTGACTTGTAACATAATATATGTGTTAGCTAATGCTATGCTGGTAATCATACAGCAATATATAAATGTATCTAATCAACATATTCGACCCCTTTAAATTTACACAACATTATATATCAATTATGTCTCAATAAAAATAAATATCTATTCTCTTAGCAAATTTCAAGTATGTAATACAGTAATTTTTTTACTTCAAATGTACAACCTTGACTTTATTGGGGATTTTATTTTTGTCCCTTTTATTTTATTAGGGTGACACTGGTTAAAATTATACAGGTTTCAGGTGCACAATTCTATAATACATCATTTGTGCACTGTGTAATACAGTAGTGTTAACTTTATTCACCCTACTCTACAGTAGATTCCCAGAACTTAATCATCTTATAGCTGGAAAATTATACCTTTTGTATAACATTTCTCCATTTCACTCATCTCCCAGTCCCTGGCAACCACCATTCTACAACCTATTTCTGTGAGTTTGTCTTTTTTAGATTCATGCATGAGAAAGAAGGAAATCCTGCTATTTGTAACAATGTGGATAGATTTCAAGAACATTATGCTAAGTCAAATAAGTCAGAAAGAAAAAGACAATTACTATGTGATATTACTTATATGTGTAATCTATAAGTTGACATTCTTTAATATTGAATCTTTTTTAGGAACAGAATATCTCCATTTATTCAGATCATAATTTTGTATTCTGTTATAGTTTCTTCAGATAGATATTTTACATTTCTTTTTATTTTCCCTTTTAGGTTTATTCCTAAGTATTTCTTAGACTTTCTTAGCATTATCAATTGAAACTTTTTCTCCATGCATTTTCCTAATGTAAGAAAAGTATTAATATTTGTGTATTTATCTTGTAAATTTTAGTGAAATCTTCGTATGTTTAAAGTCTTCAGATATGCATTAGCACTTTTCCAGATATACAAGTCACTTAAAAATAATGACAATTTTACCTAATCTCATGTTTATGCTTCCTATTTCTTTAATTTTGCCTCTTAATTGGCTTTGGCTACCATCTGAGCAATGCAGTCCAATAATGGTAACAGAGGCCATGCTGACTTGTTCTTTCCATGATATTGGTGGGAATCAGACTTCTATATTCACAGTTTTATATTCTGGTATTTTGAATGTTTAGAATAAGGACTTCATAGTTTTTAATCAGAAAAATTTACATATTTAAATAATCTCTGTAACATAGGCTATTCCTGGTAACATTTCTATTTTGAGTGGCATCCTTGAACAAAAACTTATAATTTAAGTGGCCAGATTTAATTAGCCAAACAGAAATATTTAAATATATATTAAGAAGATTTTGCTCTTAAGATTTAAATATTCTCATCTGATTTCTGTGGATACCAAGGAGCACTGATTAAATCTGATGCTCACTTTTTCCTATCCCAACTACCATGACCTCTGGAACTATCAGAAGAGGATCCTAATAAGATGACCTCATTAACCCCTTCTTTGAAAGCATCATGATTAAATGTGGGACCCACCAGCCTCTTCCCATGGGATTAAGAAAAAGGGGCTAAGTCTGACACCTTGATTTCAGATTCTGGTGTCCAGAACTGTGAGACAATACATTTGTTGTTTATGTCACCCATGTTGTGGTACTTTGTTACAGAAGCTACAGGAAATTGGTATACTGGTTAACAATTACATTAAAGTCTGTTAAAATAAAAATTAAAAAAAAGAAGAAAAAGGGGCTAAAAGTTGATCAGGAAACAACCTAAGAAGAATCTTTAAAAAGAAAATTGGGGGGAAACTCAGACACATTAGGCTACATAGAAGGTCCTAAGAGCACATGAGAAAAGTTTAGTTTCTCATCTAGGAAGCAACTTGAAATTTTCAAACGTTTCCCTTGTGAGATTTTACTCCCTATTTCTCTACAGTTTCTTGAAGTAAATGATCTCTAAAATCCTAACAAATATCAGTGGGCTTTTTTCATAGGCTATAGGTTAGGGAAGACGCTCATATCTCTTCCACTGCTTCTCCAACCCTGTCCAAGAAGGCAAGAGACATGGAGATAAAGAACGGCAGCAGCAGCACCTCAGGATTTATCCTGCTGGGCTTATCTTCCAACCCTCAACTGCAGAAACCCCTCTTTGCCATCTTCTTCATCATGTACCTGGTCACTGTGGTGGGAAACGTACTCATCATCCTGGTCATCTACTCTAACTCCCGGCTCCATACACCTATGTACTTTTTTCTCAGCAATCTATCCTTTATGGATATCTGCTTCACAACAGTTGTTGTGCCCAAGATGCTGGTAAATTTACTATCAGAGACAAAGTCTATCTCCTATGTGGGCTGTCTGGTCCAGATGTACTTTTTCATGGCATTTGCGAACACTGACAGCTACCTACTGGCCTCTATGGCCATAGACCGGCTGGTAGCCATCTGCAACCCATTCCATTATGATGTGGTTATGAACCTACGGCGCTGCTTCCTCATGCTGCTGGGTTCTTGCACCATCTCCCATGCGCACTCCCTGCTCCGTGTGCTACTCATGGCCCGCCTGTCTTTCTGTGCCTCTCGCGTCATTAAGCACTTTTTTTGTGATACCCAGCCTGTGCTGAAGCTATCCTGTTCTGACACTTCCTCCAGCCAGATTGTTGTCATGACCGAGACACTGGCAGTCATTGTGACCCCCTTCTTGTGCATTCTCTTTTCCTACCTGAAAATCATCATCACTGTACTCAGAATCCCCTCTGCAGCTGGGAAGTGGAAGGCCTTCTCTACCTGTAGCTCCCACATCACTGTAGTAATCTTATTCTATGGGAGTGTCATTTATGTCTACTTTAGGCCCCTGGCCATGTACTCAGTGGTGAAGGACCGGGTAGCCACAGTTATGTACACAGTAGTGACACCCATGCTGAACCCTTTTATCTACAGCCTTAGGAACAAAGATATGAAGAACAGTTTGAGGAAATTAAGGGACAGAATTCACTCATAGAAAGAGCAATACAATGGAATGTCATCATGGGGAGGTGACCTAAAAGGTGATAGGTTATCCTCCTTCCTAACTATTTTTCACATGGCACCCATAGAGGTCATGGCAGGTGGTGTTGAATAGCAGTAAGAGCATTGACCTGGAAGCTAGAACATTTAGTGTCTATCAGTGAACTTGACCAAATATTTCATCCCAGAGTAGGTACTGCTAGGAATTCAAATTTCAGGAAACAGTTTCTTCAACCCAGCTGGTAGAATAAAGCTTTCTCCAAATATGTCTTCTATAAGTTTGACATCAGCTAGTCCTCAAGGAATTATAAAATTCAATTCGTTTTTAGAATATGAAATTACATGGAGTTGGTCAGGAATTAGCAAAGGCTCTTTGAGGAATAACCTAAAATTGTCTTTAAGGCTGGGTTGAATTTTGACAGATAGGAGTTCATTAGACGAGGAAATGAGCAGAGTATTTAAAACAGTGCGAATCATCCAAGCAGGTAGAGGCAATAAGCACATGGGATGTGTTTGATATACAGTAAAAAGCCCTGTGAAGATTGTTCAATTTGAGAGCCAGGAAGTATAACACTGGAAAGATAAAAGAATTTACAAAGCAGATGTACACCTTACCAACACCAACGTATTATCACAGTGTGAATTCTCAATATTCATTTCCTTTTCCTTTCCTTAGTAATTTTTTTTCCACACAGCCAGAATCCTCACTGAAGTTCCCTTTATAGCTTGAGATAGTGATGTAAATCAATCAGGATAAGCTAGGTTATGCTGTGGGAACAAACAACCTCAAAAATCTTTGGAACTTAAAACCGAAGGTCTATTTCTTATTCACACTTCAAGTCCATTGTAAAAAAAAAAAAAAAAAAAAAAAAAGTATATGGGTGTTGCCTATTTTATACACTCAGGGATCAAACTTGATGGGGCAGTGATCATTATAGGCATTAATCATCACTGTCAGAAGCTGAGAAAGACTCTTGAAGATTTGTTCTGACAAATAAATACTTAGGTTCAGAAGTGACTCACACTACTTCTGACCACAACTCATTGTCCACAACCAATTTCGTGACACCACCCAACGAAATGGAGCCCAAGGCACAATCCAACAATGTATTTGTAAAATGGAGAGCCCAAAGTATTCAGTGATCAACATTAATGACCATTACACAATCCTAACAACTCACAAATACATAAAAGTGTAAATTTGTTGCTTAATCAATCCTTCCCTGATTATGTTATTGCCAATAACAATAGTAAAGTAAGATATATACACTTCCTGGAATTCTTTTGCATCAATTAGTTCATCAAGTTTTTACAACCAGCCCTGGCTTGTGTTGCTCAGCGGTTAGAATGTCACCTCCCCTCCCCCGCAATCCCTTCCACACACACACACCAAAGGGTCACCAGTTTGATTGCTGGTCAAGGGCATGTACCTGGGTTGCCGTTTCAATACTAGGCCTGGTCAGGGTGCATGTGGGAGGCAACCAATCAATGTGTCTCTCTCACATTAATGCTTCTCCTCTCTCTCTCTTTCTCCCCCACCCCCGTGTGTGTGTGTGTGTGTGTGTGTGTGTGTGTGTGTGTGTGTCCTCTCATCTCTCTCCCTCCCTTCCTCCCTTCCACTCTCTCTAAAAATCAATGGAAAAAATATCCTCAGGTGAGAATTAACAAAACCAAACTAAAAAACGTTTTTACAACTAGCGGACTTTATGGATTATAAGCTTGTGGATAGCAGGACCTAAAGTTGAATACAAGTCCTTTTGCCCTAACAATATAACAAGAAGTTTATAGTGGCCTAATGAAACTCAGGGATACCGAGGGCCCAAAATCAAGGTCCCTGCCATTGCTATCATTATGTTCTCTTCTAATTGTCATGAAGCAACCAGCGATTCAGACAACAAATTTAATTTGCAATAATCTTCATATCTGGCCAAAACCAGTTTGGCTCAGTGGATAGATCATCGGCCTGCGGACTGAAAGGTCCCAGATTCAATTCCAGTCAAGGGCATGTACCTTGGTTGCGGGCACATCCCCAGTGGGCGGTGTGCAGGAGGCAACTGATCAATGTTTCTCTCTCATTGATGTTTCTAACTCTCTATCCCTCTCCCTTCCTCTCTGTAAAAAAATCAATAAAATATATATTTTTTAAAAATAATAATAATCTTCATATCTTTCCAGGCACACCTGGCTTTCACCACTAACTCTTACCAATCATTTGGCTTAGGGATGCTGGCCTAGAATATCTGTACCCTTTCCACTGCCTCTATTTACATGCCCTAGTTTTCTCATGCTCAATCAAGTACAATATACCACGTTAGAATATGAAGAATTCCTGGCATATATTAAATAAATAAATTCATTAATTATAGCTTCTAGTAACTTATAAAGTCCTTTGGTCCCAGGAAACATATTGTTTCATTTCTATCCTCACTCTGCCATCAGCACCTAACTTCTTTGTCTCAGCAACACACAAGTCACTAAGAAATGAAGATCTTTTATGTGCAAGCCTACAGATATTCCAAAAAGTTCACACTAAAGCGAATTCCAGATAATAAGACCATGCAATAACATGTCAGGTGAAAGAATTACCAATCTGGCCCTCAGGCTAGTCCTAACCTTCTCAGTCAGAGCTATGGTGTCTATCAGAATATGAGGCAATGCCCAAAGACATTCTGTCACCCTTCAGAAGGTGAACTAATGTGGACAGGTACTATCTGAGGATTTTAATAAAAGTTTTTCTATCCAAACTAGGTGTACAGAAGTTAACTTGGGAAAATTCTAATAAGTCTTTGGTAGGCACAAAATAAATTCCAAATGTCATTTTTAACAGAAATAGATAAAGAAATCCTAACATTCATATGGAACTCAAAAGAACCGAACATAGCAAAAACAATGTTAATAATAAAGAACAAAACTGGAGGCCTCACATTTCATGATTTCAAAATATATTCAAAGCTACCAAATCCAAATAGTACTGTACAGACCAATAGAAAAAAAGAAAGTCCAGAAATAAACCCAATATACATGAACAGCTAATTTTCAATAAAGGCATCAAGAATACACAATGAGAGAAAAATAATGGTGGTGGGAAAACTGGATATATCCACATGCAAAAGAACAAAATTGGACCCTTATCTTACACTACTCCTAAAAATCAATTCAAAATTGATTGAAGACTAAAATGTAAGACCTGAAACTATAAAACTCTTAGAAGAAAACTTAAAGGAAAAGCTTACTGACATTGGTCTTGGCAAGAATTTCTTGGATATCACACCAAAAGCACAGGTAATAAAAGCAAAAATAGAGGAGAAACCAAGATGGCGGCATAGGTAAACACCTAAACTGCAGCCTCGCACAACAATTTCAAAAATACAACTAAAAGACAAAATGGACATCATCCAGAACCACAGGAAGGCTGACTGACTGGAAATTCTACAACTAGAAGGAAAGAGAAAACCACAAGGAAAATCAGAGGAGCTGTAAAAGCCTGAGGTACGGAGACACGGGTGCGTGCGTGCGGAGAGGACGGAGCTGGAGAGGACGGGGCGGCTGAGTGCCTGGCTGGTGTTCTCTAGCGGGAAGGAGACAAAAGCTCTGGACTGCGCTGAACCCCAGCTCCGACTGCACTGAACCTCAGTTCTGGGCCAGACCCTGGGGACCCAGGCTCATACTGGGGGAATCTGGGCTGTAAGGCGGAAACTCAGGGGAGCGGCAAAAGGCAGAGCTCCGGAGGCACACACGTGAATGCGCACAGAGGACAGACTGTTGACTGTGCCGCTGGATTGCCCTAGTGGGAAGGAGACAAAAGCTCCGGACTGTGCTGAACCCCAGTTCCGACTGCACTGAACCCCAGTTCCAGGCGAGAATCTGGAAATCCAGATTCATTGGGGGAGAGACTAGACTGTCTGGCAGCAGGCAAAACTCGAGGGCGCCTTTCTCTCAGAGGTGCTTGCAGCGAGTACCGAGGGACACTAAGGGACACTGAGACCCAGGAACCTCATAGGACGGGGCTGACGGGAAGCCAAGGCTGTAGGCTCCACCCTGAAACTCTACCCATCCAAGCTGAGCACAGAGGCTTTTGCAATTTTGCAAGTCTAGTCGAATAAGGCTGTCTTCCGGCGTAGACACAGCTGATCCTCACAGCCAATTGGCCTGGAGGTCAACTCCTCCCACTAATACCAACAAGACTTAACTACAACAAGACTTAACTACAACAATCAAGACTTAACTACAACAAGGCTGTACACATAGTCCACAAAGGGGTGCACCAAGAGTGTCCACCTCAGGTAACTGGGGAGGCCGAGCCACTGGCCCATATAGGACACTTAGCACACAAAGCTACCCTACCAACTCAGGGAAGCAGCGAAAATGTGGAGACAAAGAAACAGATCACAAACGAAAGAAATGGAGGAAAACAAACGACTGGAGATAGAGTTCAAAACCACAGTTATAAGGTTTTTTAAGAATTTCCTAGAAAAGGCTGATAAATTCAGCGAGACCTCGAGGATATGAGAGAGACCCTCGAGGATATGGAAAAGGACCAACTAGAAATTAAACTTACACTGACTGAAATAAAAAATATTATACAGACACCCAACAGCAAACTAGAGGAATGCAAGAATCAAGTCAAAGATTTGAAATACAAAGAAGCAAAAAACACTCAACTGGTAAAGCTAAAAGAAAAAAGAATCCAAAAATTTGAAGATAGTATAAGAAGCCTCTGGGACAATTTCAAGCGTACCAACATCAGAATTATGGGGGTTCCAGAAGAAGAGAGAGAGCAAGATATTGAAAACCTATTTGAAGAAATAATGAATGAAAACTTCCCCCACCTGGTGAAAGAAATAGACTTACAAGTCCAGGAAGCACACAGAACCCCAAACAAAAGGAATCCAAAGAGGACCACACCAAGACACATCATAATTAAAATGCCAAGAGCAAAAGACAAAGAGAGAATATTAAAAGCAGCAAGAGAAAAACAGTTAATTACCTACAAGGGAGCACCCATACGATTGTCAGCTGATTTCTCAACAGAAACTATGCAGGCAAGACGGGAGTGGCAAGAAATATTCAAAGTGATGAATAGCAAGAACCTACAACCAAGAATACTCTACCCAGCCAAGCTGACATTCAGAATTGAAGGTCAGCTAAAGAGCTTCACAGATAAGAAAAAGCTAAAGGAGTTCATCAACACCAAACCAGTATTATATGAAATGCTGAAAGGTATTCTTTAAGAAGAGGAAGAAGAAGAAAAAGGTAAAGATACATATCTATCAACAAGTGAATCTAAAAATCAAGTGAATTAAAAATCTGATGTACAGAATAAACTGGTGAATATAACAGAATCAGGGGCATAGAAAGGGAGTGGACTGACAACTCTCAGGGGGAAAGGGGTGTGGGGGGTGCGGGAAGAGACTGGACAAAAATCGTACACCTATGTATGAGGATAGTGGCGGGGGAGGTAATGGAAGAGGGTGGGGTGGGAACCAGGTGGAGGGGAGATATGGGGGGGGAGGAGGAACAACTGTAATAATCTGAACAATAAAGATTTATTAAATTTTAAAAAGGCAAAAATAGACAAGTGATAAAACATCAAGCTAAAAAGCTTCTACAAAGCAAATTAAATAATCAATGGAATGAAAAATCTACAGATTCAATGCAATTCCTATCCATTTTATAAAGCCAGCATTAACCTAATTCCAAAACCAAATAAAGACACTACAAAGAAAATTATAGGCCAATATCCCTGATGAACATAAATGCTAAAATCTTCAACAAAATCCTCAACCAAATCCAGTAATACATTAAAAAGATCATATAACATGATCAAGTGAAATTTATTCCAGGGATGCAAGATTGGTGCAATATCTGCAAATCAATAAACATGACACACCACATAAACAAAATTAAGGATAAAAACCACATGGTCATATCAATAGATGCAGAAAAAACATTTGATAAAATCCAGCACCCGTTTATAATCAAATCTCTCAGTAAATAGTCATTGTATAAATGGAAGTTAATGTATATGAAAATTTTTGTCAGTTGAAGGTATATAAATATGAAGGAATTAAATTATCTAGTAAAGGGACTAAGAAAATTTTGGACAACTTTTGGTCCTCACATCTCTAAAATAATACATTGTGCTTGACTTCTCTAAACAACAAAAGAGAAGTTTCCATGTGTAATGATTAAGAGCATGGGCTATGATCACACAGATTAGACTGAATCCCATAAAGTAGATAATACTTGGTCATTTTTAATTTATAGAAAATGACAAGTTATATACATTACATGTCACATATATTATAGATGTGTGCCATTCTGTCCCCTACTGTACTGTGTGTGCCTACAGAATTTGTGTCATTTATGTTTCTACTAGAGGCCCGGTGCACGAAAGTCATGCATGGAAGGGGGATTCCCTCAGCCCAGCCTGCACCCACTCCAATTGGGGACCCCTCGGTGGGTGTCGATCACAATCTGGGACTGCTGGCTCCTAACCATTCACCTGCCTGACTTCCTAATTGCCCCTAACTGCCTCGGCATGCCTGCCTGATCGCCCCTAACCTCTCTGCCTGCCTGCCTGATTGCCCCTAACTGCCCTCCCCTGCCAGCCTAATCGAGCCCCCAATGGCCTCTGCCTGCTTGATCAACCCTAACTGTCCTCCCTTACTGGCCTGATCTTGCCCCCCAACTGCCCTCCCCTGCCAGCCTGGTTGCCCCCAACTGCCCTCCCCTGCCAGCCTGATCTCACCCCTAACTGCTCTCCCCTGCTGCCCTAATCGCCCTAACTGCCTCTGCCTGCCTGATCACCCCTAACTGCCCTCCCCTGCCAGCCTGATCTCACCCCCAACTGCCCTCCTCTGCTGGCCAATTTGGTTCTGATTGGTCAGTTTCTACGCCAGTCAGCGTCAAAAGCTCCGCCTCCTAGGCAGCCATTGGCTCCTTACATTCACCCAGATTTGGTTCTGATTGGTCAGTTTCTATGCCAGTCAGTATCTCTGGGCCTATCAACGGGGCCTGATCAGAAAGGCAGGGCTGATCAGCAGCCCCAATAGAGGCCTGGAAAGAAATGGAGGAGCGGCTATTGGCCAGGCCAGGAGAGAAAGAGAGGCAAGTTCTGATCAATGGCTGCCACCAGTTCTGATCAATGACCTGATCTGCAACCCTCTAGGCAGTCAGTGCTAGGTCGGGGCACTAGCAGCAGCCCCAGTCAGTGCTGGGTCGCCGCAGCAACCCAGCACTGACTTCCAGTCTGGTCGAGCCTTTGGTCGTAATGGTCCTTACGACCCTGGCTCTTTATTATATAGATATCTTAAAAGCTAAAATAGTTGAAAGAACACAAATTCTTAATGTAACTGTGGAGATGGTTTAAAATCTGGGAATGTAAGACTGCTGTGTAGCCCTAACCGGTTTGGCTCAGTGGATAGAGCGTCAGCCTGCGGACTGAAGGGTCCCAGGTTTGATTCCGGTCAAGGGCATGTACCTGGGTTGCAGGCACATCCCCAGTAGGGGGTTTGAAGGAGGTAGCTGATCGCTGTTTCTCTCTCATCGATGTTTCTAACTCTCTATCCCTCTCCCTTCCTCTCTGTAAAAAATCAATAAAATATATTTTAAAAAAAAAGACTGCTGTGTAGATTTAATTAGGAAATGTAGTTAAAGTCCATAGACCAGCACCCAAACGTTCACCAAAATGTTCAGCACTATTATGAAAGAGAGTTTGTGGGCTATCTTGGTTTTGGAGCTATTTTGGCATCAAGTGGCTTTAAATGGCACCCATCGCTGGTGTATCCCTGAGTTTACAGGTGTGGGTCAATGGGACTGGGTTTCACATTACTTTCAGGCAGAAACAACTGACACTGGTTTGCAGGGGCTCATCTTCTATTTCTGCCACAGTGAATTATTATGGTTTGGCCTTGGACAAACTAGAAATTATCTCTCTGTGGTCATTAACATGTAAATTCAGCCTGGCTGGTGTGGCCAATGGTTGAGCATTGACCTATGAACAAGGAGGTCACGGTTCAATTCCCAGTCAGGGCACATAGTGGGGTTGTGGGTTCAATCCCCACATTTCCTAATTAAATCCATACATCAGTCTTACATTCCCCTTGCAGGAGGCAGCCCTTCAATGATTCTCTAGCATCATCGATGTTGCTATCTCTCTCTCCTACCTTCCTTTCTGAAATCAATTTTAAAAAATTTTAAAGGTGTAAACTCATAGAACTGGGTGAATGCCCTCTTGTTTCTGTGCAATGAGGTCTTGCTGGTTGCTTTAGGGGTGTGATGATTCCTGGACCCAGGCGGGAACAGAGAGAAGATGAATCCACAGGTGTGAGAAATTAATAGGTATGCAGGTAAAATTCATGGTTTTCCCAGAGAATGACAGTATGAGATGTGATGGTCCTGGTCATCCATTCTGAGTTCCTGAGATTCCCACACCTTCTTCATCCCCACCAGACAGAAGAGCAGCATGAGGCCTGAGAACCAGAGCAGCGTGTCCCAGTTCCTCCTCCTGGGGCTCCCCATCCCACCAGGGCAGCAGGGCGTGTTCTTCACCCTGTTCCTGGGCATGTACCTGACCATGGTGCTGGGCAACCTGCTCATCATCCTGCTCATCAGGCTGGACTCTCGCCTGCACACACCCATGTACTTCTTCCTCAGCCACTTGGCCTTCTCTGACATTTCTCTCTCATCTGTCACTGTCCCTACGATGCTCATGAACATGCAGACTCAGCAACAATCCATTTCCTATCAGAATGCTACCATCAACATATCAATAAATGACAGTGCTAGCGAGGATGTGGAAAATAGGGAACCCTAATACACTGCTGGTGGGAATGCAGATTGGTGCAGTCGTTATGGAAAACAGTATGGAGTTTGTTCAAAAAATTAAATACGAAACTGCCATTTGACCTCACAATTCCACTTCTAGGAATATATCCTAAAAAAACCAAAACACCAATCAGAGAGAATACATGCACCCCTATGTTCATAGCAGCACAATTCACAATAGCTAAGACTCAGAAACAGCCTACCTGTAGATGAGTGGATAAAAAAGCTGTGGTACATTTACATCATGGAATACTATGCAGCTGTAAAAAAGAAGGATCTTTACCCTTTGAGATGGCATGAAGGGACCTGCAGAGTATTACACTAAGCAAAAAGCCAGTCAGAGAAAGACAAGTATCACATGATCGCACTTAAATGTGGAATCTAATGAACAAAATAAACTGATAAACAAAATAGGTCCAGTGACATAGAGGCATGGAACATACTGTCAAATCTCAGAGGGAAGAAGGCATGGGTGAGTGGGAAGAGATCAACCAAAGAACTTGTACGCATATATGCATAACCAATGGACCCAGATATTAGTATGGTGAGGGTCTGGGGTAGGAAGTGGGGCAGGCTAGAAGGGTTAATGGGGGGGGGGGGTGAAAGGGGACATAAGTAATACTTTCAACAATAATTTTTTTTGGAAATTTGTTTAAAAAAAGGATAAAAACAGTAGCTTTGGAAATAGTTCATATGCATTCTGATAATATGTACTGGTATATCAGCTATAAATCTAATCCTGAAATATACATACAAACATACTAGTACATACATATATACACACAGAGAAGGTAGTAAACATAGTAAAATGTTAATCATTGGGGAATTGGCTGAAGATTGACAAGGAATTCTTAATATCATTATTACAACTTTTCTATATCTTCAAAATCATTTCAAAATAGAAAGTTGAAAAATTCTTCTTCCCAGCTGGAGCAATGCCCAAAAACAAAGCAGTCCAGGGCATGACTGGAATCAGGGACACTGTCCCCTAGGACTCCAGTCCCTCTTATTCTTGGACACACAGTTCCCCAAAGGGCAGTCAGAAATCAGCCACAAGCTTGGGGACTTGGTTGCAGTCTCTCATTAACAGTTAAGTGTCATCTGTGGACTCGTTTCTTTGGAGCCAGATAAGAAAAATGAAAGTCTGTAGAAGTGCCAAGTCCCCAGATATTTCTTCTGTGTGTCTGAATATTAGGTCTCCTGAAGAAAACCTGAGGAGGTGAAGGTGTCTGAACTCACCAATGATGAGCCCAGGTGAGAGGAGCTGGAAATCTGCACTTGGTGATGGATCTGCCTGTGTGCTAGGGGGTTCATGTTTGAGACTCTGTGTCCATGACTCTGTGTGTGTGCATGTATTGTGTATGCGTGTATATGTGCTGTTTGATAGTTGTGTGTGTATGTGCTATCAATCTGACTCACAGTCTCATTTTAGCATATGTAGACCAAGTTATCAGCCTCCTGATGTGTGATTAGGGGCTCCTGATTCATGTCTGTGATCATAAACACTGGCAGCACAGCTGAGCATCGGGAGTGAGACTGTTGTCTCTGCTGCTGGACAAGAAGATGCTGACCTCCTAAGTAACCAAAATGAGCTCAGAGCTTAGACCTCTGCTCAGCAACGTGTTGTGCACATGTGAGCTGTGCCTGTGGGTGACACTCTCTTGTATGAGAGTTGGAAGTTATGTTATTGATTTTCTCTGTGTGTATGTGACATGTGTGTGTGTGACCATATGCATGGGTGTTGGTTTAATGATTGTGCCTGTGACTGAATAGACTTAACTGCCCCATGCTGACTGCCCTCCCCCAGCAAAGGAAAGGTCAGAAGGAGGGAAGCTCATTAATACCCTCTCATTAATAGGAGAGTGTATACGGTTTGTTGTAGTGAGTGTGGCTGGGTGTGCATGTGTTGTATTGTGTGTTTCTTGTAAGATTATTGAATTGTTTCTGGTCTTGTGTGATTTTGGAGAGGTGTGTGTAGTGTTTGAGTTATGTATACGTGGTGAGGTGAGTGTTCACCAGGTGCAGCATGAAGCAGGTGTGTTGATGTGCATTGTGAGTGTGTTTTGGGGTGAAAGTTGTATTATTGTATGTTGTGTATGTCCAACTTTGTGTTAATTCTGACTTGTATGTATGCATATGAGTGTTTATGAGATGAACCACATATTGGCAATTCTTACTTTAGGATGGAAATTTGGTCAGGGGTGACTTACATTCTCCAATCAGGTAGTGTGTGTGTGTGTGTGTGTGTGTGTGTGTGTGTGTGTGTGTGTGTGTGTGATCTGTATCCATGACTGAAGTATTTCCTAAAGTGTCCTCCATTACCTAAGATACTCAAATTCTAAGCAACACCCTGTTTCTTGAAATGTATCTGCTATCATTTTTATGTACCTGAGTGTGACTGAGTTGCTCAGAATTTTCCAACCTTTTCTTTATTTTTACTAAACATCCCAGGGAAACAAACAAACTAACCATAAACTCCAGGCATCATAATGTGTGAAGGTATTGGGCAGAATTACCATTATATAGTGATAAGATCTTGGGGAAGTTATATAAAACATTGGTCTCACTTTCACGTCTATAAAATGGAAAGAATGACACAAGTTTTATGAATCTTGCAGACACTCTCAGTAAATAGTTATTGCATAAATAAATCTTAATGTATTTGAGAATTTTTTGTCAGTTGGAAAGTAAATAAATATGAAGGAATAAAATTATCTAGTAAAGGGAATAAAAACATTTTGGACAACTCTGGGTCCTCACAGCTCTAAAATAATATATTGTGCTTGGCTCCTAAGCAAGAAAAGGGAAGTTTCCCTGTGTAACACTTAAGAGCATGGTTTCTGATCACACAGACATATTAGACTGAACCCCATGAAGTAGCTAACAATTGGTGTGTTTTAATTTATAGAAAATGGTAATAATATTTCACATGTAACAGATACTAATATACACACGTGTATTTGTGTGCCATTCTGTCCCTGCTGTACTGTTGTTTGCCTACAGTATTTGTGTCATTTATGTTTCTATTTCTTAAAAACTAAAATAGGTCAAAGAATACAAATCCTTAGAGTAGCTGTGAAGAGGTTTTAAAATCTGGAAATGTAAGGCTGATGTCTGGATTTAATTAGGAAATGTAGGTAAAGTCCTTAGCCTGGTACCCAAATGTTCATCTAAATGTTCAGCATTATTATGAAAGATACTTGGTGGACAATTCTGGTTTTGAAGATATTCTGGCATCAAGTGGCTTTCAATGGCCACCCATTTCCAGAGTGTCCCTGAGTTTACAGCTGAGGGTCAATGGGAGCAGGCAGGTTCACAGGAAGTCTGACAATGCTCCAACAATGCCCACTCAGCACTGGAGTCTCACATTACTTTCAGGCAGAAACAACCGACACCACTTTGCAGGGACTCAACTTCTATTCCTGCCACAGTGAATTATTATGGTTTGGCTCTGGCCTGGTGTAGAAATGATCCCTCCATGCTCATCAAGATCTAATCTCATAGAAGTGGGCAACTTGCTTTCCTTGTTCACAGCTGCATTTCAGTCCTTAGTAGAGGTTCCTACACACACGTGATGTTAATAGTAATCCTATGTAATAAAAGCCTAATATGCAAATCGACCAAATGGCAGAATGACTGGTGGAACAACCGGTCGCTATGATGTGCATTGACCACCAGGGGGAAGACGTTCAATGCAGGAGCTGCCCCCAGCCCACAGGCCCCAGGCCAGCCAAGGCAGTGCCAGCGGGGGACTCCCCCCTTGACCCCGCCGGTTGCCCCGCAGAGGGAGGAGACCAGTGGTGGCGGTAGGGGGTGGGGCTGGCCGGCGAGTGGGCTGACACCACCCCCCAATCGCCCCGCCGGTTGGTGGGGCCAATGAGCAGGCGGTGCCAGGCCAGCCAAGGTGGATACCAGAGGGAGGGCCCCCCCGATCACCCCACCAGTCGTCCCACAGATCAGCCCTGATCGCCGGCCAGGCCCAGGGACCCTACCCGTGCACAAATTTTGTGCACCGGGCCTCTAGTATTTGAATAAAGAGCAAACCCCTCTTACTTCTGTGTGATGAGGTCTTGTGACTACTTTGGGGGCTCAATGTTTTCCTGGAGCCAGAATGGGAGGGAGGGAAGAGGCACACATCCACAGGTGTGAGAAATTAATATGAAAGTATTTTAAAATGAGTGGTTTTCCCAATAATGACAATATGAGATGAGATGTCCTGGTTGTCTTTCTAGGTCCCTGAGATTCCCACACCTTCTTCATCCCCAGCAGACAGAAGAGCAGCATGAGGAGGGAGAACCAGAGCAGCGTGTCCCAGTTCCTCCTCCTGGGACTCCCCATCCCGCCAGGGCAGCAGGGCCTGTTCTTCACCCTGTTCCTGGGCATGTACCTGACCACGGTGCTGGGCAACCTGCTCATCATCCTGCTCATCAGGCTGGACTCTCGCCTGCACACGCCCATGTACTTCTTCCTCAGCCACTTGGCCTTCTCTGACATTTCTCTTTCCTCTGTCACTGTCCCAAAGATGCTCATGAACATGCAGACTTGGCAACAATCCATCTCCTATATGGGATGCATTTCTCAGTTGGATTTTTTCATGCTTTTTGGTTGTCTTGACAATTTTCTTCTGGCTGTGATGGCATATGACAGGTACGTGGCCATCTGTCACCCTCTGCACTACACCACCATCATGAGGGAGGGGCTATGTCTGCTGCTGGTGGCTGGCTCCTGGATTCTCTCATGTGGCATTGCCCTGTTGCACACCCTCCTCTTAATCCGACTGTCTTTCTGCGCTGACAATACCATCACCCACTACTTCTGTGAGCTTGCTGCACTCCTGAAGCTGAGCTGTTCGGACACCTCCCTCAATGAGCTGGTCATCTTCACTGAGGGAGGAATGGTTTTATTTTTGTGTCTTGGTGTTATTTTGGGCTCCTATATCCGTATAGGGACCATCATCCTGAGGGTCCCCTCCACTAAGAGACTCTTTAAAGCCTTTTCTACCTGTGGCTCCCATCTCTCTGTGGTGTCTTTATACTATGGGACACTTGTTAGTGTTTACTTTTTCTCCTCATCATGGGGTTCCAAAGACATAATTGCTTCGGTCATGTATACAGTAGTTACCCCCATGCTAAACCCCTTCATCTACAGCCTGAGGAACAGAGATATAAAACAGGCCTTAGAGATGTGTGTCAAAATTAAGTTCTTTAGTGGCAATCATTAAATCCTCTGGTTGCAGTCAGGAGCACAGGGAAATATATGTCCTAAAATTACTGAATAGTCGACATCTCCATATAACTTTAATAGAATATGTTTTCATGTACAGTGTGGTTAATATGTAAACTAGGTCAAGTTTGCTACATGGATTGTTAGTAATGTTACATTCCCAATTAGTAAGTTTTGCTTGTTCATCACCTCATAAGATATATGCAAAATCTTATGCAAAATATATTGCACAATTATAGTTGTGGATTTGTCTTTTTCTCCTTTGAGATGTGTCAGTTTTTGCTTATGTATTTTTTATACTATGTTATTTGATGACATACTGATTTAGTCTCATGATTTGCTTCTGGTGAAATTTTTTTTTACCTTATTCTTTGATGCTGGCTTTTGATGGCTTCAAGTTGATTGTGAGGATGGATCTCTTCCCAACTGACATTCAGTGACATCATGTTGGTAGATTGCAATCAGCCATGATAAGAAAAATTACACTATGAAAAATGGCATATGCTACAAAATAAGGCTTTTTTAAAGAGAGAGCCAGACATTTAAAAAATATATACAAAAGCACACCACTGCATTTATAATTAGGAGATATTTCTATAAATGGGCTTTACCTTAACTACTCATCTACTTCTAATATTAGTATAGGTACTTTATATCTATATAATAAAGAGGTAATATGCAAATTGACCATCATTCCAACACACAAGATGGCTGCTCCATGTGGTCAAAGATGGCCACCCCCATGTGGGAGGGCAGTTAGGGGTGACCAGGCCCGCAGGGAGGGCAGTTGGGGGCGACCTGGCTGGCAGGGGAGGACAGTTGGGGCAATCGGGCTGGCAGGGGAGCAGTTAGGAGTCGATCAGGCTGGCAGGGGAGTGGTTAGGGGGTGATCAGGCTGGCAGGCAGAAGTGGTTAGGGGCAATCAGGTAGGCAGACAGGTAAGCAGTTGGGAGCCAGCAGTCCTGGATTGTGAGAGGGCAGTGGGACATCCCTTGAGGGGTCTCAGATTGGAGAGGGTGCAGGCTGGGCTGAGGGACACACACCCCACCCCCGTGCACGAATTTCATTCACTGGGCCTCTAGTATAGGTATAAATATACAGATACAGATATAGATACTAGTATAGAATAGGTAGTAAAATGCAACTTTCTTGCAGTTAGGGTTTAAATTGTATATTTTTTCCATCACTTTAAACTTTTCTTTTTCCTTATATCTCTGAAGTGTCCATTATTAACAATGTAATGCTGGATATTGCTCATCTTATGTAGAGCAACAATTATTGTATTTCTGGAGAATTTTGTCTCTTGACATCTAATGTAATCATAATACATTTTAATTTATATTTTCCATGTATATTTTTTTTAAATATATTTTATTGATTTTTTTACAGAGAGGAAGAGAGAGGGATAGAGAGTTAGAAACGTCGATCAGCTGCCTCCTGCACACCCCCCACTGGGGATGTGCCCACAACCAAGGCACATGCCCTTGACCGGAATCGAACCCGGGACCCTTGAGTCCGCAGGCCGACGCTCTATCCACTGAGCCAAACCGGTTTCGGCTATATTTTTTATTTGATACATGTTTCACATATATTCTCTCTTGTCTTCCTCCCTTTTGATTAAATGTATATTTTAATCCATTTCCCTCTAGAGTAGGTCCTCGGGTTATGTCTGAAATCCGTTCCTATGACGCGATGTAACGTGATTTTCGCCATAAGTCAGAACTCACCTACATAAGCACCTACGTCACTCACGTGGAGCACATACACAGCAGTAATGAAGTGAAAAGGTAAAAAAATTAAAAGAAAGATAACAATTCCTGACCTTTACTTGTGGTAAATAAATAATAAAAAACATAAAGCACATATGTACATACATCGAAATGATGGAACTTTTTTTTATATACCGTATTTTGGCTTATAAGGTGACTGGGCATATAGAAGATTTTCCTGGGTTAAAAAGTCGTCTTATACGCCGGAAAATACAGTATATAAATAAATGGGAGATGGCGACGTAACCATGAAACGACATACGTAGAGTTCGACGTAACCCAAGGACTATCTGCATTAACTTAATCATACATTATTATTATTGTTTTATGATTCTTCCCTGTGTTCTTAAGAGATCAATTCTTACACTCTCTTTAATTTTTAATTGTAGTTTGATATACAAAACATAAAATTTACCATTCTAGCCATTTGAACCATTTAGGACACTCATCAGCAATATCTCATTTTATGATCACTAAAGTAGTCTCTATAGAACATCAACTGAGTATTTTGCAACTGTGAAAAAATAAGAACAAGGATATCTATGAATTAATATGAAGAAATATTAAGATATATTGCTAAATGAAAAAAATGCAATGTGTAAAAGAGCATTTATAGCGTGCTACTTCTCATGTAAAAATGAAGGGAAATAAAATATCCACCTGTCTGCCCATTTGAGCAAAAAGAAGCACAGGAAGAATAAATCAGAAACTAATAGGATTTTTTATCTACAGGAGGTGGGGCAGAAGTGATGGGGAGATGGGTAGAATTATTTGTGTACTTTTGACTATGTTGCCTTTTGCAAGTAAAACATGAATAGAAAAGGTGGTTAGTAAAGCAAAATAGAATAAAACAAGTCAAATGAACATAACAAAATTTAAATTAACACCATAATTACACTAAAAAGAAAAATAAATAACCTAAGTAGTTCTTGAACCCAGAATTTTGTCATATACTTTCACAATTAAAAAAAAAAAACACTCAAAACAAAGTTTTAAGCTGTGGTATGTTATTAACTGTAGTATGAGTTCAAGATTCTGAAACAACTCACCATGTATCCAAAGATTCAGCAAATAAGTCAACACTGAGGAAAAGATCGTGACTCTCACTCTCGGGAAAAGGAGCTCTGTACATGGTAAAGGAGAGACTGGAAAACACTCTATGGTGTTAAACTAGAATTGGAGCTATCAATTCAAACTCATGGGTTTTAAAATGTATAAATAGTTTGCAATTTATTTTTTTATTTATAGTCTGTATACCAACATCTATACTGCCCCACCCGCCATTATTTGTGTCCCACTCCTGACCCACCTCCTGTGGGTAAACTTTCCTTCAGTTTTTTAGTTTCTAGTTTTCACTCCTTTTGTTTCTGTTATAAGTATTTCCTAGTTAGCTTCTCTGAGATCATTTAGAATCCTTGCAACCAATGAAAACACTTAAAGCTACAAAATAAATAATGGTAATGGATTATAACTCAAGAGAATAAGTAAGTGTCCATGAGACCATAATGATACGAAAAAAATAAAATTAAATAAATAAATAAAGTGGGAAATAGGGTAAGTCCCTTCTTATAGGAGAACACACCTAATAAAAATCTTATATAATAAATAGGGGAAATGCAAATTGACTGCCACGCCATAACGGTCAAGATGGCTGTGCTCACAGCAGAGGCAGGGATTCCATAACACGAGAGGGCTGTGCCCACAGCGGAGGCTGAGTTCCCGTAAGGAGCCTTAACGAGCAATCAGCAGGGACCTGAGGCTGCGCCCCCCGCCTGGTGGAGCTTGACAAGGGACCTTGGGCCAAGCCCCCCACCAGGCAAGGCTTGACAGGGGACCTCAGGCTGCACCCCCCTCCCCGGCCCGGGCAACCTCGGGCCGCGCCCCACGCCTAGCGGGGCTTGACGGGAACCTTAAGGCATGCCCCCTGCCCCAGCCCGGGCTGGGGGACCTCAGGCCACACACCCCGCCCCATGCCAGGGGACTTGAGGCTGCCTAGTGAGGTCCCCTGTCAAACCTCACTAGGCGACCTCAGGCCACGCCCCCCACCTGGCAGGGCTTGATGGGGACCTCAAGGTGCAGCCCAGAGCCCAGGCCGGGGCATCTCAGGCCGTGACTCCCTGTCCCAGCACCAGGCCAGGCCACCTGAGGCCATGCCCCCCACCCAGTGGGGCTTGACCAGCCGGGTCTGGATCTAGCCCAATGGGGGTGGGGCCGGCTGGGTCTGGGTCTCACACGATTTTGAGGCGCACGTGGGTGGGTGGGGACTTGACTTTGGTTCCCGTGGTGTGCCCCAGACTCTGACAGGAGGAAGATTTTCATATACATTTTACTAATTTTCTTTCATTTCTGACACTTCTATTATAGAGAAAGAGCAAATAGCAATAATAAAATATTTCCTCTAATTAATTCCCTTTTAATGTGCATGAATTTCGTGCACCAGGTCACTAGTAGAAGAAATAATAGAATTAGAAGAATCACCATTTAGCCACCACATTTGCAATAATTTTGTCATATAAGAATCACCAATAAATATTTACAGAGAATTCCTTATGACCTCAGCATATTTTTATAGGTGAGCCATATCTCTACCCTCTTATATCCCAGAGAACATTTGTTCACTTTTTCTACATACAGAACTATAGGAATTTGAAGACAATGATTGTGTGACCCACCCTATATCAAATCTGTTCAATTCATTTATTTCTTCTTATTTGCTGGTAAATAAAATATTTTCTTCTTGTTTCAATTATATTTACTTTCAATATTATTTTGTACTAGAGTCCCTGTGCATGAAAATGCATGCACTCGGGGGTCCCTCAGCCCGGCCTGTGCCCTCTCGCAGTCTGGGAGCCCTCAGGGGATGTCCAATTGACGACTTAGGTCTGGCCTAAGCCAAGTCTGGCCTCCCTCTGCGGGAGGTGACTGGGCAGGCCAATTAGGTGATGGCCAACTGGCTCTGCCTTACCCCCCCACACACACACCCCCAGATCGCCCCTCTGCCACCACTGGTTGTCTGCATCGCCCCCTCCCCCCCGCCGCCCCCCGCCAATCGCCGTCCCCTCCCTCTGCCTGCTGGCACTACGTCTTGTCTGGCCTGGTGCCACCTCCTCGCCGGCCCAGCCCCCCGCCAACTGGTGGTTCTGCCATTCAGTCAATTTGCATATTATGCTTTTATTATATAGGATTGGTTTCTGGTGTACAGCATTGTCATTAGACTGGAAATGTCAAGAAGAACACTATGTAAAGTATATGATTAGCTAAACACAATGAAAGGTTTTCTTTTCTTTCAATTTTTTGATTTCTTACTTAATTACAGTTGACATACAATATTATATTAGTTTTAGGTGTACAACCCAGTGATTATACATTATATAACATACTAAATGATCATCCATTATGATAAATCTCATAACCCATCTGATACCATACATAGGTTTTCTTTATGAGGACTGGAATCTGACTTAGAGAGAACAGACTCCATAGCAGGTTAGGGTAGGGGGAGATGGAGCCCTCCCACTCCTATGCCCAGGAAGGGGTTACGAAGAGCAGTGCTCTCAGGATTCCCATGCCTGGTCACACTGAAACAAAGGTGTTCCTCACACTGCTGGGACTCAGGAATCCAGGCCCAAAGGGGACAGCTGAAAGTTGGACATTTGCCCCATCTTGTCTCTAACTAGGAGGTCTGGGATTGGGTCCCCAGAGACACTGCCTGTGAAAAGTCCACAGCTCTTCCTGCTCCTGTGCCTGAGCACTGGTTTCTCCAGCCCGGGTCTTCAGTCCTGCCTGTACTGCTGTTACAGGGAAGGAAGAAAACTTCATCTTGTAGGGAAGTAGTAAAGAAAAACCAAAGAGAGGAGCAAACCCAACACCTGGTGATGGTGAGGGGATCTGAGGATGGTCAGAATTTCCAGGTAAGACCTGAGGAGAGTAGACATGAGAGATACTGGTCTCTCTCTCTCTCTCTCTCTCTCTCTCTCTCTCTCTCTCTCTCTCTCAAACACACACACACACACACACACACACACACACACACACACACACCCCTCCTACCTGATTTCTCCCTCCTTTCTTGCCCCTTCCTCTCCCTCAGTCAGACATAACCTGGCTCTCTGAACCATCATGAAGAGGGTCTTGATTTAATATTCATGAACTCCCTAAAATTCCAGCCTGAAGTCAATGCTGGTCAGTCATCCCCAAGGACTTTCTTTGGCCAATGCATTAAAACTGTACAACAGCAGTGCTCAGGACCCCTGTGCTATGCATGGACAACTCACTCTCAGCCCATTTGATCATGAGTGGCTTTCAGAGTCATTCTATGCCACCACCCAAGAAGAGTAACAATCTCCACAAAAATCCATAGTTCAGCAAGCCCTGTTCCATGGTTTTAACTTGAGTCTCAGAATTATTTGAGGTAGATTTATTTAAGCTCATTTTACAATTGAGATTCTGAGAAGTTAAATGATTTGATCAAGATAACCCAGCTAGGACTCAAACCTGGGTCTGCACATATCAAAGTGAATACTTTATCTTGGTACCACCAGGTCAGAGCCTTTGCCACCCAAGGATCATGATGATGATATTGATGACAATGGCACTTCCAATTCTATATATGAAACTTAACAGTTTTCAAAGTCCAATTTCCCACAGATGGTAACCAAGTGTCCAGGTTACCCAGGGCTGAGGGATGTTCAGTTTTAAAAGCAAGAAAGTCCTGGGCAAACACAGAGGATTATTTGGTCACTCCAGAAAGCATCCTCCTTTTGTTAACGCCATCAGGAAAAGACAGTAATAGCAGAAAAAAACTAGTATCAGACCAGCATTTGATATAAACTAGTTCCAGTTCTGTACGATCCTTATCTAATTTAATTCTAATAACAATGTTACGAGTTAGGTATTGTTCTTATACCCTTCAAGCAGATGCAGAAACTGAGGCCAGAAACTTCGAGCAAATTTGTTCAATGTTCCAGCACACAAGGGGGCTGGTGGACAAATTAGGGTTTGTCAGATCCAGAGGGAGTATGTTTTATCACCGCATCAAAGAGCATGACATTAGTATAGTCTGACACTGCCCGTGTGTTCATCCTTCCACACCACCCAAATGCATAAGATAAAATCTCCCATTTTGATTTTCTATCATAGAGTCTGAAATAAACCTTTAATTGATTCTGGCATGTTGATGCTTTCATCAGTCCTATACTGTAGGTTTATGTCCATATCTCACAAATTAAGAAAATGAGGTACAGAGGAAGTAAATAATTTACCCAACATATAAAAAGCAATGAGGGTTTAGAGCTGTTCTCTAACAACTTCCAGTGCATCAGGAAGCCCAGGTTCCATTTTATCTACCTAGCAATATTAATAACTGTTTTCACAATTTATTGAAAGCCTGCTCTATGCTAGTGCTTTAAATATGTCATATCCTTGATTATTTACAGTAAGTGTACAAAGTAAGCACATAATTTACAGACTAGGAAACTGAAGCTCAGGATAAGAGGCTGTGTAAGTTGCTGAGGCTAACACAGCCAGAAAGGGTTCCCATCTATTCTACAGGACATCAAAGCCAACACTCCAAAGAACTGATGATGATGATGAGAGGAACTTTCATTTGCAAAATGCCTTTGAGTTTATAAGGTAATTTTATCCACATTAACTCATTTCATGGGTCTTCAAAAGAAAAAGAGGGAAGATACTCCCATCATACCCAGAATATCTGAGTCTCAGCTATGACTTATCTATGTAATTAGTTATTTCTTTTCTAACCTTACACATGAGACAGAGCAACAGAAAGAGAGAGAGAGAAACAGAGACACAGAGAGAGAAACCTGTGCTTAATAATTTTCTAGTAAATACATATCCCCAAGATATCTTTTTTTTTAATCTGCACCCAAGGATATTTTCCATTGATTTTTTTTTTAAAGAGAGTAGAATAGATAGGGATAGATAGAAGTATCAATGTGAGAGAAACACATCGATTGGTTGCCTTCTGCATGCGTCCTGACCAGGGCCCGGGCCGGGGAGGAGCCTGCAACCGAGGTATGTGCCCTTGACCAGAATCGAACCCAGGACCCTTAGGTCTGCAGACCGACGCTCTATCCACTGAGCCAAACCAGCTAGGCCAGATATCTTATTATTCAGATTTCACAAGCCTATGAAATTGATAGCTTGCCTATTAGAAAAGGGGCAGGTGGGGAAGACTAAAACTTAGGAAGTTTCTTCCCATCTAATCTCCAGTTGCACCTCATCCAGGTGGTCTACAGGCCAACGTACTAGAGAGCTAAAATGTGAAGGTCACACTCAACAGGATCTCCCATTATCATTGTCCACAGACCTCACCTCTGTACATGTTTACAAGCCTGCTGCCAAGAGACATCAGTGCATCTCTGTGACCTCTGAAAAGAATGCAGAAAACAGATGAAAGGCTTTGAATGATACAACTTTTTGGAGACTATGTATATTTAAGCAAGATTTTCCTCCAAATGTTTTACTTTAAATGGGGATTAGAAACCAAACCAGTGTCTCTGACTTCCTGCTCCTGGGCTTCTCTGAACACCCAGAGCAGCAGCCCCTCCTGTTCGGGCTCTTCCTGGGCATGTACCTGGTCACCCTGGTGGGGAACCTGCTCATCATCCTGGCCATAGCTTCTGACCAGCACCTCCACACCCCCATGTACTTCTTCCTGGCCAACCTATCCTTCATCGACACCTGCTTCTCCTGCTCCATTGTCCCCAAGGTGCTGATCAACATCCAGACCCAGCACCACACCATCTCCCACGCTGGGTGCCTCATGCAGATGTACTTCTTCATGGCATTGGCCCTGCTGGATGACTTCCTGCTGGCTGTGATGGCATATGACCGCTATGTGGCCATCTGTCTTCCTCTACACTACACCACAATCATGTGTCCCCAACGCTGCCTGGGGCTGGTCGCTATATCCTGGCTCTGCTCCCACCTGCTGGCCTTCTCACTCACTCTCCTGATGTCTCAGTTCTCTTTCTGTGCCTCCCATTCCATCCCACACTTCTTCTGTGATCTTCTCCCACTCCTCAAACTGGCCTGTTCGGACACCCGTATCTTTCAGATCATGATGTTCACTGAAGCAGCCCTTGCGGGTGTGGTCCCTCTCACATGTGTCCTGGTCTCTTATGCCCACATCATCCACACTATCTTCAGGGTCCCCTCTGCTGGGGGGAAACACAGAGTCTTCTCTACCTGTGGTTCTCACCTTTCAGTGGTCACTCTCTTCTATGGGACAGTCTTTCTCGTGTATTTCCAGCCCTCGTCCTCCTACTCAGCAGACACTGGAAAGGTGGCGTCTGTGGTATACACAATGGTGACTCCCATGCTGAACCCCTTTATCTATAGCCTGAGGAACAGGGACATGAAGGGGGCTTTGTGGAGACTCTTGGGCTGGGGAAGATGTTCCACCCCATAAAAATCCTTCCCCAGAGTAGAAGCCCAGACTTTTCAGCAGGCCTTCTTCACTGGACTTGACCATTATAAATTTGAAAAACTCGCATTCAAAATAGGTGGACGCTGAGTTTTTCAAGCAGATGCAAGGAAATGAAGATTCTGACTTTGCAGAGCTGCAATTGGGCCAAGAGGCCAAGGACACAGCTGCAGCCGGGAGAGAACGAGTGACCAGCAGTCCCTACGGGGTGAGTTGATGAGTGGGTATATGTATCCAAGCAGATTCTATCCAGAGTTGGGAAAACCAAAAATGCCAGCAAACCCTTGGCTTCTAGGAGGAAACCCAATAGGAGCATCATGTAGGGCTGCAAATTCTTCCCCAACACAAGAAATGAAGTCAAGACTAGGCAGGTCAGGACCTCAGTCAAGTCACTGGGCTTCAATTTTGACCCTGCCTTGGAAGAAACTCACTCATTGGTCTTAATATGGAGAATATGATACCAAGTACACAGAAACTATGTGTGGCCTGAAAGGGCAAGAAGATTCTAGAAAAGGATGCTAGGCATAAAAAGATTAAGAAATTTATCTACTGTCACATATCTGGGATTGGATCTTTGCTTCTGACAGGTGATTTCATTTATTTGTTAGCTGTGACCAGCCTTTATTCTTTACTTTTTAAACTCTGTTTTGGTTTTTCTCCAACTGAGAAATCATTTGTGTCATTACAGTGAATGTCTAAAATATAAAGAAAAAAATGTAAATCCCTTCTTTTAAAAAAAAACAAAACACTGTAAATACTTTACACAAACCCTTATGGCCTTTTCTCTATTTTAGATATTGTGAAGATGCTGATTTTTTCACATGATCTTATAAGATGAATGTTTCCACACTATTATTATTTAATATTAATAAACATTTCATAATTAATATTATAGCAGAAGCAAGTGCCATATTTATATATATTCTTCCATTTTGAGTTATTAACTTTTTCTAATTATTCTTACTATTATAAGTAATAACACAATGGAAATCATTGTAAGTAAACCATTTATAGTCTTCCCCAGGTGCTTACAACTTCAGACGTGAAGTTGCTGGGTGGAACATTTTTCTGGCTCATGATACATGTTGCCAAGAGTTTATGAACTGTTAATGATTTACATTCCAATTGACATTCTGGGAGAGTCCTCCTTTCTCTGCAATCTACCAGTGCTGTCTGTTTTAATTGTTGACTTAATTGCTGCAAATATAACAAGCCAAAAAAGGTACCTCTTTTTTGTTTAATTTTTTACTTACTAATTGATTGTTGCCTGTAAATAAATTTTATTCTTCTGTTAATTATTTCTTCATGTCGTCTGATTACCTTAAAGACTTGTCTAAGACTTCTCTGTATTAAAATTACACTTTCTTACATATGGTACAAATGTAAGAAAGGTTTGTCCAACCACCTTTCATCCCTCAGTTTTATTTTGTTTTTGTTCTTTTGACATACATAAGTTTTCAATTTAAATAGATTAAACCAATTTTTAAAATCTCCTTGTGATTCTTCTGCCAGGGTTATCATTAGAAAATCCTTCTCTACGCAGAGTTCATATGAATTGTCTTTTTTCCTTTCAGTGTGATGTGTTATTTTCAATGTTTTATTGAGATATAATTCATATACCATAAAACTCGTCCTTTTTTGTTGTCATTTTTTTAATTCATCCTTTTAAAGTATACAGTTCATTGGTTTTTAGTATACAATGTGTTACTTTTTTACTGAAATAATGTGATTTTTATAATAATATCAAATATTAAAATGATTCTCTCCCTCACATCTCTCATTTTCTACAAGAGTTTCCTCCCCATTTCAAGTCACATAATTATTTAAAAATGGGATGCTGACTGCATCTGAACTCTTATTCACTCACATATACCACACACATATCTCCTCAGAGCGTTTTATTGGAATGCTATTTTTCCCTCTATGGCACCTTCCCCTACTCCAGGCCCACCCTGTTTAAGTCCCACATCATCTGCAAAAAAGTACTTCTCACACCAGTCCACTCTAACCACCTGGATATGATCATATGATCTGCTTTTCTTGTGAGCTCCTCTAGCCTTCCTATTCCTGCCCTGATAAGATCAAGAATAACATTAAGATGACCACTCCTGTATATATTCCATTAGCAATAAAAAATAATGAAATCTTTCCATTTGCAATAACATGGATGGACATTTAGGGTATTATGCTAAGAGAAACAAGTCAGAGAAAGATAAATACTGTATGATTTCTCTTATATGTGGAATCTAAAAAAAAATGAATAAGCAAAACAAAAACAGACCCATAGATTTAAACAACAAGCTGATAGTTTCCAAAGGGGAGGAAAGAGGGGTGGGAAAAAAAAACAATTTTAATTAAACATATATATATAAATACATTTAAAAGGAACTCAGTTATTAAAAAAGATAATAAGAAAATAAAGATGTCCACTCTTGCCACTTCTATTCAACATTGTACTAGAGGTTCCAGCAGAGCAGTTAAGTAAGAAAAAGAAATAAAAGGCATCCAAACTGTAAAGAAAGAAGTAAAACTATCTCTATTTGCAGATGCCAGATGTTATATATTTAAAGATTCCTAATAAGCACAAAAAAAACCTATTAGAACTAATAAACAATTTAGATTTAGTGCAATCCACATCAAATGACAGAATGACAGAATGATCCTAAAATTCTATGTTAATGTAAGACACCCAGAATAGCCAAAACATTCTTGAAAATAAACAACAAAATTAGAAGACTCGCACTTTTTGATTTTAAAACTCACTGCAAAATTGTAATAATTAAGACAATGCTATACTGGCAAAAGGCTAGCGTATGGATCAAAGACATAGAATGAAGAGTCTACAAATAAACCTTCACATTTATGGTCAATTTATTTTCAACAAGGCTGCCAGGACAACTCAGTGGACAAAGAGCAGTGTTGTCAACCAATAGTGCTGGGACAACTGGTTATCCAAAGGCAAAAGAATGAAGTTGGATCCTTACCTCACACCACATACAAAAATTAACTCAAAATAGATCATAGACTTCAATGTACTAGTAAGAACTAAAACTAAGCAACTCTTAGAAGAAAGTATGGGAGTAAGTTTTTATGACCGATCTTACACAATGGCTTCTTAGGTATGACACCAAAAGCACAAGCATTAATAGAAAAAGTGGATAAATGGGACATCATCAAAATCAATAGGGTCTATGCTTCAAAGATATCATTGAAAGAATGAATATCAACCCAATGCAAGGTAGAAAATATGTGCAAGTCATATATCTGATAAGATATTTGTATTAAGAATAAAGAACTTTTACAACTCAATAAAAAGAAGACAAATAATCCAATTTTAAAATGGACCAAAGAAAAAACATCCGTATGACACTTGCCAGTGCCTAGGAAATGGATGTCAAGCATAAACCTATTCAATAGATATCATGGATTAAATGGTTCTTATTTTACAACATTAAAATAAATAAATATGGACAAAGATTTGAGTAGACATTTCTCCAAATAAAAAATACAAATGGCCATTTAGCCCATCAAAAATGTTCAACATCCTTAGTCATTAGTAACATGCATATCAAAACCACAACGAGATACCACTTCACTTTCACTAGGATGGTTATAACAAAGCAGCAAACAATATCAAAATGTTGGCAAGAAATGAGAAGAAAAGTGAACCCTTGCTATGTTGGTGAGATTGTAAAATAAAACAGACACTTTGGCAGTTTCCCAAAAAGTTAAACATAGAGTCACCATAGGATCCAACAGTTCCATTCCTGCGTCCTTCAAATAAGAAACGTAGGTCCACACAAAAGCCTGTACATGAATGCTCACAGTAGCATTAGTTGTAATAACCAAAGAATATAAAATAACAATAACCAAAGAAACAACCCAAAAAACACACAACCACTGAAATTTTCTGTTGGCTATGGTATCAGTTCAGGTCCTACATTAAACAAAAGCCAAAACATAACTACTTACAGGAAAGATATATTGGCGGAAATGCTCATGAAAGGTAAAGGGGGCTCTGGCCGGGTGGTCCAGTGGTTGGAGCACTGCCCTGAACACCAAAAGGTTGCAGGTTCCATCCCCGGTGGGGGTTCCATCCCACGGGAGGCAACCACTCGATGTTTCTCTCTCTCTCTCCTTCCCCTCTCTTTCTCTCAAATCAATAAAAACATATCTTGGGGTGAGAATTAAAAAAAAAAAAAAAAAGGTAAAGGGAGCCCGACCACGCTGGCTCAGGGGTTGAGCATCGACCTATGACCCAGGAGGTCACGGTTCAATTCCCGGTCAGGGCACAGGCCCAGGTTGCGGGCTCCATTCCCAGTGTGGGGCGTGCAGGAGGCAGCCGGTCACTGATTCTCTCTCATCATTGATGTTTCCGTCTCTGTCTCCCTCTCCCTTCCTCTCCGGGCAATGGGAGGCTGCGCCCCCCGCCCCTGGCCTCGGACTGCAAGTTCTCCAGGAGGTTCCCACTGCGGGAGCCATTCCTCTCGGAAGTCAATACAAGTACATACATTTTTTAAAGGGGGGGGGGGGGGGTTGTTAAAGGGAAATAGGAAAGTCACCCCCACACAAAACCGTCCACTTCCATAAAGCTGCCACAGAGGAGAGGAACAGAAAACGCACCTGTTGGTTCACAAACTGATTCGGGAACGCGGAGCACGGGGAGGTGAACAGGCCGCACGCTTCAGGCCGGCGGCGAGTGTAACAAGCGAGGCACTTACCTCCGTCCGGCTCCGGCTCCGGCTCCGGCTCCGGCGCCGCCAGAGTCTTCCAGTTTACGCAGAGGCTTTAAAGGGGTCCGTCATGTGCATCTTCCAGGTGGTCTCGACACCACGTTGCTCTCTGGAAGCGGCTGCGTCCTCGAAAATGGCTCCGCAGTGGGAAACGCTGGGAGAAGTGTGGTCCTGCGGTGCGGAGCCTCCCATTGCCCGGATGCAGCTCTCGGGTCAGCCAGGGTCACGCCCGCCCAATGACCTCTCTTACAGTCTGACACGCCCCCACACACACGCTCTTCCACAGTGTGCCCCGAGCAGCGGTAGGTGGGCAAGGGGTGCCACTAGCATGCAGGGGGATCGTTTGGCGGCTGACTGCTCTGGAGGGAGATGCAACAGTAATAATGTAGGCACATGCAAGAGAAAACACAGATTAAGATAATTCCCAAAATAAGTAACATTTTTTTCCCACCAAGCGCCCCTTGATCTGATCACTGATTTACGAAGTCCCCCAGGCTGGGGGGTCGGATTACTCAGGGTTTTCACCTGTGTCCCCATGTGATTTGCTAAAGAAGATGCATTAGCAGAATCATCAGGTCTAAACTCACAACACCCTGTTGGGATGCTGGCATAGATGCCTTCTATTGGGAGGACGCTTCTCTCATCTGAGACACCAGTAAAGACAGGCTTTGCTGGCTATCATGCCCCCCCAACCCCACCCCCACCCCCCACCCCCCCTGCCCCAGGCCCATAGAGAGAACAAAGCAGCCAAATGATTCTAAGTGGAAAACAGAATGTGTCCATCTGACCCTAAGGAGAGGGAGGTTGGCAATCTGTTACCATGGAGGGAGTGGATTCTCCCCTGTATTCAGGGGAAAACAGGGGTACAGCGACCCAACCACTTGGGTGGAAGCCATAGCCAAAGGTTGGATCACCTTTGCAGCTCCCCAATACATACCTGGGCAACACAATCAGTCAGTGCCAGATAGTCTCTGTCCCTTAATGTAAGAGAATGGCTACACAGTTCTGATAATATCCAACTCATACCCCTGGTACAATTGGGTTGGTTTTATTGGGAGTGATTTTTTTATTTTTTGAATATATGGGCACCCAGGTGTTCAAATGTCCATAACTCAGGGTGAGCCACATGAACCCATCCCAAATCTGAGCATAGCCACCCAGGGCTCAGATGGTGGTATTTTTAGGAGCCTCCTGGCCAGCAGTTTGATGAGCTTCCTGTGTAAGTTTGAGTCGCAGTGAAATAATACCATGCCCAGAGTTATTGATAGTGTGTGCCAAAGGCCGGGTTGCTGGACCAGTATTGGTAATATCAGGTGAATTAAGAGTACTGGTCACTAGATCACTAGTGAATGATCACCAGCCAAACCTCTCTGAGTTTATCCCACTGGCTGTTACACTTCATTCCTGTTTCCAACCATGTGGTGTCAGTGTTGGCTGAATAGTGACTGCAATGTATGTGGGTGGGTTCTACCTGTATACCAGGCATCAGCAAGAATTTTCCCCATTCCCTCTCACAGGTCACAGAAATAGAGGCAGAGTAATTTGTAGGATCTACAGGACTACTAGCACCCACATTTCTAGAGAGAGTGGACAGGGTGCTCCTCTGCTGCAAATAGGCATGACATTTAGTCAACGTGGGAGTCTGAGCCATGGCAGCGGTGGGTGGATGGGACATATTCACCCCGTCCTAGGCAGGAAGGAAAGTTCTCACCAGCATATGCTATTCCTTCATGGAAGGCTCTACCTGTGTTCACTGCTAGGAGCTGTTGCTCTATGGGGGTCAGATTTCTGCCTCCTCCCAGAGCAGGGGCCAAAATCCTAGAGGTACTCTCTCTTTCTGGTGTCTCTGCCATATAGCCATGCCTTCTAGAGTCACAGACGCATTGAATTCAAATGGCATTCACCGGCTTCGCTCGTATCTTGCCTTCTCAAAAGCAGCTTGCTGCTTTGATTTCCCAGTCCCACATGTGCCCTTTCTTCACCAGATCACCATCAGCTCTATACTGGACGATGACCACACTCCTGTCTGGTCTCCTCTCCAATCTCTTCTGCTCCCAGCAATCAGAGTGATCTTTTGAAACAAACATTTCATCATGTCTCAGCCATTCCTTAAATCTCTTTGTAGCAACTCACAGCTTTTAGGATTTAAAAAAAAAAAAACTTAGCATGGACTGTAAAGTTCCACTCTTTAGTCTACCTACCTCTCTGGCTCAGCCACCTCTCTCTCTATCATTCTCCAAGCTCCAACCCCACCGGCCTTTCAATTTTTCAAATGTGCCATTTGCATTCCCACCTGCAGGCCTTTTTGCACACGCCATTACTCCAGCCTGAAACACTCTCCCTGTGTTATTTATTTTTAACTCTCACTCAAGGATATTTTTTCATTGATTTTTAAAGAGAGAGGAAGGAAGAGGGAGAGAAAGAGAGAAACATGGATGTGAGAGAGACACATCAATTGGTTGCTTCCCACATGCCCCCAACCAGGAGCCTACAACCAAGGTATATGCCCTTAACCTAAATCAAACCTGGGACCCTTCAGTAGGCCAACACTCTAGCCACTTAGCCACAGCGGCTAGAGCTACGCTGTGTTTTTATTTAGTTAACTAGAAGCCCGATGCACAAAGGTTCATGCAAGAATGGGCCTTCCTTACCCTGGCTGCCATCACCGCCTTCGCTCCGGCCTGGAGCTGCTTTTCTGCCTTTGCTCTGACCCAGAGCCGCCTTTCCACCTTCCCACACTGCCCAGAGGCCCGGAGCTGCTGGGGTGGTGCAGAACACCTGTGTCCCGCCCTGCCCCCGGCCCCTTGGCAACTGTGTATGCAAATTAACCCACCATCTTTGTTGGGTTAATTTGCATACTCCCTCCTGATTGGCTGGTGGGCATTGCGGAGGTATGGTCAATTTGCATCTTTCTCTTTTATTAGTGTAGATTCTTCCTCTTTCTCCCTATAAGAACCATGGGGAAAATAGAGACCATGGCTATTTGGTTCATCATTAAATTTAAGCTCGGAACATGGTAGAGTGCAATAAACATTAGTTATGACAACTAATGAACACTCTGCTAACATGAATGACAGGTTAGCTATAAGATACACATAGAAATTAGGGGATTTCAGGTTGCAGCTTCCCACTCCATAACCATCTACTACCTAGAGGCTAAGCCACTCAGCCCTAACCTCAGGCTCAGCCCCATTCCCATCTTTTGGGGAGTGGTTCTCAATCCTAGATGGACATCCTAAGGGGTTCTCAATCCTGGGAGCTTTTAAAAATTACATCTGCCTGATGGCACCCCCAAGGATTCTGATTTAATTTCCTGAGTGCTAACCTCATGCCTGGCCCTGGCCTCAGGTTTCTTCCAGTCTCCTGCAGCATCAGACTGCTACACTTCATTCCTGTTTCCAACCAGGTGGTGGGAGTCTGAGCCATGGCAGAGGTGGGTGGATGGGACATATTCCAACAATCATGTCTCCCTGTCTGTGTTGGATTCATGCTCTATATGTATATGCATCTCCAAGATGCACAGAGGGAAAGAGTGGCTCTGCCGTAGAGGCAGGAAGTCTTCAAGCTGAAGGTGGTATTTGAGCTGATTCTGCAACAAACAGCAAGGAAGAGGCTGGACATTTCAGGAGAGAGGAACTATGTAAAGGATTAGGAGAACCACCAGAAGAATTTGTTTGTGTAGATCATAAAGCATAATAAATGTATTGATTCCCAAAGAATGGGTGGAGAAAGTGAGCCAAAGTAGCACAGTGGTCGGCAAACTCATTAGTCAACAGAGCCAAATATCGACAGTACAACGATTGAAATTTCTTTTGAGAGCCAAATTTTTTAAACTTAAACTTCTTCTAACGCCACTTCTTCAAAATAGGCTTGCCCAGGCCATGGTATTTTGTGGAAGAGCCACACTCAAGGGGCCAAAGAGCCGCATGTGGCTCGCGAGCCGCGGTTTGCCGACCACTGAAGTAGCATGACTGTCTTCCCCACACAGAGCCTGGGGACCCACTCAGCCCAAACTTCACAGCCTCTCCAAGCACCAGAGAGTGAGTCATCCCTGGCATTCCCCTGCCACTAGCTGTCCCCAAAGGATGTGGGTAGAGAGTCTCCACGGCATCCAAAGAACAGAGGAGAGGGAAGGAGGAGTCAGGAGGAAAACAGTAAGAGGCCATTTCCTCAGGGACCAAGGAGAGTGTATAAGACCCCCCTGTTCCTACCTCTGGGAAGGGACATGTTCCTGTTATTTCCCCTTGCCATGCTCGCCCTAAAAGCTGGCCTGGAGCTGCTCTGCCAGAAGAAGTCCCCACCCACCTCCACCTCCTAGGTATGTCCTACCAACCCAATAACCACACACCGTCATGGTGACAGCAGCTGGTGTCTGGACCAAGACATATCAAATGTCTGTGTGCCAGGGAAGAATGAGCTAAGAACTCAAACTTGACAGGAAATGGGCAAGCCCCAGATTGAGAAATGCCAGGTCAGCCTCACCAGACTTAAATGTGCTCATGAGTACAGTGGAGCCTGGAGAGAAAGGATCTGTGGTGCTCAAACCAACAGCAGCAGCAGCATCTGGGAGTTTGCTAGAAATGCAGAAACTCAGGCCCCTCCCCAGTCCTTCTGAGACAGAATCTGCATGTAACAAGAGTCCCAGGTGATTCCTATGCACATTGAAGATTGAGAAGCTCTGCTGCTCGGGGTCTCAAGTCAAAATGCATATCAGAATCACCTGGGGGAGGGATGGGCGATATCTGTAATACTATCAACAATTTTAAAAAAAAATGTGTGTGTGTTTCGTTTTGTTTTTAAAGTATCACCCGGAATATTTTTTTTAAGTACAGATTTCTGAGCCCTGCTGTACATCAGCTGAATAAGAATTTCTGGACACTGTGCACTTTTTTTTTTAATAAAGCTCCACAGGTAATTCTAACAACAGAAGTCCACAGAGTAGACTTGGAACCACTGATATGGTGTGTTTTTCTCAATCTAAAGATGAGAGGACTGAGACAAGACAGTGGCAACAACAAACTTGGTCTCTATTAAGAGACCCAAAATAGGGATTTTGCTTAGAGACAAAAAGAGTTCGATTTGGAGCCACATCTGAGCTCAAACCCTAATTCTACCCTTTCATCGCTGTATACCTTGGGACAAGTCTCCTTCCTTCTTTGGAACTCAGGTTTCTTACCTTCAGAGAAAGATACCCTAGATTGTCAGACTCACTCCTCCTGAGCAATAAGGAAACAGATAAATTAATGGAGAATTAACTCTATATGTTTTGTGCGTACACACACACACACACACACACACACACACACACTTCGTAACAGCTACTTAACTGAAGTTTGGAGGTCCTTGAGCTCAAATTTTCCATAGCCCTGAAGTCTAACTGTTCCCATTTTACAGATGGAGAAATGGAGAGGTGCTCAAAACAGCTCCACTCATCACTTTGTGAAGGTGAGTAGTGTTTGTTTTCCATGTGGACAGACAGAAACACACAGGGGTTTGCCACTAACTGACTTCTCGATGCAGAATTCCAGCCAGTCAGCTGACATCACTCATGGAGAACATGTAGTTGGGTGGAGCTGGAACCCCAAAGTTTTCTCTTCCCCTAGAGGTTGTCCGAACTCCACCAGGGACCCCACCAAGGAAGAGGGGAAGACCCCTAAAATTCTGTGTTCCTAAGTATAGAGGAAAGAATTAGGCTTGGCCCAAAATGCTCGATGCGGTGAGGGACACAAACACTTCATTCATTTAACAAATACGTATTGAACACCTACTATGTGCCAGGCAATGTCCTTGGAACTAATTCACTTTTGAATGCTTTAAAAGTAAAGCAGACAGACAAGGTTCCTGTGCTTATGAAGGTCAAATTGTGTGATGTCTCAGCGTTAGAAACTAAAGTTTTAAGAGGTGATACCGCTTGTCCAAGGTCACACAGCAATTTTGTTGCACAATTAAGACTGAGCCGAAACCGGTTTGGCTCAGTGGATAGAGCGTCGGCCTGCAGACTGAAAGGTCCCAGGTTCGATTCCGGTCAAGGGCATGTGCCTTGGTTGCGGGCACATCCCCAGTGGGGGGTGTGCAGGAGGCGGCTGATCGATGTTTCTCTCTCATCGATGTTTCTAACTCTCTGTCCCTCTCCCTTCCTCTCTGTAAAAAATCAATAAAATATATTATAAAAAAAAAAAAAGACTGAAACGCAAGTGTAGCTGACTCCCAAAACCAAGTGCTTTCTCCTCCAAGATGACCCTGACCTTTCTCTCCTTCCCCTCTTGCTTTGCCTCTCTTCCGTCTCTGTCCAGCAGGATGACTCCAGAGAACGTCACCTGGGCCAGGGTGGTCCCTGCCGAATTCATCCTCCTGGGCATCACAGATCGCTGGGACCTGCGCCTGACCCTCTTCCTGGTCTTCCTGCCCGTCTACCTGATGAGCCTGCTGGGGAACGTGGGCATGGTGCTGCTGATCCGCGTGGATGCCCGGCTCCACACGCCCATGTACTTCTTCCTGGCCCACCTCTCCCTGCTGGATGCCTGCTATTCCTCTGCCATCGGCCCCAAGATGCTGGCGGACCTGATGCGGCCCCGCGCCACCATCCCTTACACAGCCTGCGCCCTCCAGATGTTTGTGTTTGCCGGGCTGGCTGATGCCGAGTGTTGCCTGTTGGCGGCCATGGCCTATGACCGCTACGTGGCCATCGGAAACCCTCTTCTCTACACCACGGCCATGTCACGGCGTCTGTGCCTGAGCCTGTTGGGAGCGTCGGGCCTGGGGGGCGCAGTGAGCGCCTTCGTGCACACGACCTTCACCTTCCGCCTGAGCTTCTGCGGCTCCCGGGAGGTCAACAGCTTCTTCTGCGACATCCCCCCGCTGCTGGCCATCTCCTGCGACGACACCAGCCTCAACGAGCTCCTCCTCTTCGCCCTCTGCGGCTTCATCCAGACAGCCACGGGGCTGGCCATCGTCGTGTCCTACGGTTTCATCGCCGGGGCTGTGATCCGCATGCGCTCGGCCGAGGGCCGCGGGCGGGCGGCCTCCACCTGCGGCTCCCACCTCACGGCCGTGGCCGTGCTGTACGGGACGCTCACGTTCATGTACCTGCGTCCCAGCTCCAGCTACGCCCTGGACACCGACAAGATGGCATCTGTGTTCTACACCCTCGTCATTCCAGCTCTCAACCCGCTCATTTACAGCCTCCGCAACAAGGAGGTCCAGGAGGCCCTCGGAAGGACCTGGGCCCGGTTCTGCTGTGTCCAGCGGGGTCCCCGGTGACAGGCCTGAGGGGGAGGCTGTTTAGGACGGACTGTGAAGAGAGGAGGAGGACACTGTCTCGCCCCTGTCACTGTGAGTCAAGGGAGATGGTCCTCTGGCTTGAGTGTCCCTTGTCGTTATTTGAGGGACTGAACAGGGGGGGGGAAGGAAGCTTAGAGAAGGGAGGCAGGAACCTGGGGGTGATCCAGGGCTAGACCCAGAGCCAGGACCAACATCGTGGTAATGCTGCTGCTGAGCTGCCTCGGGTTCCTCGGTGTTCAAAAGCTCCCAGATGTGGCCAGGTGCAGAAACAGGTTTGCCACCGTACTTGTGTCTGGTTCCAAGAAATACCAGGTAAGAGCTGGGTTGGCGGCAGGTGTGTCTAGATTCTTGTCCTTTCAAGGTTCTTCATGATCAGTGAGTCTGCTCCCGCTCTCTTTGACCCCAAGAAAACATCTCCAGAACCCACTTGCCAAAGAGTGGGACTGACTCCGATGAGACAGACATCCCTCCCTGTTAGCCTGTCTTGCATCTCTCAGGGAAATGGCTGGACAGCACTGGAACACACACAAGCTCCTTTCTAAAATCCCAAGAATTGGTTTAGGATTTGGCCAAGGTTAGATTGGTTCAGGCCTAATGCAGAGGTCAGGACAGGATCGGAATTATGGGTATAGTTAGAATAGGGTTAGGATTTACAGTTGAGGTTATGGCTATGACTAGGGTTAGGGTTAGAGTGGAGGCAGAATTAGGTTTAGGATTTAAAAGCAATTGGGAAAACTTAGGATTGGATTGAAATTGTGAAAACGTTAGGATTTGGGTTGATTTTAATTCATAGATTTGAGGTACATTTAGGAGTCACAGTTTGGATAAACCTGAGCTCCTATTAGAAATATTTTATGGTTAGTGTTAGAGTGCAGGACTAATTAAGATTAGCGTTCAGGTTTTAGTTTTATTGCTAGATTAAATTTCAGTTAGAGTTTAGTTCTATTAGGCTTAAGTTGGCATGTGGATAATGTTTATGATAAATTTAAATCAGAGTCTAGTTATTATGATGGCCACCCTAGTTCAGAACTAGATGAGAGTTGGGCATACAAAGAGCACTTTAAGTGTCAAATTGACATGTTTGGAGTCTTAACTCAAGAATTATGTACAATTATGGATAACGATTCATGTTTCTTCAATGAAACATGAGTTGGTTCCCAGTGGATTTCAGTTTCAGCATTATGAGCATGCTTACATTCGCATGTGCTCAGGGAGGGTAAACTGCACGGGTGAGGATGACAACATCCAGAGGCAGAGATGGGGTTGGGAGAGGGAATGCCACAACACTGACTTCTTGGGCGAAGATAACCACAGTGCCCCAAGCCTGAGGCCACACTGGACCTTTCGGACCCACTGCTCTTGCGCCTTTCATCCCCCCGAGTTCACAATTTGGACAGATTGTCTGAGTCAGTTACATGCAAATGGGCCCAAGGCCCTACATTCTGCCTGGGAAGCCCTTCCACGCGGGACAGGATGGACCCTGGGAGTTACGGCAGGCATTTCCAAGGGGACGCGGAGCATGGCCAGAGCCAGATGTCAGCTCCTGCCTGGTCCCCTGTTCAGTTCTCCAGATTGAAACTGAGATGAGGCTAATTCTGATAAGGACTTCCCATTTAAACCTCCTTGAACACCACTTACTAAGACAGGCCATAAAGACAAATGCAGTTTGGGTGGGGAAGATGAGAGTCTGATTTGGGGTACTTCCCCTGTAGTGTGGGTGGGCTTTAGGGAAGAGGCATTCCATGGATGAAGGACAACACACACAAGGGCATGGAGGTCAGATGAGCTCAGCTTGTGCAGCAGACTAGGGAAACCCACTTAACTGCCCTGAGAGGGAAAGAAGTGGAAGGAAGTTTGAGGATGGAGGATCTGGGAATGGGAGGACGGCACACGGGTTGGATATCAAGTAGTGGATTTTGGACTTTATTCAGGAGGCAATAGGGAACCGTGGAAAGTTCATATGGTAAGAATTCCTTCTTTTTTACCGCAGCGTAGTATTCCATTGTGTAGATGTACCACAGGTTTTTAATCCACTCATCTGCTGATGGGCACTTAGGCTGTTTCCAAATCTTAGCTATGGTAAACTGTGCTGCTATAAACACAGGGGTGCATACATATATCCTTTCTGATTGGTGTTTCTAGTTTCTTGGGATATATTCCTAGAAGTGGGATCACTGGGTCAAATGGGAGTTCCATTTTTCTTACCATTTGCAACAGCATGGATGGAACTGGAGAGCATTATGCTAAGCGAAATAGCCAGTCAGAGAAAGATAAATATCACATGATCTCACTCATTTGTGGAATATAATAAACAACAAAAACTGATGAACAAAAACAGATCCAGAGACAGAGAAGCATCAATCAGACCATCAAACCTCAGAGGGAAGGTAGGAGATGGTGGGGGTAAGGGGGAGAGAACCAAATGACTTTAATGCATGCATATAAGCCTAACCAATGGACACAGATACCAGAGGGGTGAGGGCATGAGTGTGGGAGGGGGGGGCAATGGTAAAATAAGGACACATATGTAATATCTTAATCAATAAAGAAAAAAAAGGAAGTTCATATGTTCAAAATCAGCCTTCACGCTTGTTCTGACACTGTGTCAGGCAAAGCTGTTCCCACTCACAATGCTACACACAGGCACATTCCCTTATGCCACAGTGCACACACAGCAACACCCCCTCCAACACAGACCCAGTCCCCTGTCAGAAACACTCATGCACAGAGAAATACTCTCATAGGGACAGCCACCCACACAGACACAGCTGCACACATAGACACTTGCTCAAGCTCATGGATGTATTTGGTTGTAGTGACATGATCACTCTCTCTACACCCAGTATACAATTTTACAGTCACATACATAGTCACAATCATAGACACAGTAACAGTCACACACACACACAGTCACAGTCATAGTCACAGTCATAGTCACAGTCATACACATTGCCATTGTCACCAGAGGCACAATCCTTCCCACATTCCTACACTTCCTATAAGTCAGCAAAAGCTGAGGGACAGGAGTGTTGGCCCCAGAAACTACTGCTATAGACCCTGGGCTCCAGTCCCTCTACTTAGGGCAGTGGTTCCCAACATGGGGCACATGCCCCACGTGGCGGGCAATTAGATTTTTAAGGGGGGCAATTTGAGAATGAGTTATTAACAGTAAATTTTTTAATTTCTTATGGTTATAGGGGCCTCATATACAGTATATAAATATACTGTATATTGTGACATATTTATGCATTTCAGTTCTCTATTATATGTTTTGAAACTTTATTTGCTAATTTTTCATATCACTTCATATTATTATTTTTTAACAACTTCTTAGTGATTTCTTCCTCAGTACTTCAGCTGTCCTTTTGTTCTTTTATTTTTCTCTTTCATGGATGCCATGTTCTTTGGAAGCCTGTTTAGACCAAGTGAATGGCCTTTTAGGCTTCCTCTATGTGAATAGTTCACTTTGTGAATAATAAGAATTATATGTCACAGGGGTTGGGAGGGCATTAAGATTTTAGAGATGCTTGGTGGGGGGGTGGGGGCACGGCATGGCCAAAAAAAAAGGTCGGGAACCAATGACTAGTGTTAAGCCTGACACTCTCTCTCGACTTCACAAGGCTTGAGGAGCAACAGCCTCACCATACATTGGTCTCTTAAATGTCCCCTGAGTTGTAAGCAGCACCAGCCACCTTCTCCCCCATCAAACTGGGCCCTAGAGAAGAAGATAACAGCCCAGCTGCCTCCTGCCCTAGGGGTGAGGGCCAGGGGAAGGGGGGTATTGCCTCTGCATTGAAGTTAAGGTGCTCCCCAAGTCCTCAAACCCGTAAGTGTGGCCAATAACTCCCTCCTTGGACCCTCCAGTGACAGGCTACACCTGCCCCCTGCTGCTGTCACCTCCTGTGATGTGTAAAGGACACTGAGTACACTTGGAGCCACGGGCCAGGCTGGAGACTCTGCAGATCTGTCTCCCTCTGTCTGGCTGAGAGCAGGAGTCATACATGTGAGTGGGAGATAGTGTGCTGTTTGTGTGAGGCTGCGATTGTGTAATACCATCACTGTACACTTCTCTGTTGTGATCCATCATGAGCCTATGTGAGGGTAGCCATGTGCGTGAAGGTGCAAGGCTGTGGGCCCCCAAGGCTTTGCACAAAGATGTGATTTTGTGACCAGTGAGGGGATCGGGCATGACTAGTATGCATGAATCAGCATGGGGAGAGTGTTTAACAGCCTAAGTGGTCATTGAAAGCATGAATGTGCATGACAGGTCGCAGTAGCTGTCATGGTGCTGTGAGCTTCCTTGAACAGGGGTATGTGAATGATCGTCACCCTTTGACCTCAGGGATATTTCATGTTTGCAGTTGACCATCCAATCATGTGTGTGATGATCTGAGTCTGTGGGTCTATGGTTATGCTGTCTGCTTACTTAGGGTCCACATTTCCATATTTGACTGCTTGTGACCGTGTATTTGCAGAGACAGGCTTGAGGCTGCACAGGTTTGCATGCCCACATGGATGTGCTTGTGATTACATAGGAATGTCCTGCAAAAAGCTCAGGGAATTTGAATGTTTATTGGAACCAATTTAGACATGAGTCAGAGCAGGTCCAGTTTCCAAAGCCATTTTATAAGCAGGCTTCCCCCATGCATCCTACCCACTCACCCTGATCCTCTTCCCTTCCTAGAAGGTGGAGCACAATTGGGAATTTCAGAAAAGATGTTCTACTGGGAGCCAAAGTCAGAGGATTCTTCTTACCCAATGGAGGCAGAAAAGGAAGATTCTAGAGTAGGGAGCACATTTATATTTTTAATAGAGAAGGACATGGGGGAAAAATTAGATTATTCGCCTGTAGAGATGGCCTTAGCATAGCCTTCAGCAAATCGGTGTCTTAAAACCCCTCTCCTTTTAAGAACCCCTGTTGGAGAATTGTCCAAGATTTCTGCAATGAGACCCAGACAGAAAAAAAATTGAGGCATTGAAACAAGGTGCCTTGATCCTTAGGGTGCTGTTCTCAGAATGTCCACAGGAGTGCGCTATTGCAACACCTGCCTTCAAAGGCAAGCGTCGATTGGTTTTCAGACTCCTAGAAATGTTTCCATATTAAAAAGTTTAAAGACAAAAATATGAAAAACCTCTTTGCAAAAATCAAGTTCAAGCAATCCTGAGACTGAAATTCTGAGTTTTTGTGAGTATCAGAGAAACGTTCCTGCAGATTCAGTAACTTAGAAACTGGAGCTTTCAGACTCTTTCTGGTTAATGAGTCCTGTACACATACATAGGAATATTACACATAACACAGCAAATATCATTGGATAATTTTGTGGATGCCATCCTCAAAAGAAACCATTTCCAGAGACTGACAGGAAAAACTAGGAGCAGAGCAGGGGTTCCCTCAGGTCAAACTCTTCCTACAACTGGAAATCTTTCAGAACTTCAGAGAGGAGATAAAGTGACCCAGAAAAAGTACCAAGAAATATTTCTCCCCGTCCCAGAAACAGAGAATGAGTCTTTTGATTAAGCAGCAGCTATGTTTAATTATGCAATTATTCTGGTCCTAATGGAAGGGAAACAATCCAATTTTAAAAAGAGTGAAGCTCTTTCTTCCTCACTTATTTTAGAGGCAAGTGAAGGTAAATGAAGAACACAGAATCCCTAAGCTCAGGCCCCAGTAAAGGCCCCAAGGAGAAGTCCCCACTCCTTTCAGCCCTATGTCCACGGTCACAGTCCTCGGATTTCTAAGCATCCTGCTGTAGAATAAGGCTGCCCCAGTGACGCCTTCTACCTATGTCTCCGAAGACACTTTACTCTGCAACCCAGAGAGTCGGTTCTCCTCAGCCTCATAATCAGCCGACTGAAAAATCCTCAGTATTTTGACCTCAGGGTTCCAACTTGTTCTAGATACACTGGACGAAAGGTCCTTGGGGGTCTCCTCTTGGGCTACTGGCACTTCCTCCATCTGAGTACCAAAGTCCTTGTTAGTGGATTCTGTCTTGGATAATTCAGGATCTAAAAGAAGACCCAGCCGTTAATTGTATCTGTAGCCTTCTCCCAATTAGCTGTGACAAATGGAGGACAGAAAAGGAAGGACTTGGGTGTCTTCGGGACCCCTCTGAAGGATGAGGACCGTCATCCAGGGATGTGAACCATCCTGGTCAGGTTCATCTCTCCCTGTCCTCAGACACTTCCTAAGGTTCCTCCGCGCTAGTAACTCACTCTGTTTACTGGAGAAGGAATCCAGGTCGTTCTCAGCATAGCCCACCTGTGGTCTCTCTGTGGAATCCTGAAATTCATTGGCGTAAGTATGAGAAAACTTGGAACTTTAGAAAACAACTGATTTTTTTCTAAATGATGCTTTTCTTAGAAAAATTAACATCTAAGACGGGACAAAATCCTACCTCCTGAGACTAGAGAAGCTTGCATCACATGTTCTTTGCCCTCCAGGCTAACCAGATGAAGCCAGAATCTACTTTTACCCATTCCCAGTTGTCAGCTAAGGGTAGATTACCTCCAAAGGTGGCTGCCAACAACTCCTCCCATTCCTGTATGCACATACTGTTCCTTCCATCAAGAGGGAGAGTCTATTTCCTCTCCTCTTGAATCTGGGCTAGACTTGTGATTTTTTTGACCAATAAAATGTGCAGTATGACACTGACCCAGTACCAGGTCCATCCCTTAAGCAAGTGCTCGCATGAGATTATTATGCTGTCAAGAAGCCCAAACTAGCTACATGCAGAGAACTCATTACGAGAACCAAGGCAATTTGGTCAACAGTCCCAGCCCAGACTCCGGCTGAATGTGGCTCGATGTGTGACATCAAGCAAGACTACACAAAGTATCCAGTCAACCCACAGAATCCTGAGAAATAACAAATGACTAAGGTTTCAGCTTTGGGGTGGTTTGTTAAACAGCAGATAACTGAAACAGGGTCCTAGCAGAAGAGGGCTCAGGCACTCTCACCTGTTTCGAGATGGGGCCATTCTCCATCTGCGGCTGCTGATTGCTGTCACTTTCCCCGCCCGATAGAGTTCTGTGACCTGGTGACCACAACGACAGCTCATTTCTCTTCTCATTTGTATTTCATATCCTATTGTTGGGCCTCTAGTTGAGCCCACAGTCTACAAGTGACTCCCTATCCAGGACAAGACAGGACCTTAGAGGCAGCGAAAAGGGAGTTAGGCTTCCCGAGTTCTAGCTGTGATTCTGTTCACCTGTGACTGCCCACAGCTGTTACAGAAGTAGAGATTAAGGTAAAGTGAGTGTTGAAAGACCCGGGATTCCTCCAAGAAACCTAAGGGGCAGCTATCTGCACAGCATAGCAGCAAATAGTCCCTAACTCTACCTTTTCAGTTTATGAATATTGCTCTGACCTTCTTGCTCCATACCTACTGTACCCATATTGGCTTCTGAAAATGAAACACCACCACCACCCCCCCAAAAAAGCTCTAGTTCCACAATTCTTTTGCATCAGCTTTATCCCCAGCTAGTCCTGAAATGCATTGGTTCTTTCCAGTAAACACCTCACCTGAGCCCTCCCAGTGCCCCAGGGTTGGAGAGTGAACTAATGGTTAAACAATGATTTTCGTGTTACAGTTGGTAGTGTCCAGGTTTAGGGGGATTCTTCCTCCCTCCTGTCCTCCCATTATGCACCCAAGCTGAGAAATGTCAGAGGGACAGGGGTAAGCATATCTTTCAGCTCAGACATAAAAAAATCCAAAAAAGATGAGCTACGCATTCTATCACCAGCACGAATACTAGAGGAGAAAGATCGCCTGTCAAGAATCTGCTAACTGCCTCCCAGATGGGGTTAGATAATACGTTGATCTCAACCTGAGGCTGCAGAGGCTAACTTGTGGCAGAGGAAGCAGAGGGCCCTGGACTTTGCTTCCTTAGAACTTCCTTGGGGCTTCAGTGAGGGCCCCGGATCTCTGCTTCATCAACCAGCTGACCCTCAGAGGTGTTCTCTTCAGTAAGGTGGGCTTGCTCATCATCCTCAAACCACTCTGCCTTTTCTAAGGTAGGACCTGAGAGATGGCTCTGACTCGTGCTCATGGCCCTCTCTCAAATCCCATGTGAAGCAGACACCTGGCGCAGCTTACTTGCTTAGTAAATACCTGATGGAAGAGTGACAGCCAAGCCAAAGGCAGGTCCCCAACTGACAAACACATTCAGCTTTTCCTGCCCTCAGCTTTATCCGGGGACCTGTCCCTCTCAACCCACATTCTCCTTACCATAGCGTGGGTACCCACAGTACCTAAAGATTCATGCGCAGTGCTCTGGCTCCCTGGGTCATTCTTGGATTTCTTTTTAGCCTCCTGAAAGCCACATGAGGAAGAACTGAATTAGAACTTTTAGAAGTGAAGAAAACTTTTCAAAAAGAGTCTAAAAGAAGGAAGTTAATATCCACAACCAAACAGGAACTTTGTATCTGCAGAGTTCTACAACCAGACAGAGAACAGGGAGAATCCTGCCTCTAATACATCCCTGCCCGTTCCAGGCTGCACCCACTTATCGCCGTCCCAGCAAGCCCTAGGTGGCCCCTCACTGCCACTCTACCGGTTTCTTAGTAGGTGTCTTCAACTTCCTCTGCTGCTGCCTCTGCTGCTGCTTCCGAAGACCTGGAGGTCAGAGAACCAGCTCAATCCTCTTCTCCCTGATAGCTTCCACCCTTCCCCTGGGCGGCTTGCTGTGCCCTGCTTTACAATGGTGACTCCCTCTCCCTGGTCAGGACCAAGCCAAGGCCTGGGTGGTGGTGGTGGTGGTGGTGGTGGTGGTGGTGGTGGTGGTGGTGGTGGCGGCGGCGGCTTCTTGAAATTGTAGTTTCCTGAGTTCTGCATGTGACCCTGTATGACTGGCCACAAACATAACTGAATTTGGACTAAGAAAAAGTATGAGAATTGTGGGCTGAGGAGGAATGGTACCTGGAGATCTGGCAGCACTAGAAAGCCTATTTTCTATGTTCAGGTTATAATATAATTTCTTCAAATGTTCAGGATATTTCAATGATGGTCTCTGGAGAGAAAAAGGAAAACGTAGGTCTTTCCCCAAATGGATCCCCCAAATTCATTTATCTGTCTAATCATCATGTAGTTTTTGAGAACCTGGTGTGTGCAGCATTGTGCCAGGGGCTCTGGAGAGGAGGAAGGTACAGAAAACGAAGTGCAGAAGAAATAGAGAACATTGCTCTTCTCACACCCCTCCCCATACATTTGCTTTCACTTATATAGAGCCCAGCCCTTCTCTGGGGCTTGGGTCCAGAGTGGAAGGATAGAAGAGAAAACAGAAAACAGAAGTCAACTGTTCCAGCCTTATAGATGGATGGGTTTGGATTTGCATGTAGACATTTTGCTCTGAGGCTCCCTAACTCTTACTTGCAGGGTGAGGCGGTGCACAGATAAAAACATCTGACCAGAAATGGCGCTCTCAGGTCGGCTCTTTATCAGAGATTGCTTTTTCCTCGTGGCCAATTGTGTCTTCGTCTCCAGACAAGGCGACCTTTTCCCTTCATCTAACAAAAGACTGAAGGGCACAGAGACAGCCAGGCAATCAGCAACAGCTTTTCTTGGAGACTGTGGCTGAGGTGAAACACGAAAAGGGCTCCAAATTGGAAGAAATGTCCACTTTGGGTTTGAATGGTCTGTACCAACAGGTACTCATTCACTAACAGCTTTCAGATGTAGCTATGATCATTATAACTATATGGGTGAAGTGTTTACACTTTGTCAGGCTCATGCGCCTTATACCAGTGAATCTTCACAACACCCTAAGGACAAGTGTTATTGTCCCCATTTTGCAAATGAGGAAAATGAAGCTTAAGGAGGCTAAATAAAGTACAAAAAATTCACAAAGCCAGTAAGTTTTCCATTCTGCCTCCCATTTATCCATAGCTCATCTATAAAAAGAGAAGAGTAATTGGGTCTACCTCCACTGGGGGCTTAAGTGAGAGAATATATGTGATGTGTTTACTTAGCACAGGGCCTGGCAGACGGTAAGTACTTGATAAATGGTGGTGAGCATGGTCACCACCGCATACCGGTAAGTCTAAGAACGCAGTGAACAAGTAGGGTGACGGTTTTCTCCCCTCCCTGCTCAGAAAGAGCACGCTGCTTGAGGCCCTTCACAGCTTCAGGAAAAGCAGGTGCTCGGGCTCTCCCCCAGGCTTACATCATACTTACTCCTTCAGTAGATCCGGAGGTAATGTGTCAAATTGGTTCAAGAAAGGTAGGAATTCTGAATTTGGTTGCTCAAAAGAGTGTTCTGGGGATGGGGGAGGCACAATTATCCCTGAAGTGCGCAACTTTGTTTCTCTGTCCTGCTTTCCAGAAAGAACCACATGTGACTGGAAGAGAGAGACAATGGAAAGAACTCCCTGGAGCACTCTCGTCAGTGCCACTCCTTCCCACCTACCTTCCAGCCTCCCAACACCACCCCGGCACATGAAACTCCTGTTAGGAGACCTAGTCCAGCAGCAACCCCTCCCCAGTCTGCACTATGAGGGCCACCGCATTCTTCCCTCTCTGGCTCCCAACCCTATTACTGAATTCAGATCATTTTGGGATTGTTTTGTTTGTTTGTTTTTTCCCCAAAATGGTTATTAGCTTATTCACTGAACAAACCAAACAAATATCTATTGGCAAACTATGTGTAGGCACAGGGCTAGGGCCGGGATTCAGCACTGAACAAAATGGACCAAGGCATTATTCTCGTGGACATAGCAAACTTCTAGCTCTGTGACTTTTCAAGGCTACCTCCACCTAATAAATGGTAGAATTAGAAGTGCCAGCCCAGACCCATTATAACTCCTAGGCCCCTGAATACCCAGCAGTTGCTCCTAACATCTTTTCAAGGTATACTCTCCACCTTTCTACAGGGAGGTGGTATGGGAAATGAGTCTCTGAATACAAAATGATTTGGTAGTTATTTCTTAAGGGTTTCTTTTACAAATTTTTATTCATTTAAAGAGAACAAGGGAAGCGGGAAGATATCTGAAAGGAAATGAACTCTACAAAGTAATATCATTAAAGCTTTAGCCAAAACTTCAAGCTTACCACTGTAGATGTCTTTCTTTTCTTCTTTCCATCCTGGCTGGGAGCAACATACTGCTCAGCTGGACTTGAAATAAGAATAACCAAAACGTATTTGTAGACATCTTCAACAAGAGCACCAAGGATATTTGTGAATGATGACTATAAAGACTTCTATAGTCTATTCAGTATTCAAAGATGGTCAATAGGAGCCCAGAAACTGCTAAAAAAAAAACAAAAAACAAAAAAACACCTCCACCCTCACATCTAAATTAGGTTCCCCACCATTCTCTCACACAATCCAGTTATTTACTTTTACAGCATTAATCCAATTAGCAATTATATGCCTAGAGTTGGTGATGTTTGTGTCTGATTGCCCACCCCATAAGACTGCAGAAGGGCAGGGACCAAATCTATCTGGTTCTCCACTAAATTCTCACTGCTTAGCATGAGGAGGTGCTCAAGTATTTTTGCTCTGTTGTCTTCCTCCTCCTTTTTACCTGAAACATGGATATAATGACTAGATCCCTAGCCGTCACATAGACGTTAAAATCCCCCATTCAGCATCTTAGAAGATGGAAGCCATGGATGAGGATGATGACCCAGAAAACTAGAAGGAACTCTGGTTTCTGATTACCTCATGGACCTGACATACTAGCCCTGGCCCACCTACATCTGAGCTTCTTTCATATAAAAGGATATGAGCCCTTAGGTTTTTTTATTTGTTTACACCATATACTAGTATACACACACAAAGAATGCATATGTAAAGAAGCATTTACAGGATCAATTTTTTAAAAAGAAAAAGAAATTCTTAAGTTTTATCATCTCTAAACAATCACTTAACAAGAATCTGAAAGCCTCAACAGTCACGAAAAAAACACACTTTCTTCCAAAGGTTTAAATATTAGCAAGGCTTCAGGCCTTTGCCAAGTAATCTTTGTCATGCTCTGCTTTGTACATAAATTTTATATGCTAGGCCTTGAAGTTGAGACCAAAGATTCATGTGCTTCACCGAAAACTTTTTCACTAGTTGCTGATGGCTATAAGAATAACTAATACTCGGAAAGAATCTGTTTCTCTTTTTTTTTAATCCTCACCTGAGGATATGCTTTTCATTTATTTTGGAGAGGAGAGGAGGAGATGGGAGTGGAGGGGCGGGGGTGGAAGGAGAAGAGAGGAGAGAAAAACATTGATGTGATGCCTTTCGTATGTTCCCCAACCTGGAATCAAAACTGCAACCTGGGTATGAACCCTGATTGGGAACTGAAACCACCATCTTTTCGTGTATGGAACAAAGTTCCAACCAACTGAGTCACATTGACCAGGGCAAGCGTTTGTTTCTTAATCAGACCTCACAAATATATTGGGCCCTATCTTGTATGCTATTTACTGCCACCTAGAATTTGACGTAGAGAAATCCCAGGACACAAATCTCAAATTGCATTAAAATAGAATTTCAGTGTAGCAAGAGGCAGATGTAAGAGACTATGACCTTCTCTGCTTGGCCTCCTGCTACTTGCACGAAGGTTGCTAAAAAGATCACAGAAAGGAGGCCTGCAGAAAACAGTAGGGCTTTGTAGAATATAAGAGTTGAAGACCCCCTAAGTTCTAGAGATGATACTCACCTCACATTCTCCCCTGGTTCTTTTGGGATCCAGACTACAACCATATTGCTAACATCTTGAGGGCAAGGAATTTGTGTCGCATTCAAATTTAGCACTGGAAGCTAAGAGAAAAATATAAAGCCTATGTATGGTTTGAAGATACCAGCTCCTGATGGTACTCAGTATAAAACCAAGGACTAAATTATCATATTAACCAAAAGGATACAGTGGCTCACAAGATAATAAATACAGTGCTTCAATCCCAAAAACATCTTTATAATATTCCAAGAAACCAGGTATCAGTACAGGTCCTGGAAGAGTGCACATTTGTAAGTGAATAGTGTCCCCTGCTTCCCTGTGATATGACGGTGGCATTTAGCAACTCCCAACCCCATCCCATAGGAGGGTACCTTGGGGCTTACCTAAAGGAACACTACTCATTCTGGCCATTCCACTCCAAAGACTTAGGTCCTCTGGAGATATTGTAATACAATGTGGGAGCAGGGAAGGAACTGACAGAGACAGAGCAAGTTTTCTACTTTTAAAGCCTGTCTATTATTATAGGCATCTATATAAAAGTGAAAGTCTTAACTCTTTTCACATTTAGCTACGTAAGATCCTAGAACACTGATGATGCTCAAGGAAACCTTGTAAGTCATCTAGTCCATATTCCTAGTAGGAAAAAGGGGGTGGTTCAAAGTAAGGTTGTCCCCATGAAAATCAACTGATTGGCTCAGGGGAACAGGGGACACTTCTTTGTACTGTAAACCCTTTCCTGCCCTTTGGATTTAGAACCATATACATGTATTATCTATTCAAACAATTAATTTGAAACTAATCTAACCCTATTGTTCTGAAGTGATCAAAGAGTTAAGTGCTTTGTTCATTCATCCATTCAAACCTATCCCCCCTCTCTTAGTTCCTTACACTTTCCACCACATGACACTGAAAAGTGAAGTATCTCATAAAAAAAAAGGGGGGGTGGGCATCAATAGGACTGCAAAGAATAGCAAATCTCTCTTATTGTAGATAAGTAAAAGGGATTCTCTTCCTAAACTCTAATTTAGTTCTGCCTCTACCTAGCTATGTGCTTTAGCAAATCACTTCCTATCTGGGTCTCAGTTTCCTCAACTGTAAAATATATGAGACAGACCATAGTAATATTTTTCAAACTGTAATTGCAACTAATTCATAGGTCATCTAATCAAACTTGAGTGAATTTCAGCCTACATTGTTTAAAGATGAAATAGAATAGGACAGAAAATATCAGAGTACATCACCCTTATCAAGGGTAAGACTTGTTGCATCATATTTTTGTTGTAAAATGTATTTCTTACTATAGGTCATAGCTAAAAATGTTTTAAAGTCATCAGAGTAGATCTTAAGGCCCAATTTAGGTTTGCCATTCCAGCACCCTAATATCCTTGTATTATGAGATGACAGTGTTTACTTAGTAGCTAAACACATTCTATGTAGGATAAAGACAAAATTCTCACCTATGCCAAACTGCCACAAATCAAACCCACTTGTCTCTGGAATTTCTGGGAGCATGTAAAGCCATTAGCACAGAGCCTAGTATATAGTAAGGGCCCAAAGTTAGATAGTTATCATGATCGTCATCATTATTCAGATTGCAGTCATCCAAAGGAACAATGCTAAAGAAGGAAAATATTTTATTCTCATTAGTGAAGAAAGATGCAGAGGAAGTACCTTTTTCAATTTGTGACTTCCTTTGGGAGATCTATTAGTATAGATGATCAAATCTTTGTCAGGTAAATCCTTTCGAGGCCTGAAAATGAGAGTTTATGAACATGAGTCAGAGACACAAAAGACTTCTTGGGATTATAAAATTAATGCTATGAGGAAAAGCCTTCTACTTAGGTATAGAAAGCCTTGGACTGAATACTTACCGAATGAACGTAGGATCTCGCCATCTCCTTAAGTTTTGTTTGTTTTTCCTTGGAGCCGCTCCCAAACAGACATTGAACATTGCAAACACTTTACAACTATTTGTTGGATCAAACTGAATGCATAGCCTATGCTCCTCTCTCTCCAGCTATAGGTAGTTACATCACCATTAATAAAGTTTATTAAATACCTTTGGTATATATGTCCAAAAACATGTTGAATAAATAAAATGTGGTACATATACACAAAAGAATATTTTTTAAAGGAATGAAATTTTGACATATGCTATAACACAGATGAACCTTGAAAACATTGTGCTAGACGAATAAGCCAGACACAAAACGACAAATATTATATGATTCCGCTTATATGAGGTACCTAGAATAGGTAAATTCATAGACAGAAAATATAATACAGATTATCAGGAGCTGGAGGGAGGAGGAAATGAGTACAGAGTTCCTCTCTGAGATGATGAAAAAGTTCTAGAAATGGATAATGGTGATAGTTGTACAGTGCGGTGAATGTACTTAATACTACTGAATTGTACATTTAAAAATAGTTAAAGTCATGTACATTTTATAAAATAAAAAATACTATCCTCTTACATTTTCATATCACTTGCTACTTTCTTTTTTAACATGTTCAATGTATAAATGAGTAAATATAAAATATAAGATAAAGATCCAACTTCTTCGCCTGACTTATAACGTCCTGCATAATATAGGCCCCTGCTTTTTACTCCCATTCCCCCATTGACCATCTCCCATTTCTGCTCTATGTTCCAAACACACTGAATTTTTTTTTCTGATACCTATATTTCCTCTTGCCTTCTGGATTTTACATGTGCTATTTCTGTAGTCTAGAACTCTCTTCCTGTCCTCCTAACTAAAACCCCTACTTCACTAAACTGCTCTAATTTCAGGTCTAAACCCAGGTGCTGCCTATACAGAGGGCAGAGCCCTGGGTTAGGAATCTTTCCTGTGTGCTTCCACACACCTAGGGGGCACGCTTCTTACCACATTCACCACAGTCAATGGTTCTTTGCCTCCTCAACTAGGCTGACAGCCCTTATCTATTCAAACACTGTATCCCCGGTGCCCAGGAAAGTAGACCCCACTATGATTTATCTGTGAACCTAATGACTAAACAAATGATGCCACAGGCTTTGCCTGGACTGGGAGAAGACGTTTTAATGATGCCACAGGCTTTGCCTTGACTGGGAGAAGCTGCTGTTTTCCCAGGGTTTGAGTCCTAGAGAACCTGAAAGTAGCCCTATCCTTTTCTATACTGTCTTCAGCCTAAGAAAAATCAAGAGCTGCTTAAATCAAACAGGAGACAAGAAATCACTACAAGGGCACTAGTGCTTTAATTCCAGGCAACAGGATCTTCACATTTTAAAAATCTAAGTTTTTCAGATACCTTTCCCTTAGCTTCATACATCAGCAAGCACTACTTAAGTACCTAAACTTTGTACGATATTCATAAGGAAAAGCCATTGCTTCTTCCTTCAGGAGCTTATAATTTCATACCTAAATAGAAAAGTATGTGTAAACAGTTTTCTGATGACCCACAGAAGTTAATGAGATATTCCCTGATATGGGCTGAATGGTGTCCCCCAAAATTCATTTGTACCTCAGATTTTGACTGTATTTGGAGACAGGGTCTTTAAAAAGATAATTAAGGTAAAATGAGGTGATATAGGTGGGCCCGCATCCAATATGACTGGTGTGCTTATAGGAAGAGGATATTAGGACACAGACACACACACAGGGAAGACCATGTTAAGACATAGGGAGAGGATGGCCATCTATAGCCAAGGGGAAAGGGCTCAGAAGAAAGCAGCTCTGCCAACACCTTAATCTTGAACTCCTCACCTCCAGAGTGTTGAGAAGATAAATTTCTGTTGTTTAAGCCACTCAGTCTGTGGTACTCTGTATGTGGCACCCTAGCAAACTGCCCATTTTAACCAATTCCTAGAACACAAGTAAGAATGCTTTGTTTTTTCCTAGCTGGCATTGCTCAGTGGTTAAATGTAGACTTATGAACCAGTCAGGGTTCAATTCCCGCTCAGGGCACATGCCCAAGTTGTGGGCTCGATTCTCAGTGTGGGGCATGCAGGAGGCAGCAGCCAGTCAATGATTCTCTCTCATCATTGATGTTTCTATCTCTCTCTCTCCCTCTCCCTTCCTCTCTCTAAAAAAAAAATATATATATATATATATATATATATATATATATATATATATATATATTAAAGAATGCTTTATTTTCATTCCCCACTGCCTATTTACCACTTCTTTAGCTGAACTGGGGTTTTATTTTAAACCCAGCTTTCTCAAAATCTTCGATAAGGGTAAAGGAAGTCAACCCAGAACTTTGAGATAGCAAGCTCTTAAAGGTGGACTCCATGATAATTTACCTTCCTTGAAATTTGGAGTCAAACTTTGAACGATGAGACAATGAAGAGTGAGGCTTAGTGAAGGTAAGTCCTGGTAAATGACTGGCCTGGAAGCAGGAATCTGAGAGGTTTACAATGGTGAGCACTGGGAGTTTTTCTGAGAAAGCAAACAAGATGAAAACATGTGATATGTTAAAAGGGAGCCAAACAGAAATAGTTCAAAGATCTTGTAAGGGAGGAGACGGGCTGACTAATTCACCGTTAACATCCAGAGAAGCTTTGCAGGATGAGCCCAGGATTCGAGGGTGGCCTCTCTCAATACGGCGGATAGTAGCCCAGCATTGTGGATGCTGACAAGCAGCCAAGTTGCAAGTGGTTTCATCCCACTGGCTCTCATCTGGCAAGTCCATAGTTATAAATGGTTTAGGATAAAAGTCAACCTTGTAGCTTTCTAGCCCTCTGGAGAAACAACCACATAATTAGTGAGTATTATATACTAGCCAGATCTTAATATGGACTCAAAGCATCAAATATTTCTACTGAACTCTTATAGGTAAATGGTGGTCATAGGATAAGACTTGGGTAACAAATAAGTATGAAACTATATAGTGTGAAGTAAAGTAGCAAGAGTTTGGGAGCAGACTGACTTCAGAAGGTCTCCTAATCTATACTAATAAAAGGGTAATATGCTAATTAGACCGGGAGACCTTCCGGACATCCTTCGGACAAAGTCATGGTGGTGGGGCTGAGGCAGAGGCGGTTAGGGGAGATCAGGCCAGCAGGGAAGGGCAGTTGGGGGCAAGCAGGCCGGCAGGGGGGGAAGTTGGGGGCAAGCAGGCTGGCAGGCAGAGTGGTTAGGAGCAATAAGGCAGGCAGGCAGGTGAGCAGTTAGAAGCCAGCGGTCCCGGATTGCAAGAGGGATGTCCGGCTGCTGGTTTAGGCCCGATCCCTAATCAGCAGTCGGACATCCCTTGAGGGGTCCCAGATTGGAGAGGGTGTAGGCCGGGCTGAGGGACATCACCCCCCTCCTGCATGCACGAATTTCGTACACTGGGCCACTAGTTCACTAATAAAGGATTGATTAATCTGAGCTTCAATTTCCTCATCTGCAAAATGAGGACAAGCCTATTTCACAGGGTCATTACAAAAATTAGTTAATGGGTTTTAAATGGTCTGGCAGAGAGTTCAGAATAAATATCAGCATCCTTCCCTTTTCCCCTTTATTAATCACTAGGGAAAAGATATCACCGTCTCCAAAAAGCCTTATCAAATTAAAAATATAGATACAGAAGTGCTTTAGGTGGCTCAAAACTTTGGAAGACATGCTTCATTTTTCAATATGCTTCAATTCTCATACAGGCAGCTAAAATATGCACTGAAAATTAATGGGTTTGCTCAAACAGCAAATCAGTAAACTTAAACTTGCATCAGAGGCCATTGGCTTTTCATTTACTGTCTGTATGGTCCTTGGCAAGTGATTTAACTTCTTTTAGCCTGGTTCCTCATATAAAGTAGGGGAGGGGAAATCCCTAAGTAGGACTGTAGAAGCATTAAATGAGAAAATGTACTTTTACATGTGGTAATATAATAGGTGCTCAATGAGTATTATCATCTCTCTAGAAATGTCTTATGCAATCACTATCACTTGATCCACAATAATTTTGTAAGGAGACACTTTCCTTTATTCAACACATTTATTTTTTTTAAATATATTTCTTTATTGATTTCAGAGAGGAAGGGAGAAGAAGAGAGAGATAGAAACATCAATGATGAGAGAGAATCATTGACCGGCTGCCTCCTGCACACCCCCCACTGGGGATCGAGCCCGCAACCCAGGCATGTGCCCTTGGCCAGAATCGAACCCGGGACCCCGCAGTCCGCAGGCTGACGCTCTATCCACTGAGCCAAGCTGGCCAGAGCTCAACACATTTATTGACACCCAAATATGTGAGGGAACCTGTTATAAGCATGGAGAACAGTAACAAAATAAGTCCCTATTCTAAAAGACTTTTTAGACCAAAGATAGCAAAATATTGGCCAAAGATTGCACCTGGCCTATAACTTCTTTTGTTTAGCCTGTACTTGGAGCCATTATTTTAAATGGAAATAGTCCATAATGTCCAGATTTCTGGCTCATCTTAGAGATCAAAATATCTGACAACGCGGGCCCAATTCTAACAGGACAGCCATTGACTGAAGCTGAGCATCTCCTGGCATCTTTAAACCAAGTCTGTTCTATCCAAGTGGAGTTTTCCCACCAGAGCCTACAGCTTCTCAATGAAGCCGTTTCATTTGCCTTTTTAACCTCAAGCTGCGGCAGCTTTTCTCATAATAGAGAAATATTTCTCTGTACTCATTATCAAAAGCAGGAAAACCAAAGGGTGACATGAAACGTTTCAAGAAGCATTAGTACTGAGTGGCAGTGAGGATAATTTCTAAGTACGTAATATGATACCACTTAAAAAGCCATCGTAAAGCTATGGTGATGTTTTTGACTGGGAAAGAAGCTCGACGAACAATTTCATGAACTAAAAAATATAGGTATATACAATTTCAAGAGGGTTTGTTTTTGAATGACAATGTGACGTTGCATTCTTCTTACAATCGGCTTGCCGCCCTTTCATTACCTGACCATCCCGAATTGAGTCCCGACATCTGATCATGTCCATCTCTATGGCGCTTATGTGGGCAAAGTAATTTGCGTTCGAAAATTCTAGGTAACAGTTATCCTTAATACTATTATTACCAAGTTGGGAGGAAGGGGGTGTAATTATTACGGGGGGGGGGGGGGGGAGGGCGAGGGCGCGGTTGCGAGGAATCCAATCCGACACCTCGGCCGGGAGGCTGAAGCCCTCCGGGAAGACTAAGACCTAGCGGGGCCGGGAGGCGGTCTGTAAGCCCCTCCCACCAGGCCCCGCCTCGCCGCCTCAGTCGTTCCCCAGGCAACGCGCCACGCCTCGCCGGGCAGCAGCGCACAGCACTATGGGGAAGGAACGGAAGCCCCCGTGAGCCCAACTTAATTTGGTGAGAAAGCTCCAGACGTGGTGGTGACGTAAAGCAGACAGATGAGCTTGGGAAAGGACACCGGGTGTCGGTGGGGGCCGAACGGGAACCAGGAGGGCCGACACCATAGCGGCGTGGAACGGCGGGCGCCCCGGCCACTAGAGGCGGAGGCGGGGGCGGGGCTGGTGGAGGAGGAGGCCCTAGCGCGCGAGGCAGTATGGGACACAACCGGCAACGTGGGGCGGGACGGAAGCCTCCTGGGGTCAGATCGGGGCGACGCGGGAAGTCCAGACGCTGAAGCTGCCTGAAGAGAGAAGGCCTGAGGCGCCGGTCCGGCCCTGGTGGCGGCCATGGCGGAGAGGCCCGAGGACCTGAACCTGCCCAATGCCGTTATTACCAGGATCATCAAGGAGGCGGTGAGCAGCTCGACTGACGGACGGGCCAGGGGCGGGCGAGCGGGCAGTGGGGGAAGCCGGACCTGAGCCGGCAGCTTGGCTCACCCCTGCCCTTCTCACAGCTCCCGGACGGTGTCAACATCTCCAAGGAGGCCCGGAGCGCCATCTCCCGCGCCGCCAGCGTCTTCGTGCTGTACGCCACATCCTGGTAAGGCGGGCAGAGCTAGCCAGAACTTAGCCGGGGCTGGGGCATAAGGGAGGCGCTGAGAGGACCCCTCGGAGTTCGGGGCTGGGAACCCACAAACCCCAGTAACTCTGTCCCTACCTCGTGGAGGAAGCTTCACAACCCTCACCCAATTTTTGCAAATTATGAAACAAATGAAACAGCAGAATAACTTTGCTTTAACCCTTTTTTACAGGGAAGTGGGACCGGGCGGGGAGGAGGAAGGGTAGAGTTACCTTAGCACAAAAATCCGTGCATCAGAGATGTGGGCATTCCCATTCCACCTGTGGGTGCCCCTTTTTCCACACCCACAGTCGGCAATAGGGGGTCTGACAGCCTCTAATCCTTCCTCTTTCCATGTTTCAGTGCCAACAACTTCGCGATGAAAGGGAAACGCAAGACACTGAATGCCAGTGATGTGCTCTCGGCCATGGAGGAAATGGAGTTTCAGCGCTTCGTTACCCCGTTAAAGGAAGCTCTGGAAGGTAATGACCAGCCAAGTAGATGCTTGTCCTATGTGACCCGCTCACCTGGTCCTATATCTTTCTCAGCTTGCGTTCCTTTAAGCCCAGGAGGCAAGTGTGGGATGTGACTCAGAAACAGGTCAGTTAGCACGGCCTGAGGTCTGTTTTGTCATTCCTGACAGGTTATGTTTCCTCTGTGCCCCAGCTTTCCCAGCTGCACGTTCCCAGTGAAATGAGCTGCTGCAGTCTGCGTGGCTCAGCCCTGCCCCCTAACCCCCTCCTTCCTCCTCACAGCTTACCGGAGGGAGCAGAAAGGCAAAAAGGAAGCCTCGGAGCAGAAGAAGAAGGACAAAGACAGAAAAACAGATTCAGAAGAGCAAGACAAGAGTAGAGATGAGGACAACGATGAAGATGAGGAGAGGCTGGAAGAAGAAGAACAGAATGAAGAGGAGGAAGTGGACAACTGAGGAGACTGGCACCGTGGAAGGTACCACTCTGAAATGCTCTCTAGGTTTATGTGAGGCCTTTTCCTACCGGGCTGAGCAGTCTTAGGCAAAAGAGCCGAGAAGATCAAAAGTGAAATCTGGCTAGAAGCAGCAAAACCAGCGCTTCCCAGACTCAGAGCATCTGAGTAGCAGAGTCCTGTTTTGCTTCATCAGTCTGAAGGCTATGACTTTTTGGCAAGAGGGGTTCTGAACTGATCATTTAATCAGCCAATATGATCTCCTTTACTTGTGTATATGATTAAGCAGTTTTTGATTCCCAGTTCCCTCCCACCCCCACCAAAAAAATAGTAACTTCCATGCCACCTGGGTTCCAGATCACAGGAGGCAGTCAAGGCTCAGGAAAAACTGGGGCTTAGATCATGGTCAGCCTGTTTGTATAGTATTTGGCAATACTGGCTTATTACAGTGATCACAGTGGCTTAGTTTTAGGAAACGGCTAAAAGGCTGTGGAAGAACAATGAAATCTGTGGTCTCTTCACTTGACAGTAACATTAATTTTGGTTTCTACCAACCCACTTGGCTTGGGGCCCTTCTGTATTGCCTGTAGGCATTTGACCTGTTAAGTGGCTGCACTCTGCACATAGGCTTGTTAAGTCCTCAGTAGAGCGTGGAATTAGTCAAGCAACTTTGCCAATGTCTCGCTCTTACAAAACAGATGCTTTAGTCTTCGATGCACCTCACTGGCTGCCACTGCACAACTTCAGAATCTGTTGTCACCTCCTGGAAGGTATAAAACCCCAGGCTTTCTCTTCTTGTAGTCCATCCCCCAGACTTGTGACTACGGCTTTTCGTTCTCCCAATTCATGACACGTTCCAAACTTTATTTCTTCTAGGCACAACTTTCTCCCTCTTCTCCCTCTGCCAGTCCAGAAACTTGGATAACCTAATCTCATATCTTTTATTTCTCTCTTTTCTTTTGTCTTTATTTGTGTGTGTGTGTGTTCTTTTCTTTCTTTTTTTTAATCTCATGTCTTTTAAAAATGGTTTTGTAAACCTCTGTGAAATTTAAAGGAAATCTGATGGTGCTCAGGAATCTAATCCTCTCCCACCCCTGTCTCAGCCATCCCTCCACCCCCCTTTTAACTGCTTCTGAAGTACCTCTGTTGACCTTTCTTAGGTTTGGGGAGACTTTTCTCTCTCTTTCCATTTAGTGCTCCAAGCACTTTTTTGCTTGTCTCTAAGGCAGCTGACAGGTAGTGAAGTGTAGTTTGACACTGTTAATTTGTTAAATTAAAACAGTGAAAAGTTTGTTGATAAATGAGTGAAGAATGTTGAGAAGAGTATAATGCTTTGTACAAATAAAGAACACTCTTGTTAAATGTGATGACTCCTGTTTCATTCTGCTTGTTTGTAGTATGCTTTTGGGGAATACCTACTGATCGTGCCTTACACAGTTTTGGGGCTGTGGACTGGGCCAGACCTTTGTAAATATGGGATGCTTTGTTGCCTTGGATGACCAGCAGGTGCTGCTCGTTCACAGGCCAGGGAGCTGCTCTTCAGCCACCGCAAGAGCTTTCCAGGGCTCTGCTGGACACCCTTTACATCAGTGGTTCCCAACGTGGGGCACACGCCCCACAGGGGGGCAATTTGATTTTTAAGGGGGGCAATTTGAGAATGAGTTATTAACAGTGACTTTTTTGCATTTCTTATGGTTCTAGGGGCCTCATACAGTATATAAATGTATATTGTGACATTTATGCATTTCAGTTCTCTTATTTGTTTTGAAACTTTATTTGCTATTTTTTATATCACTTCATGTTACTATTTTTTTTTTACAATTTCTTAGCAGTACTTCAACTGTCCTTTCGTTCTTTTATTTTTCTTTCATGGATGCCATGTTCTTTGGAAGCTTGTTTAGACCAAGTGAAGGACCTTTTAGGCTTCCTCCACAGGAAAAGGAGTTCACTTTCTGAATAATAAGGATTATATGTCACAGGGGGAGGGCATCAGGATTTTAGAGATGCTTAGGTGGGGCATGGCCAAAAAAAGGTTGGGAAGCACTGCTTTACATAATAGATGCTTAACAGCTCCAAAACCAAAACGTTTATTGAGTGCTGTGTGTCTGGTGTTGTATTACCTAATCTGCATAGCTTTCTCAAATCATGAATTTATAAATAACATTTCACAAAGATACAACCCCAAAAATCATTAGATCCAGTGTATGTGTTTTTTTCCTTCTCCACAGCAGAAATATCATTTATTAATTCCCATGAGCACCACTTGGCTAAGCCCTCAAGTCCCATCTGGACTCCTGTGACTTCCTGTGAGTTCAGTTTCCTGCCTGGTCTCAGCTTCCCCTAGCTTCCCCTGTGTACTGCTTGCCAAGTGGCTCTTCCTAGGACATTGCTATTACAGTCATTTGATGTTTCCTATTAAATCCATACTGAAATGTTACTTCATAGCCTGCTTAAAGAAGGCTCACCTTACCATCTATTCTAATCTGCTTCTACTCTAACAGAGGGCCGCAGTCAAGAATGAATCCCCAAAAGAACCCCACTTCCACATGGCTTTAGTTCTTACCAAACTTTACCTAAGGAAAGTCATGTTTCCGGAGAGTAGGGACTATGACTCAAAACTAGAATTTAAGAACTGGGAAGAATACTTGAGGTAGTCCATCAGTTTTTCTCATCTCTATCATTCCTGTAATGGTATCTGGATTTTGAATATTCCTTACTAGGCTAAGGTAATGTTTCTCTCTCTTTTTTTCCCCCCCAATATATTTATTGATTTCAGAGAGGAAGCGAAAGGGAAAATGATAGAAACATCAATGAGAACCATTGATTGGCTGCCTCCTGCCCCACACTGGGGATCAAGCCCACAATCCCCAGGCATGTACCCAAACTGGGAATTGAAATTTGACCTCCTGGTTCATAGGTCTACCCTCAACCACTGAGCCATGCCAACCGGGCTCTCTCTCTCTCTCTTTTTTTTTAACCATAGCCCTTCATGCCTAGAGATTCTGATCCGAATTTGGAGGATGAGAGGGTTACCATCCTTACCCTTGCAAAATTACTTTTGCAGCCTAATCTATTTTTTATATTTATAGAAATATTGCAGAGTACAGAGAGGTACAATTAAATTGGCCAAACTAGTTTGTATTTCATCCGTTTTTCCACTAAGATTCTTTTTCTGTTCCAGGATCCAAACCAAAATACTACATTGCATTTGGTGAACCAATTTTCTTTATTTTTTTAATCCTCACCTGGGATATGGGCTTTGTTTTGTTTTTAATTGATTTTAGAGAAAGGAAGGGAGAGAGAGAGAAACATTAATGTGAGAGAGACGCATCAATCGGTTGCCTCCCGTACTCACCCCAACCAGGGATTGAACCTGCAACCTGGGTATGTGCCCTGACCGGGAATTGAACCCTCAGTCCTTCCATGCCCAGGATGACTCTCTAACCAACTGAGCCACACTGGCCAGGGCACCAATTTTTTTTTAATTGAAATTCACAGAACATAAAATTAACCATTTTAAAATGAGCAATTCAATGGCATTTAGCACATTTACAATGTTGTGCAACCACTTTTTATCTAGTTCCAAAACATTTTCATAGATCCAAAATAAAATCCCTTACCAATCAAGCAGTTAGTTAACTCCCCATATTTCCCTCTCCCAGCCCTTGGCAACCACTAATCTCTTTCTTTAATGCTCTTCACAGCATTAGCACAATGCCATGTACTCTCCTAGGAGGCACAATAGTTTAGTGGGGGGATTCTTTTGGGTTTTTTTTTACTTTTTTAAAAAATTATACATACTAAAAGATGCAGATAAATTTAGAGGTTGATGAATTTTCACAAACTGAATACATCCATGTAACATACTTAGATCCATAAACAACATGACCAGCACCCTAAAAAAAAGCCCTTTTGGTCTCCCAGTCAATCCTTATCTCCCCAGTAGTAATAGCTATACTGACTTACAACAGTAAAGTCTTCCAGTCAAAAATAAGAGACACATGGGAAAAATAGATTACACCAAACAGCATTTTAAAATTTTCACCCTGTTTGGGCTCCTAGAGGTAGATGGTCCTAATTATTTTTAGTTATCAATAAACTCAGAGATGAAACAGGTGTCATGAAAGAAATGTTGGGCTGGGGGGTCTAAATGAAGGTGGGGGAGCAGTAATTATCCCTGTGAGTTGAGTACGTTTAGCAGGCATTGCAAAGTACGCTGTGTGCGATGGGGCAAATTTTTTAATCTCCCTGGAAATTGTTTTCCCAATCTGTAAAATGAAGATAGTAACTGTTGTCAAATTCAGGTAAGTGAATGTAAAATGTACGGTACTGTTTCTGACTTGAATGCACACAAAAAAACACATTACTTCCTGTCAACTGGATGCAAATGAATCAGGAGGCTTTGCTAAAATAAATTTTTATTCAAGTGTCTAGGTTTGCAAACCTGAAACACAACTAAGCGCAATACCGAGTTTTGCCCTGGGGCACATACCCAGGTTTCCAGTTAACTCTGGTCCAAAAAGGATCTCTCTCTCTCTCTCTCTTCCTCTTCCCCTGCCCCCCAAAAAAAATCAATTAAAAAAAAAAAAAGCTTAAGAGTTTTTCAAGTAAAAAGCACTTTTTTTTTAGAAGAGTCAGTCCTGCATTCTTAGCCTCTGGATTGATCCAAAATGGTAATCTTCCAGGTCTGGTTTATTAACTGAGTTGCTCAGATGGTTATCTATGGAGTTCATGTATATCCAGGCATGGATGCACAAGTGAAAAGTTTTAAGTTCCCAGGCTAGTTAGCAAGAATAGAATCATTTCCTTCTGCCTCAGCCTTCTTGATTTTAAATAATTTAGCAGCTTGACCACACTGATCCCATTTTATTTCTTCACTCTTCCTCATTCCTTTCTACCACCTTCCTTATTTGAACACAAACCAGAACTCTAGTAGCTGGGAATTAAACGATGTCCTATTTCCTTAGCATTAAGCCTCTCTACCTCTTTAGCTTGAAGTATAAAACAGGTTTGGGTTACAGATTATGAGAAACAAAATTTGAGTATAAGTGTAATACAACCGACTGGCATGTTCACGATTCAAAGTTAGCTTTTCTATAATCCCTGATTCACCTCTATAAAAGCATTCCCTTGTTAGGGTATTGGTCCCGACCACCACTTCACCCAAACCCACAAAGCCTCATTGTACTCATCCTAATGCCTAAAATGCCCATGTCATTCAAATCACATCTCCCAAACCATGGCACAGAGTAGATCCTCGGCAACTACGATGGATTAAATTTTCTCTTAAAACTTGGGAGGCAGCCTGGTGCTGAAATAAAAAAAAAACAACTTTGAAATGCTCAGTCCGCAAAAATGAATTTAGCAATTGTGCTGGGCATTACGGTGTTGTTTTAACGTCCTTGACGTCCCATTATTTCAACAAATAATTAACCAGCGCCAAGTAGGCTGTACATCGGGAAGACGAGGACTGCCAAGAGACCCTCGGGGCTGTAACCGCTTCGGAGAAAGGTGCACTCGCCGAGACCGCTGAGCCTCTCCCGCGCCGCCCCGCAGCCTCCCCCGGGCCTAGCCCCGCCCACGCGCTGGTCCGCGCCTCTCACACGCACGTGAGCCTCGAGGCCTAGCCAATCGGGTGTGCCGAAGGGCAGGCGAGCCCGCCCCCCGCCCCCCGCCCCCCGCCCCCCGCCGGGGCTGAAGCTGGTCTGCGCTCCAGCCTAGAGCCCCCAGGGGGTGTGGCGTGCAGGCTGGCGGGGCGGGGTGTGAGCTGGACGCCGCTTCCGGGAAGCGGCCCGCCCCTCGAGTACCGGGAGAGACCTGATTGCGTGCGAGGGAGCGGTGGCGGGAGCGTAGACTCGCAGCTCTGAGCAGGTAAGGTAAGCGGGGGCCGGACTCGGGGAGATGGCGGACTTGGAGGCGGGGGCTGTGGCACCGCGTCCCCAGACCCAGATGGTGCTGTGTGCCCGAAGCGCTGGCAGTGCAGCCGGGGATCCGTCCTTTGGGGCCGGTGTTTGGGCTCTTAGAGGTAGATTGCCCTGCTGCAGCCGGGCTAGGGGTCTCCGTGGGGCCATAGTCCTTGAGGGCACGTGTCCAGCCCTTGGGGTTCACTCCCTTAGACACCGCTGCAGCAGCCTCTGGAAGTGCAGAGCGCGAGGTACATCGCCGATGCGGGAGGATGGTGGATGTGTATCAGCCGTTTTGTGCTAGGCTTGTACGTCCGTGCCTTGGCCCATTGAGTCTTTACAACAGCCCATTGAGGGCGATTCAAGTCCTCATTTACCAGACGAGGCAACTTAAGTCACACAGCTGGAGAGTGACAGCTGGAACAGACTCCAAAATCCACACACTTTATTATCAGGCTGCCAGCTGCATCCAGGTCCAGAGTCACCGGTCTGCTTCCCTCTCCCACCCCCTTCACCCAGAGTTCTCCACAGCCCAACTCTGCTGTGGGCTTTGAAATCTGTACTTAAAGTGTCAAGGGGTAATTAATAAGTGGGCATTGAAAACTGGGCTGCTGGAGACCTGAATTCTAGCCCTAAATTTGCCACTGACCCCCTGCATGATTTCGGGCCTGTGTCTGTCCTTCCTTGAACCCAGTTTCACCATCATTTCGATGATGTAATCAACAAGCTTTAAGGATCCTCTTAGCCAAGATGTCTTAGGAGTCTGTGGACCTGGCTAATTCTCCTCATAGCTCCAAATGGCCAAGCCCAGAGGAAACTGGGCTCTTCAAAGCCTCTAGGTCAAGGCCCAGGTCTCATTCTTCTCTTTAATTCCTGTGTGTAGCACTGGGACAGGCCTAGAGTAGATATTCAGGAAATGTGAGCTGAATAAACAAGTCGGTCCCTTGTCAGAACTGCCTAACAGCTGCTGTCCTGGGCCCCTCAGGGGCTTTGGATTTTTCAGCCCTGGCCACCTTCTACCTAGCTGGCCCTCCTGACCGCCTCCTCCCCAGCTGGTGGCAGAGCCTGCTAGAGCTGGCAGTAGCTCCCAGGCCTCTGTGCCAAGATCATAACCTCTGGAATCCTCAGCCAAGCACAACATGGGGGGCAGCTCTTTCTCAGTCCCTCCTGGTAGCAGCTTCTCAGGGCCCAGCTTAACTGATTCCCAGGTTGGGAAAGTTGCCTTCTAAGAAAGGAGATACCTTCACAACCAGTTTGAAAAGCTACTTAATTCCTCAATGTGCCCTCTTCCCTGAAGCCATCCTTGACTCCCAGAGCACACAGATCCCTCTCACAGCACCTGGTCCACCTCTCTGGTGTAGCATCTGTGTGGTGATTATTTCTCCTCCCCCCGCCCCCCCCCCCATACACTGCTGGAAGGCAGCGATCCCACCCCCACCCCCACCTGGGACGTCTTGGGAGACCTTGGAGCCCACACAGGTTTGAATGAAAGTTCTCCCTTCTGGGTGTGTGCAGAAGGCACAGATGTGATGGCACGCCTGGAGATCTAGTTCCAGATCAGTTCTGTTCCTAATATAAAAGTAGCTCCGTGTTTACTGTGAGACTAAGCACATACCTTGTTCACTATCTCTCATCTCTGCAGCTTTGCCAGTTTGATTAACTCCCATTTTATAGGATCTGAAAGGCTAGCAACCTTCCAGAGTCACACATTGAGCACAGACCAGACCTGGGGCTCTTGGACCCTGAAATGTAGATTTTTTTTTCTGGACCACCCTATACTGCCTTCCAGTTAGAGCTAACCTGTTCGAATGTGGCTGAGCATAGGTGCTGGGTCGGATGGTGACTTGCTCTCGACTTGAGTGAGGTGTGACAGGATTTAAGCAGTGACTTGCAAGCTCCCTTGATTCGAGAGAAGTGCCCTCCCAAGTGTATGAAAATCTCCCCAAACCTCCACCTGGCTTTTGCTCTGCAAACAGAGATGTAACTCTGTTGCCCAGGGGTGTTTTTCTACCCCTCAGGTATTGATTCAGCACCTGTTGTGACAGAATGACCATGTGTGGGGCAGGGTATGGCACTGGACTAGAAGCCAGGAGATCCCGTGGTCAAGCCCAGCTCTGTACCTGACTCTCTGTGTGATGTCAGACAGGTCCTGTTGCCTCTCTGCATGCAATTTCCACATCAGAATATAAGCGGTAAACAAGATTGGTGATTTTCAACTTAATTTCTTTATTATTGATAACCATTTCGCAAATCAAATCTCTCTGAACCCTACAATTAAAATACAACAACACACAGATATTAAAGCGGAACTGCCCTAGGGAGGCCTCTCCCTCGCCACTCTCACCCTCCCTTGTCCCCCACCTGCAAAGCTCCTAGGCAGCCCTGCCCTGTGGCTTCTGATAAACAGAAGGCATTCATTTGCTCCCTCAGCCTTCTAAAGTAGAAGCGAGAATGAAGCCAGTGGAATGCAGCTTTGGATTCCAGAAGCTGGGAGCCGGCCACAAAGGTTGCTGCTTTCTGAGACGTGTGTAGACCCAGCTTCAAAATCTGATTTGACTCCAGAATGACATTGAGCAAGTTACTTAACCTCTCGGAGCCTCCATTCCCTTATCTCTAAAAGGACAATTCTTGTTTCCTTGTTTTCTCAGCTCTCCAGCCACCAAAGCAAAGCAAAGATAGTCGAGGCAGAGAGGTGCCCGCTGAATCAAGTGTTTACCAGGACTAGTAGATAAAACCCAGCACTCATTGTCTAGAACAAATTCAAATTCTGGCTGTTACTAACAAGCTGTGTAGTCTTGGGCAAGTGACAACCTCTCTAAGCTAGGCTAATCCCTGGAAGACTTGGGAGCAAAATCTTTTTTTTTTTAATATGTTTTAATGATTATATAGCGAGGGGGAGGGGGAAAAGGAGATAGAAACAGCAATGAGAGAGAATCATTGATAGGCTGCCTCCTGCACGCCCCCCACTGGGGATCAAGCCCACAACCTGGACATGTAACCTGACTGGGAATCAAACCTTTGACTTCTTGGTACACAGGACGACACTCAACCAACTGAGCCAGAGCAAAATCTTGCACAAAGTGGGCACTCGGGACTTTGTAACTGCTGAATGCTTGCTCATTTGGGAGTTGGGACATTTTGGGGAGGCCTGGCTTGCTCTTGTGTCAGGTGATATGGCTGGCTCAAGGGTGGGGTGGTAGGGTGGGGCCCTGTGTGGCTCCTGATAACCCCAACCCTGACTGGAAGGCGGGTCAGATAAAAAGAAGCCTGGGAGACTGAGGAGAAAGGCATCATCAGCGTACTAAAGGATTCCCCAGGCCAGGGGAATGTGTAACCTCCGATAAGTCCCTGCCTTTCTCTGAGCCTGGAGATCCCATTCACACAAGGAGAGATGAGTGGCTTTTGAGTGTTCCCCAGGCACCTTGTCTAAGGTGGAGTGGAAGTACATTACCACCAATCTGTAAAGGTGTCTTCAGGCTGACCAACAGCAGGCAAGTTCATTGACTATAACAGAATTTATTATGGGGTCATTTACTTATTGTAAGTTTGGGTCAGGGCAGAAGAGACAACCCATCCGACTCTGCAGCTTATTAGCTAGACTAATAAATCTTTTTTTAAAAAAATATATTTTATTGCCAAAACCGGTTTGGCTCAGTGGATAGAGCGTCGGCCTGTGGACTGAAAGGTCCCAGGTTCGATTCCAGTCAAGGGCATGTACCTTGATTGCGGGCACATCCCCGGTAGGGGGTGTGCAGGAGGCAGCTGGTCGATGATTCTCTCTCATGGATGTTTCTAACTCTCTATCCCTCTCCCTTCCTCTCTGTAAAAAATCAATAAAATATATTTAATATATATATATATATATACATATATATATATATATATATATATATATATATATATATATATATATTTTATTGATTTTTTACAGAGAGGAAGGGAGAGGGATAGGAAGCTAGAAACATCGATGAGAGAGAAACATCGACCAGCTGCCTCCTGCACACCCCCTACCGGGGATGTGCCCGCAACCAAGGTACATGCCCTTGACCGGAATTGAACCTGGGACCTTTCAGTCCGCAGGCTCTATCCACTGAGCCAAACCGGTTTTGGCAAGACTAATAAATCTTTTGTAGTATAGCTGAACTACTAATGATTGATAAGACTAAGGGGCAAAGAATGCAATGAGCCTGGTCTTACGATGGCTAATTACTTAGAATTAATGCCAACACCTAGTTTGATATTTATCTTGTTTGCTGTGCCATTCTGGTCACTTACTGATAGGAATCTATGGTTACACTATGTGAACTTATAGGACACAGCTAATCATTAACTGTGAGGCTTTGGTGCTGGCTGAGACTAGTTAGGTCAGAGATCTCGGCATGGAAAAACAAAAGTAGGGATGCAAAGATGGAGTCACTTTTATTCACATCGACATCTGTACACACCTCCAAAAGGAAGTGTCTAAATCGGAGCTCTCCACCTCCTCTCCAAGGTCTGCTCCCCATTACCCTCTTCCTGCCTTGTCCCTGTCTCCATTGCCCTCCAGGTCAGGAAAGCATCCGCCCCAAGAGACTGCCTCTTGGCCGCCTTATGATGCTTCCTTCTCCACCCCTCTGGCTCCACATCCTCTGTGCTCTTCCCCTCCCCTCCATACACACGTGGTTCCATTCATTGATTCCTTAGGTCCTAAGAATAGTCCTTAGCCATCCCTCCTTCCCTACCTTTACTCCTTTCTTCTCTTCCTGAGGGAATATTCTCCCCTTTTCCTCTAACTAGCTGAACCCACTCATCCTGCAAAACCAGTTCAAGTCCTCATCTTCTTTCAACAAGCTTCTTCTGACCTCCAACCTCACACTGGAACACATAGTTCTTTTAGGGAGGTTCCACCTCTCCGAGATGCACTCAATCAGCCCTACCTCCCAGGACTGTAGTGCCAACTTAATGAGAAATCATGTGTGCAAGTGCCCAGTGTGGCCTGGCACACAATAGGTGCTCAAGAAACAAACGACACTGCCCCAGCTTCCTTCTATCTTACATCCTTTATTTAGCATTTAGGATATAATGTCTGGTATTTCATGTAATATTTACTATGTGGCAGAGGGTGTGGGGAAGACAAAAAAATGAACTCACTATAAACCTGCAGAAGATCTGTCTACTGGGACAAGTTAAGAAATAGTCACAAAGACCTGTTATATAAGAGAGAGTGTGACCTGGGCAAGAAGAGAGGCTTTAGTGGGAGAGGGAGGAAGGAGTGCCTCGTGGACAGCCAGGTAGGATTTGGGGCTGGAGGAGTGGCGAGAGCACAGGCCTTCCAGATAAAGGGAACAGGGTGAGCAGAGCCGGAAGCTAGCCAAGTGTGGCTTGTGCTTGTGGAGTAGCAGGAAGTTTGAGGGCTAGAAAAGACGACGTCAATGGCCACTCTACAGGGTGTGTGTGTGTGTGTGTGTGTGTGTGTGTGTGTGTGTGTGTGTGTATGTGTGTTGGGGACTGCTGTTTAATCCTCTTAGTGTGTGTCTTGCTTGACAAGTCCACGTACGAAGGGTAGAATTACAGGGAGTTTTTTACTTCGGTTTATCTAAAATTTCTGCCAAGTACATGGACATTTTTCATGGAATAAACAAAGTATAAATGTTGGCTAGATCAGTGTTCCTCATACTAATTTCCATCCAGCCCAGATTGATTTTTTTTTGATAAAATAAAAATGAATTTCTAGAAAAATATTGTTTAAAAAGAGAGGCCAAATAAGTATGAGCCCAAATTTTATATTATTGGGTTCAAATTGCTATGAAAATTTCTTAAGGCCTACTTTCCTTTCTCTACTTATCTTATAGACCAGCAAGGACTGGTGAACCACACGCAGAGGAACACTGAGGTAGACAGCAGGAGATGCAGGAATCCAGAAGAGCTTGGGGGTATATGACCACCTCCTGGGGACAGGGACCATGTCTCACATTCCACATTCCTCCTGTTGCCCCCACAGAGCTGAACACCCAGAAGATACCCCAGGAGCCCTCAGTTCCAACCAGCTGGCTACCCTGTACCCTGACTGCTCACCATGCAGCCTCAGTCTGTTCTCCACAGCGGCTACTTCCACCCACTGCTTCGGACCTGGCAGGCAGCCGCCACCACGTTCAGTGCCTCCAACCTCATCTACCCCATCTTTGTCACGTGAGTCCCCAGAATGAGCCGGGTGTCTGATCCGCAGGGTGTGGGTGGGTGGGTATGTCTGTGACCAGAGCAAGCATCTGTTTGTGGGTGATAAAGTGAGCTTGTCAGCTTGGAGCTCAAGGTATGGGTTAAGGACTGCAGCTGTCTTAGAATGAAACAAACCTTGAGAAGAATTCAATCTTCCTATATGGAAAATAAGAAATAACTCTTACCTGCCATCCTGAGCTTTTGCTGTATGACAGAAGCTGAGAAATATTCTGTAGATTGTAAAGTGCTATGTACATGTAAGAGGTGGTAGTCAGGATTATTAATAACTAGAGGCCTGGTGCATGGCATTCATGCACGGGGGAGGGCGGGGAGGTCCCTCAGCCTGGCCTGCACCCTTTCGCAGTCCGGAAGCCCTCGGGGAATGTCCTGGCTCATGTGAGGAGCAGACCTAAGCTAGCAGTTGAACATCCTTAGTGCTGCCTTCTGGCTGAGCTGCACTCCTCCTATGGGAGCGCACTGACCTGCGTTGAGCGTCTGCCCCCTGGTGGTCAGTGCGCATCATAGTGACCAGTCGTTCCGCTGTTCGGTCGATTTGCATGTTACCCTTTTATTATATAGGATAGCAACAGCTGACATTTATTGAGGACTCACTGTGTACCAGGTACTATGCTAAGCATCTACATCTGTTATCTTTCAGTCCTGACAGCATCCGTATAAGGAAGGTATGAATATTATCCCCTAGATCAAGGGTGGGGAATATCCAGCCTACGGGCCTATAAGGCCCACGAAATCATTTGATCTGGCTCTGCCAAGGCATTAGGGGTGAGCTAATTAAATGTCTAACCAAATATAGCAGACTAATTTTTAAGTTGATAATTTTTTATGGCCTGCAAGTGATGTTATAAATACCCAAATGGCCCTTGGCAGAAAAAAAGGTTCCCACTCCCACCCTAGATTGTTTTCTCCATGAGGGCAGGGATTTTTGTCTGTTTTGTTCACTGTTATACTGCCAGAGCCTAGACCAGTACCTGGCACATAATAAGTGCTCAATAAATATTTGTTGTATGAGTGAATGAATGAATGAATGAATGAATCCACCCAGGATATAAAAAAAAGGGCCTGAGGCTCAAAGAGATGGTACAACTTGTCCAGAGTCACCCAGTCAGTACTAGTAAGTGATTGTGATAGTAGGTGAGGACCTTCTGACTTCAGAGTCCAAGTTCTTAACCACTTGAGTGCTTCCTATGATTGCTCGTCTTTTAGTGAGGTTGCTCTTACTGTCACTATTATTCTTGTTGTTCCTATTATTATTTCAGGCCCTGGGCTTGGCCAGGCAGGGGAACCAGACACTGGACCCTATCCTCCTCCCAACATCTCCACTTCCATATTCCTTCCCGGCTCCCCAACCATCCCCCCTAGTCACCCCTTCACCACTGGCCCTTTCCACAACTACCAATCCATAGCCCACCCCCACTCTTGCAGGGATGTTCCTGATGATGTACAGCCTATTGCCAGCCTTCCGGGAGTGGCCAGGTAGGAGACATGGTGGGGAGGGCAGGGGGATGATGGAGGGAGAGATTGTACAGGTGGAGGTGCCAGGAAGCAGAAGCAGACCCAGGGGGTAGAAGATCCGGAGAGTCTAACTTCAGCTCAGTAGAGAGAAGGGTTTTGTCAGGGTCAAAGTTGTTCCACAACAGAAGAGGCAGCCTTGTAAAGTAATGGGCCACCCATCACCAGAGGCATCATAGCAGAGTCTTGGAGAGGAGAGCTTAACTTCAAATGGGAGTTCAATAAAAGAACCTTGGAGGGGCCTTTTGCAGCTGAATCCCTTAGTCTTCCACTTGGTGCCTCAGCTTACCCATCTGTTCGTTGGGTACGTTCCTGCCCCCTCCCCCTATACTATGGGGCTTGAGCCCTCCTGGTACCAAGTGCCACTTGGCTCTTAATAGAGGCACAGTGTGGCAGGGTGGGGAGGACCCTTGCCAGGGGCCTGCCTCACTGCAGCCCCTCCTCGCAGGTATGGTGTGAACCGGCTAGAAGAGATGCTGAGGCCCCTGGTGGAAGAGGGCCTGCGCTGCGTCCTGGTCTTTGGTGTCCCCAGTAGAGTTCCCAAGGTGAGGAGTCGGGGGAGGTAGTAGAGGGGAGGTGAAGGGGAGGTTGGGTGAAGGTGAGCTGAGGTTCCACACTGACCACACCCTCACTTAGGCCTTGTGCTGGCCCTGGGGCCACAGGCGAATGGACATGGCCCCTGTTACTAAGACAGCACCCATGTAAGGTCAAGAAGCTAAGTAGGACTAGGACACCCTGACTGGGCAAGTCAAGTCCCCTCTGCAAAACGGGGAGAGTCCTCACTGTGCCTCCTCGCCCAGAGGCCGAGACGGTGACAAAAGGAGAGGGTGGGGACTGCACTCTGTGAGGGCCATTGTGCCTCCCAGAGGCTTCGTGTGACAGCCACGCTGCTTTGTCCTTTCCCTGTCACTAGGATGAGCGGGGCTCTGCAGCGGACGCTGAGGACTCCCCGGCCGTCGAGGCAATCCGTCTGTTGCGCAAGACCTTCCCCAGCCTGCTGGTGGCCTGCGACGTCTGCCTGTGCCCCTACACCTCCCATGGTCACTGTGGTGAGTTCCCTCCCTCCCTCCACCAGCCCTGCTGCCACCTGCACTCCCCCTGCCCGGTTCTCCCCACAGTGGGAGAGGCCAGGTGCTCCCTAAAATCCAGCTGTCTGACGTGCAGGGCTTCTGAGCGAGAATGGGGCTTTCCGGGCCAAGGAGAGCCGCCAGCGGCTGGCAGAGGTGGCTCTGGCCTATGCCAAGGCAGGTGAGTAAGCCACCAGCAGGGAGGAGAACCTCTGGGTCGGGGAGGTGGCAGAGTAGACAGGAGGGTCCCAGAGTTCTGAAGGCCATCCTCTGTCCCTCAGGATGTCAGGTGGTAGCCCCGTCGGACATGATGGATGGACGCGTGGAAGCCATCAAGGAGGCTCTGATGGCACATGGATTTGGCAACAGGGTAGGGGCAGGGAGGTGGGGGGAGGGGTGTGGGGAGGTGAGGAGAGAGCCCTGCCCCCACATCGGCCAAGAATCACGGAACTGAAGACACACTGGACAAGGTCTTTGGGATTGCCTCAACCTCTGCTCCTGAGATAGGGAAATCAGGGCCCAGAGCTCCAGTGGGACTAGATAGAACACAGGCACTCTACCTCCCAGCCTAGTCCCTTTCCTGCACATGACCCTGGGTCATCTGGAAAGGGCTGACTGAGCTCAGTCCCCACGTTCTCTCCACAGGTATCAGTGATGAGCTATAGTGCCAAATTTGCTTCCTGTTTCTATGGACCTTTCCGGTGAGTGGGGATGGGCTAGAGGGTCTGCTGTTGAAGCCCTGACCCGTTAGCTCAAAGCTGGAGCCCTCCCTGATGTTTCTGCTTCCCAGGGACGCGGCTCAGTCAAGCCCAGCGTTTGGAGACCGCCGCTGCTACCAGCTGCCACCGGGAGCACGAGGCCTGGCGCTCCGAGCAGTGGTGAGTGACCAGAGCCTGAGCCCCAGCTAGCCTGCCCCCCTCTCCCCTCGCATCCCAGGCACTGCCCACACCCTGCCTCATCCCTTAGGACCGGGATGTCCGGGAAGGAGCCGACATGGTCATGGTGAAGCCGGGAATGCCCTACCTGGATATTGTGCGCGAGGTGAAGAACAAGGTGAGCACAGAGCAGAGACAAGGGGGGCTCAGGGACATGAGAGAGTGTGTCCATGGGCTCTGGGACCTTAGATTGACGGACTGCAGAATCTCAGAGTTGGAAGCAATCTGCCTCTGAACAGGAATCCTCCCCTCCCTGCCCCTGCTCTAACAGTTTAAGAATGGGTCCGCAGCAGTGCCTGAGGCCTTGGGGCTCAAGATGGTCAAAGGTTGGGCAGGGAACAAGGGACACTCCCAGGGGTACACCCACCATCCACTTCTGCCTACTGCTGCTTCTCTGCAGCACCCAGAGCTCCCTCTCGCCGTGTACCACGTTTCTGGAGAGTTTGCTATGCTGTGGCACGGAGCCCAGGCTGGAGCGTTTGATCTCAAGGCCGCTGTTCTAGAGGTCATGACTGCCTTCCGCAGAGCTGGTAAGCTGGCAGGGCCGGGGTTTTTGACCTGTGACACACAGACTAATAGGCAGTTTGCCCAGAAATGGAAATGAAGTCCTGAAACAGCCTGGAGTGTTAGACCCAGAGGTAACAGTGATCTAAACAGACACAGCCTGAGAGGAAAAGACATGACTATAGAACAGAACATGGAACCGTGAAGAAAGCAGAGCTCTCTATTATTTTTGGTTGGGAGACCTTGGCCTAGCCACTTCTCTGAACCTCAGTGCCCTGTCTATAGTAGAGATAAGATACCTGGTAGGTGGCTGTCATGTGGGTTAAGTGAGATGATCGGTGTAATTGGCGTGTGTTCACTCCATAAATGGGAGCTGGTTTGATTGGTATGGCACCCAGTGTGGGAAGGGAACTTACAGCTTACCTGCTTCCACACTGTGCATTTTATTCACTGGCAGATTAAGGTCCAGAAAGAGAGAATGACTTGTCCACAGTCACACAATATAGAGAGCTAGAATTGCCTAGCACTGGGCTCAGTCTTACGTTGTGAAACCCACTTAACTGTGACTCTTCATAGTAGCCTTCTTCCCCGCTGGCCCTCATTTCCCAGAAGGTATGCCCAGAGCTGATGCCCCACCCCTCCCCTGTTCCCTGTTTCTCTCCCACAAAGGTGCCGACATCATCATCACCTACTACACACCTCAGCTATTGCAGTGGCTGAAGGCTTGATGGAGAGAGTGTGCACGACCCAAGAACTAGAACTTTACAGAGGCCCCGGGGCCTTGGAGAAGTGAAAACCAAAGTAAACGCTGCTTTTAGAACTGTGCCCTTGTGCCCTTTTCCTGCCAAATCTTACCACTGTCAGCCACGTCGTCCTGGGCTCCGCCAAGCTTCTCCACCCTCCCGTGTCAGCCCTGAGGCCACCGCTGCCGCTCTAGCTCCTTCCTCTGGTGTTGCCTCCGTTTGAAAGCTCTCACGGGCACAGGTTTGTGGGGCCGGGGAGAGGAGTTTGGAGCACTAGGGGAAGAGGAAGACAGTTGGATCGTGGATCCTCAGAAGCTGTGGAAAGCCCACGGCCTCTGGCAGCATGCCACATCTGCTGGACATAGGGCCCGAGGCCTAGATTGACATTCCTGAGTTCAAAGTTGAAACTTGCTGCGATTCCCACACAGACCAGTGGTTGCCAGGCTGCCTGCGATCTGCTGTACTCTGAGCCATAAACCCCAGACAAGAATTACTCATTAACGAGCAGAAACATTGCCAGGGGATCAAAATTCAGAAGCAAAGACAAAGTTCCTGATGGTTGGAGATGCCACCATCGAAAAGGCTTTTTTATTAAAGAGATATTTTTTGAGAGTGTGTTTTCTGTGCCCAGGCACCCTGCTGGGTACTGAGGATCTAGCCAGACAGCCCTCAGCTTGTCTCTCTGCGTGGAAACTACACCAAGAGAATGGGAGAGACAGGCCACAAGAAAACAGACAAATAAAGCAGTTACAAATTCTAATAAGTGCTTGGAAGAAAATAAAGGGTCTGAGACAGAGAATAACAGATGGGGGAGGGGGACCTCCCTGAGGTCAAGGGAAAAGGAAGGGTCCTTACCGAGCCAAGGGAAGCGCACCAGAAGCCGTGAGGATAACACCAAGTGTGCCAAGACCCTGCCGTGAGGAGCTTGGCAGCACTGCTGGGAGCTGGGAACTGGGCGCTGAGAAGGGTGGGTGACAGGGCTAGAGGTTAGAAAGGTGGATCCTGTACCTTTTAGGAAGCTTGGGATGTATTTTGCATCTGATACAAAGACAACTAAAGCATCTTAACCTATTAAGTATGGTCCAATTTCCCACATTCTGCTGCTATGGGAAAAATGGAAGGGTGTGAGAAAAAGCCTTGTTAGGCTACTGCAAACCCCTGGGAGCAACGGTGGTGACCTGGCCCACAGTGATAGTGGAGAGGGGAGGAAGCAAATGTATTCAGGATACGTTTTAAAGATGAGCATGAAGACCTTTCTGTCACTAAAAAAAAAAGGGGGGGGGGTTGGGCCCCTAACCGGTTTTGCTCAGTGGATAGGGCGTCAGCCTGCGGACTGAAGGGTCCCAGGTTCAATTCCGGTCAAGGGCATGTACCTTGGTTTCGGGCACATCCCCAGTGGGGGGTGTGCAGGAGGCAGCTGATCGATGTTTCTGATTATCTATCCCTCTCCCTTCCTCTTTGTAAAAAAATCAATAGAGCATTAAAAAAAAAACAAAACGGGGTGGGTGCAGTTAAGTTACTGCAGAGGACTCTGTCCTCAGCAAATTGTCTTGAGTTAAATAAGTTTCCAGCTCAAAGCAATTCCTTCCTGGTGCGGACAGGGGATCCAGACCGGAGGGGAGCTTTGCCTTGCCCAAGCCCACATGGCACTCAGTAAGCCTCTCTGGGACCCAAAGCCCCTCTTCCCAAGTCAGCCGCGCCCCTCCCAGGAGAGTCCCAACCCGAGGAAGACGGAGGGGCCGGGAGAGGGAGAGGGGGGGGCGGAGAGCGCGTAGAGGGAGGAAAAGAGACGGACGGTGCGGGAGGGGCACGCAGAGGCACAGAGGGTGCAAGGTGACGGTGAGACGCGGGCTGGGGGCGACAGGGCTTAAAATGGGGATCCGAGAGGGTGTGCGGGTCTCTCCTAGGGGCGGAGAAGGAACCTAGGAGCACGGTGGGGGCGGGGGGGTGGGGGCAGGAAGGGGCGGGGCCGAGGAGAGGCGGCCGAGCGCCCGGCCGAGCTTCCGCGCCTCCCTCGCCGCAGGGGCTGCGGTTTCCCTCCGGACCCCCTCCCTCAGGAGCAGGTGAGTGAGTCCTGCGCCCCGGGGACGCGCCCTCCGCGCTGGAGCTGAGAAGGGGCCCCGGATTCCGCCGCGGGCACGGCCTGCGTCCCTAAGGCCCTCCCGCCCGGGTCACGCTGCGGCCGGCAGCCTGGAGGCTCCGCTCTAACGGCTGGCATACCTGTAATTTGCCAACACCGAGCCCGAGAGTTGGGAGGAAGGTGAGCAGTTAGGTCATGCCTGCAGCCGAGTCCCCAGCTCCGGCTTCCAGAAATGCAAAACGCTGTGGGTCGGGAGCCAGAGCCTTTGTCCCTGCGTGAGTTCCGCCCCTCGCTGGGCCTTCATCTCCCTACCCGCAAAGCGAGGAGGGTTTTCCGATGGGTCTCCGAGTTCCAAACAGACTTAAATCCATTTCCTGGACCAGCTTCCTCTAAGACCTGCCCCAGATTCACCAGCCACGTCCCTATCTCGGCAAACACGTGGCTGCACTCTGAATTCTGGACCCTCAGATTCCTGCAGGAAGCCCGAATCAGCTCTGGGGAAAGAAGCTGCATCCAGCCTGTGGACGACAGGCGGAGGAGTTTGTTTCCTGTGCATTGAGGCAGTAGTTCTTTCACTCCTGTCCACCCAGGCAGATGTTATTAGCCCCATTGAAGATGAAGCTGGGCCCAGCCGGTGTGGCCCAGTGGTTGAGCATCATCCTCTGAACCTGGAGGTCACAGGGCACATGCCCGCATTGCTGGCTCAGCCCCCAGTAGGGGCCATGCAGGAGGCAGCCCATTGATGTTTCTCTCATTGATGTTTCTTTCCCTCTCCCTTCCTCTCTCTGAAATAAATGAAAACATATATTTTTTAAAAAGACGAAGGTGGGGCTCAGAGAGGCTTAAAGGCAGGTAGGACCAGACAGCTCTGGTCTGCTTTTTGTCCTATGTTATACAGGTTTGCCAAAAAGTTGTTGTTGTTTTTTTAATTCAATATGTCTAAGCAGTGGAAGGAAGCACTGGCCAAAGAGTCTGGAGGTTTGTATTCTAGTCCTGGCTATGCTGCTGACTCACTGGGATCTTAGGTAAATATCTGCCCCTCTCTGGCTCAGTCTTCCCTGCTGAACAGCCAAGGGTTTGGTCAGATGGTCTGCAAGGACCCTTCTGTCTTTGGAATTGCTAACAATAGGAATAGCAATCATAATTGTTTCCTTATCTTGACCTACAAAGCCCTGCCTGAGCTGGCCCCAAGCACCAGACTCCTTGCCCTGCCTCAGGACCTTTGCACTTGCTGTTTTCAGTGCCAGGAACACTTCACCACCTCTCTTACCTGCATAGTCATTCTTCAGATCCCCACTGAAACTTCACTTGCCTAGGTTCCCTGACAAAGACCAGATAAGGTCCTTGGGTTTATAACTTCGTGGTTCATGCTGCATTCATTAAGCCTAAGTGTTTGTGTAGTTCTTTGTCTAATATCTGTATCCCCTATTATTTAATGCTATAAATGCCATGAGATCCGGAACCCTGTCCTGTTCCCAGCATCTAGCACGTAATCAGTGTTCAGAAATTTGTTGTGCAATGATCAGATAATCTCATTTAGTCCAATAATCTTGTGAGGTTGGGTCCCTGTGTTCTTACCCATGAGGAGACAGGCCTTCAAAGAGTGATACTCCCAGGGCCACACACTGAGCTGGCAGCACCAGAATTTGAATCCAGTCTAAAACCTGAACTCCCACTTTACTTGCCATCTCATTCCAGGATCTTCTGCTGTGAAGACATTACCCAAGTACCAGAAGTTCTGACCCACGAAGCCTAGAAAGAGACAACCATTAGGTTGTGGAAGTGTGTGGTCCAACTCCGTTTCCCCTTGGCCCTTGGAACTTAAGGTGGATCTGGAGTAGACTGGGCCCCTCCTGCAGACCCATGACTCACCAGCTACAGTTACGACTGCTGACGTGGGACGTGAAGGACACACTGCTCAGGCTCCGCCGGCCCGTGGGGGAGCAATATGCCTCCAGCGCTCGGGCCCATGGGCTGAAGGTGGAGGCCCCGGTCCTGGAACAAGCCTTCCGGCAGGTGTTCAGGGCTCAGAGCCACAGCTTCCCCAACTATGGCTTGAGCCAGGGCCTCACCAGCCGCCAGTGGTGGCAGGATGTGGTCCTGCAGACCTTCCACCTGGCGGGTGCTCGGGATGCCCAGGCTGTGGCCCCCATCGCTGACCAGCTGTACAAAGACTTCAGCAGCCCCTGTACCTGGCAGGTGTTGGAGGGAGCTGAGGACACCCTGAGGGGGTGCCGAAAGCGAGGTCTGAGGCTAGCAGTGGTCTCCAACTTTGACCAGCGACTAGAGGGTATCCTGATGGGTCTTGGTTTGCGGGAACATTTTGACTTTGTGCTGACCTCTGGGGCTACTGGCTGGTGCAAGCCAGACCCCCGCATTTTCCAGGAAGCCTTGCGGCTTGCTCACGTAGAGCCAGCAGTGGCGGCCCATATTGGGGACAGTTACCACTATGATTATAAGGGGGCACGGGCTGCAGGCATGCACAGCTTTCTAGTAGTTGGCCCGGGGCCTCTGGACCCTGTGGTCAAAGATTCTGTACCCCAAGAACATATCCTCCCCTCACTGCCCCATCTCCTGCCTGCCCTTAACCGCCTGGAGAACTCATCCACGGGGCTGTGAGTCTGGTGAGAGAAGTGGCTGGGCCCAACAAACATTACAGACAGGAAGTCCTTTCCTTCCCAAGATCTGACCTTTACCCCCTCCCTGCAGACTCTGTAATGCATTCTGACTATAAAGCAGAGAGTGAGGCTTTTAGCCCTGCCCCACTAATCTGCTCCTGGTCTCTGAGATGGTTCATTCATCACACCTGCGTCCCTTTTCCACAAATCTGCCTCACCTCCAACAAGATTCACTAAGGGCCCAACTATCTTCAAAATCAGGCATCTTGAAACTTGGTTTTAGTAGCAAGGGTCCTTTTGTCGTGGGAGATCTTATGTGGAACCCCAATGTGCAAAACAGGAAAAAAGGAGACACTGCGAGGGTGAAGCAAAGGTCCTAGGACCCCTCATTCGGGCCCTGAAGCGTCTACAACTTCCCCCACCTGCAAAGTCTAAGGTCAGAGGAGCTTAATTTGAAAATCAGGGTGCTAAGCTGTGCTTAAGGACATGTCCTCTAAAACCACATAGTTTAATCAGATTTTAGACAACGCCATAACCACAGTCAGGAAAAGAAACTTGACCCCCCCCCCCCCCCCACACACACACACACACACACCTCCTCCATGTGTTAGGTACTCTGCTAGTCCTTGATATGCATATAGAACCCTCAAAGCTACCTAGTGGGCTTAAGTAGTAGGACTTCCATTTGACAAGGGATTCAGAGGTTAAGTAGCCTGCCTGAGGTCACAGCTAGTACATGAGGGAGCCAGGGTTCCAATTTAGGCATGCCTGACTCCAAAGCCCATTCATTGGCTTGACCACTAGTTTGCAAGTAGAAAGGGATCCATGTCACATGAGACATAGTGCAGTAGAAATCCTGGAAGAATAGGGAAGGTGACCTAAAGGATGTCATTCTTAAAGGACACCCCAGTCATGGGTTAAAACAAGGGGTAGGAAATTGCAGGGGACAGGGACCAGAGCCCAAGGTGGCAGGAGTGTACATGTGGGGAGAATTATTGGAAATTGAAGGAGTTTTAAAAATTCCTTGTCTCTTCCTGCCTCTCTTCACACACCTCTCTACTTGGTATTTACTGGACACCTCTATGCCTTGGTCAGTGCCAAACACAGGGGATACCACAGGTGAAAAGCACATAGATGGGCACATGTATGTTATGTTCTAGTGCCAACAGCCAGGGAGGGCTCTGGAGTGGACCCTGAACTGGGACTGGCATTCAGATGGGCAGAAGAATAAGGAATCCCTAGCGGCAGGCCCGTGAACTGTGGACTGAGAGCTGCTATGGGGAGTTAGATTGGTGATTTGGGGAGTGTGGTATAAAGGCCTTCGGGTGCCATCTACAAGAATCTGGCATTGACCTAGGTTTGGAGGCAGGAAAGCTCTTCTCAGACACCTTCCCGAGTGTCGGGCAGTGAGGACAGGGTCATGAGCTGTGCTCTCAAAGCCATAAGGGTCTCAGAAGTCATTGCAGTCATAATCGTTGCCAATAGGTCTGTGGACTGGGTTTGATCCACCCAGTGTTTCAAGTAAATTATTGAGCAAACTTAGTGGGGAGGGCTCTGGCCTCATCTTTGAGCCCAGGAGCCTGACGTTGTAGTTAAGATTGCCTTTGAACTATGTTCCCCAAAGAAACAAAAATGCGAGGACTACTGCTCTAATGTGACCTCCTTAAAGATCAGAAAAAGGCTTGCCCTTGGTCCCAGCAGTGCAGGGCACAGAACCACCTCCAGGCCCTTTAGGGGGTGTATGCTGACCTCAGCCACCTGCTTATAACTGAGAACATGAATGAGGAAGACATCAAATTTCCAGTAAACACACCTCTAAGATTTGAGCTGGCCCTTGGCGGGGGGGGGGGGGGGGGGGGGGGGGGGGGGAGACAGGGTGTTACCCAATTACCAGAAAAAGAACATGGAAGAAAATTGTCAATCTTTTAAAACCTTTAATAATGTACATGTTCTCTAAGGCTGGCCCTCTTACCCCCTCAGCTCTTTCTGACTCAAGGTTCTCAACCCAGATCCCACATTATGTCAGAAGGGGCCATCAGGCAGGGCACTCATCAGCTGCAGCTGGGGGAAAATTAATCCCGGTTACTGCAGTGGGCACAGGCTGGAGGTCAGCCGCCAGGTCCAAGGCAGAGCTGCTGATGGGTGTGTTACAGTCAGGTTACCTGGAGATAGGATTTTCTCAGTCTTCCGAGTGGCCAGGTAGGCCCTGGTTAGGACACAGCCCCCTGGCCAGAGTCCTCTGACCAGGAGCAGCTGGCAGGAGTTCTAGGTCCCTTCCAAGTTGTCCTTGTGTGCTAGAAAAATATTTTCCCTATGTGTCATGTCATGGGAAGCACTGAAAAGCACTCAATTGAGATGAAAGGACTTCAGCCACAGGCTTTTCTGCCAGAAAACCACTTCTACTTGCTCAGAGCTGGGGGCAGGGGGCTGAAAGGCAGTGCTTCTCCACATGCACCCATCCACCCGTCCGTCCGTCCGTCCATCCATTCATCCATCCATCCACCCATTCACTTGCCAAATATTTATTGCACGCTCACCAGGCACCATGCTGGATGCCAGAGATAAAGTGGTGAACAAGACACCCTTAGAGGGTGAATTTGGGAGACTAAGGCCCAGGGAGTGCAGGTTCCGCACAGATACAGCATTTAATGGTTATACCAGATCTGAAATGGCTCCTACCCTCCTAAAGCTGCCCAATGGACATGGGCAACATTTGGGGAAAGGATACTGGGTAGAAATGTGGCGAAAAGGATGGTGGGCAGGCAGATCTAGCCTCCCCTGTGCCAAAGGTCAGTGGACAATGGAAATGGTCTGGTCAGCCACAGCAAAGACTGGGAAGAGGGGCCCAGGGAAGGACGCATGGTGCGTGTGGAGCACCGTGCCCGAGGCTGGATCGTAGAATAGCAGCTCCTGGGCCTGCAAGTCCAGCAGCACGCCCAGCTGTGCCGGGCAGCGCAGCAGCCCCAGGGGCTCATGCTGCCCGTCGTGTGAGAAGCAGAACTCTTGGTCGTAGCGGGAGAAAACCCAGGAGTAGGCATTGTGGCCCAGACGAGAGTCACTGCCAGAACCCTTACGGGGCAGCTGGCCTAAGGCCACGCCCACCTTGTAGGCACAACTGTTCTGCACATTTACCATCCACGCGTGCAGCCCAGACTGGAAGGAGGTGGCGGCCAGGGCATTGGGCCAGTGGTCAAAGCGCTCTGGGCCATCTGCACAGGCCTTGGACTTCTTGGCGTTGAAGGTCAGAGTCCTTCCATCATCTGACAGTTGCAGGAAGGGGCTGACAGTCCTCTCATCGATGCGCACATCCTCTGTGCCTGCCAGAAAGAATCTCAGAGTTGCCCAAGGTCCACCACCCTCAGCCCTACCCTGGTCCTGCCAGGGAGTGAAAGGCTTCCTTATCACTCCCTGGCAGTGTGACCTCAGGCAAGCCATTTACTCTCTCTGAGCCTCCGTTTCCTCATCTGTAAAATGGGGATCAAAATAGAACTTACCACAGGATAGATGTAAGGATCAAATGAGATGACACATGGAAAGTACCCAGCAACAATATGTGCTCAATAAATTGTGGTCATAACAGTAGTTATTACTCTTTGTAAACTCTGATAGAAAGAAGGCCCAGAGAAACAAATTGCCCAAGGTCACACATGAAGTTGGTGGCAGGGACAAAATAAGACCCAGCATGTTGTTTCTACATCTAGCATCTAGCACTGATCATACTGTGTTCCAGTTGGGCAAATCTGCAGCCTCCAGATCAGACTTGTCTTGGGGACACCGTGCCCCTGGAAGCCGGGAAGCATCAGGTATGCAGTTTCCAACAACTAACTCCATGGGACTGCCGGCAAATCAGGTAATATTTGACACCCGACTCTAGAGAATTCTAGTGTGTACTAGCATTTTAAGGAGAACGGGGAACGGGGAACCTCCCCACTGGGAGGTGGGGAGGGTTAAAATTGAGAAAAATGTCAGTTCACTAGTTAACCTAAGTCTGTGAATTGTGCAACTCCCACAACTGGGAGAATGGAAACTTCTCTCTAGCTTGCGGGGAGCCTGCTTTGAGAACCCCCGCACTCAGTGGGAATTTGTGGAGGCAGGAGACCGTGTCGCGTTCACCTCTGTGGCCCCAGCATGCAGCACAAGGTCAGGTCCACAGTCAGCCTGGTCAATGTGAAGTGAGACGAATCCAGGAAGCTCAGTTCTCGCTCCCAGTTGGCCATCAATTATATCTTCTTAAAGAGAAACCAGGTTTCCAAGAAATAACACTGAGCTGTCTCAGTAGGGCAGGGCATGAGGAGGACGTAGTTTACCAGAACAAGATTTATCCTAGACCTAGACCCAACTACAGAGCAGGTCGGTCTGCAAACGGGAAGCGCCTGGCCCAGGTGCCCCGGGCCTTTCCAGAACCTTGGCTGCATTGACAAACCTGCACCCAGTATCACTGGTTGTCTAAGCTACCATCCCGAATGCACCGGTCCCCAGTGTTGGCCACAGCAAACCACAGACAGACAGACAGACGCCCAGTTGCTCCAACAGGTGCTGGGCTCGAGCTTCTCACCTGAGAGGGAGCCGAGAGCTGCCGTTGCCCAGAGTTGGGTCAGAAGTGGGCTCCAAGCACACGTCTCATTAAAGTTTAACTTTTTCGACTCCTGGGGATCCAAAATGCCCTCTGCTTCCTCAGTCCTTGTAAGAAAGAAAACAGATTCAGAAAGGTTCTGGAAATGTATCTGGATCAAATGTATCTGATTGGGGTGCGGGGGATGAAGTGACAGAAAATCCTCTTCCCACAAGGGTGACACCAAGATTGGCAACCAGCCCCAGATAGGAGCTGCCTAAAGGGGGCTGGGGCCAAAGGGAAGGTGGACATTCCCCCTGTGCACCCTCCACTCCCACAAGCCTTAATTATGCAAGGCAGATGATTGACAGGGTGGTAACTACTTGGCGCCAGTGTCATAACTTGGAGTCATTCTGCTCTGTGGACGAAGCTGCTCGTCCAAGGATCTGGTACTGGGCAGAGCCGGGGTTAGGACTTGGGCCCCTTGGACCTCTGTGTGGCAGTCTTCCCCCTCCACCTTCCTGGCCAGAGAAAGTTTCACCTCCCTCCAAAACCAACTGCAGCCGTAATGCTGCCCTCGGTTTGATTAGCTGGTACAGCCAACTCCTCTGCTCTTAAAATGCCAACACCCCTGTGGGGTCACACAGGAAGGGACTATCAGTTATTTCCCCAATCATAAATTATTCACAGCACTTTGCTCCCAATAACTACCTCTCCTCCGCTCATGGCCGGGGACTGGGTTTGGTTGGAGCAGGAATTTGGGAACAAGGAGAATTGCCACTTATTAAGCAGCCAGGCTCTGGGCTTGCTCCTTTCTATACTGAATCTCACGTCGTCTTTGGTATAACCTGGGAGGTACTTGTTACCCACCGGACAGGCGAGAACAGAGAAGACACTCAGCTAAAATGGGTAGCTGATTCAAGTCCTACCTGCAGGCACCGTTCAACATAATCCTTTCCTTGACCAGAAGTGAAGTCTCAAAGGGTATAGAGCAAAGTAGAGATTCACCAAGAGCTTTGCAGCCTTTTGAGCTGGGTTCTGAGAAAGAACTTCCCACTGCCTCTAATCCTGAGGATGGCTCTGAGATCAGGCAGCAGTTCCGAGAGTATACACTCTCTGCCCCAAATCTCCCAGCTCTGCCCATTAATGAAGGAGAGGGGTGGGTGGGGCATGTCTCATGGATGCCTGCTCTTTGCAAGAATGTCACTGACTATCCTGGCTTGGGAAGAACGAGGTGAGCAGAGCCCTAGAAAAGCTGAGAGCAGGCTCTAGTAACAAAGGCTCTTTGTGGTCAGGACAACAGAGGGCCTGATGCCTCTTCTCAAAGCAGTGAGGCTGGGTCTTCAGGGACCCCTAGCCGTCAGGTGGGGAGGAAAGAGGACCAGTGTCTGCATTGCAAAGCCATCATCCCAGGGCAAATCTGAGGACAATTATAGTCACCAGAATCTAGAAAATCAGCTGGTCCATGTGCCTTCTGGTACAGAAGAGAAAATTCGTGGTAGTGAATTGGGGTTCGGACACAGCAGGGCCCTGGCTGGGATGAGAAGGCCTGGTCTGTGCAGCAGGACCTGTTGCCATCACAGGCTGCAGCTGAACCCAGCTGGGGATGTGGATACAAAATTAGATCCAAAAAAGGCATTTCTCAGACAAGTGAGTCCCAGCTAAAGGTGCATGACAACTTTTGAACACAGTGCTTTGAGAGTCCACACCCTCAGTCTAAAGACACAAGGAACGGCAAATAAATCTTGACTTCTACCAATGGGGTTGTCAGTAGTATTTTTTTTTCTAAATATATTTTTATTTATTTCAGAGAGGAAGGTAGAGGGAGAGAGAGAGAGAAATATCAATGATGAGAGAGACTCCTGCACACCCCCTACTGGGGATCAAGCCTATAACCTGGCATATTCCCTTGACTAGAATCGAACCTGGGACCCCCTCAGTCCTCAGGCCGACACTCTATCCATTGAGCCAAACTGGCTAGGGCTGTCAGTAGTATTTTGTTTAAGCAATTCTCAAACAACTCTGTGTGTATTATAGGACCAAACAAATGAATGACTATATTTCTGTTGTTGGGCGCCAAGGTTCTCATTGTGAAAAAAGAAAGATATGAATGTAGAATGGGAGAAATCAAAGGAAAAATGCTGTTGTGTTCCCTTGGAATTAGAGTTTGTAATACAAACTCGTGAATAAAAAGACCACTCTCACTTCCCAGCTCTGTCTGCTGTCTACTGAGAAGGCCTGGAAGCAATGATGCATCGGCAGCAATGCACATCTACTGCCCAGATCTCAGTTTTTAAATACCACTCCCCAACTACAAGGAACCAAGAGTCCCTGGAGAAACAGCTGGTTCCAGGCCTGAGGCAGGAAAAGAACAAGGTGATCCCAGGACATTGTGTTGTGCTGGAACACAAGAAAGTACTTAAAGAATGATGGGGCCAGCCGGCGTGTCTCAGTAGTTGTATCCACCTATAAACCAGGAGGTCATGATTCGATTCCCGGTCAGGGCACATGCCCGGGTTGTGGGCTCGGTCCACAGTGTGGGGCATGCAGTAGGCAGCTGATCAATGGTTCTCTCTTATCATTGATGTTTCTATTTCTCTCTTCCTCTCCGAAATCAATAAAAATATATTTATTTTTTAAAAAAAAGAATAATGGGGACTTGTCAAAGGATCCAGGATCCAGCCCCAAGGAACTAAAACTGGCCAAATCTAGGACAGTTTGAAGATCAAAATTAGTAATAGTAGAAGTAGTATCAGATTATAATGTACTGAATAAAAAAAAGAATTCACAAGTCTATATTTACATTAAATAAATGAATGAACAAACAAGCAAATAAATAAGTGAATAATTCAGGAATTTAGCATCAATGCAGACAAAAATTATGGGATAAAGTTTGAAGGTAAAGAGGCTATTTATACAAAATGCACCTCCTCACATTGCTTATTCATTACAAAAGTAAAGATATAACTTTATAATGAAGAAACCTGGTAGGCACCATTTCATCCATGTGATCAAAATTGATATCCCTGATAATGGGACAAAATGACATCATGTGCCCTCTGATTTGACAGAATGAGAACACATCACTTATGAGATATTCTTGCCAAAAATGCATAACCTGAACCCAATCATGAGGTAACATCAGATGAACTCAAATTGAGGAATGTTCTACAAAACAACTGTCCTAGACTCATTAAAAATGTTTTTCTTTTTTTAAAAACGAAGGAACAATTCTAGATTAAAAGAGAACAGATGGACCAGGAAAAAAAAAACAAACAACAACAACAAACAAAAAGAAACCACTAAACACTGTTAAGAACTTTTTTGGTACAATTGGCTGTAGATTTGGATACAGACTGTACTAATATATTAGATTATAGTATTATACAACATTAAATTTCTGAACTTGATAATTATACTGTGGTTATGTAAGAGAATGTCTTTGTTCTTAGGAGATAAATGTTGAAGACACACTGGCTGGGCTATAATTTTTTTTAAAAAGATACTATGCTAGTACAGAGGAGCAATCATCTTGATAGACAGGAAAAAAGAGACAGTGAGAAAGAGCAAACATGGCAAAATGTTAACACAACTAGTATTTCTAGGCAAAGGTCATTATAATACTTTTTCTAACTTTTCTGAGTTAAAAGTATTCAAAACAAAAAATTTAAAGATCAAACTTTTTTTCAAAAATCACATCAACTTGATATTGCAGACAGACTGACTGTGGTTAGAGGAAGATGATAAAGATAGAGAAAAAAGAGAAGCCTAGCAGAAATGTGGGAAGATTATAGGAGGAAAAAAGTAGGAACAAGCCAAATACACATTAAAAGGAGACAGAAACCTGGCTGGTATTGCTCAGTGGTTGAGTGTCAACCTATGAACCAGGAGGTTACAGTTTGATTCCCAGTCTCGACCCCAGTGTGGGGCATGCAGGAGGCAGCTGATCAATGATTCTCTCTCATCATTGACATTTCTATCTCTCCATCTCTTTCCCTCTCTCTGAAAATATACTTAATAAAAATGTATATTTTAAAAAAATAAAAGGAGACAGTAAGATGAATGTGATGCATCCATACTGTGGAATACTTCACAGACTTTCCAAAAAGATTCCAAATTAGCCTGATAAATTATAGAACAGCAAGTATAAAAATGACCCCATCTGTATTTAAAAAAATATTTTTTAAGGAGGCAAAAATTCTCCTACGATTATACATAGGAAAGTCCCAAAGACATACAACTAACCGTTAAAACTGATCACCTCTAGAGAATGGGGTTGGGAAGAGATGACTCATTTTTAATTTGAATAGTTTTATATTGGTGGACTTTTTTTCTTTCTTCATACATATGTATTGCCATTGAAACTTAAATACAAAAATAGATAAGAAGGGCTGTGCTCCTCAAGTACAGCTCTGAAATCCTGCACAGATTAAGAATTTAATTTCTTTGCCTGGCAATGTACATCCTCTTAGCCACTTCCTCAGATTCTTGGTTCTCAGCCTTTTGGGACCTAGGTAGAGCCTGGTGAAATTCTTTTCACATTGCATAATTAAAATGCAAATTTGAGGAGACAGTCCTGAGACAGGTGTCAGGTGTGGGCCCCAGTCCCAGCTCTGGGGCTTGGGCAAGTCCCTTCCCCTCTCTGAGCCTCAGCATTCACATCTGTAGATGGGCTGGTAAAACCCTCCAACAGGGTGGCTGTACAGTTTTTAATGGGATAAGGTTAGACTGTGGCAAGCCCCTGGTTAATAAGTAATTATTTCACTCCCTTACACATGGGTCCAAAGCAGTTCTCCAAGCGAGGAGCAGGAAGGCCCCGTCCATCGAGCCGGGCTCCAGAGAAGCCACTCACAGCTGCACACCCTGGGCTTCCCCCAGGAGCAGCGGAGCCTGAATGCAGTGAACTATTCAGAGGCCCGAAGGCCATGGTTTCCATGACAGCCCAAGCAAATCAGGGACCAGACTCACCTCTCAAAAATCTCCTGCTCCTTCTGCTGTGAGAAAAGAAAACAGAATCAGGCTTGGCACCAGAAACCCAGCAGGCAGTCAAGATCTGAATAGATTCAACTGACGAGGAGGGCTCCATGGGGACGGAGACTCTAGGATAAAAAATTCTACTCCTTCTTTAAGACAAAGCACAAAACTGCATGGGTTCCTCGCATTCCTCCCCACTCCCCACTCGGAATGACTCACTCTGCCCCCTGTGCCCCATGGTGTCCTCAGTTTCCTTCACCTACACTTCAGGACAAGTACATATTTATACAATATTTCGTCCCCCGTCAAGACTGTCAGCAACTAGATGGCTGGGACCCTTTCTGAATCTTCCATTGTGACTGTCCCGGCGTTTGGGACAGAACGTGCTCTGTCCATGGAAGCTGTGTGACTGAATGAATGCACAATCTAGGGCAGTCATGGAAACTGTCCTACTTGAACTGCAGTGGTACAGATAGCTCAGTTGTTCTACATTCTCGTTCCTCTGCTTGGCATATTTATTCAGATGTCACAATGTCCCTTAAAACTGCGGATATCTGGATGTCTATTTAAAATACCAGTACTTTGAAAGGATAGGTACCAAAATATTAATCATAGTAATTTTTAGATGGTAGGATTAAAGATGAGCTGTATATTTTCATATTGGACTCCTTGTCAATTCTTCAGGTATGGAGTTATCTCTCCACCTCCCCACTTCCTTTAACATAGTTGCAGCTCTTATCTTTCAGGCATCAGCTTCTAAGTCACTTTATCCAGGAGGCCTTCCCTGAGCCCCTCGAGTCTGGCTTGTGGGGTCTCTAGCTCCCAGGAATGTCATCTACCACAGCATACCCTAATTATCAGTTTCTGTATTTGTCGCGTCCATAAGGCTGTGAGTCACTGACAGCTGTATACTGCAACTCCACTCCACAGCACAATGCTTAGCACATAGTAGGCACTCAATGAATATCTGCTCACTATTCAAAGAATAGTTACCAGGTGCAAAAAAAAAAAAAAATCTCTCATCATTGATGTTTCTATCTCTCCCTCTCTGAAATCAATAAAAATATATTTCTAAAAATCTATATAATTTTATTCCCCTGACTCATCCCTGCTTCAAATTATCATTATCCACCCACCTCCAACTAATAAACATTCTCAACGTTTTCAGACTTTTTGGAGAGACTGGCCAATGGGTCATGCCCTCACCCCTGCTTGACTTACAATCAGCTGGAGGTCATCGGTATGGGTGAGCATGTCCACCAGGCTGGTGCGGATGGTGTCGAGCTTCTGCAAAGCCTCAGCCCAGTGCACTCGCTGCGTCAGGATGCTCTGGTGGGCCCGCTCCTCTTCGCCATGCACCCGTTCCAGCAACCGCTGCTCCTCAGTCTCACATAGACTCCTCACCAGACCCAGCCGCTGGATGACCAGTTCCCGCGCTGCACTGGCCATGCTCTAGCAAGGGTTAAAAAATGAAGAGTCAGATCCTGGCAAAGCCCCAGTCAAGATTAGGAGGGTTTCTCCCTAGCTGGTTTGGCTAGTGTGTCAGCCTGTGGACTGAAGGGTCCTGGGTTCAATTCCGGTCAAGGGCACATGCCCAGGTTTCAGGCTCGATCCCCAGTAGAGGGCGTGCAGGAGGCAGCTGATTCTCTCTCATCATGGATGTTTCTATCTTTCTCTTCCTCTCCCTTCATCTCTGAAATCAATAAAAATATATATTATAAAAAAAATATTACGAGGGTTTGGGCACAGCCCAAAGGAGTGCCAAAATTGATCAGCAATATCTGCCATGGGCACTGTAGTGGCAGTAACAGTACTTAAGCCAGCCCAGCCCTAAGAGTTCCCAACTATGGTTTAGGGTAAAGAAATGTGAAATCCAGACATCCAGGCTATATCTCGCAGAACCAGGTTCCCAGAATGGAAGAGATGGGCAGGGCCTAGAGATCAACTGGAGTCACCTGCTTATTTCACAGATGGGAATACCAAGGCCAAGGGACCAAGGTCAGAGGTCACAGAATTACAGAACAGAAGGGCCTACAAAGTCATCCCCATCAACAGGATCTGTACCAACAGTGGTCCGGTTGATATTTTTGACCATGTCTGAGTACAAAAACCTTATTATTTCCTAATTGTCCATTCCAACTGCTTCCATGGTAGAATTCTTTTCTGCCACACAGGAGGCCTGAAATCAGTTCTCAGCCAATAAAGTTAATGTGTGTCTCCTAGCAACTAGCACAGTGTCTGCCACATAGGAGGCACTCAAATATTTACTGAATGACTGATGGGAAATTTTTTCCCAACTTAGTCAAAAATCTCTTGATAGCACTCACATGCTAAGTCAGTGACAGAGCTGGGACTAGAACCCAGTTCTCTTGACTTTCAGTCCAACACTATCCCCCTACACCACTGCCATCTGGGAATCAGTCCTACCCAAAGGTATCTGTTGCATAAAGTGAGAGGAGGACAGTATCCTTCATGCCAAGGTCAGAGATAGCCAACGGCTTCCGTGTGTCCTGCCCCTGAAGACCTGCTTTGTACAGTGCGGATGACAATTATCCCTGTTTAACAGAAAAAACTGAGACCCATAATTTGCCCAATGGGGAAAAGGGAGTAGCTAAGTGTACAGTCCAGTGAATCTGGGAGTTCAGATTCCACTTCAGTGTTCTCGTAAAGCAATGTGACATAGGGGTTGAGAAATTAGGTTTTGAAGACAGTTCCAAAGTTTAAATCTTGGCTGTTCCACTTATTATATGGGGAACTTTAATCACGTTACTTATCATCCCTATGCCTCAGTTTTCTAATCTGTCAGCTGAGGATGATACCTCATAAGGCTGTTGTGAGGATTAAATGAGTTAATACAGGTAAAACAAATAGAACAAAGCTGGCGCATGAGTGCTCAGTAACAACAGCAATTGCTCTTCCCTTTTCCCACTTTGATGCCCACCGTGCCCTGAGTCTCTGCAGCTGTGTTTATACTGTGTGATCAGGATCAAGAACAGACCCTGACCCAAGAGACATCAGATACGCCCTGAGTAGAAGATGGCAATCAATTCCAACACCCTTCTTGAGTCATTCCCTGAAATGAATAGCACAGGAAAAAAGCTTCCCTTTCTGAAGATATGACAGAGTAAACGAAAAACCCTCCTAGAACACAGAAATGCTGGAAAAATAACCCAAAGCATCCTTTTAAAAGTGAAGCTGCGTTGGCAGCTAATTAAAGGAAATAACTTGGAGTCCCAAAGTAGAAAGGAAACAGGAAACCAGTGTAATCAGGAGCTGAGGACTCAGTTGCCTTGGGTTGGGCTTGTGATTTGCTTTAGAATTTTATACTCATCTAAACCATCATGCAAGGGCATACAAGGTCACTATAAAGTGATAAAGGAATGGTTTACCAAGAATATATAACCAATCTAAATATATATATACATTTCATAAATAGCACCAACATAAAAAGAATAGTTGACAGAATCATAAAGAAAACTAGACAAGTCCACAGCATGATATGAAAATGTAAATAAATGCCTTTTGTCAGTAATCAATAAATCTGACAGATAAAAAATTAGTTAAGTAGAAAGAAGATTTGATCCAATTAATAAGCTTAATTAGTAGACACATATAAAACCCTATATATTTTTTCAAGTGAATATGAAATGCTCACCTAAATTGATAATGTTTTAGGGCATGAAGCAAGTCCCAACAAACTTCAAACAATTGATGTCATACAGATTACAATGCAGTTAAGTTAGAAATTAAAATGATGATAATTTAAAGAATAAAACCATATACTTGGATATTTAAAAACCTATTTCTAATAACTCATAGTGAAAGAACAAATCATCGTGGAAATTTAAAAATACTTGTAACTGAATGCAAGTACAACATCAAGTTTGTGGGATGTACCTGTATCAACACCTAAAAGGTACTATATGGTTTAAATGTTCACCTTGAGAAATAAGAAAAACAAAAATGACAGACTGTTCAACTCAGTAAGTTAAAAAAACAAAGTATGTAAAAAAGCAAATTAAAAGAAAAAAATTATAGCCTGGCCGGTATGGCTCAGAGGTTGACCATTGACCTATGAACCAGGAGGTCATGGTTTGATTCCTGGTCAGGGCACATGCTTCGGTTGTGGGCTCAATCCCCAGTGGGGGACATTTTTCTCACCATTGATGTTTCTATCTCTCTCTCCCTATCTGCTCTGAAATCAATAAAAATATATTTTAAAATAAATAAATAAATACCAGTAAATAGAAAAATTATAAAGATAGAAGGATATAATATTTTTATTTTTTATATATTTGTATTGATTTCAAAAAGGAAGGGAGAGGGAGAGAGAGACAGACACATCAATGATGAGAGATAATCATTGATCAGCTGTTTCCTGCACACCCGCTACTGAGGATTGAGCCAGAAATCTGGGCATGTGCCTTGACTGGGAATCGAACACTGACCCCCTTGGTTTATAGGTCGACCCTCAACCACTGAGCCATGCCAGCTGGGCGATATAATATTTTTTTAAAAGATATAAAAGAGAGAATTAAAATACTCAAAGTTGGTTCTTTGAAGACTAACGTGATAGACAAACGTGTGACAAGTTTATCAATATTAACAACAATTTTATGCATTTAAATTCAACAACAGAGAAAGTGGATAATTTTTCCAGAAAGAATTTACTAAAATCAAAGAAAAAGAAAACAGAACAGGAAAAATCCTATCATTATGATGGAAAATGAATCAGTAGTTAAAAATCTACCAACAAAATACCACCAGGCCCTGATAGTTTTACAGAGGATGTCACCAAACATTCAAGGCACAGATAATTCCAATCTTCTACGAACTCCTCCAGTGAAAATAGAGTTCTGTTCCACAACCCATTGAATAAGGATTATATAATCTCAATAACAAAATCTGATAAGGACTATACAAGAAATGAAACTCATAGGCTAGTCTCACTCCTGAGCATAGATGCAAAAATGCTTTTTAGAAAGCTATACTAAGGGATCCTTATGATGGAACTATTCTGTACCTCAATTGTGGTGGAAGTCAAACAAATCTATACATATGATACAACTGCATAGAATTAAAGTCACACACAGAAATGAATTGGGGTAAAACTGGTAAAATCTGAAAGGTTGAGCTGTATTAATGTCAATTTCCAGGTTATGATAGTCTACCATAGTTAGGAAAGATGTTAACATTGTATGTGAATCTATAGTGATCTCAAAATTAAAAGTTAAAAAATATATATATTATGACCAAGTTAAGTTGGTTTTCCCCAGGAATTCAAGGATGGCTTAGCATTAGAAATTCTATTAATGTGTTACCATATAAACAGATGATGGAGAACAAAACATATCTATAAACTGACAAATGGCATCCTTGAGAGCCTACTGGAAAGGTGATAAGTAATGGAAAATAGAAGCAATCAGAAGAGAACTTCCACAAGGTCTGCCCATCACCTAACCATCCACCTGCACCTGTGCTCACTCCGCCTTCTCTGTTTCTGTGGATGAATTGCCCATGCTTTTACTTACAACCAACCTTTCCACTTGTTTACTAGATCCCACCCCCCTTTGCTGTACCCAATTTTCCTCTTTCTCCTGCATCATTAATTTTCCCCTTTCTACTGGAAAATTCCCATCAGCATACACACATAAAGTAACTTCTCCCATCTTAAAAAGAAAATAAACAAAAAACTGCCTTGATCTCTTATCTCTCTCCAGTATCATCCAATTTGTCAGCTCTCTTCTACAGCATAGCTAAAGAGTTACCTGTGTTAACTATCCCAAATTACTCTCTGAAACCCACTCCAATCAGGCTTTCACCCTACCACTCTACAAAATTCCTCTTGTCAGGATCTTCAATACTGTGCATGTTACTAAATCCAATGGTCCATTCTCATGTACTACTATGGGGGAATAAGAGGCAGGAAGAAATTCATAGCCCCTGCCCTTGAAAAGCATACTTGAGAGATGTAGGTGTGGCAATGAGTCACAAGGATCAGCAGTGTGATGCAGCAGAAGGAGCACTGGCTGCAGAGTCAGAAGATCCAGGTCATAGAACTGACTCTGGCAGGAGGATGTGGGACCTTGGTCAAGTCAATTAACCACCTGTAAACAGGGAGGTTACTGCCACCTACTGCATAGGACTATGATAAAGAATATTCAGAAATCCCCGAAAGATGGCGACCGGCTGGAAGGTAGGGAGAGAGTGTGAGTGAGGAACCCATAGAGGAGAGTGTAGACGTGTGTGGTGTGTGTGTGTGTGTGAGCTAGGGTCAGTTAGATTCTGCACGTCTTCCAAGGGGCTCCCTAACTGGGCAGTCCTAGACGGCGCAGCCCCGCGCACAAAGCGGACACTTCTCAGCGGCTGGTGCGGACGCGGAGACCACGCCATCTTGGGAAACAGAGCTGCCTGAGACACGGATCCTGGCTTCTGACACAAACCAGGACCCTGCAGCCACTGGGGACAGAGAACTGCTATCACAGCTTCAGACCAACAAACAAGAATCCAGACTTCTCAGCAGAATTCCGTGAGTCAAAGAGCCTACCCCACTCCCAGCAGGCGTGCGAGCGCCATAGTAACTGATAGACCCGCCCCTCCCCCAAGCTGCTGAGCGCTCACAGGCGCGGAGAGCACCATAGTAACTGATAGACCCGCCCCTCCCCCAAGCTGCTGAACGCTCACAGGCGCGCCTAGAGCACAGTAACTGATAGACCCGCCCCTCGCCCAAGCTGCTGAGCTTTGCGCAGGGACGCGCTCCCCACCAGGGAATTTGGCGCGGCACGGGACAGAAGCAGCTCCCCCGTCGGGGAAATCTGTCAGTGCGCACAGAGGGCTCCCCTTCGGGGAATTTGGCTTGCGGGTCACAGCTCCCCCTTCTGGGGATCTTAGGGCGTGCACAGAAGGGCTTCCCTTCAGGGAAGTTGGCGCGCAGGACGGACTCCGCCCCCCTTCCGGGACTTTGGGAGAGTGCACCACAGAATCAGCTCACCTTCAGGATTTTAAGAATGTGCGCTCTAGCCGGTTTGGCTCAGTAGAGAGAGCACACACAGGACGCAGCTCCACTTCAGGGAATTTGGCACGCCGGACACAGCTGCCGGGGATCCCTGACTCACAGCGCATTCACACTAAGAGCCAGCGACCCCAATTGTTGGTGCATGCACACACAGGGACCCTGATTCTCAACGAGAAACCTCACAAGGCAACAGAGACTTTGACACTCGAGTCTTGGTGCAGACACAGGGAAACTCTGACTCCTGGCACATCCTAAGGATCTCATTTTCGGCGCATACCAACAGTGTGGTGCAGACAGGGCCCCTGATTCCAAGTGTGCACACGAGACCACACAGAACACTGGGGACACTGACCCTGAGCAAGTCTGGTTCCCACCAACCAAAGGCAGCCACACGTCCTAGTGTCAGAGCACTCCAGTGAAACTCGGGTGGAGCGAAGTCCCCACAGCACACGGCCCAGGTCCACACAAACGGAAACTTGAGCTTTCTGGTAATAGCCAGAATGGGGAAACGAAATATCTCACAGAGGAAAGAAAATGTGGAGTCGCCAAGAAAGGAAATTAGTGAAACTGAAGCTTGCAACATGACTGAAAAGGAGTTCAGAGTAATGGTCGTGGAATTTATACAACGGATGGATGAGAAAATCAACAACTTATGCAAGAATCAGGAAGAAATGAAGAGTGATATAGCTACAATCAAAAACACCATGGAAAGTTTCAACAGTAGACTACAAGAAGCAGAGGACCGAATTAGTGAGTTAGAAGATCAGGTACAGAAACAAGCTCAAGCTGAACAGCAATTGGAGAAAAAAATTAAAAAGCAGGAGGAAAGCCTAAGGGAGCTTCGGGACAACATGAAACGAAGTAACATGCGTATAATAGGGCTGCCAGAAGGACAAGAAGAGCAGCAGGGTTTAGAAAATCTATTTGAAGAAATAATGACAGAAAACTTCCCGGATATGGGAAAGATAAAAGTTACGCAAGTAAAGAGAGTCCCAAGCAGGATCAACCCCAAAAGACCCACACCAAGACATGTCATAATTTCAATGGCAAATATAAATGATAAAGAGAGAATCCTAAAGGCGGCAAGAGAGAGACAGAGAGTTACCTACAAAGGAACACCCATCAGATTGTCAAATGATTACTCATCAGAAACACAACAAGCTAGAAGTGAATGGAAGGAGGTATACAAAGTGTTGCAAAGCAAAGGACTGAATCCAAGAATACTATATCCAGCAAGACTATCAATCAAAATTGAAGGGGAAATCAGGAGCTTTGCAGACAAAAAAAGCCTCAGGGAGTTTATCACCACCAAACCAGCAATGCAAGAATTGCTAAAGGGAATACTGTAAAAAGAAGAAATAAACAGGTGAGAAGGAATACAGACACAAAAATAGATATGACTGCAAACAAATACCTTTCAGTAATAACTTTAAATGTAAACGGACTAAATGCTCCAATCAAAAGACATCGAGTAGCTGAATGGATAAAAAAACACGACCCATGTATATGCTGTCTACAAGAGACCCACCTCAGAACAAGAGACTCACACAGATTGAAAGTGAAGGGATGGAAAAATATCTTTCAGGCAAACGGAAATGAAAAAAAAGCAGGAGTAGCAATACTTATATCTGACAAAATAGACCTCAAAGTAAATGCCATAACAAGAGATAAGGAAGGCCACTTCATAATACTAAAGGGAGAAATCCAACAAGAAGAAATAATTCTGGTAAACATATACGCTCCCAATATAGGAGCACCCAAATACATAAAAAAACTCCTGGAGGATATCAAGGGAGAGATTAATAGCAATACAATCATAGTAGGAGACTTTAATACCCCACTATCACCACTGGACAAATCCTCTAAACAAAAAATCAGCAAAGAAACAGCAATCTTAAATGACTCACTAGACCAGATGGAATTAATTGACATCTTCAGAACATTTCACCCCAAAGCCACAGAATATACATTCTTCTCAAGTGCACATGGGTCATTTTCAAAGATAGACCATATGCTGGGTCACAGGCAAAATCTCTTCAAATTCAAGAAGATAGAAATTATATCAAGCATCTTCTCAGATCACAGTGGCATAAAACTGGAAATCAACTACAATAAATACAATCCAAAGAAATCAAACACATGGAGACTAAACAGCATGCTATTAAACAAGGACTGGGTCACCAGAGAGATCAAGGAAGAAATAAAAAACATCATGGCAACAAATGACAATGAAAACACAACAATCCAAAATCTATGGGACACAGCGAAAGCAGTCTTGAGAGGGAAGTTCATAGCTCTACAAGCCTATTGCAAAAAACAAGAAACAATGGTAACAAATTACTTAACCCTACAACTCAAAGAGCTAGAAAAAGCGCAGCAAGAAAAGCCCAGTGTAACCAGAAGGAAGGAAATAACAAAGATCAGAGCGGAGATAAATGACATAGAGACCAAAGAAACAATACATAAGATCAACAAAACCAAGAGCTGGTTCTTTGAAAGGATAAACAAGATTGATGGACCTCTAGCCAGGCTCACCAAGAAGCAAAGAGAGAGGACCCAAATAAACAAAATCAGAAATGAAAGAGGTGAAATAACAACAGACCCTGCTGAGATACAAAGGATTGTTACAAAATACTACGAACAACTCTATTCCAACAAACTGGACAACCTGGAGGAAATGGACATATTCCTAGAAAAATATAACCTTCCAAAAATCAATCAAGAAGAATCTAAACAGCTCAATAGGCCAATAACTATGGATGAAATTGAAGCAGTCATCAAAAAGCTTCCGGCAAACAAAAGCCCGGGGCCTGATGGCTTCACAGGAGAGTTTTACCAAACATTCAAGGAAGAACTAAAACCTATCCTCCTCAGACTATTCCAAAAAATTCAAGTGGAAGGAACACTTCCAAGCTCCTTCTATGAAGCCAGCATCACCCTAATACCAAAACCAGATAAAGACAACACAATGAAAGAGAATTACAGACCAATATCCCTCATGAACATAGATGCCAAAATCCTCAACAAAATTCTAGCAAATCGGCTCCAGCAGTACATCAGAAAGATCATACACCATGACCAAGTAGGATTTATCCCAGGAATGCAAGGATGGTACAATATCCGCAAATCAATAAACGTGATACATCACATAAACAAATTGAAAGATAAAAATCACATAGTCATATCAATTGATGCAGAAAAAGCATTTGACAAAATCCAACACCCTTTCTTGATAAAAACTCTCAACAAGGTGGGAATAGATGGCTCATACCTCAACATAATAAAAGCTATATATGATAAACCCACAGCAAACATCATACTCAATGGACAAAAACTAAAAACATTTCCCCTAAGAACAGGAACAAGACAGGGATGCCCACTCTCACCACTCCTGTTTGACATAGTACTGGAAGTATTAGCCATTGCAATTAGACAAGAAGAAGAAATAAAAGGCATCCAAATTGGAAAAGAACAAGTAAAGCTGTCTTTATTTGCAGACGACATGATATTGTACATAAAAAATCCGAAAGACTCCGTCAAAAAACTAATAGACTTAATAAATGAATTCGGCAAAGTAGCAGGATACAAAATTAACGCCAAGAAATCTATGGCCTTTCTATACACCAATAGTGAACTTACAGACAAAGAGACTAAAAAGGCAATCCCATTTACCATCGCGCCAAAAAAATTAAGATACCTAGGAATAAACTTAACTAAGGAGGTAAAAGACCTATACACGGAAAACTACAGGACACTGAAAAAAGAGATAGAGGAAGACGTAAACAGATGGAAGAACATACCATGTTCATGGATTGGTAGAATCAACATCATGAAAATGTCCATACTACCCAAAGCAATCTATAGATTCAATGCACTCCCCATTAAAATACCAACGGCATATTTCACAGACCTTGAAAGAACTCTCCAAAAATTCATCTGGAATAAAAAAAGACCCCGAATAGCCACAGCAATCCTGAGAAAGAAGAATAAAGTAGGAGGGATCTCAATACCAGATTTCAAGCTGTATTACAAAGCCACTGTTCTCAAAACAGCCTGGTACTGGCACAAGAACAGACATATAGATCAATGGAACAGAATAGAGAATCCAGATATCGACCCAAACCACTATGCTCAATTAATATTTGACAAAGGAGGCATGAACATACAATGGAATAAAGACAGTCTCTTCAATAAATGGTGTTGGGAAAATTGGACAGATACATGCAAAAAAATGAAGCTTGATCACCAACTTACGCCATACACAAAAATAAACTCAAAATGGATACAGGACTTAAACATAAGACGGGAAACCATAAAAATACTAGAGCAATCCACAGGCAGCAAAATCTCAGACATATGCCAAAAGAAATTCTTCACTGACACTGCTCCTAGGGCAGTGGAAGCTAAAGAGAAAATTAACAAATGGGACTACATAAAAATAAAAAGCTTTTTCACAGCAAAAGAAACCATCAACAAAACAACAAGAAGGCCCACTACATGGGAGAACATATTTGCAAATGGCATCACTGATAAAGGTTTAATCTCCAACATCTACAGGCAGCTTATGCAACTTAATAAAAGGAAGATAAATGATCCAATAAAAAAATGGGCAACAGACCTAAATAGAATCTTTTCAAAAGAAGACAGAAGGAAGGCCAAGAGACACATGAAAACATGCTCAACGTCACTAATTATCCGAGAGATGCAAATCAAAACAACAATGCGGTACCATCTTACACCTGTCAGAATGGCTATCATCAACAAATCAACAAACGACAAGTGTTGGCGAGGATGCGGAGAAAAAGGAACCCTCGTGCACTGCTGGTGGGAATGCAGATTGGTGCAGCCACTGTGGAGAACAGTATGGAGTTTCCTCAAAAAACTGAAAATGGAACTCCCATTTGACCCAGTAATCCCACTCCTGGGAATATATCCGAAGAAACTAGAAACACCAATCAGAAAGGATATATGCACCCCTATGTTCATAGCAGCACAATTCACCATAGCTAAGATTTGGAAACAGCCTAGGTGCCCGTCAGCAGATGACTGGATCAGAAAACTGTGGTACATCTACACAATGGAATACTATGCTGCCATAAAAAAGAAGGAATTCTCATCATTTGCAGCAACCTGGATGGAATTGGAGAACATTATGTTAAGTGAAATAAGTCAGTCAATGAAAGAAAAATACCACATGATCTCACTCATTTATGGATAATAAAGAACATTATAAAATTGAACAAAAAGATAGATACAGAGACAGTAAAGCATCAAACAGACTGTCAAATTACAGGGGGAAGGTTAGGGAGAGATGGGGGAGATAAGAGATCAATCAAAGGACTTGTATGCATGCATATAAGCATAACCAATGGACGCAAAACTCTGGGGGGTGAGGGCATATATGGGAGTGGGGTGGGGGGGCAATGGCAAGATATGTACACATATAATACCTTAATAAAAAAAATTGGGAAAAAAAAAAATAAAAAATAAATGTCAATCGTGCTGCTTGAAAAAAAAAAAAAAAAAAAAAAAAGAATATTCAACACACAAGCCCCTAGGTTATTTGATCATTCTGGGGCTGCGCACAAAATAATTAGATGTTAGAAAAATGCTACCCTTCCTGATCCCTTACCCTGAAAACAGTCTTTCGCTAGTATGCAACTCTGCCCAGATGGTAAAACCAAGGCTCAGAGAGAGAAAAAACCATCCTTCATGGGCATCCAGCTTTGTGCTATAGCAGAATGAGTCAGTGAGGTCAGGAAGGGACCTAGACTGGGTCAAGCCCCTAAGGCTGGGGTCTGATTCTAGGAGAGGGCCCAGAGTAGAGGGGGAAAGGGAGGAATTACCTACCACTGCTCTCTGGTTCTTCCCTGGTAGGACCTCAGCCATGTACTTGGTGATGCCAGCACTCTGTAACTGCAGTCTCTCACACTGGTCCACAATCTTGTTCTGCAACACAAACAACACCCATGGCATCTTGATCCATTCATTCCATTCCATTGATTTTTTTCTTTTTACCCCTCCTCTGCCATCCACTCCCCTGGTTATATCCCAGATCTCATCATTATGGAAAGCTTATACCGCCTCCAAAATCTTCGTCTCAAATATCCCATCCCCTGCCTACCACTTCCCATCCTTCTAGATCATTAACTCTAGAATTTCCATTCCAACAATTTCTTCATCTCAGTTGGAGCTGCCAATACATTAGTCTTACCTCTTTTCACTGTCCATCACCTCTTATTGTGGACTTGCTTCTCTCTTTGTCCTGAAATCTCACCTGCCCATTATTATAATCATGTTCCTGCATACAATCTCCATCTCAACCTGGCACTACACATGCACTTGAGTAGAAGAACATGGCTTATTAAACAGCACCATCAGTCATCAACCTCATTACCCAGAAAAAATAAAAATAAAAAACCTGTAACCTCACATCGAATCCATCAATGAGTCCTACCAGCCCCATCTCCAAAGTCTCTCTCTCTTCCCTCTGGCCACTTCTGGTCACCTCTACTCCTGCCATTCTACCCAGATCACCATTATCTCTCACAGGAACCACTGTTAGAGCCTCCTAACTGGGCTCCCATTCTTAAACCCCCAAGTTAAACACTGCCACGTTTTATAAGGAAATCAGATCAGGTCACTCACTGTCCCTGCTCAAAACTCTCCAATGACTTTCCCATACACCCACAGTAAGATGAGATTAAGCTTCTTATCTTAGCCAACAAGGCCCTACCTTATGTGACTCTGTGTAATCTCCCCAATGTTACCTCTTACCACTCTCCACACTGGCCTTCTTTCTGTCACACAAACACACCAAATTTGTCCTGACCTCAGTGCCTTTGCACCTGTTGTTTCTTCTGTCTCTAGCTGTCTTCTCCCATATATCTCTGTGTCTCGCTCCCTGACATGTCACTTTTCCAGAAGCCTTCCCTGACGATCCACATCTCCATTCCCTTACTTTGCTTCCTTTTCTCCTTTGTACTATCCTTCTCTGACTGTATATTGTTTGTTTAACTTTTTTGTATCTTCCCCCCCCACCACCACCACTGGCCATATCTCCTTGGGCAAGTCCCAAGGTAATAGGCACCATAAGCACCATGACTTTGACTTATTTTCTATGCCTGACTGCCTAGAAGAGAGTTCCTAGAAGAGGAGGCCCTGAATAAATATTTGTTGAATGAATGAAACCCATTTCCTTGGCTACTGAAGTTCAGCAGGTTACAGCTTCTAAGCTGTGAGCATCACTCATGAGAGCAGGGGAGAGTTTTAGAAATGCAACTGTGGCCACAGAGAAGGATCTTGCCCAAGAGATATAGCCAGACCCCTGCTTTCCCTCTCCATTGCTCCACATAACAATGGGAACCCTTCCAAGCAGCAGCCCTTCCACTCCTTCCGCTAAGAGCATTGACTGCCTCAGTTCCATCTTCCAGAAGGGAACTCAGCTGCTAGTGCCTCTTCTAGGAAGCCCCTGGCAACCCCCTCCACACACACAAATCAGGAATTAGCATTACAGTTCACCAGACCAAATGCAAAGCTATAGAACTGAGTTGATTGGGAGGAAGCTGTGATCACCATACACCACAGGACTAAGGGAGCTGAGACTAGCTTCTGAAAAGCTACAGGGACAGGAACCCAGAAGGTACCTGAAAAGTTGTTTGAACTGGTGGTATTTTTGCCCAGTTCAGGAATAATCTTGCCCTGGAGTGAAATTTCTTTGCTGGCTGGAGGAATAGAAGAAAAATCTAACCAAAATTGGAGGGAGAAAGGGCAAGAAACCCCTCTCTCCAGGCAAAGAAAACGAATATACCTAGGGCCTCGGGAGGGTTCAGGGAAGGAGTCCCAGGCAAAGTATATTCCAAAACAAGCATCAGGCTGCCACCCTGCCCCAGCCTTCACCCTTTCCGCCACTCAAATTCAGGCCTGATGGCAACTTTTAAAAAAGGTTTTCATTCAATTCTCACTCCCATTAACGTCACTTCCTCCCTCCAACCACTGAAGCAAAGAGGTGGTTTCCTCTGGTCAATGATTGACTGCCCTAGTCCAGCCCTGGACAGCAGAAACCTGGGAGGATTTACTGTCCATTCTGGACCCCGGTCTCCTCATCTATAAAATGTGGGTAGGACCCCCACTTCAAAGGGGCTTGGTCTGGATGGAATCAGATGGTGAGTATTGAAGTGCTTTGAAACTTGCAAAGTGTCTATGCTTTATGGAAGTGTATTAAACTACACTCTCCGAGTTTATTTTCGGCATCACTATCATGGACAGTGGTGACAAGTAGGACCCGCTAGGAGCTTTCAGGTGTCACTGAATAACTGAATCCCCTCTGGCCTCAGCACCCTGTCCGGGGTGCTCGTTACAGTCCAGTCTGAGGAGGCAAGTCTCCAACCAGAGCCCGCAGCCTCACAGCTGGGCAGAACTCCAGGGAGAGGTTGGAAGAATCAAGCCTTTTAATCAAATGGCAAGGAAATCCCCAGGGGCCACACAGGTAGGCTGGAAGGAGGGAATAAGCCCCAGGGTGAGTTTGACTCCCCAATCTCAGCAGTGCAGGGAGGGGTGGTGACAGGAAGGTGGCCAGCCTGGAGCCAAGTGGAGGCTGGGGGTGGGGAGAAACCTAGGGGAAGGGTTCTAGCAGGAACCTCCTGATACCTGCCCGCCCCTTCCCTTCGCTCCGGTGAAACCAGCTTGACGTCAAGGCCAAACCTGAAAGGGGAGAAATCACCTCCCCAGGGAGCCTGAACGGTGGACGAGGGGAGGGGTTGTGCGCCCCGAGGTTGAGGAGTGAGGGGGGGGCTGGGTTTTATCACCGATCAGCCTGCACCTGGGCGGTGGGAGTTGGAGCAGCTGAGCCCTTTATCGCCCAAGGACAGGTCCGATCCCCAGCCTCTGCAACAGGGTTCCTATTACCTTATTTATGTCGCACAATAACTCCACTAAGTGCGCGCTATGATTGCCCCCAAGCTACAGATGGGGACACTGAGTCTCAGGGGGTTGAGATTCCCCAGGAGGACGCACGGGGGTGACATCCGTACTCAGGTATGCCCGACTCCGGGGCCACACCCTTTAACCGCCGCGTTCTCCAGCCGGGACCCCTGCGGAGCCTGCGCTCCCGGCCCAGCCCGGCCGGGGTCAGCCTGGCCCCGGGCGCTCGGGTCCCCGCCCGACCTCGCAGCGCGCCTCCCCCGGCCCGGCGCGCCCTCCCTCGGCGCCCCCGCCTTCCGGCTCCCACGCCCGCTCACCCGCAGCTCTTCGGCGCGCTCCTCCGCCGGGCGGATGCGGTGGCCCTGGCAGCGGCCGCCGAGCTCCGTGCAGGCGGCGCACACCGGCCGCCGCTCGGAGCAGCAGAACCACTTCAGAGCCTGGCCGTGCTCCGGGCAGAGAGGCCCCGGCTCCGGTCCCGGCCCGGGTCCTGGAACCGGGCCCGCGCTCTCCGCGGACATGGCCGAGAGACCGGCCGGCGCCCCGCGCTCCACCTGTCGCAGGTGGCTGCTGGGCGGGGCCTCCCTGACCCCGCCCCGTCCCAACGGGCGGCCACCGCGCTTCCTCCCGCCCAGCTCTCCCCGCTCCTTAGGCGCCTGCCCGCACCCTTGACCCGACCCGGGTCCAGATCCCACCCGCTTCAGCAGTCTCTCCCCCCACCCCCCCCCACCCCCGAATTAGGTCGCGTTATATGCGTGTTTGTTTTACAACAAACATGAAACACCAACTATTAAAGTAATTGTCGGAAACTTAATTGAGCAATTATAAGTGCCAGGCTTTTGCTAAGCGCTTTGTAAGTGTTCAATCGTGTAATACAACAGCCCTTTTTTTTTGAGAGGTAGCTTTAGACAGGTACTAGCTTAAAACTAGGTTCTGGTATCAGACTCGGCTCAAGTCCCATCGCCGCCCACTGGCTGAGTACCGCCAGGGCCTCGGCTCTAACATGGGGCTAAGGAGGGTACCTACTTCACAGACATGTGCTGAGGATCAGGTGAGTGAAAACACTTCCAACGGTATTTGGAGCACAGACAGAGGCTGCAACTGCTAAGCACCTGCTGTCAGTACCAGGGAAGCATGATGATCCCCATGTTTATGGAGGTTGAGTAACTTGCCAGGGGTCACAGTTACTAATTGGTAGCCGTGAGATTGGAACCCAGGCAGTTTGACTTATGGTTGACATGTTCAATAATTTTTATTGCATATTAAGATCCAACGAGGAACATCTTTGTTAGGCTGATTCCCCCAAAGTATTTATATCCAAATTTTCTTAATTTGAAAACTGGTATTTTTTTTTAGAAATATATTTTATTGATATTTTACAGAGAGAAAGGGAGAGGGATAGAGAGCTAGAAACATCGATGAGAGAGAAACATCGATCAGCTGCCTCATGCACACCCACTCCTGGGAATGTGCCTGCAACCAAGATACATGCCCTTGACTGGAATCGAACCTGGGACACTTCAGTCCGCAGGCCGACACTCTATCCACTGAGCCAAACCAGTTAGGGCTGAAAACTAGTATTGGAAAAAAGAAATCAATGCATGTTTATTGAAGAAAATAGGCTGCAAATAAGCATGTGGATGAAGAACCCATCCCCACGGACCTGAGCTGTCTTGTGGCTTTCTTCTTAGGATCTGATAAATCATTCTAAGCCCAAATGGAACCCTCTGTGGGGGCTCCAGTCCAGTCCTTCTGGGCACACAAAAAGAGCACTGCTCCCCAACCCCCAAACTTCATTTTAGGAGGTCTTGGCAGAGGGCTGGGGAGAGAACTCAGCCAACAGGAGAAGGAGCCAGGCCTTGGGTGCCAGAGGACATTCTCAGTTCATCAGAACTGGACACTGAGAGCAAAATCGGAAAGAGAAACATCACTACATCCTGCGGCATGTTGGCACCTACCTCTACTCTGAGGCACCTCTAGCAGCTACTACACAAATGGAAGAGAACCCTTGCTTCTTGCAGCCCCTGGGGGTAAGGCAGCTACCAGCTCCAGAGCTATGCCTCTTACGGGACCTTGGTCAGATTATTCAATCCAGCGTGCCTAGTTTCCCCATTGCTAAAATGGGGGTGAGAATAGGCTCTATCTCTGAGGGCTGCTTTCAGAGTTAAATGAGATCATGTCTGCAAAGAACTGTTAGCTGGGGTCTATGGCATACACTTAGGGGCTAATAAACGTTTTATGGAGGTGTGGGAATCAATAAATATACTTGTGCCCTGGCCAGGTAGCTCAGTTGGTTAGAGCCGTGGTCGGCAAACTGCGGCTCGCGAGCCACATGCGGCTCTTTGGCCCCTTGAGTGTGGCTCTTCCACAAAATACCACGGCCTGGGCGAGTCTATTTTGAAGAAGTGGCGTTAGAAGAAGTTTAAGTTTAAAAAATTTGGCTCTCAAAAGAAATTTCAATCGTTGTACTGTTGATATTTGGCTCTGTTGACTAATGAGTTTGCCGACCACTGGGTTAGAGCATCGTCCCAATATGCCAAGGTTGTGGGTTTGATCCATGGTCAGGGCACATATGTTTCTCTCTCTCTCTCTCTCAAATCAATAAATGAAAAAATACTTGTAGCAGTTTTTCGTAATGTAAATTATGTGACATTCTTCGGTGGGAGGGTGCAACATTCTTGGCATCAGAAGAAGTTTCTAATGCAATCCCACTGGGTGGGTGAAGACATAACAGCATTTACCCTTCCAGGGGTGGGAAGGAAATGGGCCGCCAGCATTTGAGACTGTGGTTAGAATTTTTTTTGTTCTAGAGCTGGGTGGGGAGGGCTGTTAACCCTTATGGTAAGAAAAAAAAAAAAAAACCCCAGAAGGTGATTTTGTGTGACGGGAAAAGAGACTGTGGAGAGCAAGAAGAGGAAGAAGGGGTTAAGGTTCTGGGGAAAAGTGGGGCCTCTTCATTGGGTGTGGCTCGGGGAGGGCTGGAGTTGGGAAAACAGCCAAATCACTAGAAATTCTTCCAGGCAGAGGGACTAGGGAGTGCAAGGGGCTTATGTGGGAATAGGTTCACCTTTAAAACATTGGAATCCTCAGTTCCACCTTCAGGGGCTGAGCTGGACCAGAACTGGGAAATCAGCCCCTTCCCTTAAAGTGCATCAGGCCCTGCCCAGCACATGCCCCCACAAGAGGCCTCGGGACACTCATAGGCTCCGAGGTGGTGACCCTCAAGCTTCATCAGGTGTCAGAACCAACTGGGGTGGTTGGGACGAGGGTAGACTTTCCAGTAAGACTCTCTCTCATTCACTAAGTCTGGGGTGGACCAGGAATCTGCATTTGTAGCAGCTACACTGAAACTAGGACACAAATGAGACCTCTGACTATTCCCACAGACACTGGCACTGGCCACCCATTAGTAGGTGGCAAAATCAACTCAAGGGGTAGAGACCAGTGTCGTAAAAATTAGAAAAGAAAGAAAAAGTAGAAAACATGGTTCGTAGTAAGAGTTTTTTGTTTGTTGCAGTTAAATATAGTACATATGCATGTATGAGCACTGGGGATTGAATGCATTTCTTCCTGAGGGTCATGGCCAAAAAAGGTTTGAAAGCTGATGCTCTAAGGTGACCTCTGGAGCACTGGTGGGCGTGGGGAGAGCTGTCCTTGAACTTTAGGGTTTGCCTAGGCAAGACGCCCTGATCTGGAAACAGAGAAGAATGGACACCTTTGTTACATTTTAGTCATTCAGTCGATTTATTCAGCACTTACCTATGTCCTGGGTCATATTTAAGGAATGAGAATACAACCATAAGGAAGAACAAAGTCTACTCTCCTGGATACATAAAACAAATGGAAATGTAACATAATGTCGGTAAGTGGGAAGAGCTAGGGGAAAGACAGGCAGACTAGGAGAAGAAGCTGGATGGGGGTGCTGATCAGGAGCAGCTGATCTAGGAGGTCTCTCACAGGCGTGGTACTGGGTCTGTGCCCTGGATAAACAGCAAACATACCTGGAGAATATCTGGGGGAGGAGTTTTCCAGACCAAGGGGCCAGCAAGGGCAAAATATCTTTCTATGCCATGAACTGTGCTCCCTGCTCCCCCCCCTCACCAAAGAATGGGGCACAATTTACACAGTTCTTTCTGCAAAAGGTGCCACAGGTATATTTATACACTCTCGCACATGATAAAATATTCATTAGTCCCTTATCATATGACACAGGTGGTAATATACTTATTTTTATAAAATTGGAATTATCTGTAAATTCTGCTCTGCAACCTGCTTTTCACTTGCTCATTTATGACCTTTGGTTTTGGACTTTTTAAACTCTTTCTGTAATGAGCATTTGGGAAAGTCTATTGGAAAGAACTGTTGTTTCCAACCTTTACTGTCTCTCAGGCCTGCTCTTCAACCCTGACCCAGCCCTTGTCTGCCTGCCTGGCCTGGGCCCTGCTCAATTGCTGGCCCCGCCTGGCCTCACCCGGTTCCCATGCCTCCTTCCTCTTCAGACCCTGATCCAACCAACGTCTCTGGTGTCAGGCCTGGAAGTCATCTGACTGGGGTTTGCACAGTTTCCAGGAGTGGCAAGAAGACTGTCAATGCTGTGGCTTCTTTTCTCCTGGGATGTTTTCACAGCACCACCAGTATCAACTGCCACCTTTAAGAAAAACTTGGCAGCCTGCCCGTGCAGACAAACTTACACCACATGAGTCCCTGTGAAGTCCAGGCCCCCGAGGAGAGAGAGTCCTTCCTGCTCTTGCCAGACAAGACCAGACTGGATGAGACCATATCTCATCTCCAGAGGACTCTTAGGACCCGTACACTTCAGAGGATGGACAGTATCAAGCTAGGCAAGTCCAGAAGAAAAAAAATCAGTTCAGGCAGCAAAGAGCCATGAACTAGGATTATATTTATACTAGTGGCCTGGTGCATGAAATTCGTGCATGGGGGTGGGGGTTCCCTCAGCCCAGCCTGCACCCTCTCCAATTGGACATCCCTCTCGCAATCTGGAACCGCTGGCTCCTAACCACTCACCTGCTTGCCTGCCTGATTGCCCCTAACTGCCTCTGCCTGCCTACCTGATTGCCCCTAACCCCTCTGCCTGCCTGCCTGATTGGCCCTAACCTCTCTGCCTGTCTGCCTTATCACCCTTAACTGCCTCTGCCTGCCTGCCTGATCGCCCCCAACTGCCCTCCCCTGCTGGCCCGATTGTCCCCAACTGGCCTCCCCTACTGGCCTGATTGCCCCTAACCGCCTCTGCCTCAGCCCCACCACCATGGCTTTGTCCGGAAGGTCTCCCAGTCTAATTAGCATATTACTCTTTTATTAGTACAGATAAGACAGAATTGGAGGCATTGGTAGTGTTAGGTTGAGGGGATGAAAGGTGAGGGGAAAGAAGGGGGCACAAAAAGTATGTTGATTACATCCATAGCATTCTACCTTGTGTCCTAATTGGCTGTTCATGACCACCTTCCCCTTTCATTCTTTATTCAAAACTACTTATTGAGGATCAACTATATGCTAGACCTGTGCTGTCTAATGCCATAGCCATTAGCCACATGTGGCTACGTAAATTTAAAGTTAAAATTAAATACAATTTAAAATTCAGTTCTTCAGTTGCAAACTAGCCACATTTCAGGTGTTCCAATAGCCACAGGTGGCTTGGGGCTAGCATAGAGGAAATATAGAACAGTTCCATCAGAGTAGAATGTCCTATTGCAGTGTTGTGCCAGACACTATGTTGGACACCAGCAATAAATACAGGTGTAAATAAGACTCAGTCACTGCCCACATGGAGCTCACAGGCAAGTGAGAGAGCCAAGTAAATGAAAAATCACACTGTGCTGCAGAAAGTATGAGGGGCTTTGGAAGCACTCAGGAAGGATAGCTAATTCAGTCTGGAGGAGGAAGAGAGGGTGAAGTCACAAATGACTCCTAGAGCTGAGCCGTAGTTGATTGGTGAATGGTAATGCCCTGCACTTAGAAAGAAAAGAGGAAGAACAGGTTTTGGGGGAAGATAATGTTTTCCAGTGTGATTCGTGTCAAGGATTGATGTCTTTTACATAGCCAAGTGTAGATGGGCAGGAAGTAGGTGGATACACAGATCTAGGAGAAGTCTGGCTAGAGATACCAGTTTGGAAGTCTCAGGTGCCTTGAACCTAAAGCATATTCTGGGGAGAGCGGGGGTGGGAGGGAGGGTTATATCCTCAGAGCTGAAGCATCTGGAGGGCAGGGATCTGGTAAGTCAACTGTTGCTACACTGAGCCTAGCCCAGTGCCCCAGGGCAAAGCAATCTGGTCTCTCCTGGTTGCCAGGTGGTTATGGGGAAGAGGGACTAAGTTTGTAGGGAGAGCCCTCAGCTCTGAACTACAATCAGTGTTGCAAGTAGCATGGGGTGGATCCCAGCTCCTGACAGGAGAAAGTCTAACAAGTCACTGACTCAGAAAGTAATGAATGCATCATCAAGGGAGTGTCCATAAGGTTAGAGGAACCCCACCAGGGATACTGGAGAGGGGACTCCCTCTCTGGGGAAGACAGACCCAATCACCAGCCTTGATATTCTGTAGAGGAAAATTTCCCTCACCACCCTGTTTCCACAGGCACCCAGCTTTCAGAAACTTCACAAATCTTCATTGAAGGCAGTTCTGCTGGGAGATCAACACTGCAGGAGGCACCTACCACCATGTAAAAGAAATGTTGGCTAGGATCTCTGCATTCATTCATTCATTCATTCATTCAACAAATGTTCAACAAACCACTACTGTACACCAAGCCCTGAGCTATGCGCTAGGAATACAGACATGAATGGACTCCAGTCTGAAAGCAATGCGATTGGAGCTGTCAAAACTTTGTCTAGAAGGTGCTGTTGGTTTCCAGAACTGTCTTACCATTCATTGGATCTCTAGAAGGTACTGAGGGATCTATTTGCTATGGTGGTGGGCCATAAATGTTTGATGAAAGGAATAGGGGAATGAGGAACCTGGGGATGTGTCCAAAGGAGGGCTCTCTGCTTTGGTGGAATCAGGGAAAACTCCAAAGAAATAAAGCAACACCTCTCTATCTAGACGAGTAACAATTTAAAAGGTGACATTTATTAAGGGTTTCCTCCGTTACTCTTATGGTGATACCAGCTTTCCTTGTATTATATAGATTCTCTGGCCGCGTGGTCTGGGCACATCGGTCCTCTTCTCAGGAACCGCATCAACGCATTGTTACGGTAAGAAAGCAGGGCGGGGTGCTCTCGGCTGGGCTCCTGGGAGATGTGAATGAGAGCGGAACCACGGTTTAGTAGCTGGCGAGGCTGCCCGGAGGCTTTTCGGCCGAACTCCCACCCTAGCGACGCGCGCCTCGTTGCTAGGGGCGGGGGCACGGGCCTTGGAGCGCGGAGGTTGCAGAAGCTCTCGGGCTCGGCTCGGCTCGGCGCCCCCGCCAGCCTCACCTCCCGGCTGGGCAGCCGGCCGATGGGTATGGAGGCCGAGGGGGGTAGGAAGGGGCCCAGCGGGTGGGCGGAAAAGTGGGAGCCCGTGTTTTCCCGACCGCAGAGGCTCACCTGGAGTAAGCGAGGAGAGAATTCCGAAGGCCGGGCTTGGATTGGGTGGCTCTGGATTCCCATCTTGGGCGTCCCCAGGCCCCTTTCCCCACAAGCACACACCAAAAATAAGCTTTGGCCGTTCACAAGGATTGGATGAGGGCCTTTGTGATCTGAATAGCCAGAAAGGAAAAACTGGACACAGTTGTCCTTAAAGCTTGGGGCAACCTTGGGATTCTGGCCCAGTACTGACTTCTTGTGTGAGTCTGGGCAAGACTCTCATATTCTCTGGGCCTCGGTTTCCTCAGAGAATATGAGAGTTTCCTCAGAGAATATTAGAGGGTTGAATCAGACCACCTCCCACGTGCTTCTACCGTGATTTTGTGTTTGAGCTTTGGTTTCCCTGTCTTGGTCTCCCAGAGTGTAAGGTTAGATGTGTACAGCGGGAGATAGGAAATCACCATTTACGTAAACAGTGGACCAAGAGTCTAGGGAAATGAGGTCCTGTTTCCCAGCTCTGTTCCCGCAAGACACAATCCTCTGTGTCCCAGTTTCTTCGTGGAAAACAATAGTTGGATATATGCTGAAGTATATCAAGGAATATGGCACTAGAAAGCTAAAAGAGAGTTCTCCGAGTTATGTTTAGGGTGACCATTGGGTATCTCAGGGTCTTTGGAAGGCAAATTGGAGCAGAAATGGATGCTGGGATTCAGATTTAGTCCATCAGGAGCCAACAAGGACATCCAAAGCCATGTTGAGTTTATGGCTTTCCCAAGTTCTGCCATCTTTTCCAGGCCTGTAACTGAATTAAGCAGAGTAACTGCTTCCTGAAGGATTTGCTGTTGGGCAATTTTAAAGAACCCTTAGATTGTTGGATCCTTAAAAAGCTTCTTGCCAAACAGACTCTTCACCTTAGTATGCCATTCATTCATTTATTCATTTATTCGACAGATAGTTGCCTTGCATCCATTCTTCCATGCTGTGCTTACAGCACAGATACAAAAATGAACAAGGCACTGTCCCTTCTCTCAAGTATATTACATGTTCACAGTATAAACAGGAGGATAACTGAATAGTATTTTAATTTCTTAGGTTAGTCAACTCAATAAATTTACAACATGGACATTATCTAAGTACATATACTTTGTTTTTGAGATTTTTAAATTGCCTTGGTATATAATGTAATAAATTCTTAGCCTTAGTTTTCCTTTCTGGCTATTCAGATCACAAAGGCCCTCATCCAATCTATACTGGTTACCAATCACTCTGGTCAGAGGACAAAGTTGGCTTCAGTTTAAAATCCTCCAGACTCATATATCCATTTGTATCTGCTCTCTGAGTATATTTATGTATGTTTAATATATGTGTATTAAGGGCAGTAGTAATAAGGGTGAAATCACTACTTTCAGTAATGCTATCAATCATGTTAGTAGCCATCATTTACTCTCAACCATTTGCCTGGTTGAACTGAGGGCTTTATATGCACTGCCTTTTGTAGAGATGCAGTATAATATGCTGGTCAAGAGCAAGGCCTCTGGAGCAAGATTACCAGATTCAAATTTTAGCTCTGCTGCTTATTTGCAATTTATTTGTAAACTTGGGCAAGTTATTTAACATCTTTGTGCTTCACTTTTCTCATCTACAAAATGAGGAAAGTAACTACTCCAGAGGCTTGTGGAATAGTTTAAATGAGCTAATAAGTATAAAGCACTTAAAATAGTCCTTGGCACCTCCTGAGTGCTATTTTTAATCTTCACAAAACCCAATTGTAGAGTTGTCCCATTTTACACATAAGAAACTGAGACTTAGGTTCAACAAGTTGCCCAGACCTAGTCCTAAAAATGATGCCAGTGCACTCAGTCAAATGTTGTTCTGACTAGTCTGTGCTGCTATTAATTATTAGACATTGTCAATTGATCATTTGAATTTATTTATTTGAATCCTTAGAATGGAGTTGTTAAAATGCAATAAAACTGGTTTCTTCTTTGTAGATTTTTATAATGGAAATTCTGGACTAGAATTTCTGGACTAGAGTAAATGATAGCTACTAACATGGCTACTGGACTGGAAGTCAATTATACCTAGTTATAATTTTGAGTAAATAATTCTCCAGATCTTTAAATAAAGGGTTTATGTGATTTTGAAAAGCTCTTTGATCAAAGCTTCTATGACCCATACTTATTAAAGTATTATTTTAAACAGAAGAAATTGCCTTTCTCACAAAAACACTAAGCTCTGAAGTAAGCAGTCACCTCTGAATATTTTTGATGAACAGAAGTACTGAGTAAAATAAAAATCTTTAATGGTGCATTTAAATAGATGCTATTTTGCATATTTAAACATATAATTAATATTATGGTATACTGTCCCCCAAAATATTGGAATTTTGTAATATCTCTTTCTTTGTGAGGGAAAACTACACTTAACAATCTCTTTAGTTAAGGAAGTCCTTAATTTACCTTGTAAATATCCTTTTGGTACAAACATATGCTTAGACAGAGAAGAGATTAATTTAAGCATCTTTTCACTACTTACAGAGATTAGGAAGTGGCTGCCTGAAGTATTTTCCAAAGGATAAACATTACAAAGCATTGAATACTGCAGTTCACCAAGAAGATCCTATTGATTTGGGGTAATGTAAAAGTTATTTTTTTTTTACTTAGAATGCTCCATGAATATTCTTCAGGTGGGAAGTATAAGAAGATACCAGCTAAGAATCTAATCAGTTTAAGCAGAGCCAGTCCATTTATAGCACCTGCAGTTTCCAGTGACCTAGATCTCTGAATGGCATCTGTCCTTAGTTTGATGACAATGTTGAAAAATGGGTTAGGCTGGCAGATAGGATGCCCTGCAACCTCTACCAATCTACAAACGATACATCCCAAGCTTTTCGCAAGCTATCCTGGAATTTTTCTCTGATTTATAATTGATATTTTTTAATTGATTAAGGTATTATATATGTGTTCATATCCCCTTCCCCCCCCCACTCCCGTAAATACCCTCACCCCCCTGCTGTCTCTGTCCATTGGTTATGCTTGTATGCATGCATACAAGTGTTTTGGTTCCTGTCAGCACATCTTGTGCTTATTATAGAGAACTCTAGAAGTTCTGAACTGGAAGGGACCTTAGATTCACTAGTTCACAAATGTTTTATCACACTGAGCAAGCCACTTAAGGTACAAAGATGAATATGACAGAGTCCTTCTTCTTAGGGAGCAGATAGTCTTCTAAAAAGCCTGTTTAATCTGAAGTCACATTTTATAGATGGGGAAGCTGAGGCGTAGAGTGGGGAATGGAGGAACTCAACCAAGGACACACAGTGAGATGAGCTAGAGCTGGGGCTGGAGCTCAGGGCTCTTGATGCCACAAACACTGTTCTCTGCACTGCGTTGTGTTTCTATACTGGTTACCAACTCCTTTCAGGAGGTCAATTCTGGCAGCTTCTCAAAATGTTGGCTTAAATTCTTCTGGAAAACTCTCTTTGTTAATGGTAATGAGATGATTGGGAATACTTGGTGAGTTTTAGCTGCTGTCTCCTTGTACACTCTTCTTCCTAGAACTAGGCTTATTGTGCCCATAAAAAACTCATCTAGAACTTCTTTTAGCGGAAACCCAGAAGAGATGAGGACACCTTCCCAATTACTTCCTTTACCCTTCGGTGTCTCAGGGAGCAGCTAGCTGCAGAGGACAACAGAGGAGCTGAGATTAGCCCCTACTCACATACCTTTAGTCCCTGCCCATGTCCACAGTGGCCACATCTGCTTTATCTCTCTTTCTTCTCCAGTATAGGATCTGCACAAATTAGGTGCTTAGGAGGTATTTCCTGAAGGAGTGTATGGATGAGCATCTGTCTGTCTCTTTAAATCTAGCCTTGTTAGTACTGGGGACAATACAAGTACATCTGGAAAACAGTTAGTAATTTTTTATTCTAATATAGTATATCATCCATTATTGGTGTTACTTAAGTTCTAGGTCAGTGGCTCTCAAACTTTTTGGCCTCAGGACTCCCTTGCACTCTTAAAAATTATTGGGGCCGAAACCGGTTTGGCTCAGTGGATAGAGCGTCGGCCTGCGGACTCAAGGGTCCCAGGTTCGATTCTGGTCAAGGGCATGTACCTTGGTTGCGGGCACATCCCCAGTAGGGAGTGTGCAAGAGGCAGCTGATCGGTGTTTCTCTCTCATCGATGTTTCTAACTCTCTATCCCTCTCTCTTCCTCTCTGTAAAAAATCAATAAAATATATTTAAAAAAAAATTATTGGGGACTTCAAAGAGCTTTTGTAATAGTTTTGTTTGGTTTTTATCTGCTAATGCTTTATTGTAGGGTGTGTTCCCATGACCATAAGAGTGAGGCAGGGAAAGGAGGAAAAGCAGAAGCATACAATTAATTAGTCCTTTAAAAAAACAAAACGATATGTTTTTACATGACCATTATGGGGGAGGAACAAATTTTCCTCTACTCTCAAGGTTCTTTGGCTGGTCTCATAACAAAAGACATCATGCATATTAGAAAGAGAAAATAACCAAATTTAATACATATGTATGGGAACCCCACATACATGAGGGAGTCAGAGACTCCACATGCACCAGAGGTTCAGAGATAAAGGGGGATCAGATGTAAAAGACATCCTGAGCTAGGGATGAGGTAATACACCGTGGGGACTTTAAAGGGTCATTGAAAGATGATAAGAAGAACAGATGTTTAGTAAATAAAAGTTTGCCCTGACATATAGGTGGGTCAAAAAGGTTATTGCTGATAATACCTTATCATGGGCAAGGCCTCTAATTCAAGTTCTAGGTAGTTAAGGGGAGCCATAGAGAAGTTTTTCTTGCGCCCGATGCTAAAATTGCCTTTAGCTCAAAACAATCCACACGCCACAGAAGCACATCTTGGGGTGCTCATTCTGAATCCCTATATGATAGTACCATCATTGTGCCTAACAAAATGAACTGTGTTGTTCTTTTTACTGAACAGGGAACACAACTTCCAACTTCCAGCAGCCACAAGGGATGCTGCCCCTCAGGTGCCATCTGAAACGAGCTCCTCCTCAGAAGATTTTGTGTTGGTTCTGTGCCATGATGGGGAAACTGCAAAGCAAACTCAAACACAGCACTTATAAATACAGGTACAACAGCCCTACCGTGGATCCCAGGTTTTATCATGCCCATTACAATTCTCCACTGAAGAAAGAGAAGGCCCAGAGCAAGTATTGATGACCTTCTCTGAACTGTCGGTTTGCTCAGTTTTCTTTTGGATAAGAAACAGTCTAGCCCTAACCGGTTTGGCTCAGTGGATAGAGCGTCGGCCTGCGGACTCAAGGGTCCCAGGTTCGATTCCGGTCAAGGGCATGTACCTTGGTTGCAGGCATATCCCCAATAGGAGGTGTGCAGGAGGCAGCTGATCAGTGTTTCTCTCTCATCGATGTTTCTAACTCTCTATCCCTCTCCCTTCCTCTTTGTAAAAAAAATCAATAAAATATATTAAAAGAAAGAAAGAAACAGTCTAGCTTGGTAGCTAGTGTCTACGGCCACACAGAGAGGGGCCCTATATCTTTGGAATAATCTCTAGAGTGAGTCAAGACTCCTGGCTTCTTGGCTTCAGGATTCCCTTTGTCAGATTCAGTCACTCTGAGCATCTACGTACTGGCAATGTCAGTGGGTCCCCTTTCCCACCTTTCTCCTCCGTCTGGCCTGAATTGCTGCTTTCACTCACACTCTTCTTCCCCTTGCTCCACTGTGCGCTCGCATACCATTGGGCCTCTCATTCTCCACCCTCTCTTTAGCAGGCCCGATGCAATTATAGAAGAGAGAATTCAAACTACAGCTTTTCATGAGTATAGCCCAGCTCACGTGGACACCGTCTCTGTTGTTGCTGCTCTGAACTCAGACCTCTGTGTCTCCGGAGGAAAAGATAAGGTGGGATTTGCAGTGCTTCCCAGGGAACCACTTATCGCAGAGAAGGGAAGATGTTTGGGCAGCAAACACTGTTTTCTTCATTTCTGGCAGCAGTGTTGGGTAGTATAAAATATGGTTTTAGAATTAGAAAGACTGGGTGTAAGTCCCTTCTCTGCCACTTCCTCTTACTTTGAGCAAGTCTAAATTTTCTTGAGCTTCAGTCTATTATCTATTAAATGGGGATAATAATGCCAACCTCACAGGACCGTTATGAGGAGTAAATGGTAAGATCTTTAGCACTATGCCACCCATGTGCTTTTTATAAATGACAAATATTATTATTCCAACCTATCCTCTTTTACACCTACACACAGACACAGGAGTTATGTGTCAGCAAAAGGAGCCTTCTGGTCTCTTCTTTTATACTGCTCTTTTGCCAAAACCTCTACATTGGTGTGTGTTGTGATTCCTCCCTTCTCTGGGTTTGTGCTTCCTCCCACTGGCACTTTGAATCTGGCTGCTTTCTCTCCCCCACATGTGGATCTCTCATAGCACTTACATCTAGGATACTGGCAGAGAAAATGTTGATTCTTTTGTGGTAAATAATGCCTCTCATTTTCAATAGCCTTTCAGAATCTTCAAATCCCACTTTCACACTGTATTTCACTCACTTTCAGATGCACACGTTTTCACATTTTAAAATCTCTGAACTCAGTATTCATTTGAAAATTGATAGTATAATTTAATTGACAGCATTTTGTCTTAATATCTATATTATCTTAGACATGAAATTTTTATTGATATGAGCCTCACCTGTGAGGGATAGATGGGCAAGGATTAACATCTCCATTTTGAAGATTACAAAACTGAGATTTAGGTCAAGTGCTAACATGCTCTTTATCTCTAGCAATGAACTACAGAGACTGGGCCAGAGAATGCTTTTGAAATCCTATTTTGCGGGGGGAAGGGGGGCGGAAGTTGCTTACAATAAAATATTAAGGTATATACCTGGAAAAAAGATGGAAAGAAATTGTTAACAATGATTCTCTCTGGCAGGCGGGATACGAATGAGGTTTTTTGAAATTTAAAAAAGTGCAATCTGTTTTGCAATAAATGGGAATATACTTTACGCTAGTGAACTGTACACCTACAAATGCTTAAGAAGATGATAAATGTAAAAAACTAAAATAAAAATACGATATAGTTAGAGGGGAAAAAATCTAATCCTATGTAGAATTCTCCTTCAGTGTCTACAACCAGACCTCAATCTGAATCAGTTCCCCTTAGGGAGTGTTATCCCAAACCCATCAGTAAGGCTCAGAGGGGTGGCCCAGGAGCTGGGGAGAGACAGGACAGATCAGGAGGAAAGATAGAAACTCAAGTAGGGGCCCTGAGGAGGGACACGATGGAACCCTAATGTTTGATGCAGGTCCCTGGACAGAGAGGAAGAAGTCAGGTAGAGGATGAAGTAGAGGCTTGTTGTTTCGGTTAAACACATATTCAGTTAAACTAAACTGTGCCAATGACTCTCTGCAGACAGTTGTGGCCTATAACTGGAAAACCGGAAACGTGGTGAGAAGGTTCAGAGGACATGAGCATGACATCACCAAGGTAAAACTGTCAAGTGGTTATTATCATGGAGGGGATTTGGAACTGAATAAAGGAACACCTAATCGCTCTAGATGGTAAGAGTGATTGAATATTCTTAAAGGAACATGCAAGGGCTTTGTATTTGGTGTTGTGAAGTTCTACTCTAGGAAAAGCAGAGCAAACCATTCACTTCGCTATTGGTACAGGGATATTTGACACAATTTTTATTTTGTTATTAAGCCCTTAATAGCTCAGGTGGTAAAAAGAGAGTAACTCTCCCTGGCTGATCCTAACTCAACAGGGACATGCATTGAAGCCTTCCTGTATGTTTGCTATAGTTAGAAAAATGACACAATCTCTAGACTTAGTTGGAAAAATTTTTAAAAAGCCAACAATAGTTAAATAAAAATTAATTTGTTTAATAGCTTTACAGAGTAGAGTGCGTTTTCAGCAAAAATGACAGAGAATGCCAATTTATATAACTCTCCTCTCTGAAGTTCACCTGAATGGGCCAAAATTAGGGTGCTAACTGTCATCATGAAACTCAGCGTCAGCCACAGTCCCACAGCAGAAACAGGGTATTTTCCTGTCAGATACAGTGCATTATGAACCAGACTGAGAGAGAAGGTCGGGCTGTAACCTTCTTATCCCCAGGTCTTTTTCTAATTTAAAATCCAATCAAACAAGCACACCAAAGCTTTCTTTCTCGAGCAGATAGCCTGTCTTCACAAATCAAACCAGTTCTTCAGCGCCTCTCGGGACAGGATGGTCATGATGTGGGACCTGCACGGCTCCTCACAACCCAGGCAGCAGTTCTCGGGCCATGCCATGGTGGTCACTGGATTAGCCGTGAGTCCTGGTAGGCAAAGCAGAGCCCTTCCCAGGGCCTTTGTACTCTCTGAAAAGCCCTGCTCCAAGTCTGTCTCATGGACCATCTTCTTGCCGTTGTTTCCAAAGACTCATCCCAGCTGTGCACCGGCTCTCGGGACAACACCCTACTCCTGTGGGACGTGGGGACCGGACAGTGTGTGGAGAGAGCTTCGGTCTCCAGGAACCTGGTACGAACTCTAACTTGCTATGGAGCAGGGCAGCAGAAGGGAGGATGGGATCAGGGAAAGGGCCTGGGTGAGAGATCAGGCGACCACGACCAGGCGACTAGGCGTTAGAGGCTTGGGTCCTCATTGCTCCCCACCCCTACCTCTCTGTCAAACCCCAGCTTCTTAGGGTTATCGGATTACATGATCCCTTAAGGTCTTTTGCTCCAGAGAACAATTCCACTAGTTTATATTGGAATCTTAAATGGTGTCCTCACTTATTCCTTCAAAACACAGTTATTTTATTTTTTCTGTGGGCCGGACACAGCTTAGAGCAGGGTTAGTGACTAAGGACACGGTCTCTGTCCTCCAAGAGCTCAAGTCATGCTCTGTGTTCTGTATCTATAACATTATGCAGAGAAATAATAATGACATTGCTTTCTGTGTAATTTGCTGTTTATGAAGACCAGCGTTTCCTGGTAGCAGACTGGTATATAAACTCCACAGCCTTGGGGGTCAGTCATACCTGAGTTCAAACCATCAATCCACCACTTTTCAGCTGTGTTATCCTAAGAAACTTACTTAGAGTCTCAGTGTCTTCATTTATAAAATGGGGAGAATTATATCACCCGACATGGTAGATGTTCCTTTAGTGGTCATCAAATGTCAATCATAGTTATCTTTTCCAATTTGGAAGACAACTGCCAATGGCAAGATGTGCTTGCCCTATGCCTTGTGTACTCGTGGAGGTTCCTGGGGAAAAAGAAAACCCTGTTACCTTGTTGTTTTGAGAAGTCTTTCATGCCTGCCCACCAGAGGGCTGCAGAGATAAAGCGAAAGAAAAACCCTTCCTCAACCCCCTGTGGCCTAGACTGTGGTTTCAGTGGTCCTGCTTTAAACAGGAACTGCTCCCCTGGCTGCCACAGACCAGCAGTTCTAGTTCTTTACCAGGTGTTCGGGGTTCAGGCATCCTAAGAGTGCCTGCATGCATTTGGGTACTCGCAACTGGCCCAGCTGCTACTCTTGATGCTGATAGCCAAGGAGATGCAAGGAGAGCATGACTGGTGGGTATCTGCAAAACATGAAATCCCTTCCTCCAAGTCAAATTCCTAGTTCAGCATCCTTGAGAAGTGGTACAGAGGTGCTGTTTAGCACTGTTTACAGGAATTCCAGCAGAGGAATGACTTGGTATGGAGACATTTTGAAAATTGTGCTTCTTCCAGGTCACTCACCTGTGTTGGGTCCCCAGAGAACCATATGTACTACAGACTTCTGAAGATAAAACCATCAGGTGGGCTCACTGAGCAGCAGTGACGGTGTTTCTGGTGAAGATTTGTGGCTCCCATGCTTACACGACTCCATTCCCACCCTGCTTCTCTGCATTGCTGTGCCCTTGTCAGGGCATTCTGCCCCTTTGCCCCTCACTGGTCCTGGGGCCTCTCTGATCTGGCCCCATAGAATCATAGAGGGTGAATGCTAATCAGGCCAGGAAAAACCCAAAGCAGCTGATTCCACCTGCCCTGGCTGTGTGAGCTGTGTGAACAGTTAGATTGACCTCAGGATCAGTCACTTGCTCCTCCTACCCCTTCAAACTGCCTGGCTTTATTTGCTCCCCCTGCTCAGATTCCTCACATTCCCAATCACCCAGCCCTCAGGCGAAGCCCTCTATGGGAAAGCAGAGTAAGAATCGCCATCAGGGGAATCAAATGAAGTAAAATGTTCTTAGACTAGAGAGCATGACTTGAAACTGTATTTAGAAAATGGTAGGAATGAGACAAGAGGTAAATAAAATACTCCCCAGTGAATCCCATAGCCAAGGTTGACCAAGTCTGTAGATCTTTTGTTTATGAATCTGGAAAGATGATTGCTTCTCTGTATTATCATAAGTATCTTTTTAACAAAATTATAGCTCAGCTAGTGTGGCTCAGTGATTGAGTGTTGACCTATGAACCAGGAGGTCACGGTTCGATTCCCAGTCAGGGCACATACCCAGGTTGCAGGCTCGATCCCCAATGTGGAGCATGCAGGAGGCAGCCGGTCAATGATTCTCTCTTATCATTGATGTTTCTGTCTCACTTTCTCTCCCTTCCTCTCTGAAATAAAATAAAAATATATTTTGAAAAATTATAAATCACAGGGACAGAAATACCTTCTTTCCATTGAAGGCAGCATCCCAAAAGACCAAATTAACTTATATAATTAAGATGCTTGGTCTAAATTTCTATTAACTAGATCTCAAAATAGAAAGAACTCAGATGTCATTTTGTTATTTCCTGCCAGCTTGGAGTCTCCGAGATTGATCTGGTTCAAGCTGCTATTTTTAGGTATATTATGACTCCATTCTGACTGGCCAAAGCAGCAAAGAGCCAAGGCTTTTATGATTGCAGGTGATTATGGTATATTTCAGACACATTTACTATAAAGTCATTTTTTGCTGTAATTTCTTTCAGATTATGGGACAGTCGGGGGCTCCAGGTGGCTCACATATTTCCTGCAAAGCAACACATTCAGACCTACTGCGAGGTCAGTGAGGATGGACGCATGTGTCTCTCCTGCAGCAATGGCTTTGGAGGAGAAGGCTGTGAAGCCACGGTGAGGGGTCATGTCGGGTCCAGGTGTCTGGTTGTTGATGACCAAATAACTTGCTCTGGCCTCATGCCTGTGCTGGGCTACACAGCAGGTCTGCTAATGGCTCAGGCCTATTCCGAGTGCAGACTATAAGTGATCCTTTGCATTCCAAATACTTCTTTCAAGAAATGCCCATTAGCCTAGGGCCGTGGTCGGCAAACTGCAGCTCGCGAGCCACATGTGGCTCTTTGGCCCTTTGAATGTGACTCTTCCACAAAATACCATGGCCTGGGCAAGTCTATTTTGAAGAAGTGGCGTTAGAAGAAGTTTAACCTTTTGCACTCGGATGTCGAGTGTGACGGTTATTGAATGTATCAATAACTTGAAATATAAAAAAATCCAAATAAATAAGTTTGTATGAAAAGAAACTCCAGTTTTTTATTCTATTGCCGCACTTTGTAAAATCTGGGGTATTTAAAAAATTAAATCCCGAGTAGAATAAAGGAATTGAGAAAAAAGCAAGCGAGTGCAAAGGGTTAAGTTTTAAAAATTTGGCTCTCAAAAGAAATTTCAATCATTGTACTGTTGATATTTGGCTCTGTTGACTAATGAGTTTGCTGACCACTGGCCTAGGGCTTTCTGAATTGGTTTGGGAAAGAGAAATGGGATGAGAGTCAAGAAGGCTGTATCCTAGAACCGGCCTGCTAATGTCCGTCCTCCCAGCAGAGCTTAGAAAGGAGAAGGACTATGTGAAGAACTAAGTGTTTTCATTGTACTTGTGGTCACAGTAAAAGAGGTTCAAGCTCTTTAGGAAGTTGGAGTTCCAGTGTTGATCATGGGCCCACCCCATCCCTTAACCATATAGCTTTCCTTTCAATTAATTTCCAAAGCACCTTGGATTCCCAATAGTAGAATACCAGTTAAAGGGGTCATCTAGGATCTAAATAGAACTACAGCTCCCATTTTATCAAACATTTTTTATGGCCTACGTATTGGGCTGAGCACATTACATGTATGATCCCATTTAATCCTTAAAACAACCACAAAAGCACTAGCCGGTTTGGCTCAGTGGATAGAGCGCCGGCCTGTGACCGAAGGGTCCTGTATTTGACTCCAATCAAGAACACATGCCCGGGTTGTGGGCTCGATCCTCAGTTGGGGGCATGCAGGAGGTAGCCAATCAATGATTCTCTCATCACTGATTTTCTGTCTCTCTCTCTCTCTCTCTCCCTTCCTCTCTGAAATCAATAAAAATATTTAAAAAAAAATTTAACAACCACGTGAGTCAAGTAGTGGTATAATTCCCATTTTACAGATGAGGAAATAGAGACATGGCAAATTGTACAAGACCACACCTCTGGAAAGTGTTAGGTCAAGGTTTTAAATCCCAGGCTGTTGATGTAGCATCTCTTCTTCAAGCTAAGCATTTCCAGCTCCTACAACTGTTCCTCAGAGGACATGGTGTCCAGTGATCTCATTATTTTTTGGACACAATTCAGTTTGCTCTCTTACCTGAACTTTATTCTCCAGGTGTGGTCTGATCTGTATCAGCAAAGAATGGGACTGGCAGGACTGGTGCCTCACTTGTTGTAGACAAGGTTTAGTGACTGTGCATTAAATCAGGTCTGTGCCTGCATGTACTTATGAGAAGGTGCTCCTAACTGTGGGGTCCCCACAAGACCCACAGATACCAAGAGGCTGATATAAGGTAGCTCTTGAATTGTCATAGAAAATCAGTAACCTCATACTATCTCATGCTGTAGGACTTGGAGCTTCGCTTTCCTAACCAGTATGTTAATAAGGAAGGCAACCACCCTTCAGGCACATTCTTAACCAGGGTTGTTTGAGTTGGTGCTTAAAATAATCACTGGGTGGATGGATGGTTGGCTGTGTTGTGGATGGGATGGATGAAGGTAAGGGTAGCTACAGAAGTAGGTAAGTGGAGGCAACAGGTGGGTCATGAGAAGGAGGCGATAGATATCAATGAATGAAGCTGGGGAAATGTATAGTATATCTGAGGTAGCCTATATCATTACTTTGCAGTTGTGGGACCTAAGACAGACGCGGAACAGAATATGTGAGTATAAGGGGCATTTCCAGACTGTGGCATCCTGTGTGTTTCTACCAAGAGCATTGGCCTTGATGCCTGTAATCGCTACCTCATCACACGACTGCAAGGTGAAGATTTGGAACCAAGATACTGGAGGTAAGGAACCTACTATTAGTGCTTCTTAAAGATACGTGAAGTCTCAAAGGCTTCCTGAAAACATTATTTCCATTTCTTAGCACACCACGCATGTCCTGCCACTGTTCAGCCCCCCTGGTGGTTAAGACATGACACCAGATACCAGAATCTCTGTTCAGCCTCTGCTAGAGGCCATCGTAGCTGTTTCTATCATATTGTACAGACTCATTCCTAAGAGCTCAGATATATTTGGCTCTTATATTCTTTCTATTTAAAATTCCTCATCAGGTTTTAACTTGTGTTGCTCAAAATGTCTGGAAAAGAGAACAGAAATTGCCATTTAAAATTTATTTTTTCAAGGACTAAAATGAGAGCCTCAGCTCTTGGTGGGGTGAGGTGGAGTAAAGATAGTTTCAGAAAGACTGTGCCCTGTTTTGACTCTGCAGCTAAGGTTTTGAAATCGTCATGACACTTTAAAGCACCAGAGAAAACTGTTTTAGGGAACACAGCTCCCTGGAGTTGTCGATGAGGTTGGTGTGCTGATCCAGCTCCTAATGCTGATTGTTAAGGACTCAGGAATATTTAATACGGTCATGGTGGGAGTATTTATGCCACAAGATTTGGCAAATGCTATGAATAAAGCTTGTGTTCCCGTCCACCCTGCTGCCTCCATGCTATTCTGTCCTGGACACAGGGTTCTGCTAACCACAAGAATAGCATTACTTTAGAAACCAAGTCCCTCCTACAGTAATCTTCCAGAAATTCAGGTCCCATCAAAGGAGGATGGGGTAGCTCCCTCAGAGAAAGAGGTGAGATCCGGTCAAGGGGCACACAAGCTAATCTTACATAGTAAGGACAGCCCCCTGTACCCTCCCCTGGAGTTGCCTTCTCCGGTCACCTTGATGTGGGAGAAACAGCTTTTTAGCTTCATTATCATAAACCTGAGACCAGGGGAACAAGCCCTGAAGTGCTGCCCTGCCCACCAGATGTGTGAGAAGGCTTTGAAATGCAGGTGGAGGGAGACTGGGCTCCTCTGGAAGCCCCAGACCGCCCCATTATCCCATTAACTGTTGTCTTGAAGGGAGCGAGAGCCTGGGAAGCCTCTAACTGAAAACCAGTGTCCCTGTCTGTTTCCTTCGTCCTGACCCTGCTTTGTTCTCAGGGCAGGTAACTGAGGGCAACTTTTTTTTCCAAACAGAAAGAGAGAGGAAGGGAGAAGCATTGATTTCTGGTTGCACTTATTTATATATTCATTGGTTGCTTCTCATATGTGCTCTGATTTGGGATCGAACCGCAACCTTGGCATATCGGGACAACACTCTAACCAAATGAGCTCCCCAGCCAGGGCTGAGGGCAACTTTTTAACATGTCCTTGCCAGTGAGGCCCACGTGTCTGAACACACTTCTCAGTGGTATATAGCCATCCTGTTTGGTTTGTGTGCCATTCTCAGTAGTTGAAGTCTTGGGATTGACTGACTTCCCTGCTAGTGCATGTTCCCCTAAAGCAGTGGTTCTCAACCTTTTTAGTGCCGCGACCCTTTAATACAGTTCCTCATGTTGGGGTGATCCCCAACCATAAAATTATTTTCGTTGCTACTTCATAACTGTAATTTTGCTACTGTTATGAATTGTAATGTAAATATCTGTGTTTTTTTATGGTCTTAGGCGACCCTGCTAGGGGTTCTCAACCTGTGGGTCGCGACAGACAGGTTGAGAACCGCTGCTGTAGAGCCTAAGACCATCGGAAAACATAGATATTTGTATTACGATTCATTAACAGTAGCAAAATTACAGTTATGAAGTAGCAACGAAAATAATTTTATGGTTGGGGGTCACCACAACATGAGGAACTATATTAAAGGGTCGCAGCATTAGAAAGGTTGAGAACCGCTGCTCTAAAGCATGGGGTTGCCTCTGTTGTGTGGGTCAGAGACACATAGCAAATGCTTTAATTACGTGGAATTCTTACAAAGACACTGCATTTCATGATATTGCACTCTTGGCCTAAGTGGCTGGTTTCCCACTTCCTCCCCCAGCCTGCCTGTTCACCTTGTCTCTGGATGGATCAGGACCTTTGACTTCCCTGGCCATTGGCGACACCATCTCCTTGTTATGTGCAAGTTTCCACAGAGGAATTCACTTGCTCCGAATGGACCACAGCCCAGGGCTGGAACTGCGGGAAGTGGCAGTATTCTGAGGCCAAGAGAAGTTTGCTGGACAAAATCAAGCCATGGCCTCTCCTTTCTCAGTGTGGCTTTGTTTCCCCATGTTATCCTCAGGGGAGGGCAAAGTGGGGTTGGTGTTCTTCGCTTAGGTTCACTTGGAAGGTATATCAGTGTTAGAAGTCAATTTGAAGCCAGTGGTTCAAAATCAGGTACAGAGTTTAGAGACATGGATTAAACATAAGGTTCTCAATCTATGTTAAATCCAAATGCAAGTTTTAGTGAACTCTTGGGACTGCTCTTCAGAAAAAATATTTATGACTCAAATGGTGACCTGTTAGGTCTCTGTCATAGGCCTCTATGAGATTCAAGACACAGGCTCTGAGCCTGCTGACCTGACCTGTTCCATGTCTCCACAAAAGAAAGAAAAGCAAGGGGGAGAGACACTCTGCTTTGCTTGCCTCAAAATTATCCACATGGGAAAGGATAGTGCGGCTCCATAGAGGAAATAGATTGCAGACATGAGACTCAGCTCCAGTCACTCACTGCTCCTCGGCAAGAGAGCAAAAACCTTGGCTTCTACTCAAAATAGTAGAAGAGAGGGTGGCAGGTCCCTGCTAGACCAGTGCGAGGTTACATGAAAATCAGACCTGAGATGGCTTGAAGAGGCCGACAACCCCAAGGACCTTGTCAGAATTATAGGAGTTACCAAACTGGGTCTGTGGATAAGAAAATGGAGAGGTTGCGAGATTAATGCTAAAACATTTTTATTTGTACATTTTAATATTTTTATTGTTTTATGTAAACTCTTTCCAGAGAATGGCCAGAATGAGGCAAGGGGAATATCTGCAATGACAATAGAACATACAGGATAAAGTAGAGGCATGGACTCAACTGTGTGCTCCCACTGAGCCCCCGCAGTGAGGAGGGCAGGGTGCTCAGATCTGCCTGTGTGGCCCCCAGGAGATCAGTCCCACCTGGTACTCACAAGCCCACTTTCCTCCAGGGAAAATAGAGTTCCTCCTGCCTTCAGGTAAGCCCACGCCTGAGGCAGCTGCCGCCGGGGATTCCCTTTCTGAGGAAAGAAAGATTTTGCATTTGCTCTGTGGCCCCTGCCAGCCCCTGATGCCCGTGGCTGACGGCCATCTTCCCGTCTCCCTCCTGCTCCTCTGTAAGTCCAGCTCCCTCGAGCTGTCTCCACTGCCTGGGCAGGAGAATCTTAAGCTACTGCAGAGTCAAACCTGAATTTGACTCTCCAATTCTCCATTTAGCTGGATCTTGGGCAAGTTATGAAATCCTCACTTGTTATATGGGGCCATAATCATAGGTCCCTCACGGGGCTGTTCTGAGGACTGAATAGAACTATATTAATGCCAAGCAAGGTACCAGGTGCTTATAAATGGTAACCATTGGTATTTATTGCCCTCTGTCCAGACCAAATGCTCTCTTTTCCACACATTTACCAGTCATCTATTCTCCTTAGATCTTATTTTCTAAGACTTTAGTCATTGTTCAGCTTCCCCTTTGATTCCTTAAGTTATGGCCTTTGGCACTCTGGAAACACAAAGGGATGGTGAGCATGGAAACTGCTTCACTGAGCACCTATAGATTTATTCTCTCTGAGTCTTATTGTTATTCCCATTTCACAGATGAGGAAGCTGAGGCTCAGGGAGATCTAGTCCTTTGCCAAAGGTCGCACATAAGTAGGAAGGGGAAGAACTTAAGTTTGAACCTGGGTCAGCCTGACTCAAAGCCAGATTACTTTCCTCTCTTCCCCTTTCCCTTTGCCTTTGCCTGATGTCATGAAGTTCGCTTTAGAAATGGACAGACCATGACATTGTGTACTTTCTAGACCAGTTATTAACTTTTTGGCTCCCAAGAGATCTTCCTGGCGAGATGCCTAGGAGCAATAGACACATGTCTCAGGGAAAGTTCTAGAGCACCTATCAGTGCTACAGTTGACCCTTTCTTCTAGAAGGAGGACAAGCAGCAAATCAGAAAACCCAAGGGAGTGGATTGGGAGGGGGTCCCAGGGAAGGGAAACGGGCTGCTGGGAGAGGGAACATACTTGGGAGGAAATAGTAGGCCTCGGATGGGTTTGCAGGGTTCTATTACCGATAAAATTGTTTCCCTAACCTCTATGCCTGTGCTTGATGTATAAATTCCTTATCTGCGCATTTTAAATAGAAAATAGATGAATAAATGTAAATGTTTTTATAAAAAAAATTCAGTGTTATATATGCTAAACAGGTACTCTCAACACCCATTATACAGGCTGCTGAGATGTATTCATTCATTCATTGGACACTTCATTTCAGAGGCTGCCCCTCGAAAATCATAGTAAGGAATTTTTCAAAGACAGTTGACCCTTTTCCAGGAAAGCTCTTGGAATCTGACCAGTTCTGTAGTCAGATTTAAATACATTTGTGTCTTTGCTTACATATTTATCATTTAAGTATATTTATATATCTAAGGAAAGGAGTGGTGATTATTATTGGCCTTCATTTTGACACAGGAAATACAAGAATAAAACTCAGGTCACTTGGTGTTTTTAACACTGAGAAAAGGAAGCTTAGCTATTTCTGAGTAACCTTTGAAAACATAATTATTAAAGAACAGCTTCATCATAAAAAATGCACAGACTACTAGTTGTTTCCTGAAATTGACACTTCTGGGTACAGGCTGCCCAGCTCAGACTACATTCCTAGCTAGGTGTGGCCATGAGAATAAGTTCTTGTCAGTGGGTGGTGAGTGGAAGTGATGTAACTTCCACCTTATTTGCTTGAAAGAAACATATTTGTCCACTAGCTAGAATGCAGACTGCAAGTAACAGCTCAACTATTTGGGCGAGGACAAGATGTTGAACTAGCAAAAAAGAAGGAACCTGAGCCCCCAAATCACCTCAAGGAGCTGAGCTTCTCCAACAATCTGACCAGCTGGACTGTGACTTGGAAGAGAAATGAACTTTATTCTTTTTAAGCCATTACATATATTTTTAAAAAACTTTTAATTCAGGTATACAATCATAAACCATTTCAGACATCTTAAGTTTTTATAAACTGAACACTAGTAACCAGTACCTAGATGAAGAAGCATACTATATCCAGGAACCTCGATGGCCTCCCTCTACCACCCTCCAGGCCCATCTGATAAGGAATTTGTAACAACAAACTAGTTCTACTTTATAGAAATGGAATCAGACTGTATTGTAGTAGATGGCAAGTGTGGCCACAGATTTTCCCATCCCTGTGTGTCTGACCCTTTCAATGTGAGTTTATCTCCTCAGTGGGTAGGACCTATTCCCCACCCCTTGAACCTGCACTGGTCTTTTGACTTGGTTTGACTGGCAGGAAAACGAACGCTGTGCAGCTTGTGCGGCTGCGGCTTCAGAGGCCCAGCAGCTTCACTTCCACCATCTCGGAGTGCTGCTCTGAGATCTGTCAGGAAGGTGGCCAAGGCCATGGGAGAAGAACCAAGCACCACCAGATATGGGAATGAGGTCGCCTCGGACCTTCCAACCCCACCAAATCCGCAGCCAAATTCAGATGGCGTCAGAAAAACCACAGCTATTCCGCACAATCATGAAAAATAATAAGACATTGTTTTGAGACACTAAGTTTTCGGGTAGTTTGTTCCACAGCAATAGATTCAGGTGAAACAAGCATATGACCTTATTTTGGTCAGGCTTCTTTGGCTCAACAGGTTTGTGAGATTGATTCATACTGTTGCACACAGTGGAATATTATTCCTTCCCGTCGCTGTATAGTATTCTAATGTGGGGCGATATTGTAATTTATCTGTTTCACTACTGATGGGCCACCTTCTGGTTTGGGGCTCTTACAAACAGTGCTGCTATGGACATTCTAATAATATGTCATTTGGTGGACAGGCCTGCATCTGTGTTCGTTATTTAATTAGCGCAGGCCTTTCTGGGCTATCGTGTAACTTGCATTATTAGCTTTAGCAGATACCACCTCTTTTCCAAAAAGGTTGTTCCACTTCATATTCTACCCACTGTGCAGGAGAGTTAGCAGAGTTCCAATTGCTCCTTGCCAACACTCTGTGCTCTTAAACTTTGCGACCCTCCGTTTTAAAGATGAGCGCATAGACGTTGAAGATGACTAGGGAAGTGTTAGTAGCTTCAGGAACCGATGTTAGAAAGAAGCTGGACCCACTGGTTTTGATGCCTACCTTTCTTCCTGACACTTCAGGTTAAATGGGCGGAATTTAACAATACAAACATGTGTACACAGTGCTAATACTACTTTCACAACCATAATTTCATCTGAGTCTTCCAATACAATAACACTGTAAAATAGGCAGCGTGGGGAATATTACTCTAATGGAGAGGCAAGTGACTTGCCAAGGGTCACACAGCATGTGGCAGAGCCCAGATGGGAGCCCAGGTCTTGGGACATGCAGACTGGTTCTTCCCACCAAAACCCTCTACTTCCCATGGCATTGTCTTGGTGGTGGTGAATGTGAAAGCTGAGGGGAGGGGGCAGCTAGGAGGCATTCGTAGCAATGGAATAAGTGACATAGATTAAACATCACGGACAGGAGGAAAGTTTAATCCATTCCCAGATGTTCTCTCCCCAGGGTCTGGAACACGGCATCCTGCTTGGTCAAGGTCTTTACGCAACACATTAAAAAGCCCAGATTTGCCCTGGTTGAGTGGCTCAGTTGGTTGGAGCATCGTCCCCATACACCAAAAAGTTGCTGGTTGGATTCCTGGTTAGGGCACATTCCTAGGTTGCGGGTTCAACCCCCAGTCGGGGCGTGTACTAGAGGCTGACCGCTCAATCTTTCTCTCTCATAGTGATGTTTCTCCCTTCCTCTCTCTCTAAAATCAATAAAAACATATCCTCTGATGAGGATTAAAAAAATAAAAGTTTTTAAAAATTACATTAAATTAAAAGCCCAGATGTGGGATGGTTGGAGATTGGTGTCAGCTAGCACTGCATGTCCCACATGCTGGACACTCTCAGTCCATCCAGAAATAGCCTTTTGCAAACTAGCCAGCTTCACATGACTGGTAACCCTGCAGCATGAGGCTGCACAGAATGTTGTCCTTAATTCACCCTAAGTGAAAAACACAGGTAACAAAACAGCACCATGCAGCATCGTCCCATTTTGGTAAAAATATGTCTGCACATCTATACATTCATAGGTAAAGGTCTGGAAGAAAGAGCAAAAGTGTTAACAGTGTTATCTCTGGGTATTAACTTTAAAGATCAATTTATCTACTCTATGCATTTCTGTATTTTTTTGAAATGAGGATTAATGTTTCATTTTTTAAAACTTACATATTTTAAAAATAGATAATGCATTCACATAGTCACAACCGAAAGTACAAAAGGTTATACAATCAAGTCTCCCTCTTATCCATGTCTGCCTTCCATCTGGCTCCCTCCAGAGGTAACCAGTGTTGCCAGCACCTAGTGTATCCTTTCCAAGATGCTTTACAAGCGCATGCATACATTTATTTCTTTTATCACTTTTACAATAAAAAGGCAAGACTTTTATTTAAAAAGCATTTTAGAAATGTCAATTATAGTTGACATTCAATATTATATTGGTTTCAGGTATGCTGCATAGAAATCTTTCATTTTGAAGAAAAGTTATAGAAGACTATTTTATGATATAGAAATGTAAGTAAAAAAAGGCTACAAAACAGCACAGAGTATGACATATTTTTAATAATTTATGAAAAAAATATATTTAAAATACTACGCTTATAAGAAAAAGACTGGACAGCTGTTTCCCAAATGTGTCAGTGGTTATCTCTCAATGATTTTTTCTGGCACCACGCTGCCTGATTCAAATCCCAGGCTGCCACTTCCTAGCTCTGTGATCTTGGGCAAGTGACTTCATCTTTCTGTGTCTTAGTGTCCTTATCTGTAAAATGGAGATGAAGTCCTAGCCAGTTTGCTCAGTGGATAGAGAGTCGGCCTGCAGACTGAAGGGTCCCGGGTTCAATTCCAGTCAAGGGCACATACCCCTGTGGCAGGCTCCTCCCTGGCCGGCCCCTGGTCAGGGCTAGTGCAGGAGGCAGCCAATCTATGTACTTCTCTCACATCGATATTTCTCTCTGTTTTTCCCTCTCTCTTCCACTCTTTCTAAAAATCAATGGAAAAATATCCTTAGGTGAGGATTAAAAAACAAAATAAAGTAAAATGGAGATGATGATAATGATTGTATCTACCCATACAGTTGAGTTGTCATCAGGGTTAAGTTATAAAATTCAGGTAGAACCCTTAGAATGGTGCCTACCATCGCTCCTGTGTCAGTAATTATTATATACATCTGAGTCTCCTAATTTTTCTATATTGGACATGTATTACAATAGAAGTTAAATAACAAACTCCCACAAGAGAAGGGAAACTATACAGATATATAGAGAGGAGCACAGAAGGGAGAGAGAGGCCATAGAGAAGAGTGAGAGAGAGGCCCCAGGAGGAGCAGAAATGAGACCTTGCAGACCCAGAGATGGGGGAGCTCTCTGGCTTCCTGGTTTTAACCTCTAGGAGCCCCGGGAAAGGGCCCTTTGCCAGAGTTGCCCACTGAGCATCACAAGAGCACAGATAGAGTCCATCTCTCCTGTGCTTTCTCTCCTGGCATGTGGAGACGGCCACTGAGATCTTCCGAGAAACGCCCTGGACCTCCCTTGTACAAACAGCCTTCAGGCAACACTTTGCCACTCTTCCTGGCAGAGCTCACATGGAGAAAGGCTTCCAGATAAGAGTGAGGATTCCCCTGGTTGTGCCTGAACCAACTCACACCAAGGACCTTCTGAGGGTCGATTACTGCCACCTTGATGTGGTTGAAAGTCTAGGGGGTTAAAAGATGAGACGCTTCATTCACAGCCCATCTGGAGAAGGTGATGTCCAGTTGCAGCTTCCTGTTTCTAAACCACGCGGCACGTGCACGAAGCCCTTCCTCCTTCAGCCTTCAGCTGCAGCCTGTCCTCTGCAGACTCAGCATGGGGATCCAGAGGGGAGGAGAAGGCCGGGAAGGAAAGTGTGGGAGCAGGAGGTGGCGGCCTGGGTTCCAGCCTCAGCCCAGACATTTTGTGTCGATGTTAGCTGGGATCAGTTCTTGATTTCACCAAAATTCAATTGCTCCTCATAGAACCCCTTGAGTTGATGTGGGAATAACCATGCCAGGTGTGATGGGCTTGAAGAGATGGGCTACAAGAATATCTTGATCTTGTAGTTCCTGCTAAGTCTGAGGTGAACAAGTGCTGGGAAATAGTATTCTATCACTGTTTCTAACAATTCAATTGACACATTTTAGAAATAAAATAATAAAATAGTTCCTAACCCTTAACAATTCTAAAATCCCCACACTCTGCAGACAAAGTTTTTTCATTGAATTTGGTGCCAAATTTGACCTGACCTTATGGTGTTTACTCTTTTTGGTGTTAATATTTATAATAAATTGCAGAATAGTCGTATTTGATTGGAGGGTGCTGCCCCAGATCCCACTGAAAGAGTTACTTAAATACGGTGCATACAAATTACCTTCCTAAAATATGAAAAACGCTGAAGCCCACCTGGGTCTAAGGGTTTTTCATAAGGGATTGTGGTCTTGTTAATAAAACAAATTCAGATGCCACATAAAGCAGGTGCCCACTCCCTTCTGGAATCTTTCCTTCCTGGTGCCAGTCCTTGAGAAATTGTTATGAGTCTGAAGACAGATGTAATCAGGATGAGTTAAGGAGCATATATAGGGGATATTTCTCCTAAATTGTTGTTTCTCACTTTAAAATATTTCTTTTATTTTTTGGGATTGAGCCCGAAACCCAGACATGTGCCCTTGACCTGAATCGAACCCGGGACCTTTCAGTCCACAGGCTGACGCCCTACCCACTGAGCCAAACTGACTAGGGCCAGAGAAGTGGTTTTTAAACTGTTTATCCCTCCTCAGCAGCTCAATTCTTCAACCTCTTCAAATAGCCAGTATGAGAAAAGCGAATTGTTTACAGTTTAAATGGGGAAGCAGGGCTGGAGACTGCCTTCCTGACTCCCCCTTTCACGTCTCCGGGGGTTGGGATGGCCAGCCCTCCGACTGGGAGAAATCGGCACGCAGTGCGGGCCAGGCTGGCTGGCTGTGTTCCCACTGCGGCCTCCTGAGCACGTGCAGTGATAAGGGGACCGGAGGGGACTTGCAGAGTCTGACGTCAGAGTTTTTAGGTTGGGAAGCAGGTGAATTTCAGCAACTGAAGGGCAGGGCATGCAGCCTGTGTGCGGGGAGGTTTCAGCCATTTTAGAAAAGAATGAGGACCCAGGAGGGAGGAAGCCGGGGAGGCTCTCGTACCCTCTTCACGATCTAGAACAAGGAAACTGCCACCCAGCCTTTCCAGGCAGGGAGCCTAGGTCTTGAAGGCACTTGGCTTCCAGGGTTGGTTGTTTGCCAAACCCTAGGGCAGTGGTCCGCAAATTGCGGCTCGCGAGCCACATGCAGCTCTTTGGCCCCTTGAGTGTGGCTCTGCCACAAAATACCACGTGCGGGTGCGCACATACAGTGCGATTGAAACTTCGTGGCCCATGCGCAGAAGTCGGTTTTTGGCTCTCAAAAGAAATTTCAATCGTTGTCCTGTTGATATTTGGCTCTGTTGACTAATGAGTTTGCCGACCACTGCCCTAGCGGGGAACTCTAGTCCCCTCCGCCCCACCCACCTCCCCCTGGGCAGCTCTCTGGCCTCCGCTGCCGGCAGGTGTGCTCAAGAGGTTGCGGCCAGGCCACCTGGCAGTTGCAGGTGCTGCGTGTGCTGCCATGGAGACGGGCCTAGGGTTGGTGGGGAGAAGGCTCTCCCAAAGCTTTGTGGATTCAGGAGCGGAGAGACTAGTCTGCGGAGCACTCTGGCGCCAACTGAAGCCCAGGTGGGTGCCCTGGGGGTTTTCCGGGACAAAGGGAGGGAGGAGGAGCCAGGGGAGGCCACGTATTGGGCGGAGGCTCTGCCAGGCTGATCTAGGGGCCTGTGAGGGGAGCCTCCCGGCCTCCTGGTCAAGGGGAAAAAAGAGCGGGGGGTTGGCCCTGTACCCCAAGGTGGGAGGAGGGAAAGAGGCCTGGCATTTGTTCCCAGAGGAGGGCCAGGCTGCACTAGTCAGGGCGTCGAGGCCGCGGGGAAGGATGCAGTTGCTTTCTGGCACAAACCGCTGACTGCGGCTCCCCTCCTCCCTGGAGCCCGAGAAGCCAAGGGCAATCACATGGAGCATGAGGGGCATTTTTATCCATTTCCAAGGCTGGGGTGCAGTCTCCTCTGGTGGCAGCTCATTAATAATGGGGTGGCTCGGGCCTTCGCCCCGATAGAGGGGATACTACGGAAGCACCAGACTTAACTGCGGGTTAGGACTGGGTGATCTGGAACAGATCGCTTCGTTTCTTCATCTGTGAAATGTGGGTGATAATACCTTTTAACAACCCACAGGCCACTTCTACCCTAGGACCAAGCACATGTGTGTTCCTTCGCTCCTTTTCTCTTCCTGCCCCGAAGTCTCTTGCCAGGCCTCCTGGCATCTGGTCTGAGGATGGCTGAGCAGCAGGGCGGGGAGCCTGAGCGCCCTGTCTGCTGGAACCCCTTCAACAACACGTCCTACACCCCCAAAGTGCTGGACGGCGGCCACTCCTTCTGCGTGGAATGCCTGGCCCACCTCAGCCTGCGGACTCCAGCCCCGCACGGGTGGCTGTGCCCACTCTGTCGCCAGCCCACCGTGCTGGCCTCCGGGCAGCCTGCCACTGACGTGCCCGCAGATACGGCCATGCTCACCCTGCTCTGCTTGGAGCCCCACCACGTCTTCCTGGAAGGCCATCGGCTCTGTCTCAAGGACCAGCCCAAGAGCCGCTGCTTCCTGCGCCAGCTCCAGGTGGGAGCCAGACTGAGGACCCCCAGGCCATGGCCCCGACCACCACGCATCGGTCCAATCGCATCCCCACCTTCTACACCCTGAGGGAGTGTTTACAGGACCCTGAGCTCCCGATCGCTGCCTACCTGATGGCTGCCATCCTCAGTGACACTCTACTGTCCCTCTTCTTCATCTTTTGGGCCAAGCAGTTCCTTCGGGGTATGCGGTGAGCATCCGCTCCAGACAAGGTACCAAGCCTCTCTCAGCTGCTGTGGATGTGGGGCCTGCAGAGCCTCGTGTCTTTGTCATAGTGTTCATTTTACAACCCACGGATCAGGCGGGCCTGTGTTTGCTTCTGGGAACAGAGTCCTACTATAATGAGGATCTCTGAAAACGAACGGACTGGGAAGAGATGCGAGGAGCCCGCTGGTGTGAACCACGGGGTCTGGAAAGGACAGAGGCAGATCTGTGATTAGAGCTACGGAGCAGGTCGTGCCAAAGGGCTGGACAGCTGTCTCTAGGAGCTCGACCAGCCCAAAGAGTAAGCTGCCTCTCTCACTGGAGCTGCTTTGAACTCATCCACTTTTTTTTTAAAAATTAAATTGTTCTCTTTATTGTATTGCTAAAAAACTAGGAAAGGGAGCTTCAATTCTGTGAGCAAATGTGTGTCTCCTTTCAGTTTTCTCTTGATCTTGCCCCCAATCCCAGTGAAAAATGGTCTGCATTCATTCATTTATTCACTTATTTAGCTGATGCTGTATCCGAACTAGAGAAAGAGAAGGGTAGGGCTCTGCAGGGGCGGCAGAGAGCCCTCTCCAGCAGGGAGGGTGTGCTCATTACCTGCTTTAAAATATATATATATATATATATATATATATATATATATATATATATATTATTGACTTTTTACAGAGAGGAAGGGAGAGGGATAGAAAGTTAGAAACATCGATGGGAGAGAAACATCGATCAGCTGCCTCCTGCACCTCCTACTGGAGATGTGCCCACAACCAAGGTACATGCCCTTGACCGGAATCGAACCTGGGACCCTTCAGTCCACAGGCTGACGCTCTGTCCACTGAGCCAAACCAGCCAGGGCTCATTGCCTGCTTTTGGTGCAAGGTGACCTCCTGTGGGTATGTGGTTTATGGGATGTTAAGAGTCTGAGAGTTTAAAGGTGAAAGCAGGTTCAAAAGAAATCTGGGATTTGGAGGAAAAAGTTTTTATTCCTCCTAGTAGGTGCAGAGATCCTGACGAGAAGACTGGGTGCAGGATGGAGCTGACCCCCTCCACCAAGCACTGACATTCTGGCCTCAAGAGGTAAGGCAGAAACCCTGGAGAGAGTGAAAACCTTAGCTCCCATCCTAGGCTGTGAGGCAGGGCATCCTGGTTTTCATTTTACATGACAGAATCTAGGAACCAAAGAAAACCAGGTAGAATTCATTTAGAGAACAGCACCCTAGTAAGGAGCTAGGCTCAATAGTACCCACTTGTGGTCATTCTAGAGAACATCCTAGTTAGTAATTGGGCTCATTGGCGCCCTCTTGTGGGCATTCTGAGAACAGCACCCTAGTAGGGGGTTAGCCTCAATAGCACCCTATTGAGGGGAATTCTGAGAACATTACTCTAGTAAGAGGTTAGGGTCATTAGCGCCCTCTTCTGGACATTCTAGAGAAGAGCACCCTTTTAAGGATTTGGGCCTAATAGCACCCTCTTGAGTGCATTCTGACAGCAGCACCCTAGTAAGGGATTAGTCTCAGTGCACTCTTATGGGCATTCTAACAACAACCTGGTTAGCGATATAGCACTGTCTTGTGGGCATTCTTAGAACAGCACCCTTGTTAGGGATTAGGCTCCATAGCGCCCTCTATGGGCAGTCTGATAATAGCATCCTAGTAAGAGATTAGGCTCAATAGTGCCCTGTTGTGGTCAATTAGAGGACAGCATCCTGGTAAGGAATTTTTGTACATTAAGCAGTCCTCCTGTTTTTATATTTTTTAAATTTTTGGTTCTCTCATTGAGTGATTTTTCCCCCCACCCTGTCTTCTAATATACTGATCCAATCCTCAGCTTTTCCTAATCTGTGTATCCTTCCAGTGTGTTCTTTATTAGTGCTACATCAGCCTATATTTTCGACTGCATTCATAGTCACTATATCTTTTCTCATGCTGTTGAGCATTTTTACCATCATTCTAAACTCTGTATTAGGTAAGTTACTTATCTCCATTTCATTTACCTGTTCTTCTGGAGAATTCTTTTGTTCTTTAATTGCGTGTGTTTTTTTACCCATTTTGGCTGCCTGTTTGGGTTTGTGGCTATGTGTTAGATCTTCTACGCCTTTCAATCTCTATAGGACACTGTCAAACACTGCTTCTGACTAGTGAGATCAGGCAAATAAGACCAGTCTCTGCCTGTAGACTGATTGAATTAACTCTTAAGGAGCCTGCAGGCAATCATCCTCAGGTGTGGTGAGGTTGTCCAATAAGGTGGGGCAATTGTTTCTGCCTGGAGGCTAATTGCCATTCTCATTTAATGGGTCTCAGAAACTCCACACTGTGGGGTAAGGTGTTTTCCAAAAGGGCGGGACAACTGTCTCCCCCTCACCCCCCAGACAAAAACTGCCTGCAGAGCAAAGGTCTACCTGAGAAAGATGGCCTCTTCAGTGTGAGGGAATGACTCAGCACAGGAAACCGAGGTGTCTGCCTTCTGAGCACTAACTTTAGGATGATTTTTTTGTAATTTAGTTGAAATTCCAGTTTGGTCCTGGCACCTTGTCTGTGTAGCATCCACTTACTCCGTGGCCATTTTTAATCTCCCTTCTTTTTGACATTCTGAGAACAGCATGCTGGTAAGGGATTATGCTCATTTGCACCAGGGCTGCTGCTTGACTACACATTGCCACTTCTGCAGTGTCTGAAACCTGATTTCTGCTTCCCCAGTTTTTATATTGCCTGGTGGCCCAGGGCTCTAAAACAACTTCAAAGTGGTTAAAACACCATCACAATTATGAAAAGATAACGTTTTAATTTTTTAAAATTTGTTAAATAAGCTTTCAGAAGCCTGAAATTAAGTTGGTTTGAGTTTAACATTTTTTATTTTAATGGGATTAGCTTCTACAAATTCTTGGGGTCTTAATATACAAGATATTACAAAATAGCCAAGACATATATTTCACACTTAATAAAACCAAAATCTTAAGATGTGAAGAAAAAGTGGAAAAAAAATTCTCCATTACAAAATTGTAAAGTCACCAATGTATCCCGCCAGGGGACTAGTACCTACCTCTCCATTTGTGCCATCAAAGATAATTACACTGAAGCTGGGACTCAAGCTCTCCCCACTGACTTCATTTCTTTACACATCCTTGCTCCTTAACCTGTGGCAGGCAATGAGCTCAGCATGTTCTCAGAGCCAAGAGGAGCAGGAGAGGAGCTGGGGGAAGTTCAGGAAGGAACACTTGCCTCTGCACAACAGCCTACTGCTCTGAAGTTAAGTAAACTTCATCCCCACTCATAGGTCCAACTGAGGCTCCACAAGTTCAGCTACTTTGTTCAAGGTCACCCAGCCAGTAAGTTGTGGAGGACTTTCAGTCAAAATAAGAATTATACTCTTGAAGTGGCTTATCGGCCATCCAAAAAATACATTGGTTTACATTTTTGGGGAGATAGGGAAACATTACAATGTCTCCTATTCTCACACTTAGTTCTAACCTTGAGGCAATGCCATCCTCATAGGGAGCCTCTGGAAATGTCTGGCACTATCTTTGATGTACCAATAGAGTGGGTTGTGCTTCTGGCTTTTAGTACTCGAGGTCAGACATGCTACAATGCCACAGATAGTTCGGCACAACAAATATCATCTATCTTAAAATGCAAAGTTTCCTGTTGGATAACACTATAGGCTCCTCATAGGTTCAGGAGGTAGAAGTGGTGAAAAGTATTAACTCCCTTTGGCATGAAGTCAGAGGAAGAGATGCAGTGACTTGTCAAAGGGCAGTATAAAAGGTGGAGTGGTTAAAGCTATGCGCAAGTCATGCTGGCTGGACTGGTCTTTGGCCAGTGTTGCCAACATAGTCACTACAACCCTATGAAATCTCTTCATAAGGTCCTGCAGACAGATCGGGATTTACCACTTACTAAGTGGGTGACCTTGAGCAAGTCACTTAACTTCTTTGAGCTTAGTTTTGTTTGTAAAAAGAAAACTCCTAAGATTCTGAGGATTAAATGAGATGTCTGAACGTGCCTGGCACAATGTCTGGCCAGAGAGTATCTTGTTAAGTGGTGGCTATACTTATCTCACCATTATCACAAAATGCCACACTGGGTTTATGTTCCTCAGCTCACCCCTTTCTTACAACATTTCCAGTGAAGAAATGTATATTCCACAAGACACTTGTTTTGCCAAAGACTTAGATAAAATGTTTTCACTCAGTTGCCACATCTAAATCCCTTGGACTCCCCACTCCCAAAGACAAGGTTAATGGGATAGAATTTAAACTTGAAAAACTCAAAATTTTAACATTATATCCAAACTACACGCTAATACACTAATGTTCATTATTAGTTTACACATACTACAAAGGTAGTATTGAAAATAATTTTTTTCATGGCCAACTACGGAGGAAATAGTGTCCCTTTATACTTAAACCATAGTGCAGTACTCAACAGAGAGCAGGGTTGAGAACTCAGAAGCTTAACAAGTACACAGGATATGCAACAATTTGGTTATAACTGAAACCAGATCAAACACAATATTTAGCTACATATCACACAATCACAGATTGAATAGAGCTAGACAAGCTACACTCAGCCGCTCTGGAATAGCAAGTAAAGTGTGTTCAACACTTCAAGGAGAAGCCATCATACAAGCCCTCCTTGAATGCTCTATATACAATCTTTTCTTCTTCTAAATCCTATATTTTTGTATGAATTTACTGTGTACTTTCAGAGTTCAGTGATTGTATATTTGGGGTGGAAAAAGGAGAAGGCAACAGCTGGATAGCCAATGAGTAAGAGTTACAGAGTCCAGATACTGTATAGTTCACTGGTAGTTTGGCCCACAATGCAATAGCCCTCTCTCTATTTTTTTAAATGATTAACAGAGTGCTTATTAAGGGGACAGAAATTGGAGTAATCATATTTGAGATCACATGTTGTATCTCAAACCAAAAAACAGGGACTTTGATGGACCAAAGGCTGAGATTCAGAAAAGACTTAACTATGCAAAATATTTGAAGTATATAATAAGATTTTACTCTGTAGCAAATATGTAATAAAGAAAAAAAGTCAAAATTGATTAGTAATACCCTTTAGGGATTTTTTCCAGAGTTACCTTGACATGAAGGGTATATCCTTTAAATAACCAATAAAAAGGAGTTTGCACAATAGAGACATTGTGTTAGCTTTCTAAACATTTCATTGAATCTTGACACAATGGTCTAGCTTTGGGGTAATATGAAGGATGCCAAACATCAAATAAAAATGGAAGACATTTTCCAAGGCAAATGTTCAGTTCTGAGCTTCCTGAAGCTCCCTGAGGCAGGTACTATTCCAAGTGAAATCAAAGGAAGAGGTAAAATCTTCTTTACTGCGTAACTCTGAGCATCGCATCGCTGTGGGGCTACCTCTTCACCTCCCATTTTCAGGGCAGAGGAAAGGTTCTCGCTCTGTCAGGCGTTACTTAACCAGCATGTGGTGAGATGTGCCTCTTTACCCGAGGGCTCCTAGACTGCAGTCCAGCCACCTTGCTCCCTGGGTCACATGTAGTCCTGAAGCATGTACCATGTAATAGAAAGCCAAGTTTCAAGAATTAAAAATGGAGCTAGCCACAATCCTGAGTGCTATGAGGAAGGCAACAGGGTATTCAAACAAAAGGTTAATAAAAACAATTGTCTACATAGTTACTGGCAGGGCTTGAAGATGAAATTAAAATTCAAGCATGAAAGGGCGCCAGAACCGGTTTGGCTCAGTGGATAGAGCGTCGGCCTGCAGACTGAAAGGTCCCAGGTTCGATTCCGGTCAAGGGCATGTACCTTGGTTGCGGGCACATCCCCAGTGGGGGGTGTGCAGGAGGCAGCTGATGGATGTTTCTCTCTCATCGATGTTTCTAGCTTTCTATCCCTCTCCCTTCCTCTCTGTAAAAAATCAATAAAATATATTAAAAAAAAAAAAAAAAGCATGAAAGGGGTTCACCAGCACCCAGGAACTGGGCTGTCTGCTTGAAATGGGGGCCGACAGAGAAATCCAATCTACTGAGGGTCTATACATGGTAATTGGCAACAAACATGATAGAACAAAATGGCTCTTAAGGGAGAGCTTGAGGTTTGTGTCCTTTTTCTATGGTGTCTATTCAGCCATCCAGAGCTTGAAGGTCCTGTCATATGAGCAAGTGGCTATAAGCTGCCCATCAGAAGAAATGTCTAGGCCCATCACTTTGCCTTCATGGCCAGCCAAAGTCTTCAGTGGGGACCAGCCTGGATGGGTCCAGATCTTGGCTGTGTTATCATAGGCACCAGTGAGCAAGAAATTCCCATGGATAGCTACAAGAGAAAAAAAGGAAAGTTGCTTAGGAATGTAAGTATTCAAAAGAGCTTAAGAAAAGCACAAAAATCTTCCAGAACATACTATTTCAAAAAAGAAGGTATTTCTACATTCAGAAAAACCCAACACTGATCTATATTCCTACCAGGTCTCCAGGAAAAAGGGACAGCTACAGGGAAAATTAGGGAAACAAATAACATTAAGGTTTTTTGGCTCTTTCAACAACCTGTTCAGAATAGTATTAAGGATTTGGTGCTTAGGAGTTCCATGGAGAAAAAGATGCAGCAAAGCACTCATGAAGTCTTTTACTTCCTAGCAACAAGCATGCTGTGCCATAGTTCTGTCTGAAAGTAGGGGAGAGGGAAGGAAATTATAATTTGCTTCTTCAACAGAGTCCAAATTCTCTCCTGTTCCACCTCCAAGTTAAGCTACAGCTTGGCCTCCATTCCATGAAAGTGCAATCTGTCTTTCTCATTATTCTAAAACAGGAGGAAAGCTTACGCTCAAACTTGACACCGGTCACTAAGTTCTGGTGGGCAGGGATGGTATAGATGCAGCGCCGCTGTCGAAGGTCCCATACTTTGCAGGTGTTGTCCCCACTGCCGGTTGCAATGTGGTAGCTGTGGATCAGATGCAGTATCAAAGTTAGAAACAAAGAGTACTTCCTGACCAAGAACCCTCTCCACCCCATCATTCAATGAGCTTATTTTACCCATTGGGGGAGAAATTTATTCCATAGATTTCCTTCAGGTGCCCTTCCAGGAACATGATACAACGTCCTGTACGCAGGTCCCAAACTCGACCAAATGCATCCAGTCCCCTGATAAAATAATTTACAAATGAACATTGTGAATCCAGTTCTCAGTGGAAGCAGCTATACATAAGAGGTGAGACTACCGAGCTGCCCCTGCCCCTGGCTAGTGGAAAAAGCCTTACCCAGTGCCAGCCAAAGAGCCATCTTGATGGAAGGCAATGTCATACACACCCATGCTGTGGCCTTCCTGATGCAGGATCTCCTCTTGAGCTTCCAAATCCCATAAGCGCCATGAGCGGTCATAGCTAAAAAAACAACCACACAAATATTTAGCCAGCATATATATATTTATTCAGTTTCTACAATGTGCAAGGTATTATTATTAGTTATAGCTTCAGTTATGCTTCTGCAACTACTTATAAAACAAATTATTTTCTGGCATAAGCAATCTATAATAATAAAAGCATAATATGCTAATTAGACCAGACGTCCTTCCAGACGTCTTTCCTTCTGGACAAAGCGGCAGAGGCAGAGGCGGCAGAGGTCCCTGGCCGTGGTGGCGGGTGGGGACTGAGGCAGAGGCGGCTGCTGCAGCGGCGGGGGCCAAGGCCCTTGCACGAAATTCGTGCATCGGGCCTCTAGTGTCTTAATAACTAAGCATATCTGTCTTATTATGACTTCCAATAAACCTATTTCAGTGGCTATTTTAAGAACAGAATCCCCTAAGAATGGCTCAGCAAAGACTCTGTTGTCTTTTTCCTTCCCCAATTCCACTTTTATATTCTTTCATTCATCAAGCGTTGATATATTTACTGGGCCCTAAATTCATGTTGGGGATACAAAAATCAATCATAGACAAATCAATGGAGTAGAAAAGAAAGAAAAGAAATAGACCCATTAATATATGGTCAAATGATTTTCAATAGGGGTGTCAAGCAATTTCAACAGGGAAAGGAAAGTCTCTCCAATAAATAGTGGTAGAACTGTTTATGTACATGGAAATAAAGACAGAAAAGAAAAAGTCAAACATTTTAAAAAAGGAATAAAGCACCTGAAAGCTACACAAAAGAGAATATACAAATGGTAGTAAGCATATAACAAATAGTCATTAAAGTAACAAAATGAAAACCATGAGGTTTTACTACACATTTGCTATTTTGGGCAGAATGACAGGACTGACAAAACCAGCTGTTGGCAAGGAGGTGACGCAATCAGAATTCTGGGAATGTAAAATGGTGCAACCATTTTAGAAAACCCCTTGGACGTTTTTCAAAAGTTAAATACACATGTGCCCTATGACCTAGCATTTGCATTTGTAGGTATTTATTTAAGAGAAAGAAAAGAAAAGCATGTCTACAAAAAGTCTTGTCCAAGGATGTTTATGGCGGCTTTATTCTGACCAGCCAAAACCTGGAAACAGCCCAGCTGTCCATCAATAGGAAAATGAATAAATAAACTGTGGCTCAATAATACAACTGATTACTCCTCGGCAAGAAAAAGGAACTGCTCATACATACACACAATGTGAATCAGTCTTTCATTAAACTTACAGAACCAGAAAGGGAGACCAATCTGTAAGCAGAGATATTATAATGCAAAAAACCCCCACAACTCCTTCCCCACCCCACCCCCAAAAAAACAACACCCCAAAACAACAAACACAAAGAAAACAAAACACACCTCTAGTGTTGGTCAAGAAAGAATGAAAATTTTAGTTTTCTGGACAACTAGTGACTTTAAAATTTACTTCCTAGCAACAAGAAGCATGCTGCAATTTCAGAGCAAATGCACTTACCTCTAACTACATAATATAGTCTATTCTGATTCACTGACATCCAATAAAATCCTTGAAGATCTCTGTTCTAAAAATTTACTTGGCAGTTAACCATAAAGGGTTAATAAGATGTCATAAGCCCATCTATATATATAAAAGCCTAAGTGACTGTCCAGTATCTATGATGCACACTGACCACCAGGGGGCAGATGCTCAACACAGGAGCAGAAATCACAGGCATGGAAACCTGGAACAGACTGATGAATCTCAGAGGGAAGGGAGGAAGGAGAGAAGAGATTAACCAAAGATCTTATATGTATACTAGAGGCCCGATGCACAGATTCGTGCACTGGTGGGATCCCTAGGCCTGGCCTGCAGGGATCAGGCCAAAACCAGCTCTCTGACATCCCCTGAGGGGTCCCGGATTGCGAGAGGGCGAAGGCCAGGCCGAGGGACCCCACCGGTGCACAAATCTGTGCACCAGGCCTTTAGTACAGATACAACAATAGGAAGGCTTACCAGGTGGTACCCAAGAAACGTCCTGATGGATGCCACATTACACGGGCCACACGTACTGTATGGCCTTCAATATCTGCCACTGGTTCATCACTGAAAAGAAATCAAATACATGTGAGTAAACTCTTCTATATGCATGTAAATAAATATTCACTGAATTTATTAAGAGTTACATCCAGATGCACCAACTTCGTATAATTTGAGATGCCAAATTGTAAACACACTTGTAATTTGTTAAAACTTTAGGTCTAACAAGAATTTGTCACTTCCCAAGGTTTTAAAAGATTTGGGACTTCATGTACCACAGGGCAAAACTGCCTATACCATTAAGAAACACTCCTTCTATCTGAATTCACTATGTTGTTAAACTCTGAAGGCTATACCACTTAGAATTAAGAGAAAATAAAAGGTAAGTAAAATAGTTTCTCTGCACCAAGGTAGTACTGAGATTCTAGGAAGAAAACATACTTTAATAGAGATGTGAGGCTACAAAAATCAAGCAGTTTTGCCCTGGCCGGCTTGGCTCAGTGGATGGAGCGTCGGCCTGCGGACTGAGGGGTCCCGGGTTTGATTCCGGCCAGGGGCACATGCCTGGGTTGCAGGCTTGATCCCCACTGGGGGGGTGTGTGGGAGGCAGCCGATCGATGATTCTCTCTCATCATTGATGTTTCTATCTCTCTCTCCTTCTCCCTTCCTCTCTGAAATCAATAAAGAAATATATTAAAAAAAAAAAAATCAAGCAGTTTTGGTGCAAGTGGATTACATAATCCACATAGAAAAAGGAACTCCTAAATACAGAGGCTTAGTTTCCTTTGGGTGGCCCTTAAATTTTATTACCCAGTAACTACAGAAGGAAGATCTGAGACACCAGTGAAAGAAAATAAACAAGAACCCTAAAGAGGACAATTAAAAAGAGAACTTTGTCAATGTGCATACATAGAAGTAATCCAAGTCCTAGGGGAACAAATATTGCTGAGCATTACCAAAGCCAATTAAAACCTGCTGTGCTCATACGTAAGAGCTTGTCTGGTAAGGAGTGGAGACAGTAATTAGCTCTTTACAAAAGCCTTATGTACTTTCCCAAAGAAAGAAAACTTAAGAAATTGGATTCAGATGTCTTTTGGCTAACAACATGCTCCCAAAATTTTCTTGAAAAACAATATTCATAAACACATTTAAAACAACTGTTGTAATTGGAAAATACGGTCTAGGTAAAGGATGATGCTACTGGAAGACATCACATCCTTAGCAATACTGCCAGACAGAACCTCACTTCCCCTCCCCTGTGGCTGTTTGCTAAGAACCAACATACTGTCAGAATGTTATTTTTAGTCAATCTACTAAATACTGCATTTCTTCAGTGTCAATATATTGCATAGGAGATAAAAATGGATCTTTCAAGAGTAATGGAACCGGGAAAAAGTGGCCACTATGTTATAGGCAAAAATCAAGTTCTAAAGATGACAAGAAAAAGCCTGACACAACTCTGATGAGAAAAGGTGTAAGAAAAACCCTCTATTTTATTTTTTAAATGTATTTTTTATTTCAGAGAGGAAAGGAGAGGAAAAGATAGAAACATCAATGATGAGAATCACTGATAAGCTGCCTCCTGCACGCCCCACACTGAGGACCGAGCATGCAACCCAGGCATGTGCCCTGACCGAGAATTGAAACATGACTTCCTGGTTCATAGGTCAATGCTCAACCACTAAGCCACACTAGCTGGGCTCTATTCTATTTTCATAACAAGTTTCCTTGACTCCTAGAGTACTCTGGGGGTAAACGTCAGATTTTCGGGTCCTAAGAGCCAACCAATCAACTATTTATTTCAGTGATTTCAGTATAGAGAGAACAGTAATATTCACCTGTCAAGGCTCCAAAGTTTCACAGAACCATCAGCAGCACAAGAGGCCAAATTGACATCTTTTTGGTCCAAGGAAACAGTGGATTTTGGATGGAATACAATTGCTCCTACATTTGTGTTATGGCCTGAAGGAGGGTAAGAGATGAAAGTTAAAGGGTTCCTGCCCCCTTATAATTTACGTGCAAATACAGACTATGATGAATAATATAGGTATATATTAGGAAAATAAAGACATAGAGTATTAAAGTAACTATTCAACTATTTTAAAAATAAATTTTTTCAATTTAAACTAATATTTAAAGCACATTAATAAGAGCAAAACACAAAAAAGACTTAATGTGAAAAAAACATTCTAACTCACCTCGAAGAGTGTGGAGGAGGTTGCAATCAGGAACAGACCAGAGCTTGCAAAGCCCACTCCTATCAAATACAAAGGAAAGCATCTCAGCCAGGGTTGGTCTGGGAAGGAAAAGGTACCTTGGTAACATCACAATCTCTTCTCACCCCCATTAAACTTTACAGTGGCAGACAGAAAAAGAATGAAGGCTTATTATTTGAAGTGTTATCGAAGAAAGCTACATTTAGTTCTCATGCAACTAGAAGCCTCTACTGGACTATAATTAATACATACAAGTTGCGATTCTCCTTAACTTTTGGGTCAATTTGTGAGGGAAGGTAGGACAAATTAAATTATCCAATAATAATAGAATAATGATACTATCTCCTTAAATATGAATGGCATTTTGCTGCTTACAAAATACTTAACTTTTTTTAGACTTCTTTTAAAACATTTTTTTGAAAAGACTTTTTTCAGGAAATTTCCCACCAATTACTTTTATATCTATCATCTCAAATGATCCTTATTAACAGACCTGTGAGGTACGTAAAATAGGAATGATAACTTCTGCTTTATAATGAAGGTAACTGAGCTTGGAGAGGTGGAGGTATCTGTGTAGGTCCTCGGCTTTCTCCTGAACCACGGTCTCAACTGCTGCCTAGTCAAGTAGTTCCTGTGCATACAATGTAAGGAAGTTTCCCCTCTTATATCTAGTGGGCCATGTCCCACAAAAATAACTAAATAGAACAAAACAAGTTATCACATCCTAAAAGTTTTATGCAAATACTAGAGGCCCCGTGCACGAAATTCGTGCACGGGGTGTGTGTATGTGTATGTGTATGTGTGTGTGTGTGTGTGTGTGTGTGTGTGTTTATGTGTGTCCCTCAGCCCAGCCTGCACCCTCTCCAATCTTGGACCCCTCGAGGGATGTCCAACTTCCTGTTTAGGCTGATCCAGGTAGGATCGGGCCTAAACAGGATGTCGGACATCCCTCTCACAATCCAGGACTGCTGGCTCCCAACTGCTCGCCTGCCTGCCTTCCTGATTGCCCCTAACCGCTTCTGCCTGCCAGCCTGATCACCCCTAACTACTCCCCTGCCAGCCTGATTGATGCCTAACTGCTCCCCTGCTAGCCTGTTTGCCCCTAACTGCCCTCCCCTGCAGGCCTGGTCACTCCTAACTGCCCTCCCTTGCAGGCCTGGTCCCTCCCAACAGCCCTCCCCTGCTGGCCATCTTGTGTCCACATGGGGGCAGCCATCTTGTGTTGGAGTGATGGTCAATTTGCATATTCTTTTATTAGATAGGAGGATTAGATAGGATAGAGGCCTGGTGCATGGGAGGGGGCCGGCTGGTTTGCCCTGAAGGGTGTCCAGGATCAGGGTGGGGGTTCCCTTGGGGCATGGGGCGGCCTGGGCGAGAGGCCTGTGGTGGTTTGCAGGCTGGCCATGCCCCCCCCCCCCCCCCCCCCCCCCCGGTGACCCAAGCAGAGGCCCTGGTATCTGAGATTTATTTATCTTCTATAATTGAAACTTTGTAGCCTTGAGCGGAGCCAAGCCTCCTGCTCGCTCAGTGGCTGCAGCCATTTTTGTTGGGATTTATTAATCTTCTATAATTGAAATTTTGTAGCCTTAAGTGGAGGCCAAGGCAGGCCAAGGCTGCAGAAACTTGGCTTCCTCCATCGCTGGGGGCAACTCAAGCCTTCTGGTCTCTCCAGCTCCGTGGCTGCTGCCATTTTTGTTGGGATTTATTTATGAAACTTTGTAGCCTTAAGCGGAGGCTAAGGCAGGCCAGGGCAGGCGGAAAGCTTGGCTTCTTCCATTGCTGGGGAAACCCAAGCCTCCTGCTCTGTCCATGGCCACAGCCATCTTGGTTGGGTTAATTTGCATAATCACTCCTGATTGGCTGGTGGGCGTGGCTTGTGGGCATAGCAGAGGTACGGTCAATTTGCATATTAACTTTTATTACATAGGATGGTGGTAAGTAGAAAATAAAATAAAGATAGCTCATTCCAAGACATGCTCCAAAATACTAGTGTCAAGAACATACTGCTACATGTCATGATCTCTGGGGTCCCTAGTGAACACTAAGAACTGTTCACAAAGACTTTACTGTATAACAAACGGGTAGAGCAGTAGCATCTCTAGTCTGGTGTGATCATGAGAAGCAGAGCAAGAGGGTAACAGAAATAGACATCTAAGACATGCTAACTTTTTCCCTGAACCTATTCCTTATTTAGGAAAAAAAAAAGTCACTGTAAAACTTAACTTACCAACAAGCTGTAGCCAGCATTTTGGAATTGGGACTAAAGTGACAGTAGGAGATAGGCCGGTCATCCCCAATCTGACTGCAGAAATTATTCAAAGACTTAAAAAAAAACACACAACACAACATACAATGATCATTAATAGGCTAACCCAGGAGTTGGCTTTTCCACTATAACAAAGCAACTTCACAGTTTTAATGCAACCCAAGATTCTTTTATACTTTTTTTTGGTTAGGAGATACTTATATGGATGAATGAATGGGTCAAGGCATATCTCAAACTGCAGCACATGGTCTTCTACAGTCTTAGTATCACTAGCCCTACTGTCAGCTAAATATAAAGAAGAAAACCATGGAGAGATCTACAGTACAGCTTTGACATCCTAAAGGGAAGAATTCAAGAACAGAACCACAGGCTTCCGCTGAGTACAAAGTACAGTAGGTTCCTGCCATCTAAACAGATGGCAACAGTGTAAGCAGGGAGGAATAAATCTAGCTGCCTTTACCCTCTTAGAGGTGGGCCAAAAGGGAAAATCTAATAAACATATAAGAAGCTTTAAGATATTGAACAACTGCTGACAGCATCTTACCCGGAGAGATTTGTGCAGCTCTTGCATCTGGGAGGTCCTAGTTGTTTCAGGAATCTCTTTATGGAGACGGGCCTCTTCCAAGCGTTTCATTGCCCTATGATATGCAAACAACATTACCATCATGAGAGTAAATGGGTTTTACACGAGGGGTTTACACAAGTATCTTACACTCAATTTCATTTAATAACCAGTCATTATAAAGCAGGTCCTCCGTCCCTGAGAGGAAACAAGAATCATCTTTTTCCTTCTAGAGGCTCTCCTCACCTGGGCAGAGAATAATTAGCAATCCATAGTCTAGCAACCTTCAGGGTGTGTGGTCCTTCATGGTACCAGGTTTGCTGATACTGGAAGTTAAATTAAGAAAAGAAATATTAAGTCTGAGCATTCCTGCCCCCACTTCTAGCTGTCAATTCCCTATTTTAACTGCCCAGAATAAAGGTGACTTAGTTCAGTAATAGGATATCAGGCATGTGCCTTCTACTGTTTCTTTCTGTGAGGTCTTGTTAGATGGCTTCTGGTTCCCTGTTAAAAGTTACACCAGGAATGCTATAGTTCTTTCCTGAATGGGAAACTAATTTCCATTTATATCTACACAGAAACCATAAATTATTGCCAACAACTATTCCTGAACGGGAGAGTCTTCAACCCTCCTACCCCCAATCCTAGCAAAGCAAACCACTGAAAACATAAAATGAGAAAACTATCCCCTCATCTCCTTCATGTTTACATTACAAAGGTAAAGACATATTTTACCTCTTCTTTGGACTTCTTAGATTTCTCATCATCTTTTTTAGTTTTTTTTAAGGCATCGGTACCGACCACTGAGAGGATATTTCTTAACCTGTAACAAAAAAGATTGAAATTTAAACAGAACTGAGATAAAAATTTGAAAAAGTACATTTAAGAAGGGAGCAAGCTTCCTCTATTCTTTCACCATTCAAACTCCAAGCAATTGGAGCACCAATTCCTTTTCAATAATATCCAAAACCCACTTATTATATGTTTTATATCAGCGATTTTCAACCAGTGTGCCACAAGAATTTTTAAAACATGCAATACCTGACTAATTCGTCAGGGGCACTGACCTCTTTTCCCTTAGATTGTCAAATAAAAAAATGACAACAGCCAACACAACAATAGCTGTCTGATATGAATAAATCAAAATTATACCTATTTTTCATTTGTCAGATTGGCAAAAATTACATTTTTTGGTGTGCCATAAAATTTTAGTAATTAGTTTATGTGCGCTGTGAGATGAATTGAAAATTGCTATTTTATATCACTGGCAAGGAATGCATTTGTTGTCTAAATTTTCAAAGTTTCACTACAAATGTTTACCCAACTCAAAATTCCACAGGGGAGGGGAGGGGAGGGGAGGGGAAGGGAGGGGAGGGGAGGGGAGGGGAGGGGAGGGGAGGAAAAAACAGCATGTTAACACCCTCTTCACAGTTTATAAAGAAAAATTAGTAGTGGAGTAAAAATATGCCTTAGACTCGGGTTATGGGTTAAACTATCTAAACACAACTTAAAATATTCTGTTAACAATATCTGAGACATTCTATTAAAGTTTTTGCTATAAATAACAACTGAAATTTGGAACTAGAACCTGTGGTTGAAAGAGAAAAAAGTATTTAGAAAGGACACCTTTCTCTTCTTTCAGCAGGACCCTCTCCAAAAAGTGTGATAGGCTCCCCCAAGGCTCTAAGGCAAGCCTTGACCTCTGAGTCGTCTGTGGAAACATTGATTTGCCGGGCTCGCTTCCTTCTCTCAAACTCGGCTAACACTTCGGCCTGTCGCTCACTTATGTGCTCTTCAATTTCGAACACTTCCCCTATAAAAAGAACAGGCAACATCAGCATAATCATCAGATTTTCTTCAAATGGGGAAAAGGAAAAAATTTCTTACATTTGGAGTTTGTGTATGCACTTAGTTCAAGTTAAGGGCATCTATTATACACTTTATTTAGTTTACTGTCTCTCTCCCCACCTCTCCCTTCGTCTCTCTAAAATCAATAAAAACATATTTTAAAATTTCATTTTGGGAGAAAAATAAATGGAAAACTGTGAACAGGCTATTACTGTGAACCACAGTAATTCCAGACCAATGCCAGAATTGTGCTTGATCTCCAGAATAACTTCCCCAAAATTTAACTACTAATAAATAGCCTATTGTTGACTAGAAGCCTTACCCATAACATAAACAGTCAATTAACACATACTTTGTATGTTATATGCATTATGTACTATATTTTACAATAAAGAAGGCTAGAGAAGGAAAATATTAAGAAAACCATAAGAAAAATACATTAGTATATATTAGAAAAATCTACATATAAGTGGACCCACACAGTTAAAAATATGTTGTTTATGGGTCAGCTGTACACACTGAATAACTCCTGGTAAAATTCCTAACAATTCATGAGAGGAAAAACTGTTTAACAGGTTTTAAGCAAAAGGCTCTCTGGAAGATGCTAAGCAGAGTAGGCAAAGTATGACCATTTATAGTTATCAGTTTAAAAACAGAAAAATGTTGACACTAAAAAACAAGTGATACCTAAGTTTAAGAAGGCATTCATTGCAGAAAATTGGAGCACTAAAAGAGGGACTCATAATTTGCATCTTACCGGAGGTTATGTTAATATTTCCTGCTTCAATTCCTGCTTTAAGTCCTTCTTTTCCCAAAATCCCAGATTCTCCTTTGGCCAGACGCTCCCTCTCCTTCTCTTCCAAACTTCCATAATAGATGTGTGGTTTCTTCACAACAGGCGCGACCAAGTCATCAGGTGCCTTCGTTTTGGTTGCCTGCTAAATCAAAGGCCTGGATTAATTTAAGGCTTAATCTTAGCCATTTATTAGGCTTCCCTAAAGAAGAAAGCTCATCTTGAGTTGTATTTCCGTCCCTAAAGGAGAGAACACGGAGGGCACTTCGGTAGACGTTCGCCTGCCAAAGGGTCTGGGGTTCGATTCCCGGTCAAGGGCCCGTTCCTGGGTGGCAGATTAAATTCTGGCCCTAGTCAGGCGAGTGCGGGAGACAACCAGTAGATGTGTCTCTCTCACATCGATGTCCCTCCCTCAACCAGTAGATGTGTCTCTCTCACATCGATGTCCCTCCCTCCCTCCCTCCCTCAAAATGAATGGGGAAAAATGCCCTTGGGTGAGTAAAAAAAATAAAAAGTTGTGTCTTCACTGATGGGGCGGGAGGAGGGGCTGTTCAGCATCTCAGGCAGGAAGAGGTGGATAAAACTACTTAATTTCTCTTGGCGATTTTCCTGTCAAAGGTTTGCTTTGGAACATGTTTAATTCATCTGGTTGGTGTGCAATCTCTTCTTGGGTTTTATGAACCTTCCAGGGTTATTGCTCATCACAGGGGAAATATCAAGGGGGACTGAAATAACCAACCCGATGTCAAGGGGGAATGTTCTCAGACGAGAGGCAGCACCTATGACGTGAGGAGGCCTCGTTACAATGAAGAAGTCTGACATAGAAGTCAGTCTTGGCCAGGACGCTACTCCCTGTCAGAGCTCCGTTTCTGGACCCGTCGGAAGACGCATTTACCGTTCGCGGCGGTACCAGAGGTGCACAGGAGCTTAAGCACAGGAAAGCGCTTAGGCATCAGGAAAACGAAGCCCCGCTGGGACCAGACCGAGCCTCGCAGCCTTCCTTCCTCCTCAGCCCTCCACTGACTTAGCCCGACCCCGAAAGGCCCCATGCCGCAGGGACCCCCCAACCCCGCGGCGCTCCCTGCCAGGGTGAGCTGAGACCTGTACCGTGGAGGAAGCTCGTGTGGAAGCCATGCCGGGCTCCGGAGCCGCCAAACCCCAGCGAAAGCCGGGCTCTGCTTCCCAGACAATCCGCCGCGCGCCCAGGCAAGCGGAAGTGCGTCACCGACCGGAAGTGGGTCGAGAGCGACGCAGCGTCCGGGACGGCGCGGAGCACGATGGGAATCGTAGTGGGAAAGAGGGAAGGATTGTGGGCGCGCCCCGAGGTGTGACCCGTAGAGCGTCCGAGAAATGTACGCGGAGGCCGAGGTTCTGCGAGGACCGGCTCTGGCTCAGGGCCGTCTGGGGCGTGCAGCCCGCGTGGCTTAGCGGAAGTCTTGGCGGGCGCCGAGGCTCCGGGAAGGGGCAGAGCAGGCTCGAAAGGAGGTAGGTGCGTCGAGTCGCACGGCTTCGGGCTGAACTCCGGAGCGAATCGAGGGCTTCCGGGGGGCCGTTCCTCGTGGCTCTGCTCGCGGCTTTACGTGGTCCTGGATCCGGGGACCACGTTGCCATGGAAACCCTTGCCCCAGACGGGTGAGTGTTGCCCTGGACCTGCCGCAGGCGAGCCTTTCTTTGGTGTCTGGAGTCCTCTCCCAGGGGCTCCCTTGGAGCTGGTGAAATTGGGCAGCGGCGAGAGATGAAGCTCGAAGAGCCCTCTGGCGCCAAAGTAAAATTCTAAAAACCCGGTGGAGGAGCCACGGCCTACTTTCGTTGTCTTCAGTCCTCAGGTTCAGGTCTTTGTCCTCAGGTTCAGGGTGAGATGATGGGTGTGAGGCGTCAGGTACATGCAAACAACTCCGCATGGCCCTGCGTCCGGCTGGGTGCTGGGGCATCAGAGGTGAAAAAGACAAGGTTTTTTGCCTCTTGTCGAGGGTGGAGATGCTCAGAATGTTGGGTGTTTCCCGCCCCTCTCCACAAGGACAGTTACTGTAACAATGGCTGTTATTTATTGAGAGTTTACTGAATGACAAGTTATATCCCAGGAACGTAGTCTGCATTACGTCACTCAGTCCATACCATAACAGAGTGCCGATCTGGAAATTAAGATCTAGTGAAAGATGAAGCTAATTGTTGAAGATAAGCAGTGGATGGTATTAGAACACCCTGCACTCTGCCCTTTTCTCTTACCGCACACTTTTACCCATTACTCTGTACTGCCCCCTAGTGGCAAGCTTTTCAATTTTCAGAAGAGAGAAGAGTGCAAAGAAATGTTTTTATTTAAAAAAAAAATATTTTTTTATTGATTTCAGAGAGGAAGGGAGAGGGAGAGAGAGAGAGAAACATCAATGATGAGAGGGAATCATGGATCAGCTGCCTCCTGCACAACCCACACTGGGGATTGAGGCAGCAACCGGGGCATGTGCCCTGATTGGGAATCAAAGCAAGACCTCAACCTCTGAGCCACGCTGGTGGGGCCAATGTTTTCCTTTTAAGCATTTCTCCCCAGAGCTTAGGCTCCCTCTACCCTTTATCTACATTGGAATCAAGATAGTATCAGACTTAGTATCAGACGTGCTAGTATTTACGTTGATACTAGAGGCCCGATGCAGGAAATTCGTGCAAGGGTGGGCCTTCCTCCCCTCTGGCTGCCCCCATCTGCCTTGGCCTGGCGCTGCCTGGGTCCGCTGCCACCCCCTGGATTGATTGCCCCACTGGCTGGTGGCCTGGGCCTCCCTCTGCGGGGCAATCATGGGGCGATGGCGGGGCTCCCTGGCCAGTCGCATCACACCTGCCTTGGCTGGCCTGGCGCCAGTGCGTGTCATAGCATGGTCGTCCAGAAGGTTGTTCTGCTGTACAGTCATTCAGTCGGTTTGCATATTATGCTTTTATTATTATAGAAGATTATCACCTGTACCCCAATTTTCATGAGGGAGAAGGAAACATTTTTTTTTTTTTGTATACTTCACAGCCATTAGCTACATACTAGATACATGCAATAACAATTTATAAATAAAGGAGCTTTCCTGTACTCATTCTCATTTAATCCTCACCATGTAGCCTCTGTGTAATTTTTATGGGAGGCTTACCAAACTTAACAGCGTTGACTTCATCTGTAAAATAGTGATAATTTTGCTATCATCACAGGGATTTTGTGTTAAATTAAAAATGTAAGGAATGAGAATGGAAAAGTATAGCACAATGCTCAAGGAAAAATCATTTCACTTTATTTGGATCTCTGGTTTATTCAACAAAACATTGAATATTACTGCCTGATTATTCAATAAAACATTGAAAACATTACTGCCTGATTATTATAGATACACCCTATTGGATGCTGTGGAAAATATAAAGATGATGCCATTAATAGATTTTAAACTCAGTGGGGAGTTTTATTTTTTTCTCCAAAAAATGTTTTTTTTTTGTTAGCATAAGCACTACCTTGGGTTTCAGACTGGAGTGTTCTCTTGAGCCCCTTGGGTCCTTGTTCTCTATGCCTAGAATGCCCTTAATCCTCGTTCTTTGCCTGCCCTTCCCAAGTTAACTAAGACATCATCTCCTCCAGGAAGTCCTCCATGTCACTGTCAACCCTACACTTAACCCGGAGTGGATTGGGCCTATGTGATGCCATTGCATTATCCTCATCAACATTCTTAGTACACTATGCAGTTTTCTGTTTACGTGTTTGTTTTCTCCACAGACTGTGACTGTGCCTTTCAACTACAGCTGGAAGTGTTTGTTTAATGAATGACCTATCTATTTAGGATCTGTTTAGACCCTGAGGATAACTCTCTGAATCGGTGAGTTAGAGGGAGATTTAGGAAACTGATTTTAGTATTCAGGAGTGATCACAGACCTCTCACAATTCTCATGTAGAGTTGATCAAATTTAATGACTTGTGTATTCTCCCACTGACACTGCTGAATTAAGATGTGGTATTTGAATGTTATTCTGTTAGCTAGAAAATGCCTTTGAATGTAACTGGAGCATGAGATTAAAGTGACCGTTGCCTAGAATTCTTATATAGGCAGCTTGCTATTTTAAGTTCCTGAAGAGTGTTTTGGAATTATAGAGTTGTGGATCTCTATCTTATAATAAAAATGTGTGTTAAAAAAAAAATGTGTGTTGAGACAGCATGGAGAGAGCTGGAGAATATTATACTAAGTGAAATAAGTCAGTCAGAGAAAGACAGGTATCACTGATTTCACTCCTATGTGGAATCTAATGAACAAAATAAACTGATGAATAAAATAGATCCAGAGACATAAAAGCATGGAACAGACTGTCGAATCTCAGAAGGCTGGGGTGGGTAGGAAGAGATCAACCAAAGAACTTCTGTGCAAATATGCATAACCCATGGACACAGCCAATAGGATGATGAAGGCCTGGGGTGGGAGGTGGGGGTGGGCTAGAAGGAGTCAATGGGGGAAAAAGGAGACATGTGATACTTTCAACAATAAAGATTTAAAAAAATAAACAGAAAAATGTATGTTCAGACACCTAGAGACTTAGAAGTGTGTGAATCCAAATGAGTCTTTTGCATTGCCATTCAGTTTAGTGTGCATGCTTACAAATTGATCTTTTATTCCCAGCTGAAATTTATCCCCTCCAGTTTTTCCTCCTCTCTGCCATTTTTAACAGCTAATAGTTAACTGGGTCTGGCCCTTAGTGTTGACTTCAGGATGTTGAGACGAAAACCAACCCGCCTAGAGCTGAAGCTTGATGACATTGAAGAGTTTGAAAGCATTCGGAAGGACTTGGAGGCAAGTGTACAACTTTCAAACCCTTAGGAATATTATTAGAAACAGTAACTCTGACTTTTGAACTCCAGACTCTCAGATCAACAGCTTATTTGTATGCTTTTACAGGCACCTCCAATCCATTGTAATAGTTTCCTGTGGCTGCTGTAACAAATTGCTACAAACTTGGTGGTTTAAGACAACAGAAATTTACTTTGTCACAGTTCTATAGGCTGGAAATCTGAAATCCGTCTCCACCAAAATCAATGTTTCAGCAAGACCGTGTTCTCTCCAGAGGCTTTAGGGGGGAGAATCTGTTCCTGACTCTTCCAGCTTCTGGTGTCACTGGCATTGCTTGACTTGTGGCTGCATCATTCAGATCTCTGATTCTGTGATCACACTGCCTTCTCCTGTTCTGTCTGTGAAATCTTCCTTTGCCCTCTTATAAGGATACTTGTGATAGCATTTAGGGCCTATTCAGATAATCTAGGATAATGCCCTCATCTCAAGATCCTTAATTTAATTATATTTACAGAGATCCTTTTTCCATGTAAGACAACATTTATAGATTCCTGGGATTAGGACCTGATAGCTTTAGGGTTCATTAGCCCATTATACTTAACATGTTAAAACAAAAAAAAACCTCAAGTCTTCCTCAAGCTAGTTTCACTTCAGTGTTCCGAATCTCAGTACCTATGTATTTGCTCAAGCCAGAACCCTAGGAGTCACTCTTGAGTTCTCCCTTTTCCCCATCCTTTATATACAATTTGTCTGTAAACCCTTTGGTTCTACCTCCAGAATATTTCTAGAACCTACCTATACCTTTTTATCTCCACTGTTATAACCCTACTCCAAGTAACCATCTCTCTGTGTACAGTTTCAGTAGCATCCTAAGTGGTTTTTCTAATTTTATTTTTTGTCTCTTAATCCATTCTCCATCAGGTAGCTAGAATGATTTTTAAAAATGTTAAGATCATGTCATTCCCTGCTTAAAACTCTTCAATAGTTTGCTACACTGAAAATGAAATCTCAATTCTTTATGGCCTATAAGATTTTATATGTTCTAGCCTCTCTCAGGTTTCACTTCCTGCAACTTGTTCCTTTGCCCTCTGTACCCCAGTCACACGGGCTTTCTTACATTTCCTTGAACATGCACAACTGTTTATCAGTCATGGCCTTTGCACATGTTATTTCCCTCTGCCCCAGTGCACCCCCTTTCTTCATGTCTCTGTTTAAATGTCACTTCCTCCGTCTGCGAGGCCTCTTCTGACCTTGGCCAACTTAGGTGTGTCCTTCCTAGCTATGCTGGCTCCATCTCATTCGGGTCTCTCAAAGCACTTTATTCTTTGATTTCGTAGCATTTATTATAATTTACAATGATTTGTTTGTTGTAAAACCATTTGCATTAGGAACCTTGATTGTAGAAATCATGTCTATCTTTTTCACTGTTGAGGTCCCAGGATCTAGTACATAGTTGGAGCCCAATATGTATTTTTTAAATATGTTTTTCTTGATTTTTAGAGCTAGAAGAAGGGAGTGGGATAGAGAGAGAGAAACATCGATGAGAGAGAAACATCAATGAGAGAGAAACATTGATAGCTTGTCTCCTGCATGTCCGCTATTGGGATCAAGCCGGCAACCTTGGGCATGTGCCCTGCCTAGGAATTGAACCCATACTAGCTGGGCTCAGTATGTATTTTTAAGTGTAGCCTTACCCCACGGTATTAGATGTGCATTAATAAGACTTAAATTCTTCAGTGGCCTTCAGAATAAAGTCCAGACTCCTTAGGATGGCATACAATGCCCTTGCTCATCCCTCCACTTTATCTTTCACTGCTGAGTTATCTTTAACTTTACTCTTAGTGCCTACGCACACTCTGAAGTGCCCTTTACCTTTCTTTGCAGAGCTAACTCACTTTTTAAAAAAAAATCTTTACTTTTTAAAAAAAGTTTATATTTATTTATTTCAGAGAAAAAGGGAGAGGGAGAGAGAGATAGAAACATCAGTGATGAGAGAGAATCATCGATCGACTGCCTCCTGCACATCCCCTACTGGGGATCGAGCCTGCAACCCAGGCATGTGTCCCGACTAGGAATCGAACAGTGACCTGGTTCATAGGTCAACACGCAACCACTGAGCCATGCCAGCTGGGCTTCTACTCATCCTTTGACTCAGCTTCTTTACTACCTACCCCAGCAGGGTTAGGTTCAACCTCTTCCTCCTGTGCTGACCTCTCTCTTACTAGTAGGTACTACCACTGTCATAATGATCTGTTTTTCTGTTTCCCTCCACTAGGCCATATGCTCCTTGAAGGCAGGAATGAGTATATTCTTCTCTGCATCTGTCCCCTGCAATACCAGGCCCAAAGAGGTGCTCAATATAAGTGTATTTTCATTTGCTATTCCAGTAGATATTTTGTACTATATGGAAGAGGACATTATATCTTATACACGTCCATGAATGTAGTGGCTTTACTATGTATTGTATATGCTTCTTTTTTTTTAACACTTAAAATTTTATTTCTGGGTATTAGATTACATTAAGGAATTATTGGTAATTGTGTTAGGGGAGATAATCCTATGTAATAAAAGGCTAATATGCAAATCGACCAAATGGCAGAAAGACCAGTTGCTGTAATGTGTACTGACCATCAGAGGGCAGATGCTCAACACAGGAGCTGCCCCCTGGTGGTCAGTGTGCTCCTACAGGGGGAGCGCCGCTCAGCCAGAAGCTGGGCTCATGACTGGCAAGCACAGCGGCAGTGGTGGGAGCCTCTCCCGTCCCTGCGGCAGCACTAAGGATGTCCGACTGCCAGCTTAGGCCCGCTCCCCAAAGGGAGCGAGTCTAAGCCGTCAGTTGGACATCCCCTGAGGGATCCTAGATTGCGAGAGGGTACAGGCTGGGCTGAGGGACCCCTCCCAAGTGCACGATTTCGTGCATCGAGCCTCTAGTGGTATGATAGTTAGGCTGATCGTTGGCCTGTTATCAGATACTTCCTCTGACTTTGCCCTTCTTTGATCTGTATCACAGGGGGCTCAGCTCCCAGCCTGTATCTGTCTTATTAAGACAGATAACTTGGATTTCTTTTCCCTCTTCCTCATCCCAGAGACTTTAGTTTCTCTAAGCCATAAAGTGCTAGCATACTGAACTTTGATTCTGCAGAGTCAGCTCACTATTGAGTTAGTCTTTTTACTAAAGGCAGTATCCAGAGGGTTTTACCTGTTCTAGAGCAACTTAGGTGTGAAGGATAGTTTTGCTCTTTTAGAACTGTGGTCAAAAAGTTATTTGGGGAGAACTTTCTAATGTTTCTTATTGATAGGGCAGACAAACTAGAGAGTAACTCAGAGAAATCATTATATTTATCTATACAGGGTGGGGCAAAAGTAGGTTTACAGTTGTTCATATGGAAAATAATTAGTAAATAAATAAATAAATAAATAATACAATAATTAGTAAATAAATAAGTAGGTTTACAGTTGTATCACATACAACTGTAAACCTACTTTTGCCCCACCCTCTGTGTGTGTGTGTGTGTGTGTGTGTGTGTGTGTGTGTACATGTTCATCAGTAAGTGGTGAGGTATGGAAGTAATTTTAGTGATTAGACTAGTTGAGCTATTCTAGTAAGGAAGTCTAGATAAAACATGTTCATTCTCTCAAAGAAAGTCATCATCTATTTTTTAAAAAATATATGTTATTGATTTTTTACAGAGAGGAAGGGAGAGAGAGAGAGAGAGAGAGAGAGAAACATCGATGAGAGAGAAACATCAATCAGCTGCCTCCTGCACACTTACTGGGGATGTGCCCACAACCAAGGTACATGCCCCTAATCAGAATTGAACCTGGGACCCTTGAGTCCTCAGGCCGACGCTCTATCCACTGAGCCAAACCGGTTAGGGCATCATCATCTATTATCTTTAGTTACATAGTGGTAGTTATGGGATCTCTTTTTTAAAATGGTCAATCTGAGACATTGATTTTGTGAATTCTGCAGTCACTTATGATTTAAGAGCTAAGCCTTTTCTCTGAAAACAAAATGAAACCCCAAGCCTTTTGATAAGACAGCACAAAACCTATTTCTGTGTTATATATTTTTAAAAATATTGATTTCAGAGAGGAAGGGAGAGAGAGAAACATCAGTGATGAGAGTGAATCATTGATTGGCTGCCTCCTGCACACCCCAACCTGGGCATGTGCCCTGACCGGGAATCAATCCGTGACCTCCTTGTTCATAGGTCGATGCTCAACCACTGAGCCACGCTGGCCAGGCTTTATGTTACATTTAATCTCATGATGTCAGTCAAGCTGTTAATTTCTGGTGGTTATTGTTTTAATAGTCACTTTATTTTTCCATCAATTATCTATCTATATAAAAGCCTAATATGCAAAGTGTCCCCTCCGGAGTTCAACCGACCGGGGAGTTCAACTGATAAGGAGTTTGACTGATCGGGAGTTTGATCGCTCGCTATGACGTGTGCTGACCACCAGGGGGCGATGTGGAATGAAGGAAGGACCCAGGAAGGGAGGCCCTGGCTGGCAGCCGGAGACCTTACCTGTGCATGAATTTCATGCACTAAGCCTCTAGTCTTGAATAATACACTTAACTGAAATACCTCTCTCTCCCCCTTTTCTGACAGCTCTTGCTTATCTTTCTAATTGCAGCTTCCTGCTCTGAACCTTCACTCCTCACACCTCACCTCTTCTTTGTGTCTTTGGCAGTGTGGCTTTCCTCTGTGATAGCTTAGATCACCCTATGTTGTAATTGTCTGTTTCCTTAGAGTGTGACCTTCTGGATATGGGTTATATCTTTATCATCATGTGGTAGTCCTCGCTTATCTGCAGGGGAATATGTTCCAAGACACTCCCCCCTCCCCCCCGGATGCCTGAAACTGGGGATAGTACTGAACCCTATGTATACTAGGGGATAGTACTGAACCCTATGTATATCATTAGTCTTTATGTTTTTTCCAATACATAAAGACTAATGATAAAGTTTAATTTATAAATTAGGCACATTTAGAGATTAACAACATACTATAGTAAAAATTATGTGTAGTTTCTCTCAAAATATCTTATTGTACTTAACGATGATAATGTGACATGATACAATGACTATGTGATGAAATGAAGTGAGGTGACTGACAGGTAATGTGACATAGCGTTAGACCACAGTAATGGTGACTTGAACACATGCACAGAGATGCTGTAACAGTCATTCTGATAATTGAGGCTGCTTCTAAGTGACTAAAAGGTGGGTAGTGTATACAGGCTGGAGATGCTGGACAAAGGGATAATTCATGTTCCAGATCGGCATGCAGTTTAAAACTTATGAATTACTAATTTCTGAAATTTCCCATTTAATGTTTTTGGACCTTGGTCAATCACGGGTAACTGAAACCTCTGAAAGCAAAACCATAGGTAAAGGGGGACTGCTATACCCCTTATATTCCTAACCATCCAAACCTAGGATTTCAGTTTATTGTTCTATAGAGCCTAACCCTCTCCTTTACCCTATGCCAAGTAAATTGTGGGTGCTAAATATTTGCTAATGGAAAGAATGTTGCCTTAATCCTAAAACTTTTATACTTTCAGACCCGTAAGAAACAAAAGGAAGATGTGGATGTTGTAGGAGGCAGTGATGGAGAAGGTGCCATAGGGCTCAACAGTGACCCAAAGAGCCGGGAACAGATGATTAATGATCGAATTGGTTATAAACCCCAAGCCAAGCCCAACAATCGCTCATCTCAGTTTGGAAGTTTTGAATTTTAGAGGTGGATTTTTTTGCTTGCCAGAGCCCTGGAATGGTGTAAAATGATGGCAGAAGTACAAACACAGTTCAGGGAATTGAGTGCTTGTAGTCAAGCAGAATGTTTTACCTCCTGCAGAGGGAAATACTTCTGCATGAGATTACTGATGCTTAACTTTCACTCAAAGCTGAAATCCAAACTCTGGTTTGTCTCTGGAGAATTTGACTTGATAAAACTTGTCTGATTTTCAATTTTAAAAATAAATATATTTTTGGAAAAGTATGAGACATCTTTAATGAGTATAATAATACTATTAGCACCCAGACTTTAAAAGGTAATTGCTGTAGAGGTGACGTCTTTCTTCCCATCTTTATGAAAAGACCCTGTGCACAGAACACTTCATTTCATCCTTATAACTGACTTTAATCCTTATAACTCATTTATTCAGCAAATATTTGAGTGCCCACTATGTGCCAGCCACCATTCTAGGCACTTAGTAACATCAGTGAACAAAAGCAACAGAGATCCCTACCCTTGTGGAGATTAGATTTTAGTGATTATGTGTAATTTTGCTCTCCTATTCTGAACTTGTTCCTCTGGACCCCCCAAACTCCTTGGAGGCTTAGTGGAAACTTTTCCTTTTCGGTAATTAAAGCACACTTAGTAAATTGAGTTCTCTGCATGCAGTTTTCCTTTGAATCAGGCCTCACACATCCTGAGCATAGGAACAGAGCAGGCATTGAGTATTCCATCCCCTGGGGTTTCACATGAAGCCTGGGTGGTCAGCTGGTGGGGAGGAGGGAAAGGAGAGTTTAATCAAAGCAGACCTCATGAGGGCTTTCCAAACTACTGTGTGTAGAGTTTTGCTTTTCTGCTCATAAGGAGTAAATTTTGTTCCACTTATTTTATCATATAGCAAGGGATTCAGGGAACCAAGTTGGCCATGGATTTATCATTGTTGATTGAAGCCGAGTGGTGGGTGCAGAGGGATTCATAACATGATTTTTTTTCTATTTTTGTATATGTTTGGGAAAATTCTCTAAAAGATTAAAAATCATGGATTGTGGAGTGAAAAGTGCCTTGAGCTGAAATTCTGGCACAGTCACTTTCTTGCTGTGTTATCTGGAGCCAATGATTTAAATTTTGTGAGCCTTTGTCTTACCAATATGATGGAGATTATATCAAAAAGGACTACTGTGGAATGGAATGAAACAGTGGAATGAGCTTAGCACCATGACTGGTCCATAACAAGTACTGGATAAATAACAACTATCATTGTTGCTATTATTACTTTTATCTTTTTAGTTTTGTGAGTTCCTTACAGCAGATACTGTAACTTATTGAGCAGTGTATTCATTCATTCGTTCAATTTCAAGCTCATCTGACAAAAAATATTGACTGAGCTCCTCCAAGGTGCCAGGCATTTTCTAGAAACTAGTGATAGAGCAGTGAGCAAAGTAGACAAAAAAGAAAATCCCTGCTCTTATGGAGATTATATTTGGATGGGAGTTAACAGGAAATAAACAGTAATTATATATATACTTACTATGGCATATATATATATATATATATATATATATATATATATATATATATGCCTATAATGTGTTGGGGCTTTATACATATTGCTCCTAATTCAAACAAATATTATTACTGCCTTTTTATAACTGAGAAAACTAAGGCTTAGGGATTATTACAATAACTAGCTGAAGGTCACATTTCTAGAAAGTGGTAGAGCCAGGATCCAAACCCAGGTACACTTGACTCCACAAAATCCATGCTCCTCATATTGTACTATGGAAAAGACTGGAAGTGGTGCCGAATGGCAGAGTGGCCATCTGGGCTCCAGTAGGAAGGGCACATAACACCAAGATTCTCGCATTACCAAAGGGTAGGCACGGCCAAAGCTCATCTCAAGGCTCAGCAGTGAAGTTCCTAGAGGCCCAACTCAGAGCCTCTTGCCTGACACCATAAATATAGGGAGGAGATTCTGATAGGACAAGTTAGCTTTTAAATTTAGGAATTCTTGGTATACTGAGATATTTGCAGCTTCAGGAAGCTCGTCTCCTGTGCAAAAGTACATGTAGCTGCGTCATGGACTAGCTTGTCATTTTGAGTAGAGTAGGAGGAGAATGATATGACAACAAAGGGACCATGCCACCTAAAACTGACATCTTAAAAACTGACGGTCATGGCCAAGACACTGCGTGCACAATAAAGAGACCACGTATTCTGATATCACTTTGGGTAAAAAAAAAAAAACACGCATAGGATCACAAAATCAAAATATTTATTTTTTTTGTACACGACACTGTTAAAACATTCCTACTGTAGCAATACTGCTCTCCAGGAGCTTACAATCTAAAACAGTCAACATTAACTGTGGACCCAGTGATTAAGGCATTACATCAAATGCAGACTTTGTATCTTTAGATGTATCTTCTGAAAGAAGCAGCTGGAAAGGGCAGGATCAAAATTAAATGACATGAAAGTGTACCTCCTGCTCCCTCCCCTTCCAGCTAACCCTTTATGGCTAGAACTCAAGACCAGTGCCCCACAGCCTGAAAGGGAATTCCAGACTATCCTACCATAGAAGTAGTGAAGAAACCTTAATCTCTACTTCCCTGATGGACACGGAGTTTGTGGGCATTGAGGAGCTGAGTGTTCCTCCAGCATAGACTGGAGAGCACAACTAAGATTCTATAATTGCAGATGGCACCAGGTAGCCCTTTACCCAACTTTATAGAAATTCCAGTGGACAACTGCTCAAAACATGCTTAAGGTCTCTACCAAGTGTTACAACTTCTGGTTGGTATCTATATCTATTGCATAGGCAATGTTCTACATCAGGAAGGCAAGGGAGAATTGATAAATTAGAAATATGGGATGAAAGATGTTATCTTCTAGTTATGAAAGAAAAAGGAAATGGAGAGCAACATAGATGCCAAAGAAATAGGGATACAGGCTTCTAAAAGATTTGAACAGGGAAGGCGGAAAAGAGTAATCTGGATCCAAAAGGAACAAAAAAGCCAGGCACTAAGATTTCAAATGAACAGAGATATAGAAATGAAAGTCAACAAGATCATTATATTATCACAATCAAGAGCTCAAGAAAGAAGGAATTTAAACTTTATTATTATTTTTCTCCTTCATTAGCTTCTTGCTTTGGCAACCTAGTCTAAGAATTGCTGGAATTCAGGTTTTTCAGAAGACTCTATCTTGAATATCTGAAGACCTATCCCAGTTTCAAATTCATAGCACTGTGTCTTAACTGGTCTTGATTTCTTTTTTACCTTAATTATAAGGTCCTGTTCCTAAAAGGTTACTTTATAGCAGCTCGTGCCAAGATTTCTAGAGAGCACCAGGGTCACTACTAAACATTCTTATTTTATTTTTCGAAATTTTGTTATTCCTTGGCTTCTGAGACAATCACAGGCTACTTACTCCTTAATGTTGGACTCTGTCAGTACCAGTCATTCACTCTGCTCATGCTAAGTATCAGCACTACAAGGGGTTGGAATGAGAGAAAAGCACAAAACTCTAAGCATTGGTTCTTAGGTTTTAATCTCGATCCAGTAGGCTCATAACCCTCTCTTGGTTCAAAGTTGTGGAAGTACACATTCCTCGCTCCACTATTTAACTGTACCCACAGAGAAACTACAAACTTTACAACCACAACCAACTGGATAGCTGTGTCCTCTCTTTTGCCCTGAGGCACAGGTGGAGTCTAGCACCAAGGAGGGCAGGATTTAACAGACCAGCATAGAAGAGTCACTTTATAGAGGTAGTTTGGACTAGGAACAAAGCTGCAGCGTAGACTAACAACTGAAAATCCAATGTGGTTCTTCATGAGAAGAGATTTTGGCCTCCTGTCATCTAATTAAGCCCCCAAGAGTAACAAAGATGGTCATGTAGAGGATGAGGATCTGCCTGGTGTGGGCATGGATGTTGGGGGGTAAGGAATATCTGGCCATCAGCAGACCACACCCTAAGCCTTTCCAAAGACTAGACTTTTGGGCTAGACTTTTGTCCTTGTGGCCTATGACTGGCTAATTTGCATTTCAGATCAAAGGTCTTTCTCAACTTTCAAGCTATTTCCAAGATCTTTACAAATAAGGACTAGTGATTTCATAATGCTGATAAAGTTACTCTGGCTATAGCCCTTCCCGCATGTGTGCTTGCGCACACATACACACAGAGCTGAATAAATGTTTGTGGAATGATTAAGTATCGATCAGCAGCATTTAGTACATGAGTGAAGCCCAGACATACCACCTGCCAATCAGTAATTCAAATAACCATGCTCACCCCACCAGGTTTAAAGCAGAGATTCTCAAAGTATGGTCCCCTGACCATCTGCAGGAGCATCACCTGGGAACTTGTTTTGGCTCTAGGTTGAGGCCCAGCAACTAGTGTTTTTAGCAAGCCCTTGAGGTGATTCTAATACCTGCTAAAGTTTGAAAACCACTGGTTTAGAGGCAGATACATAAAAAATAATGGGAGATAACAATTCAAACTTTTTGCTTCTTTCAGTTGTGACAAACCAAGGTACCAAGTCAAAGTAAAATGTCAACGGCTTTATTTTAAAATACTTATGTCTATTTTCTCAACTTGATTGTCATATCTTTTTTTTTTTGATTGGCAAGTTCATTCTAATCAAAATGTTAAGTGGGAACACCATAGATGAGTCAGCCACCCCAAAATGCACACTTCTGTAAGCTCTAGACTTATAGTCTCAAACCACCTTCTGTGCACTACTAAGGTTTTGGTGCAACACATCACACCTAGGGAAAGGCACAACGTATTTCCCACTCATTGAGTCCAAAGACTAGAACTTATTTTTTAGTGTTAAGTTTGGATTCTGGGTTTTGTTGGGCAAGAATTTCCCTCAGCTGCCATGAATCCTAGCTGAAGTCAATCCTTTTCCACCACTGACCCAGGAAAACCCCACCAAATTCAGATTGTCTGTTAAAACTAAAAACTAAAAAGAAAGCAGGTGATCAAGTCACTGAAGAGACAGCTACCTGGATTAGACAAGAACATATATCTTGGATCTAAGATAATGGAGAAGACATCTCATGGGTGGTTTCACCTTAAGAGAAACGGGAATCTCAGCGCAGGAAGAACAGTCAGGGGTTACTATTTTAGCTCAGAGACTGTAAGCTAAACCTCTGTTGAGAAGGTGTGTGTGTAAGGAGTTAAGGAGCAAGAAGGGGAGATTCGAGTAGGAATAATGTCTTCCAGTCTTGAACTGCTTCCCACTGCAATCGATAAGGCCACACAATGGAGTTTGACGTTAATGGCAATGCTCTGTGATGTCCACTACCACTGCCTTCTTCCAGCTGAAGAGAAAGTATCCTGTGCCGGCCCCTGCTGCTACAGCGATGCAGAGGTACCCATTGTAGGTCATGAAGATGAGCATGAGGAAGTAGCTGATGACCACCTGGATGATATGCAGCACTGTTTGCAGGAGGTGAGGAAAGCTCAGCATCTGCTGCCTGGAGAGTAAGAAAGGAAACAACAATCAAAGACCCCTGGGAGTGTTGAGGCAGCTCTGCACATCAGGAGAAGGGGGGAGCATTTGTCATGAAAGCTTGAACTGGACTCCCTCATAGCCACCCTGGCGGCTCATGGATACTTTTGTGTATGTATGTTGTTTACTAATCCCTGGAAATGAAATACAATAGGGTGGTCAGGTTTATAAGCAATAGCTAGTTATGGTGACATGTCAATAGGAGGAACTCTCTGTGAAAGTTCAGGAGAGGAAGGAGGCCTAATACTCCTGACTTACCTCCACCTTGGATCCTAAAAGAGAAGCCTAAATCCTCTCATGCTTATTTGCCTGAATATTTTCAGGCCTTCCACCTTTGCAAAGTTCACTTTCTAAAAAAGTGGAAATAGAATTGAGGTGTGGGAGGTACAGTAGAAAGTATTAATTAGGGATCAAGAGACCTGTCTATTTATCCCCTCTGTCATTTACTATTTCTGTCACCTTATGTAAGTCACAACCTGTTTGGTCTCAATAAGCTCACCAGTACAGTGGATATTAATAATACTGTGTTTATTTGAGAGCAGGATATTGGTCTGTAGGACTGCTTGAACTCCAATTTAGTTTTCAGACCTACATTTCTATTAAGACTGAATCTCAAAAACCATTTGTTAATATGTGGGGAAAACCAATAGTTATCACAAATACTTTCTTAGATGGAATACAGACATTTGTATAGTCATAAACAAACTGAGACTAAAGCTGGGTAGGTACAATTTTTCAGAGAAAGGAATCAGTTAGACTCTGCCATTCTTCTATACCCTGACCTGAATTTCTTGTTTATTATTATTTACGCAAATATTTTACAATATGGATTCCTTACCTTTTTCCAAAGTGATCAATACTTAAAATTTAGAACAAATGTTCATGTTTGCAGAAGGGTTCCTATCATTCCTCCTTTGGCCTGCTCATGACCCACAGCCAAAAGCCAAAAGCCTCCAAAGACAGTTTTGATCAAGGTCATACAGAATCACTAACTCAAGAAGGGGCTGTTGCAAATAAAATAGTTGCTTTGCTATTTAGCTAACCCAGCTCTCCAGAACTTCTATCTGGATCTGTTCAATCTTCTTACCCAACAGTTTTGTGTGTTTCCATAAGAATGGTCCCATTTGGTCCTGGAACAGGCATGGAATTGTAGCGAATGCTGACTTGTGACTTGCGTAGCAGGCCCTCCCGGGCTATCTTGAGTCCTTCATAGAACATTGCTAGTAAAAACACTCCCACAAAAGCTCCAGCCATTTCTAAGCAGGGAAAGAAAAGATGGTGGTACTGTCAAACATTGCAAAATCATTAGCTGGCATGCTATCCAAGCTAGAAAGACAACATAGAAAAGATGCTACTCTTAATTCTGAATACATTATGCAAAAGGGAATATAATAACTTATTTGTAAGTGCTGACTCTATTTCTTGAATAGGTATTTCAATTCTAAATCTTTCACACTGGGAAGCATTGGTAATGCTAAGAATGTATTCAAACTTCTGATTTTACACACTACCTGAATTAAATAATCCCCTTCTTCCCAGAACAAATTGATTTTGTGGCTCCAAAGATATAACTGCACCTAAAGCAGTTCAACTAACTAGTCAGCTTGTGCAATTTGAACTTAAGGCACACCAACTCAACATTATAGACACAAAGAAGGTGGTGATTAGTTATCCCAAATCTAGGACTGACACTAAGATGGGCCATGCCAAGAATCAGAAATGACGTAGAGCACAGTTTGGTACACTAGAAAGAACACTGGACTAGGCAGGGCTAGAAGGTCTGGGTCCCTGTTTTAGCTCTGACATACTAATTCTGTGATTTAGGGCTAAGCATTTCACTATCTGAAGCTTGACTTATCTGTAAAATAGCAGCAATGTAGTAGCTCAATAGCTTTTAACCTAGAGTTACTTTGGCATCCACAATATGTATGTGTGTGTGTGTGTGTGTGTGATCTCTGAACACATAATAATCTGGCCACTCAGTGTACATCCTATATAATAAAAGGCTAATATGCAAATTTTCCTCTTCACCAGGAATTCGACCAGCAGGCAGGCCGGCCAACCGCCCATGTCCCCTCCCCATGGCCAGGCTGGCTGGACCCCACCTATGCATGAATTCATGCACCGGGCCTCTAATATATATATATATTAGAGGCCCGGTGCATGAATTCATGCATAGGTGTCATATATATATTATATATATATATTACATATATATATATATATATATATATGTAATATATATATATTATATATATTACATATATATATTATATATATATATATATTAGAGGCCCGGTGCATTATATATATATATGTGGGTGTGTGTATGTATATATATATGTGTGTGTACACACACACACACACACACACACACACTGAGTGGCCAGATTATTATGATCTCTGAACGCATAATAATCTGGCCACTCAGTGTGTGTGTGTGTGTGTGTGTGTGTGTGTGTGTGTGTGTGTGTGTGTAATGCTTCTTACATCATTTTAACTTGACTACAGAAGGTTCTCGGGTTATGTCGGAGATCCGTTCCTATGGCACAACATAAAGCAATTTTCGCTGTAAGTCGGAACCCACCTACATAAGCACCTACGTCACTCACATGTCGGAACCCACCTACATAAGCACCTACGTCACTCACATGTCGGAACCCACCTACATAAGCACCTACGTCACTCACATGTATACACACACACACACACACACACACACACACATACTGAGCACATACACAGCAGTAATGAAGTGTAACAGTAAAAAAAAAAATTAAAAGATAACAATTTCTGACCTTTACTTGTGGTAAATAAATAATAAAAAACAAAAAGCACAGATGTATATATGTCGAAATGACGAAACTTTTTTTTTTTATTATAAATAAATGGGAGATGGCAACATAACCACAAAACGACGTACGTCGAGTCCGATGTAACCCAAGGACTGCCTGTATAGTTTTAAGACTGTGACCAATAACTTATCAAACAGGAAACACTGGAAAAGGAATGGAGTGCAAAAGACTCCTATCTGGTATCTAAATTATTTTTTCAGAAACTCTAAAATAAGGAGTGTGTATCCTTACCTAGGAAGCAAGATGGTTAAGGATCCTAACTGTTAATGATTCAGCAATACAATAGAAAGAGATGCTGGGTTTCCAGATTCCTTATCACTGTTTCTCAAGCGCCTGTCTCCTTCAAACACCACCTGGTGGCTTACTCACCTCCAGCTGTATTGATCACCAAGCCAGAAAACAATAGTTCCACATTCGTAAAGCCAAAGTAGAAGGTCATGTGCTGTCAAAAACCAAAACAAGTCAAATTAGAGATTCTAAATGAGAATTTCAAGTTAAGAACCTTAGAATACTTAACAGTTGCAGATCTAGATAATATTCACTGCAGTGGGAAGTTTTCTCCTTCATTTTAGCATTACTACACAAGCACTCTCCACAAGTACTCCTTTGTCCCCATCATTGACTTTTGTCTTTTTCTCTTTTCTACACTAAACATAAAGACCAGAACTTAATTTAGAAAAGAGTTAATTTTGAAAGAAAGGAATATAGAAGAAAGGACCCTGGAAATATTGCTTCTGGTGTGGCTCTGTGATTAACCTGCGACATGATCTTGGGCAAATCACCTGCCATCTGGATCTGCCTTAGTTTTTTCTGATAGGTAAACTGGCCTTTAAATAACAACCTTCCAGTCCTAAAATTAAATTATTTCTGCTACCCAAGTGTGTGGGAAAGGGCCCAGCTGCCTCTCCCAATGGCACTCACCATCATCATCATGTTGCCGTCTCCCCCTCCGTGGAGGTGGGAGGCTGAAGTGGCCGGGTGATGGTGAGAAGGTGGCATGGTACTGCTGTGGTCCACAGAGTTCGTCACCATATGGTGGGAATGGCTCATTTTTCCAGGAAAAGTTGAGAATCAGCAGAAGATTCTAAGGAAAAGGATAGTATATAATACCTTAAGGATATAAAAATCTTGATTCTTGATAAATACTTAGGTCTATGTGGAATTTCACCCACTGAATTAATGCTCTTCTAGTGTCTTTACTCAGAATTATTTTTTTATATTCTAGAGATAAAGAGAACTAACTGTGCTCATAGAGATCATCTTTGGAAATTGTGGCAGAAGGAATTTGCACCTTGAGTTTCAGAAACCTAACCCTTATTTTGCAGAATCATTCCTTGAATAGATATGTTCAATGTGTGTTCAAATTTAAATATGAGATAAGAAGAAATGTAATTTCTTTGGGTTGCAGGAAACAGACAATTTTTGTAATAATGGACAAATTGATGCCATTAATGACATTTCACTGCTCTTGGGCTTTCTAACCATGTTGGTAGATAAAAAGCAAGCACTTCAGATAATTCACTTAATTGGATGGCCTGTGTTCAGTCAGGATGTTAAGAACACATTTTCACATGTAGGACAACCAGCCTTCAGCTAATTTAAATTTGAAGAAAAGGTCTACTGCTGCCCCAGGCGAGCAGTGTGCTCAGAATTTAGATACAATTGCAATCCCAGCCAGGCATTAGAATTAAGAACACTGAAAACAAGGTATAAATTGACTTTCTATATTAAATTAAGTCTAGACAAAGGCATATTCAGCCTTGTATCTTACTATCACATCACTGCTTTACTGCAAAAGTCCATCTGGGAGAAAAACCAAGGAGCAAAAACTCCGGCCACTGAGGTGGGGGTGGGGAGTGGGAAGCTGGAACTTGAGGAGGGTGTTGATGGATTCTCTTTTTGTGTTCACAACTCCAGCTGGTGGAGGAAAGAGTGCATTAGAAATTCCAAATAGGCAGTCACGCTCATGAGCCTGAATATGCCTCTCAGTATTTATTCAATCAATAAATATTTATAAAACTCCTACTATGTGCCAAATTTTGAGCTAAGTGCTAGTAATTTAACAGTGACTAAGACAGACAAGGTACCTGATAGAGAGAGAAACAAGTAAACAGAGCAATTTCATGGTGTGATTAGTGCTATGAAGGAAAACAACAGGATAATATGACAGACAGCCTTACTAAGAGGTAGAGAAAAGGCATACTTTAAAAAAATTCTCTGAAGTTTTTATTGGCCCCCTGCCCTCCAAGGGGTGTCCCGCTTCTGCTGCCTCAATGTCTCAGAACTTTGGTGTCATTGACCTCAGACACCACTTTGCCATCCACAATCGTGGGGATGTTGGTCTTTTGGAAGGATTGCATGGAATTGCTGTTACTCAGGACATCACCAAGATCAAAGTCCTCCCGTTCTTCCAGCAGGCAGTGGTAGCAATCTCGGCCTTCAGCTGGACCTTGATGTTCAGCAGGATCTCAGACTCCTGGGCCTGGTGCTGCTCTCTGCCCGGGTCGGGGACAGCTCTGATCACAGCCTCAGCAGGATCCCATTGAGCTGCTCCGTCTGCACCTCCCTCAGCCTGCAGATTTCTCATGGAGTCTAGGGTGTTTGGATTACTCATCTCCTAAAGCAATCAAACATACCTAACCATTCTCTTTAGAAGAAAAATTCTGCTGATAGGAGGTAAATTGGCAGTTGGTTAGTGTTTGTTGCTTTCCTTCCATAGCTCTAATCTAAGAAGATCCAAGCTCAGCTTTTTTTCAGAATAAGAATGGGTACTAAATAATAAATCAAAGAGTAGCAATACAGCAATATCATTTATTGTCTCAATTTGTAACCTGAAAAAAATTAATCTGAAGAAAATGGTTTAATCATGAGCTGTGCTGTTTTGTCTAGTTTCTCTAAACTCCACAGCCATCTTTAACTATTTGCTTCTCAAGAACTGTATATTCTCTAATTTAGCTCCACCCCACTGTCTCTAAGAACTGGGGTCAAGGTCCACAAAGTAGCTCTACTGTACTGTCATGCAATCAAATGTTTTGATTTGTAAAGCAATTACAATGAATGGAACTTGTGGAAGAGTAATGATGAGTGGAACCTTAGCAAAGTTTATTTACTGATTCACTGGATTTCTGGTTTTAGGTCAACCTATGTGCATATCTTAATTCCTGGCTTACACTCTTGTTCTTTTTGTTTAATCTTCACTCGAGGATATGTTTTATTGATTTTAGAGAGAGAGAGGGAGGGAAGGGGAGAGAGAGAAAGAGAGACAGAGATAGAGAGAAAGAGAGAGAAACATTGATCGGTTGCCTCTCTGCCTCTTGTACAGGCCCTGACCAGGGATCAAACCTGCAACCTAGGTATGCGCCCTGACTAGGAATCAAGCTGGAACCTATTGGTGTACAGGACAGCACTACAACCAACTGAGCCTCCTGGCCAGGGCAACACTCCTGTTCTTATTTAAAACCTCTACTGTTCATTTTTCTTCTTATCCTTATTCTACTACTTCATCAAATTAAAAAAAATAATTTTATAGAATACTAACCAAAAAAAAAAAAAATCCTGAATATATAACTCAAGGATAGAACTGAAAAACAGAAACAAAATTTTAGAATTCCTTACTTTCAATCCAGGATAAAATCCATCTACAATATGTTATTTACCAAGTTTTTATAACTAGGTGGAAAGATTAGGAATGCTGCATTTCCATTTCCATTTTTGCTCATTCAGGCAACCTAGTTTTCTCTAGCAAAATCGAAGGGGGGCATTTATTTCATTTTCAGTTGGGTACTTGAACTTGGCTATATGCCAGCTTGTTTCTATGGCCCTTAATACTATTAGATATGGGAAATGGAATGGCACATTTGACCCTGAATGTCACACAGCTTTGCATTTATTTCTGCTTTCCCCTTTCCCCCATTTAGTAAGTATGGTAGTATTTATATAAATAGTTTTCAAAACTTCCTTGTATTCAAGGGTCTAATTCTTTCTCAGTCTACTTCTGAGGGTCATCAAAAAAGAAGTTTCCTTTATTCCTGCCTACTCCTCCCCCAACACAGGCACATTGTAAAGCTTAACTAGAGGGCCAGATTCTTTGTAAAACCTAGCTCCTCTAGCAAAATAAACATGAATTTATGGATAGAAGTTAGGAAATGAGCAAGAAGGCTAAATTCTAATGCTTATTCTGAATCTTATCACTCACCTTACTTCTAATAGGTTTAGTTTAAACTTCAAATTCTCTTTTATTTCCTGGTATTGCACAATGATGGATAAGAAACAATAATCCATAGGGACTATGGAGATTAGACTGCACAGAAAGGTTACACAGATGTGGTCATATATCTGCCACATGGTCCCACTTCTCCAGCTCAGACAGATGTAATCTGGAGCTTCAGACAGTTCCTTTGGAGACTGCCTACAGTCTTTCCTGATGTCCACGATAAGGAAGATAAAGAAGAAAGTTTTTATTCTTAAAACGATTAGGGTCATATTCCTTTTTAGATTTGTAGAAACATTATACAAAGAAATCTATCTAGTTGGGCTTCTGCTTTGTGCAGTCATTATTTATGATTGGTGACATAAGCTTTTGGCTCAGATATGGGAAATTCAAGGTCAAAGACAGTAAACTACCATAAACAAGGATTCATGCTTATGGACTATGTTCACATGATCAAGCAATCACTTTAAATGGACTAATCCTGCCTTTTGATAACCTGTGTGGGACCAGTAGATTTCTGAGAAATGGCTCTGGCTTTGTTTCAAGTGCCCCTATTGGTGCACTTTACAATTCTCTTGACAGCTTTCTTCATTCCACACTTATGTTGTCCTTTTGGGGAGGGAGGAGGTAAAGGAAATGTAGGAATAAAGGGGAAAACTTTAAATAATTCCTATATAATAAAATGGTAATATAAAAATCGACCAAATGGTGGAACAACCCGTCGCTATGACGCACACTAACCACCAGGGGGCAGACACTCAACGCAGGAGCTGCACCCTGGGGGTCAGTGTGCTCCCACAGGGGGAGTGCCGCTCAGCCACAAGCTGGGCTGAAGGCTGGCAAGCGCAGAAGCGGTGGTGGGAGACTCTCCTGCCTCCGCCATAGCACTAAGGATGCAGGCAGGGCTGTGCAAGAATGTTGTGCACCGAGCCTCTAGTACAATTAAAAAGGGCTTAGGTATCTCTCCATAACTTGGCATTGTAGGCTAATATACTGGAGCTGTTGAGAAAAAAACATAGTAGCTCCCAGTAAATGGGAGCAGGAAATACAATTTGATGAACTGTATCCCCTAGGCCCTGGCCTCACATTCCTATTCCAAATTGACTGGTAGAAACATGACTGGTAGAAATTCTACGGATATAGTATTCCCTGGCCTGTGTCCTTCTTGAGGTGCAGTGATCATAAGGATACTAATTTTACCAATTCCATTCATAAAGGGTATTAGTAATCAAAGTTTACACAGGCTCTCTGCCAGACTGGCAAAAACTTAGGATTCCGAAAGTTCTACCACATTAATGGGCTAAAACAGTAAGTAAGATGATGCAGTGGAAGTAGAGAGAAAATAGGTCAGGTCAATAAGAAAAAAGGGAAAAAAAGACCTTAAAATTGTACACACACACACACACACACACACACACACACACATACACACACACACACTTCCTCCCAGATTAAGTCTGGCAGGAATGGGAGCTGTTAGGGCACTTGCTACAACTGTAGGTTTATAAAGACAGTCAGAACTCAGGAGAATAATTGCAAAAAGAAACACAACACAACACACACACACACACACACACACACAGCTTACATTTTATCCTTTTAAAAATTCTTCAGTAAGCAAAGGCTACTGTTTTCCCTTCTAACTTTTTGCCTTTGTTGATAATAAAAATAACTCCAAGGGATCATCTACAATAAATTCTCACTGCAATTCTTCATGGCAATGGTTGGGCTAAGATAAGAAATACATTGATAGAACTGGTAAGGAATTAATTTAGTGATTATTTGCAGATTTCAATATTATTTTCTCTTTCTTCACCATAACCAGAATGAGCTCCACTACTTCAGGTCATCTGCACAGGATTTCCTAAAAGCATTTTTCATGGATGAACTCAAACTATACACAGTCTGCTTACTCAGCAGAATCTAAGTGGATGAATTGCTCATTCATCAGACTAATGGGCTGCATCAAAAGTAACCAACTACCAGAGACATAGAGGGAGAAACTACTTCAAACAATTTGCACTTAAAACTTCGAGAACCTTCATTTATGAGAGGCCAGTGATCTAGGCAAACAAGAAATGCTGCATGGACTGACATGTTTTTAAAAGAATAAAAGAGCAGCTATGAATTAGTGGGAGTGGCTCTTTTACTCAGAAATTCTTGGTTAATAATATCTTCTTTAGTAAAAAGGATGATACTCAGGAGCTGCCCTGAAAAAAATTATTCTAACTATCTATGGAAGATAGAAAGCAAACCTGTGATTTAATTCTAATCAACACTGTGTTTCCAGATACTGGTTCAAGGTCACCCCCTTCTATCATAAATTTCATCTCTGCACATCTCTACCCTCCATCTTATTAAGCTGCTCAGGCTGAGCAAAGAATATGAGAAACCTGTTGGGGCAAGACAGATCCTGGAGGAACTGATTACTAGGAGAATTATACAGCCATGGAGGGCTATCATTTTCAAGAGGAAACATGCTAAAGACACACTTAATTTTTCAAATGTGCATTGTCCAATTTCTAGATCACTTATGCCTCCTGGGCAAACATGAATGGACCATACTATTACCATACAAGCAACAAAACATAAAGGACAGAGAACTAATTTAACTGTGAAAGAGATGCAGGTGATAAATACTATGTTGGGCAAGCCGTTTTATATGTTAGAGCTTCTTTTTTCTTAACTGCATAAAATGATTAATAAAGTTTCACTCAGAGCTAAAACTTAATTCTACTTTTTTTTTCAGTTTAGTTTCCAGAACAGAATGTTTCTCTATACCTGTCCTTACTATTGGATTATATATTCTATGAGGACCCTATCGCATTTATCTACGAATCTTCTGCATTTTTTAATACTTGGTACATACTAATAGTGTCTGCTGAAATAAATTACTTTTCTCTGCATTTCTCCTTTGGCAATTTTGCCATAAAAATAGAAGTTAATTCCTCAACCTGCTAATGACACACTGGGAAAACTTTAATAAGTCTGAAATGCTTTATAATATTTGATAGAGTTGCTTAGAAATTATTCAATAGCTCTATATCAAAAAGTAGAAAAATGTAGTTGATAGAGAAGCAACATTGAACTTAAAAAGAAATGTTGTAAGGGTATTCAAATTCATCTAGTTCTAACTATTCCCTTCACAGAAGCCTAGAGTATGAAACCACAGAGCTCTTGGGAGAACCTGACATTTACATTTTTTGGCCTAATTTGCCTTTATAAATACTTTTGTCAAATATTTGTTTTGTGACAATGTGAGGAAACTGTAAACAAAACTCATACATATTTCTAAATTGGGAGAAAGGAAAAGAATACTCAGGTCTGGACCTTAAAGTGGTTTGAAATGCCAAATTGAGCTCCTTTATATAAACCAAGTCTCTAGGGCACTACACCTTGACAAGTGCCACATAAAAGGACAGTAGAGAAAACAGAGCAAACGAAGATAAGATTAACCTAAAAGTGTTTTTATTCTGTACATCTACCAAATGAATAATCACATGGAATCTGAGCAAATGACATAGTATGAAACAATGGCACTTCGTTCCTGTAAATCCAACTCTATTATCTTATTTTTTCCTCACAGTATCTCTTCTGGGTTCAGAGAAACTAAGCACAGAGAGCTTAGTATAAACTATTGAATGTTATACTGGAAAGCTGTGGAGGTATCCTGGCTAGAACCTAGGTTCCTCATTCCCAGCCCAGGGCCTATTCTTTATTAAACCAGCCTTACTGTTAACCCACTGTGACAATTTTGTATCCATAAATGCCACAATGTTGGTCACTTTTCCTAATTCCAAGTAAATTAGAAGATTCACCCAGCAGCCTGCCTTTGGTTTTCACCATCAGCAGCTCTATTACAAACATAGATTTGCCTAACAGTAGCCCTGTCCTGTTCATCCTATATGATACATCAATAACAAATTAATCTACCTAAAGCATGGCTCTACTTATCTACTCAAACAATTCCACTACCCACTAACCTCCCCATTGTCTTCTAACCTCCTTGTTCTGAGAGCACAAATCTCTCAAAGGCCCAACCTACCTTTCTGCCTACATATACTTTGTATTCCAGCCAAATAAGTCCAATTGCCAAAGTTTCTACTCTTCCTAGGACATACTCCACACTTCTCTGTCTGGTATATTTGCTCACATTGTTTCCTCATTCTGGAATGACCATCCTTACAATCTCAATCTCTAATACAACAAACCCTCCTCATCTTCCAAGGTCTAGTTCTAAGACCTCTGAATATTCGTATTCCTTTTTGCCTTTCATAATAACTCCATCTGGGACCAGTCTCACACATGTCTTTATGATCTTTTCAATCTGTGCCTATTTCTGTCATCATGCTGATAGAACAGTATTGAGAAATAGCTGGAAAAACAGTTGAATGGAGGCATTTCTCCAAAATGCCTTCTCAATGTCATCAACTGCAGACATTTAATGAGCTCCTCTTGGACACTTCTTGGGTCCTTCTTGACCCAGCTAAGGAGAGAAAGTCTGGCTCCAACAATTAGGCCCAAAAGAGATGGATGAGCCATTTCTTCATCTACATGCAGGCCACTTGAAATGGAAACCCGAGTGCCCTGTCTCTTATTTGTGGGACATAGAAATCTCACTAAGAATTGGAAGGACCTTAGAAGTCATTGCATGGAGCTCCTCAGTAATATACAAATTCTACAATAACTGTTCAAACACCCCAAGGGATTTGTCAGGCTAGTGTGTTGCTCCCTTCCAGAATTATAAGGAAACAAACATTCTCTTTCCAGCCAAGCCAACCACAGGAATCTGAATCTTGCTATTTGATGGTGATGATGTTGACAATAGAACCAGTATTCCAAGCTATTCTAGTATTTGTACTCCAGATAACATTTGCATGTATTTCTCAAGCTGTAATTTTCATTTTAGGCTATACTCCCAGAAACGAATTTGTCTGCAAAGAGAAACCTAACCACCTTCACATCTAACTTCTGATACTGATATACAATCTGGTATTTATGTTTCTATCCATTACAGACTTACTTTTCCAACTTTATCTCAATCTAATTCTCCTCACATTCAAATATTTCACTGAAACAGATCTTCCTCAATAAATTTAGTACTTTGACACTTGTATACCTCTTTGGCTTGTCATTCCTGTAATTCCTTCCCGCTCCTCCCACACCACTTTGTGTATATGTGCAAATCCTGTCATTACTTAACATGGATCATGCACTTAAAATGTGTCAGAATAAGATAAAGTTAAAACATGGCCCTTGCTCTTTTGAGTTTACAGTCTGGCTCATTCCTTAAGGCTTGGTTAAAATACTACCTTTTCCATGAGTTTTCCTTAAATTCTTAAAAAATAAATATATATATTTCAGAGAGGAAGGGAGAGGGAGAGACAGAAACATCAATGATTAGAGAAAATCATTGATTGGCTGCTTCCTGCACACTCCCAACTGGGGATAGAGCTTGAAACCTGGGCATGTGCCCTGACCAGTGATCAAACCATGACTTCTTCATTCATAGGTGGACCCTCAACCACTGAGCCATACCAGCCGGGCTTTGAATTCTTGACAGAAGAAATTCCTCTTTTCTGAATTTCCCTGGCAATCTTCTGTTATGGAAATTTTGAGTTAGTTCTTAAAATACAAGATAAAGCATTATATATATAAAGTTCTTGGAGGATAAGTAACTAATTTCTACCTCCTTACTACATCTGGAAGAACACTCAACAAATATTCATTCATTCAAAAAAGTATTTAATTCCTATAAAATCCACCAAGGTTTTAATATCTACTTAAAAGGAGCCAGGTGCAAAAAGGCAAGATTCTTGCCTTTGTGGAGCTTAATCTAGAGGAGGAAACTCTCATTAAATATGTAGAGAAGTAAATATGTGTAGGTATATATACACTGTAATTAAATTGTGGTTAGTGATATGAAGTAAACACAGTACAGTGGTAAAGAATAACAGTAAAACAACTAATTTTTATGGAGCGGGGCAGGTAAAGAGAGAGAGAGAAGCCCTAATGAGGTAACATTTAAACAGAAAGATAAATTATTAGAGTTGCGTAGAAGGGCAGGGAGCAGCATCCTAAGGCAAAAAAAGAATCAAGGACATGTAGGGAAGAGAGGCCAATGAGGTTGAAGAGAGAGGCAGAACGGGTATCAATTAAGAAGGTTTCAAAGATCATCTTCAGGAAATTAAATTTTATTCCAAGGGCAACTGGAAGCTATTTACGGGTAATAAGCAGGGAAGTGATACAATTAGCTTATATTTTAACAGAGTACTTTGGCTGCTGTGTAGCATAACTGGCTTTATCTGTTTGTCCCTAATAATATTTCCTGCTCGAGTTTTTCTGTGAGGCATTCACAGAAGGGGGCGGGGGGGGGGGAACTCACAGAACCATGGGCTATAATACTTTATTTTGCCAGAATCCAGAAAGACATCTGTTAAAACTTTAGAAGGATTAGGAGAGCCTTCTAACTTCTGGGTTATAAAATAGTTTGAAGGGCAAAACTGAGGAATATTCTACAAGAATTATCCAGTATTATAAGGACTTCTAAAGTCACATGCCAACCTTGGTAGGTGAGAGTGAAGCTTACAGAATACTGTTAAGAACAAGAGTACGGAGTCAGATGGTATTAAGTCCTGGCTCTGCTAATTTCTAGCTGAGTGTCCTAGTGACATTTCCTATAAAGACCCATGGAACTTTAGATTGGCAGTACTATGTACAAGAGGCTGCTAAAATGGCTGTGCTCAGATTTCAATAGCACTTGGGTAAATGACTCAAATTTGGTAGTTGCTCAATAAATAAAAAATATGATGAAAGTAGACTAAGCTCCCTGCAGAACATGTACAGCAAACTGTAAGATATACAGCAAATGCTTAATAGATTTTTATTTGATTATACAATCTGTACTATACAGATTAGTGATATGGTACAGATTGTATATCAATAGTGATATAAACAAATCCTACTTTTCATTCATACCTCCCCATATATAAGTAATAAATCCAGACTTTATGTGACTCTTTTTTTAATGCCCTGTTTTAGGGACAGTGGAGAACACTAAACTGAATCCAAGATCTGGATTCTGGTCTATTCTACTCCGTAATTTTGTATTTTTTTGGATATAACATCTATGCCAGGGTTTCTCAATTCTGGCATTATTGACGTTTGGGGCTGAATAATTCTTTGTTGCATTGTAGGATGTCTAACAGTAACCCTGGCTATTACTCACTAAATGCCAGTAGCACTGTATCAGTTGTAACCACAAAATGTCTGTAGACACTGCCAAAAGTCACCCCCCGTCACTGAGAACCACTTTTGATCTCCAAGTCTCATCCGAAACTCAGGGAAATATGAAGATAATATCTGTCTTGTTTTCCTTCATGGCTGTTATATTATCAAATACTATAATGAATGGGAAGAAATACTGAGAGAGAAAAAAAGACCATGTGATATATGTAAAAGCATTATTAATACTCTGTAATTATTATTATTTTCTGTGAGTACCCAATAATGAGACTGAAGAAAAATACATCTTGTTTACAGAATGCATTTTAAGGCTTAAGGCTATGTGCAGTCTAATATGCCTTTTTAGGTGGGTATTCAATAGATGTTGGTGGTTGAGTGATTCTAAGTCTGGGTCCAGTAGTAACTTCATTTACTTTTGTGGCATGCTTTCAGGTTTTGCTACTGAGCTACAACAATGTAGTATGTTTCCACATCTACCTTTACTTGACAGACAGGCCTGGATTAAACAAGAATGACTTCATTTCACAGATGGAAAACTGAGGTATGGAAGGTTAATTGACGAGCTAAAATCATGCAGCAGTCAGTCTAGCGGCACTGTGCAATCAGAATCCAGATTCTAACCTCAAGTCCAATGCTCCATTACTTGGATCATGGTACTTTCATCCAACCATCTTGCATTCCTGTCTCTTAATACAAAGATAGCTATTTTGCTTTCTGGGGCAACAACAACAACAACAAAAAAACAAAACAAAACAAAAAAAAACGAGAGAAGGGAACAGAGTTGTAGTTTTGAGAGAAGCATAGAAAGAAATATACTAAACCTATTTCTATTGGAAAGCACAAGTGGATATTCCCTACATTTGGGTTAAATCAATGTCAAGTTATCCAAGCACCCTGTCAAGTCTACCAGGTATGAAGTTCTTGCCATTAAGTTGTCCAGGAAGAGCTAACTCTAGTTGTTACTTACCTCCAGAGTAGTTGTGTCTTGCAACTTAACTATGTTAAGGCATACAATTTGTGCTAAAACTGTTCCCTGCAGCATTCCTGGCTGCTCCCCCTCAATGTGGCTCTAAGTAGGTGAGAATGTACTTCTATATACTAGTAGCTAGAGTGGCAGGCCACATTTCAGCATTTCATTAAAATTCACAAAATCTTCAACTGCCATTCCGCTATGTATTTTCAGTGTCAGAAACAGAACTTTTAAAGAATAAGTCATAAAAAAAGTAACCATTTATTTTACTCCTTTAAACTACCAGACCACCTCTGATTATTATGCCTCCATATGAACTTTCTAACGCTGAATGTTGTCACAAAGAGTCATCACTCCCAACCACTGATTCAACAGTTCCAGGAATTCTCAGGAAACATGAGTGGGAGCCCACCTTTACCTTTATTATTACTATAGTTTCAAAGAACATTAGACTAGAAATTAGGAAATTTTGATTCTAGCCTATTTTTCCCCAAACATTAGGTAACTTAATCTTTATGGTCACAGTTTCCTCAGTAGAGAGATGGAATAATTCATCTTTGGGACCAATTTCAATTAGAAAAGTTTAGGTGTGTATAATATTTCAATGAGAAACAAATGCATACTTATCTTTTCTAAATGCATCTGAATATTAGTTGATATGCTTTAGACATTCTAACATTTCTTTTTTAAAAAAATATTTTTATTGACTTGAGAGAAGAAGGTAGAGGGAGAGAGAGATAGAAACATCAATGATGAGAGAGAATAATTGATCGGCTGTCTCCTGCACACCCCACACAGGGGATCAAACCCGCAACCCGGATGTGTGCCCTTGGCCAGGATCGAACCCTGGACCTTTCAGTCCCCAGGCCGATGCTCTATCCACTGAGCCAAACCGGCTAGGGCCAGGTAACTCTTAAATGACTCAAAAATTTGAGAACCCCAGTTCTGAATTATAGAGATGTACAACATAGATATATAGTATAAGGAATTTAAGAATTGAATGTTTAATAAGTGAGAACTTAAAAAAAAAAAAAAGGAAAGAAGTCAAGATTCAACCAGTATCTAAAATAAAACATTTACTTTGATATTCCGAAAGGACACAGAGCTAGCATAGTCTCACTTGAAAGTTTACACACACCACCACCTAATAACCGAAGAACCTTCTGGAGTAACACTGAATTGCCAATGGCTCATCTATTGGATTTGCGAGAGGTTTTTACACCCACTGTGTGAGTAAAATCTGAGTTTCAGATGAAGGGGAAATTATATATTTTTCTGTAATTTTATTTTTCTAGATTAGTTATAAAATACAGGAGCTAAACTACCAGAAAAGATTAAGCTCAAATAGGAAATGCAGTGCTTTGTATGAAGAAACTGTTGGATATTAGTTCTTAACATGATTAATAAAATTAAGATTTATTCCCAGTTTAGCACTGTAGGGTCTGTCCTAACAACTCCTGCCTTTCTGAGATTGGGAGTTCACTCTGAGATCCGAAATAGGTCACCAAAAACAAATAAAGAAAAACATGAGAAGGAAGCTGTGGGCAGAAAAGGTATTTCCCATTTCTTTTTTATGGCAACTCTCCCAGTACACAGGGAGCTATACTCATTCTCTAACTGGTAAAACTGTACCTACTGGTTGTGGGCCTCTGGGGGTTGGCGGCGTGGGGTCACGGGCGCCTCCCAGCCGGACACCCCGGGCTGCCTCTGGGAGGGGATGGCAGTGTGGGGTCCTGGGCGCCTCCTATCCAGACACCCCGGGCTGCCTCTGGGAGGGGATGGCGGCGTGGGGGCGCGGGTGCCTCCCAGCCAGACACCCCGGGCTGCCTCTGGGAGGGGTTGGTGGCGTGGGAGCTCGGGCGCCTGCCATACAGACACCCCGTGCGGCCTCTGGGAGCAGTTGGCAGTGTGGGGTCGCGGATGCCTCCCAGCTGGACACCCCGGGCTGCCTCTGGGAGGGGTTGGCGGTGTGGGTTCACGGGCGCCTCCCAGCTGGACACCCCGGGCTGCCTCTGGGAGGGGATGGCAGTGTGGGGTCCTGGGCGCCTCCTATCCAGACACCCCGGGCTGCCTCTGGGAGGGGATGGCGGCGTGGGGGCGCGGATGCCTCCCATCCAGACACCCCGGGCTGCCTCTGGGAGGGGTTGGCGGCGTGGGGGCGCGGATGCCTCCCATCCAGACACCCCGGGCTGCCTCTGGGAGGGGTTGGCGGCCTGGGGTCACGGGGGCCTCCTATCCAGACACCCCGGGCTGCCTCTGGGAGGGGATGGTGGCGTGGGGTCCTGGGCGCCTCCCATCCAGACACCCCGGGCTGCCTCTGGGAGGGGTTGGCGGCGTGGGGTCGCGGATGCCTCCCATCCAGACACCCCGGGCTGCCTCTGGGAGGGGTTGGCGGCGTGGGAGCTCGGGCGCCTGCCATACAGACACCCCGTGCGGCCTCTGGGAGCGATTGGCAGTGTGGGGTCGCGGATGCCTCCCAGCCGGACACCCCGGGCTGCCTCTGGGAGGGGATGGCGGCGTGGGTTCACGGGCGCCTCCCAGCTGGACACCCCGGGCTGCCTCTGGGAGGGGATGGCGGTGTGGGGGACAGACACCTCCCAGCCTGACACCGGGGGCTGCTTCTGGGAGGGGATGGTAGCATGGGGTCCCCAGCACCTCCCAGCCCGGTCACGCCCCCCCCCCCCCCCCCCCGGGTGCCGATCGCCCCAGGCACCCCGGGGAGCGGCGGCATGGGCCCGGCCACGCCCCCCCGGGGTGCCGATCGCCCCAGGCACCCCGGGGAGCTGTGGCATGGGCCCGGCCACGCCCCCCCGGGGTGCCGATCGCCCCAGGCACCCCGGGGAGCGGCGGCATGGGCCCGGCCACGCCCCCCCGGGGTGCCGATCGCCCCAGGCACCCCGGGGAGCGGCGGCATGGGCCCGGCCACGCCCCCCCGGGGTGCCGATCGCCCCAGGCACCCCGGGGAGCGGCGGCATGGGCCCGGCCACGCCCTCCGGGGTGCCGATCGCCCCAGGCACCCCGGGGAGTGGCGGCATGATCGCCCCAGGCATCCCGGGGAGTGGCGGCATGGGCCCGGCCACGCCCCCCGGGGTGCCGATCGCCCCAGGCACCCCGGGGAGCGGCCACGCCCCCCCCCCCCCCCCCGGGTGCCGATCGCCCCAGGCACCCCGGGGAGCGGCGGCATGGGCGCGGCCACTGGGCGCCGCCATCTTAATTTTATCAACGGTTGACAGGCCACCCGGAGTCCCGCCCTCAGCCTCCGCTGGCCCAATCGGGGGCATAGCGGAGGTGCGGTCAATTTGCATGTTTCTCTATTATAAGGTAAGATTGTTTTTGCCCATCTTATATTGTCTATATTTTAGCTTCTTAAGAGTAGGTAAGAGGTGGAATTAGAATTGGAATGTTATGGCTTAGAATTCTACTCCTTAGTTCTAAGCCATAACATGGCATCATGCACCTGGTGGTATTTCTGAAATCATAATAAAGGAAATTCTTTTCATGGTTAGTTTCTAGAAAGTTTATGGGCCTTTTATAAGGTGCCTAAATAACAGGTAGAAAAAAGCCTAGTGAAGCATCTAGCTTAAGCTACTCAGCAGTAATTTTCCCTGGGAATCTTGCATCTAAGTAAGCTTATATTTGGAAAGGTAGGACCTACCTGGCTGAGCTGAATGTTAATTAAGTCCTATAATTCTGTCATCTGTAACTATAGGAGTTATAGTCCACCAATGGGCTGGTTGTCTCATATACCACAGTTTATCAGAGCTATCCCACAGAAAGTATATGAGTGCTTAAAGCATGGCCCATAGACAAGTTTATTTATTCTAAAACTAGTGGCCTGGTGCACAAAATTTGTGCACGAGGCAGGGGAGGGGTGAGGAGTGTCCCTCAGCCCAGCCTGCACCCTCTCCAATCTGAGACATCCCTCTCGCAATCTGGGACTGCTGGCTCCTAACGCTCACCTGTCTACCTGTCTGATCGCCCCTAACCACTCTACCTGTTGGCCTGCTCGCCCCCAACTGCCCTCCCCTTCCCCCCTCTGGCCTGCTCACCCCCAACTGCTCCCCGCTGGCCTGATCGCCCCCAACTGTCCCCCGCTGCTGGCCTGATTGCCCCCAACTGCCCCTCTCTGCCGGTCTGCTTGCCCCCAACTGCCACCCTCCTGCTGGCTTGATCGTCCCAACTGCTCCCAACTGCCGGCCTGCTCATCCCCAACTGCCCCCCCGCCGGCCTGCTAGCCCCCAACTGGCCCCCACTACTGGCCTGCTTGCCCCCAACTGCCCCCGCCCCCCATTGGCCTGATCACCCCCAACTGCCCTCCCCTCCTGGCCTGTTCGCCCCTAACCACCTCTGCCTTGGCCCTGCCACCATGGCTTTGTCCGGAAGGTCTCCTGGTCTAATTAGCATAATACTCTTTTATTAGTATAGATAAAAAAGTCAACGCTAATTAAATTTTCTCTTCTAAATGTATAGCTTCATTAATTTATAACCTGGAGTTTGTATTAACCTAATATACACTGTGATCTTTATGACTTCATACACATAAAATGAGATTTGTGGGGGGAAAAGGATATATGTTTATTTTTAGTTGCATATTCCTAGGTCATTCCTACCAAGTATGCCTAGCTCTATAGCTACCACTAGTGTATAGCTAAATAAATAAGGTCCCAAAATTTTAACTGCAGCACAAGGAATGGCAATGGGAAGTTATGTGTTAACCATTACTTAAACATACACAGACACACATTTCTCTCCAAGATAATTTACTTGGCCTTTTGCCCCTTCCTGAATCAAATTAGGTGTGCACAGGGGTAGGTTGCAAGGTGTGCCATGCATGCTGGCAGGAAAAAGAATTTGTCACCTGAGAGAGCAGCAAAGTAGAAGCTAGATTACTCTGACATCAACCCAAACTCAATTCAGCAAGTATTTATTAAGTACCCTGTATCCCAAGGTGGGGAATTTGGAATGGAAGAGGATGGAAGTTCTGGCTGAAACCTGCTATTTGTAAAACAAATTTCACAAATGGTATAAATCACAGAGAGAGAAAATGATGGAGGTGAGAAACTGAAGGAAGGAAGGTTAGCAGGTATGGTCAAAAGGGTAGAGGAGATAATATTAATTCTGATCTGCTTATGGCCCCTAGCTCCCCAAAAGGTGATTGTTATGACCCATTTCACAATATTATCACATCTCGCAAAATAAAAACAACAAAACACACAAAAAAAACTAGAAGCCAGTAAGTAACTCATGTAAACAGATAGGTATTAGTTAGCTCTCTGGTTTACTTATCTTTCTATTTTTAATCCCTATATGGACTCTAATAACCAGCTAATCTTTTGAATCCTCTATGTGGTAAGTACTGGTAAAAGTAGTTGGGAGATAGTCCTTTTTTATTTTTTAAAATATATTTTTATTGATTTCAGAGAGGAAGGGAGAGGGAGAGAGATAGAAACATCAATAAGGAGAATCACTGATTGGCTGCCTCCTGCATGCCTACAACCCGGCCATGTGCCCTGACGGAAATTCGAACCATAATCTCCTGGTTTATAGGTAGATGCTCAACCACTGAACCACACCAGCCAGGCGAGACAGTTCTTTTTTGTCCTGAGTTAGCAAATTAGCTCCTGAGTAATATCACAATGAACAGCACTAGAAAAATCTATATAGGATCATGATGGAGATGACTTTTGTCAAGTTTGCAATTCAATATCATTTTGGTGAGGTTGCCTATACTTGGCCTTTATTTAAGATGTAGTCTCTGAATAACAAGAAATAAAAATTAAGATGTTTTCAAGGAAAATATACCTTCTCAACTCTCACTGTTCACTTACAATTAAAATTTCATAGAACATCAGAACTAGAAGTCATTAATTACCAGTCTGATGCACATGCCCTTTGAACCAGCAATTCCACTTCTAAATATCTACTGACACATATGAAAAATGTTATGTGAACAAAGTTATTTGTTTCAGGACTATCTGTAAAAGCAAACTAATGAAAATACAACTTAAATGTTCATTGCTAGGGCACTGTGACCATCTATAATAATAAAAGCGTAATATGCTAATTAGACCGGACAAAGCCAGTGCTTGGAGGGAAGCCGGTGCCAGCAGCCAGGGGAAGGAAGGCCTACTCTTGTGTGAATTTCATGTATCGGGCCTCTAGTATGTCTATAAAATGGGACACCTTGCTGTCATAAACAAGAATGAGGAAGCTCTTTATATACTGCTATAGAATGATCTCCAAGGTATATTATGAGACGAACAAAGCAGGTGCACTGTATGCTATCGTTTGTAAAAAAGAAAAAAGTAAAGGAAAAAAATTATATGCATGTTATTTGTAAACACCTACACTACCTCTGGGGTTAGGGGCACAAGAAAGTGGCAACAGCCCAGTGTGGCTCAGTGGTTGAGAGTTGACTCATGAACATGGAAATCACAGTTTGATTCCCGATCTGGGCACATGCCAGGGTTGCAGGCTCGATCTCCAGGAGGGGGCGTGCAGGAGGCAGCCGATCAATGATTCTCTCTCATCACTGATGCTTCTATCTCTCTCTCCCTCTCCCTTCCTCTTTCTGAAATCAATAAAAACATTTTAATAAAAAAATAAAAAATAAAGTGACAACACTGTGATCCCTAGGAGGTAAACTGGTCAGATGTGGTTTATTTCACTAAACATCCTTGTGTAGCTTTTGAATTCTGAGCCACGTGAATGTAATTCCTATTTTTAAAAATTACATTTTAAGTCCAACTCCTTTATTTCACAGATGGGGAAACTGAGGTGCATGTTATTGAATAATTATGCTATTATATTCTTTAGTCAACTGAACTGTAACATTTGCTTCTCACATAAGGCTTCTGTAACACTAGGCTAACCACTTTCCCCAAACCTCCCATTTCTCCAAAGGTTTTACCAAGAAGCAACCAAGAAGCAGCTAAGCAGGAGGGGTTTCTGGGCTTTACATATCCTGTTTTAGCAGCAAATAACATAGAAGCTCCTGTTTCTCTTGCCTACTCTCACCTTTCTGTACAAAGAAGATCAAATGTACAACTACATTTTCACAAAGGCTTTAGAAAAGCTTTTATTTGCCTTGTCCGAATAGGACAACTCAAATTTGATACGTCAAACAAACAAACTGAAAAGGTCTTTTAGTTATGCAATGATAGAAGGGCCTAAGTCCAATGGGGAGTATATCTTCCCGCTACTATACTCCATTTCTCTGATATCTTTTGTTGTTGACTAAGCCACATACTGGAATAAAGCAATCACGAGATGTACCCTTTTACACTCCTCTTACTGGATCCTTTTGTAATCTTGACACATTTCCAATGTGTTAACCACGAGTGCTTTAGTATGATTTAGGTAAAGTTTTCAGAGTTTTATAGACGGTGTGATACGAGGGGAGAAAACACTGGATTAGGTATCAGAGGCACTGAGCTATAGACACAAGTTTACCGTTATTAGCCATGTTACATTAAACCAATTACCTAAACCCAACAAGTACTAGTTCCTTTATTGCAAAATGGATATAAAAATACCTACCCTGCCAACCTCACAGGTTTGCAAGGATCACATAAAATGTCAAAATAGTTCCTAATCTTAAGGTATAATAAGTATGAAATGTTATAAATATTAGCTTACTTACTCATTAGATGATAAAATTAATCTCTGAAAAATGCTCAAGTCACATAGAGGGATCACTTTCATGTCACTTAAAGTATATAGCCTCTTATAGTTTGATTTAAAAAATACCAGCTGTCAGATTCATATATACAGCTTGACTCTTGAACAACACAGGGGTTAGGAGCACCAATCCCTGTGCAGTCAAAATCAAAATGTATAAATTTTGATTCCCCCCAAATTTTAGTTGTTCCTTAGTATCTGCAAGGGATTGATTTCAAGAACCCCTGGGATACCAAAATCCATGGACGTTCAAGTCTCTTATATAAAATTAGAGGCCCGATGCACGAAATTCGTGCAAGAGTAGGCCTTCGCAGCCGCAGCGGCTGCCTTGACCCCTCCCTCACAGCCGCGGCTGCAGCTCCGATCCCAGAGCTGCTGCAGCTCCGGCTTTGTCCGGAAGGTCGAAGCATATTACACTTTTATTATTACAGACTAGTGGCCCGGTGCATGAAATTCGTGCGGAGTGTGTGTATGTGTGTGTGTCCCTCAGCCCAGCCTGCACCCTCTCCAATCTGGGACCCCTCGAGGGATTTCAGGCGACCGGGCTGATCAAGGGAGGGCACCAGCCCCATTACCCTGCTGCTGCAGCCACTGACAGCCACTGCAGCCACCAAGGTGTTTTCATCAACACGGACTCTAGTCCCTTCACTGTGAAAAAATGACAACTTTCTTTAGGCATTTTCAAGATGTATCTTTCATAGGATATGACATCTTTTTTTTTTTTAATCCTCACCTGAGGATATGTTCCCACTGATTTTTAGAGAGTGTGGGAGAGGGAGAGACAGAGAGAAACATCAATGTGAGAGGGACACTTTGATTGGTTGCCTCCGCCCTGACCATGGGCGCCAGGCTGGGGGGCATGCAGGGACCCCTGGGCCGCACGCAGTGGTGGCCGCCGGGGTCTCCACACACCCCAGAGGCCAGCAGCCAGCCCCCCATCGTGGGTGCCTGGCTGGGGGCGTGGACCCAAACCACCGCTTGGTGCTGGAGCATTCCCAAGCAGTTGGGGGCACCATGGTGACGTGGGGATGTTCCCGCCCCGCCAGGCCGCTTGGCGCCTGCACCCATAGGCTGCGAGTGGCCAAGGGGTGTTCTGGGACCCCTGCCGCTCAGGACCTAATCGCGGGCCTATAGGCTAGGAGCGGCCTGGGTCCGGAGGATGTTTCCAGGACCCAGGCCACTGCAAGCGGCTGGGGGCGGGGCGGGAACATCCCTGCGTCGCTATGGCTTATTATTTGTGTGACCCCAAGGAACTAAGTCTCTTCATTCATTCATTCAAATCTATTGTGTACCTATTGAATAAATGTATTATGATTAACCCCAATCCTTAATAAACTCAGTCTTGCCTGGCCGGCATAACTCAGTAGTTGAGCGCTGACCTATGAACCAGGAGATCACGGTTCGGTTCCTGGTCAGGGAATATGCCTGGGTTGCGATCTTGATCCCCAGTGTGGGGCATGCAGGATATTTCTCTCTCTCTCTCCCTCTCCCTTCCGCTCTGAAATCAATAAAAAGTATATTTTTTTTAAAAAGAAAGTCTGGTGGAGGAGAGATACATACAAATAAAAGACAATATAAGATGTACTAAGGTACAAATTCTGCACAGGGTTGCATGGGAGCTGATAAAAAGCCATCTGGAAAGGGAAGAGAAAGGAACGGAGGCCTGAAGGTACACAGTTAGCAGCATTCCTCTGCCTTTCATTTCATAATTGAACCACTATGTTCTAGGTGAGGAATTCCATTATTTATTTAGGGAAAGGCTCAACCTGGCTAAAAAACATCCTCTAATATTTCACTGGCTACTAGGGTTTTGCTCTCCTTATGAGTTCCCTTCAAATCATTCCTCACATTTCCTTTTGCAATGCATGCTTCCATCTCATTATGCTGTATTGCATAATGTCCTCAGCCTACAAAAGCAGGTTGTATACAAAAGCCTAAGGCCTTTGTGTAAAGGAAAAGAGGTAGGGTGGACCCTTCTCAACCTTTTCCTTCTCTGCAGGGCTTTGCATTCCTAAGGATGGGCCCCTCCTCTGCTTGGGGATGTTACCTAAATTATAAACTGTTACTCAAAGCAGTGGAACTTCAAAAGCATTTCCTTCCCAGGCTCTCCTATAAGATTTCTTTTGGCATAAACTGCTAATTTTAATGTATTAAGTATCACTCTTGATGAGCTCTCACACTTAGTCACAAAGTACAGAAAACTTTTGATTTTTAAAATGGGTTTATTATGCTAAAAGCTGCATGTGGGAATGGAGGCATCAGCAACCTGCCCTCTTTCCGCCCTTCCATTTCCCCCATTATGCCTGGCTTGCCAACTTTGATGGCAGTTATCTTGGTGCCACCTGGTCACTGACTTATTTGCCATCTTCCACTACTTGAAGTCATCTTGTCACTGTAAACACTGGCTTTTCCAGTGATAATCATATCATCCTTTTCTCTTTTGTAGCAGTTCTGGTGAGGAAAGTACAAAGAGGAATCAACAGCAGAACCAAATTGGAACGAAGAGAGGAACATACTTAAGGATTAGAGTCTCTTAAGAGTATGGTATAAATTGTTACCTTTAGAGCAGTCATTGAATTTTATTCACATTCAGCCTAGAAGCTTTATTTTTCTCAATTAAAAATTGATAATATGATCCAACCCACCCCCCTCCCCCAAACTGGATTGAGGTTTTTAACAGATCAATACCAGTGTCCCAAATAGTGTTTACTGTGTCTTACCTCATTCAATTCCACATTCTAAGGATTATTAGAAAAATGAAGTAATTACTCACATGGAGTGGGGAAACTTTTACTTTTTACTTCATATACTCCGAAACCATTTGAATTTTTTTACATCACTATGTCATTTAGAATAAAAAATTCCATTTCCTACTGAGCTAAGTACAAACTTGTCACCTTGGCCTTCAAGGTACTGACAAATATGGCCTTGGTCTCCTTTTCAATTTTAATCCCCTACTTCCCTAAGTGTACTGTTGTCTTGTACTCTTAGCAAACTATCCCAGAACTCTTTTAACCACTAACTGATAACACACTAGCAAAACTATTCTCCAGTATCATGGGAGCAACACTTCAGTTCTCCCTCTGAGTGAAGTTGTATACTAATAAAGGGTATCAGTTGTGTTTGTTCAAAAACAACTTATGCCAGTCTGCTAATTATTGTAAATATATAATTTAATGAAGTATTGCATAAAGCAATGAAGTATAGATGAGAAGAGAAAAACAACAGCCGCAGCTAAAATTAATTGAGTAGTTACTACCTGCCAGGTACTGTTCTAAGTGCTTTACATGAATTAACTCAGATAATCTTCACAGGGACCCTAAGAACTAGATACTATTATTGTCCCTGTTTTAAAAGGAGGAAACTGAGCAACTTGCCCAAGACCTATACAACTAATAAATGGCAAAATAATTTGGCTCCAGAGCTTAAGAATTTAGTAGTAGTTGTTTCTATGAAAACCAAGTTGAAAGCTTTGGAAAGACTATCAGTGATGGGCAACCTTTTGAGCTTGGTGTGTCAAACTTCGCCAAAAAACTGAGCATAACTCGGGTAGTGTGTCACTTTGAGGAAAAAACTAACTCCAAGACTCTAGTCGCAAATGTTTCATCCTCAGGAGCAGCAAATGTTTCATCCTTGGCATGCGGCCACGTGTCATCAGAAATGGCTACGCGTGTCATAGGTTCGCCATCACTGGACTAGGTGAAGATGATACACACAACCACTCAACTCTACCTTGTATGTGAAAGTAGCCATAGATAATATGTAAAGAAATGAGCCTGGCTGTGATGCAATAAAACTTTATTTACAGAAACAGGCAGCAGGCTAGGATAAGATTTGGCCCTTGCACTGTAATTTGCAGATCCCTGAACCTACACTCCAAGAAAAGGCTTATGTTAAAAGAATGGCAAAATATGTTTGTTTTAAGTTAAGTAAAATGTTTAAGGTCTGTGTGTAACTAATATCTGTATGATTACCTGTTTTAACTTACTTTTTCAGTTAACTAACTACTGACCCTAATTGTATCAGATAAGAGGGCAATTCTTAACTTATAAGACATTTTTGCCTACTTTCCTGCCTTCTTGCTTTTGCCAAAACCACCCCTTCAATCTTGGAAGTATTATTTTCTCACTTCCACTTGGAATCCCACTCATCTTCAAGCCCATTATCTAACCCTACACCCTCCTCCATACTAGATATGATCATTTCTTCCTTTGAAATTCTTCAATAATTAATTTCTACCTATGGGACTTACTTTGTTATGTCTTCTATTATGGCTATTTGTATATTTCCATTATCCCCACTACTCAACTATTAGTGACTAACTCTTTTTCCTATCTCAGGCAATATCCAGCACATAGCAGGTTTTCAGATAATTATTTCCTGAATTGTGTTCTAACATTCTTCTGTTTTTAGTGACTGGACAGAAAGAACACGCACAATACCAAACCCTCAAACCTATATTCAATTCATATACCTATTACCACACCTATGACTTAACTTTGTTATAACTTTAAACTATTAATTTTAAAATGCATTCACCAGTACAGATTAGCATGGGTGTAGCTGTATATAAAAATTGTCATCTCCGTAGCAAAATTTCTGATTTTGAAAGTAATTGTTAAAACTGCTGCTTCCTGGCTAATCTTTAAGGGGTCGAATACATTTTACAAATACATGTAAAAGCTGTATGCAAACAAAATTCTTAATTCAAACTTGAGATCAAGAGTGTGCCTTAGCTCACCTCAGCAGTACTTAATAGATGTCCGGATCCAAACCACTCCTTCTACAAAGAGCTTAGGGAGTCTGGCCCAAACGCAGAATGAGTTAGAAAGGCTTGGGACAGGAATGCAAGTTTCCTGATTCCTAGGTCAATACTCTAATTCAGGAAGAAAGTGGCTTTTTAGGTGCACCCAACCCTGCAGTTCAAAGACTACGGAAGCCTCACCACTATCTTCCATGTCCTTATACTGCCAACCAGAACCAGCTGTTGTTTTCCCACAACAGTGACCTGGACAGGCATATTTGTGGTGTTCCAATCACCAAAAAGGCTGATCCAGATTTTTAGGATTCCTACCTACCTAAAAAGGTTACTTAAACACCCTAGATAAAAACACCCCACTCGAGAATGCACGATAAACAGTCAAATGATCCTTTAATGTAGTGGTCGGCAAACTCATTAGTCAACAGAGCCAAATATCAACAGTACAATGAAATTTCTTTTGAGAGCCAAATTTTTTTAAACTTAAACTTCTTCTAAAGCCACTTCTTCAAAACAGACTCTCCCAGGCCGTGGTAGTTTGTGGAAGAGCCACACTCAAGGGGCCAAAGAGCCGCATGTGGCTCGCGAGCCGCAGTTTGCCAACCACGGCTTTAGTGTTTTTTAAAGCACTACGCAGATGTCTTAGTGCTAAAATGACAGTGACCAGCACTGAGGAGAGGGGTTAAAAAGAGCTACGTTACTTATGCAGGTCATTCTCTTATTTTCTGAGAAGTAACCAACTTCACATTCTAAACAGAGCTACTATAAAGGGTTCCTGTTCTAGTGCTTAGATACCAGTTGCATCACTGCTTTAACCATCTTAAGCTGTAAAGTAAACACAGGAAGTAGACAACAGCCCTATCCTCAGTTCAACAGAGTAATACTTTACCAACAAAAATTAGAGTTACATATAATATTTCTAGCTACCGTATTCCCCTCCCCCCAACTTTAAACAGTCAAATCATCTTTAGCTAACAAAAGACTAAGCAACCCTGACAGTTCACAGATAGTACAGCATTTTTATTTTTCTGGAAGCCACCTAGGAAAGGCAAGAGCCATTGCTGGGCTCTCTGGGTCCCATGGGAAAAAAAGACCCTAAGAGAGTAAATTACGGAATAAGGGAACAAGGATGAATTCCATTACTTAACCTAACAAAGAATTAATAAGAATTCATTATGGGCAAGAAAGCATAGTGCTCGGTTGACACAAGGAGACATCAAGATGAATAAAACGATCCCTGTCCTTGAGAAGCTTACAATTTAGAAGCACACAAATTATAACAAAAAGCCTAACAAGGGAAGTGCCAGGAGGTTCGAAGTTCTCAGGGAGGGAGATGCCAGTCACTTCACTTCCATTTCATGCTAACAGATGAAAACATCCAGGTAGGGGGCACCTGTTGTACTAATCTGATTGAGAGAAGCTGGAGTGCGATTCCAGCGAGATCTAGGGAAAGGGACGCTTCAGTGGGACAGGACTTGCTTTATCCACACCTTGGCTAAGGAAGGCCTATCTAGAAGTTGTTCCAAGAAATAGTAACCAAAGAAATATAAGAAACAGAGAGGGTGGGAGCTGGAGGCAGAGAAGTCGGCAAGAACTGATGCTGACTTAAGTCTGTGACAGGAAGACGGAGCAAAAGCCCAGGCGGTGGGGGCAGGAGATTTTCAGCTTCTAACGTTTCCTCCTGTCCACTCACCTGCACAGGCGGACTCTAGAGAGGGGGCCTTTCTCAAGAGGTGGCCACAGTCCAGCAATAACCACTCCGGGAGGGCGCACAGTGCTGAAGGGCTGATCAGGTACTTGCATCAGCTCCTCAGCTCCTGAATCGCGAGGCCAGGGATCCAGCCCCAGCCTGCCCTTTACTCTGGGTGACCTCGGACTGGTCATGCAGGTACTTAGTTCCTTCTTTTCCTACCTGTACATTCTGGGATTATGAGAATGGGACGGAATTCGATGACCTCTGGGGTCTAAAAGCTTCTCGCCAGCCGGCACACAGAAGCACTGGACAAATGGCCCGTCGAATAAACAGCGAGGTCGGCCACAGGGGACAAAAGGTAGGGGCGCCGGGCCCGTTTTACAGAAGGGGAAACTGAGGCACCGACCATCTCGCCTCAAGGTCACTCCAGCTAAGTCACTGCTGGTGCCCGGCCGAAAGCGGAGACCTCCAGACTGCCAATCCCGGGCCCTTTTCCTTTCGCCGAGCAGAGACAACCGGCGCGGAGAGTCCGGGTCCCGGAGGGGAAAGGGCTGTGCCCGTGCCAAGGCTGAGAGAGGGGCGAAGGAGGCCTTACCTTCCCAGATCGAGTCCCGCCACTGGCGCCTCCCTTCCAGAACCTTAACCAGTCGCCCCCTCACGACTCTTCATCAACCCCCTCCACTAGTGACCGGCTCGACGTGTCCACGATTGCCACCGAGGCCGCCAATTCCCGCCCCTGCTCCGCCCCTGCCTCATTGGCCAATCCCTGCGCAGGACGTCGGCGCTCCCGCGGCTTTCGCCGCCTGTGAAGGCTGGAGAAGCCTGACGTCACGCAGCGCGAGATCCTCCCAGGTCCTCCCTCCGGAGCCTGGTGCTCCTGTCCCGTGAACGACCGTGCGAGAGTTCGTCCTGCCGTAAAGCAGGACGCCTCCGCGGCCTTTCACGACGTCGGCGGCTAAGGGCCTTGGAAACGCTCCGACTTCCTCCCGGCCGCCGGGCGAAAGCCAGCGCGATGTTCGGTGCGGGCGACGAAGAGGACACCGACTTCCTCTCGCCTAGCGGCGGGTGAGTGTGAAGCGCGGGACAGAAGGCGTGGCTGAGGAAGTCGGGCAAATGGTTGGAGGGGTCGCTCTCTTTTCAGACCTCTTCCCAACTTCCGGGTCCAGACCCGTGCCACATTCCGGTGCTCTGCAGACAGGTCTTAGAATTCTGGCAGAGCTCCAAACTGCTGAGTCTGCCCACCTGCATTCCGGGCCTGCCATCTCCCCATGACACGCAATATGACTCTGAGGATCGCCTTTTGCTTTCTGGGTCGCAATTTCTCCTGTGAAATGCGGGTGATTGCTGATGAGAATACCTGCCTCAAGAGTTTTTATAGGAGTCACTTGGGGCCAATATAAGACTTTCTCTTCTGGGGAGGGGAGGGAGCAAAGTGGTGATACTTAAGAATTAGCCTTGGTGAGTCAGCTTCAGCATCCTTCAAGGATGTCCCCTCTTGGGAACTTTCTCTTCTCCCACCACCCCAGGCAGAAAAAAAAATTTTCTTTCTCTTCCTTTATTCCCACAGCTAGGCGTGATTATCTCTGTTCTTGCACACCGAACCTACTGGATTATGAGTCCTGACAGGACAGAGATCTGTAGGGAGCCCCGTGCTCAGTACAGTACATAGTGAGTGCTCAGGAAGTGCCTGTTGAATGAATAATAGTTAGGAAATGGCACTCTAAAGCTTAAAACCAATCCAAGAGACTGCCGTCGCTATTCCCTGTCTCCAGTTATTGTACCTACTGGTCTGGGGTACCGTTTTTCAAGCGGCAGCTCTTAGGTCTCCTCCAGTAATCAGTTTAGCCATTTCCCTTGTGTTGTGTCAGTAGACAGCTTGGCTCCCTTTAAACTTGTGAGCTAGCAAGTTCTGATTCTTGCAGAACTTTTCTTGGAACATTTGTCTAACAGATTTAAGAATGTATTGAAGAATGATGAATACAACAACATATACCCCTTATTCGACTGAATGCTAAGAGGTTGCAAAGATGATCAAGCCTGTCCTCAAGTTGCTTCCACTCTTGGTAGAGATTCAATACATAAAATGACACTGCCTTTCTTTTGACTTACACGGTGACTAGCTATACTACCTATCCTTAGTCCTTTAACTACCCCCACTTTGTCCTCTAGTTCCACTTTGGGTTCTTTCAGTTCTCAGTTGTTTTAGAGTTAAGCTGTGCTTTGATTCATTTTTTCCCCTAATCCACCTGGAGCACTCATGAAAATGTCCACACAATCCAGCCAGCGGCTGTTGACTATGCAGTAAGCCTTTTGAATTAATGTTTTTTCATACAAACCTGTTTTTTTTACATGGCTGTGCCATGTGAAAGTTTACAAGATATACTTTAAATTCACATTCTTCCCTAGGTGAAAGTATTTGGGGATGTCTGTAAGTGAGTGTTAGAGCTTTTGATTTTCATGCAACAAGCAGTCCACTGCTGGCTGAAAATTACAGGGTGAAAATGACAGTCATGTGCTCTTTTCCAAATTCCTGCCTGAGATCAGTTCTTGGTGGCTCAGCTAGGCTGCTTTCCTGAGCAGGCTCATGGGGCCTGAAGCGCGTTAGTTCTCGGCATGTGACTGTGCTCTTACACATAGACAACAGCTAACTGAATGGTAAAAGGCTTAGTAAACAAAGTTGTACAGATACATTATTTTTGTTCCCAGTAATAACCAGAAAAACCAAATCAGATTTAAGATTGAGGATATAGGAAGTTTCACCAATATTCTCTGATTCAGCTATTCCGTCTTTGGTTTCTCTAAGGAAGTAGAACATATGACAGCAGCACTTCCTGTTTTATAACTTGAAAATACTTGCTTATTAATTTTTAAGTATCTTGACTTAAGTATATGACTTACTTGATCCCATTTAGAATATGCAAGCCTGATAGAAAAGGGAGTATTAGTGTCTAGGATGGCTGTCTAGATGATTGATGTGTTCCAAGTTTCCAGGCCTCTTAAAGTCCATGGTTAACTTAGAAGTAGTAATCAGGAAGTGTGTTTTTGGAGGGCTTAGCTCTTTCCCCACCGTTGTGACTTTGAAATGAAGAAATGTATCAGTGCCTGCTAATTATATGGTACTTGGCTTCCACTAAAGCAGATAGGAATAAGGCAAAGTTCTTGCCCCTTAAGGAACTCCTAGTTTAGTAGTAGAGTAAAATCAATCCAGTAATAGTAATCACAAATCACTCTAAACGCCTACTTATGTATATACTTATGTTTTAGATTATATAAAAGACTAGTGGCCCGGTGCATGAAATTCGTGTGGGGGGTGTTGTCCCTTAGCTTGGCCTGCACCCTCTCCAATCTGGGACATCCCTCTTGCAATCTGGGACCGCTGGCTCCTAACCGCTCACCTGCCTGCCTGCCTGATTGCCCCTAACCACTCTGCCTGCCGGCCTGATCAATCCCAACTCCCCCTCTTCCGGCATGATCACCCCTAACTGCCCACCCCTGCGAGACTGATCGCCCTCAACGGCCGCTCCTGCCGGCCTGTTACCCCCACAACAGCCCCCCCCCCCACTGGCCTGCTTGCCCCCAACTTCTCCCTCCCCTCCCCGCCAGCCTGATCGCCCCTAACTGCCTCTGCCTCGACCCCGCCACCATGGCTTTTTTCCAGAAGGACATCCGGAAGGTCTCCCGGTCTAATTAGCATATTACCCTTTTATTAGTATAGCTATGTGAAGGCAAATCTGATTAGCATAGTAATGATCACCAGTATAAAGGTAGAAAAAGGTAAGTCAGGAACTGATCATTAAGAAGTATTTTTAAGTTACTTAAAAGACACAGAAAAGCCTAGATTCTAATGCTGATTCTGCCCTAATTAGGAGTGTGACTTTGGACAAGTCACTTCTCATCCTTGGCTCTCCTTACCCTAACCTGTTAAGTTATGGGGTTTTCCTCAGATGATTTTTGAGACCTTTCTCAATTCTAAAGTTTTGTATTCTTGTTAATATCAGTTTATAGTTGCAGGCCAGTTTATGCATAGATTGAGCATGGTTTCTTCTCTACAGGAATATCTCAGTTGAATCAACATTTTAAGGTAATAGGATGTGTGCACACATATATAAAATAATATATGGTGTACTTAATGCCAGACGCTGTACGTCCTTCTAAGTAATACATTTATATTATCATATTTACTTCTCTCTGCTACTCTATGGGGTGGTTTTTACTATTATAACCATTTTACAAATGGGCTTATAAGTATCAGAGAGGTAGGTTGCCCAAGGCCATGCAGCTAAAAAGTAAAAGAGCAAAGAAGTACTTTAACAACAAAAAGAACTCTATTTATTAAAATAGATTGATGTAGCATAAATGCATGTGTTACTTATTTTGATGAGAAAAGAAAAGGAGTATAAAACTAAGGTTAGATAAAGATTTTGGCAACTAAGTGCCCTGGCTAACATTTATTTTTTAAATGTAATTAATATTGTAATGACTTTTCCCATGAATTGTAAACAAAGAGACTCCAGTCCAAAGTTAGCAAACCCCCTGTTGGGGATCGAGCCCAAAACCCGGGCATGAGCCCTGACCAGAAATCAAACCCCTACCTCCTGGTTCATGGGTTGACACTCAATCACTGAGCCATACTGGCCAGGGCTCCATTGATTTTTAGAGAGAGTGAGAGGGAGGGAGAGAAACATGGATGTAAGAGAGACATATCGACTGGTTGCCTCCCACATACACCCGGATTGTGGCCAGGGGTTCCAAGGTACATGCCCTTGACCAGGAACTGAACCTGCAACCCTTCAAGTCCAGGGCCCAATGCTCTAACCGCTGAGCAAAACTGCCCAGGGCAGCAAGCCCATTCTTTTTTTTTTTTTTAACATTTTATTTATTTTTTATATATATTTTATTGATTTTTTACAGAGAGGAAGGGAGAGGGACAGAGAGTTAGGAACATCGATGACAGAGAAACATCCATCAGCTGCCTCCTGCACACCCCCCACTGGGGATGTGCCCGCAACCAAGGCACATGCCCTTGACCGGAATCGAACCTGGGACCCTTGAGTCCGCAGGCCGACGCTCTATCCACTGAGCCAAACCGGCTTTGGCAGCAAGCCCATTCTTGCTAACATAGTTAGATATGTACATGTGAGAATACTTTAGAAGTAGAAAAATGTAATGATTTATAAGACGCTTATGTATTGTTTATTTTAAAATATTAATAGAAAATAGAATTAATCTGGGAAATAATTGGGTTGACCTGGCTCTAGGATTGATTTTGCAATCATTAATTAGCTGGCCTTTAGAACCTCTGTGGAAATATTGTTTGCCTATGACACTTGTTTTTCCCTTGAAAAAATTCCTGCAAAATAAAAATAGCAAATCCAATACACATAGTTTACTGAAGCTAACCAGGGCATTCTTTTCTTATCCACTACCTGTGTATAAGCTATTATATCTTAACTAGGATCTAAACTTTGTAAATTGTTCACTATGTTAAAGGCATTGCCCAGCTCCTTCAGAATCTTATTCTTTTAGGGAATCTGCCCAGATTGCCCTGGCTAAGAGGAGAAATCTTGGTCTCTCCTAAATTTTATTAGCATTTGTTTATATCTTATTTAGGCTAGCACTGCTCACCACACTTACAATCACATTTAAACCTCAGTCCTTTTAAGTAGGCATTGTTGGCCCCATTTATGGGAAACTGAAAGGAAGCTAATAGTACATTACCTTAAGAAAACAAGGTAATAGTTTCAAATTATATTACATTTATTTTGCAAATTGCTGGTATATGTTATACATTAAAATTGTTGGGAAATTTTAATATTTACTTCACCTAAACTAAGGATGCTTTTGGAGGAAAGGAGCTCAGAGCTAGACTAGACTTCGAGTTCATTTATTGAGCCTATTACATACAAGACCCTAAACAAAATATACAGTCAAGTAGTGATTAAAATAAATAATCAGTTACCCTGTTATATGATAAATTATTGAATAACTTTTATTAATCTCTGTGAAGTATAACTCCATACAACAGCTACCTGTTATATATTTTACTAGAGGCCTGATGCACGAAATTCGTGCAAGAGTAGGCCTTCCTTCCCCTGGCTGCCGGTACTGGCTTCCCTCTGGCACCCAGGACCCAGGCTTATCTCGCAGCCCTGGCTTCGTCCGGAAAGTCATCCGGTCTAATTAGCATTTTACGCTTTTATTATTATAGATAGTTTGCAGTCATATATTATGTAATTCCCCTGTATAAACTCCCTGTATAAGAGTGTATAAGCTCCTTGAAAATAGAACCCAGTTTTGCTCACCATTGTATACCCAGCTCTCAGCATAGTGTCTGGCACAGATTTCTTGAATGAATGAATTCTATAGGAGCTCCTAGGAAGATCACCTAACCTAGACTTTGAGATTAGGGCAGCTTCCAGGGGGAAGGGAGCAACAGGAAGAATGTTTCAGGCAGAAGGAACAACATGTCCAAAGGCTGGACATTAGAAAGATCTTGCCTTACTTAAGAAACTAAAATGTGGCTGTAGCACACAGTTGGGTCGGAGAAATGGCCAGATAGGAAGCTGGGGGAATAAGCAAAGATAAGGTCTTGAAAGGCCTTGTTAAGTTGCCTGTGGAGTTGGGATTTTTTGTATTATTGAGGTGTCCTTGAGGGTTTTAAGGAGGAAAGAGAGTCAAATTTGTTTATTTGAAAGATTACTGTGGGTGCACAGGGGAGAATGGATAAGAAGCAGGCAAGCCCAAGGCTGGGAGGTGAGTCAGAAAGTTGTTGTAATAATTCTAGCTGGGTAGATGTGATGGCAACCTGAAATAGGGAAGTGGCAGTGAGGATGGGTAGAAGTGACTGGGTTCAAGAAATGTTTAGCAAGTAAAATTAAATGGACTCTGGAATTGGTTATGAACACCAGGGGGAAAAGAGTCAAGGATGATCCCCAGATTTCAGTTTGGTTGTGGGCGTTTGCAGAAATAAATAGTAAGTAATGGCGCCCTTTTTTGGAAACTGATGAAGGAAGGTCGCAGGTAAATTTCTGTCCCATGTGGACTCCACTCCAAAACTCTGCCTGCACTCCAAGTAGGTACTGCTCAGTGTCTGGCGAGAAGGAAGAGCTGCTTTTCACTTCTTTCACCTTGCTGGGTTACATGTATGGTGACAGTGATTTTTCCCCAGCCAGACAAAATAGTAGACCTGAAATTGTTATCCTTAGAAAGTCCTGCTTACAAGGTTGGCACTTGGCTGACTTCTAGGAACTTTATTGGCAAACAGTTCCCCACCCTGATATAAAGCTTCCCATAAATGATAAGCTTGGCTCACTTGCCTAAACTGTTTGTACTAACAATATGATTCATGAACCTTGTCTTCCTTCTGGGATTCTAGAATTTTGGCACATGCTAGAGGGTTTCCATTTATCAATCCCTAGAGACCCAAAGCCTGGGGAATTAAGCCTCTAAGTTCCCTGGTAGACCACGTTCACACATACTGTTACAACTCATTGCTGGAGTAATTAAACGGATCCTGTGTTACTCCATTGGGAGAGGACTCGTGGAAGCTTGCCCCTGGTGTCCTCTGAACTTTGCCCCAGTGCTCTTTTTCCCTTTGCTGATGTTGCTGTGTATCCTTTTGTTGTAAAAGATCTTAGCCACGAGTACAACTATATGCTGAGTCTAGAACCTGGCGGTGGTCTTGGGAACCCTGACACAAAATGTCATTGACCAAGAGAGGAAGCACAAAAGTAAAAACAGGATTTGCGAGGGCAGTGCGGATTGGAAGCTATGAGTTCTGGTTTGGACATGTTATGTTGCATTTGTGTTGCCTGTGGGATACCGTGTTGTCTGATACTCAGCAGCAAATTCTGGGCTGAGGACATAGATTTGAGCATTATCAGCATTTGGATAGCACTTGATACCAAGGTAAATAAATTAGATTGGCAAGGGGGAGAGAGTATAAAATCTTGGGGCATGGACATTTAAAGGTTGAGCAGAGGAGGAGGAGTCCAAGAAGTTAGGTGAGGATCCAGAGAGAGGGGAAGGCATCCCTTTAGTTTTACTGAGGTCTTATTTGGGCTAGTCCCTCTTCCCAGCCCACAGGTTTCCCCACAGAAGGGAAGGGAAGATTTTGTTTGAAGAACATAATAGTTGACAGTGTAAAATGGCAACATGAAGGCCAAATTAGACAAAGACTGGTAAATTATGTTTAGTAACAAAGATGTTGGTGACCTTAGCAAGAGTAGTTTTAGTGGAATGGTTAGGGCAGAAGATTAGATTGCAAGGAATGATGAAAGAATGGTTCTGCCTGTTAGATAAAATGGCAGATGGGACCATGTTTGATGGAATAACTTTGTAGTACAGTTCAATTTACTTTATTTCAATTTATTTTAAAACTAACAAAAAGTAAGAAACTATGACTTGCTAAAGGCAAGAATTTACAGTTTGAAGAGACCTAGATCAACCACCTCAATTTACAGATGCAGAAACTGAGGTCCGGAAAGAAGAAATGCCTTGACGGGTAGGGTCAGCCGATGCTGTTCAGATTAGAAATACAATCTTGATTTCAGAGACTCTTCACTTCCACTTCCAGTATTGAATGGTGGGATATACAGTCAAAGGAGGTATTTATTCAAGGTTCGAGGTGAGCAGCATGTATAACGATGCCAGGTTTGAGATATGTCATATGAAATGTCATTTCCATTTTCTACAGTGCCAGATTGGCCTCTCTTTTTGGACGGGATCAGGCGGCTGCTGACCATGGAAATGAATTCTTCCAATACACAGCCCCAAAGCAGCCCAAGAAAGGCCAGGGAGCAGCAGCAACAGGTAAGTCAGGAGGTTAGGATGGGCCCCTATCACATTAGTTGAAAGTATAAACAGCCTTCCAAAAGTGATATGCCAGATTGTTCATCCTTGGTCAGTCTGGCCAACCTCACTACCCGTGGTGCATGCCTCTCCAGCTCTGAGATATGAATTCTGGCAGGTGGATAGTGTGCCCTTTGTTTGAAACTGATGAAGGAATGTCGCAGGTAAGCTCTTCTGCTCCGTGTGGACACCACTCTCTGAAACTGTCCGCACTCCAGGTAGGTACTGTCCAGTGTTTTGGCGAGAAGGAAGAGCTGCTTTTCACTTCTTTTCCTTGCTGGGTTAGATGGATGGTGACAGCCAATTTTTCCCAACTAGACAGTGATGCTCAGTGCTGAACCCTCTGTACCTTTCATCATGCTGGACATAAAAAATTGAGTGACATTTGTTGAATGAAAGGAGAGAAGGGGGACTAATATTTCTAAAATGCATGTTATGTGTGTGGTTTCAGGTGATTTACGTAGATATTTTTTTTTAATCCTCACTCGAGGATATGTTTTTATTGATTTGAGAGAGAGAAACATTGAGTGCTTTCCATATGCACCCGACTAGGCAGTTAACCTGCAACCTGGGTATGTGCCCTGACCTGGAATCGAACCCGTGACCTTTAAGTGTACTGAGCTACTCCAGCCAGGGTAGATTTTATTTGATTCTCACAATTCGGTGAAATAGGTGAGAATACCACCATTTTAGATTCTCAGAGAGGTTTAGGGATTTGGTCTCAGTTATACAGCAATAAAGGACAGAGTTGAAATTTGAACCTTGATCTGATTTCACTCCAAAGGTTTTCTTCCCTCCTACACTTTGCTGTCTTCCTGTAAGAACCTGAAGAGGAATGAGGGACTGATAGAAACAGCCCTGAGCTACCAGCACTGGGCTGGTGAGAGATATTAAATATTGTTGAATGAAGATGAAAGTATTGCATTCCTTTTAATGCTAGGCACAATGCTGGCAAGAGGATGTTAGGATATTTAGAATTGAACAGTTGCAGTGGTTGCCATGTGGCCCCAAAGGTCTAAGATATTGTTTGTCCCTTTACAGAAAATGCTTGCTGACCCCTGCTCTAAATCTTACCTGTCACTTTTGGCAGTTGTGCTGTGGATTTCTGGTTCTGTCTGTAAGCCCTAACATGGCCAGCTTTCTAGTAGGCTGTGCCTTTACCTTTCATCAGCTGTGTGTTTCTGACTCAATTTAAAGTGGTGGAGTTAATGGATACAGATAAAAAGAAACAACCTAAGGTCCCACCCAGTGAAGTAACTTGATTTTTAGAAATCAGGCAACAACTCTAAGCTAATTATACTTCCAAAGAAGAATTATAGAGGCATTTGAACTTACACATTACTTATACAATCTTATGTAGGCATTTACAAATAAAAAGCAAAGTAGCAATATAGGGGACCCTTCCGTTCAAGGGATATTTATATGTAAGAAGTCTTTGTGGGGAAGATGGCTGAAGCATAGCTCTTGAATCTCTCAGATTTCAATATAAAAACAGAGCAACTAGATATAAATACAAACCTATGGGTAATATTTACAACAAAACCAATTGAAGTGGTATCCTCATGAACCCCTAAATATAAGCAGGTATGGACAAACCACTGACAGCCACAAGGCTTGCATGGTATCAACATTTGCGTGGGAGCAAACAGGGACGCAGTGGGAGAATATCTGAGTCTGAGAATGGGAGAACCCCAAAATAGCCAGTAGGTGTTCATGGAAAATATGGTAGGCCAAGCTGAAATTGGAAAGTGTTTTACCCACTCTTGTGGCTAAGTACAAGGGGTTGATGATTGGGACTACAAGAATGGGAGCACTCTTGCTCCTATGAACTTGTGAAACTCACCCACTGACCTTCCAGGACAGGTCCCCACACTGAGAAGAAACTGCTGGGAGTGGAATTCAAATTGAGGAGGATAGAGATATTAGAGTGAAGGAGAGAAGATTCAGGTAAAGATAGAAGTAGAATAATAAAGTCTCAGGAGGAAGCCACCCTGTTTTTTAACTTGATACAAAAAGAACAGAAGAGGGAGCTCTACTCCTAAGAGTTCAGAAAAGTAAATTTCACATAAAAATAAGCAATAGAAAAGTCTCAGAGTCAAACTCCATACAAAGTTGTTATAAGAACAAAGAGAGCAAGGAGCAGAATAATATCCCTGCAGACAGTGAGAGATCTCTTCTGTGAGAATGTTTCTCCCTGAACAGATCAAAATTATGACCACTTATTAACATTAATAACGTAAGACATGAGATGAGAACATAAATGCGAATTAACAGGTTATGCCTTAAGAGAAATAGAAGGTTAACAGGAGGAAATTAAGTAAAAAAATTGAGATTTCAAAAGAAAGTGACAAATATTAAAGATAGCAAAGATCCAACAAATGGGCGGGGGGGGGGGGGGAGGGAAACAAGAAAACTTAAAAAAAAAAAAGAGACTTGAAACCACATACTACTAAAAAACAAAGTCCTCATGAATTGGGAATTCAAGAATCTGTGCAATGCTGATTTCAGAGAGGAAAAAATGCAAAGCCAGTGAGAAGATCATATGACTCTGAGTATCTGACTCATTTCTCCAGCAATTCACAAACAACCTTCCATTTCCAGGACATGAGATAGGGAGATCAGAGTGTACTGGGACAAGTTACACCATCCTGGAGGACGATGCTAGGCTGACCTCAGGGAGACAGTAATTTTTCTCAGTATTTTGTGTGTACAAAAAGGACTAGGAATACATACATCAAATTATTAACATTTATTTTTGGGTGGTGAGATTACAGGTTCGTTTTCTTTTTCTTTGTGTATTTCTATATTTACTAAATTTTCTGCAGTATACATGTACTCTACAGACAGAAAAATTGTGTCAATATGAAATTAAAAAGCAAAATTTGACTGTAAATTTCAAAAGATCTTACTGGCTTTATTCAGCAGTTCCTGAATCAGGCAACATCCAGTCTAGCAGATTGAAAAGAGCTCCAAGGAGCTGTATAAAATGAGAGAATTTTATAAGCAGAAAAGAACAGGAACACAGAAGTTATAGTAGGCGAAACACAGATTGGATGTCTTGAGATTACTTTCCTTTAGGGGATGACAGTGGGTCTATCAGGCAGATTACCTAACTAGTGCTGATCAGGCCATTCCTGATTGACTGGTTAAAGCTTCCATTTCTGGGACAGCCAAATCTGTAATTAAGTCTCAGCTTGTTGACATAGAGCTTAGCAAAGTGACTTTATTTTGGACCTGTTGTCTTGTTTTTATCAATACAAAATAAAAATGAATCCAACAAGGATGCTTTTGAAAATAAGTCCTTAGCTGTTATGTCCACTCTAATGTTCTCACTACTCTTCCATCAGCACATTCATGTTGTGAGTGTAAATATGTCATTTACTCTAAATATACTGTTTTAAATCACTAGAGTTACTTTCTTTCACTGTGAAAGGTAAGTAATGGCTGTAATCTGAGTATCGTAAATTTTCTACTTCTAAGCTAAGGGAAGGGGAAATAACTTCATTTTTATTTATTATAGCTCTCAAAATATTGGAAGGGGAAAAGAAAGTAGATGGAATATGACCTTGTTTTCTTGTCCAGCCCAAAGACTTGTTTAAAATGGAAAAGCCCTGGGCCTAGGCTTGCTGCTATCATTGTGTAAGGCCCTTAGGTGCTTAAAGCCTCCATTTCCTCATCCCCAGAGGAGGTCATGTTTTATGGATCAAATGAGGATAATGGTCATAAAAGCATTTTAACACTAACTATAAGGCTTAAGGAAGAATTTTAAGCAGTTTTAATGGTTAAAAAATCAGTTTCAAGCAAGAAATGAATGACAGCTTTGTTTTCTTCCACATCTTTAGGAAATCAGGTGGCACCAAAAACAGCACCCACCTCAACAGGCACTTCCACAGTATTGGTTGCAACAGCAGTCCATGCATACAGATAGTAAGTGGCTGAGAAGGAATGCTTTCTGAAGTTGGGGATGGACTAAACTCCTCTCTTTTCTCAATAAGCCTCTGTTCATGGCTACCCTGCCTTTCCATAGGAAAAGTATCAATAATGCTTTTTAACTTGCCAGTTTTCCAACGTCTCGTAAAACTTTGAGGAGCCATTATCTTGTTCTCATTCTCTCTCTCTCTCTCTCTCTCTCTCTCTCTCTCTCTCTCTCTCTCTCTCTCTCTCTCTCTCTCAATTGCATATACCTCAGCAACTGCCTTTCCAAGTGCTCAAAGAAAGATACTTCACTGAGGTATAAATAGTAGATATTTAAAGAGTAAAGAAATTGTGTAAGAGCTTTATAAACTGCTCACCTCTATTCCTTTCTAGAGATTCAATGACTAGATTTCCCACTTTTACATAGCAGAAAAGAAAGCTGGTTCTGCTTAGTTTAAGGAAGTATTAACACCTATTGTTTTTGTTTTGCTTCTATAGTACAAATGGTCAATATGTAAAGCAGGGCAAATTTGGTGCTGCAGTCCTGGGAAATCACACAGCCAGAGAGGTGAGATTGCCCCACATCTCATGTATATTTAAGTGTCCCAAATCCTACTCATGAGCTGGTTTCCCTCTGGGCTTGCCCAGTGTCTCATGTGTCAGAGGATTAAAATGATTGTTTGTGTTGAATGTACATTTTTAACATTAGGTATATAGTAACATAGTCACATTTTGCTTATGATCGTGCATTAAAACAAATCCAGCCACTCACTATTTTTAAGTTTAATTTTATGATATAGACCTGGCTTAAGAATTCGGAGTTTTAGAGCAAACATTTACCAAGGACATCCCTTTGTTAGATAATGAGCAACACTTAGTGTACAATATGTCCTTGTACCTGCATTAATGATTAGTATTTATCCTTTGAAAATTTGATGAGATGGACCACCAGTCACAGAGTAAAATATTGGTTTGTGTCAAAAAGAAGATGTGGCCCAGTCGGTGTGGCTCAGTAGTTGAATATTGACCTATGAACCAGGAGGTTACAGTTCAACTCCCAGTAAGGGCACATGCCCAGGTTGTGGGCTTGATTCCCAGTAGGGGGCGAGCAGGAGGCAGCTGATCGATGATTCTTTCTCATTATTGATGTTTCTATCTCTCTCTCCCTTTCCCTTCCTCTCTCTAAAATTAATTTAAAAAAAGAAGAAGAAGAGGATGTGGCTAGAAGCCCTGATACTGATTTACTTTTGTGGGTTATATCTAGCTTCAAATTCTGCTCCAGAAGGTTTTGAATATTGTTGAAATAAGCATAAGAAATTACAGAATTTCAGAGATCCAGAGAACGTGGATTCCATACTCCTCAGAGACTCTGAGACACAGAGAGATAAGATGACCTGTCCAGGGTAACTAATATAATAGACAACACTCATTTGTGTTAAAAACAGACAAACAAAAAACTTAATTATGGAAATTGGGAAACATAATAGTGGGACTAGAATAATGAACCCCGAGATACTCATTATTAGGCCCTAACCGTTATTAATCTTATTTTACCTTAAACCCAGCCATTCTTCCTTCTTCCCCCCTCAATTTGTTTTGAGTAAATTTCCAGCATACAATTTTAGCTGTAAATTTTTTTTAGTATGTATCTCTGAAAGGAAGGGATTTTTAAAAATGTAACCATTATGCTACTATCACACCTAAAAAAAAACCCACAATAATTTTTTGATGTTCATTCACTAGAAACTAGTATTCAAATTTCCCTGATTGTCTCTTTTCTTTTTCCTTTTTTTTTTTTATGGTTTGTTTTAATTAGGATCTAATGAGGTTCATATATTTCACTTGGTTACTGTATCCCTTAAATCTGTTTCATTTTCCCAGCTGGAGGTAAATAAAATCTGGTTGTTCCTTATTTTGTTATGTTAGAGCCATAATGGTTATTATTTAGATCTATTAATTAGTTAGTGGTTGTCATTTGGATCATGAAAATCTGGTATTGGGGTTTTACCACCCTTCATTACTAGATGGGATATAGTACTGTGGCAGATAACAGTCCTACTGTAACAATTATAAAAAAGGAGATAAATTGCAAAAACTACATTTTAAAATTCATTAGAGAGCTGTGGAAATGATGAGGACTAGATGAACTAAAATTTCAGAGAGGGAAGAGCCAATTAATTGAGTGTTTCCTTCTCTTGAAATTTTGGCTGATGCCTCAGAGAAGAATGAACATTAGATATGGCTCAAGCACTGAGACTGCTGGGGGCAAAAGACATTGGAATAAACTAGAGGAGCTCCAAATGCAAGATTTGTTTTTCCCCTTAGGACATAGCTGAGTTCTGGGATGGTGTGGAAGTCCAGGGGTTGTGCCTGAAAGGCCGAGGAAAACTTCTACAATCTTAGGGTGCATAGGAGATAAATTCCTACTACAAGATGGGAACCTGTAACAAGCATCTGACAACCTTCCTCTCAATACATTTGCTAGATTTTTAATTTTGTGGGGAGGAGGCTAAAGAACTCAGCTCAGAGTTGCTGATGGGCAGGATGTCCAGGACTGAGAAGTCAGAGACCTTCCAAACTTTCAGTCAAAAACCTAGGAAGATAGTGCTGGAGAATAGGTGCATCCCCATGGAGTGACTCTAAATAATCTATGATCCTTCCCTGACCAGCTTAATCTGTCATTGGTTTGCATTGAGGTGATCAGCTCTTCACTGTCTGCCTAACATAGGAAAAGGAAAGACCTTTCTCATGCAGGATTGTATATGAACCTTCATAGTCTCATCCTCCCCTCTGGGGTTGAATTTTAATCATTTGTTTAACTGTGGTTTTATGTGTGTGTGTGTATGTGTTTTGTTTGTTTTTTATAGCAAAGGTGGAAATTTATTGAGAAACAAGCATAGATTCCCACGTGGGGAGGGGGAAAGAGTCTCTGTGTGGTTTTTATGTGTATGAATAGTAAATATATATAAAATTTGCCATTTTACCATTTAAGTGTATAATTCAGTGGCATTAATTACATTCACAATATTGAGCAGCCATCACCACTATCCATTTCTACTTTTTCATCACCCCAAACAAAATCTGTAATCATTAAGCAATAACTCCCCATTCTTCCTTCCCTTATCCCCTGGTGACCTTAATCTGTGTCTATGAATTTGCCTCTTCTAGATATTTCACATAAGTGGAATCATACAGTATTTGTCCTTTTGTGTCTGGCTTATTTCACTTAGCATGATGTTTTCAAGCTTCATCCATGTTGTAGCATGTACCAGAACTTCATTCTTTTTTGTGGCTGAATAATATTCCATTGTCTGTATGTAACATATTTTGTTTATCCATTCATCAGTTGATGGACATTTGGTTGCTTCCACCTTTTGGCTATTATAAATAATGGTGCAGTGAACATTTGTGTACAAGTATATGTTTAAGTCCCTGTTTTCAGTTTTTTTGGTACATAATAGGAATGAAATTACTGTGTCATAAGGTAATTCTATATTTAGCTTTTTGAGGAACTGCCAGACTGTTTCCACAGCAGCTGTACCATTTTATATTCCTACTAGAGGCCCAATGCATGAAATTCGTGCAAGAGTAGGCCTTCCTTCCCCCAGATGCCAGCACTGGCTTCCCTCCGGCACCCGGGACCCAGGCTTCCCTCCAGCTGCTGGCAGGTACCCGGGACCCAGGCTTCCCTCCAGCCGCCAGCAGGTACCTGGGACCAGGGCTTCCCTCGCAGCCCCAGCTTCATCTAGTAGGTTGTCCAGAAGGCTGTCCGGTCTAATTAGCATATTATACTTTTATTATTATAGATAAGCAATATATGGGTTCCAGTTTCTTCACTACCTTACCAACACCTCATTATTTTTTCAGGTTTTTTTTTTAAATGTATACTTTAGTAGGTGTGAAGTGGTTTAATTTGCATTTCCCTAATGACTGATGACTATTAATTATCCTTTCATGTACCTGTTGGCCATTTGTTTATCTCTTAGTCACCCATCTAGAAATGAAAACACCAACAAAATAAAGACATTGCAATTACAGTTAAAGAGTAAGGCCAAAATAAAAAGAGATTAAAATGGGTAGTGAGAAGATACAATTTAAAATCCAAGCATTAAGGGATTAACTGAGTTTTGTACCTGTATGAAACACAACCCCTGGCATCTTACTGCTAATTTTTATATTGTCTTTTAACTTCTGTTCTCTGTCTTTTTTTTCTGCTCATCTTTGCTTGAATACAGTATAGGATTCTTCTTTATATCAGTCAACAACAGCCAGTTACTGTTGCCAAGATTCATCTGAGCTTTGAACTAATGGTAAGATTTCCCATATTAGAATCATTAACTCCCTTGGGATCCTATATAATAAAACCCTAATATGCAAATTGACCAAGTGGTGGAACAACTGGTCACTAGATGCGCACTGACTACCAGGGGGCAGACGATCAAGGTAGGAGCTTCCCCCTGGTGGTCAATGTGCTCCCACAGGGGGAGCACTGCTCAGCTAGAATCTGGGCTCACAGCTGGCAGCTGGCGAGTGCAGTGGCAGTGGCGGGAGCCTCTCCTGCCTCCATGGCAGCGCTAAGGACCCCTCGGGGGATGTCCAACTGCCGGGTTAGGCTCACTCCCCGCAGAGCGAGCCTAAGCTGACAGTTGGACATCCCCCGAGGGGTCCCGGATTGCGAGAGGGCGAAGGCTGGGCTGAGGAATCCCCCTCCCCCAGTGCACGAATGTTGTGCACTGAGCCTCCAGTAGGTTTATAAGAGAAATTGGTCTGTGCATACCTGGTGGAAATTAGATCTGCTCCTTCAGTCCAGAGTGTCAGACTGGATATCTTAACAGAGCATCTTGGAAAGGACTCCTGGCTGCCTTCTGGGAATGTGGACTGGGGGATGATGTATGGAAGGTGGGAGGGAAGAAGAGAGTTCCCTGATATCTCTCTTTGGGTCCACTTTAGTCACAGCTCTTCTATCTGAGTTTAGCAGATTTATCTTCTGTGCTGTCTGGTTGAGTTATGCCAACATTTCTCCTTTCCCCAGGTTCGGCCCAATAACTATAGCACCTTTTATGATGACCAGAGACAAAACTGGTCCATCATGTTTGAGTCGGAAAAGGCTGCTGTAGAGTTTAATAAACAGGTAATACCATCTTATTCTTTCTGTGAAAAGCCAAACACTAATATGAATTTCATTTGATTAAAGGAAAATAACCTGCTAATACTTTGTTAGTGGACAAGCATTAAAAAACCACTAAATTTGTCACTTGAGCTTATTGTATTTTCAGGGAAATAATAGGAATACTTAATTCAAATTGCTTAAAAATGAGACTTTAAGAGAAAAAAGATTAAATGTTGTAAACTTAGTTCTTTAAAACAGTTCTACACCCTAGCCAGTTTGGCTTAATGAATAGAGCATTGGCCTGTGGATTAAAGGGTCTCAGGTTTGGTTCTGATTGAGGGCATGTACCTCGGTTATATAGGGGACTAAGGGAGTTAGGATCCTGGTCAGGGTTGTGGTCTCTACTGATTGGTGTTGGGGTAGGGAGTCGTTGATCATTGCATCTGGTCCTGGTGTCAGCCATGGCATTGCTTCATCTTGCTACGCTGTTTTTCTGGAGCTGAAACGCTACTGAGCCTAGATGTTATCTTTAGTTTCATTAAAACTCTATGGTCAATAGACCCGAGGCTTTGTTCCTAAGATTGTTTGCTGCTGACCAGAGCCTCATTGTGTTGAGGGCTTAATGATTAAGGGAGTGGATGTGTAAGAGAGAAAGAGGTGATTCAAGGTGCTTGATGAGGCCGGTGTGAATCGAAAGGAAAGAAAGGAGATAGGTCATATTAAAGAAACGACGTTTCTGCATGGTTACTTTGTCTTTAAAAATGCTTTCAGTATGTTTTTTTAGAAGCTCCCTTTCTTGTCTACATTCCCAAACACTGAAGCTGTAAATCAGTATGGTAATGATAGCTAACATTTATGTGTATTCACTGTTACTTTCCAGGCCCTGTGCCTAGTACTCTACTTGTGTTAGTTCAATCTTCATAACTACCCTAGGAGATATGCAAAGTTTTTGTCTGCATTTTACAAAATACCCTATGAAATAAGGTTCACAGAGGTTAAGTTATTCGTCCAAGATCACAAGTTAATAAGTGGTTTATTAACTCAGATCTGTACTCAGACTGACTGCAAAGCCATACTCTTAGACACTTTAATTCCTGGCAACATTACTGACTCTGGAATGGTTTACTTCTAAACACGTAATCTGATTTGTTAGTGGACGCCACTATTTGGAAAAGAGCATTAGCAAAAATGGAGTACTTAACTGAGCTTCAACTAAGTTTATGCTGTTTCAATTTTTGTCTCCCAGGTGTGCATTGCCAAGTGCAACAGCACCTCTTCCTTGGATGCAGTGCTGTCACAGGACCTCACTGTAACAGAGGGCCCTGCGGTGGAGGTTGGAGATTCTTTGGAAGTGGCCTATACCAGCTGGCTCTTTCAGAATCATGCTCTGGGCCAGGTAAGAACATGTCCCCTGGGAGTCTTTTTGTAATTTAAACAACACGAGGGCTATTCAGGTGTAAGATAGTATAACGGTGAATCGCTGCTGGTGGCAAATAGAAATGGTTTAGGAGCCCTGCTTTAATTCCTACTGTTGCTTTTGGGGCATGGGCATGAAATGCTAATGTATAAAATCTGCTCAGTGCCACTCATTACTTCTACTTAGAGAAAATGGAAACCAGTTTCCCAGGTATTATTTTTGGTAGTTGTTCACGTGTATGTCTTATCCTCCTATATCAGTGTTAAACTTTATATTCTTAGGGGATTAGGTCTTAAAACTTATTTTTAGACCTTCCAGTTGTTTCTGTCTTTCTTATAGTAGATACTATAAATAGGTTGGACTTGTTGTCTTTTACTATTTTTAAGCTATCAAAAGCTTATGGTATGGTATGTGAGAAAAAAAGTGGATTCAAGTCTCAATTTTATCCTAATGTTACCTTGTTAAGTCATTTAAACTCAAACTATTTTTCCCCCCATTAGTGGATGGAGGTTAAAGGTTAATGACAGGATTGGTATCAGCATCAGATGAGATAATTTATTTTAAAGTTCTTTATAGATGAAAAATGCTTTTAATAGATGAAGTTACTTTTTGTTATAAACCTGGAAAGTCAGTGCCCAGAGATATTCTGTGTGATAATATCCTTTAGCCATGATGTGGTCCCATCTTTTCAGCTCTCTTAGGAATTAATTTTCCAGTATATTTGATATTCCCTATTCTAGAAATACTGTGCCTGGTATGTTTAGTCAGTTGCATATTATAATGATTATTATTATTTTTTAAATTACCATTTACTTTGATCAAATTGCAGGTTTTTGACTCCACTGCTAACAAAGATAAGCTGCTTCGTCTGAAATTAGGATCAGGGAAAGTCATCAAGGTAAAGGCTTAATTGTATTCTTATATGGTTTTATCAGTTGCAGTAGGTTTAATTTTGGTTAAGTTTTGGAAATTTGTAACCTGGGTATCTTCTGAGAGCCTGGAAAAGCTTGGTTAAAAATGGGGGGAGCCCAATTGGTGTGGCTCAGTGGTTGACCATCGACCTATAAACCACAGGAGGTCATGGTTCGATTCTCGGTCAGGACACATGCCTGGATTGCAGGCTCAATTCTCAGTGTGGGGCATGCAGGAGGCAGCTGATCAATGATTCTTATCATTGATGTTTCTATCTCTCCGTCTTTTCCTCTCTTAAATTAGTAAAAAAATATTTTTAAAAAGGGGGGAGGGAATGTGTTAATGCCTGTATTTGGGAGATTTTTCTGTGAGACAATATCTAGTAATCCCTCCTTATCCTCGGTTTTGCTTTCCATGGTTTCAGTTTCCTATGGTTTAACCACAGTCTGAAAATATTAAATTTCAGAAATAAACAATTCATGTTTTAAATTGTGATGAAAGTTCACCCCGTCCTGCCTGGACCTGAATCATCCCTGCCCTAGCATATCCACACGGTAAACACTGCCTGCCCTGTAGTTGCTTAGTAGCCCTCTTGGTTACCTGTCAGTATTGCAGTGCTTGTTTTCAAGTAAACTTTATTTTGCTTAATAATGACCCTAAAGCCATTCACATAACTTTTATTATAATGTATTGCTATCATTATGTTTTATTAGATATTGTTAATATCTTACTGTGTCTAATTTATAAATTAAACTTTAGCATAGGTATGTATATATAGGAACAAAACATAGTATATATAGGGTTTTGTACTACCTGTGGTTTCAGGCATTGAAGATGGGTACATTTCTTTATTTCCTACCCTTTCTCTTTCATCCTGTAACTCTGGAAATTTTTAAATCCTTCCTACAGCCTAATAGGAAATGAAGTGGAACTGTTTCTTCTAGAAGTGTAACATATGGGTTGATTCTTGTCTGTCTGAGATGTTTTGAATCAGCACTTTTCAATTATTGTGGGAGGCAACTGTACCATAGCAGGAGGAGCACTGAGGTCGGAGTCCAAGAACCTGGGTTCACATTGTGAATTTTTTCTTTATGTGTTATAAAAGGGTATTTTACACATGTGGGGAATTGTTGTGTCAGGACATATTAATGCATTGTAAAGTACTCATTCATCCGCGGGCAAAAGTCTCCATAGCATTGTTTATGATTCCTTTTCTCAGTCTTTTGGAGACTTTTTCATTTAGATCAGAGCAGTTAAAGCATGACCCTTGAAACTAGACAGATCTGGTATTGAATCTTGGCTTAACAAATTACTAACTCTGATATTGGACTGGTTATTTAACCTCCGTAAGCCTCAATTTTCTCATCTGTAAAATGGGGATAATGCTGCTAACCTTATGAGGTTATTTTGAAGATTAAACAACATAATGCAAGTGAGTCACTTGCCAGAGTATATGGAAAAATGTATTTAATAAATTGTTGCTTTTATTTATCTTTTAATGCCATCCTATTCCAATTTCTCTCATCATCTGAGATAAGTATATTTCATCCATCTCTGGATATGCCAGCTTTTTACAAGTAAATTTAGAAGCAGTATTCTAGATATTCTTATAACCAATGGGGAGGTGGGACATTAGTTGAACTTGAGCTCTCCAGAGGTCCAAACCTGAAAGTGTGGATGAGTGAAACCTGATGATCCTGTACTTCATTTTTTCTTTGGAGGAGGTTTGTATCTGATGAGCTTTTCCCCTTTTCTGTTTCTTAAAGGCCTGGGAGGATGGAATGCTGGGCATGAAAAAAGGAGGAAAGCGGTTGCTTATTATCCCTCCAACCTGTGCTGTTGGCTCTGAAGGGGTAATAGGATGGACTCAGTCAACGGATTCAATCCTGGTATTTGAGGTGGAGATTAGGCGGGTGAGTGAATTTGTGCTATGCTGTGCTGATGAGTAATCTTTGCTGGTTAAGTAAAATGAGTAAATATGTTTTGGAAAACCAGATTCTGAAGACTTTTTTTTTTTTTTTTTAAGACCAAGGTTTATATCCTTCCTGGCTCTGTATTCAGAGTCTAGGAGAGGTCGTGACTGAACAAATTACTTCTCTATACTAACCTTTTTATTTTGTCCTTAAAATAGTGATTTCTACCTAAAGTGCATACTTTTTGACTTAGCAATTCCATGGCTACAAATTTATCCTATCAATTTATTCTCATAAGCATGTAAAGGTCTCTATATGTTGAGAGATACATAAAAATAGATACAAAGTTTCCTCCCTCTGCCACATTGCTTGTAATACTAAAAAACTGGGAACAACGAAGTGTCCATTGTTAAGAGACTGTTTAAGTTATGTTTTTCTTTCACAAAGTGGACTTTTATGTAGCTCTTAAAGAATATCCAAAATCTATTGTTAAATGAAAGAAGGAAGTTACAAAACAGTATGGATAGTATGGTCCTGTGTGTGTGTGTGCGTGCAACTTAACTCTTAATGATTTTTCTCTCTGGAAAACAGTTTTCTAGAATTACTAATAAACAGTAAGATGATTTTTTTTTTTTAAAAAGGAGTGATTTTACACGATTTTCTCTGAAGAATGGAAATGGAGTTTAGAAAGTCTTACTTTTTTACATTCTACCCTTTTGTACCATTTAAAATTTTTGTCATGAATTCGTTTAATTTTTGTTATGGTTTTTGTAACAAATTGTGGTTAACTAAATTAGCACTGCTCTCTTCCTCCCAAGCGGGGGGGTGGGGGTGGGGGGCGGAGAAAGACCTTTGTTTGCTTTACACTGTGATTGTTAGGTCCAAAAGTGATTATGTTATGACCATAAACTATAAAATACAACAAATAAATATTATGATCATCTTTATTGTAGCCATTATTCCTGCTATCACTGAGGAAGGATATGCTTTTCTTCTCAAGGACTCTTTCCTAACTGGACACTGTTATCTCTGGGGGTCATTTCAGCCCTCTTTCCCCGACAGGCTTCCGCTGCCTTTTCCACAGCTGCTAATAGTCTCTCAGTTTTCCTTTGAGTTTGAGGAGATCATGGCTGGTAATAGATAACAAACTAATTTGTATCCATCAAGACTGGCATTTTGTAAACATAAAAATAATTACTTTTTACCAGTAATCTAATAATTTCAAATTGACATGCTTATTAAATTGTCAAGGCTGATACAGAATGATTATGCTCTGTGTGACAAGAGTGTTGAAAAGAATTTATACACTCTGTGTAGAGTATAAAGTAGTTGTTCACCCTTGCTGGTGTAAAATTTAATGGTATATATCAGAAGTCTTAAAAATTAGCATACTTTGCCCTAGCCAGTGTGGCTCAGTGGTGGGGCATCTACCCACTCACCAAAAGATTGGCGGTTCAATTCCTGGTCCAGGGCAAGGACCTGGGTTGCAGGTTTGATCCCCGGCCCCAGTTGGGGTGCATGGGGGAGGCAACCAATCGATGTCTCTCACATCGATGTTTCTCTTCCCTCCTTTCTCCTCTTCCTTCTCTTTCTCCTCCTCCTTCTCTTCCCTCCCTCCCTTACACTCTCTAAAAATCAATGGAAAAAATATCTTCACGTGAGGATTAACAATACAAACAAAAAATTAGCATACCCTTTAACCAACAGTTTAATTTCTGGGAATTTATGCTTTGGAAGTACAGAGTGTCCCATCGCAAAAAATGTATATACACTTTAACTACTGATAGCTCAATTTTGAAAATGAAATGTATTTTAATAAACACTGCCTTTATAACTATTCAAAGTGTATGTATATTTTTTGGGGGTACATCCTATATTTAAGTTATATGCAAATATATAGATATAAAGCTATTCAGAGAAGTATTGTTTGTGATAGAAAGAATTGGAAATAACTTGAATGTCCAACAGCTAGGAATTGGTGAAATATATTTTGTAATACTATAGATATTTATGATTTCCCAGAATTCTTTGGAGATTTTTTTTTTGTACATAATAGTAGTTAAGGGCATGACCCTTGTAGTTAGACATACTCTTCAGTAGTTAAAAGTGATGTTGTAAATCATTAATTTAGTAACTTGGAAATAGGTTAATATATCAGTAAGTGAGCAAAGCAGATTGCAAAACAGTTTTTTTGTAAAAACACACATACGCGCCCCCCCCCCCCCACGCACATAGATAAATAAATAATATTGTAAATAGTGAAATACTACATCCAAAATTCTAACAATGTTATCTTTTAGTGGTTGGATTATAGATGATTCTTGCCCCCCTCCCCTTTTTGGCTTATCTGCATTTTCTGATTTGTCTACAATGAATAGATTATGACTTGTGTAATGAAGAATAAGTAAAATACAAGGAGGATGGAGGGGAAAGGGTGCCTTTTTGGGGACCTGTTTCACCTGTGGGTTCTTTCCTTAGGTGAAGTTTGCCAGAGATTCCGGCTCTGACGGACACAGTGTTAGTTCCCGGGATTCTGCCGCCCCTTCTCCCATACCTGGTGCTGACAGCCTACCTGCTGATCCTGTTGTGTCACCACCCACATCGGTGCCTTTCAAGTCAGGGTCAGATACTGGATTTGTATCAAGCTCTATTTGTCCATAAAAACTATTCTTAGAGAGGTTTAGAAATAGGGGTATAGTTGAAAACTAAAAAAAAAAATTTAAGTAACTTAAAAATGTGATGAGGAAAATGGGAAGATACTTGCATCAGATTTTTCTGACAAAGGATTAATACTCACAGTCTGTAAAAGCACTAACTCAGATATTTAAGAATGCCTGCTAAACCCTGGAATACAATTGGTTAAAAGGCATAATCACAAACTACATATTGAAGGAAAAAAATGTAAATAAGCATTTGGATAGAAAATTATTCATCTTCATTAACTTTCAGAGATTAAGCAAACTAAAGAGTTAAATTTTGTTTTACAGCTAGTGGCAAACATTTTCAAAAACAATTTGTTTATCAGTATAATTTGGACTCGTGGTTATGTATTTTGTTTTCATCTCAAGATATGTTCTATTTGCTTTCAGGGAGCCGGCTCTTCGTATCAAATCTAATTCCCTCAGTGAACAGCTTACAGTCAATACAGTGAGTATATGAATCTGTCTTCCCTCACCTCCAGTTTGCTGAAAAGTTTTCATGTATGGGTAAAGATAAGAAAATATTGAGAACTATAAATATAGCTGGAAGTCAATAGTTAGTTTATTCATTTCCCCTTACTTCTGCATAGACAGACATGGGTTCAAATCTTTATTCTTAAAATCATGTGGCCTCCAGAAAGTTACCTAGCTTCTCTGATCCTCAGCTTCTTTATTATTAAAATGCAAATAATTCTCACAGCTTCCTTATAGAGTTCTTGTAACGATTAGATATGTTTGTAAAACACTAAGCTCAGAGCCTACTTATAATATGTCTTCATAATCTCTCAAGAGATTTTTATGAGGTTTACATGAAATAATGCCTATAGAGTTTTTAGTATTATGTCTGGCATATTGTAAAAGTGCATAACATTAACTTATTATTATTGTAATTATACTACATGTCTACGTATTTTCATTCTCTCAGAGGAATTCTGTACTAATTCACCAGCTAGTTGACTTTGAACAGGAGGACACTGGCCTCTATGTTTCCCCAAATGTAAGATAAGATCAACACACTATTATAGTAAAATTTGGATTTGAATATCTTGAAGGAGGATGTATACTAGTTTGCTGCTGCCCTGCCTGCTTTGTGATGGCATCTGAGTTTGCTACATGTGGATGAGATAATAACTAAAGTACTTCAAGTTCTAAAGTTCTGTGACCTTCACATACCATATTTGAAAACAAGATGATTGTGTGGAGTGAAATTGATAAGTAATTTCTCTCTAACCCTAGTTTACTCGTTTATATTCAGCCCAAAGCAGGAATTATTAAGCAAATAATTGATCTGATATGTGTAAAAAGTGATTTCCTAATTAAGCCAAAGAATCAGAAGAAAACTGAAAAACAATTATAATTTTAGATTTTTAAACAATCACAAAAAATTGTCCATATTGGTTCTATTGTGCTTTCTAAACATGGCTACTTTTGTCAACTATTTCTAAGTTTCAGTAACCTTTAGTACACTAGTGATCTCCTGCCTTTTTTAATTTTTTTTAAAAATCGAGGCAAAATTCACATAACATAAAATTAACCATCTTTCTCTTTTTTACATTTAAATTTTTATTTTTTGTTTTGAATAGGTAATTACATTCAAATAGTATAGTTAGCAAAACAATATAACAAGATATACATTGAGAAGACTGATTCCTACCCTTACCCCCATCTCACCACTCATTCCATCTCACCCCTCTTAGATAACTGCTTGTATTAGTTTCTTACATATTCTTTCAATTTTTCTTTCTGCAGATGCAAACAGATTTGTATATGTGTTTTATTTCTCTTCCCTTCTTTCACAAAAAATTGCATAGTATATATTATCTACCTTGCTTTTTACGTATTATAATATATATAACGATATCTTTCCATATTAGTGTATACTAAGTTTTCTCATTCTTATTTTGTCTCTAGGTCAGAGTATTCTATTGTATGGAGTCTTCTCTTGACAGAGCCAACATTTTTTTTTATTATGCATCTCCATCAGTTAAGGAAAAAATGAGCACATATCTCAGTCCATGTCTATTTACAAATTATACAATAAAGTTCTGTCAATCCTTGTAAACAGGTTTATTGTCTTTTTTACTGTAGCTTTAAAATAATTTAAAAATAGAGTTTATGATAATTTATTTCTGTGCTCAGTAGATCATCTTACGTACTCTCCACTGAAGGCTGTACTTTGGACCAGTTAATGGATGCATATGCTTCTAGTACAGGGGCTAGTGTGTAGTCACGGTTACTACACTAGTGTGTAATATGTAGTTAGTCCCAAGTCATAGTTAAATGAACCCGAATTTAGAACAGAGAGCTCCTGTTTCCTTCTCTCCCCACATCTCTTCTGAACATCTACCTACTGAATTTCCCCCGGACTTTTGAGAGGGTACAATCATCTAAAATGCCTCCTTCCTTTAATCTGTACTTTATTTTTCATCTGTAAAATGAGAATAATTATGCCTGGTGGGGAGACTTGATTGAAATGAAGTAATACATATGAAACCACTTTGTCCAATCCAAACATATAGGAAATTATTTTTACTGTTATTATTATGTATGACCCTTGTATGTTTCTAGGCCAGAAAATGTTCTCATTTTCTAGAAATGGTTTCAACTAGATATGTCCGGGGACTTGTTGAGTATGATACAAGAGCCAAAGACATAGAGTTAACTGAAGGTAATGAACCTTGATAACAGTGATTTTTATGACTTTCCTGTCTTTTTAGAATCCTGATACAGTCAAGGCCAAGTTGATCTCTCGGATGGCTAAAATGGGCCAGCCCATGCTGCCCATCTTTCCACCACAGCTGGATTCCAATGATTCAGAAATTGAAGTATGTTCCCCTGACTGGATTAGAATGACTAGTGCAGAAGTTGCTATCATCTGTTCCTTTGGTTGAAATTATTGCTTTTTCTGCCTCTAACCCAGAATCATTATTTAGAGAGTTTGTATTCAAAATGATACAGGTTGTTATTGGTACTTGTGTTTCTATTATGATAGCAGTTCCTCTGAGAAATGGAAGCAATTTCATATATCTGCCACAAGAACTGGGCATTTTAAGTAGGTAATTTAGCCTTCCACTAGAAACTCTGTTGCCAGTAAAAATCACTGTGTAGGCATCATGATGCCCAACTCATGAAAGATACTCAACGTGTATTTGTTGATTGAATGTTCAGGCCCTCTTGGGAAATGGTGGTCTTCCCACTGACGTTATCTATACTAAAGAGAACACTGTTGTGTCTTTTGGCATTGTATGTGGTGTGATTTTTTTTTTTTTTAAGTTCAAGAATTTTGTTGCAATCAAATCAGCTTTTTTCCTTTATAATTAGAAAGCTTTCCCAATCACATGTGTTTTAAAGAAATACTTATTATTTTACATTTAGATCTAAAATTTTAACCCTTCTTAAAATTGTATGATATGAAATATCTTAATTTTAATTCTTTTCTCATTGTTTGGTTCTTTATTGATGAGACCATCCTTTTTCAATTGAAATGCTTAATAGAGATTGATTTTTTATTTTTATTTTTTGATGTAAAACATAGAAAAAGTCATACTCCTAAGAAAAATTTTCCAAAATAGCTTTATTTTTTATAACTTTGTTTTATCTTTTTTTGGAAAAGTGATAAGTAGATTTAACACTTAAAGGAGAGATTTCTGTTATAGGATTGATTTTTATCTGGTCTCTGGAAATGAAATTTGGACAAGATCATATTCTTACTAAAAATTTCAAGTGTTACTTATTCATTATAGAATAATTTGAATTATAAAGAAAGAAGAAACATATTTGATAAAAAGGGCATTCTTCTATGTATATTGCTGTGTAACCTGATTTTTTAACTTAGTGTCATGTCATAAACATTTATGTTAATATCAATAATATAAATAAGGTAAATAAAGCAAAGCATTATTATCTTTAAAGGCAACCCAGTGCTCTGTTATATTGATTTGTCATAATTCCATTCACTCTGTTGTTAGACATTTAGGTTAATTTAGAGCTATAGTGATGTAAAAGTGGGATGCTTTTCCAGAAATGCATAATTCATTTCTGAGTATGTCGGGAACAAGAGGAAGCATCACAGTAAAAGAATGAGATTTCAGACCTTGTGTAGCAAAGCAGGTCACAGTCACTATACATTGTGCCTCAGGCTTTTCTTTGCCGTCTCTAAATAAGGAAGGTGTTTGTAAGATAACTTTGTTTAGAGTTACAGTAGAGAACAACAGTGCTTTGATTTTTATGAACGGAAAGAATGGGGGAAAACACTCTAAAAGTATATTATCCCCAAAACATTATGGTAACGAGATGCAGTGAATCCTGGTCTATCTGTTTTCATTGAGTACCTTCAGGTCTAGAGATTATTTAGCAGGAATGCAGAGGCTGGATTATTCCCTGGGTTTCCTTGCAAGAGACCCCTCTTCTGTGGGAACAGATAGGTCAGTCTTAAGGTCACTGCTATTTTGGTAAATGATACATTCTGGGGAGCAGTCAGTTTAGCTGCCTCAAATAATAAAACTTGAACAACTTAGAATGTTTGAGGAAATGATATTCAATTATTTGGTAAGATTTACAGGGAGAAGGGATTTTACTCTATTATGTAATACAGTGCTTTCTCCCCACAACCCACACCCCGAACTCTTGCCTTCCTGCTTGCTTTTCCTTCCTCTTCTGTGTTGTAAGCAGGGTTAGGGTGGATAGTCAGCCTTAGTCTTCAGCTAAGGACTCACACATAATAACGAAAACGCTGGTGCCTGTTTCAGGAAGTCAATGCTCTGCGAGGAGCTGGGCAACCCATGCCGGCTCCATCCATTCAGCCCTCTCTTCAGCCTGCCCAGCCAGTGCTACCACAGGTCACCACACACGGTAAGGAAGCCGCTGTGACTCTGGCCTTGAATTGGGACAGCACCAAAGTTATCACTATTCTTCATATTGTTAGGCTGCATCGTTTTAGTACTGAGAACTGGACTAGAATGTAAAACTTGTCAGTTCATCCCTGGGTAGGGCATTTTCAGACCTGGAGGTGTATTGAGTCTGCTTGCTGTGTTGCATTGACAGTTTTGGAATTATGCACTCAGCTAATGAGGTTTCTCCCTCTGTATAAGTCTGTGCTTCCTGTCAGCTGATGGTATTGTCTGTTTGAGTCAAATGCCCCTGAGAACACCCACTTTCGTTCCACTAGCCCATAGCTGAGACTCCAGTAGAATTGGTTTTAAAAGATTAGGTGAGGAAAGTGGTCAAGGCTGAAGCCCGAAGGTTTCTAAGGTGCTACTTTGGACTCATACAAGCAAGGGTGGGTAATGGTGAAAACTTCTTGCTTTATCTTAGCACCTCAGCCGGCTGTTTCTGGACTCCAAGCACCCTCTGCTGCCTTAATGCAAGTTGCATCTCTCGATTCCCACTCCTCAACTGTATCTGGAAATTCCCAGTCCTTTCAGGTAATAACATTTAAAAACCATATCATTTATAATCTGTAATTTATAATGGTCCCAGTCAGTCTCTTTTCTTCTTCCTGCACAGTTCATACAATAGCAGCTTTCTACAATCAGAGATTATAGTTTTTCCCCTTCCTGAACCACCACTTTTTCATCCCTAAACCAGTCAAAGGGTTACGTGCCTTATGGGTTGTTTTAAAGATTAAGTGCAAGAACAGACAAAGCATCTGGTTCAAAGCCTGGCACACAGTCAAGGCCCAATCCATGTTTGTTTCTTTTTCACACATGCCTAGCAGAGGGATACACGCCTGCTGTGTTCTTTTCTTTCCGACAGCTGATAGGCTAAGATTCTGCACTGTACTCAGCACAGTAATTGCAGGTTGAGGGTGGAGGCTGCATAGAAAGTACAGCTGGACTCTGTCCTCTAAAAGTGACTCCTTAAAAAGTAGGTTTTTTCGGTTTTTACAGAAGGCAGAGGCAGCAGCCTGTCTGCCTCTGCTGACGGTTTGCCAGGATAGTGGACACTTCCTTCTGCTCCTGTACCTTTGATGGATAAGACATACTCCCAATGATAACGGGCTCACTTCCTTGATGATTCTTAATGGAGGGGTGGAGTGGTGGTGGGCAAGGTGTATCAGAATCGAAAAAGTCCCACTTGCTTTCTCTCCACTCCCTGAAGGAGAATTGTCATCCCATAGACTAATATTTTTAATATGTAATTAATGGGTAGTTATATATCTGAAGTTATATAAGCTTCATTTCTTTAATTCAAAGAACAATAACTATCACCATTAAAATAACAGCTGCTGTTTGTTGAGCATTCACTATCTGCCAGACACTTAATTTATTAACTGTTAGGAACATTACCTATGTATCACTACATTTCGTCCACACAACGACCCTAAGTGGTGCTACTGTTTTCATTTTATATTTGAGGTGACAGGCTCAGAGGAAAACAGAGCTCTTGGTTACACAGATAAGCAGAAGGTAGCAGGAGAGAGGCATCCTTGGGAACCTGGTGGGTTTAGTTTGGCATCTCAGTGAACAACTCTCCTTTTACCTCAATGGAAACTAAGCAGAGTTGTCTTAGTTTTAACATTTCTTAAACCACAATAGGCCTGATGGCCGAGGAACGAATTCCTACTTAATCAAATCGTATCACCAGAGGACTGAGGAGTGACCTGACACCCTTTCCTCCCTTTCTTTCTTTTTTTTTTTTTTTTAATATATTTTATTGATTTTTTACAGAGAGGAAGGGAGAGGGATAGAGAGTTAGAAACATCGATGAGAGAGAAACATCGATCAGCTGCCTCTTGCACACCCCCTACTGGGGATGTGCCCGCAACCAAGGTACATGCCCTTGACCCGAATTGAACCTGGGACCCTTGAGTCCGCAGGCCGACGCTCTATCCACTGAGCCAAACCGGTTTTGGCTTTCCTCCCTTTCTAAGTAGGACTTCAGTGACCCGGTTATAAAGCTAATGCTCGTGCTGCAGTTTTTAATACCAAACCCAATCTCATCCATCTCCAGCTTCAATAAGTTTGAGTCTCCTTCCAGCTTGTCCACTTGATTCTATCAAAGATAAATTAAGCAAAAAAGAGAGGCACAAATGTTTATAAACCAGCTGTAACTTGGCATTTTCTCAGCCCTATGCAGGTATGCCAGCCTATGGTTATCCCCAGGCATCAACTGTCACCTCCCAGCTGCAGCCTGTTCGGCCCTTGTACCCAGCACCGCTCTCTCAGTCTCCCCATTTTCAAGGTAGGTAGCTTCCCGTCATATTTTGCTGTGCTCTCCTTCCTCCCATCTGGTTTTCATGTTTACTCCAATAGATCTCTGCCCTTTTTTTCTTATCTTTTTAAAAGTAGCTTTCTCGAGGTATCATTTACAGACCATGCAATTCACTCATTTTAAGTGTATAATTCAGTGATTTTTAAAGTAAATATGTAGAGTTGTACAACCATCACCATAATCCAATTTTAGAACATTTCCATCATTCTCTCCCCCCCCCCTCCAAAAAAAAAACCCCTCATCCCACTTTCTGGGTTTTGTTTCTTGCATTTTTTCCCCAGCCCTTTTTTAATTCCTCTGTCAGTGTGGCTCTGTAGAATTTATTAAAATAGCAAAACATTGGAGGAAATTGGGAGAAAGCATGATGGCTGTTTGTGGATGTACAATATCTCAGGTGAAAGCTGACCTATTAAAAATTTTAAATTTTAAAGTAATATACTTTTATTAAAAGGCCAAATAACACAAAAGTGGAAATTACTGTCCTCCATCATTAAACCCCCCTGACCATAGGAAACTGTTATTAACAGTTACTTAGGTAACTTTTCAGGTATCTTGTATGCATGTACAAGTGTGGTTGTCTAGTGTATAAAACAAAACAAAATAAAATGTAAACAGCTGGGATGGTGTTCTACCTTCTTGTTCTGAAGCTTGTCTTTTGCGTAATAATCATCTTTGCTGTTAGGGTAGTGGTTGGAAGGACAAGTATATCCTACAACATAATTTATGGGTTTCCTGGATGCAACCTTTGTCTGGAAGCCCTGTTCCTTCTCTGTCCAGGAAACCATGAAATCTGTCATCTCTGTATAGTTAACCATCCCTCCAAGAGACATGATTGTGTCTGTGTGTAACCAAATAGTTAATCTTGCTTTTCTTTGTGCTCCTTTTGTACATTCTGTTGTAATGATCTGTTTGCATGTGAGTCTCTGCCCACCAGACTGTGAGCTTGCCTGGGGTAGGAACCATGTTTTATTGTTGTATCCCTGGTACCTGGCACGTAGTTGAATGAATGGAGAAACAATCTGAGCTGCTAGTGCTATTGCAGACGCAAGTGAGCATACTTGTGCCCTTGGACCAGGCTGTATCTCCTGGTGCATTTTGCAGGAGCATAACCTGGTTATTGTTAGCAGCCTTTTGGGTCTGTCTGCTCTACATCTTCTCCTGAAGTGTTAGTACAGCATTTTCTGGTATTTAGAAATGTTTCTTTCTTTCCTCTGCTAAGAGAGCTGTTGGCTTTTCCTCATACAATGTCCTCTATTCCAGTTTCATAAGTTTATTTTTTACTTATTTCTGTTTAGGATCTGGTGACATGGCTTCATTTCTCATGACTGAAGCCCGACAGCATAACACTGAAATTCGGATGGCAGTCAGCAAAGTGGCTGATAAAATGGATCACCTCATGACCAAGGTGCCTGTCAGGTTGGGGACTGTGTTGAAAATGGATACAAGCAGGGGGTACAATTAGGGAGCAACCAGGGCTGTAGGTAAACTCTTTCTTGGTTTCCTGTATTCATAGCAGTTATTTCCCTAGAGGATAGTTATTGGGATCCAGTTAGCAGAAGAAAGCTCTAGTTTGTATTAGAGATTGTCTCAGAAACTCAGCCCTCTCAAAAAAGTGATTCTCTCTTGGGTAGGTTATATTTCTCCACTTAAAACTTTCTCACTAAGTCGTTCTGGCACCCCTTCTGTAGGTTGAAGAGTTACAGAAGCATAGTGCTGGCAATTCCTTGCTCATTCCTAGCATGTCAGTTACAATGGAAACAAGAATGATCATGAGCAACATCCAGCGAATTATTCAGGTAAGGTGATCAGGAACAGAGCATAGCCTGGAGTCTTGCCCCTGTTCTCTCCCAAGACTTACTACCCTTTAAAACCTCCACTCCAGAAATAGAGAGCATGTGATAAATGCCACACTGAGGTGGGAAATTCTGGAAAATCCATTATGGCTTAATTCCAAGTGACATCACTATATAGTCAGAAGGAAACATTTCTCTTTGAGCATATTTCAGAATTTTGCTTTATTTTATAGCCATTTATATGTTTAATCTATTGGGCATAGTGATTTGTATCCCTCAGGTATAAGTTGTTTTAAGTATTATATAAGTTTTTTTATCTCAAAATATGTAACATCACTGTCCAAGTTGATTCCCTTTTATCTGGCACTTTTCTCTTAAAAACTTAAGATATACATTATACATTTTGAATCCAGGAAAATGAAAGATTGAAGCAAGAGGTCCTTGAAAAGAGCAGTCGGATAGAAGAACAGAATGACAAGATTAGTGAACTAATTGAACGAAATCAGAGGTAATGACAGGTACGGGGCACTAGCTAGGATGGACAAAAGGGTTTAATTTGTAAATGCCCAAGTCAAATAAACGTATTTGTTTAGGGCAATTTATCTTGTCTTTCTCCTACTTCTGTTTCCTGCCTGTCGTGTGAATTATTGCCTGTTTTCTGAGAGGTGTTTCAGTAGAAAGAGCTCAGTAGACTGTGATATAAGACAGATCTGTGTTCGAACCCAGCTCTGCTCTTCATTTGTTACCTGGCTTTGGGTATTGTGTTTATTCCTGCTGGCCCTAGTTCCCATAAAAGTGATGCTAATACTCAGAAAACTGGTATCAACTCTTCCTCTTCTGTGTAGGTTGAATCTCTTTAATTAACGAGAACCTCACTGATTTCCCAAGCATTTTGTAATTTTTCCAGATCCTTTTGAAGATTTAAGGGTGGGTCAGGGATACATGTCATAGCATATAGTGTTTCACTTAAAAATCATTCTCCCATATTTTTCTTCTTCATGTCTCTTATCTCTCACATGGAAGGGGGGCAGGGAGGGGCTTTCTTTTCTTCGCTCTTGCAGCCTTCTTACTCCAGTCTCTTCTGCCTTCTCATCCCCTTTCACCACAACATCCACCTTCCAATTTCTCTTCTCTTCATTATGCAAATTCAAACCAGTTCACCTCCAGCCCAGGTTCCTGACTCCAAGAAAAAGCTTTCATATTGTTGTTCATGAAGGTAGAGAGCAATGTTGTGAGGACTGAATGTGCGTTACATCTGGAATACATTTGATGCTTGATAAATGTTTTCTTTTTCCCTATTTATTTCATAGGTATGTTGAGCAGAGTAACCTGATGATGGAGAAGAGGAACAACTCACTTCAAACAGCCACAGAAAACACACAGGCAAGAGTATTGCATGCTGAACAAGAGAAGGTAAAGTAACTGGGGAGAGAAAAGCCCAGGTCAGGATGTGTAGAGCTCAGGAGTGGTCCTGTGTACGTAATTACCAATCTGCTTTTCAACAGAATTTTTGCCATCATTGGGAAGAGAACTAGAAATCTTCCAGTAGATTTTAATATGTCCATCATCCAGATATCTGTTATGTAATATACTTTGCAATAAGTTGACTCAGAAACAATCACTGATCTTAGTAATTTATGAATTATACAGCTTATTGCAAACTAAATTTATTCTGTTCATAAGAAAGTAGACAACTGTAAAAATGCACTTAAAGTATAAGAGCAGTAATGGTAGTAACAGTATAATAGTGCAGAAGAGAGGGTTCAACCCCATGACTACATTGCTGTCCAGAAAGCAAGATTAGTCACGAGAAGAGCAACCACTTACTGCCTTTCCTGTTAGCTGATTTCTAATTTTTACAGGAGCACATCAGTTCAGGTGAAATTAAGGTGGTATTTGTCACTTGTTTTTACCATTCCTTTTTATTGACGTTCTTTTAATCATCATTTTCTTTATCACTCTTAATACACAGAATATCATCAGATTAGATTTTGCAACCATTATTTTACTTCCATTTGTCTAGTGCAGAGCACCATTTAACATACATTAAGCAGTCAAAAGTTGAAGCATTCCCTTCTTTTATTAGCTCTGTTTTTCTAAGAACCCCCAAAGCAGTAACGCCCATGGGGCTGATCTTTACATTATAGGACTAATGGTAGTGCAGTACTACAGGGGAGAAATTATAGTTGATTGCCATTGAAGACATTCAGTTTAAATTTTTAAATTTCCTTCTTTATTTTAAAAAAATACATGTAGAAAAGTTAGGAAATGTAGGAATACCCTTTTTTCATGTATCAGATGGGTGATGTTTACCAATAGGTTGTGACTGTATCCAGTGCCATTAATATTCTTGGACAACACCATTCAGGGTAGTTGTGTCATAATATGCTTAATTAAGCCCATTTTTGAGCATTTTATTTTTTCATTTTTTTCCAACTATATACAATGCTACGTCAAACATCCTTGTAGCAACGTTTTTGTAATCTTCCAAAGTATTTCCTAAGGACAAATTTCTTCAAGGGAATTCCTGAGTCAGATACTTAGTACATTTGAAGGTCTGATTTTAGTTCAGTGCAGATTGAAGGTGGGCTTAGCTCCTTTTCTACCAGTTCAGTCAGCATAGAGTCTGTGAGGTTGGGTCATCACTTAGAGACAAAGAACACCCATTTTAAAGTGACGTCATACTTTGTTACTCTTCAGGCCAAGGTGACGGAAGAGTTAGCAGCAGCCACTGCACAGGTCTCTGACCTGCAGCTGAAAATGACTGCTCACCAAAAGAAAGAAACAGAGCTGCAGATGCAGCTGACAGAAAGCTTGAAGGAGACAGACCTCTTCAGGGGCCAACTCACCAAACTGCAGGCCGAGCTCTCAGGTAAGTCCTGTGTAGAGAGGGCTGGGACTTTGACCATTTAAACTAAAGGAATTAAACTGTTTCCTTCCTCTCAATACCTTTGGCATAATGCTCATGAAGTTTGTGAAGACTGAGCCAAAAATTAAGGTGGGCCGGTAAAAACCTGCATGATGGTTTGACGTAAAGGACAACAGAACTGACTATGCGTGTAGAATTGATCAGTGGCCACAGTTCTGCTTTGTTTGAGCAAGTGTTGGCCTTCAGAATCTTTGGACTTACAGTTGGCCTCGTAGGCCTGGACGTTAGAATTGCTCTAACTCTTGACAGAGGAAGTTTTTGAAAGAGGTGCTTCCTGTACTGGTTGCCTGTTTCCTGGAGAATAGATTGCAGCTCTTTAGCCAGCTCTCAGGGCCCCTCCATCTTGGCTTATTTCCCATTATGCTGCTCAGTTCATCCTGGCTCTACTCTTCAGCACATCTGTAGTTCTTGTCTTGCTTTATGTCCATGCTGTTCTCTGGACTTGGTGTGCCCACCCTCACCAATATTCCCATTTCCCCCCTCAAAATCTGCCTCTTTCAGAAGATTTCCTTGTTTTCCCCCTACAATATTTGATCTTCTTTAAAAATATTTTTCCTCAAGCATCATTATAGCCATTCTCACGTGTTGCCTTCGATCAGCCCTATTTATATGTATGTTTTCCCCTTTAGAATGCAAGCCCCTAGAGGGCAAGGATGGTGTCCCGCTCATAACTGGAAAGGCCTTTCTTAAACATTAGTGTTAATTCAGTGCTCAAAGGTGGCACAAAGGTGGTGCTGAAGCCATGGTGACTTGGATAGAAGATTTGGGAAGACCAGCATGTTGATGCATCCACCTCAGTGTATAGAAACAAATGTGGAGGACACAGATGGGACCAGTGGGTGGGGCTGGAGCAGCAGCAGAGTGGGGAAGAAGCAAACTTCTCTGCCTGATAGCTAAAAAAACAGTGATGTCTTAAAGATAAATCCCTTTTCTTTTAGAGCATAACCTGGGTGCACATGAGAGATAGGCTTAGATTTAAATGTACAGATTCCTTCTTTTCTGCTTTTGTGGTGCCCTGTGACAATTACCTCAAGAGTTCCATAGGGTCTCACAAGTTTTCTAAACAAAATAAATGATGCATTACATTTTAAAGAGATATTTCAAATAGCTTTCTTTGAGAAGGCATATTTTGAAAGCAAACTTTTGGTAGAATATCCCAGCTACCAAGAAACTTGAGAATACCTTACCCAGCCATTGAGAAAGGGCTGGACCAATACCGGACAGATCTGTCTAACGTGCTAAGACAGTGACTGCAATGGAATTGTGAGAGTGATATATTTTTAAGGTGGCCTCTAACTGCTTGGAACTTTTCCGTTTTTTACGGGTTAGTGGGGAAGTCACTATATGGCTTGTTGAGTCTATGGCTGGTCAGTGAGGGGATAACTGAAAGGACGGAGGGAAGATGCTTGTGTGGTAGGACTGGGAGAGCACAGAATGCAGCTTTGAAGAAGCTCCGGGATGCTGTAGAGCATGCTGTGGCTCTGGTTCTGCAGCCAAGTCTCTGCTGTTACATCCCAGAGCTCCAAGAAGCCTCTGAGCAAGCACAGGCCAGAGTCAAAAGTGAAAAGCAAAGCCGGAAGCAACTGGAACTCCAGGTGACAGCGCTGGAGGAAGAGCTGGCTGACCTTCGAGCTGAGAAGGAGTCTCTGGAAAAGGTAAGTTTTACAACTGAACTGTCTCTGTTGAACCCCAGTGGCCAGGATTAGCTGTTTAATACACATTTTTACTTTCCTTTTAAAGATTACAATAGTATTCAAATAAGACAGAAAAGTATAAAATTAAAATAAATTTTATCTTAAAAAATAAAATTTTTCTCCCCCCCCCTCCCCCCCCCCTCTAATCTCATATGTTAGAGGTAGCTATAAACAACTAGAAGCCCGGTGCACGAAATTCGTGCACGGCGGGGGGTTGTCCCTCAGCCCAGCCTGTACCCTCTCCAATATGGGACTCCTGGAGGGATGTCCAACTGCCCGTTTAGGCCCGATCCTGGTGGGCCTAAATGGGCAGTCGGACATCCCTCTCACAATCCAGGATTGCTGGCTCCCAACTGCTTGCCTGCCTGCCTTCCTGATTGCCCCTAACCGCTTCTGCCTGCCAGCCCGATCACCCCCTAACCACTCCGCTGCCAGCCTGGTTGATGCTTAACTGCTCCCCTGCCAGCCTGTTTGCCCCCAACTTCCCTCCTCTGCCAGCCTGGTCTCCCCTAACTGCCCTCTCCTGCAGGGTTGATCACCTCCAACTGCCCTCCCTTGCAAGCCTGGTCCCTCACAACTGCCCTCCCTTGCAGGCCGGGTGCCTCCCAACTGCCCTCTCCTGCTGGCCATCTTGTGGTGGCCATCTTGTGTCCACATGGGGGCAGCTATATTGTGTGTTGCAGTGATGATCAATCTGTATATTACTCTTTTATTAGATAGGATAGAGGCCTGGTGCACGGGTGGGGGCCAGCTGGTTTGCCCTGAAGGGTGTCACAGGTAAGGGTGGGGGTTCCCTTGGGGTGTGGGGCAGCTTGAGCGAGGGGCCTGTGGTGTTTTGCAGGCCGGCCACGCCCCCTGGCAACCCAAGCAGAGGCCCTGGTATCTGGAATTTATTTTCCTTCTACAATTGAAACTTTGTAGCCTGGAGCGGAGCCAAGCCTGCTGCTCCCTCCGGGGCGGCAGCCATCTCTGTGGCAGTTAATTCACCTTCTACAATTGAAACTTTGTAGCCTTAAGTGGGTGAGCCTGGCCAGGGTGTGCGGAAAGCTTTGCTTCCCCTGTTGCCGCCGGCAACCCTGGCCTGCTCTCTCAAGCTCCATTCTGCCACCATTTGTTTGAATTTGTTTACCTTCTATAATTGAAACTTTGTAGCTTGAGTGGAGGCTTAGGCCTGCAACGGCTATGGAAAGCTTGGCTTCCTCTGTTACCTGGGAAACCTTGCTCTCTGTGGCTGTAGCCATCTTGGATTGGGGTTAATTTGCATACTCACCCTGATTGGCTGGTGGGCGTGGCTTATGTAGCGGAGTGATGGTTAATTTGCATATTACCATTTTATTAGAGAGGATGTGTCCTTCTAGGTTGTTTTCTGTGTGTATAAAACACACACACACTCACTTATACCTACATACACATAGCTACACTGATGATCATGTTTTAACAATAATGGGATCATATTTAATGCTTTTTCACAACATTATGGACATTGTACTAATGACAATGTGAACTTTCTCATTCTTTTTAACTGCTGCATAGTCTGCTACAAGGTGGTACCATAATTTACTTCACTATTCACTTATTGATGGATATTTGTTTCTATTTCAAGCATTGCTGCTTTGGACATCCTTGTACTATATAACTATTTTCGGAAATTTATTTGAGCATTCCCATAAAATAGATGGTTTGAATTAGAATTGCAGGATCAGAGGAAATGCTACACATCTAAAGTTTTAAAATAAATATTGCCAGGTTATCAGAAAGCAGAGTGGGCTGGCTTACATTTCCAGCACTATTTGCGCAAACCGTTTCTCCATCCCTTTTTCAAATCTGCATATATCAAGTTTTTCTAATCTTTATAGTCTGATGACACATGCTATCTTGTTTTAACATCTATTTTTGTTAATAGTAAAGCTTTCATATATTTAATACCTATTTGTTTTCTTCTGTACCTTCTTTCCTTTGCCCTCTTTTCTATTATAATATTAGTTTGATTTGTAAACACTATTAAGGGTATTAATCCTTTGCCAGTTATAGATGCCACAAATATTTTTCTAGTTTTGTTTTTAAACTTTATTTATAGTATCTTTTGTTGTGTTAAAATTTTAATATCAGGGTAATTTCAGCCCCGTTGAACAAAGTGAGCAAATTTCTGTCTTCTCTATTTTCTGGGATGGTTTAAATATAAAAAGAACAAACTATTTCTGAGGTTTCAGTAAAACTCCCTAGTGAAGAAAATCCTTTTGGCCTAGTGCCTTTTAGGGGATAAATATTTAGGCTCCATTTTTTAGTTTCTTCTATGATTTTTATCAGTGTGGTGTTTGTGTTTTTTTTAACCAATTCATTCTGATTTTGTGGCTGTTTTCAGTTTTTCATTGTTATAGATCCTTGTAACACAAAGTCTTCATGAACATGACTTATTGTTTCCTTAAGATAAATTATAGTTTGTGGAACTTCTGGGTGTGCATATTTTGAAATCTTTTCACAAGACTGCCAAATCACCACCTAAAGAAAGTATACCCACTTATTTTCTTACCAACTGGGCATGAAAGTGTCCACTTCACTGTTGAGATATTCCCCACCTCTTAATAGAATTATAGTTGAACCTTTTGTTTTCCTCCTTGTTACAATTTTCCTAACCCCCAAGCAGCCAAGAATGTTAAATACATAGGGAAAATTAACTAAAAAATGCATTGTTTTCAGAAATGGAGTAAGGACTCATTGCGGTCAGTCACCACCACCACCATCTCCATTTATCCTCTGTTAAACGGCTAGAGCTGATTATGGTTCTCTTGTTCCTAAGAACCTCTCAGAAAGGAAAAAGAAGTCAGCTCAAGAGCGCTGTCAGGCTGAGGAGGAGATGGATGAAATTCGCAAGTCATACCAGGAGGAATTGGACAAACTTCGACAGCACTTGAAAAAGGCTCGTGTGTCCACAGACCAAGCAGCTTCAGAGCAGGTAATAGGAAACAGCACGTTGGAAATAAAAGGAAGGCATGAAGGGCTTAGAAAAGTTTCTAGTTTCTTCTTTATCCTTTATGATGACATTTCTCATAGTCAGTGCTCTCACTTTGGAGAAAGATGGGTGAATGCAATCCAGAGACAGGGGTGGGCAAAAGTAGGTTAAATTACCAGCCATCATCTAAAAGATAAATCATAAGTAAGAATACGAAATAATAACAATAAGAAGACCAGTAATACAAATAAATAATACAGTAATTAATAAATAAGTAATAATACAAGAATAAACTTTTGCCCACCCCTGTATATACAGAAGAGGCAGGAATCAAATAGGTAATCTTTCTGTTTTTAAAGCTTAGTGGAAATTTAACCATGTAAGTAAAACATGAAAAAAAAGTCTTTATAAAAAAATTCCAAACATTTTAAGGTTAAAGTCCTCAACCACCAGATACCATCTTTCAGACACATTGTTACCCTTCAAAACAAGGGGTTTTATTTAGGTAATCAGCCAGGAAAACTGGGGATAGTGGCAGGACACAGCTGGATCTCCAGTCCATCTGACAGTGACCTTTCTCCCTGTAGGTTCATAAATTCATATTAGTTTGCCCATTTAATTAGAGTGAACTGATACCTCTGGGAATTTTGACAAAATTAAGTTTCTTCTGACCCTACAAAGTTTAGGGCCTGGACCCTGAGAAGATGAGCACATTCCAGTCCTGCCTTCTGGAACCTGTCTAGACAGTCACACCTTTATCTGGTTGGAGTACCTTTTGGAGTCCTGACAATGACATCTTCCTGTTTACCTTTTAAAAGTACATTTATGCCCTGCTGGCGTGGCTCAGTGGTTGAGCTTTGACCCATGAACTAGGAGGTCACTGTTCAAGTCCTGGTCAGGGCACATGCCCTGTAGGGGACGTGTAGGAGGCAGCCAATTGATGATTCTCTCTCATCATTGATGTTTCTCTTTCCCTCTCTCTCTCCCCTTCTCTGAAATCAATAAAAAAAAATTTTTTTAAAAAGTACATTTACTTTGAAAGTAACCAAGGTCTTCCAAACAGTTGTTTCCCGATGAAGCTGGGTTATTAGCTTATTCTTTTGCCTTACAAAAGATGGGCTTCTCTGGATGCAACTTGGACCCCCAGGATACAGTGACTACATTTTCTTGGCAGCTGTCTCTAGTACAGGCTGAGCTGCAGACCCAATGGGAAGCAAAATGTGAACACCTATTGGCCTCCGCCAAGGATGAACACCTGCAGCAATATCAGGAGGTGTGTGCACAGAGGGATGCCAGCCAGCAGAAGCTGCTCCAGCTGCAGGAAAAGGTAGGCGTTTTCCCCCGGGCCAAACAGCTTAGGCAACCCAGTTATATGAGACAAACAGGTTGTCTGTGTCTTGTTGTTTCTTTTGATCCTAGAGATGCTAATAGCTTAAAAACAAAATCACACTTGTTCAACTCTCCACAGTAATATTTCACATTTATTTGGGATGGCAGATTAGTGACCTACTAAAAGAAAAAGCAGCACTAGTATTCTAAGCATGTTTTCCATTATTATTTGATCCTTTTATTAAGCGAGTATTTATTGAGTACCAGTTGTGTTCCAGACACTGGTAGGGAAAGGGCTTACAAAGAACTCTGCCCTCTAGAATTTCAAACCAAAGCAAGGGAGACAATAGAGTAACAAAGGTGGGCATTAAGTTCCCGAGGCCCAGAGAGGAAGTGCCCAGGGGAGAGGAGCCAAGAGGGCCAAGTAGCTTTTGCAAAGTGAAGAGGCAACATAACATTTTGGAAAAAGGCACTGGGATAGGATGGAGCATGTGTGTGTGGAATCATCTTGGCATAAAAATGAGAGGGAGAGAGATAGGAGATGGCAAGTCCCCATGTCTAGAGGTCAATTTCTTTCTTTAAAGTATCCAGTTGAAAATCTTTGACTCAAAGATGATGAAGACAATCTTACAGGTGAATAGGTTGCTTCTGATGTCCAGTGTTCACATGTCTATGCGACTAAACTTATAAGCTCCCTTTTTCATTATATTCTTGACCTGATTAGGAACAAGGCAAGTGACCTTGTTGGGAAAGAGGAGGTGAAGTTGTGAGATGAGATTAAGTGATGAGGAAGTAGGTGCTTGAGTCAGCAGGCATGGGGTGGGGGTGGAGGGTGTGGACACAAGCAGACCTACCTGAGGTTGACACTTGATACTTAGGACGGTGCTCCTACTGGGTTTCCTGACTTTCCCATCTGGTAGTCCAGGTTCCCGAGCCCACAAGCACAATCTGTTCCTTTTGCAGTGTTTAGCCCTCCAGGCCCAAGTCACAACCCTGACGGAGCAAAATGAACAGCACATCAAGGAAAAAGAGAAAAATAAGTCTCAGATGTCTGGGGTTGAAGTTGCTACTGACTCATCAGAGAAGGTGAGCTGGTAATTTGAAGAAGCAAACTATGTCATACCAGGCATTCAGAAAGAATGTGGCCCATTTGTTGTGTTGATAACTTTTTTTTTAGCTTTAGTGATGCACCTTTTACTAGTATCTGACTTAAGTACAAGTTAACCCTTTGGAACCTGTCACTTTTGTGGTAAACCCTAAGGGCCCTATCCTGAATTTTTGACAAATATAGGAAGTGCCCCTAAATCACAGGAGAGGAGGGGGGAGTATGCCACAGCACCCACTAGCCACTAATCCTAGAGCCCACAGAGCTCTAGTGGGGGTCACAGTGGGAGGGAGGCAATAATAGATGGTCTGTGAGCTGTCTTGGGCATTGCTTCCCCATCCTTGATAACTCTTTTGACAAGTGCTGCTCATTGTTTGGCATTTCCCTCTGCATAGTGACTGCCTCAGTCTCTGAGTTCATGACCAGCTGTGTCCTGCTGTAGAGTTTTATGAAAGCTTCATTTTAGCCTTCCAAACCCTCTGGAATTTATATACATTCCTCATCCCTTGATTTGTGCACCATACATTTTGGTACTGTTTTCTCCCCTCACATCTTTACTCAGGTCAAGAAGATCATGAACCAGGTGTTCCAGTCCCTGCGGGGAGAGTTTGAGCTGGAAGAATCGTATAATGGCAGGACCATCCTGGGGACCATCATGAATACCATCAAGGTACAGCCAGCTTTAGATAGTTGCATTGACATGGGGATCTCGTTGCTTAAGTACCTTCTAAGGGGTTGTGAATAAACAATGATTCAAGACGGTTCACCAACCATTCGGACGCCTGGAATGACTTTTTTCTGGACAGATAGGGGCTGCCTCCTGTGAGAGGAAGAAGCAAAGCCATTTGAACTAGATGACCAGTTGTGTCTATAAGGTCTGAAGAACTAGGAGTGTCTGCTCATTCCTCTCAGTGATAATCTCCTCCTTGGCTTTTGAACAGATGGTGACTCTTCAGCTGCTAAACCAACACGAGCCAGAGACGGGAGAGAGCAGCAATGAAGACGAGGAAGAAGAAGAAGAAGAGCAACCTCGGAGCCCTCCGCAGGAGCAGTCGGTCTCAGCCAGTTCTGAGGCGTCTCAAGCACCTCTAAGTAGGGAGACGCAGGAGTCCCCCGTGGTGCAGACGGAGCAGGTAGTCAAGGAAGCTGACCCACTGCCTCCTCAGGCCCTCCCCACCCCCCAGGAGGATGCACAGAGAAGGGAAGGGAAGTCCACAGAAGCAGAGGTGCTCACAGAGATAAAAGATGATTCGCTCCCACCCGAACTGGCTTACATCCCCCCTCAAAGAGCTCTGGGGCCCCCGACTTCAGTCCCCCCGGAGCCTCCGGGCCCTGTAACTGTGGACTCTGAATGTCAGGAGACACTTGCTGCCAGCCCATTGGAAAATGCCTGTGTTGGGGAGCAAGAAAGCTCCACGAGACTGTCCCTGGCTTTAGACCCTAAGAAGGGGGACCCACTGTCCTTGGAGCCTGAAAGTCCAGGAGGAGAGCCTCAGCCTCCAGAGTTCAAGAAAGAGGAAGATGCCACTAGTTCTGCTGGTCCCTCCAAGGAGCTGCCAAGCACAGAAGCAGGCTCTGTGGCTGCAGGGGCAGCGCTTGGACCCAAACTCTCTTCTCAGCATTCCAGGTATGTCCCCTTGAGCAGAGGTTCAGGGACAGGGTGGCTGCAAGGTTGTCTCTGGTTTTTCCGGAGCTGGCAGTTCGTCCCTCAGAGACTCACTGATGGACTGATTCACGTTTTCATTCATTCATGCATTCATATATGTATTCAGTGATGCCTACTATAAAAGGCTCCGTAAGCCCTGTGATAGTGTGGTAGGCAAAGCAGATTTGGTTCTTAAGATAAGGAGCTTACAGTCTAGTGGGGACTGTTATGAAAGTATGATAAGTACTAAAAAAAAAGAAACTGGGTGTATAATAGAAAATAAAGGGGGAGTTATTCTACTTTAGATGGGGTGGTTAGGGATGGATTTTGAGAAGGTAACATTTAAACTGAGATCTGAAGGATGGGAAGGGGACTTCCATGCCCAGAGTGTGAGGAAGAGATTGCAGAAGGCAAGAACAGCACATGCAAAGGCTCTGCGGTCGGAGGGGATGTCACACAGGGAACTAAAAGAAGGCCCAGTAGTAGGAGAGGGCTGGTAAGCTGATATTGGAAAACTAGGTACGGGCCAAGTCATAGGAGATTTTGTGTTACTGTTAGAAGTTTGGGCTTTAAGTTAAGTGAAAAGTTGTTCAAGGGATTTAAGCAGAAGAGTGACTAGGTCTGACTTATTAGCTTTAAAAGATCTCTCTGCCTGTAGGTTATGGAGGGAGACGAGTGCTAGGAGGCCAGTGTGGGCGGAATTGCTGGGTGGTCACCACAGCTGTTGGATTCTTACCCCAGAGCCTGTGGGCACTGTGGTCTAGCGCAGGAACATTTTCTGTGACTTGATTTAATTGATTTTTCTTTCAGTCTCTCTGGGGATGAAGAGGATGAACTATTTAAAGGGGCAACTCTGAAAGTTCCAAAGTCCAAAGCACAGTCTGAGGAGGAGGATGAAGATGAGGTGGTAAGGCGATCCCACACACTGCCACGTCCTCACACCACTACCCAGGGGCTCTTCCCCACTGGCTCTGAGAAGAGAAATGGCGTCTGTTGGTGGCCCACTCCCTGGGCTCTGTGTGCAGGGCCCTGTGGGAGCGGGCTGGGGGCTGGCAGGGGGCAGCTCTGTAAGCATAATGGGGATGGTCAGGTACCACTTTATTCTTGAACAAGGACCACAGCCTCTCTCCATGCAGGAATGGTTTTCACTGTAAGTGAGGAAGGTTGGGCTGATTAGTCCTACATTAGAATGCTAATGCCTCAGGTTTTCTCAAATCCGCTAGGATATTATTTATATTTAAGAATTGGAGAGGACTTTGAAGATTGTCATGTCTGGCATCCTTGTTCATAGACAAAGAGACTGAGGCTCAGGAAGATTAAGTAACATGTCCCAGGTTATATAGCTGACTCAGGGTGATATATCTGGTAGATATAGAGCCAGAATTTTAGCTGAACAAAACCGAAGCAGTGAGCCACATTTTAAAACTCTATACTGTCAGGGTTTGTAGGTCACTTGATTGATGCCCAGAGAGAGGGACAAGGTCCGTTAGTCGGCGGTGGGGATGGACCTCTGACCCTTTGGCTGGCCCTTTGAAGACAGGTTCTGGGTCAGAGTAGCTCACTGGAGCAGAAAATACCTTGGTAGACAATACTCAGTTTGTGTCTGAATCCAGTGTCAATCCCTGCTACCCCCATACGACCTGTTTCTTGCCAATGCAGAAGGAAAAGGCCAGGAGCTCAAGTCATGAAAAGTGGGGGGAGTTTCCTCTGTGGCCCTTGAATTCCCCTTACCCCCCTACCTGGCCAGAGAGAGTGAAAGAGGGGCCAGTGAGACCAGGGGAGTGGGAGGCTGTGGCCCTGTGTTCTAGGCTTTCTTCATCACTTGGGATTCCCCACTTAGTATATGGCCATACTTTAAATTCAACTCTCTCGAATGATGGGGCCGTGTTCAGAGCCAGACAGGCCACCTGAGGCCACAACGTTGTTTTTCCAAGTGTGATTGCATTCTTGCCAACCTCCCTTCATCCTCCTGGGGTCTCTCTTGCCTTCAGGCCGCTCTGCTCTGTTTCTTCTCCTACTTCCATCTCTCCCCTTCAGCCCTTCTTTCTCCACACGAAATACGTTGTTACTGCATGAGCGGAAACCTGTCAAACCAATACATGTGTTTCACAAATAAATGACAAAATTAGCCAAACAAAGTTGGTCTTCTCGTTTCTGTTGAAAGATTTTTCTCCCTTCTCCTTCTGCTTGTCTCAGCTTTATCTGGAAGCCTAGGTTTGCTGGCCTCAGGGTTGGCCCTTTTAGTAAAACCCTAACCAACTCCCTTCTTCCCAACCTTTATTCCAACGGATGTTGACTCACTTCACCTCACACAGGCGGGAAGCCCCGCTGGTGCAGGAACAAGTGAGGACTGACTCCTTTTTCCTGTTTTGTCAGAGCTTGAAGGGACGCCCGCCCCCAGCACCCCTTTTTGGAGATGATGATGATGACGATGACATTGACTGGCTGGGATGAAGACCCAGGAAACTGATACAAAGGTTTCTCTACTGAACCTTCCCTAAGCATGATTTTGCACAGCCAGCCCTGGGTCTCGGTGAGCCACAGGGTGAGGTGAAGGTGAGCATTCTGAGGACAGTAACTCAGATAATCTGAGCTAGCTAACTTCTGAGCCCCCCACCTGGCTGGGCGAAGAGGAGTGTGAGCCCGTCTTCAGAATGCTGGGGGTGTCAACAGCCGACCTGGTCCTGCCTCAGGGTCCCGTTTGAAGGAAGGGCTGGTTGGCTCCCCTCTAGTCAGTTACCTGCAAGAATCCTGTCCTCGTCCAAGCCTTTTACTCTCTTCACTAACTCAGACTGCTGTGGGGAGGCCTCCATCTGCCTCCCAACACTCAACTGTGCCCCAGCAATAAGACCTGGCACCTGGGGTGCAGTCTCCCTGGTAGAACCAAGGGTGGGTTACACCTTCTAAACCCCAGTTAACAGCCTTGCCTGCACTCCTGGCACATTACCTTTCTCTGCCTTAAATCTTTGAAATTAACCAAACAAAATAAATATATATAATCAAACCTGACTCAAGCTCTTGGGGAGAAATTGAGTTTGGTTCTAAGGGCTGTCTGTGCTCCTCTCTGGGACTCTGAGGGTAGGAGCTGTAACAGATCTGGGTCAGTTAATGTGCATCAAACCATGGTGACATATTCCCTTTGGTACCTAACCCTGGGACTTGAGGCTTTCAGAACAAAGTCACCCTCCGCTGTCCCTGCTCATCCCAGCTGCATTAAGGCTCAGGGCCTGGTGGCTATCTGAGCACCAGTCCTGTCATCCACTCGCTCCTGCGTGTTTGGTCCCACCTAGGAAGTCATGCAGAGAAGGTGGGAGGTCCTACATTCCATCCCTCAAGGCCCCTGAGAGACTTCACTTTGAGAGCAGCTTCCATTCCCTCTGAACTCAGGGCCCAGACCAATGAAGACAGGAGTGAGAAAATAATTTTACTGCTTCAAAGATCTTTCCAAGACCATGCAACCAGTCTTCAAAAAGTAGAATAATTTTACTAAAAATGCCTGATTTTAAATGTTGACAGGAACCTGAATTCCACTTTACCTAGCCTGACGTCATCCTTTGTGACGACAGCTTTGAACCTGCTCTCACACGCGGGGCTGGGAGGCAGTGAAATCTACCATTGACCAGACCTGGTTAACAGATAGGCACTGTTGTTGAGCACTTTGTACAGACTGTCCCATCTCTAGCAGCCCTTGCAGAAGACACTGTTATCCCCACTTAGAGAGGCAGCCAGGCCGTCTGGCTCTGCCACTTACTGTAAAGATACTATATCAAACTGACAGGTTACAAACTGAGGAGGGAGCCCAGCTGGTCAGGACATAGAAATGGATGTGTGAGACTCCATCAGCAAGACTACACGGGACTTTGGAAATCTTACACCTGCTGTGACATTCAGCAGCTTTCCAATTCCCTGCAAGTGTGGGGAGTGTACTGAAGGCATCACATACTGTACTGTGTTAGAGTTACTTCTTATTGTAAATTAAATCTTGGTTTCGATGTATTTTTTGCTTCTGCCCTCAGGGAAAGAAGGTGCTAATAATTGTGCCAACACAGGTATTTATAGTCTATGTTCCAGTTACTATTTTTCTCATGGCACCCGATCTCTATTTGTTACATGAACAAAAAAGCATGACTGTTGCCCTGGCCAGGTGGCTCAGTTGGTTGGAGCATCATCCCGTATACCAAAAGGTTGCAGGTTTGGTTCCTGGTCAGGACACATACCTAGGTTGCAGGTTCGATCCCCGGTTGGGGCACATATTGGAGGCAACTGATCGAAGTCTCTCTCTCCCTTCCTCTCTCTCTAAAATCAATAAACATATCCTCGGGTGAGGATTGAAAAAAAGAAGAATGACTGTGACCAGGCTGGTATTGTGGAGTGCCTGCCTGTGGGCCCAGTGTTTCAGGGCTAGGCTTCCCTGAGCTCAGAGTTGTCTTCATAGCAGATGGACACTCGGTCCTTAGCCCTACCTGCTCCATTTGCTCACTCCGCTCCTGCAGTTGTAAGGGTTACGGGTGCTGTTTGAATAAGGAGAAACAAGAAGAGTCACACACTACTTAAAAATATATATTTATTAAAATGTATTTCTTTTTTAATTGCCAAAGCTTAAGACCATCTTTCTTCTAGCCCACGAGGCACCTGAGCGTAGACGTTCCAGTCCACAGCAGTGCTTGTCTCTCCCTGGGTCTTGTTTCCTTCTCTGTAAAGTGATAAGGTTCCAATATCTGGAGAGTCCCATCTCACTCTACAAGTGTGATGCTTTGGTTTGACTGCTTATTGCATCGTCAGTCAACCCCCCCTCCCCCATGACTTACTCAGTATTTTAAGTGAATGAATCGTGCTTGTTATGGGTGAGCAGTACATAATAAATAAAAACATTAAGTATTGTTCAGTGCAGTTACCGGTTCTGCATAAAAGAAGGATCGGATAAAAGGGGGCATCCAGGCCATGAAGAGCCCCCAGGCACCTAAAGCCATCGAACGGTCTTCCTCCTGCTGGCAGTGCAGCCTGGGGGGAGGAGCTCCCTCTGTCCACAGGAGCCTGGATCACAGTCCTGCTTCTCTACTTTTATCTGCTGCCACTTTCCCCCTAAGAAAGGGAAACAGGTCCCAGCAGATGCTGCCATCCATCATGAATAAAATGAAACCATTTCATTAAAAATTTTGTTTTGTATTAATGTGCAAAATTGCTAACCAAGAGTTCAGTGGGAAAAAGTGAGAAATCTTAAGTCTATCAGCATGACCCGTAGAAGAGACAATCTTCACAGGTTCCAAAGGCAGAAGGGTGAGAAAAGGAGCCAGCTTGGTCTCTGTCCCCCAAAGACAGAAGGGGCCAGGAAGTCCGATGGAAGATGCTCCTCTGGGTAAGGCACAAATCAGGAGAGCAAAGGATACCTGGGTTCCACGTCCTTCACCCAGAACCCATCTCCCTGTCTTGAAGATCTTTGGAAATGCCTAAGTTTTGAATCACAGATAAGCCCCTGGGCTCTGTTGTCTCCATTCCCCCGCTGGTCACAGCAGCCTTCTAAGGCACAAGACCAGGCCTGGGCTACCTGAGGAGAGGCGGCTGCAATGGCATCTGAACTCCAGGGAGCGAGTGTTGGCTTCAGCTGAAAGTTTCTAGGAGCGGCGAGGAACACCCATCAAAAGCAAAAGGAGGCCTAAGCCTGGAAGTACAATGTCAGCTTTCTCCAGCCCTCAGTGCCTGCTCAGCCCTCGCCAGCTAACCTATGCTGAGAAGCGGGTAGGCTAGGTAGTAGCCCACCGCCGAGCCCAGGACCACGCCAAGGAAAATCCAGGTGTTGTAGGACATAACAGCCAGCATTATGAAGTAGCCAATGACCACCTGAGCGATGTGGATTAGAGACTGGCCAAAGTGACTCAGAAACCACCTGGATAAAAAGGAGAGGCAAGTTAATGTTGGTAACGAGCTGAAAGCCAGAGGTTGGTATCGGGAAGCAGGGAGAGATGACAGAACCAGCTTATTTGTAATTTGTATGCGTAACCCAGGAGAGATTTCTTTTTAAAGAGACCTATCAGAAACCACTGCTAGAGAGGGGCTTGTACCAGGAGCCTGGGACAATCACTTCTCTACTTGGTTCTGAGCTTCCTGGAATCCTAGGCGAAAAGGGAAAACGAGATATGTCATCTATCATGTCGGATCGAGAGAATACAAGGTCATTTTCATCAATATGGCTTTTCCCCCTCTGAAAAAGGGAGCGGTATTACAGTGGTAAGAACTGGGATCCCAGATGGTTGCCCTATCAGGATGGGAAGGGAAGAAAGGCCAGGACAGAGAGGCTTGCTCCCACCGACGTGGATACATTGCTGACAGCAGTCCTTACCATTTGTGGGGACCGCTGCAGATCCCATCCTGGGTTTGTAAGCCTTGGTGACCTGAGGGAGCCTAATGAGATTTAGGGGAGGGTTGGGTGGACACCCCTGTTGCTAGACTGAGGCCTGCAGCAGAGTTCTGAGCCTCCCAAGTGGCTGTTCGTACAGCGAGTTCTGGCCTGGGCAGCTGGAGATCTGGGCTCTAGTTCACCTCACTCCTTACTAATAAGCACTTTGACAAGTCCTGGTCCTTCCTGAGGCCTCCATTTCCTTTCTGCCCTTTGGGGTTAATGTCCTCTGGGCCCACCCTACCAGGCGAATGTGGGTATTCTGCCCATTTCCCACACCCGTGCCTGTTACCTGAGGCGGGGTCTGCTGACTGGGGGTAACTCTGAGCTTGAAGAAGAACCCTGGTCTGACTCCTCGTGCTGCTGGCTGGTGGAGGTGGGCATGCTCACCAGGCTCTGGTGGAGTAGCTTGGCTTTGCCAAACTTGATGCTTTCATACAGCACAGACAGGAGCAGGATCACCAACACAGAAAGGGCCATGCCTGTCAGAGGATGCAGAGTTACAGAGACCTGGCCAGGCCAGCTCTGCCCCCCTTCCCGCAGCTTCCCAGGGACCTGTCCGGTGGCGGAAAGCACCCCCACCCATTCCCTCTGAATCCATTCCATCTCCCTGTCCTGCAGCTTCTTCCCCACGCCCTCTGGGCTCAGAGCTTCTGCACTGTCTTTCCCCTTCCAGTCCTTTCTTGGTGGGGCTGGCCCACAGGACTGTGGCTCTGAGATCAGGAAGAGTATCGGCCTGAAAAAGCCAAGGCAGGGAGTGAAGAAGCCATACACCACCGCCCCAGCTGCTCCCCCAGCAGGTGGCACAATCTATCGGGACTTCTCGTTAAGGGAAGAGCAGTCTAGCAAGGTCCTGTTTAAGTGCAGTACACAGAGAAGTCGGGAAGGAAAGATGTACAACAAAGGAGCATAATTATCTCAGCAAATTCAGATAGAGGACGTTTTTATTCTCAAGTAATTTCCCAAAGTTTCTACTGTGTGTATTACTTTCATAATAATGGGAAAACCCCAATAAATTATTTTACCAAAACGTTAAGTGCTTATTAGAGCTGCTGTGTAAAATTAATGGCTAATTGCCACTTCTATTGTCCAAGTGGACTTTATTGGACTCCCAGGAGGAAATCGTCTCCAAAAGAGGCAGGTTTTTAAAATATAAAATTACAAGTAATTACACACCTGGTAATAAATTCAAACAGTGCAAAAGGGTTTGCAGTGAAAAGTAAGTCTTCTTCCCACCCCAGGCTCCCAAACTCCAATTCCTCTCCCCAGAGCAGCCTGTTAGCCATACCCTGAATAGCCTTCTAGGGATACAAAATACAGAGTGGAGCAAAAGTCGGTTTCCAGTTGTTCATAAGGAAAATCTTATCCTATATAATAAAGAGCTAATATGCTAATTAGACCGAGCAGCGGAACGACCTTCCGGACGACCTTCCAGACAAAGCCGGGGCTGAGAGGGCCGGCTGAGGATTCGAGGGGCTGCGAGAGTCGAGCCCTTTGCATGAAATTTGTGCCTCGGGCCTCTAGTAATACAATAATTAATAAATAATAAGAATAAATTCTGTGTTTTGTGTGCTCACAACTTTAAATCTGCCTTCAGTTCCTTCCCTGTAATAGAGGGGGAAACTGCATCCCTGGCCTCTCTCTGGGCCTTTGTGAGGATCAGTGAGAAAACGGAGCCCTTTGCAATCTGAAAGGCAGTGGCTGCAAACAGAATCAGAAATGCAAAGTTCCCACTCACTGTTTATGCAAGAGGAGTCAGGCTTATACCAGTAAAGAGAACCCAGGTTCTCCATTGCCTGACGCCGGAAGGCTTCCCAACTCTTACCTGCAGGGCTGTGGACATTCCAGAAATCAAACAGAAGCACCACCTTATCCGAGAAGAAGAAATGCATCTGAAAGAGAAGGGCGTCTGCATCACAGGGGGCTTAGGGCAATGGAAATTGTGGTTCCCTCATACTCCCCAGCATTCTCTTCTAAAGACCCAGAAAAATGGTGTCACTGCACTTAAGTGCCAGAAGGGCCATTGGCCATCAGGGCCAACTGTGGCCAGACAGGGCAAGGACCTGCCCAAGGTCCTGCAGTGGGTCCGCAGCACAGCCATAACGGAGCTGGCCCTGCTCCAGGTAGAAGTGAGGTGTGGGGTGCCCATCCTCACGGGGCCCGCCAGGCCACAGGGCTCTCGGATCAGGCTGAGAGGTCCCTTCAGTGCCCTCCACACCCAATGGGAAGCGCTAGTCTGAGGAACAACTGCTGCTCCGGGGGTGTGTATCATGGAGGGGCCAACGGGCAGCTGTCTTCAATCTGTCCTCCACGTCTCTTCACTAGTTCACTAAGCATTTGCTGAGCCCAACTCTATGGTCAGCATTATGGACAAAGGTTATGGGTCTGCCCTCCACGAGCTCACAGTCGTACAGAAACAACGAAGGTAGCAGCAATGAACTCGCAGTAGTGCCTGTCTGCATGCTCTGCTCAGAGAGCCCCTGGTCCTCCCTCTGTTCCAGGTGGCATCTAGGGCTTTTCGTACATTATCTCATTTCACTGCAGTTTCTGTGTGACAGGGACAATTAGACCCATTAAGTTGGCCGAGCTGGGATTCCAGCCCGATCTAGTTGGATGCCAAGCCGGGTGCATTCCAGTAACCATGCTGCCTGTGCTATGGGCTGGGAACTGGACGGTGATTCCAAGTGGCCACACCAGGCTTAATGACCGTGTTTGGCAAGATGAAAGCCATTTGGATCAATTAGGTTCATCCTCTCAGGGAAGGGAAGTTCCCCTCTAGTCACCAGGTGAGACCACAGCCAGAAGCAGTAGCTCTGCAAACACATTCAGTGTTTATCCCGCTAAGGAGATCCTGGCCGAGTTGGGCCTTTGCCTTCTAAGACAATGGCCAAATATTAGAACCCTCAAATGTCAGAGCTAGAAGTATCCACAGAGAGGTTTTTTTAAATTGAGATGTAATTGACACATATTATTATCTTATTTTCAGGTATACATAATGATTCAATGTATGTATGTATTGCAAAATAATCAACACAAAGTAAGAGTTAACATTCATCACCAAGTTATAATTATTTTTCTTGTGATGAGAACTTTTAAATCTATTTTATTTATTTTTTCAGAGAGTTGTGTTATTTTTAGTCCCGTGGTTTTCAATGTTGTCCACCGCCCCCCACCACCACCACCACCACCAGGGAACATTGGCAAATAAAATCATTATGGTGTGGCTCAGTTCCATTCCCGGTCAAAGCACATACCCAGATTTCGGGCTCAATCCCCAGTAAGGGCGTGCAAGAGGCAGCTGATGAATGATATTTTTTTCACTCATGTTTCTATCTATCCCTCTCTAAAAATCAATAAAAACATATTTTAAACATTTATTTTAAAAAATCTTCCTTATAACTCCACTATATAAAACACAGGGTGTAGAGGAGAGAGGGGTCTGAGCTTTGCTGAAAAACACTGATCTGGTCCGACTCTGGCTCCTTGCTATGCACATCTCATTTCCAGTTGGGAAAGTGAGTCCCAGGAGGGGAAGGGACTTATTCAGGACCTCATCAGAAGGAAATGGAAACCTAGGCAGGTTTTTAAAAATCAGGTTGAAGAACTTAAAAATAAAACTAGCTTTTTATCCCAATTTGAAAGTGGTACTTGTTCAATGTAAAAAGCTGAAACAGTACCCAAAAGAAAGTAAAAGTCATTTTGAGCCCTATGCAGATATCCCTTGTTAAGATTTCAAAAAGCGTATTTGTTGACATGGCAAAATGTTCACAAAAGATATGCAAACACGCACAGGTACAAATAATCCTGTGAAACTCCATTTATGCTGGAGTTGAACTCATTCAATTTAGCCCCAGGCACAGTCCCTGCAGGAAAGGGGGGTGCGGGGAGGGGAGGTGGCCCTCCTTCTTCTCTGAGTTCACTTGATCTAGGAGTTGGCATGACTGGAATGTTCCCAGTGAAGTTCCCTAACTGGGTTCCTTCTATCATCCTTGGGCCTGGGCCAGTTCTCTCAGGTGCCCCAGATGGCTAGACCTGAACACCCACAAAACCGTGAAATTAATTCAACCAACAAACATTTACTTTTGTAGTGCTAGGGGTGCAGATCCTGGAGATAGAGGGATGGGTGAGACAAGTCCTTGGCCAGGCGTCCTCAAACTACTGCCCGCGGGCCACATGCGGGTGTTTTTGCCGTTTTGTTTTTTACTTCAAAATAAGATATGTGCAGTGTGCATAGGAATTTGTTCATAGTTTTTTTTAAACTATAGTCCGGCCCTCCAATGGTCTGAGGGACAGTGAACTGGCCCCCTGTTTAAAAAGTTTGAGGACCCCTGTCCTTGGCCCTCATGAAGCTATTGGTCTCTTAGGGCAGAGGGACGTGAACAGGTCGTTACAATGGTGTGTGTAGTCGGCGAGAGGGAGGCATAGGGGAGGCCTTCTGGGGAGTGCTGGGGACAAAACCCCCGGAGACACCAACCCAGCTTGGGAGGCAGGTGGCTAGGACATCTTCTGAAGCAGGAAGACAGACAGTCCAGTCTGTTCCAACCTGGAAGTGCCCACCCAAGGGTCTGGTTCTCCCTCACCTGGGGTGAGGAGCTCAGGAGGGACAAGGCCTCACCCACCTGGGCCTTTCCGCTGCAGAAAAAGTTTCAAATCAGCATGACGTGGGCCCTACAGAACACTGCGGTCAGACGTGCAGGGGGCAGGGCTCTAATCTTGTTGCGCATTTAGGATGAATCTCAACCTCCTGCAGCTGGGTTTAACCTTTATCTGTGTTGTCCTCAGTGCCCCACCCAGGGCAGGGAGAGGCTGTGGTGAAGAGAGCAATCAGGGGACGTGTTTTGGTCTGTGTTTTCTCGCTTGGAGTTAGCTACCCTTGGAGAAAAGCTCCCTCGTTTGTAAACCAAAGAGTTTAAGGGGGACGTTAAGGTCCCGGTCCTGCCTGGGGCTGGCGGGGGAACTTTCCACAAGCCCTTCCCATCTATTTCCCCTTTTAGTGAACCGGCAGGAGGTGGGGGAGGGCGTTTGACTAAATGATCTGTGTTGCCTCCCGGGATCTTAAATTCTACGACGTTCTTCACGGAGGAAGAAAACTAGATGGTTTTTTTCAAAGACCAAAGGGTCTCTTGCAAGCTGTCATCCTCTCCAGCGCAGGTGAACTCTACCGAGAAAAACAGTTTGTCTGAAACGCGATTTCTGCAAGTGTACACACACACACACACACACACACACACACACGAACTTGCCAAGACAGGAACCTGCCCCAAAGTGCGCGCCCGGTCACAGGTTGTAATGCACCGGGCTCCCCTCCTCCTGCGAGCCTTCCCGGAGCCACCCCAAGGCACTGCGCCCTGGGCAGGGGATCCCGGGACTCGCCCGTCTTCACCCACTGCGCCCCCACCCTCAGCTGCTCCACAGCTGGCGCTCACTAACCCCTGGTTCAGTCGGACTGACACCCAGCAGGAGGGACAAATAAAACCCCAAAGCCACCTCCAGCCCTACCTCGCGCGTCTCCCCAACCGTGTGCTCGCTGTTGACAGAGCTTCCAACACACCCCCTCCATCAGCCCTTGGCCGGGGCGGCGGGCACCTCGGGGTGCCGGGCGCTGCTGCTCCAGGGGCCCGGCCCCAGCCGCCTACCCCGCGCCCGCTGCTCTCGGCGGCGCCCAGACTCACCTCCATGGTGAGCGCGCGGGGTGTGCGCCGGGCACCGACCTGCCCGCTCCGGACTCCCGGTTCCGAGTCCTTCCAGCAGCTGCCGCGATTGCGACTTGGGCCTGGCGGTCACGTGGTTGCAGCGAGACGGGCGCGCGGGCGCCTGGGAGTTGTGGTCCCCACGGCGCACCCCACTCTGCGCGGCCTGGGGCGCACCCACTGGCGCGCACCCATCGCCGCCGAGCCCCAGGCCCCCGGCCAAGCGGCGCCGCGGGCCGCCCCCTGCGTTTGGCCCCTTTTACTGTAAAATGTTTATTGCTCCTCGTAATAAATCAGGTGACGCTTAACGCGCGTTGAGTTGAAAACTGGAAAAGTCCACCCTATGGACATAGTAACAACCCATTAGAAGTAAATTAAAGAAATGATTCCCCAGGCTTTGAATGTGGCCATTAAAAAAAAAAATCTGACTAGCAAAAAGCAGTACACAGCGGTAATTTTAATTTGTATTTCTTTGATTGCTAGGATAGTAAACTATTTTTTATGGGCATTTTCATGTTTGTGCATTGTCTGTCCATTTCATCCTTCCAGTTGGGCGGGGCGGGGGAGTGTTTCTGGGGAATGAGGAGCTTGTCACAGTATTTAATTTAAAAATATCTGCATTCAGTAACCCTTTGCCAGTCGTCCTGGGAGGCAGGGGGCTCTTCGGAGAAATCTCACCAGAAACAGTACTAGCCGACCTTGAGCCTGGAGTGTGAGTGAGCTCGGTTCAAACCCTGAGCCAGCGGATGTTGGCTATGGCACCTGAGCCTCAGCTTCCTGGTCAGTAAAAGGGAAATAACAGAATCTATGTCGTAGGGGTGGTAAGGCTCAAATGAAGACTCTGCGTTAAATTCTCGGCGCCCAGGAAGGCCAGGACCGCATGGTGTGCCCTGAATCCCGCGGCGCGAGTCGTGCTTGGGGACAATTTCTGCGGCAAGAATCTGACAGTTACTCGGTATCAGCTGGAGTAGAAAATAAAGAGGACCTCCATGCCAGACAGGCTTGGCGGCGGAAGGCTCCGTGGCTGGTCTCTAGGTCCGAACTTCTGGAGCTACCGACCCACTGAGGCCCAGGCGTTGGGTCTCAGCCGGAGCTGGCGGGCTTCTGGGACACGAAGCGCTGACGCTACAAGGTCCCCCAGACTTTTGGAGAGACTGACCTGCGGCCCCCCTTGGATTGGGCCTTGGGTGGCCTGCGGGTCAGGGTGGGATCCAGCCCAACCTTTCCAGTCCTGGGCATTGGGATGGACTCTTGCATCATCATCCCAATGGCCAGGGCTGGGATTGGGATGACACAGGAGGCACAGAGGCCTGGCGCTGTGCAGACACGGACTTCTCCACCCCCTTGGTGGTAGATCCCTACATGATGGGGTGCATAGTTTGTGCCAATTTGCTGAGTGACCTCTAAGCCATGGGCATTACTGAGCGTGACATGTTGCCGTGACTCAGCATCCGCCGGAATATGACAGAGGAGCAACGAGAAAAGATAACCCCGCTCATGATCAAAGGCTTTCAGGATGCTGCTGAGGAAGGTGGACAAACCGTGGTAAAGCCTTGGATTATCGTGGGGGTGGGGTTGCCACGTTGGTATGTCAGCCCAGTGAATGCATAATGTCTGACAGGTGTTGGCGATGTGCTGCTGTTAACAAACCCTGAGGAACCCAAGTTGCTGTCAGTGCTCACCAATGGCTGGATAATCCTGAAAGAGGGAATTAGAGAAAGATAGTGGAGGGACAAATAAAACCCCAAAGCCACCTCCAGAGAACAGGTAGAGCTGGCTTCTCAGCAAACAGAACTGCTGTGTCAAGTGGGTTAATACACACATTTAATGCCCATGTCACAGGCTTTGGCCTTCTAGGACACTCTCAGAATTTTGCAAAGCAACGGCTCCAGCCGGTTTGGCTCAGTGGATAGAGTGTCGGCCCGAGGGCTGAAGGGTCCTGGGTTCGATTCCGGGCAAGGGCACGTACCTCAGTTGCTGGCTTGATCCCAGGTCCTTGTCGGGCCATGCAGGAGGCAGCCAATCAATGTGTCTCTCTCAGACACATCCATGTTTCTCTCTCTCTGTCTCTCCTCCTCCCTTCCACTCTCTCTAAAAATCAGTGGAAAAATATCCTCAGGTGAGGATTAACAACAACAACAACAACAACAAAAACCTGGCAAAACAATGGAATTCCTTTATTATACATAATCTGCCAATCATTGCCAAGATGGCTGCCATCAGCAAGGCCAGTGGGCACTTTGGACTCCTTCAAGGAACCTCAACAGAAACTTCTGGGCATTTACTGATTTGTCTTCCAAGGGAACAGGCTGCTTGCTTTTGTTCTGAAATAAAATCTTTCAAGTATGGAGAGGGGCACCAAGCATGGACTGCCGGTTGGCATGGTGGAAAAGGCAGGCCGGACAGCCCGGATCACTGACAAGCCTTGAGTTACTGAGTTTCGACCTCCTGGGCCACTGTTGCTGCTCTTGCTCCAGGCAATTGCAATGCCTCCTCTGAGTCTAGCTCATGAGATAGAAGAGCAGAAGTTGTTTGGACCTTAGAGCCTTTGTGCACAATCATGGACGACTCGCAAGAGTTGATTTTGAGAATAAATACCCTAAGAAGGCCACAGTTGCCCTTTCTAGATGATTTGAATCAGCCCATCAAAAGCTGCGCATTCCAAGGCCAAAAATAACATTTTGGACTTCAGGGGGAGGTTTGTTCCACTCTTGCATAGAAGAGGAGCAGAAAAGCCTGCTTCCTCTTTCCAAGAGCAAGATGAGGCCATTCCGGTTTGAGGGGTTTTTCTTGGCACTCAGTTGATTCATTTCTGCACAGAGAGTGGGGTTATTTATTAAAATTACATACATGCCAGCCCTAACCTGTTTGGCTTAGTGGATAGAGCATAGGCCTGCGGACTGAAAGGTCCCAGGTTCGATTCTGGTCGGGGGCATGTACCTTGGTTGTGGGCACATCCCCAGTGGGAGGTGTGCAGGAGGCTGATTGGTGTTTCTCTCTCATCGATGTTTCTGGCTCTCTATCCCTCTCCCTTCCTCTTTGTAAAAAGTCAATAAAATATATATATTTTTAAAACGACATACCAAAGCCCTGGCCAGTGTTGCTCAGTGGTTAGAGGGTCAACCCATGCACCGAAGGGTTGCAGGTTTGATTCTGCATCAAGGTGACATGTGCCTTAGTTGCAGGTTTGATGCCCCGCACAGGTTGACAGTTTGTGGGTGTGCGGAAGGCAACCAATCAGTGTGTGTCTCTCACCTCTCTCTCTCCTTCCCCCTCCATCCCTCCCTTCCACTCCCTCCAAAAAGCAATAGAAAAAATAATCTCCGGTGAGGATTAACAAAACAAAACAAAACAAAAAATTACATACATACCAAAAAAGTAAATTGCAAAAGAAAATTAGATCAGAAGCAAATAAGCTTGGACCAATACCGCTGGTAAAATGCAAATGGTTGAGACATGTTAACATGCAATGTCAAGTTCTCTGTTAGATTTTTCTTAAATGCTGTCTCTTTCCTGCTCTGAGCAGCTGCTCCATGATTGGGACAGGGGGGCCTGAGACCACCTGACCTGGTCTCTATGAACCATGTCTCCCTCTAACCCTTTAAGGGAGAGGCAGAGCAAGCTCCAGAGCCCAGGCATCCGTGGTCAAGAAGATGTTAAATCTTGTGCTGCAAATCCCTGATGGTTTAATCAATAAAGTAATTTCTAGTGAAATAAAAAAAAGAACTTTGTTGAAAATTTAAAAAAAAAAAAATTCCCAGCACCATACCTGGCAGTGGGAGCCATTGTCATCATTAGCGGCAAATATTTTCATTCTGTGAGAGGAAAGGGACTGCAAAACATCAAGCCACTTGCTCCGGTCACACAGAGTCTGAGCGCCTCCGTCTGAAAGCTGTGTCCCAGGGAAAGGCGACAGGGCCTGGGCACCGTGAGGAGGTCTGGGAGGAAGGCCTGCTGCTGCCCGGGACATGCTCAGCCGGGCGGAGCAACGGGAAGAAGGGTTATGGGTTTCCTGAGGCGTCTGGGCCCCAAGAACTGGGGAGGGATTTGGTGATTTGGGTGTAAATTTTCACGCCTCTCCTGGGAAGTAGGAGTAAGAAGACTTGACCTTCACACACGCAGGCTCCCAGACACCCACCAAACCCCCATCTCTGGTTAAAGGATTTGCATCACAGCTTTATTCATTTGATTGTTTTTGTTGGCGTTGTCACAATCTGATGACCTTCACACTCAGTTCTAACTTCCTCATGCGTGTTGTGGCTTTAATAATTAGCCCTAAAGTTTGAAAGGGTCCCTATTCTTCCTGAGCCACCGGAGACGCCCCTCTTCTGGCTCCCTGCCACCAGCCAAGCCTTGGTCCAGGGCAAGAGGTTCTTTCTGGGTTTTGTATTTGGACAGCCTTTCTCCCAGGAACAACGGAGAGTCAGCCCTTGTCCCTCCAGCCCACACCCAGAACCCCCACCTCCTGCCCCCGAGTCCACAGGCAGGAAAGATGGTGCTGCATTGGGTGTGGCAGAAATGGGCAAGGGGCTCTTTAACTGGGGCACTCAGCTCACTCGTGGTCAGTTGGTGGACAGGAAATCCAAACAGTCATTTCTCCTTCTGAGGCACACGGTGGAGGAACTTGAAGTCTCGTGAAAAGACCACATGCATGAAATGTTACTCCTGCAGAATATCTGGCCTCGATGTACAAATAAGGCTGTGTGACCCCAAGAACCCCACTATCCTTCTCTGGGCCACTGTGAAGGGTTTCCGGAATGGATGACTTCATATATATATATATATATATATATATATATATATATATATATATACACACACACACACACACACACACACACACACACACTCAGAGAAAAGGGAGAGAGGGAGAGGGAGAGAGAGAGATAGAAACATCAATGATGAGAGAGAATCATTGATTGGCTGCCTCCTGCACGCCCCCTACTGGGGATCGAGCCCCCACCCAGGCATATGCCCTTGACCTTGACCGGAATCGAACCCGGGACCCTTCAGTCTGCAGGCCAACACTTTATCCACTGAGCCAAACCAGCCAGGGCTGGATGACTTCTACCTGCCCCTTTTCATGCCGTAGATATGCAGTTATAAGTGAGCTTGAACTTGGAGTCGAACACTAATGGCTAAGACTTCTGCATGTTTTCCATGTAGCTCCATTCAGCCGACCCCCCAGTTCTCCTACAAACCTCACTGGTTTGACAGTAACCCTAGGAGAGCATTATGCACCTGCTGTGTGTGTCCCAGGATGTGTGCACATTGAGGCTGGTCAGCGTGTGGAGGCAGAGCAGAGTGTGCGTGGTGGGCTTTGTGCTGGTGAGGCTGGCGAGAGCAGGACCAGGCCTCGAACAACCCAAAGGCCCTGTGCAGGTAACCTCTACCACACTGGGGTTTGGACCCATGAGGATATAAATCCGTTTGACCTTAAGTTCAACTCCTCAACCATGCAGCCATTCTGATACCCGGCCCAAAGGCAATGTTCAAAGTCAGGAATTTATTTTGGGGACTAAGAGGATTTTTTAAAGCATGTTTTTCTCTCTGCACTTTCCCTTTTCTTTCCCAAATGTCACTGTCTTGGTGAGGCCTCTCTCTCCTGACCACCCTGTTTAAAACCGCAGTCCCCTTTATTGTTTTTCCAGAGTACTGATCACCTGGCATCACACTATTCCATCGGGTTATTCATTATTCCTTTCTTGCCATTCCAATGGAAGCTCAAGGAAAACAGAGAATTCTGTGTTTTTGTTCAGGAAGGCACCCGCTGGTCCCCAAAATAATTCATGTCACAAAGCAGACTGTCAATAAACATGTGTTATATGAATGAATGAATCCCAGGGGGGCAGCGGCTCTGTGCTGCATTGCTTCAGAAGAAGGAGTGTTAGAAACAGAAGCAGCCTCTGAGACGGAATGGTTTTGCTTTTCATTCGAGTTGGGGCGGGCTTGGGGCGGTTTGTGGAAGTGAGAAAATAATTTATGGAGAAGCACTAGGGAAAGCAGGGCTGCCCTTTTTCCCTCCCCCCAACCGAATACAGAATACTGCCGCCTGGGAGAGGGAGCCAGAGCTGAGGGGCCCTGAGCAAGGGGCCCAGGGCCAGCTTTTGGCAGGGTCACCAGGAGAGCCCCCTCCCCCCACCCCCAGAGGAATGGTGGCAGGTGGGCCCTGCCAGCATGAGGAAGGAACAGCTGAGACACCAAGAGGCCTTGTAGCCTGGGACAAAGATAGCAGACCCAAGTGTGACCCTGCTTGCTGAACTCAGGAGAGACGACCAGTCATACAAATAAACATACAATCCACTTAGCGGGAGTGAAAAGAAATGAGGGCCCCCTCAGGAAGCCCTGGTCTTGAGTTGTGAGGTTTTGGGAAAACTTAAAACAGAGGACAGGCAGGTGGGTGACAAGATCCCAGGAGGGCACCCTACCCTTCAGCCCTCTCACTTTTCATTTTCTGGGCTGTGTATACCTCTCCTGATCACCTAGGGCAGTGGTTGGCAAACTCATTAGTCAACAGAGCCAAATATCAACAGTACAACGACTGAAATTTCTTTTGAGAGCCAAATTTTTTAAACTTAAAATTCTTCTAACGCCACTTCTTCAAAATAGACTCGCCCAGGCCGTGGTATTTTGTGGAAGAGCCACACTCAAGGGGCCAAAGAGCCGCATGTGGCTCATGAGCCGCAGTTTGCCGACCACGGACCTAGGGAGTTTAGATCGGTCTGCTTTCTCTTGTGTAAACATCAATTGCCCCATATCACTTTCTGTGTTTACAAATGTTCTCGCTGTCTCCCTGGGTTCTTGCAACAATCCCGTGAACTCCCCGGCCAGGACCCATCTTAACCATTTTTGAGGGTTAAATACATTTACATCCCAATTTCCAGAACTTTTTCATCTTGCAAAACTGAAACTCTACCCATTAAACAATTCACATTTCCTCTCCCCTCAGTTCCCGGTAACCCCCATCCTACTTTCTGTTTCTCTGACTTTGGCTACTCTAGATACATCACATGAGTGGGATCATACCGTGTTTGTCTTTTGGTGACTGGCTTATTTCATGGAGCATAATAATGTGCCACGTTTTGTTTATCCTTTCATCTTTTTGTTACTGAGCTCCAGGGGTTCTCCACTGGGGGTGCTCTACTGAAAAAGGAGAGGTGGTTGTCGAAAGGTAATTTTATTTACTTGCCTCCTGAAAGGGAGGCTTAGCCATTGCATATATATATATATATATATATATATATATATATATATATATACATATATATATATATATATATTCATACACACACACACACACACACACACACACCCCTCAGAGGGAGAAAGATAGAAACATCAATGATGAGATGCAGGTCCCCCTCTGGGGATCAAGCCTGCAACCCGGGCATGTGCCCCGACCAGGAATCACACCATGGCCTCCTGGTTCATAGGCCGATGCTCAACCAGTGAGCCACAGTGGCGGGGCCTTAGCCGTTGCTTATAAACACTGTTTGGTCAATTACATGTTGATTTCTTCTCTTCCGCATTCATCCCAGTTAGGTCCTGTCAGCTCAGCCTGTTTAGTGCTGCATCTGCAAAATGCTGCGCTATATTTTAACATTCAGCAAGAAATAACATTTAGCACTGTCCAGACCTCGAGACCCTTGTCCTATCTAATGTTGATGGATACTGGGGTTGTTTCCGCCTTCTGTCTATTGTAACTAGTGCTGCTTTGTGAAAATAGCATGCTGTTGTGAACAGTGCTGCTTTGAATATGGGTGTACACATACAAATGTCTTCTTTTTTTTTTTTTTAAATCCTCACCTGAGGATATTTTTCCATTGATTTTAGAGAGAGTGGAAGAGAGAGAAAAAGAGAGAAACATCCATGTGAGAGAAACACATCGGTTGGTTGCCTACTGCACACGCCCTGACCAGGGCCCGGGCCAGGGAGGATCCTGCAACCGAGGTACGTGCCCTTGACCGGAATTGAACCCGGGACCCTTTGGTCCACAGGCCAACGCTCTATCCACTGAGCCAAACCTGCTAGGGCAACACCCATGTCTTTTAAAGGAACTGGCTCTGCACTGCCAGTTCTTAGAAAAAGAAGTTGTGAACTGACCCCTCCCCACCCCTGCCCTGCGCTTCCAGCGTCCTGAGTGCGTCTCTCAAAATCTCAGCCCGATCCCGAGTGTACGTTATTTCCTAATCTTAGGGGAAGATTAGGCAAAGCAGGTTTCAGCTTGTGTATGGAAATTTTTTCTCTACAGCAGTTTTTCTCCCCTTGGTAAGAAAGAAATAAACTGCTTTTCATCCCTAGTAACCTTAAAACAAGCCCAACAGGCATCTTGTGAATATCCACTTGTTTATCTACTTCGTATATTTTGGCTCCTTAATATGGCCTAAATCAAATGATGGCTTGATACTGGAGGAAGAACCCACCTGGGAAAAAACCGTTCTTGTTTACCTTATCTCTCAAGTGTGATCAAGTCTTCATTCGAACTTGACCAGTTGCTGACATTTGAAGGTTTTTCACCTACAGGCAGGGCCGTGTCACCCAGGGCAGTGTCACACAGGGAGAGCAAGGGCTGGGCCAGCTGTAGGTAAACCAACCTCCTTTCCTCGGGGCCTGAGGGGGACGGGGAGCCAGCGAGGAGCAGCCACCTGACACCCTCGCCTGGGAACGGGAGCTAGTTCCGCTCTGGTAGTAAAAGTTGTTTTTCTGGTTGGGGGGGCCTGGGGCTCTGTGAAGAGTCTGAGCTCCGGTCACAGTCTGGGCAGTGGTGGTTCATATTATACGCACCCTTCAGGACAACAGCTTTGAGATTGCAGCCCCATCCCTTTTCTCCGGACGGGGGAGAGTCAATGGCCCAGGAGGAACCCACGTCTGTCTTGTCTGTCTGTTTTGAGCAGCCTCCATATTAGGAGGCAGCATGCCCAGACCTCATCAGCCCTGGGGGGGCTGGACATTCCTATATTTCCTTTGTGGTTGATATCCCCCACATATAAGCTTGTCTCTTTTAAATCATTAGTATTAAGAATATTTCATTGAGCCGAACGAAGGGTGTGTGTAAAATTGGCAGGAAATAGTTGAAGTTAGCCCACGGATGTTACATCACAACGGTGACCCCGGGCAAATCCAAAGCATACGAAGACAGGCGCTCGAGACTTATTCGTTCACGCAACAGCCACTGCATTGTTTGGGTCCCAGATATTGCAGGACGAGGGACCACGTGGAGTTTAGATGCCAGGTAAATTTTTTTTTGCTGAGAACCCAGAGGCCCAGGCATCACCCCAAACATGCCCGATTGTCCCTTTCTGAGAATTCACGAGTGATTGGCAGGGAGAGGTCATTGTATGTGTATGAGGCTGAGGGGGTGTGTATCTGTGAGAGTATGTGTGAATGAGTGTAGCTGTGCTCGTGTGTTTGGGGGATTTGGGACTCTGTACTTGTGAGTCCGAGTGAGTGGGGAGTCAGTTTGTGAGCCAGTGTGTGAGCTGAGAATGTGGATAAATGCCCGAAAGGGGTGTGTGTGTGTGTGTGTGTGTGTGCACGCAGTTCTCTGAGTGTGGCTCCCGCTAGGATAATAGCTTCCAGACGCAGCCCTGTCACATGCGGGGGAAGGGCGAATGGGTGAATGCTCACCGCTGGCCACGAGGAAGCCCCTGAGGGAAGTCTGGGACACGCATGCTGCAGGGTTAACGGCCAGCTCACGTCCCGTGTCCCTTACTTGGCAAACCGCTTCCAGCACCGCTTCCCGCGGGACCCAGGGCTGTTTACAAGGTGCCTTTCTGGACGCAGGGCCAGCCTGTCTGGTTCCCGCTCTCAGACCCGCTCCTGACATCTCCTTCCTGCAGCGCAGGGGTCCTCTGCGGACCGTCTCTGCAGGCCCCGACCTGGTTGGTGTGAGGATACATGGAGCTGTCACCTTCCAGAAAGCAACTCCGAGTTTCTTCTGTATAAAAGGGATTGAGCACAAACACCAGGTAAAGAGGTCACCTGGCCTGTTTCTGCAGGCACCGAGAGAGAGAGCTGTTCTCCGGAAACGGTCAGCGCTCCAGAGAATGGAAGGAGCAAGGACACACGCCGTTTCCTTTCAGAGGGACAGCCGGTAGGGGATGTCCTTTCCCCCAGCCGGACTAAGGCTCAGTGACTCCACACTGTGCTATTGGCCACATTCTGGCAGGCATTACGGATGGCACTAGCAATAATGACAGCTCACAGTGATTGCTCATTTACTTTGTACCTGGTTCTGTGCCAACCGCTTCACATGGATTATCTTTTCTAATCAGAGAGGCCAAGTAGCTTACTTAGGGCACACAGCTGGTAAAGAGCCGTCGCCAAGCAGTCTTATTCCAGAGGCCGCCTCCGAGGGGGAAGCAAAATGGCCTTCCTTAAGGGGCGTATCAAGGTGCTCAACAAGGGAGGATTCTATGCTGGTTGAGTGAAAGAAGCTGTTCCCTACAATTCAATGCCCTCCCTTCTCAGCCGCAGAGCTGAGTTTCCCTGACCCACAGGCAGGACACTGCCCCGTCTATGTACACTCTTTTGAATAAACAGATTCAAAAAGATGGGCCTGTGCCGTATTTACTTCTGTATTTCCAGTTCACTACTTTCCGACAGTTCTAGACATGTGGTAGGTACTCAATCAAAGATGAGTTGACTGAATGGCAAAAAGCCCAGGATCATTCCTGAAAATCCGCCCCCCCCTCAAAGTGACCTTATAATTAATACATATATATAACCACTTACTTATGGAACCCTGCATGCAGAACAAAATGTGTGAATGAGTGAAGTTATGGGGAAAATACATTCTTCCAACGTGACTCTTACCCTTCCCTCAATTTTGACTTTTAAAAATTAGGTATAATCTAATGAGGCATTATTAGTTTAATCACTTAATGAAGTATAATTGTACACGGTGATTTTGACAAATGTATACACCTGTACCAGTAAACCCCAAACAAGGTATACATTTTTACATCATCCCAGAAAGTTACTTTGCAGCCCTTTCTAGTTAAGTTTTCCCACCACTTCTTGTACTCTGCAGCAACAGTTCTGATTTTTTAAAATCTCTAGTTTATTGAGTCTGTTCTAGAACATTATCTAAATAGAATCATACAGTATGTATTCTTCTGTGCCTGGCTCCTCTTGCTAAATCTAATCTCTCTGAGGTTTGGTCATGTCTGCAGCTTCTTTTTATTGCTGAGTAGTGTTCCACTGTGTGATTTTATGGTTTCCTGTCAATATGTATTGTTTCCTGTCCGGCTACAATGAATCTCCTCATGTACTAGTGATTCTGTGGACATGTGCTCTCATTTCTTTTGGGTACCAGGTGTACTGGTTAATAATGCGAATTTTATAATCAAAACATGATAATTTCAAGAGAAACATCAGAAGTGCTTTATTCAAAGTAATGTCCATAGCTAGCTACACATTTCCCCCATCTTTCAGGTAGTTTGTGGATACCGTCCCAATAGAACGCTTCTTGTTTTGAGGCAAACCATTCAGAGACCCAATTTTCCACTTCTCCATACGTTTTGAAGTGCTGCTCAGAAAGTGCGTGTGCCATCGATCGGAACAAGTGGTAATCTGAAGGAGCAAGGTCTGGTGAATACAGCAGGTGGGTTAATACTTCCCAGGCAAGATCTTTTAACGTGTCTTTAACTGGTTTTGAAGTGTGTGATGGTGCGTCATCATGAAGCAAAATTACTTTGCCGTGTCTTCTGGAACATTCTTGTCATTTTACAATCAAAGCATGGTTCAAATTGATTATTTGTTGTCGGTAGTGATCAGTATTAATGGTTTCACCAGGTGTACCGGTTAATAATGTGGATTTTTTAATAGATGGTTACACATACCAGGTGTACCAGTTAATAATGCGGATTTTTTCAATAGATGGAATTACACATACTGGTAAACCCACCACTCCAAACAAGGTATACGTTTTTACGTCATCCTAGAAAGATACTTTGTACCCGTTCTAGTTAAGTTTTCCCACCACTTTTGGTCCTCTACAGCAACAGTTCTGATTTTTTTTTATATCGCTATAGTTTATTTAGTCTGTTCTAGAATCCGGGTTACTAACCAGTAAATATTTATGAAAAAAATCCGCATTGGAGAGGGCCGGTTGGTGTGGCTTCCATTGTTCAGGATTTAGAGCGCCATGAGGGGCGACAGAGGACACGGTCCCAGCGGGCACTTTGGTTCCAGAGGAGGCCCCGGAGGAGGGTTCAGGCCCTCTGTGCCACATATGCCATTGGATTTCTATTTGTGTGAAATGGCCTTCCCTCGGGTTAAGCCAGCACCTGAGGAATCTTCCTTCAGTGAGGCATTGCTGAAAAGAAATCAGGACCTTGCTCCTAATTCTGCCGAACGGGCCTCTATCCGTCCTCTGGTGACAAAAATAAACAATGTGACTGACAACTTGATTGTGGCTCCAGGGACATTCGAAGCGGCAGTTGAAGGAGTGCCACAGGTTGGATCATATGAAAAGGGAACAATGACTAAGTAGAGTCATACAGTATGTATTCTTCTGCGCCCGGCTCCTCTTGCTAAATCGAATCTCTCTGAGATTTGGTCATGTCTGCAGCTTCTTTTTATTGCGGAGCAGTGTCCCACTGTGTGAGTTTATTGTTTCCTGTCACTATAGACTGTTTCCTGTCCGGCTACAATGAACCCGCATGTACTAGTGATTCTGTGGACACGTGCTCTCATTTCTCTCGGGTGAATACGGCAGGTGGGTTGCTCCTTCAGATTACCACTTGTTCCGATCAATGGCACCCGCACTTCCTGAGCAGCACTTCAAAATTTACGAAGAAGTGGAAAATTGGGTCTCTGAATGGTTTGCTTCGAAACAAGAAGCGTTCTATTGGGACGGTATCTACCAATTACCTGAAAGATGGGGGAAATGTGTAGCTAGCGATGGACATCACTTTGAATAAAGCACTTCTGATGTTTCTCTTGAAATGATCATGTTTTCTTTTATTACAAAATCCAAATTATTAATCAGTACACCTGGTAGATACCTAGGAATGGAATTGCTGTGTCAGCAATTTTCTTTGATACTCAGAAGTCCTTTGTAATTGTTAAGAAAAAAAATTTCTCTCCAGAAATGTGACCACTTAAATGGCACATGGTCATCAAAGGGCCTGGAATTTCCTGGAGCACAAATGCTTTGGATGCGCTGAGGGGCTCCACCCCAGCACACTGAGCAATGATTCGGGGCTCAGAGTGGGCACCGGAAAAGGGAGAACAAAGGAGATTATGACCTTCACACAGAAATGTATGAGGTGTGTCTGAGTATCTGTGGTTTGGGCAAAGCAATACAAGACCCCAACCTCCCTTGGTCAGCGCAGTCCCTTTGGAGTTAAGACTTGGACAGGACTAAACAGAGACTCAGAGACCGTCGTTGGGGTCTTGGCTAAGCCACGTCCGGCTGTGGGACTCAATAGAAAGCGGCACAGCCATCTCTGCATCTCGGTGTCTAGCTTGCAAAGTGGAGATGAAGCCTCGAGGAAAGCAGACAGACTTTCTCTGCCTCCTGCGCGGGGATGCTGTGAGGATGAACTAAGACACCTGCCCGGGTTCACCTTGACAAGCTGTAGGTGCTGTGCATTGTGAAGTGGCACCGCGTGGAGCAAGGCAGGAACACAGAGAGTGCTTTGTGCTCTGATGACGGGCGCTGGTTGCCATGAGGACTAACTGGCTCTTCTTGCAGGGGACTTCGGGCAAGGTCAGACCCGAGTGACAGTAACTCTGTGATCCGCCAGCTGGGCCTGGGTGTCCTTCCTCACGTGTCCATCTCTGCAATGGGGGGCGGTCAGACCATTTCCTTCCCCCCTTCTTTTATTTATTTATTTACTTTATTTTTTAAAATTTATTGTCTAAAGTTTTACATATGTCTTCTTCCCCCGCCCCCCCCCCCCCCCCCCCCCGCTTAAACCCCTTCCCCCAGCCATTCCCACCCGGGGCAAGCCCCCACCGCCCCAGTGTCTGTGTCCATTGTTATGCTAATATGCATGCACACAAGTCCTTTGGTTGCTCTCTAACCGCACCCTCCCCTGCCAGTTGTCTCTGGATCTATTCTTGTTCATCAAATTATGTTGATCATTATATCCCACATATGAGTGAGATCATGTGATATTTATCTTTATCCAATTGGCTTATTTCGCTTAGCATAATGCTCTCTAGTTCCATCCATGCGGTTGCAAATGATAAAAGTTCCTTCTTTTTTATAGCGGTGTAGTATTCCATTGTGTAGATATACCACAGTTTTTAATCCACTCATCTGCTGATGGGCACTTAGGTTGTTTCCAAAACTTAGCTATTGTAAATTGTGCTGCTATGAACATAGGACTGCATATATCCTTTCTGATTGGTGTTTCTAGTTTCTTAGGATATAGTCCTAGAAGTGAAATTACTGGGTCAAATGGGAGTTCCATTTTTAACTTTTTGAGGAAACTCCACACGGTCTTCCACAGTGGCTGCACCAGTCTGCATTCTCACCAGCAATGCAGGAGGGTTCCTTTTTCTCCACATCCTCGCCAGCACTTGTCGTTTGTTGATGTTAGCCATTCTGACAGGTGTGAGATAGTACCTCATTGTCGTTTTGATTTGCATCTCTTGGATGATTAGTGACTTACTCTTTATTTCTTTACACCTACAGGAGCATCATTCCCAGAATCACAGCCACCGCCCCACCCTCTTAACAAGGTGTCCTCAACTCTCTTGACCCTCACTGATCTTTTTTTTTTATTTTTATTTTTTATTTTTATTTTTTATTTTTTTAAATTTCTTTATTGATTAAGGTGTCACATATTTGTCCTCATCCCCCCATTCCCATCCCACACCCCTCCCCATGGATGCCCCAACCCCCTGTTGAACTTAACCATTGGTTAGGCTCTTATGCATGCACACAAGACCTTTGGTTGATCTCTCCCTTTTCCCCCCACCCTCCCCTATCCTCCCTCTGAGGCCCGATAGTCCGATCGGTGCCTCCTTGTTTCTGGTTCTGTTCTTGTTCATCAGTCCATGTTGTTCGTCATTTCCCCTAGATGAGCGAAATCATGTGTCACTAGAGATATACTTATAAGAATTGAATGTGCGACGAGCAATAATAGTTATGCTGACAGGCAAATGAATCAGTCGGTAGTGAGTTTCTTTCTGGACCAACAGTTCTTTTGAGACCCAATATCAATGTCCACCAGTTCCTTATGAGTACATGTCGGCACTGACCCCTCAGCTCTGGATGGTGGACAAATGGTGGTAATGCAGGTCCGACTCCCTCTGGTTTGGTCTCGGCCGGACCCAGGGGCACGGCTTCACCCGGATCTAGGGGCCCGCGGCCTCACCCGGACCCGGGGCCAGGCTCACCCGGATCCAGGGGCCCGCGGCCTCGCCCGGACCCGGGGCCAGGTTCACCCGGATCCAGGGGCCCGCGGCCTCACCCGGACCCGGGGCCAGGCTCACCCGGATCCAGGGGCCCGCGGCCTCACCCGGACCCGGGGCCAGGCTCACCCGGATCCAGGGGCCCGCGGCCTCGCCCGGACCCAGGGCCAGGCTCACCCGGATCCAGGGGCCCCACCCGGACCCGGGGCCCAGGCTCACCCGGATCCAGGGGCCCCACCCGGACCCGGGGCCCAGGCTCACCCGGATCCAGGGGCCCGCGGCCTCGCCCGGACCCGGGGCCCAGGCTCACCCGGATCCAGGGGCCCGCGGCCTCACCCGGACCCGGGACCCAGACTCACCCTTGATCTTTTTTTAAAATATATTTTTATTGATTTCAGAGAGGAAGAGAGAGGGAGAGATAGAAACATCAATGGATGAGAGAGAATCATTGATCGGCTGCCTCTTGCACACTCCACACTGGGGATCAAGCCTGAAAACCAGGCATGTGCCCTGACTGGGAATCGAACCGTGACCTCTGGGTTCGTAGGTCAACATTTAACCACTGAGCCATGCCAGCTGGGCCCTCACTGATCTTTATCACCCAACGCATTCTCAGTCCACCACTGCAGGTGAATGTTTTATGAAAAGTCTGTTTGGGATACTTCCAGCCAAAGTTGTCATGAGTCCATCTGACATGGAAATAAAAGGTGAGTGCAGGCAGCATTATAGAATAGCTACTAATGGAGAGTTTACCTCTAAGTGCTCACAACCACCTTGTGGGTTGTGCACGATTAGATCCCTTAGTTTATAGATGAGGAAACCGAGACACAGTTTAAAGGGCAGAAACAGGACCAGGAGCCTTGGGACCTGAGGGTTCTACTGTTGTCACTACCATGACTCTTCCTGTTTGCATGGTCTGGGGCCTCAGTGTCCCTATCCGTAAAACGAGAGTGAGACGATCTTCCTTGAACCTTTGAATCTTTCGCGGCACTAACATCCTAGGAGTCTGTGCCTGACTCTGGGTGATCCAAGAGCCTCTCAGAAAGTATTTGTTCATCTGTAAAATGGGGGGAACCACCACCACCTGGCTATAGTCTTCCCCCAGGGCTATTGTGACAGCATTTCTGTGAGGAGGGAGTTATGCTGAGATGCTGTGTGTGTGTCTCTGTTGCCTCCTCAAGGTCCCTGAGCCGCTGGGAAATGGTGGGAACCTAGAATAAGCAGGAAATCAGGTTCCCCCATTCACTTGGTCAGGGGTGGACAGAAGCAACAACAGAGAATAGGGGGCATTTTGACTGGATGGGATCTTGAGATCATCGTGTTAACTGTTTTCCCTTTGATGGAAGAGAAAGCTGACACCAGCAAGGGTAATGCTTTCTCTGAGGACACCTGAAGATCGGGGGGGGGGGGGGGGGGGCTGCAGCCCTGGGCGCTGATTCAGGGCCAGTTCCTCCATCAGCATCGAGGTGCTCAGTGAGGAGAAGAGAGTGGAGAACCACTCTCTGGGCCCCCTTCTCTGTCTGGGCTTGATTCCTGTATTTCCAGTAATTAATAGCCACCTGTGGCTAGTGGCTACCATCCCGGACAATGGCAGCTCCAGAGGAGTGCTGCTGTTTTAATAGGGACTGGCCACGGTGTGGAGCCGGTATTCATTTCGATGGGCACTTCAGAAAAGTCCCGGACACAGGAGAAAGGCCAAGGCAAGGTAACGTATTACCCGTGTCCTTGCCTCACCCTATCCCTCCCTCAGACGACCTATTTCAAAGAACCGAAAGTCAGGCACAGACTTCCCAGAGCACAATAGGTGATCTCTCATGCCCCCATGGGAATCGGGGCATTTGCTGAGCCAGAGGGTGGTGGGTGGAGATGCCCGTTGGAGCCGAATGCCCGCCAGTCCTACCTGGCTTCCAGGTTACACAAGAAGTGCTGTCTTGGTGTGCTTTCCCTCAAAGGGAGCATGCCTGTACCTTTCCCTCCCCCCTTTTCCCCCACTGGAGTGCATCTCCTAAACTCTAAGGGACCCCATGAGACTTGCAACCAGGGACACAATGGGCAGCAGCAGCTCATCCCGTCCCAGGCTAACCCCCTGATCCTGCCCCCAAGGCCCCCAAGGCCCCCTTTTCTCGGACTCCAGTGAGCTGACAGCAGCCCCGCCTTGGCTCACTTCTTCCCTATAACCTTTCTAGAGAGCCACAGCAGCCCACCCACCCATTCTCTTACCTGTGGCTTCTTCTATCCCAGGCCCTTCCTGGTTTCACTGTCCCCAATTTTAATACAACCTGCTCTCAAAAGGAAAAAAAGTGCTGTCCTTCAGTTCACCTAGCATGGCCAAGGGTGAACCCGAGTGGGGGCTGTGAAGGAGTTAGAAAAGACAGATCAGAGAAGAAAGCTGGGGCTGGGTGGGACGCTGCCCTCTCTCATGGAGAGCTAGCGACAGCGCCACAGCCTGAAAGCCGTGTCTTTATTTCATAGCCAGATTCCACGAGGCAAAGTAAGGGCATGGTCAAGATGTTTACAACATTCTGGTGGGTTTCCATCCTACTCAATTACATGCACCTGAACTCTATCAAGCCCACATCACTCAGGCAGGTGGGGCCACATGTTCGGACCATAGGTTCAAGCTGACAACTACAGCCTTTGGCTATCATTGTGCTGGGAGGGCTCTGCCCGCCAAGCTGGGACTTGCACGTGGCCATGAGAGGACTATGCCCTCTCATTAGTCCGAGGCTTGAACCTGTCCAAACACCGTAGCCGCTCTCCACACATGTGATCTCTTAAAGTGGACATATTGATTAAATTATTTAGTGCCAAATAAATTAATTCTTAAAATAAATGAATGTCTGAAAAGATGATCATAATCTTGCAATAATTATCTTGTACCTCATATTGATAGAGATAGTCACATCTTATAAAGGGCCTGTGTTATGAGAGTGAGAATTAATTCTAAGCACTCAAGTGTGTGAATGGCCCTGATCTCCCATCATCTCAGGGGGGTCAGGGGGACCAGGGGGATTGTTTGGGTCCCTGTTTTTGGAAATAAATCCTCTCATTATAAATCCTTGGAATTGGCCCAGGTGAAAGTAGGCTTCCTAAAGTTTGTACATATGTATGTATTTTATTATTTATTTTCTTCCTGAATTCTAAAAATTTAGTATAGTTCCCCAAACTGATTCACAGGGGGAATAAGTTTTCTTCATAATTTTGCTCAAAATCCTAAATTTCATGTACCCCAAACACTAGCTTTAGAAGGCACATAATTTAGATCCCAAGAGATCACAGATACAAACATATTTATTAAGTGGATTATTAAGGGCTAGATTTGCACTCAGCGAAGGTATTGGCCTCTCCACTTATTGTGACTCACAATAAGAAATACATATTTGGTCTTTGCCCCGCTTCTGGCTCAGAGCTCCTAAGACCGTTGTAATTTCCTAAGTGACGGTGATCTATTTTAAGTTAATAAGGTGACTTTTGGAAAGCACTCAGGTAACCAAAGATGGGAGCTGGTTGCCAACCATGTGATTAGTGGCTGGGAACTTTCAATCCCAAGCCCTGGCCTCCAGGTAGGGGAGAGGAGCTGGAGGCTTACTCCATCGCCAATAGCCCAGGATTTAATCGTCCCTATGTAATGAAGCCTTCATAAAAACCCAAAGGATGGGGTTCAGAGAGCTTCCGGGTTGGTGAACACGTGAGATTCAAGGAGAGTGGCTCGTCTGAAGAAGACATGGAGGCTCTGTGCCCTTTCCCCATATCTTGCCCTATGCATCTCCCCGATCTGACACTGAGTAATATCCTATTATGATACACAGTAACCCAGTAAGTAAAACGTTTCTCTGAGTTCTTTGCATCACCGTAGCAAATTAACCAAACCCAAGGAGGATATTTTGGAACCTCCAATTTATAATTGGTTGGTCAGACACACAGGTAACAACCTGGACTTGGGATTGGTGTCTAAAGGTGGGGGTGGGGGTGGCAGTCTTGTAAGACTGACCCCGGTAGAGAGTGTCAGAACTGAGTTGAATTGCAAGACACCCAGCTGTCAGAGAATCTCTTGGCGGTGTGGGGAAAACACAGCCACGCATTGTAATTGGTACTGAGAATCTTACCACCTGCTCCTATCAAGGTCACCGGCACGTGCACCTCTGGGTTTCAGAACTCTCAAGATGGGGAAGTACTGTGGGCTCCGCAGAAACCAGAACAGTGGGAAGTGTACCGAGTATGATGCCCACATCTCTCTACCTACCAAGCATTTATACTTCCCGCAAGAAGATTATTGGATCATGTTATCATTCACTCTGGAATCTCCCGTCTTTCAGAGTTCAGTTTACTTTGTGGCCACAACACTGAGCCCGATCGCTGTTGCTGTGTTGCTTCCACTCAACTGCATGCCATGAGCACCGGAAGTTCTCACAGGGGAAAAAAAGCTCTGACCACTTTCCTTAAAAGGAAGTTCTATGGGAGTTTCTGGGATGGTGTTTTTTTTTTTTTTTTTTTTAAATAGTCTCTACATATGGCATTGCTAAGTAGAGAAATAACTGTCTAATCTGTGCTAATGTAAAGAGAGAGAACCATCCTTGCTAAATATCTCCTGCCTGGGATGCTCACTTCTGTCCAGGCCCCATAGGACCACGAGAGATGAGTAACCTTAAGGAGACTGTGCCTTTGTATTTTAAATTCTACCACCTGGGAGTGTAAATTTCTGTCACATGGGAGTGTAGTCCTGTAATTCTACCACAGGCCCAGCAGCATAAGCATCACTCGGGAACTTTTAAAAAATGCAAATGTTGGGCACCCGCCCAGATACTTCTGGGTCAGAGCAGGAGGGGCGGGGCCAGGCAGGTGGAGGTGTGGGGAGGGACTTCATCTACAGCAGGTGATAAGCCTCCTCAGACAAAGCTCTGGAGAGGATCACTTTATTGTTTTTAAAAGTTTCAACATAAAATAACTATATTAATACAGGTTTTAGAAAAATAGCCAATTTTCTCGTTTGTATACATTTTACCCTAAGGATATCTTACTCAAGGTCTGAATTAAAAAATTAAACCCATAGAGGGGCACTGAAGCATTCCCAATCATCCCTGTCACTGAAACATTATTACCACAATTTAAAAAATACTTTTATTGATTTCAGAGAGGAAGAAAGAGGAAGAGAGAGACACACACATCAATGATGAGTGAGAATCACTGATTGGCTGCCTCCTGCATGCCCCACACTGGGATGGAGCCTGCAACCCGGGCATGTGCCCTGACCAGGAATCAAACCGTGATTTCCTGGTTCATAGGTCGACGCTCAACCACTGAGCAATACCAGCCAGGCTATTTTCTTATTTTAATACTTTTTTTTTTTAAGATCAGTTTTAGGTTCAGAGAAAAATGAAGGAAGGTACAGAGATTTCCATATACCTATTTGCCCCCCTTGACATGCATAGCCTTCCCCATTGTCAACATCCCCCACCAGAGTCGTACATTGATGAACCTATATTGACGTCATAATCACTCAAAGCCAATAGTTTACATCATGATCCACTCTTGGTTGTATATTCTGTGGGTTAGGAACTAATTTTTTTAACCATAATATTTTGTGAGGGTGAAGGATTTACCCCTTCCCTAATTTAAAAGAAATATAATTTTAAAGTGTCTCATTACAGATTTAAAAACTGTTATAAGCATCCTATATAATAAAAGGCTAATATGCAAATCAACCAAACGGCAGAATAACTGGTTGCTATGACGTGCACTGACCACCAGAGGGCAGACGCACAATGCAGGAGCTGCCCCCTGGTGGTCAGTGCGCTCCCACGGGGGGAGCACCGCTCAGCCAGAAGCTGGGCTCATCCAGAAGCCTCTCCCGCCTCCACGGCAGTGCTAAGGACCCCTGGGGAATGTCCGACTGCTGGCCTAGGTCCGCTCTCCATCGGGCCTAAGCTGGCAGTAGGACATCCCCCGAGAGGTCCTGGACTGCGAGAGGGCGCAGGCCGGGCTGAGGGAACCTCGCCAACCCCGCCCGCAAATGCACAAAAGTCGAGCACTGAGCCTCTAGCATTTTAATAATATGCACAATATTTTACTACAGTAGTGCATCTTCTCTAATAAAATGGTAATATGCAAATTAACCATCACTCCGCTACATAAGCCACACCCACCAGCCAAGCCACGCCCACCAGCCAATCAGGGCGAGTATGCAAATTAACCCAAACCAAGATGGCTACAGCCACAGAGAGCAAGGTTTCCCAGGTAACAGAGTAAACCAAGCTTTCCATAGCCGTTGCAGGCCTAAGCCTCCACTCAAGCTACAAAGTTTCAATTATAGAAGGTAAACAAATTCAAACAAATGGCAACAGAATGGAGCTTGAGAGAGCAGGCCAGGGTTGCCGGCGGCAACAGGGGAAGCAAAGCTTTAAAGCACACCCTGGCCAGGCCCACCCGCTTAAGGCAACAAAGTTTCAACTGTAGAAGGTGAATTAACTGCCACAGAGATGGCTGCCGCCCCGGAGGGAACAGCAGGCTTGGCTCTGCTCCAGGCTACAAAGTTTCAATTGTAGAAGCAAAATAAATTCCAGATACCAGGGCCTCCGCTTAGGTTGCCAGGGGGCGTGGCCGGCCTGCAAACCACCACAGGCCCCTCGCTCAGGCCACCCCACGCCCCAAGAGAACCCCACCCTGATCCGGGACACCCTTCAGGGCAAACCAGCTGGCCCCCACCTGTGCACCAGGCCTCTATCTTATCTAATAAAAGAGTAATATACAGATTGATCATCACTGCAACACACAATATAGCTGCCCCCATGTGGTCAAAGATCCTGCCCCCATGTGGACACAAGATGGCCACTACAAGATGGCCAGCAGGGGAGGGCAGTTGAGAGGGACCAGGCTTGCAAGGGAGGGCAATTGGAGGTGATCAACCCTGCAGGAGAGGGCAGTTAGGGGTGACCAGGCTGGCAGAGGAGGGAAGTTGGGGGCAAACAGGCTGGCAGGGGAGCAGTTAAGTATCAACCAGGCTGGCAGCGGAGTGGTTAGGGGGTGATCAGGCTGGCAGGCAGAAGCGGTTAGGGGCAATCAGGAAGGCAGGCAGGCAAGCAGTTGGGAGCCAGCAGTCCTGGATTGTGAGAGGGATGTCCGACTGCCCGTTTAGGCCCGATCCCACCAGGATCGGGCCTAAACGGGCAGTTGGACATCCCTCCAGGAGTCCCAGATTGGAGAGGGTACAGGCTGGGTTGAGGGACAACCCCCCGCCGTGCACGAATTTCGTGCACCGGGCTTCTAGTATGTATATAATAATGTAAGTAAAACTATATTAGAGGTATGTGTTCACATTTTTCTGAAATGGGTATAACAAAGGTGAAGGATTCTGAGGGATTTAGTTGCAGCAAAATATTCAGTACAGAGACAGGACCCTCTAGGACTGTCTCTGTACTGAATAAATGTGTGGTGACTAGTACACATTTAACCCCACCTGGCCTCAGTGTCCTCCCACCCTCCATGAAATGGAGAAGAAAATAATGGTTGTAATCTGCCCAAGGCTCAAATCTGACTCTGCCACTTGGCAGCTATGGCCCTGGAGCAAGTTCCTTCCCTACTCTGAGCCTCACACCTCCCAAGGCATCTGAGCTACAAGAGAAGAGAGAATGCAAAGCGTGTGTGTGAGATCTACGCCCCCCCCCCGCCCCCCGCCCAAAGTGCATGTGGAGGTCTGTGCCTCCACTTGCATTGAACCGGCCTGCTTCCTGGACTCCGTGATGTGCTTCACAGCGCAGGTTAGCAGCTGAAGAAGACAACACTGCAGTGGAGTCCCTGGCTGCACGCAGCCCTGCCTTTCACTAGCGTTGTGACCTTGGCCAGGAGCGTAGCTAGCCCGTGTTCTCTAGTTTCCTCTTCTAATATGGGAATAAGTGGCAGAGTTCTCTCAGAAGAGAAAATACCAGGAAAGGCACCAGATTGTGCCTGGCAGACATAACCAGCACTGTTTGAGGTCACGAGAAGGTTACCTTCAGGGGCAGGACGGGAACCGTGGCTGCAGGGAACATTAAGGAGGCCTCTAGGAATGGTGTCTGCAGGGAACATTAAGGAGGCCTCTAGGAATGGTGACTGCAGGGAACATTAAGGAGGCCTCTAGGAATGGTGTCTGCAGGGAACATTAAGGAGGCCTCTAGGAATGGTGACTGCTGGGAACATTAAGGAGGCCTCTAGGAATGGTGACTGCTGGGAACATTAAGGAGGCCTCTAGGAAAAACTAAAGGACTTTTGACACAGGCAGTAGTTTCACACTATTCACACTATGGAGTGTGGGAAAATCCATCACTCCAGGTGCTTAAGATATTTGCACTTTCTGTCAGGGTATTATACTGTCCAAAGGGGTGTGTTTGTGTGTGTGTGTGTGTGTGTGTGTGTGTGTGTGTGTGTGTTAATAGTACCAGGAAATTTGAAAAAGATCCTGAAAATACTCAGACCTCTACAGGTTGAGGTTTACAGGTGTGTGTGCGCGCATATATATATATATATATATATATATATATATATATATATACTGAAAGATTGGAGGTGAAAAATAGGAAGCCCCAGAGAAGGATGGAAGGACCTGGAGGCTAGGAGGGGTGGTGGGTTCAGCCAGGCTGGCTGGTGACCATGACCTTAGGTACATATGACCCTTTGTGCCCCCTCCCTTGAAATAAAAAACCTTTAGGACTGTCCCCAAACTCTGTGACATGGGCCTGGAACTGGACACAGAGCCTCACGTTCTCTTTCAGCATGCTTTAGACAAAAAACGTGTGTGGCTGGTTACTCTGCACTTGAGTGAGCTCTGGGGATTGGGTTTCAACTGTGTGTGTGTGTGTGTGTGTGTGTGTATTGGCAGTGCTCTTGCTGTTACTAGTTCAGAAATGTACCACCATTTGAAAAAAAGAACACAACGCCCTAGCCGGTTTGGCTCAGTGGATTGCTCGTCCACTCCATGGACTGAGAGTCACGGGTTTGATTCCAGTCAAGGGCACATACCTCGGTTGCAAGTTCTGGCCCTGGTTGGGGTGGGTGTGAAAGGCAATCAAATCGATGTATCTCTCTCATATTGATGTTTCTTTCTGTGTCTCCCCCTCCCTTCCACTCTCTCTAAAAATCATTGAAAAAATGCCCTGAGGTAAGGATTACAAAATAAATAAATAGGACAACTAGCGACACGATGCCGAAGCACGCTGAGCTGAGAGGAGCTGAAGAAAGAGACATATATCTACCTCCTCCTGACCTCGTGTTACCATCAGCTGCTTGCGCTCTTGTCAACATGAGCACCGTGAAGCAACTGACTATAGGAGGTGGAATATCCATCACAACTACCTTTCCAAACCTTTATACCATTCCAACTAAACCCTTCGAAAAGTATGTCCACGCCGACAGAGGAAAGAAAAACTCTCAAGGAAATATTGTGAAGTGGTGCCCAAGTGACGTGGAGGTGGAGGGCGATGCAATCAACATCATCGTCAAAGCAGCTCTTGCTCTTGCATATTATATTGTGAGAAAACCACAGCAGAATCCCATGTCACAGTCACCAGAAGGTTCAACGCACTATACTCCACTCTATTTCCTACCACACAAGCCCCTGTTGTGGATCTTGACCCTGCGTTTGACTTCCGTGAAACAGCAGCATGGTTAGGCTCCCAGGGCCTAGACTTTGCAATCCTCAAAGCATTGTTATTTGCAGACGATGAAAACTTGCCTGGACCAACAGGGAGAGCCTTTGTGGCACAATTACAGCTGTTCTCTGCGTACGCCGAGATGACTTCATACCTAACAATTAGAGCCTTTATAGATGAAGGTTTGACAAGAGCAATGTTCTTACCAAAGGTTGGTGGTGAGACCAGGAAGTTCTTGGATGCAGAAGAAGCATTACCGCATCAACACGGGGAGGAGTTATTTCCCTACATCAAGGTCCTCAGGCTCAAAGGCCATGAGACCTTGGCGCCAGTATGTTTCCCTAATCTGCGCACGGTTGCGAACACTCGCAAAAGGCGCCTTGACGGAACATTCAGGGATTATAGATCAAGTAAGGAATCCTTGTCGCGTCTTACTGATAAGGATGTGGAAGAAGCTGTGAGTCAACCCCCGACCAAGAAAAGCCGCTTAGACCAAAATGATTTCGTCAAGCTTGAAATCGGCTTTCCGTCTGACTGAAGACAAAAGTGGCAGAAGGAGATAAAGCACCTGCATCTTCACTGAGTACACTTAAAGTGTTAGTCAAAAATCTCAATGATGCAATTGCAAGATTACCTCACAGTTAAAGGAACTGACTTAATTAGATAAAGCAATAACCACGACAAACAAACCTTCGGAAAATTAAGAAAAAAATAAATAAAATAAAAATAAAAAAGAACACGGCATCAACAAGGTAAGGGAACCGTGGGCCCGGGCCAAAAAAAAGCTCGTGACACTGGTCTGTCCTTTCTTTCTGCCCTGCTTACACCAACAAGGACAGAGAGGAGTCAGTTGGGGATTCAGGAAAGATTGGATGGCGACTCTGGGGAAAAGGTTGGACGGGCAGGCGCCAGTGGGGACAAGGGCTGTTATCCAAATGCCACGGACCCAGAGCTACGGAAAGAGCCTCTGCTCCAGCTGTCACCCCCGGACCTGGGTTGGGTCTCCCCACCTGGGAGAGCTCCCCTAGAAATCCCGACCACAGCACAGGACCGAGTCTCCCTTGGGGAGAGGTGAGCATTCTCTTCTGCGACTTCAGGTGCCCCTCTTCCGAGCGAGCCCACGGAACTCCAGGGGAGCCTGACCTGGGCGTGAGTGGGAGAGCCGTCTGGGTGAGGGGCTGTGGAAGCAAGGCTTGGATGAGGGCTCATGGGGTATCATGCAGGGAGGGAGGTGGGGCGTGGGACCCCTGCCAGGTTCGCCTGTCCCCGGGACACTCCTGGATGCCCCTGCCTCCTGCACGCACTGGCACAAGCCTTCTTTTGAAAGTCAGCTCACGGAGAAGTCAGCACAAGGTCTCTGCTCTGAGGGCCGTGCCCACAACCTTGGCAGCAGACGTTCTGTGTGCGGGGAGCAAGGGAAGCATCAGCTCTGTCCTTGTCGCTTTACAGCCATGGGATCATCCATGACACTGCCTCCACCCTCCACGGCACCCACGACCCCCTCACTTTCCATTTCATCACCCCAACATAGGGGCCCCTCTGTCTCTCACGCATTTTTAGCACTGGATCCCACACTGATCAGGGACCACCTGTCACCTTTCCCCCCTACTTGCCTTTTCCCTTCTACCCCCAGACCACAACCTGATTCTGGAACCCACATTCGTGCACAGTCCTAAGCTATCCTGGGTCCCCCTCTCTCACTATATGCCACCCTCTCTCGTGATCCCACTTCTCACAAGTACTCATCTCAGGAGCCCACGGGATAAGGGGGGCAGCTGGCCACGAGAGTCCCTCTGACTGGGGAGGACAGCAAACGAGTCAAGAATCTATCACCAGTTCAAGAGAGACCCCAGGAGGCCCTCAGCAGGAGAGGATCAAAGAGGGAGACAGGATTGGGGACCTCCTCCTCTGGGGGAGGAGCCCTCTACCAAGGGCAGGGGATGAGCTGAGAACCCTGGGAACAAGGGGCCCCGTGCCTGTCACATGCCCCATTAAAGAGCACATGCCAACTACAAGGAGGCCTCCCCTTCCCGAGAAGGCGGAAGAAGCCCGACAGAAACAGCTGGCCGAGGCCAGGAGGAAGCGGAATGCCCGCAGCGGCGAGACACTGTGTTCCTGCGGGAGCTAAGAAGCAGAAGTTAAGACCTGGCAGCAGCCCTGGGACAGCCACTTCTGACAGCTGTCGCTCGCCTGAGGATGCTCCCCAGCCCTGCCTCCTGAGGGCACCATGTGGCCTGGGGTGTCCTTTCCCCCAGCGCTGCTTCATCAGCACGGAACTATGGGCCCGAAAGCGGTGCTTCTGTCCTGTCTGAAAGCGCATTCTCATCTGCCCAGAGCCTGTGTCGGCTTTCCCTGTAGCTCAGCAGTCTCGGGGGTGAGCCTGCCTCCTTTGTCAAGGCGGAGGGACTGCATCTTCTGCTAACATAGAGGCTCTGGAGAAACCATACAGCCATGAAATCCCATCAATCCCAACCAGAAAAAGAGAAGCAGGAATATAGGCAAGAAGCTAGCGAAGGAACCAGGTGCTCTGAGACAGCGATCACAGATTCACAGCCAGGCCGTAGGGAGTCTAGTGTCTGAGAAGACAGACTTGCGGACAGCTCTGGCAGGTACTCAACAAGCAGCCAGGCAGAAAGCCAGGAGAGGAGGAGGGCCTTGCTGGTCTCCTGCCGACTCCCCAGCCTCGCGTCGGAGATCTGGGTGGACGTGCACATGGCAGACACAGGCGGTACGACAAAGATCTCGTGAGGCCAAAGCCGGGGTTAGACAAGAACAACAGAACGCAGGAAGCCTGGAGCAGGAGAACTGGGAACTGCGGGAGCAGCTTCGGGGCTCGGTGACCCGCAGGGAGGACAGGCAGCTCAGGGTGGCAGAACTGCCTAAGACGGAGCTGGAGATGCCAGAGCTCCCGCTGCACAGCGCTCCGGTCACCCGGGAAGCCCTGGTAGCGAGGAGCAAGCACAAGAGGCCCTGGGAGATCCAGCTCAGCTGGAGACACGTGTGGAGCAGCTGAAGAATCTGCTGAAGTAGCAGCAGGTGGAGAAAGACCAGGACGCAGGGGCCCAAAAAGGAGAGAAGGCCATCTGACAACAGAAGATGCAGCAAATGTCAGAGCAGATGTGCAAGTTGAGGGACGACACGGAGCACAGCGGCGTCGGGCGCAGGAGCTGGAGAACAGCTCAGCTGAAGGGAGGGACCAGATTGCTGTCCCCCCTCCCCCCAGGAGCCCCCAGCAGAGCCCTCGGAAGTGGAACAGCGGCTACCAGCCAGAGCAGAACAGCTACAACAGGCCGTCCAGGTGGCCACGGACAAGCTGCAGGGCTGCCTTACTTACAGAGGCCAGACAAGGGAAGATGGAGCTGAAGGAGCTGGAGCACCACTCATTCAGCGGTCTGCAGAGGCAGGTGCAATCTGAGCATAGTGCATGACCGCCCTAGACCAGAATCAGAGGGCAGTGCTGTAAGAGCGCCACCTGGAGGAGGAGGAGTACATTAGCGGCTGGCGAAGGACGAGGAGGAAATGAAGGGGAAGTTCCCTGCAGCTGCAGGAGCTGGTGATACGCCTGAGCTGGAGGTGAGCCTAATGAATTGTGTGGCAAGACCCTGCGGGCTGCCCAGTACCTACTGAGGAGCCGACTACAGCCCCCATACGCAGCTGGCGCTGCTTATAGCCTGGTGATCCCTGCGAGCCTCGCCTCGCTGCCAGTGTGGAGCCGGGCCCTGTCGCACTGGGAACTCCATCGCCGGGCAGATCAGGCAGCTGCCCTGTGAGATGCATAGCCCCCAGGAGTCCCCGGGCTTGATCGTGGGAATCTAATAACCTGACACTACCCTGGAGAAGTGGGGCCGTGGTTCTGCCCCACCCAGTCCCTGCCACCCTGGCCCCAGCACCCTGTCCTATCCTATCTAATAAAAGAGTAATATGCAAATCATCACTCCGCTACACTCACAAGCCACGTCCACCAGCCACGCCCCAGCCATGCCCACCCACCAATCAGAAGTGATATGCAAATACACCCAACCAAGATGGCTGAAGCTCAATGGAAACATATACTCAGGTGAGGATTATAAATACACCCAACCAAGATGGCTGCAACTCAATGGAAACATATACTCAGGTGAGGATTAAAAAAAAAAAAGAAATGTCATATCCTATGAAAGATGTCATATCCTATGTCATATCCTATGAAATGTCATATCCTATCTAATAAAAGAGTAATATGCAAATCATCACTCCGCTACACTCACAAGCCACGTCCACCAGCCACGCCCCAGCCATGCCCACCCACCAATCAGAAGTGATATGGGGAAGGCGCAAATTCCACATTCTGCGGACACAAGAAGGCTGGAGGTTGCACTGTCCCAAACCGGCAACGAGAAGGTCAAAGAGAGAGTCACGAATGCCAGGACCTCTGAGGTTTCAGGGTCAGCGCCTGGGTTTCAGGCAGCCGTGTCCCACGCCCAGGGGTCCCCTGCCTCTGGGAGAAGTCTCAGAGCCCCGGACCCGGAACCAGCAGAGACGTGTGGGGACAGGTTCTGGGCAAGGGGAAAATGAAAACGGGATGAGCCGTGTGTCTCAGGGTCCCCATCCACTGAGAAAAGGGAAGGACAGAAAGAGCCATGGCCCAAACCACGCCATGTCAGGCTGTGTGCAGGGCCCCAGACACCTAGAAATCAGAGCCTCTCGGGGGGCAATGGACCACTGAGGGGATCTCCAGGCACCCCGGCTTCAGCTGATGGGATCGGAGGATGCTTTTCATCGCCATTCTGGAATTGTCCTCTTCCCCACCCACCCAGTAGTCGCATCTCCAGAAGCAAATGCTTGCATGCCTGTAACAAGCTACTGACACTCATGCTGGCAGTCCCCTGCAGGGGGCGTCCCTGCTCATCCTCAGCAGGGATCCTGAGCAATACTGGTTTCTCCTGGCAGCCATGTGCGGTGGACTCCCTGTGCTCAGTTTGGAGGTGTATGTTCAGGGGATCCCAGGACTTGGGGTGCAGGGCCTGGAAGGGCCCCCTTCAGTCTTCCTGAGGCGGACAGGGGTCCCCCACGCCTATCCTTTCTAGGCCTTTTCCTTGTACCTGCTCAGAGGTCCCATTCCTCAAACTGCTCATTTTTCCTCGGTACGTTTACAGAAGAACACTAGGAAATACTGTAAGACATTCAGAAGCTTCTCTTCGCGAGAAGTATGCCTCCACCCGAAGACACAGGTAAACCAGACCTTGTCCTGCTCCCTCGCCACCTTGAACTTGGTACAGCTGTGTGAAGGGGGTGTGTCATGAGATGACAAGGGCGGGCACAACTGAACGTCCCCCATCCAGTTGGGCGGGTGAGGATCCAGTAGCTTCTTATTTCACAGGGTTTGGAGGAGGGAGTTGGGGGCGCTGGCCCTGCAGCCTCAGAGGCAGAAGAAACAGGACCCGCTGGTGAGGGACAGCGGCCAGTTGCCCCCGAGGGCCCTCCCTTCTCCTGGAGGCGGAGTCCATCTACAGCACGTCTCCTCCTCCATCCTCCGCGCAGAAGGGACCAGAAACACCAGCTCTTCCGTTCGGTTTGAGGTGGTTGAGGTGGGGAGGACACAGGGAGGTGGCTGTGAAGTTTCCCCCCCCCCCCCACCTGTTCCACACACACGTGCCTCTTACTTGGCAGCCTGTTTAAGGTTCCAAAATATCCTTCCTCACCCAACCCCAGGGAAGGCTCGGACACCCAGTGTGAGGGGCCCCGGGTGTGACTATGTGTGGAGTGACCAGGGCCAGCTAGGCGAACGGCCCACCCCGGAGTGGGGCTGGAGGAGGGTGAGGCAGGACCCTTTACTCCTCCTCCTCTCCCCACCGGAGGGTGAAGACAAGGGAGAGCAGATGAGGTCTTATTAGCAAAACTACAGCGCGGGGCACCTGGCATTTACAGCTTTAAACAAGGAATCTCAGTGTAACCACAAGAAATTCAGGGTACTTTCCAGCCCCCACAGTGGGGACTTACTTCAAAGCGAGGGACACAACATTAGACCTCTGCACAGGGCACATCTCCCGCCAACATCACCCCCAGAAGGGCGTGGGGAACGTGAATAATGTCCATTGCCACGTGGACACAGTGCTGGGTGAGCACTGAGTGGGATGTGGGTCTTGCTGTGGTGGGTCCTGGGCTGACCGGCACAGGTCCTAGAATCAGGCCCAGTGCTTTGCAAGAATCTGCCATGTTTGTGGTTTAACATTGAACTTAACATTGAACTTGACAATGAAGTCTCCCCATTGAGTAGGTACCTTGAGGAAGGTACATGCAGACTCTTCCCACTGGCTGGCTCCATGGCGTTACTGCAGGTCAAAGTGCCAGCCCGCCATCTCCGGTGGCAGTGTTCCCCTTGCAGCCACGCACGGGGAAATGAGGCAGAGAGTGAGGAAAAGGCTTTGGGTGGCCAAGTTACCTGATGAGTGACAGGGACACTGGAGTGCAGGTTTGCATCCTGGCGAACCTGTGTGGATCCTCTCTTTGAGCATAGTGACAGTGCCTGCAGGGAAATTTCCAGATGGGGATACCCCTCTCTGGTAAGTGTCCTGTGCCCTCCTCACGCTGTTCCTTTGACACGGTGCAGGATCCTGTCCTTGGTGCATACGGTTGGCCTCCAGGGTGAGGAGTGCAGTGCTGTGATCTTCCTGTACTGATCTGTGCGGGGCCTAGAAACAGGACAGGACAGGAACATTTACCTGTTATGTCTCCAGTTTAACTTTGAACTTGACAATGAGGTCTCCCGGATGAGTGCATACCTTGAGAAGGGATGCCCGTCATGGAGACTCTCACAGGTCAAAAGGCCGCCAGACATTACTGGTCCATGTCGCACCATGATTTTCTAAAACAGAAGAGTTTTTAAGTGTCCCACCTGGTATTTTAATAAATGATGCTTTGCAGACATCGATAAAACCTGAGAAACAAAAACAGCAGATAGAGTGGGAGTAATTTTCAATGTCATGTTTTACTTCTTAGAAGATCACAAGATCATGAAAAGGAAGCCACACAGAATATACTTTTTGAATCTAGTTCTTCCATTCGGTGTGACATTTGGAGATCCATCTTGCTATGGCATGTGCCAATAATTTGTTTCTATATATTCCTAAGTAATTTTCTATTGAACGAATACACCATAATATATATATATGAATACCTATGTTATAACCACTTTGGAGATATTATGAATAAATCTTTGAATATTCATATACATGTAAGTAGACACTGTGTTCATTTCTTTGGTAAGTAATTAGTAGTCGAATTTCTGGATGAAATTCAGAAATTCCCAACAGAGCAGTTGTTTTATTTACCAACTTATCTCAAGTAATTAGATAAAATCCTGGCCCAAGTAGAACCGCAATAAATGTTTGTTGAATAAATAAATGAAGCCAATTTCTTCTCCAAGCAATTAACTGAATTTTTATTAGGTACCAAACATTGCCCTAACTATAATATCTCCTTTAATTTTTCTAACAATCGTAAAAATTAAATATAATTATTCTTATTTTATTAATGAGGTTCTGAGAAATTAAGAACTTGTTGAAGATTACAGAGCATATTAATGATAGAATTGGATTCCAGTGTTTTAATTTCAAGCTTTTATCTCTGTTATACTTGTTCTAAGTAATATTGGGTGCATTGGGTTACCACTGAATAGAATTAACAGTGATAGGATTAAAAGCCAGATAGCATGGAGAACCATTGTAAGTAGCTCTTCACACTTAGTTTTATAATCTAACTAGAGGCCCATTGCATGAAGAGATTTGTGCAATAGGCCTTCCTTCCCTTGGTTTCCAGCACTGGTTTTCCTCTGGCACCTGGGACCCAGGCCTTCGCTCCGGCCAGAGTCTGCCACCTTTGCTGCAGGCTCCAGCCAGAGTCTGCTGCCTTCGTCTTCGCTGCAGACTCTGGAGTTTGCAGTCTTCGTCTTTGCTGTGGCCAGAGTGCCGCTCCTGTAGATCCCTTCGCATGCCCCCCTCCCTCTCATAACAGGCGTTCTGCCCCGCCCAGCCACTTGGCACCTGGAGCAGTTGGGCTTCCGCCATCTTTCTCCTTCTAATTTGTATATTCCCTCCTGATTGGCTGGTGGGCGTAGCAGAGTGATGGTTAATTTGCATGTTTCTCTTTTATTAGTGTAGATCTTTTGTTAAATTGCCATGACCAGTACTCAGACAAGAATATTGAACTTTTGCAGGAATGTTATTTTTCTGATATGTACAACTGGGAAAATGTAGCCTTTTCTTTTCTTCTTTTAAAAAAAAATCCTCACCTTCACTTTTTAAAAAAATCCATTGATCTTTAGAGAGAGAGTGGAAGGGAGGGAAGAAGGGGAGAGAGAGACATTGATGTGAGAGAGACACATCGACTGGTTGCCTTCTGCACGAGCCCTGAAGTGGGTGGGGATTGAACCCGCAACTGACGTACCTGCCCTGAACCAGAAATCTAACCTGGGATCCTTTGGTCTGCAGGCCGATGCTCTAACCACTGAGCAAAGCAGCCAGGGCGAACTGTAGCCTTTTCATCAGAGAAACAGGCTGACAATCAGTCTGAGCACCTGGGATTTCCATATGGTTTTGTCACATTTATTGGAATAACATTTGAAGAATGGTTTAAAGCAAAATTATTGGTGCAAAAAAATTTATGTGTATGCAGATATTCACATAATTTGTCCCAATTGTGCATTTTTTAAATCAAGAAACAAATATGAACAGATAAGCCCCAGATATGGTTTGTTCATTCTCTTTAGTTCTTAATTGGGTGGCTAGACTTTCAGAGTGAACAAAGGAAATATATCGCTCTAAAGCAAGGGATTTTCTTACAGCGTATTCATACAAATCTTAAATAAGCTAATCAACCCTAAAGGGTATTTTTTTCCAAAGTTCACCTCCTAGTGACCTCAGTTTAGAGGTTGTTCAAAATAAGGACTAGTTGAGTGTAGAATAGAAGGCTAAGCAATGTTGCAGGAAATGGTCAATTCTCCCTCATTTCAGGGCCTGGTATAGAAAACCAAGTTCATAATTATCCAGGTGTTTGAATACTCTGAACATGTAACTTTAACTGAAACCTTGGCAAATATGATTAATTTCATGTTAAATTAAAAAGAGGTCATAAATCATGACCTTGTTTCTGTATTAGAAGCATTCCTGTTTCTGAAAGTGTTTTTGGTACATACTAGTAAGGCCACAGTGTCTTTATTTATTCGTTTGTTTGTTTGTTTGTTTATTGTTTTTAAATAAAAATTTTAATGGGTCTCAAAATTCCGTGACAGATTTTTGGTCATGTTGTTTCCATTAAAAAGTACGGATTTTAAAAACCAATAACTTAAAAACTGCCACACACACAAAAGAACCAAATGGTCCACCAAACATTCTTCTTTCCTTCTGAAGGTTTTACGGTGCATTGTAATCATTAGCCAGACTTTTACTATTAAACTTAAATGGCCAATTGAGACAAACAGTTCTGAGACCGTTCTTCCACCACTGATTAAGACTGGGGTGGCAGGTGTTGGGAATAATATTCATTTAGCCTTCTGAGCTTCCTCGGCAGACTTGGTGAATTTGCCAGCTCCAGCTGCCTTCTTGTCCACTGCTTTTTTTTAAAAAAAATATATATATTTTATTGATTTTTTACAGAGAGGAAGAGAGAGGGATAGAGAGTTAGAAACATCGATGAGAGAGAAACATCGATCAGCTGCCTCTTGCACACCCCCTACTAGGGATGTGCCCGCAACCAAGGTCCATGCCCTTGACCGGAATCGAACCTGGGACCCTTGAGTCCGCAGGCCGACGCTCTATCCACTGAGCCAAACCGGTTTCGGCTTGTCCACTGCTTTGATGACACCCACAGCAACTGTCTGTCTCATGTCACGGACAGCGACACGGCCCAGAGGAGGGTAGTCAGAGAAGCCCTCAACGCACATGGGCTTGCCAGGCCACCGTGTTTTTAAAAGCAGTTTCGGAAGAAGACAATCCATTGGAAGAAGAAAAAAGGACTACCAGACATCCCACAGAATTGCAGGCACCAAAACAGCATTCCTACTACTCCTATGTAGTGAGCACCTGGGAAAAGCCACCCTATAAATGAAAAGAAACGTGTCACGTTTACTTAACTAGGAGTGGCTTAAACTGGGGAAGATTAAAGTTTAAAGAATATTTTGTTCAACCTCACTGTCATGAAATAAAGGAAATGTACAGATTAAGGATAAGCTTCAACCTCTGATTATTAAGGTTATAGTTGTGTTCATTTTATTGTGCTATCTGATAAAAGTAAAATTTGTATTTGTAAAAAAAAAAATCACAAGAAATTTTTTTATCTCAGTGCTGGCATGTTTTTGAAATCTGTTGTACATACATATCAGATACTATAAAACCATAGAGCTGATCACGTAGTAAACGAGGCAAAGGGATCTGAGGCTTATTCTTGTAATAAAATCCAAAAGGAGTATGCTATGCTACTAAGAAGCCAGGTGAGATCTGAAATACTAATGTGAGTTAAGAAGCAGAATACTTCTCTTTACTTTTTGATTGTACGACAGATGAACTCATGAGTCCGATTTTTAGGCGTGTTTGTAATAAAACGATGTGTGAAATGATTGAAGAATGTTTTATTGACATTACTGAAACAAAACAACATTTGGATCTGATCTAGCTTATGAAATTATTGTAAATTGGAAAAAGGTGATATTGACATAAAATGCTAGTGAAAAGGAACAATGGTGGCAGGTGGACACAGGTTGCAAAGTCCATTATTCCCACCAAAAAAGCAATTATGTCACAAGTTTTATCCAGGTACAGACTGTGTCTCTAACGCATTCAATCAGAAGGTCCCAATATTTATGTTTTCCCCTTTCTCTTTATTTGTCGGTATTTCTCCCCAGAAACAGGGAGAATAAATAAAAAATTAGTACAAAATGTGATGGTTTTGAGTCTCCCATTGCCCCGATAAATTGTAAAAATAAGTCTCACTAAAATGTTCTATTAGAAAGTCAAGAATAGGCCGAAACCGGTTTGGCTCAGTGGATAGAGCGTCAGCCTGCGGACTGAAAGGTCCCAGGTTTGATTCCGGTCAAGGGCATGTACCTTGGTTGCGGGCACATCCCCAGTAGGGGGTGTGCAGGAGGCAGCTGATCGATGTTTCTCTCTCATCGATGTTTCTAACTCTCTATGCTCTCCCTTCCTCTCTGTAAAAAAAAATCAATAAAATATATTTTTTAAAAAAAGAAAGTCAAGAATAAAACGATGGAGAAAGCCCTAGTGCTGATTGCACCATTGCTTCCACATTCATTAGAAAGTGAAACATTTTTCTATTTTACCCGTTTACATAGGTAGCTAGGTCAATGTGGACTCAATTGCTATTTCATTTAATGTGTTTCAATCTGTTACCATCATGATTTATTTTGATGCTCCCACTTGCCCAGCGAGATCTCCTTTGAAGGGCATGAGCATCCTTTGGCCACGTCCCCTCATGTGTGAGCACTCTCACTGCGACAGCAGATGCTCCCCGTTCATTGCGCACATTCCCTGGCACAGCCCTACACTGTGTCCCCTCCCCGTGGAGATCCTGGCTCCCACGGGGGAATCTGGTGTTTGAAACCACTCTCTGCGCACAACGCAGAGATTTAAGCTGGGCTGGGCAGTCCGGGCCCAGAAAGGCAGCTTTCTACTTACTATTTCCTCAGCCACCAGGGGGTCGAGAAGCCTGGGCGGCGTCCCCAGCGGGCACGGTGGTCAGCCTCAAACCAGGCTCTGCTTCTCACTCTGGAAGCGGCGCCACAAACCCCTAGCCCAGGACGCGGGCGTTTCCCCGCACCCACTGGGGCGCCAGTTAGCGCTGGCGCGAGTCGGGCGCCCTCTGCTGGCCCGTGGTGGGAAGCGAACGAAGCTCTGCGCCTACAGTTTAGCGGTCACCCGGAGTCCTCGCGGTCTTCTCGTGGATCACAGAAATTCTCGAGGCTCCATCACTCCCCTGGTGTGTGTGTGTATGTGTGTGTGTGTGTGTGTGTGTGTGTGTGTGTGTGTGTGTGTGTGTGTGTGTGAGTTTGTGTGTGTGTGTGAGTGTGTGTGTGTGAGAGGGAGTGTATGTGTGTGTATGTGTGTGTATGAGTGTGCGTGAATGTGTGTGTATGTGTGTGCGTGAATGTGTGTGTATGTGTGTGAGTTTGTGTGTGTGAGTGTGTGTGTGTGTGTGTGTGTACCAGATGCCTGGACCAGCTGGCAGGGACAGCTGCCCTGCCAGGATCTCCAGTTCCCCTTGTAGCTGGAGCCGCTGTTCTTTCAGTAGCTCTGGGGTCTAAGGCATTTGGATACTCGCCTTCTGCACACCCAGCCTGTTTCAGAGGGGACCCATCCAGTTATCCCATCTACAGCTCCGCTGTCCTCAATTAGAGACACAAGTACATCCGGGACCTGCTTCAAACAATCATAGGCCCATGTGCTCAGAAAGGGCTCTAGTCAGCTCATGTCTGTAGCCATCCTGTTTGCCTCTTTTGTACCATAAGGACCAAGTTGAAAATTGGAGTATTAACCATACCCAATGCACAAGAAAAAAGAGGAAGAAGAGAACAATTAAAAAAAAAAGTGCACTGAAAAGTAAAAGGGTACTTTAAAAAAATAGATTTTCATTGATTTCAGAGAGGAAGGAAGAGGGAGAGAGAGATAGAAACATCAATGACGAGAGACAATCATTGACTGGCTGCCTCCCGCAAACCCATTGTTGGGGATCAAGCCCAAAACCCCAGGAGAATGGAACAGTGACCTCCTGGTTCATAGGTCGAGGTTCAACTACTAAGCAACACTGGCCGGGCTGTTCCTGTGTTGGCCTGCACAGCAAAGAACACTGGTTATTTGGGAGATTTTAGATGAGATTAGGTTTCTTCAAGGTGAATGCTTCAAAACTGTTATGGGATGAAGTGTGTCCACTGCAAAATCCCCACAATCCAGCCCTCACCCCTGCAGCAGGGGAATGTGGTTACATTTGGAGACTTGATCTTTAAAAAGGTCTTAAGTTAAAATGAGATCATTAGGGTGGAACCTAATCCCAAATAATCGACGTCCTTCGAAGAAGAGGCAAGTGGAACACACCCACAGAAAAGGACAGCAGACCACGTAACGTCACAGGGAGAAGATGCCCCTCTATAAGCAAGGAGAAGCCGCAAAGGAAACCAGACTTCCCAGCACACAGGCCCAGAAGGTCTGGTCTCCAGTCTAGAGCGCTGAGAACAGAGATGTCTGTTGTCTGTGCTGTCAGCTCGTGGCTCCTCCTTGTGGCAGTTCTAGCGGACTCACACCAAACCTACCTGCCTCAACCAAATGAGCACATTGACTACGTGAGGGGATGCCATTAGGTGTTGAAATTAAGATCACATTTTTGATTCATGGTTCATTAGCTTCGAAAGCTGCCCCAATACATTTCTGTAGTATTTCAGACTTTCACCACGCTAAGGAAATGTCCTGGCAATTGCTCAGGTACCTCCTGACTTTTCTATAATAAAGTTTTGATTTTGCCAACGTAGACTGAATGGATTTCAGATTTAACGGACAAAAGGTCCCCTTTGCGGGCCTTGGGCTGAATGTGTGCTGCTGCCTATCTCACGGAAAACATTAGTTGGGAGCCTAACCGCACTCCCTCATCCCATAGACTCTAAGGGGGCTCTCCCGCCAGGAGGGCAGAACTGAGTGGCCACAGAGAAGGCATATTCAACACCCTTGACTTTTCTAGTCTTTTTATTTTTTTAAATATATTTTTATTAATTATAGAGAGGAAGGGAGAGGGAGAATGAGGGAGAGAGAGGTAGAAACATCAACGATGAGAAAAATTTATTGATTCACTGCCTCCTGCAGGCCCCTACCAGGGATCAAGCACAGAACCCAGGCATGTGCTCTTGACCTAAATTGGACTTGGGATCCTTTAGCCTGCCGGCCTACACTCTATGCACTGAGCCAAACTGGCGAGGGAGAATTTTCTAGTCTTTTACACCAAACGTTTTGCGGTCCCTGGGCATACAGAGTGTACCACGCTGATATGGATGAAACACACAGAGCTGTTGATACAAGTGGGGAGGTGGGGAGCATCTAGAGACAAAGCACAGACGAGGCACTTTCTTTGAGATCCACACACAGCACAGAAGTCATGGCCTCTGCTTGCTGCCAGGCCGGGTAAAAGGCTCTGAAGTGAGCAGCTAAAGAGTTGCAGGGTCCAGAGAGAGCCTGAAGACTCAATGGGTGCCTAATCCCATCCAGCCACTTCCATTATCTGGGGTGTGGTTCCCCGCCAGCCCCACCCTACCCGCAAGGAACTCTGGGAAACATAAAAAGCCAGCCCTCTGCCACCTGCTCATTGCCTTGCCTGCTGCTCAGGTGTTCAGACCCCTTGCTGAGACGGGAGACCTGGGCCACATGGAAGGCGTGAGGAGGAGCAGGAGGCCTGGCCAGGAGCACTCGGGTGGCTCCCCCAGGGAATCTGAGAGCATTTCCTCCAAGGAAAGCCTGTCCCCTGGAGAAAAAGGAGACCACTGGCATCCTTCTGCGAGGCGGACCCAGAAGGTCACAGGGATGGGAAAAGGCTCCCACAGCAAAGGAGGTAGGCTTCTAACCTCTCTCTCTCTCTCTCCCTCTCTCCCTCTCACCCTCTCTCTCTCTCTATTATGGGGGTGGGCCAAGCAGCAATACCTCCTTCATAAAAAAAAAAAAAGTGAGGAAAAGCCAAGGTGAAGGCCAAGGAGAAGGCTGGGTCCCTTTAGGTTATGGGCTCTGCCATCTGAGGGAGGGTTTCCTGGAGCAGCCATGCCAGGCAGCTGAGGTTGGGGGGCTTTTATGAATCCGGGTCCAACTCGGAGCCTGCACCACCCCACTCTCCCCCAGACTTCCAGAGAGAGTCCAGGGACCTCTCACTCATTCCTCTCCTCTCCACCCACAGCCACCACCAGGCAGAGCCAGGGGCCCAGGCACTCCAGGCCCCACGGGTGGGGAAGCCCTGATGGCCCCCTAAGCAGTCGCCACAAAGCAAACGGACACCCAGGAGAGAAGGTGAGGGGACGGCCATCCCCCACCCCAGGGAGGAGAAAGGACAAGTCTGACTGCACCAGAGCAGGACCTCAGGACAGAGGAGGCAGGTGTCTGGGCTGTGCCTTCCCAGAGGTGGGGTGTGGGCACCCGGGGGAGGGAGGGACAGACCCTGACCCGGTGAGAGGCTGCCAGAGCCCCAAGGGCTGAGAGGCGGAGGCCCAGGGCTTGGCAGCGGTTCCCACCAGACCCTGGAAGGGCCAGCAGTCAGGCGGAGTGGGGAGTGGGGGAGGGGGACTGGGAAGGGGCCCTGGGGACTTCGGCCAGGCCGCTCACACTGGGGCCCCTTCTGTTTTGTTTCCCGCGCAGATTTGGCCCACCCGCCCCCGCAACTCAATGGCAGGAGGACCCGGCCCAGAAGCCCAGCGAGGACCACTGGTCAGGGATGCTGCCAGGAAGACCCAGAGGGCAGGCCCGCCTCCCCAAAGCGCCGCCGCCCCCGCCACCACCCATCTGCAGGAGCCTGCGCGCCTCTGGATGTCCTGATGCCCAGACTCTTCAACCAAGTGGGGGCGCTGCAGGTGGCCCTGGACGAGCTGCGGGCTCCGGGGGGCGCCTTCCTGCCGGTGCCCTCCCGTGGCCCGCAGCCCGAGGCCCGGGAGCCCGAGGCCGGGCAGCGCGCCTGGCTCAACTGGCAGCTGGCGCACTCGGGTTTCAACCTGCACTGGGCGCTCTCCGCGCTCGATGCGCTGCTGGCCGCGCAGCCTGGGCTCCCCGCACCGCCGCCCTGCACGCCCCGCGATCCATGGCCTTAGCGGGCCCGCGCCCCCCAGTGTCCTCGCCCAGCGCCTCTGCCCAGAGCCCATCGGACTCCCTGCTCCCAACTCCAGTGCAAGGGTCCCGGGACCAGCTTCTCCCACAGCGCGACTGGAATCCCCAGGAAACACCCTGAGGCCTGGGCTGGCCCTCTGCCCTAGGGGTCCCAGCTCAGGGGCCCAGGGGCCGGGTTCCCGCTGACAGCCGGCAGGGAGAGCCGCAGAGGAAAACATTTCTCCTGTGGGCTCGGGTTACTGTGACTGCCATCCATGATTGGGACCTTTTCTCGGTCCTATATTTTCCTGTTTTATACGAAAAATAAAACCCGGTTAAAGAAACATAGGTGTGTGTGTGTGTGTGTGTGTGTGTGTGTGTGTGTGTGTGCGCGCGCGCGCGCGCGCGCGTTTATTTTTCATTTTCATCACAGCCTGTTCCTTGTAGACAACTGTATCTGTTTTAGTTTTACCTGAGAACGAGTTTCTTTAAGGTGAACGTCTAGAAAAGTACTCAGAATCAAGACTTTACCTCCTCTGAGCAGGCTGGTTGACGTGGGGAGTTCTATTATTGAACACATCTATGATTCTCAGTCCATTAGCTTTTTCTAAGTCACAATAAATTCCCTGAATATTCTAAACCTTTGCCACACTTGCAGCACACTTGCCAGTGACTTGCTCGCCTCTTGACTTATTTACCTGGTGACGTTTTTATCTTAACAATTCTTGTTTTCACTCTAAGCTTGGGCATCATGTCAAGTTGACATTCATTGGCATACCTACAAGGCACACAGTGTAAGTTCACATACACATCAACAGAAGGCTTATGCATGTGTAAACGCCCCACTACTACCACTCCAATACACACCTTAATATTTCCAGCATGATCTTCAAAATAATCTCTCTGAGCCTCAAGCAGAGGGTGGGTGTGCCTGTGGGGTATGTGGACAAAGAATAACCTCTCAGAACCAGGGCCCAGAGGACCGTGGACATAAGGCCATGCTTCCACCACGTTCTCTGATCCCTTTCTTCTTGTGACTCAGCTCTGGTCACACTCATGAAAACAGTACCCTGGGTGAGAGGACAAACCAGATATAAAGAACTGGGTTTCTCAATGACTGTGCAGAACAGAATTGCCAGCCAACTTGGCATGCTCACTTCAGATTGTGCTTGGGAGAGTGACATTAATTCTATCCTCATTAAGCCATACTAGTTTACAATTGGGTCTCTCTCTCTCTCTCTCTCTCTCTCTCTCTCATTATTATTATTTTTATTTTAGCAACCTAGCTAGATAAACTAGTGAATGCCCAAACAGATATTTATCATTCCCCACTAAGCTGGTTCCTCCAATTGACTAGAGTAAATGTTAATTGCATCCTCCCCCCCTGCTCATGGAAAAATCCTTAGAGGCAACCTGTGTCCTAGCCCCACAGGATACAAAGCATTAAACCAGGTCCCGCATCAGTGATGTACTTTGGTGCTTCCCATAATTTCCGGGGGCACGTGCATGGAGTGGACCTGGGGTCTAGTCCTAGAAAGGTTAATACTCTTCAAAAAAGACCACCAGAAACATACCTGTACTTGAAAAGTTGGGGTTTTTTGCAGCTAGGAAGTATGCTCACTCTCGCGAACTGTGGGTATCTCAGTCAGAGCATGCTAGGAAGAACCTACTACAGGATTTGGGGAAGATCTAAGGAAGCGCTAAGTTGGGTGTTGTCAGAAATCAGGGATAAGTCTATGATTGAATACATGCATAAATCTTATCAATAGGGAGGGAAGATAAGGATGAGTATAAAGCTATATTTGATAAAGAAGCAGCAGTCACTCATTTTAGCTGAGGGACATGATAATCTGGTTTTAATGATCTCAGAGTGACCTTGTCTGATGTTGATGTTTTATGAGATTGTTTATGTCCAACAGAACAACCGGGCCTACCTGTCATTAAGCTTATGTTCATAATGACTGAGACATACTTTGCGAATGACAACCCCATCCCCATGTTGCTCTTTTCTAGGACCAATGTGCAATTTTGACACTGTTTTTATCACCGGATGTAAGGAAAGGATTATAAGTGGAGGAAGAACCTTAACTTTCCTTTCTCCAAAGCCCAGAAGCTCACCCCAAAACCGGGTAAGACCCGTTAGCCTCCTTGATGATTCCTAACTGTATCAAGCACAGATGGCTAAAGATCTCTATTGCTCACATTTCATGACATCTCACTTAACATGCTCACAGTAGATAACAGCTCTGGTTGAAGGAGGTTTTCTGAGTGCATGAAAGGATGATGCTATGTGTCATAGAATGCATGATGTAGGGAAGATGGGATGTGGAGGTACTGCTATGTCCTGAAACATGGTGAGCCAGGATCAGCCTCACAGGTTCTGTCTCTCAGTACTCCCTTGAGAAAGAGAATTCTAGGATCAGGGCAAATTGTAGGGCAAATCTCACAGTTTGATTTATCGGATCACTAAGAAGTAGGACTATCAAAGGGTGAGCAAAAGCACAGGGACTGACTGCTGGGGAGGAAGAATCTTGAAATTCAGGAAGATTCTGAGAAGCTAGAGGACCACTATGGGTACAGGGCCACGAAGTCCCCTCATTCCCTTGCCATCAGCCCCATGTCGTCCTCACACACAAAGACAATCACATGACTGCAAGGCTAATCATTTATTGATCAGGTATAGGAGGGTCTTATTCATGATAGAGCTCTGGGTATGGCAAACAGAGTGGGGAATTTAGAGAAAACCATTGATTCTTATTGAATTGATGAGTCTGTTGAGACAATTAGAGAAGATCCATTAGATTCAGAGATAAGGCCTTCTTGGATGATAGTGATGGAGATCAGGTCGCAGACCATGGAATGAAGATCCTGGAGCCCAGGTGAGGAAGCATTCACTCAGCACTAAACAAGCAGATGAGAGAGAACACAGAACTCATTAAGCACTTCCTGGGCTGAATTAAAGAGAAAGAAAATTTTTATTACAAAGCAAAATGGTGAAGAAGTAGATATCAATCTGTACTGTAATCTATGTTTCTTTCCAGAATAGGGGGAAGGAAGTCATTGAATCAATGGCTGCCAAAAGAAATTAGGTATGGCGTACAGCAAAAGCATGTTTTCCTATTGTGTAACTTTTCCCCAACTGAGTCTATGAGAAAGAGAGAGGAATAATCAATGAAGGACCCTAAGCGGTTTTCCGCCATTCTCAGGATTAAATGTTTGGGGAATTTTTGATAAATTGAGGAAGAATGGCAAAAACCATAGCTACCTTGTATTAAATGCTGACTTTATGCAGGCCATAGTTGCTAAGATATTCCCATATATTATCTGAATAAAGCCCCACAATAAAGTTAAGGTAGGAAACAGATGGAGAAAGTGAGAGCCTGTTTTCCAGGTAAAAGACAACTAGAGGGTTAGACAGCTCTGTTTACAAATCAGAAGTTAAAGATGTGCAGAGTTCAAAGAGAGACAGTATTACCAAATATTGGAGAGTGAGACCACAAATTTGGCCTTGGAAGATGGACAAAAGACAGGAATGCATTTGAGTTTCATATTCACAACCTAGTATTCTTTTCCTATTTCAAATTTTAAGTCTTAATGATTTCTAGGACTTTATCAATTACTGAGGCCTTTTCACCAGCAAGATATCCACACAGTAAGTCTGCAAGGTACATGTCATTGTTTTCCTTTTAATTTCTTAGGTCATTTGCTCTACACCTCATGGAATGAGTGGGTCCTGAACCCAGGACCCCAATTCCAAATTTCAAGCTCATTCCACAAACTTCATTACCCAATTATTTGTAATCTTTTTAAAAATTTTAAATCCTCACCTGATGATATTTTCCCGTGATGTTTAGAGAGAGTGGAAAGGGAGAGAGAGACACACAGAGACAGAAATATCAATGTGAGAGAGATACATCGATTGGTTGCCTTCTCACATGCCACAACCAAGGTTGGGGCTCTAGCCTGCAACTGAGGTACATGCCCTTGACCAGAATAGAACCCAGTACCCTTCAGTCCACAGGCCGTTGCTCTATCCACTGAGCCAAATTGGATAGGGCTTTATTGTAATCTTTGGACACAAACCCCTAATGGTGTTGGAAGGCAGTGGTCCCTGGGCCACCCCCTCTCCATCAGACATCACCAACCTGGAGGCCTGGGCATCATGGCTCCCTCGGTCCTGGAGACAGCGATCTGCAGAGACAGAGCAGAGCACAGTCAAACACCAACCCATTTATTTCTCAGCAGGAGATCAAATGATTTCCCAGGTCAGGACAGAGGGGACTGGTTGGAGATGTTACCTTCTCTTGCATTGCTCAATCCAGGAATATGGGAATATAAAAAAGAGAAAACCAGAGATAGCTAAACTTACCAATTTTGGTCACATCCAGTATGTTTTCCTCAGCAATTCCATATTCTTGACAAAGTTCCTCAAACCTTTCCTTGAGTTTTGGGCTCACATTTGGATTCCGGGCTGTGGGAAAAGTGACAATAACTGCTGTGTCTCGTGTCTTGGTCATTGAGGCTCTGGGAGTGATGGAGGGGCAGATGGATGGAACTGGATGGCACCAATTGGTGCTTAGGCAGAAGTTAGAGGTGGGCTATGACCTGTCCTGAATTTGATATTTCTTAGGATTTCCTTGTGGCATAATGAAAGATTTCATCATCTTCCCATCACTGAGCCTGAGGGATTACCCAAGGTGAGCCCCTCTCTTCAGAGGAGGAGAGACGTCCCAGGATAAGATTGGGTGGACTACTTTGTTCAGGTTTCCCTTCTTCCCCTGTCTCCCCACCCCAAAATGAGAATAAATATACTCTACCTAAGAGTATCAGCATCTCAAATTTTTGCTTATTGTTGACATTAATGAGATGAAAAATAATATAGTCACTATAGACCACTTCAATTATGCGAAATGTATTGAATCCAGCATCTGTGGAGGAAACAGAACACAGCTCAGAACTTCTTTGGTCCATGCGAAACAAGTGGAACTCTTAGCCTATTCTCTTACACAGAGCAAATTCAAGTGCATATCCTGGAAGAGATAAAGAGTGATATCTAAGGCCTTCCATCGGTATCTCTCTGAGCTTCACATGGCAACTTCTAAGGGTAGAACTGACTACTAGTAAAAATTCCACTGCTCATCACTGAACACTAGTGGTAGAAAAATTCAGCCACAGCAGCCACTTCCCCTCTATCATCCTCCCCAAGGCTCTCCTATCTCCCTCGGCCATCTCTGCCAACCATGTGTCTCTGTTCTGTCTATAAGCCCACTGGATTATATACCCAATACTCTATCTGGACAATATGCTGTGGCAATGGACACCAGAAACAATCACAAAGTGGGCAGAGAATGAGTAGCTGTCCTAACAATTTATGTTTTTTGTTTATATGTTTGTTTCTGCCCATTTTCTTTGGTTACAAATGACCAAATTGCCATCTTATTCTGATGATATTGTATACCAGGCATTGGCTTTTACACATAAAGTCTCCCAAATTGAGGATATTGGCTATTAGATGGCCCCATTAATATTATATAAATAAGCATCAATCAAGAATTAATCAAGATCCTAAGAATATGGGGATTTAGTCAATTTCTTACAGTTTGAAGTAGAATTTACAAAGACATTTTTGTATACTTACAGATAACAGTATATACACCATTCTCTGTTGCTTGGTGACAAACCAAAAACATTTCAGTACACTCTCCATCGATCCTGTAAAACAGAATGAGCAGTTGCCCAAGAGATATTGATGGGTCTAGCTCCCTCATATTCCACCTGCAACTTGAGTGTCTGATTCCAATTAACTGTAGAACATTTCTGGTACAAATTTGAAACAGCTTTTATTTACCTTATTTCACTTTATTTGCTATTTTAAAAATGAGTCAACTACTGATATCATTATTACTTTACCACCACTTCACACTATTAGTGTTACCATAGCTACTTGCCTAGATAATCAGTTGAGTTCTCAGATGTGCCAGCCTGTCAGATAAGTGCTCAATAAACATGGTTTCACAAAAAATAAATCCATCAAAGAGAATTATTCTCATCCTTTTTTACCCAAGGGAAAATTGGGGTGAAAAAAGATAAAATTTTTTAGGTCACACAACTACTAAGAGATAGCTAGGCTGTTAACCCCCAATCCTATGTACTTAACCTATACTATATTGCCATACTACTTAACGATTCTGATACTCCTCAATCTCTGAACTCCTCTACTCCCGTTTAAAATTATTTCTGTCACCAATTCTTATCTCTGAATCTAGAAAACAGGCAAACTCCTCAGTCCTACAGTAGTGCCAGATGTGTGACTCTGATTTTGAATATAGGCCCTCAATGTTGTGTATACGTGCGTGCGTGCGTGCGTGCGTGCGTGCGTGTGTGTGTATTTGGTGGTCCAAGACCATACTCAGGCTGCTGTTTTCCCTTTCCCAAGTAAAAAAGGCCATGCTTACTTTACATGAAATTTCAATGTCAGAGAAGAGTTGTCCCAGGCTTTGATAGATTCCATAAAACCCCTCATGACACTACCTTTTTCTATCATTTCTTTGACATCTGAGGCCAAGAGAACGGTATACCATTCCCCTGAAATCTGCAATAAATCAGTAAAATGATTGTGTTAGAAAAGAAGAGAGGACACCATATAAACATCTGTATCCTTGACCTCTGGCTCATGGGCCTGGACTCACAGTGGTGATATGGAGATGGAACCCAGGTCAATTGACTCCACATAAAAGGCTCTTTCCACTGTCCTCCAATGAGAATGGAGAGTTCCAGGTGTTATCATCTTTCCACATGGTAAGAATCCTCTTAATCCAAGGTCAGAAACCCTCCCCCTTTGCCTAACATATAAAAAATATTTTGCCCTCCATGCCATAACCGGTTTGGCTCAGTGGATAGAGCGTCGGCCTGTGGACTGAAGGGTCCCAGGTTCGATTCCAGTCAAGGGCATGTACCTTGGTTGCGGGCACATCCCCAGTGGGGGTGTGTGCAGGAGGCAGTTGATGGATGTTTCTCTCTCATCAATGTTTCTAACTCTCTATCCCTCTCCCTTCCTCTCTGTAAAAAATCAATAAAATATATTTTAAAATAATAATAAATAAATAAATAAATAATCTCTTGCCCTACATTGGAGCCCTCTTGCCTCAGAATCCCCCAAAGTCAAAAGACCCTATGCTCCCCCAACTTTACCTTTGACATATCAAAGTTGCTTGTCACAACATCATGGTTTCCTTCATGATGGGCACAGACCAGCGTCAACCCCAGACACAACAGCAGCAGCTTCATCTTGGGAGGGACGATTCTGACACAGCTAAAGGCACTTGGAATAAGTCTTTCCCTGATGGTGTGTCCACTCCCCAGATCCTCTGTCTTTATATTCATTCTGGGTCGAGTTTTTTGTCATGGGGCAGCACCTTTTCTCCTCCCAGTCTAGGAAAGGTCTGTATTCATTGATGTGACGCCAAGATTTTCCTTTCAATCTCATCTCTATTAGATCTACTTAGTGACCTGAAATTAATCAAAAGGGACACTCAAAAAAATAGTGGATGTCATAAAAGGCTGCCTTTTGGAACCTGAGTTAATTGTGAAATCAGAAAGCCAATTATGTGTGTCAGGAATTGAGAAGAACTGGGAAATAGAATGTGTGGACAATCCATGCTCCACCAAGCACAGGTGAGTTACTCCATTTTAACTGGTCTCAGAAGCAAAGAAACTATCTCTACTAAAGATGATAGGACCTATCACGAAGCATTCAGAGAGAGTCGATTAGAATAGAGTTTAATAAAATAATGTCTTGAAGGTATGGTGTCTGCAATTGAGCACATTTTAATTCTTTGTTCTTGTCTTAGTTCAACCACAATGAATGAACAAATGTTTAATTTCTTCGTATACCTCACTTTATACCATAGACCCCCTAATAGAAATAGAGAAGTAGAAGTTGTCATCCCTTTCTTCAAACAACCTTCAATGAAGGTGGAGAAATGCTTTACATATGTAATAAACACTTCATTGTACAAGCTTATGAACTAACCCAAAAAAGTGGGACCAAGTCCAGAACATCTTGGGTCAGAAAAAGGGGTGATGCCGGGGAGGTGACATCATGTAGAAAGTGCTTAAGAACACTGGTTTTGAAGTCATGTAGACGGGGGTTTCAGTCCTATCTGTCATTGTGAAGCCAGGAGGAAAAAATTAACCTCTCAGAGCCTTAGTGTCCTCTTAATGGGGATAATTGGATCTGTCGATAGATTGCTATGGGGATTCAGTGGGATTGTGTGTGTAGAACCCTCAGACTAATGTCTGGCACAACTGGGCTGGTGGAATCAGAATTATTCCTGGGAAAGTGGGTCTTGGGGGAGGTCTTGAAGCTTAGGCAGGTGTGGAGATGTGGAGAGCATGTGGGAAGGGGATTCTTGGTGAGAGGGATGTTGTGATTTAGGCTCCTGTGCCTGCTATTGGGGCTGGTTAAGTGATATGGCTCATTCCTGGCTTGTGCTAATTGTTCCCTTTTGCTACCCCCAATTCAGAAAGAGGCCAGTATCATGGGAGGACTGGGCACAAGGCAGTGAATGTAGGAATTGTGGCATTCTAGTTGTGGCCTGATTTCCAAAGTCATCTCAGCTCCTTGTGCAATCATTCCTAGTTCATGCTCAACCAATATCCAGTCACTGGGATTTTGAGGTCTATCTAACTTTAGGCCCCATGTGTGGGCTGTTGGCTGTCCAGCCCCTGAAATAGAGGATCTAAGTTTGACAAAGACTGTGTACTTCATTTTGTCTAGTTCATTCTCTCCAAGAGCAACTGGTTTGCAAGGTGAACTGGGCTAAAATGCTCAGGGGAGAGTCAGCTACTGTTGCTGCCTCATCATCTGTATCCCATCCCTCCGGCCTCCTAACTCTGCACCCATATCTGAGCACCATATTGCAAGCGCCATATCTGCTTCTGGTGGTGCCATCTTTTTTTTCACCTTTGTACCTACTGTAGCACCTGGTACATAGTATCTCCTTTGGAATGATTGTACACTAAGTCCTATACTAGAAGCTCCAGGTGTTCTTGTTATTAGATGCAACTTTATAGAAAATTCTTTTGTAAATGGGAATATTACTTTTTGGAAGTGACCTGTTAATTAGTATTATTGGGTCACAGGAGTACAGAGGGAGGATAGGACTGAACTCTATGATCAGAAGCCTATGTTATGGAAGATCTTATCTACTCAAATCTGAGTTGACTATTCCCCACCCTGATTATTCACTTCCATTTCAAATCTCCCCCGTTTGGGGTGTGAGGGGGTCAATAAGCTTTGCCAGTGCCACCGGGCAAACACTGAAACAGTAAGGTCATGGCTGCACAAATACCCAAGAGCTGTGAGCCATCCAGCTAGAGACTCGGTGAAAGAAAACCCAGACAATACCAAATCTGAAGTAATATTAAATCATTCCAAAATGATTCTTTGCTTTACAATAGGGTTCTTACAATAGAAATTAAACAATACTCCTGCATTGTATTTAAATATTTGTGGTAGGAGTGTGGAATAACAGTCTAAAATTATTCTAACAACTTATAGATGACCAATAAATATCACAGTTAAGAGAATTATTGATTTTTATATTAGGGAGGACGGTAAAAGGTAGAGGTGGGGAAAGAAATAAAAGAGAGTAACTCTTGATGTGAGCATCTCCCAGATGATAGTGTAAGTACATGGGATGAGGATTCAATTTACAAAAGTTCACTTGGCCACCCATCAACAGGAAACACATTTGTTGTCTAAGGCAAGGTCCACAGATACAACCTTTGACTGTAGAGTAACTTTGTGTGTGGTGCAGCACGTTGCTTTAAGAGATGATACTATTACAGGACTTTTGAAAAATAATGATTCAACTTATTCAATGAGCATTACCAAATGCCTACTCTACACTAGGTCTGTGCCGGGCACTTTGAGGGTTAAAGAGATAAATAAGATAGAGGCTTTGCCCTCAAGAAACTCCTGGTCAGTGTGAGGATGATTTGAAAACAATCTAATTTTGAGATAGAAAGTTTTAAAAATTAAAGCCTGAACACCTAATTCCAGGAATGAAACCGGAAGAATTTTTCCCTCCAGATGGGTGGCGCCTTACCTAAGGGGCACACACCTTAGTGGGCTCTGGTCCTCTCCTGGTCCAGTGGAGAGGGTAAGGGGGCAAGGAGGTCTCTTGGAAGTAAAGGTTTGTGGAAAAATAAGTGAGATTTGGGTTGTTCTACTAGCCTATGAAACCCAAGCAAACCAACTCCTTCCTGACTGCCAGGGGACAAGCAGCACTTCTGAGGAGCCAGTCTCAACCAGCACCATAGTAGCAGGTGGACCAAGTATCCATCCTGTCTTCTGAGACCACCCTGGGGAGGTAGCCTCTGGACCTTCTCTTTTACGGTACCGAATGAATGTGGTCCTCACTGCTGTTAAGAATAGTCAACCACTTCATGGATGAGCTTCCTGGGCCCAAAATATCTACCAATATTTTAAGAACAGAGAGCTAACATTAAATCATATTCCCACATTTCAATCATGGTAAGTGAATCCAAACTGTTATGTCACAATCAATTTGCAACAGCTACTTGTATAATGAAGGCCCTTAGACTTGAATGAACTTAGAAACAATCTTGTAATCAAAGAAAACAGGTTGTATTCAAAGTCATCTTTGTTCAAGCATGAGATCGAACCATAATCCACTCACCAAGGCAAATACTTATTCTGGGGATTTATTTTGCAGCAGTACAAATGTCATCTGTCCAGGGCCCAGATATTTAAAAATAATATTTGGACTTTAGTAACAGATTAAGAGCTCAGTGAATATTAGCTAAAGTGCTTTGCAAATATTATTTCATATAATCCTCACAATAGCTCTATATGATGGATGCTAGTATCCTGTTTTACAGAGGTATGAACTAAGACCCATGGAGGTTAAGTAAACATACCAAGATCACACAATTAGTAAGTGGAGAAACCCATATTTGAACCCAACACTGTTGAATCCAAGAGCCTCTACTCCTATTGACTCTACTACACAGTTGAGGCTTTGATGTTTTGATTTGTTTTTTTAATTCTCACCTGAGAATATTTTTTCCATTAATTTTTCATATTGAAGAGAAGGAGGGAGGTGGAAAGAGAGAGAGAGAGAGAGAAACATCGATGTGAGAGAGACACATTGATTGGTTGACTCCTGCACCCACTCCAACCAGGGCTGGGGATCAAACCTGCAACCCAGGTATGTGTCTGGGAATTGAACCCGATGCACCAACCACTGAGAAACACTGGCCAGTGCGAGCCTTGATGTTTCTGACCCAAAGAGCTGATGGAACAGGAATAAGTAATGAACCTCAGAGGTGTCTGCCTGGTAGTTGACACTAAGAAGTTGCATGTGGATTTTTCAAAAGCGTGGCACCCTGGGTGTAGCTGCAAGAGTCTGATCAGGAAAAGGGCAAGTAACAGCCATCTCTTGGTAAATAAATATTTGGCGGGTGAATGGATGGATGAGTGAGTAGGCGGGTAGTGCTCTTCTAATAAGAAATTAGGAAATGCTTCCAAAAACAAAAAGCCAAAGCTATTCCCTTCCATGGATGGATGTGAGTTAAGGACCTGGTCACCGACCACATTAAGATTTCCTCACCCAACACCAGGCATAAGGCGTTTTATAAGTGGCCTGCAGGAAGGGTGGCAGTCTGCCAGGTGGCTGAGAGCCGGCTGTCCTAAGTCATGACTCAGTGTGTGGGTAAGGGGCTTAGGGAGTCCATGTATGACCAGATATAAGACCCTTTTGTAACCAGGCAACTTAATTAAAACTAACTGGCTGGCTGGAAATGGGTATTGTGACCTTGTTTTCAATCACACTCTGGATTCAGTCAACATTTCATTAATTGAGAAAGCCAGGGGCAGCACTCAAGCCATGTTATATAACACCAAGGCGCAGTCAGTGCCAAGAAGAATAGCAAGAAGCAAAAGCTTGTTTGGTTCACGTGCCAGAGTGGAAGTATGGCGTGGTCCCCAGCACCCAGGATGCTTCTGCATCCTGCTGGTACTGGCTCAAAGCCAGTTCTAGAACATCCACTTCCTTCACCTATGAAAGGTTGCTTAAAACTAACAACAAGCACGTCTCAGCTGTGTCAGCTGGGTCTTGGGGAAAGCAGGCGCTGAGACACATTTAGGAGTGTAAAGGTTTCTTGAGGTGTCACCCTTATGAAAGGGACAAGGAGGAAGCAGGATTAGGGAAGGGGAGTGGCCAAGGTGTAGATCTGACAAAGTCTCTGTCAGCCCCCTGGGCACTCTGGAGCACCTTAGCAGAGTCCTGTGTTGGGCAGAAATGGTCACACAGTCCTGCTCAGTCATGGGCTCGGCCCACCCCAAGAAGATTAGTAGCTGAGCTCAAGAGTTGAGAGAAATCTGAAAGAGTTAACAGTGGAGGCTGTCTGCTAGACACACTCCTCACAGCTGGCCCGTGAGCCCCTTCTTGAAGGGGGAATGTGAGCAACACAACTCTACAGCTGGCATCCATTCTCATATCCAGAAATAGGGAGTCTCCTCAAAAGGGCATGAAGAAAAAAACCAAACCGGGTGCCTCTCCTGTGATCATACAAAACCCTAATTTCTTTCTTCTTTTGCTCCTGCTGCAGTCCCTCCCAGAGAGCCTTCTTTCTCTGCCTGTTAAACTTAACCTTCCTCCAAGGCCCAGCTCAGGAATTCCCATCCTTCGATTCGCCAGGCACTCACCCTTCTCATCCTTTGCAGGTCCCCAGAGCACTTAGAGCTTTGCTCCCACGGCAGTCAACCACCTATTGGTTCACACTAATGTCAAAATGTAGTTCTCAAAGAGTTAAAAAATATAACTAACATGCAATTCTAAAGGGGGGCATGTGCCAAAAATTTAAATTTTATGATTTGAAAATCTACATGTTTCTTCAAACACCTTATTTACAAATCTAGTATTATATACTTTATGTTATAAATATTTTTATTTTTAACTGAATTTATTGGGGTTAATAAAATTATATAGGTCTCCAGTGAACAATTCTATATCACCTGCATATTGTATTGTGTGTTCACCACCCCAAACATTTTGTGCTATAAAACAGCTACATAAACAATTTTGTATAACGAGAAATGCCAACTCGTGTGACATTCCATATTAAATGATTCACGATCAGCTTAAAATGCAAGCAGTGTAGTCTAATCATGTTTTAGAGAGTGTTCTTTATTCAATCAAGTTTTAATTCAGTATGTAGAAAAACGAAGGAGAGAGAGCATGAATCAAATGCTGTTGAAATGCCAAGTAAAATGAGAACAACAAAAAATACACATTTGATTTAGTATCCAGAAAATAACCTGTGGCCTTAGAGAGAGCAATTCCTATGAGGTAAAAGGGGCAGCAGGCTCCCCAAGATGTCTGTAGCTGTCCTTGCTTGTATCTATTCCAGCTCATCCACAGGAGAAGGGGAAGAATTCATGGCTTCATTTACCATCAGTAGTCCGGGTGCAGTTGAAGCAGGTTCCTGAAGCTGACAAGGAAGACAGATGTGTCCTGGCAGAGAGAACCAGAAGACACAATTGCAGCGAGGCTCCGTTTCGCCCCCTGGTGGCCTGCCAGAGGGCCGCGCTGCATCTCACAGCCACACTGCCACAGCTGGCCAGGCTGGCTGGAGCAGATCTTTCTGCTTTTTTCTCTCTGCATTGAGGTTTCTGTGGTCAGGAGTACCAAATGGTTGCTTATTTTTGTCACATACATACACATAAGTATAATTTTCAACTATTATCTGAAGAGTCGCAGCAGGGTACAGAACCGGTACACATTCTGGTCCACTTTAAAAGCTGGAAACCCTGTTGTTTTGCAGATTTGGGAAATGTAGGCAGGGCTATTGGCTCTAATCTTCATCTTGTTGGCTTCCATTCACAAGAGCAACCTATTTTCTATGCAGCTTCCAATGCAAACTTATAAAATGGAAATGAGCCCACTCCACTGCTCCAGATCTCCACCGGCTTGCCATCCCTCCTAGAAACCCAGCCGACCTGCCTGCGGTGCTGGCTCCCCAGGCCCCATCGCAGGCCCCAGCCTGTCCCCTGAGCCTTTGGGATGTTCCCCGAACATGTCGAGCTGGTTCTCATCTCATGATCTTTGCAATTGCTAGTTCGTCTCCCAGAGTCATGGTTCTCCTCCGTCTTTGCAAGGCTTGTTCTCCCTAAAGTCACCCTGCAGCCTATTTGTTTATTTGCTTGTTTGTTGTCTGCTCCCTAAATGGACTATAGACTCCCCCGAGGACGAGAGAGATTGTGCCTGCTCGTTCCCTGCCGAGTCCTGAATGTACATTAATAAGACTAATGAGCACGTGGCTAAATAAGGGACAGAGGAATGTTGTAAGACACTGGGGCTGTTTCGGTGTTTCCAGTGATGGCTGTGGATCCCCCGATCGGCACCAACAGTGAAAAGTGGAATGCAGTGGCCCTCTGGGCCCGGGATATTGTGGTTGGTAACTGCCATCTGCAGGAAGCACATTGTGGACCTTTGCCTACAATGTCAGGCTAACCAGGCGTCTGCCACTTCTGAAGAGTGCACCGTTGCGAGGGGAGTCTGTCATCAGGCTTTTCACCTCCACTGCACCTCTCGCTGGCTCCAAACACAGCAGGCGTGTCGCTGGACAGCAGAGAGTGGGAATTCCAAAAGTATGGGCACTGGAAAAAGAATACTCTTCCATCAAGCTCAACTGCTTCGGTTACTCATTTAATGACTTGCCCTCCTGATACTGGATTGTAAGTTAGATAGAACCGGGTCTTTTCTGCATTGTCTTTTCAGTTTGCTATTCCTGCAGTCCTATTGTGTTCTGTGTCAATAAAATCCAGTTGATTCTATAATAGATGCTGTGAAAAAAGTGAACATAAGTAAAGGGTCCCCTTTTCCTCGGTTGGACAGCCAGCTTGTGAGAGTCAGACGTCCCTAAGAGCCAGAGCAGAGGTGTCCTGTGTGCTCATCACTCGGCCCCCAGGCTTCTGCCCACATCCTGGTTACTGATGGCAATCTTGGGCAAGTCGCCTCCGCTCCCAGCTTTCCTCCTCTATCACCTGGCTTCTAAGGACTCACTGGCATCATGTGGGCACAGAAAGAGGCTTGTAAGCTGTAAAAGCACTATACAGATGTTAACTTTGCGTATGACATTGCTTTCTCTTCTTACTTTAGAACAGTAAACTTGAAAAAAAATCTAATATGTAACCTTGGCTGGCAAAAGAATAATTTATGAACCCAAGTTAAAAATTGATGTCACTTAAAATTGAACGAACAAGATCATTTACGTTTCCTTCACCACCACCACGTTTGGAAATTTGTTTGAAATGTGTTGGCCCTGGTGGACTTGCCAGTTGTAATATTCAGTGTCTGTGTAGAGAGTCTTTACCTGAGAAGCAGTCTAGTTACCGCAGCGGTTCTCCAAGGAGGACTGCTGGGGGCACCTGAAACCCTTTGAGGAGGTTCGTGAAGTTTCTTTTCCGACTGCCTGTCTGTGTGAGGGCAGCTTTTCTTTTTATAACTCAATCAAAGCAATGTATTGAACGAAGAAGCGGACATGAGATTGCAGCTGTCTTCTATTAAGTGAGATTTAGAAGAGATTTGATAAATGTAAAACAATGCCACTCGTTTAAATTATTTTGTTTTTAAAAATAATTACTTGTGCCGAAACCGGTTTGGCTCAGTGGATAGAGCGTCGGCCTGCGGACTCAAGGGTCCCAGGTTCGATTCTGGTCAAGGGCATGTACCTTGGTTGTGGGCACATCCCCAGTGGGGGGTGTGCAAGAGGCAGCTGATCGATGTTTCTCTCTCATCGATGTTTCTAATTCTCTATCCCTCTCTCTTCCTCTCTGTAAAAAATCAATAAAATATATCTTAAAAAAATAATTACTTGTAATAAAAATATTTATATAAAAAAAGACACCGACTTTTTCATGACAAAGTGTTTAACTTTTTTCAATTCTTTTCCCCCCCTGAGAATAAGCCAAGAACAGCAAGGGAATAAAACAAAACTCATTCCCATTGTGGTTCTGGAAACACACGAGTAGCCTAGATCGCACTGGTGACAAAATAAATCACTTCTGGTACCCGACAGTAGTTGGTTATATTTTTACTAATCTTTTAGCATTGGTCGTTTTACCAACTTTTCTCAAAAGAATAAAATAGTCGATCAAAGACCTCAGAAAATTGCATATGGAAAATAATCATCATGAATACACTCTCCCCAGGTGGCTCAGCCTGGATAATCTCTGGGCACCCAGTTTTTTCTCTCCATCTGGGGATCACCACATGTGCCGAGCCGGCATGGCTATGGCATACTCAGCAGTTGGGCGCCATATGTACCCGAGCCAGCTCAGCCAGGTTTGGGGAGCCTGAGAGGGGGTGGTGAAGGATTGAGAAAAGACAGACAAGAGAATAAAAGCTGTGTTTGGGTGGGACGCTGCCCTCTCTGATGGAGAGCTAGCGACAGCGCCACAGCCTGAAAGCCGTGTCTTTATTTTATAGCAGATTCCACGAGGCAAAGTAAGGGCGTGGTTACAACATTCTCTCGGGTTTGAATCTACTCAATTACATGCACCTGAACTCTATCAAGCCCACATCACTCAGCCACCTGAGACCACAGGATCGGACCATAGGTTCAAGCTTACAACTATAGCCTTTGGCTATCTTTGTGCTGGGAGGGCTTTGCCCTCCAGGCTGGGACTTGCACGTGGCTTTGCCATGAGAGGACTGTGCCCTCTCATTAGTCCGAGGCTTGAACCTGTCCAAACGCTGTGGCCGCTCTCCACAACCACAGCCACCTGACCCAGTCTCTGTGTGTGTGTGTGTGGGGGGGGGGGGGGGGGGTAAGGAGAGAGCCTAGCAGACAGGAGGCCTTCAGTGTTCCCCTCATTTTCCTGTTTTGCTGGCTTCAGGAACTGGCTTTCCTGAGCGTCAGCTTCCTGGTGCCCTCGGTGGGATCTTTCCTTATGTCCCTTGCTCCTTGATGCCCGTCAGCCAGCTCTGTCTCTGCTCTGACCCCACCCTCTAAGCAGAATGCCAAAACAAAGTAAGCAGAGAGAGTCAGTTACCAAATGACCAGGTGCACCCTGGGGCTGAGAGCCACATGCCACCAGTGGACACTCAGAGGTGGAAGTCCCCCAGAGCCTACAGCCCATCCAGGGCTCCCTCCATGCACTCACTTCTGAAGAACAAAGAACATCAGGCTGGTAGCTGAGTCCCTCTGCTCACCATGCAGGCACCAGGCACCCAGGCCTGAGGAGCCTGATTGCTCAGCAGCAGGGCTCAGCCTGTGAACTGACAGCTAATTCATACTCAGGGCTGTGCCCGTGCGTCTGAGCAAGGCTGGTTTCGTGGGAGTGCAGCCCGTGCAGTCGCACAGCCCAGCACTCAAATGGGCCGTGCTTGGCTCAATGCTTTGCTGTTGCTTGAAATCCTTTTAAAACATTTGTATTACATTTTTATTGATTTCAGAAAGAAAGGGAGAGGGAGATAGAAACATCAGTGATGAGAGAGAATCATTGGTCAGCTGCCTCCTGCACGCCCACCACTGGGGATGGAGTCCACAACCCGGGCTTGTGCCCTTGACTGGAATTGAACCTGGGACCCTTTAGTCCCCAGGCCGACTCTATCCACTGAGCAAACCCAGCTAGGGCTGTGACTTGAAATTCTTGATTTTATTTTTACACTTATGTTTTGTAAGTGAAGTCGGATGGAACTAGGAGCAGAGGATATACATGCAAAATCTATGTCTGCCATCCCCTGCCATCCATTTGCACATAACATTCTCCATGTCCCACATGTGTAGGAAGTGAGTGGTACTCAAACAAGCTGGGTGTTCTATCTGTAACTGAGTAAGCGGGGAAGCCGACAGCACTAAGAGGCCTTGCCTCTGTTTGAACCAGAAACTTGCTTCCCATTCGGAAAGAAGGCAATGGCATTGTAAGAAACATAGGTGATCCAGGAACCATATCATGCTCTTTTTTTTTTTTTTTTAAACCAGAGTCACTCCCTGCATTTACTTAGGCCTGTGGTCGGCAAACTGCGGCTCGCAAGCCACATGCGGCTCTTTGGCCCCTTGAGTGTGGCTCTTCCACAAAATACCACGGCCTGGGTGAGTCTATTTTGAAGAAGTGGCATTAGAAGAAGTTAAAGTTTAAAAAATTTGGCTCTCAAAAGAAATTTCAATCGTACTGTTGATATTTGGCTCTGTTGACTAATGAGTTTGCCGACCACAGACTTAGGCTGAAAATTATGACAAAGAAGGAGAGGAAAAGATAGAGCAATACATAGTTCCTTTGCCTCCACTCCTTACTCACTCATCAGGAAGCTGAAGGGACAGAGTGCTGGTAGGAGGCGCTAATATCAAGAAGTGAGATAAAAGTGAGTTTGTTTTGTGCTGCATTTCTGTTGCTCTGCTAGGACAAACTCCATGTGCAGCTAGGAAGTAGAAAACAACTTGTTTCCTTTTGGTGATTTTACATCTAGGTTAATGCTGTTACATTGTGCTTCAAGATGGCATTGCATTTCAAAGATGAAACGTAGTATTTATGCTAATAATTTAAAATTCCCTTTAATTAGAATGGCATCAAATAGAAACAAAAAACACCAAGGAGTCCACAGAAGAAGAGGGGGGAAAAAACCTTATAATGTTGTTCCTTTCACTTTTTTTCTGATTTTTGAATGAGGATTCCCACATTTTCATGTCTCATTGGGCCACATAAATTATGTAGGCAACCCTGCTTCTGAGGCCCAGTCTCTTTATCATTTTTTCATGAGTGTATTTTTGCTTTCTTCTCTCCCTTTTGTTTCCTTGGTTATGTTTGGTAATGGTTATGTGATTGTTTATAAGTTTTCCCAGGCAGGGAAATGCTCTGAAATTTTGAAATTAGCCGCTAGAGTTGCAGGGAACACAGAGGGGCTGGAGACACAAAGGGTGTCTAATCCCATGAAGACGTTAGGGTGTGGTTCCCCGCCAGCCCCACCCTACCCGCAAGGAACTCTGGGAAACCTATAAAAAGCCAGCCCCCTGCCACCTGCTCATTGCCTTGCCCGCTCCTCAGGTGTTCAGACCCCTTGCTGAGGCGGGAGACCTGGGCCACATGGAAGGGGTGAGGAGGAGCAGGAGGCCTGGCCAGGAGCACTCGGGTGGCTCCCCCAGGGAATCTGAGAGCATTTCCTCCAAGGAAAGCCTGTCCCCTGGAGAAAAAGGAGACCATTGGCATCCTTCTGCGAGGCGGACGCAGAAGGTCACAGGGATGGGAAAAGGCTCCCACAGCAAAGGGGGTAGGCTTCTAACCTCTCTCTCTCTCTCTCCCTCTCTCCCTCTCACCCTCTCTCTCTCTCTATTATGGGGGTGGGCCAAGCAGCAATACCTCCTTCATAAAAAAAAAAAAAAGTGAGGAAAAGCCAAGGTGAAGGCCAAGGAGAAGGCTGGGTCCCTTTAGGTTATGGGCTCTGCCATCTGAGGGAGGATTTCCTGGAGCAGCCATGCCAGGCAGCTGAGGTTGGGGGGCTTTTATGAATCCGGGTCCAACTCGGAGCCTGCACCACCCCACTCACCCCCAGACTTCCAGAGAGAGTCCAGGGACCTCTCACTCATCCCTCTCCTCTCCACCCACAGCCACCACCAGGCAGAGCCAGGGTCCCAGGCACTCCAGGCCCCACGGGTGGGGACGCCCTGATGGCCCCCTAAGCAGTCGCCCCAAAGAAAACGGACACCCAGGAGAGAAGGTGAGGGGACGGCCATCCCCCACCCCAGGGAGGAGAAAGGACAAGTCTGCCTGCACCAGAGCAGGACCTCAGGACAGAGGAGGCAGGTGTCTGGGCTGTGCCTTCCCAGAGGTGGGGTGTGGGCACCCGGGGGAGGGAGGGACAGACCCTGACCCGGTGAGAGGCTGCCAGAGCCCCCAAGGGCTGAGAGGCGGAGGCCCAGGGCTTGGCAGCGGTTCCCACCAGACCCTGGAAGGGGCAGCAGTCAGGCGGAGTGGGGAGTGGGGGAGGGGGACTGGGAAGGGGCCCTGGGGCCTTCGGCCAGGCCGCTCACACTGGGGCCCCTTCTGTTTTGTTTCCCGCGCAGATTTGGCCCACCCGCCCCCGCAACTCAATGGCAGGAGGACCCGGCCCAGAAGCCCAGCGAGGACCACTGGTCAGGGATGCTGCCAGGAAGACCCAGAGGGCAGGCCCGCCTCCCCAAAGCGCCGCCGCCCCCGCCGCCCATCTGCAGGAGCCTGCGCGCCTCTGGATGTCCTGATGCCCAGACTCTTCAACCAAGTGGGGGCGCTGCAGGTGGCCCTGGACGAGCTGCGGGCTCCGGGGGGCGCCTTCCTGCCGGTGCCCTCCCGTGGCCCGCAGCCCGAGGCCCGGGAGCCCGAGGCCGGGCAGCGCGCCTGGCTCAGCTGGCAGCTGGCGCACACGGGGGTCAACCTGCACTGGGCGCTCTCCGCGCTCGACGCACTGCTGGACGCACTGCTGGCTGCACGCCCCGCGATCCATGGCCTTAGCGGGCCCGCGCCCCCCAGTGTCCTCGCCCAGCGCCTCTGCCCAGAGCCCATCGGACTCCCTGCTCCCAACTCCAGTGCAAGGGTCCCGGGACCAGCTTCTCCCACAGCGCGACTGGAGTCCCCAGGAAACACCCTGAGGCCTGGGCTGGCCCTCTGCCCTAGGGGTCCCAGCTCAGGGGCCCAGGGGCCGGGTTCCCGCTGACAGCCCGCAGGGAGAGCCGCAGAGGAAAACATTTCTCTTGTGGGCTCGGGTTACTGTGACTGCCATGATTGGGACCTTTTCGCCATCCGACATTTTCCTGTTTTATATGTAAAATAAAACCATTTAAAGGAACATAGGGGTCTGTGTGTGGTGTGTGTGTGTGTGTGTGTGTGTGTGTGTGTGTTCATTTTTTATTTTCATCACAGCCTATTTCTGGAAGACAACTGTATCTGTTTTAGTTTGACCTGAGAACGGGTTTCTTTAAGGTGAACACATACAAAAGCACCCAGAGTCAAGCCTTTACCTCCCCTGAGCTCGCTGGGTGATTTGGGGGATGTTCTATTTTCAAACACATCTTTGATTCTCAGTCCATTAGCTTCTTCTAAGTCACAATAAATTTCCTGAATATTCTAAACCTTTGCCACTGGGATACAATACACTTGCCAGTGACTTGCTAGCTTCTTGACTTATTTACCTGGTGATGTTTCTATCTTAACAATTCTTGTCTTTATGTTTTGGTATCGTGTCAAGTTGACATTCATTGGCATACCTACGAGGCACACGGTGTAAGTTCACATACACATCAACAGAAGGCTTATGCAAACTCCCCACAACTCCACTCCAATCCACACCTTGAATATTTCCACCATGCTGCTATGCAAATCTCTATTCCTACCCCACTGCCGCTTCTCCTTGCAAAGGAATTCCTTTTCACACAACGTTAGATCTCATTTTCTCATTTGCTCTGCCTACCGTGATTGTACCCCCACCAATCAATCCTGTCTTACCTTTCCCACTGACATGTATTAGTAGAATCACTAAGCAAGCCTACATTCTCCCTTTTTAACCCCTGATATTACACTTGGTGTTGAACATGCACAGTCTTTTCTTTTGGCTTGAATAGATATCCTCCCAAGATACAATGAAGGAAATAGGTTCTGAGAGGTGATGTACGTGCCAACGGTTAGGAGAAGGAACACTGGTGTCAGGCACTCTTTTGTTCTCAACCTTCTGCTTTGTAGCTACTGTTTGTCTCAAACATTACTCACCTGTCAATGGCAACAATAGATGTAATTTGTAGAACACGACGCCCAGTGTCACTAAGTGGCAGAGATAGGGGGTACCGTGTTGGAATTTTTCTTATCACGATATTTATAGCATGCTTTGTTAGGCCCTACAATTGATGCTGGAAGACTAGGGAAACCATTTTTGGGATTGTTTGAGAACACATGGGAAACACCACTGTGATTTGTTGGACAAACATAATTTTTGTTGTTGTTAGGAACTTACATACCTTAGAGCAGACTGATCCACCTCCACAGGTTTGTTCAATTAAGGTGGCTCCCTCTGTTGGGAATGTCCATACACTTCTGTTTGGGGAGGGAGGAAATTTCTTAAGAAAGAGTAGGGGAATCTCATTTGTTTTATGAAACCCTAACTTAATAGTTCTATTACATGTGTAACATAATTCAGGGGTCCACAATCTACAGGCTGCTGTCAGTTTTTGGTAAAGTTTCATTGAAACACAGCCATGCTCATTCATTTTCATATTGTCTCCAGGTGCTTTTGTGCAAAACATCAGATTTAGAGTTACCTCAGTATGTCAATTTTCTTTCATTGTTCACTTCCAATCATTTTTAGACATCATTTCCTCATTCATTGATGCTAAATTTTAATTAATTAATTTTTTTACTGCACAGGATGGCTTCCAGTATTCATTTCTACTGTTCAGGCATACCTATATTCTTGTTTCAGGTATGACACTATTATGAGTTCTCCAAGAGGTGTGGGAATCTTAATCTAACCATGACCTGCAACTGTTTTATCCTTGTAAAAAGTGCAAATTTTCTACAGCTCTGGACAGTGATGAATATCCTATGCATACTGCTAGACTTCCACTTGGTAATAAATTACTAATGGACATGGCTTTTACATTACATTTTCTTCCCCTGAGAGTAAATAACTTACTTTGTAATAAGGGCATAATATAGGAGTTGATCTTTCAACACATGCATACCTACAAGCAAATTCTACTCCCAATATTATACCTTTTAATTATCTGAAATGAGGTCAGGAAGGCAGGTACTTGAATGGGAAATATTTGCAAGTATGGTATTTAATCACATATTTATTGAGAGCCCATCATTATGCTAGACTAGTCTCTATGTGAAATACTAGAATATATTGAATAGTATTGACCATGACTAGGTAAGTCTTGCTTAATGACTCATATGTTTATTCTAAGGAACACATGAGAAAAGGTATTGAATGTCCTGTGAAAAATGTAAAAGATGGCATACATGCCAAATATCATTACTTTATATTACAAAACCTTTTTTGTTTTCATGTCACTGTTTTTAGTGTAACAAGTAAATTTTAAAACAGTACAGGCGTATTATTTTTATGACTCACGAGTAAAAAAATTCTAGGTATACAACTGAAAATAGGTTTCCTATGTGAACTCATATGATTTGTAGTACCTTCTGGAATGCATGCTTAAGAATGATTCTGAGGCCAAGTCTAGATTCACTCAGAAAGAGTACAGTGATACGATGGCAATGTCTGCTATGGGGAAAGAACAGGGAGGTGTGCCATTTGTTGCAATATATTTGGTATCCCAGATAGAGATGTTTGTATTTAAGTGCTTTGAATGAGATAAAATGGAGTGATTGTTCAGACAATAACTTTCATTCATTCACCTGCAATCACAATTCATCTTCAGTCTTTTAAAAATGGTAAGCAGAAAAAACACAGTGCTGAGTTAGAGTTGTAATTTATTATTTTAATGAAAGAACATGTTTAATAGGAAAAGTCTTTGTGAATTCAATATCAAGTTTAATACCATATTCTTAGACTCATCATCATTTACAAATAGCCACAGAAACTTTTATTTTGTCAAATATCATAATGGAGTGGGATCAGTGAAAATTTTAATTCATGTTGATTTATACATATTAAAAGGATTTTAATTGTGGGACTGGTACATATACATGATGAAAAAGTTTAAACAGTATGCAATAAAAAGGAGATCTCCCTCTCAGCCCAGACTCCTCCATTCCTGTACTCTTGTGCCCAGTGGCAATCACTATTAAGTTTTATCTGTATTTTTCAAACTAAGTCAATTCACATACAAATTTGTACATAGATATATACAGAGACAGGCACATACACCCTTTTGTACACAAGTGGGAACATATTAAATGCACAGTTCAACAACCTGTATTTTCACTTAACAATATATTTTGAACATTATTTGCTACTAGCACCTGTGTATTCTCAGCTGCTTTCTTTCATTTTCTCTTAATTTGATGTTGACATTTTAAAAATAAATAATTACAACCTTTTTTATAAAGTTTCCTGCTGATGCAGAGGGTAACAAAGACATTAAGAGCTGGGTGATAATATCAAAGACAAATCTCATACCAATGGCCACAAACATTTATACCTGGCAATAAACATATGCAAATTAAATTTTATATGTAGTGTTTAAGTACATAACACTCAAGCAATTCAGAAATTTTCAGCGTACGTAATTTGTTTCTCTAGTGTTCTGCTTATTCAACATATTAACAATTAAAAAAACTTTATATTTTAATCTGAACATATAGGTCATTTACAATAATTGTTTTTAAAACAATATTTTCTACAAAAGGTTTAGTATCAAGTTTAAATTCTCGATTGCTTCTGTGTAAAGATTCATTTTCAAATTCTCTCATGTATAATGAGGTGTGACTTCTTGTTAAAAGCTTTCTAACATCCTTTAAATTCAAAATACTTCTAAGGTTAAATAAAACCTTCAGTTCAGTTAAAAAACTTCCCACATGAGATTTTACTCATGAGATTTGTCTTCTGAATGAGTTTTCACATGTTTGGTAAGGGATGCATTTTGTTTGAAGGCTTTCCCACATTCATTACATTCATAGGGTTTCTCTCCAGTGTGGGATCTCTGATGTATAACAAGTTGTGACTTTGCATTGAAGGCCTTCCCACATTCATTACATTCATAGGGCTTCTCCCCAGTATGAGTTCTCTGATGTACAATGAGGTGTGCCTTTTGACTAAAGGCTTTCCCACATTCATTACATTCATAAGGTTTCTCCCCAGTATGAACTCTCTGATGTTGAGTAAGGCCTTCAATTTGTTTGAAGGCCTTCCCACATTGTTTACATTCAAAGGGACTTTCACCCGTATGTGTTCTCATGTGGTAAGTAAGAGATGAACTATGTCCAAAGGCTTTTCCACATTCATCACATTTATAGGGTTTCTCCTTAGTATGAGTTCTTTGATGTATACTTAGGTGTGACTTCTTGTTGAAAGCTTTTCCACATTCTTTACATTCAAAGGGTTTCTCACCTGTATGAATTCTCATGTGTTTAGTAAGAGATGAGCTATATTTAAAGGCTCTTCCACATTCATTACATTCATATGGTATTTCACCTGTATGAGTTCTTATATGTTCAGTAAGAGATGAGTTATACCTAAAGGATTTTCCACATTCCTTACATTCATAGGGCTTTTCGCCTGTATGAGATCTCACATGTTGAATAAGATTTGAGCTGTGTCTAAAGGTTTTCCCACATTCAGTACATTTGTAAGGCTTTTCCCCAGTATGAACTCTTAGATGGTCAGTGAGGGCATGTTTATGACCGTGGGCTTTGCCACACTGATTACATTCATACGGTTTTTCTCCCGTGTGAGTTCTCTGATGTACAACAAGGTGTGACTTTTGGCTAAAGGCTATCCCACATTCATTACATTCATATGGTTTTTCCCCAGTATGAATTCTCTGATGATCTAGGAGTCCTTGTTTATGGCTGAGAACTTTCCCACACTGATTACATTCATACGGTTTCACTTTAGCTTGCGTTGTGTCACACTTAGGAGGAGATGAGCTATGGCTGGATGATTTTTCACGTTTCTCTCCAGTTTTAATTTTGTTCCCTTTAGTATCGGATGATCCATGATGAACTAATTTCTCACGTTTCTTGTCAGTTTGTGTTTTGTCACACCTATTAGATGAGCTATTGTTGGATAATTTCTGTTTCTTACCAGTTTGACGTTTGTCTTTCTTTGTTTCAGATAAGCTATTGCTAGATGATTTTCTGTGCTCTTTAGCTACATCAGGTTTCTTTTTTGAAGAGTCTACATTCTGTTTCAAACTCTTGCCCTGTGAATTGAATTTAAGAATCTTTTTTTTGAAAGAAACTTGTTTTGTACTCACATTTTCCCCCAATGAGCTACATTCATGGCCTTTCTTCTTAGTTAGAGATTTATTCTTGAATGAAACTTCCTTAAGGAGTTTTTTTTGAGATTCCTGGTCATCATCTTGCTGGACTTCTTCTAAAATGGAATTCAGTGAGACATTCTTGAGAATCTTTGCACTCTCATATTTTATATTACAATTTATAAAGAAATGCCCTGTTGCAGTCTAGTATTCCAAAGTAAATGAAATATCAAGCACAAATGTCCCTGTCCTCTTGGACTTGAAGGGGAAAGTGCTGTAGTAAAAACAGTAAAAGAAAATTGACAATAGTGATCATAAAAAGTGGTGACTATTTATAAATATAACCTTGTAACATGGGATAGAAGATGAAATATATAAAAGGAGCAGTGAATAGGAAATAGATGTAGTTAAAAGAGCTTGTGATTGTAGTTGATACTTTTTAAACTCTCTCCTCAGCCCAAGCTGCTAAGCTTTAATAACTGCCAATCCACCTATAGTAACTGACTACTGTAGCCTGTACTATATTAATCCAATTATCCATGGTCATAGTTGGAGACACATCTGGCTCAAGCCAAGATGTCCAATAGGGGTCTTCCTCCTAAAAAGTTAGACTCTAGTTAGTCTCCAATGGGTTCTTAAATTTTAAAATGATATAAGACAAATACAGTAAGTCTGCATTTTCCTTGTATAAACAAAATACATCAGTACAAAGGATGGATGCATATACATCCACAGAAAAGCAGAGATGTAAGATCACATGTCTTCAAAGAGACCATCTGCATTAGTTAAATTTCTAATGGCTTTCCAGTCCTGGTTCTAGTCCCTGGTAAGGCCTAGCTGAAATATCTGCCTTTAGGTTACAGGAGACCCATGCCCTTATAATAAATTCCTCTATTTACTTAGACTAGCTCAAGTACATTTTTAAATATATATATATATATATATATATATATATATATATATATATATATATATATATATATATATATATATATATATATATATTGGCTCCAGAGAGGAAGGGAGAGGGAGAGATAGAAACACCAATGATGAGAGAGAATCACTGATTGGCCACCTTCTGCACACCTCCTACTGGGGATCGAGCCCACAACCTGGGCATGTGCCCTTTGACTGGAATTGAACCTGAGACCCTTCAGTCCGCAGGCCGAGACTCTATCCACTGAGACAAACCAGCTAGGGCATCCAGTTCATTTTTGTTACAGTACCCTAAAGATCCAAAATAGAGAAGATAAGTCTACCAAAGAGCACTGAACAGCTTACAGGTAGGTGACTGACGAAATAAGCAAGTGTTCCACTGCTACTATCCATGATCATTGTAATAGTGACATTCCAGTACTAAAAAACAAACAAATAAACAAAACACACACACACACACACACAAAACTCACCACCACCAACAACAAAAACCTACAGTTTCTCTGAGTTCCTTGATGCTTTCACCATATGATAGTAATGAGATTGTCAAACAAACTTTATATCACTTGGATGTACCATGTACACACACACTTGTTTCCCAATAGATTGCTATGGAGCATACCTGTGTTCCTATCAGGTCACTCTACTAACTACCAATTATAAATTTTAAGCTTATTTCCAAGTTCTAAGTGATTGCTCACATTCTTCCACACATTATACAACTATACATTTTGAGATATCTTCTCAACCCATGCTTCCCTTCTCTGAGACCACCACCCACATTGACAGATATAGGAGGCCATGTTTGTAAATATGATCCAAATTCTAGTTGAAAACAATAGATTGGACAGTAGTAAACACCAGGCTCTAGCTAGTCCAATAATAGTCTTTTTCCTACGAAATTCACAGTGAAAGGAGGGAAAAGGAAAGTAATTAAGGTTAGGAGCATCATGCCAGAGAATGTCTGAATATATAAAGAGAGAAATTTCATATCACTGTATATCATGAGTGTGAATGGAGGAAGGAAGAAAAACAGGATATTAGGAAAAGGAAGGATAATTTTTTAAAATACTGCTTTTAAAAAGGTAAGCAGAAATGAGATTCAGAGACCAGTAAAGAGGGATCACCACTTCTTCTGAAAGCTGAGCAATGGAGAGCAGGAATGAGAAAAGACAGCTATATGGAAGGGTCACTTAGGCATATGGAGGGGCTGGTACTAAAGGTTTAGAGCTCTGGTTTTCACCTTTTTTCCTAGCACTACCTGAGTGATGTGGCAGACTACATTATTGTTCCCTGAGGAAGGATTACACCTCCCAGTCCCATTGCATGCCCATATGAATCCTCCCTGTGGAAGGCTTATACATTCCTACCCTGTTAAACTCCAGAGTGGTGGTCAGGTGATCTGCTCTTAACCAATAAAATGTGAGCAGAAAGAGATCTACCACTTCCAATCAGTGATTTTAAGAGTCATAATGTGGTTTCACTCACTCTTCTTTCCCTCTGCCATGAGACCAGAATTTTACAAGTAGAGACTGCTCTTTCAACATAGGTCCACAAGACAATGTGAAATAGGCTACAGCCAGAGCAAGAAACAAATCTTTCTTATTGTAAGCCATTAAGATCGTGGGATTCCTTAATGGAACATAACTTAGCCTAAGCTGACTGATACTCCCATAAGTAACACTAACTTATGACTACAGTGAACCTCATGTGATAACCTTTCACATGGACAGGTTTATAGAAAGAAGAAATATTAGAATCTCCAAGGTTAAAGAATCCTTGTAGTTTGAAATCCTCTTCCCCCAGGAGATTCTGACATTTTTCTATTGCTACTTCCTGGTTAAGAAAGAAGGATCTGAGATCTTTACGAAGAATTTAAGAAAAAATTATTCTTTGATTAATTCCAAGAACTTAGGAACTTACTTCTATTGGCTCCTATTTGCTTGGGTCTTGCTATTTCACTCGGACCACCTTGTCTGGGTCTTTTTCCCTTTCCCAAACATGGCGCTTCTCCTTTTTCCAACTTAGAGATCATGTCTGGTTTGGCAGCTTGATACCCTGTTCATGAGAAATGGTAGACATTGAATGTAAGAACAACAAACATCCCAGAAATCAAGCCCTAATATTTGAGCTTCAGATCCTTTAAAGGATAGAGAATACATGGATCTGAGATTTCACAGTGCTGATGTCCATACCCCATCTGAGTAGACCTTGCATTTTAGAGGCAAGGGCACAAGTATCCTTCCTACTACCAAAAAGGGATTAAATTCCTTTATTAAAATATCAAGGTCAAACTTATCAAGTTTGGTAAGTCCAGGAAAGGTATCACAATAGACATATTTTGAATTGTGAAGGAATTGTAGTTACCCATTGAGGTGAGGTTGCTATAGTTCTCCAGCATCACATCCTTGTACAGGCTTCTCTGAGCAGGATCTAGTTGCTCCCATTCCTTCTGGGTAAATGCCATAGTCACATCTTTGAAAGTTACCGATCCCTATAATAGCAATATTCTTGTTCAGTATAATGTTATCCACATTAGTAAGTGATTTGGAAGATAATAATGACTTGTTCTTACCTTGACCATTCACTGTTGATCATAATGTTATATAGGATACCTATTCTCTACCCAATTTTGCATTTCTTTCCTTGAGAAACAAAAATCATATTAAGATATGTCCCACCTGGCCCTACTCAGTTTGGCTCAGTGGATAGACCCTCGGCCTGTGGACTGAAGGATCCCAGGTTCAATTACGGTCAAGAGCACATGCCCGGGTTTCGGGCTTGATCCCCCGTGGGGACGTGCAGGAGGCAGCCAATCAATGATTCTCTCTCATCATTGATGTTTCTATCTCTCCTCTCCCTTCCTCTCTCTGAAATCAATAAAAAATATATATTTTTAAAAAGGTACTTCCTGAAAGAAAGAAAGAAAGAAAGAAAGAAAGAAAGAAAGAAAGAAAGAAAGAAATGTCCCACCTGGCCATAGTGGCTCAGTTGGTTGAGAGTCGTCCTGTCCACCAAAAGGTTGCCAGTTCAATTCCTGATCAGGGCACATACCTGATTTGTTGGTTTGATCCCCAGTAGGGGAACATATATTAGTAGAAGGTAACCAATGATGTTTCTCTCTCACATTGATGTTTTTCAGTCTCTCTCTGTCTTTGCTTCTCTGTCTCTTTCTGTCTCTCATATGTCTCTCTCTGTCTCTGTCTCTGTGTCTCTCTCTTGGTATCTCGCTATCTCTCAGCATGTCCTCAGGTAAGGATTAAAAAAAAAAAAAAAAGAGCCTGGCCATTGTAGCTCAGTGGTTGAGCATTGACCTATGATCCAGGAGGTCATAGTTGAATTCCGAGTCAGGACATATGCCCTGGTTGCGGGCTCGATCCCAAGTAGAGGTGTGCAGAAGGCAGCAGATCAATGATTCTCTCTCATCATTGATATTTATATCTCTCCCTCCCTCTCCCTTCCTGTGTGAAATCAATAAAAATATATTTATAAAAAAGAAATGTCCCTATTATAGACTGAATGTTTGTGTCTCCTCCAAATTCATATGTTGAAACCCTACCCTCCTATATGATGGTGATATGAGATTATTAGTTGTTAGGGCCTTTGGGAGGTAATTAGGATTAGATGAGATCATGAGGGTGGAATCTTCATGAATGAGACTAGAGCCCTTATAGGAATCACAAGAGAGCTTGCTTCCTCTCTCTGCTCTTTCTGCCAGTGAGGATACGAGGAGTCTGTAACCTGGAAGAGGTTACATATCTCAAATGGGCATCCAGTACTGTCAGTTTCCTATTCCTCTTTCCAAGATGATGATGCCAAACATTCTCTTTCTCTTTGAAATCTCCAACATCTACTCCTTTTCTCCTCTTAGCTGATGAATTCACCTTATACTTCAAAGAGAAAATAAATGCAAATGGATGTGAACTACCTTGCTTTGCTACCACCAATTCCACTATCCTGTTGCCAAATCGGTATAATCTGCCTTTCCTTCTGTTAAAATTAAAGAGCTGTCCCTTCTCTCACCTAAGCCCAGTTTGTCCACTTATGCTCTGGATCCCATCCTCAACTGCCTTCTCAAGGACCTCACCCCTGCAGTTAACCTCATTCTCTTTTGTACTACCTATTTGTCTCCTTCTACTGGATCATTCTACTTAATATCATTCATCTGAAGGAAACCTCTCTTAATCACATGTCCCATCCAATGTCGATTTATTTGCTCCCTTCACCAGCAAAACTCCTAGTGTTATCTATACTTGCTCTTTATATGTCATTACCTCCTATTCTTTCAACTCATCCCAACAGAATTTTATGACTCCACTGAAAGATCTATAATCAATCAAAATAACCATTGAGCTACATCTTGCCAAAATCAAATTCTCTGTAGTCATACTTCTGGGATCCACTAGAGTAAATGACACAAGTGATTTTACTTCCATTGTCTTGAAAAGCTTTCTTCTCTATGCTTCTTTGGCATTACATTTACAGTTTTCCCCCTACCTCAGCTCAGTGGCTGTCTCTCTTTTTCCTTCTTTCTTTTTTCTTGTTGTTGTTTACCAGACCTCTAAATATCAGAATTAACTCAGAGCTCTGTCCTTGGCCCTCTTTTCTTCCCTATCTGCCTTCTCTCCCTAGGTCATCTCCTCCAATTTTATGGCTTTAAATACCATCTTTATGCTGATGCCCTTCACACATGGATTCCCTAGCTCAGGTCTCTCCTAAGCTCTAGATTCATATATCTAACAACTACTCAACCCCTCTACTTGGACATGTGATCGGCATTTTGACATAGCCAAAACAGAACCACTGTCATCTACCTGCTCCCATTGATAGCCACCAAAGCTGGTCTTCTCCAACACATCCCTCTCTCAGAAGGTGGAATCACCATCTATCCAGTTCCGCAGGCCAAAAGTCTAAATCTTTTATTTTCTTGGCTTTTAGAGGTAAATCTCGATTCTTCTCTTCCCTCGTGTTCCCTATCAATTCATCAGTCAGTCCTATAGGCTCATCCCCAGACGTGTTCTGAATGTGCTTTTTCACTTCACTGTTACAACCCTTTTGCAAACCATCATCATTTCTTCCCTTTATGACAATAAACTCTCCTAGCTGACCTCCCTGCACCTGGGCACACTGACGGGGTCAATCCCGTTTCCAACCACCACAGCCACCAAAAATCTCTGGCTCCCATAGACCCCCCTCATCCCTGTCCCTGCAGACCCCTTACGCTGCAGCACTCAGCGACCGCACAGACCCCAGCACTGCCACCGCGGATCTGTCACCGCGGATCACCCCAAACACGCATTCCTGATACAGTCGCGCTCACTGACCGCACAGACACCACCCCCCACCCCCTTCACTGACCGCACATCACGACCCCACAGATCCCTCAAAACGCTAACCCCCTCCAGCTTCAACTCCAGTTGCTAAATCGCCCATCTCCATAGACCACAGCACCGCTCCAAACACTGAGCCCCCAATTAGAGCAGCTCTGCCCCCCAGACCGCCTACGCCCCGTCTTCACGCTCACCCCCGCACGGCCCCCGGGATCAGACACGGCCATCTCCGGTGGACTCGCTGCCTCTTCGGAGGTCCTCGCACTCCTCCTCCGGCCCACGGACTCCGGCTTTGTCGGCATCGGGGTCTCACTCGGAGGCGGCCCCGGCGGCCCACCCAAGCGCGGCCTCGGCGGGTTCTGCCGTGGTGATGGCGGCGCCCTTGGAATCGTCCCTGGGCGCCGCCATCTTGGCCCAGGCGCTGCCGTACAGCGGAGCTGGGAGTCTCCCCGGAGCTCAGCGGTGCGGAGTGCTGGTTCCTGCGAGCGGGCAGAAACCCGGCTCCGTTACTCACTGCAGGGCGCCTCGCTGTGCCTGATGCCACGCTCCGGGCGTCCGCAGCTTTCACCACCAGCATGCACAATTTGCAGTTGCTTTCCCCATCACTCAGCGCGGCCAGCTGCCGGCAAACCGGGAACCGCTACGCCTGACGCGGGCTCGGGATAGCTAGAATAAGAAGCGAAATTGGAGGGGGGGGGGGGAGGGGGGGAGCCCTATTGGGCTGATGCCATTGTTTGTTTGCTTGTTAAAACATGTTTTTATTGATTTTGGAGAGAGAGAAACATTGATTGGCTGCCTCCTGCATGCCCCTCCTGGGGAGCCACCCCGCAACCGGGCATGTACCCTGACTGGGAATTGAACTGGTGACCTCTTGGTTCCTGGGTCAATGCTCAACCGCTGAGCCACACCAGCTAGATGATTTCATTGTTTTATAGGGAGAAGAGCCCTATATTTGAAATAGGTTTGCAATATATGATGTATTTTCATTTATGATATAAGAACAATGAGAGAAAATGAAGCAGCAGGTTAAGTGAACACAGCACTCCTCATTGAGAACCCGGATTTGAAGGAGACATTTCATTCGATTTATCAAGCAATTGGAGCAGAAGTAATTTCTCAATGCACTATTTCATGTATCAACATCGTTTAACAATTGTTGGTTGAGCTTTTACTGTGTGCAGACAAGGTTGCTGTGCTAGGCTAGATACTGGGGAAAGAGCACACACACCTTTGCTCCCCCTGCTGGAAATTACAATGACGTAGAAGGCCAGTGAAAATATGTCGTTCCTTTTCTCAGAAACAAACATACCTGCTTTGCACCTTCCACTTGGGTGAATAAATGACTAGTTATTCCTGTTCCTTTCCTTTCCTCAATCTTTTGTCTGATTACCATTCTCAGAGCATCTTCACTGAGATCCTGCAGACTGGAACCACCACTATGGAAAAGTGTGGAGTTTCCTCAAAAAATTAAAAATGGAATTGCCATTTGACCCAGTGCAGTGATCCCACTTCTATGAATATATCCTAAGAAGCCAGAAACACCAATCAAAAAGAATAAATGCACCCCTATGTTTACAGCAGCATTATTTACAATAGCTAAGATGTGGAAACAGCCCCAGTGCCCATCAGTAGATGAATGGATTAAACAACTGTAGTGCATTTACACAATGGAATACTATGCTATATAAAAAAAGAAAGATCTCTTATCCTTTGAGACAGCATGAAGGGACCTGGAGAATATTGTCATGCTAATTGAATAAGCTAGTCAGAGAAAAACAAGTATCACATGATCTCCCTTATATGTGGAATTTAATGAAAAAAAAATAAACTGATGCACAAAAAAGATCCAGAGACATTGAAGCATGCAACAGAGTGATATTTCAGAGGGAAGAGGAGCGGAGGGAATGAGAAGAGATTAAACAATGAACTTACAGTATATGTACATATGCATGGCCCATGGACACACAATAGTGTGAGGGAAAGCCTGGGGAGAGAAAGGCAGTGGGTGGAGGGGGTCAGTGGGATAAAAAATGGGACATCTGTAATACTTTCAACAATAAAGATAATTTTTAGAAAAGATTCCCTAGGCCACCTAATCTCAAGACACTTTCCTAACAATAACAAAAATTGTTTGTACAGCAAATCACCGTGGTGTTTCTCAAGTTGTGTTTCCTACTTCCTAGCTGCACACGGAGTTTGTCCTAGCAGAGCAGCAGAAATGCAGCACAAAACAAACTCACTTCTTGATATTAGCACCTCCTACCAGCGCTCTCTCCCTTCAGCTTCCTGATGAGTAAGGAGTGGAGGCAAAGGAACTATGTGTTGCTCTATCTTTTCCTCTCCTTCGTTGTCATAATTTTCAGCCTAGGTAAATGCAGGGAGTAACTCTGGTTTAAAAAAAAAGAGAGAGAGAGCATGATATGGTTCCTGGATCACCTGTATTTCTTACAATGCCATTGCCTTCTTTCCGAATGGGAAGCAAGTTTCTGGTTCAAACAGAAGGCAAGGCCTCTTAGGGCTGTCGGCTTCCCCGCTTACTCAGTTACAGATAGAACACCCAGCTTGTTTGAGTACCACTCACTTCCTACACACGTGGGACATGGAGAATGTTATGTGCAAATGGATGGCAGGGGATGGCAGACATAGATTTTGCATGTATATCCTCTGCTCCTAGTTCCATCCGACTTCACTTACAAAACACAAGTGTAAAAATAAAATCAAGAATTCCAAGCCACAGCCCTAACTGGTTTGGCTCAGTGGATAGAGTCGGCCTGGGGACTAAAGGGTCCCAGGTTCAATTCCAGTCAAGGGCACAAGCCTGAGGGTGTTGGCTCCATCACCAGTGAGGGATGTGCAGGAGGCAGTTGACCAATGATTCTCTCTCATCATTGATGATTCTCTCTCTCCCCCCCCCCCTCCCTTTCTCTCTGAAATCAATAAAAATGTAATACAAATGTTTTAAAAGAATTTCAAGCAACAGCAAAGCATTGAGCCAAGCACGGCCCATTTGAGTGCTGGGCTGTGCGACTGCACGGGCTGCACTCCCACGAAACCAGCCTTGCTCAGACGCACAGGCACAGCCCTGAGTATGAATTAGCTGTCAGTTCACAGGCTGAGCCCTGCTGCTGAGCAATCAGGCTCCTCAGGCCTGGGTGCCTTGTGCCTGCATGGTGAGCAGAGGGACTCAGCTACCAGCCTGATGTTCTTTGTTCTTCACTGTGGGGCGCGACTACAGAGTTTGGACAGGTTCAAGCCTTGGACCGATGAGAGGGCACAGTCCTCTCGTGGCCTCGTGCAAGTCCCAGCTTGGAGGGCAGAGCCCTCCCAGCACAATTATAGCCAACAGCTGTAGTTGTAAGCTTGAACCTATGGTCTGAACACTGGCCCCACGTGCGTAAGTGATATAGGCTGCAAGTAAACAAAGTTTGATCAGGTGCATGCAATTGAGCAGGATTGAAACTCACAAGAATGTTGTAAACATCTTGATCACGCCCTTACTTTGCCTCGTGGCATCTGCTATAAAAAAAAAAGACACAGCTTGTGGGCATCGGCGCTGCTGGGTCCCCATCAGGGAAGCAGCGCCCCGCCGAGTCCCAGCTTTCCTTCTCTTGTCTGTCTTTTCTAATCTTTCACCACCCCCACTCAGGGTCACTGAACCTGGAGGGACTGGTGCGGCACATAAGGCGCCCTGGGGCTGAGAGTGCCATGGCCATGCCAGCTCAGCACACTTCACGAAGTGGGTGCATGAAGGGAGCCGAGGACAGCTCAGAGGGCTACTGCATTCCACTCTTTCACTGTTGGTGCCACTCAGGGTATCCACATCCATCCCTAGAAACACTGAAACAGCCCCAGTGTCTTACAACATTCCTCTGTCCGTTATTTAGCCACGTGCTCATTAGTCTTATTAATGTACATTCAGGACTCGGCAGGGAACAAGCAGGCACAATCGCTCTCGTCCTTGGGGGAGTCTATAGTCCATTTAGGTGCAGACAGCAAACAAGCAAATAAACAAATAGGCTGTAGGGTGACTTTAGGGAGAACAAGCCTTGCAAAGACGGAGGAGAACCATGACTCTGGGAGACGAACTAGCAATTGCCAAGATCATGAGATGAGAACCAGCTCGACATGTTTGGGGAACATCCCAAAGGCTCAGGGGACAGGCTGGGGCCTGCGATGGGGCCTGGAGAGCCAGCACCGCAGGTAGGTCGGGTGGGTTTCTAGGAGGGATGGCAAGCCGGTGGAGATCTGGAGCAGTGCAGTGGGCTCATTTCCTTTTTATAAGTTTGCATTGCAAGCTGCATAGAAAATAGGCTGCTCTTGTGAATGGAAGTCAACAAGATGAAGATTAGAGCCAATAGCCCTGCCTACATTTCCCAAATCTGCAAAACAACAGGGTTTCCAGATTTTAAAGGGGACCAGAATGTGTACCGGTTCTGTACCCTGCTGCGACTCTTCAGCTACTAGTTGAAAATTATACTTATGTGTATGTATGTGACAAAAATAAGCAACCATTTGGTACTCCTGACCACAGAAACCTCAATGCAGAGAGAAAAAAGCAGAAAGGTCTGCTCCAGCCAGTCTGGCCAGCTGTGGCAGTGTGGCTGTGAGATGCAGCGCGGCCCTCTGGATGGCCACCAGGGGGCGAAACGGAGCCTCGCTGCAATTGTGTCTTCTGGTTCTCTCTGCCAGGACACATCTGTCTTCCTTGTCAGCCTCAGGAACCAGCTTCAACTGCGCCCGGACTGCATGAAGCCATGAATTCTTCCCCTTCTCCTGTGGATGAGCTGGAATAGATACAAGCAAGGACAGCTACAGACATCTTGGGGAGCCTGCTGCCCCTTTTACCTCATAGGAATTGCTCTCTCTAAGGCCACAGGTTATCTTCTGGATACTAAATCAAATGTGTATTTTTTGTTGTTCTCATTTTACTTGGCATTTCATCAGCATTTGATTCATGCTCTCTCTCCTTCGTTTTTCTACATACTGAATTAAAACTTGATTGAATAAAGAACACTCTAAAACATGATTAGACTACACTACATGCATATTAAGCTGATCGTGAATCATTTAATATGGAATGTCACACGAGCTGGTATTTCTCATTATACAAAATTGTTTATGTAGCTGTTTTATAGCACAAAATGTTTGGGGTGGTGAACACACAATACAATATGCAGATGATGCATTATAGAATTGTACACTGGGAACCTATATAATTTTATTAACCCCAATAAATCCAATAAAAAAGGAAACTATAACACAAAGTATATGATACTAAATTTGTAAATAAGGTATTTGAAGAAACCTGTAGATTTTCAAATCATAAGATTTAAATATTTGGCACATGCCCCCCTTTAGAATTGCATGTTAGTTATATATTTTTTTAATTCTTTGAGAATTACATTTTGACATTAGTGTGAACCAATAGGTGGTTGACTGCCTTGGGAGCAAAGTTCTAAGTGCTCTGGGGACCTGCAAAGGATGAGAAGGGTGAGTGCCTGGCGAATCGAAGGATGGGAATTCCTGAGCTGGGCCTTGGAGGAAGGTTAAGATTAACAGGCAGAGAAAGAAGGCTCTCTGGGAGGGCCTGCAGCAGGAGCAAAAGAAGAAAGAAATTAGGGTTTTGTAAGATCACAGGAGAGGCACCTGGTTTGGTCTTTTTCTTCATGCCCTTTTGAGGAGACTCCCTATTTCTGGATATGAGAATGGATGCCAGCTGTAGAATTGTGTTGCTCACATTCCCCCTTCTAGAAGGGGCTCACGGGCCAGCTGTGAGGAGTGTGTCTAGCAGACAGCCTCCACTGTTAACTCTTTCAGATTTCTCTCAACTCTTGAGCTCAGCTACTAATCTTCTTGGGGTGGGCCGAGCCCATGACTGAGCAGGACTGTGTGACAAGGTCCGAACCATTTCTGCCCAACACAGGACTCTGCTAAGGTGCTCCAGAGCGCCCAGTGGGGCTGACAGAGACTTTGTCAGATCTACACCTTGGCCACTCCCCTTCCCTAATCCTGCTTCCTCCTTGTCCCTTTCATAAGGGTGACACCTCAATAAACCCTTTACACTCCTAAATGTGTCTCAGCGCCTGCTTTCCCCAAGACCCAGCTGACACAGATGAGACGTGCTTGTTAGTTTTAAGCAACCTTTCATAGGTGAAGGAAGTGGATGTTCTAGAACTGGCTTTGAGCCAGTACCAGCAGGATGCAGAAGCATCCTGGGTGCTGGGGACCACGCCATACTTCCACTCTGGCACGTGAACCAAACAAGCTTTTGCTTGTTGCTATTCTTCTTGGCACTGACTTCGCTTTGGTGTTATATAACATGGCTTGAGTGCTGCCCCTGGCTTTCTCAATTAGTGATATGTTGATTGAATCCAGAGTGTGATCGAAAACAAGGTCACAAAATCCATTTCCAGCCAGCCAGTTAGTTTCAATCAAGTTGCCTGGTTATAAAAGGGTCATATATGTGGTCAAACATGGACTCCCTAAGCCCCTTATGCACACACTGAGTCATGACTTAGGACAGCCGGCTCTCAGCCACCTGGCAGACTGCCACCCTTCCTGCAGGCCACTTATAAAAGGCCTTATACCTGGTGTTGGGTGAGGAAATCTTAATGTGGTCGGTGACCAGGTCCTTAACTCACATCCATCAATGGAAGGGAATAGCTTTGGCTTTTTGTTTTTGGAAGCATTTCCTAATTTCTTATTAGAAGAGCACTACCCGCCTACTCACTCATCCATCCATTCACCCGCCAGATATTTATTTACCAAGAGATGGTTGTTGCTTGCCCTTTTCCTGATCAGACTCTTGCAGCTACACCCAGGGTGCCACGCTTTTGAAAAATCTACATGCAACATCTTAGTGTCAACTACCAGGCAGACACCTTTGAGGTTCATTACTTATTCCTGTCCCATCAGCGCTTCGTGTCAGAAACATCAAGGCTCGCCCTGGCCGGTGTTTCTCAGTGGTTGGTGAATCGGGTTCGATTCCTGGTCAAGGACACATACCTAGGTTGCAGGTTTGATCCCCAGCCCTGGTTGGAGTGGGTGCGGGAGACAACCAATAGATCTGTCTCTGTCACATTAATGTCTCTCTCTCTCTGTTTTCCCCTCCCTCCTTCCCGTCCACTCTGAAAACTCAATGGAAAAATATCCTTAGGTAAGGATTTTTAAAAAAGAGAGAAACATCAAAGCCTCGACCTATGTCGTAGAGTCAATAGGAGTAGGGGCTCTTGGATTAGACTGTGTTGGGTTCAAATATGGGTTTTTCCACTTACTATTTGTGTGATCTTGGTATGTTTACTTAACCTCCATGGGTCTTAGTTCATGCCTCTGTAAAACAGGATACTCGAATCTATCATATAAATCTATTGTGAGGATTATATGAAATAATATTTGTAAAGCACGTTAGCTAATATTCATTGAGTTCTTACTCTGTTTCTGAAGTCAAAATATTATTTTCAAATATCCGGCCTCTGGACAGATGACATTTATACTGCTGCAAAATAAATCCCCAGAATAACTATTTGCCTTGGTGAGTGGATTATGGTACCATCTCATGCTTGAACAAAGATAACTTTGAATACGACCTGTTTTCTTTGATTACAAGATTGTTCCTAAGTTCATTCAAGTCTAAGGGCCTTGATTATACAAGTAGCTGTTGCAAATTGAGTGTAACATAACAGTTTGGATTCACTTACCATGATTGAAATGTGGGATACGATTTAATGTTAGCTCTCTGTTCTTAAAATATTGGTAGATATTTTGGGCCCAGGAAGCTCATCCATGAAGTGGTTGACTATTCTTAACAGCAGTGAGGACCACATTCATTCGGTACCGTAAAAGATAAGGTCCAGAGGCTACCTCCCCAGGGTGGTCTCAGAAGACAGGATGGATACTTGGTCTACCTGCTACTATGGTGCTGGTTGAGACTGGCTCCTCAGAATGCTGCTTGTCCCCTGGCAGACAGGAAGGAGTTGGTTTGCTTGGGTTTCATAGGCTAGTAGAACAACCCAAATCTCACTTATTTTTCCACAAACCTTTACTTCCAAGAGACCTCCTTGCCCCCTTACCCTCTCCACTGGACCAGGAGAGGACCAGAGCCTACTAAGGCATATGACCCTTAGGTAAGGCGCCACCCATCTGGAGGGAAAAATTCTTCCGGTTTCATACCTGGAATTAGGTGTTCAGGCTTTAATTTTTAAAACTTTCTATCTCAAAATTAGATTGTTTTCAAATCATTCTCACACTGACCAGGAGTTTCTTGAGGGCACAGCCTCTATCTTATTTATCTCTTTAACCCTCAAAGTGCCCGGCACAGACCTAGTGTAGAGTAGGCATTTGGTAATGCTTGTTGAATAAGTTGAATCATTATTTTTCAAAAGTCCTGTAGTAGTATCATCTCTTAAAGCAACTTGCTGCACCACACACAAAGTTACTCTACAGTCAAAGGTGGTATCTGTGTACCTTGCATTAGACAACAAACATGTTCCCTGTTGATGGGTGGCCAAGTGAACTTTTGTAAATTGAATCCTCATCCCATGTACTTACACTATCATCTGGGAGATGCTCACATCAAGAGTTACTCTCTTTTATTTCTTTCCCCACCTCTACCTTTTACCGTCCTCCCTAATATAAAAATCAATAATTCATTTAAATGTGATATTTATTGGTCATCTATAAGTTGTTAGAGTAATTTTAGACTGTTATTCCACACTCCTATCACAAATATTTAAATACAATGCAGGAGTATTGTTTAATTTCTATTGTAAGAACCCTATTGTAAAGCAAAGAATCATTTTGGAATGATTTAATATTACTTCAGATTTGGTATTGTCTGGGTTTTCTTTCACTGAGTCTCTAGCTGGATAGCTCACAGCTCTTGGGTATTTGTGCAGCCATGACCTTACTGTTTCAGTGTTTGCCCGGTGGCACTGGCAAAGCTTACTGACCCCCTCACACCCAAAACTTGGGAGATTTAAAATGGAAGTGAATAATCAGGGTGGGGAATAGTCAACTCAGATTTGAGTAGATAAGATCTTCCATATCATAGGCTTCTGATCATAGAGTTCAGTCCTATCCTCCCTCTGTATTCCTGTGACCCAATAATACTAATTAACAGGTCACTTCCAAAAAGTAATATTCCCATTTATAAAAGAATTTTCTATAAAGTTGCATCTAACAACAAGAACACCTGGAGCTTCTAGTATAGGACTTAGTGTACAATCATTCCAAAGGAGATACTATGTACCAGGTGCTACAGTAGGTACAAAGGTGAAAAAAAAGATGGCACCACCCGAAGCAGATATGGCGCTTGCAATATGGCGCTTTGATGTGGGGGCAGTTAGGAGGCCGGAGGGATGGGATACAGTTGGTGGGGCAGCAATAGTAGCTGACTCTCCCCTGAGCATTGTAGCCCAGTTCATCTTGCAAACCTGGTTGCTCTTGGAGAGAATGAACTAGACAAAATGAAGTGCACAGCCTTTGTGAAGTTCAGTTCCTCTATGTCAGGGGCAGGACAGCCAACAGCCCACACATGGGACCTAAAGTTAGATAGACCTCAAAATCCCAGTGACTGGATATTGGTTGAGCATGAACTAGGAATGATTACACAAGGGGCTGGGATGACTTTGGAAAGCAGGCCACAACTAGAATGCCACAATTCCTACATTCACTGCCCTGTGCCCAGGTCCTCCCATGATACTGGCCTCTTTCTGTTTTGGGGGTTGCAGCACAAACCAGGAATGAGCCATAGCTTTTAACAAGCCCCAGCAGAAGGCACAGGAGCCTAAATCACAACATCCCTCCCACCAAGAATCCCCTTCCCACATGCTTTCCACATCTCCACACCTGCCTACCTTTCAAGACTTCCCCCAAGGTGAGGGCATATATGGGAGTGGGGTGGGGGGGGGGGCAATGGCAAGATATGTACACATATAATACCTTAATAAAAAAAATTGGAAAGAAAAAAAAAAAAAAAAAAAAAAAAAAAGACTTCCCCCAAGACCCACTTTCCCAGGAATAAGTCTCTTATTCCACCAGCCCAGTTGTGCCAGACATTAGTCTGAGGGTTCTACACACACCATCCCATTGAATCCCCATAGCAATCTATTGACAGGTACAATTATCCCCATTAAGAGGACAGTAAGGCTCTGAGAGGTTAAATTTGTCCTCTGCTTCAAAATGACAGAGATAGGACTGAAACCCCAGTCTACATGACTTCAAAGCCAGTGTTCTTAAGCACTTTCTACATGATGTCACCTCCCCAGCATCACCCTTTTTTCCTGACCCATGATGTTCTGGACTTGGTCCCACTTTGTTGGGTTAGTTCAGCGGTCGGCAAACACATTAGTCAACAGAGCCAAATATCAACAGTACAACGATTGAAATTTCTTTTAAGAGCCAAATTTTTTAAACTTAAACTATATAGGTAGGCACATTGTTATTAACTTAATTAGGGTACTCCTAAGCTGGCCTTTGCTAAAAAACTCAAGGGTCCAAAGAGCCGCATGTGGCTCGCGAGCTGCAGTTTGTCGACCACTGGGTTAGTTCATAAGCTTGTACAATGAAGTGTTTAAGTATGTAATGCATTTCCCCACCTTCATTGAAGGTTGTTTGAAGAAAGGGATGACAACTTCTACTTCTCCATTTCTCTTACGGGGTCTATGGTATTCGGAGTAATTAAACATTTGTTCATTCATTGTGGTTGAACTCAAACAAGAACAAGGAATTAAAATGTCCTCAATACCAGACACCATACCTTCAAGACATTATTGTATTAAACCCCATTCTAATCTACTCTCTCTGAATGCTTTGTGATAGGTCCTATCATCTTTAGTAGAGTTAGTTTCTTTGTTTCTGAGGCTGTTTAAACGGAGTAACTCACCCGTTTCCACACACCTTGTGCCTGGTGAAACATGGATTGTCCACACATTGTATTTCCCAGTTTTACTCCATCCCTGATACACATAATTGGTTTTTGATTTCACAATTAACTCAGGTTCCAAAAGGCAGCCTTTTATGATATCCACTATTTTTTTTATGAGTGTCCATTTTGATTAATTTCAAGTCACTAAGTAGATCTACTAGAGATGAGATTGAAAGGAAAATCTTGGCCTCACATCAATGAATACAGACCATGAGTGAAGTGGGAGGAGGAAAGGTGCTGCCTCATGGACAAAAAACTGGACCCAGAATGAATATAAAGACAGAGGATCTGGGGAGTGGAGGCGCCATCAGGGAAAGACTCACTCCAAGTGCCCGTAGCTGAATCAGAATCGTCCCTCCCAAGATGAAACTGCTGCTGTTGTGTCTGGGGTTGACGCTGGTCTGTGCACATGATGAAGGAAACCATGATGTTGTGACAAGCAACTTTGATATACCAAAGGTAGAGTTGGAGGAGCATAGGGTCTTCTGAGTTTGGGGGTGGTTTGGGGGATTCTGAAGCAAGATGGCCCTAAAGGAGGCCAAAAATTTTTGATATGTTAGGCAAAGGGGGTGGGTTTCTGACCTTGGACTAAGAGGATTCGAACCAGGTGGAAACCTCCACAAAAGCCTTTCATGTGGAGTCAATTGACCTGGGTTCCATCTCCATATCACCACTGTGAGTCCAGGCCCATGAGCCAGAGGTTAAGGATACAGATGTTTATGTGGTATCCCCCTCTTCTTTCTTACACAAATCATCTTACTGATTTATTGCAGATTTCAGGGGAGTGGTATACAATTCTCTTGGCCTCAGATGACAAAGAAAGGATTGAAGAAAATAGTGTCATGAGGAGTTTTATGGAATCCATCCAAGCCTGGGACGACTCTTCTTTGACACTGAAATTTCATGTAAAGTAAGTGTAGCCTTTTTTACTCGGGAAAGGGAAAACAGAAGCCTGAGTATGGTCTTGGACCTCTAAACACACACACACACACACACACACACACACACACACACTCACTCATGCACATACACACAACATTGTGGGCCTGTATTCAAAATCAGAGTCACACATCTGGCACTGATGTAGGACTGAGGAATTTGCCTGTTACCTAGATTCAGAGATAAGAATTGGTGACAGGGCCGAAACCGGTTTGGCTCAGTGGATAGAAAGGTCCCAGGTTCGATTCCAGTCAAGGGCATGTACCTTGGTTGCAGGCACATCCCCAGTGGGGGGTGTGCAGGAGGCAGCTGATCGATGTTTCTAACTCTCCCTTCCTCTCTGTAAAAAAATCAATAAAATATATATTTTTTTAAAAAGAATTGGTGACAGGAATAAATTTAAATGGGAGTAGAGGAGTTTACAGATCGAGGAGTATCAGAATCATAAGAAGGGTGGCCATATAGCATAACTTAAGTGCATGGCATTTGGGGTCAACAGCTTAGCTATCTCTTGAAATGATTTCTTAGTAGTTGTGTGACCTAAAAATTTTATCTCTTTCCACCCCAATTTCCCCTTGGGTAAAAGAAGATGATAATAATTCTTTCTCATGGATTTCCTTTTTGTGAAACAATGTTTATTGAGCAGTTATCTGAGAGGCTGGCACATCTGAGAACTCAACTGATTATCTAGGCAAGTAGCTATGGTAATAATAATAGTGTGAAGTGGTGGTAGAGTAATAATGATATCAGTTGTTGACTCATTTTTAAAGAAGCAAATAAAGTGAAATAAGGTAAATAAAAGCTGTTTCAATGTATGGGAGTGGAGTGGGGGGGGGGGAGGCAATGGGAAGATATGTACACATGTAATACCTTAATAAAAAAATGAAGAAAAAAATTTGTACCAGAAATGTTCTACAGTTAATTGGAATCAGACACTCAAGTTGCAGGTGGAGTGTGAGGGAGCCAGGCCCATCAATATCTCCTGGGCATCAGCTCATTTTGTTTTACAGAGTCAATGGAGAGTGTACTGAAATTTCTTTGTTTTGTGACTCAACAAAAGAGAATGGAGTATATAATGTTATCTGTAAGTATATAAAAATGACTTTGTAAATTCTACTTCCAACTGTAAGGAATTGACTAAACACCCACATTCGTAGGATCTTCATCAATTCCTGATTAATGCATATTTAGATAATGTAAATGGGGCCATCTAATAGTCAATATCCTCAATTTGGGAGAACTTTGTGTGTAAAAGCCAATACCTGGCACACAATACCATCAGAATAAGATGGTAATTTGTACCACCTGCAACAAAAGAAAATGGGAAAAAACAAACGTATGAACAAAAAACATAAATTGTCAGGACAGCTACTCATTCTCTGCCCACTTTCTGATTGTTTCTGGTGTCCATTGCCACAGCACATTGCCCAGATAGCGTATTGGGTATATAATCCAGTGGGCTTATAGACAGAACAGAGACACATGGTTGGCAGAGATGGCCGAGGGAGATAGGAGAGCCTCAGGGAGGATGATAGAGGGGAAGTGGCTGCTGTGGCTGAATTTTTCTACCACTAGTGTTCAGTGATGAGCAGTGGAATTTCTACTAGCAGTCAGTTCTACCTTAGAAGTTGCCATGTGAAGCTCAGAGAGATACCGATGGAAGGCCTTAGATATCACTTTTCATCTCTGCCAGGATATGCACTTGAATTTGCTCTGTGTAAGAGAATAGGTAGAGTTTAACTTGTTTCGCATGGACCAAAGAAGTTCTGAGCCGTGTTCCTTTTCCTCCACAGATGCTGGATTTGTTACATTTCGCATAATTGAAGTGGTCTATAATGACTATATTATTTTTCATCTCATTAATTTCAACAATAAGAATACATTTGAGATGCTGATACTCTTAGGTAGAGTATATTTATTCTCATTTTGGGGTGGGGAGACAGGGGGAGAAAGGAAACCTAAACAAAGTAGTCCACCCAATCTTATCCTGGGACGTCTCTCCTCCTCTGAAGAGAGGGGCTCACCTTGGGTAATCCCTCAGGCTCAGTGATGGGAAGATGATGAAATTTTTCATCATGACACAAGGATATCCTAAAAATGTCAAAATTTTAGCCCACCCTAACTTCTGCCTAAGCACCAATTGGTGCCATCCATTTCCATCCATCTGCCCCTCCATCACTACCAGAGCCTCAATGACCAAGACACAAGACACAGCAGTTACTGTCACTTTCCCCACAGCCCGAAAACCAGATGTGAGCCCAAAACTCAAGGAAAGGTTTGAGGAACTTTGTCAAGAATATGGAATTGCTGAGGAAAACATACTGGATGCGACCAAAGTCGGTAAGTTTAGCTATCTCTGGTTTTCTCTTTTTATATTCCCATATTCCTGGATGGAGAAATGCAAGAGAAGGTACACCTCCAACCAGTCCCCTCTGTCCTGACCTGGGAAATCATTTGATCTCTCCCTGAGAAATAAATGGGTTGGTGTTTGACTGTGCTCTGCTCTGTCTCTGCAGATCGCTGTCTCCAGGCCCGAGGGAGCAATGATGCCCAGGCCTCCAGGTTGGTGATGTCTGATAGAGAGGGGGTGGCCTAGGGACCACTGCCTTCCAAAACTATTAAGGGTTTTGGAAGATTGCAAAGAATACAATAAAGCCCTAGTTATTCTCAGTGGATAGAGCGTCAGCCTGTGGATTGAAGGGTCCCGGGTTTGATTCCAGTCAAGGGCATGTGCCTCAGTTGCAGGCTTGATCCCTGGCCCTGGTTGGGGTGAGTGGGAAGGCAACCAATCAATGTATCTCTCTCACATCAATGTTTCTCTCTCTCCCTTCAACTCTCTAAAATTCAATGGAAAAATATCCTCAGAAACAAGTCTAGTGTCCTTAATTGAGGATTTAAAAAAAAAAAGATTACAATACAACTAATTACATAAGAAAGTTTGTGGAATGAGCTTGAAATTTGGAATTGGGGGTCCTGGGCTCAGGACCCATTCATTCCATGAGCTGTAGAACAAATGACCTAAGTAATTAAAAGAAAAACAATGACATGTGCCTTACAGAGTTACTGTGTGGATATTCTGCTGGTGAAAAGGCCTCAGTAATTGATAAAGTCCTAAAAATCATTAAGAATTGAAATGTGAAATAGGAAAAGAATACTAGGGTGTAAGTATAAAAGTCAAATGCATTACTGTCTTTTGTCCATCTTCCAAGGCCAAAATGTGTGGTCTCACTCTCCAATATTTGGTAATACTGTCTCTCTTTGAACTCTGCACATCCTTAACTTCTGATTTGTAAATAGAGCTGTCTAACCCTCTAGTTGTCTTTTACCTGGAAAACAGGCTCTCACTTTCTCCATCTGTTTCCTACCTTAGCTTTATTGTGGGGCTTTATTCATATAATATATGGGAATATCTTAGCAACTATGGCCTGCATGAAGTCAGCATTTAATACAAGGTAGCTATAGTTTTGGCCATTCTTCCTCAATTTATCAAAAATTCCTCAAAACATTTAATGCTGAGAATGGCAGAAACCAGCCTAGGGTCCTTCATTGATTATTCCTCTCTCTTTCTCATAGACTCAGCTCAGGAAAGGTTAAGCAATAGAAAAACAACAACCAGCTATTGATTCAATGACCCCCTTCCCCCTATTCTGGAAAGAAACATAGGTTGCAGTACAGATTGGTATCTATTTCTTCACCATTTTTCTCTGTAATAAAAATTCTCTTTGTCTTCAACAAAGGAAGTGCTTAATGAATTTCTGTGTTCTCTCTCATTTGCTTGTTTAGTGCTGAGTGAATGCTTCCTGACCTGGGCTCCAGGATCTTCATTCCATGGTCCTTGTGTCAGCCTGTGACAAGGTCTGCAACCTGATCTCCATCACTATCATCCAAGAAAGCATTATTTCTGAATCTCTAATTGTCTAGACAGACTCAACAATTCACCAAGAATCAAAGGTTTCCTCCAAATTTCTGACTCTGTTTGCCATACCCAGAACTCTACCATGAATAAGACCTCTTATACCTGATCAATAAATGGTTAGTGTTGCAGTCATGTGATTGTCTTTGTGTGTGTGAGAGACATGGGGCTGATGGCAAGGGAATGAGGGAACATCCTTGACTCTGTACCCATAATGGTCCTCTAGCTTCTCAGAATCTTCCTGAATTTCAGGATTCTCCCTCCCCAGCAGTCAGTCTCTGTCCCAGTGATGCTGCTTGCATTTTGATTGGCCTATTTCTTAGTGATCCGATAAAACAAACTGTGAGACTAGCCCTACAATTTGCCCTGATCCTAGAATTCTCTTTCTCAAGGGAGTACTGAGAGACAGTTGCTGCTGAGGCTGATCTGGGCTCACCAAGTTTCAGGACATACCTCCACATCCCAGCTTCCCTGCATTGTCCATTTTATACACAGTCAGCATCCTTTAATGCTCTCAGAAAACCTCCTTCAACCAGCACTGTTATCTACTGTGAGCATGTTAAGTGAGATGCCATGAAATGTGAGCAATAGAGATCTTTAGCCATCTCTATTTGGTACCGTCAAAAATCATTAAGGAGTCTAAAGGGTCTTAGCCTCTTTTGGGGAGAGCTTATGGGATTTGGAGAAAGGAAAGTTAAGGTTCTTCCTCCACTTAAAACCTTTTCTTACATCCAATGATAAAAACAGTGTCAAAATTGCACATTGGTGCTGGAACAGAGCAACATGAGGGTGGGTTGTCATTCATGAAGTATGTCTCAGTCATTATGGTCATAAGCTTAACGATAGGTAGGCCCAGTTGTTTTGTTGGACACAAACAATCTCATAAAACATCAACATCAGAAAAGGTCACTCTGAGATCATTAAAGCCAGATTATCATGCAATCCAAAACCATGTCTCTCTCTCTACTAAAATGAGTGACTGCTGCTTCTTTATCAAGTATAGCTTTATATTCATGCTTATCTTCATTACCTAAAGATAAGATTTGTAGATGTATTCAATCACAGACTTGCCCCAGATTTCTGACAACACCTAACCTAGAGCTTCCTTAGATCTCCCCCAAATCCTATAGTAGATTCTTTCCAACACGCTCTGAGTCATCCACAGTACCTCATGGTGAGCGTATTTCCTAGTTGCAATAAACCCAAACTTTTCAACTACAAGTATGTCCCTGGTGGTCTTTTTTGATGAGTATTAACCTTTCTAGGACTAGACCCCATGCATGTGCCCCCTGAAATTCTGGGAAGCACCAAATTAAATCACAAATTCAGGACCTGGTTTAATGATTTGCATTCTTTGGGGCTAGGACTCAGGATGCCTCCAAGGATTTTGGCCTGAGTTACTCCAGTCAAGTGGAAGAACCAGTTTAGTAAGGAATGATAAATATCTCTGTTTGAACATTTATTAGTTTATCTAGCTGGCTGATTTTAAAAATAATGAGAGAGAGAGAGAGAGAGAGAGAGAGAGAGAGAGAGAGAGAGAGAGAATGAGAGAGAGACCCAATAGTAATTTAGTATGGTTTAATGAAGATAGAATTAATTTGACTCTCCCAAGCATAATCACAAGAGAGCATTCCAAGTTGGCAACTCTATTCCACACAGTCATTCAGGAACCCAGTTCTTTCTATCTGGTTTCTCATGTCACCCTAAGGCCTAGGGCATTGTCTTCATGTGTGTGGCCAAAGCTGAGTTTCAAGAAGAAAGGGATCAGAGAATGTGGTGGAAGCATGGCCTTATGTCCACGGTCCTCTGAGCCTTGGTTCTGGGAGGTTATCCCTTTTCCATATCCCCCACAGGCACACCCACCCTCTGCTTCTGCGGGCTCAGAGAGATTATTTTTAAGATTAAGGAGTCATATGGTTTTGCTATAGGCCAGACCTAAATTCCTTTTAGCAGTGCAAATTCCTGAAAAACTTAGCAGACTTCTGGTATATTTGCCTCTTGACTTCTCTGTGTGCAGGTAACCAGGCACCAACATTCTTACTAGTTGTTATAATAATGTAACCCCTCTAATGTATGAAATAATTATTGTGTGAAATGTTTGCTGTATGGAAACCCCCAATACTCTGTAACTTCCAAAATTAATGAACACCTCAATATCTTGATGCAAAAGTTCTGCGCCCTTAAAGTGTAAACGCCCTGCTCCCAGCATAAGGCACACAGTCTGGCCCACACTGATAAGGACACAACTTGTTTACCACGGTCTATATAACCCCGGGACCATCTTCAGTTGTGGTCTCCTGCCCAATAAGAGGAGGACTCCACGTCTCTCCGAGAGACAAGCCCCTGATTGCTCTGCTGTGCCAGCCTGAACCAACTGCGGCCGCCTGCCTGTCTCTGTTTTCATTGTCTGTCCTTCAGTGTGCATCAGCGGGTGGCCTTTGCTGGAGCCTAGGACCCACTAGGAATAGATAAATAAATTCTGTGTGATTGCATACTAATTCTATTTGTGTGTCATGTGTTCCGGTTCGGCTCAGCTGTCTAGACATTGAAGTACCAAAAATAGGCCGTTATTGCTGACTCCTGGTCACCTGCGTTTGTCCCACTAAGTCTAGACAGATAATTAATTGGGGCATAATTGGGACACTAGTTATAGAGTTAGGCCCCCAAACTGGTATTTTCTAAATTGACCTTTCTGCTCTAACTACCCCATCTGCTTTTCTTAACTTAATGGGGGCCACCTAAAACAATGGCTTTGGGTGGAATGGGCTTTTAAACTCTTCTTTGCCAGGAGGCATGCAACCTTTCAAGGCAGCAGCATTATTTCCTCTGAGACTTGACTTCCACTTCACAGCCACTACTTGCAACTGCTTCACTTTGGGGTAAGTGACCCTCATTCAACTTGGAGGCAGATTTCAGGCACAGAGGCATCCCTTAGCAAAGATGTGCTATCTCCTTTACTTGCAGCCTAACTGGCTATAGTGCAAGCCCTACCCTCTCATAACTTTCGTTGAAAGCTTCAAGAAGTCATGGACACAGTACCAGTATTCCAACATCCTGAATCATTCCTTCTGCTTCTCCAAGTTCTACAGCCTGGTCTCTTTCCCAAGGTACAGCAGACAACCATGTGACCTAATGTTTTCCCAGCATGGAATGAGACTTACCAGCTTCCAGGCTGTGAAAGCTTTGTCCGTGATGCCCAGCACTGGCCTTCCTCCAGTAAACTAGCCACATATTTTAGGTTCCCTCAATTGCTTCAGCTAGTAAGTCTCTGCCATATCCCTTATTCCTGTTAATAAGCTTTGGCTAGTAAAACTCATGAGAAAACCAGCCGTTTCATTTGTTCATGAAGATCTAGGTCCAGTAATGGGCCTCTGATTTTTTTATGCCTTATAAAAATCAAAGCCTGGAGATGCTTACTGCTAGTTTCCCTAAATATATTAAGAATATAAATCTCATTCCATGTTGGGATGAATGAGCCTTCCTATTCTGTACACACACCCTGTTTGTGTAAGAGTACTCTGGTTGGTGAGATTTGCTTTGAGCATTCTCATTGATATTGACACATCAGGGCTTTAAAAACATTGATTTCTCCTGGGGATGTAACATTTGGTCTTAAAGCCGTAAACAGTAATTGCTTTTCCTTGGGAAGAACATCCTCCCCAGTGGCCATATAAATAAATGGGTGCATTTTTAAAAGTGAAGAGCATTGCCCTAACCGGTTTGGCTCAGTGGATAGAGTGCCGGCCTGTGGACTGAAAGGTCCAGGTTCAATTCCAGTCAAGGGCATGTACCTTGATTGCGGGCACATCCCCAGTAGGAGGTGTGCAGGAGAAAGCTGATTGATGTTTCTCTCTCATCGATGTTTCTGGCTTTTTATCCCTCTTCCTTCCTCTCTGTAAAAAATCAATAAAATATATTTAAAAAAAAACAAAAAAGTGAAGAGCATTAAGACTCTCTGGCCTTCTCCATTTGAACCTGATTGCACTACGTCGGTGTCACTGATAGGTTGATTACCTAACAGTTTTCATTATCAGCAACATGAATGAAATGAATTTTCTTTAGCAATTTAAAGGGAATGTACTAGATCTATATTAGCATTGTTATATCTCAAAAACTAATAGTTATAGGATATATATGTACAGTATGACATCACTCACATAAATCATAAATAAGACTCAGAATAATGCCATATATTACTTATGGATTTCTGTATGTGTGGTAATGCAGTACTTCTCAGAATGTGCATCTAAATCACCTGGGGATCTTGATAAACTGCAAGCTCTGCCTTAGCAGGTCTTGGTGGACCTGAGATTCTGCATTCTAACAAGGTCCCAGAGATGCCAGGGCTGTGCCACCTTGGGAGAGGGTGACATAGATAAAGGGAAACTGTCCTTCTTACCTTCTTCAGTGCATCAATGTCTTGGATTGTTTTGCTTCACCTGGGAGCTGGACCTCTCAGCTGTACTTCTGGACTCCCATGAAGGTATTCTCACCCATGAGTGGTTGTTAAAATAGGTGTTTATACTAGGACATGATGGCTGGCACCTCCTATTCCACTGTATTGCTCATGCCAACCCAGATCAGTGATCATTTTAACTAAAAGACAGAGAGAGAAAGACGTTGACTTTTCAAACCTATATTTTCATTTTATAGAATATCTAATAAAATCAGGGGTCAAATGAAAGTTATGGTGGAATCAGCCAGCAATAGGAGCTATGCTAATGCTTCTCGGTGCACTTTGTGCATTGGGGATTTTCCACCATGACATTTAAATGCTACGTTGTTTTTTCATTAGTTCCGTATCACCCTACTCTCACCACACTGTCCTCAACACATTCCTATGGTCTGAAAGCAAATTGGTTCAAGAAAGGGAATAAACCTCTGCAAAGAGCACCACAGAATAATATCCCCAATGTAGGCAGGTGTGAATTAGGATTACTCAGTAGATCACATAGGCCACACTTGCTTCAAGAGTTAATTCTGCCAGTGTATCAGAAATACAGTGAGGACACTTTATTTTTGACATACAGCTGGACAGGAGAAAGGGGTCCTGTACTAGTTTCCTGTTTGTGCTGCAACAAATCACCACAAACTTAGTAAGTTAAAACAGTACAAGTTTACTATACTACAGCTTTGGAAGTCAGAAGTCTGTAGCGCACTGGACCAAAGCCATACGAGCCTCATGTCTGTCAATGTATTCAGATCATCTTCTATGTCCTTAGAGTTTTAAAATTCTCTACTTGGTTTTCTTCTTGTGTATTCTTGGTTGTTAATTCCTACATACTTTCAGCAGTCTGCTTGTTTGTTTTATACTATACTAGAGGCCCGGTGCACGGATTCATGCACTGATGGGGTCCCTCGGCCTGGCCTGCGGGGATCAGGCCAAAACTGGCTCTCCAACATCCCCCAAGGGGTCCCAGATTGCGAGAGGGTGCAGGCCAGGCCTAGGGACCCTACTAGTGCATGATCGGGCAGGGGAGGGATCTCGGGAGGGCTCCAGGGCATGTCCGGCCCATCTCACCCAGTCCCGATCAGCCGGACCCCAGTAGCAAGCTAACCTACCAGTCGGAGTGTCTGCCCCTTGGTGGTCAGTGCATGTCATAGCGACTGGTTGAACAGTCGAAGGAATGGTCGGACACTTAGCATATTAGGCTGTTATTATATAGGATAATTTTTATATTCAGACTTAGCCAGTTGGACTCAGTTTAGATTATCTCAATTTTGTTGGCAACATGCAATTCATCACAGTCAGGAGACAGTCAAATGTATGACTCTTCTCTCCATCAGTCCTGATCAGGGTGTTGAATTTGGACACTCAATGTCACAGAGCTTCTTCACAGCCTGTTTGACCCAATGCTTGTTGGCCTTGACATCCACAAAGAACACAGTGTATTGTTGTCTTCTATCTTCTTCATGGCTGAGTCAGTAGTCAGGGCGAACCTGATGATAGCATAGTGGTCAGTTTGTTTCTCCTGGGGCGCTCTTCTGAGGACATTTAGGCTTCCTTAGGAGCAACAGTGTCTTGGCCATCAAAGGTGGACGAGGTGCGGATCTTCTTTATTTTGTGGCTTTGGACGCCTTTCACCATTGCTTTCTTTGCCTTCAAAGCCTTTGCTTTGGTTTTGGGAAGTGCAGGGGCTTCCTTCTTCACTTTGGGCTTCATCTTCAGGAAAAGGCTGTTTGTTTTTTAACCATTGGTGATTATGAGTTTTTGCTGGTATAGAGAAAAGCTGTTGATTTTTTAAGTTAATGTCTCTAGCAACCTTGATGAAAATTTTTACAGGTATAATGAAATTAGTTCCAATACTTTGTGGATTCTGTTGGTCTTATAGGTATTTGGTCATATAATTGAAAATAATTATCAATGTATCTCTTCCAATACTTATGCTTCTTTCTCACTTTTTTCCCCTCCTCTTGTAACTTTAGCCAGAACCTCCTAGGATACTTAATAATGAAACCATGTTTTCTATACCAGATGTTGGTCTGGAACTATGGCCCATAGGCCAAATGCTGCCCGCTGCCTGTTTTTGTATTGCCTGTGAGTCAAGACATTTGCAATCAATGCAATATTAGGAACACTGTTTTCAACCCCAATGAAGCAAATTTCCAATAATTTTATTTCAAAAAAGAATCCATTCTTCTCACTAATAGATCTGTATTTTCAAAACAAATTATACTCAATATTTAATTTAAAATTTCATTAAAAATAGGGGAGGGTGGGGGTAAAGGGGAGAGATCAACCAAAGGACTTGTGTGCATGCATATGAGCCTAACCAGTGGTTAAGGACAACAGGGGGGTGGGGGCATGCGTGGGGAGGGGTGTGGGGTGGGAATGGGGGGATGAGGACAAATATGTGATACTTTAATCAATAAAGAAATTTAAAAAAAATGTGGCCATCTGTTTTCTCTATTATTATATTAGTACCAACACAATATCTTCAATTTTGCCTCTTGGCCTGCAAGACCTAAAATGTTTCCTATTTGGTCCTTTAGAGAAAAAGTTTGCTAGTCCCTTGTCTGTGCCAGGGCCTCTCCCCTGACTGCTATTTGCTATAGTTATTTGTTATGCACTGACCCCCAAATGCACAATTTTGTCAAAACAAACCCCTCAGCGTGCCTTCAATAAAATGGGCATTACATTATCTAATCATGGGATCAGGAGATATTTTTAAGTTGTCCTCTTACCGCTCCCCTTGAGTGACTTAAAGCTGAACACAGGAAACACAGATAAATGTCAAATAAACTTCCAGAGTCAATATCAAATCAGGACACCGTGAGGTTATATTGGGTTCCAAGAGCAACAGTGAAGAATCCAGATCTCCTGTCCCAGCTCAGGGGACTTTGTCATCTGGGTCTCTCGTCCCAGGACAGACTTTAGTTGGAACTGTCTGTTCCTACCCATGAAGACACCAACGGTTGGTTGTTCTTAAAAGTTAGCTCTTCTGAAACATTGTTCTGTTGCTTACAAAACATGTATGATGGCTCTGTTTGTTTTTAGGATAATAGACGATTGCTGGCTGACCGCTTGGTAAGGAAGGACAGAGGACTGGAGAGTCAGCTTGATGAGGAGAGCCTGGCCCGGGCAGACGTCCTGAGAAGCTGCACTGACCGTGAGGACCTGCTTGGTAGGGTTTGGCCAGTGACGCAGGCTGTGAGAGAATTCACAACTGAGAGAAGAGATTGATATAGATAGGAAGTTTGTTTGATATAGAAAGGTCCAAGTATTGCCGATCAATACAAGGCAAGAAACAAATGATGGCCTGCTCTTTTAAGCAGAGGCTGTTGATAAGCAACAAGAGAGGGGAATTTGGGGCTGAAGTTGAGCAGACCTTAGGAGCTGTGTTGAAAAGTTATTGTTTTTTGTTTGTTTTACAGGAGACAACACTACAGATGTCTAGGGAGGTGTCTTATCAGTGTGTTTCCCAAGCCTGTTAATCATGCTTAGAGCAAAAATTATGAAGAGTTTGAAGGGGAGAAGGGAAGGGAACTTTCCATTAACTAGAGACTCCTTGGTGTGAATTATCCCTGAGTTCTAAAAACAGCAGGGAAGAGAGGCATGCAAGAATGTCTTACAGTTTGAACAGAGGGGCTGTTTGATTCAGGCTGTTTGATCTTCGGGTTTAATTACCAGGTGCTTCTCAAAAACTGTGGAAAGCTACAGCAAAGGGGAAAAAAAGGGCCTTTTTTTTTTTCTGTCCTTACACCGGTTACCAGGATTCACATCACTGCCTTTAGTCTCCCAGGTTTCTGTTAAACCTAAATCGTTATGCACACAATTTTCCTCAGACACCCAGGAGCACTCCTGTCTCTGGACCATCTGTATGAAACACTCCACACTCAGACATCTGCATGGCCTGCCCCCTCACGACATTCTGGTCCCTGTGTGTCCCCTGACAGAGGACTCCTCTGAACTCAAGCATTAAGTAGTGCTCTTTCCCCACCTTCCTCGACTGGCCTCTCGTACTGATTTGTTCACAGCCTGGATCAGCTTGCTCGAAGGTAAGTGCAATGAAGTCAAGGAACTGATTTTGTTCCCTGCAATAGTCAACCCCCGAGACAGTGCGTAGTTCTAGGACACAGGCACTCTGTGCTGTTGATTTCATCAGTAGACTTCCCTGACCTCCACAGGACAGCCCTGTGATCTGCTTTGACCAGTGCAAAGTCCCCATGTTGTGTGCACCAGGACTTCTGAAGCTCTCCAGGTGATTCAAAAGTGCAGCCAAAGTTGAAAAACATTCATGTGATGATGGAATGAGTTGGTGTCACCACTTATGTCAACAGTAGAATAAAGAGCTAGATCCCTGGAGAGTAGGTTCCTGAACTGCCCCAAACAAAGTTCTGCAGATGGGGGTGATGATCACAGTTTGGCCCAGGTACTGTGAGGAACTCCAGAGAATGGTTTCAGGGGACCATTCCAACGCCCCTGACATGCTTGTCTTCCCTGTGGTTGGGCTTGCACCTCAAACTGGGCATTACCTGGAGCCTGAGCCTCTATCCCAGGATGTCCGCGGGAGGCCTTGCGCCTCCTGGTGGCTGAACGCACGCATCACAACCGCTTCCTCTTGTGCACTATATGAAAAGAACCAGGTGCCTTGGGGTCTAGACTGAATTGGGCAGTAAGAAACGATGGGCCACTTTGGGAGGCCTCTTTCAGAAAGCCTGGGGCTCACACTGGCTTCCTAAGGTTCTCTGCAGGACAAGAAAGCCAGGTCGGCGGGGAGCATGAAGGAAAAGGCAGTCCAAGGAGGCTGTGGGGAAAGGGGAAGTATGAGGCTGCTTCCCAAAGGGATGCTTTTAGAACCTGGGTGGCTCCGGACACCAGATGGAGTGGCAGAGCTTAGTATTAGGGCTTGCAGGGCCCTGTGTTGGCAGAGCCTGCAGCCAGCTGGGGGTCTGTTAGAGCTAGCCTCCCAAATGTGTCTGGGAACCACAAGCCTTTGCTTATCAGAACTCAGGGCCCATCAGAATCTGGACCTCACAACCAGGGTCTGCTGGTCAACCAGTATCCAGCAAGATGTGCGTGGATTCTTTACTCCCAGCCAGCCAACTCCAGTGCCTTTAGGAACTTAGAAAGCAGCACCTCCCATAATAGCCCAGGGCCTTAGCCCAGCCTCTTCTCTGAGGCCTGTGTATCAGTGCAGGGCCGGAAGTCATCAGTTCTGTCTTCCAAGATAGGCATTTCACTGATGAATATCAGAAATAAAATATCATGTTCATAAAATTCAGAGGTTCTGTGTGCAAATGCTAACTGCAAACTTATTTCCTATTGTTAATAATAGTTTTCTTGAGGTATAATTGACAATCAACTACACATATTTAAAGCATAAAATTTGATCCCTGGCTGGGTGGCTCAGTTGGTTGGAGCATCATCCCATACACCTAGAGGTGGTGGGTTCGATTATCAGTTGGGGCACATACCTAGGTTTCGGGTTTGATCCCTGGTCAAGGTGAATGAGGCAACAGCGATGTCCTCCACCTTCTCCTTTTCTCTCTCTAAAAATCAATAAAAACATATTCTTAGGTGAGGATTAAAAATAATTAAAGTATGAAATTTGACAAGTTTTTACAGGGAGATGCCCATGAAACCACCACCATGGTCAGGATAATGAGTTTACCCAGGGTCCTCTGTAGTTTCCTTTGTGTCCTTGTGATCCCTCCCTTTCACTGTGCCACTCAAAGCCCCAGGCAAGCCCTAGCTGGTTTGGCTCAGTGAATAGAGCATCTTCCTGCTGACTGAAGGGTTCCAGGTTTGATTCTGGTCAAGGGCACATGACTGGGTTGAGGTCAGTAGGGTGCCTGCAGGAGGCAGCTGACCAATGAGTCTCTCTCATCATTGATGTTTCTATCTCTCCCTCTCCCTTCCTCTCTGAAATCAATAAAAATATTTTTAAAAAAACAACAACAAAGAACTGAAAGACTGGGAAAACATTCTGTGGCATATGCCTTCATTTCTGGTTTCCTCTTGGGGCACACAGTGGCAGTACACAGAGGCATACAGTTGCAATATGGTGCTCTGGTGTGGGTACAGAGTTAGGAGGGTGGAGGGATGGGATACAGATGGTGGGGCACCACCGTCGCTGACTCTCCCCTCAGCTTTGTAGCCCAGTCCATCTTGCAAACCTGGTTGCTCACAGGGTACCATCTATTCTTGGAGAGAATCAACTAGACAAAATGAAGTTCACAGCCTTTATCACCATTCATAAAGCTCGGTTCCTCTATCTTAGGGGCAGGACAGTCTACAGCTCACCCATGGTGCCTAAATTTATATGAACATCAAAATACTAGTGATTGGATGTTGGTTAAGCATGACCTAGGGATCACTTTGGAAAACAGGCCGCAGATAGAATGCCACAGTTCCTACGCTCTCTGCTTTGTGCACAGCGCCTCCCATGACACTGGCCTCTTTCTGTTTTGGGGGGTGGGAAAGGGAACCATTAGCACAAGCCAGGAATGAGCCATTGCTCTTAACCAAACCAAGTAGTAGGCACAGGAGCCTAAATCACAACATTCCTCTCACCAAGAATCCCCTTCCCACATGCTCTCCACATCTCCACACCTGCCGAACCTTCAAGACCTCCCCCAAAACCCACTTTCCCAAGATTAATTTTCTGATTGCACCAGCCCAGCTGTGCCAGCCATTAGTCTGAGGGTTCTACACACACCATCCCATTGAATCCCCATAGCAATCTATGCACAGGTACAATTACCCTCATCAAGAGGACACGAAGGCTCTGAGAGGTTAAATTTGTCCTCCTGGCTTCCAAATGACAGAGATAGGAATGAAACCTGGTACATGATTCCAAAGTCTATGTTCTTAAGCACTTTCTCCATAATGTCACCTCCCCAGCATCACCCCTTTTTCTGTCCACGATGGTCTGGACTTGGTCCCCCACTGTTGAGTTAGTTCATATGCTTCTAGAATGAAGTTTTTCTTGAGTATGTAAAGCATTTCCCCACCTTCATTGAAGGTTGCTTGAAGAAAGGATACCATCTTCTACTTCTCCGTTTCTCTTATGGAATCTATGGTATATAGCCAGGTATATGGAGTGATTAAACATTTGTTCATTCATTGTGGTTGAATTCAGACAATAAGGAAAAGGAATTAAAATGTGCTCAGTACAGACACCATACTTTCAAGACATGATTTTATCCAATCCCATTCTAATTTGGAATGCTTTGTGACGGTCCTTTCATCTTTATTTAGTTAGTTTTAAGTATATTTTTATTGATTTCAGAGAGAAAGTCTGTGGGAGAGAGAGATAGAAACATCAATGATGAGAGAGAATCATTGATTGGCTGCCTCCAGCACGGCCCCTACTGGGTTCGAGCCAGCAACCCGGGCACATGTCCTTGACTGGAATCGAGCCCAGGCCCTTCAGTCTGCAGGCTGATGCTCTATCCACTGAGCCTAACCAGCTAGGGTGGTCCTATCATCTTTAGTAGAGATAGTTTCTTTGCTTCTGAGACTAGTTAAAATGGAGTAACTCACCCGTTTCCACACACCGTGAGAGTGGTGGAACATGGATTGTCTACACATTCTATTTCCCAGTTCTACTCAATTCCTGACACACATAATTGGCTTTCTGATTTCACAGTTAACTCGGGTTTTAAAAGGTAGCCTTTTATGACGTCCACTATTTGTCTTTTTGGGTGTTCCTTTTGATCAATTTTAGGTCACTAAGTAGATCTAATAGAGATGAGATTGACAGAAACAATCTTGGCCTCACATCAATGAATACAGACCATTCCGGAGTAGGAGGAGAAAAGGTGTTGCCTCATGGACAAAAAAACTGGACCCAGAATGAATATAAAGACAGAGGATCTGGGGAGTGGAGGCGCCATCAGGGAAAGACTCACTCCAAGTGCCTGTTGCTGAATCAGTGTCATCTCTCCCAAGATGAAACTGCTGCTGATGTGTCTGGGGCTGACTCTGGTCTGTGCCCATCATGAAGGAAACCATGATGTTGTGACAAGCAACTTTGATATGTCAAAGGTAGAGTTGGGGGAGCATAGCGTCTTCTGACTTTGGGGGTGGTTTAGGGGATTCTGAAGCAAGATGGCCCTACTGGAGGGCCAGAGGTTTTTGACATATTGGACAAATAGGTGGTTTCTGACCTTGGACAAAAAGCAGTCATAAGATGTGGAAAGATGATAACACTTGGGGACCTCCATTCTCATTGGAGGTCAGTGGAAGGAGCCTTTCATGTGGAGTCAATTGACCTGGGTTCTAATTCCACATCCATATCACCACTATGAGTCCTGGCCCACAGGCCAGAGTTCAAGGATATAGCTGTTTATGTGGTATCCCCTCTCTTCTTTTCTTACCCGTTTTAATGGTTTTTTGCAGATTTCAGGGGAGTGGTATTCCATTCTCTTGGCCTCAGACATGAAGGAAATGATAGAAGAAAATGGTAGCATGAGAATTTTTGTGGAATCCATCCAAGTCTTGGACAACTCTTCCTTGTCATTTAAATTTCATAAGAAGTAAGTATGGCTTATTTTTACTTGGGGGAAAAACCCCAGAAGCCTGACTGTGGTCTTGGAGCTCTACACACACACACACACACACACACACACACACACACACTCACTCACATGTGTGCACTTACATTGTGGGCTTGTATCCAAAATCAGACTCATTTATCAGGCACTGATCCATGACATAATGAACTGAGGATTCAGAGATAAGAGTTGGTGACAGGAATAAATTTAATTGGGAATAGGGGAGTTCAGAGATTGAGGGGTATCAGAATCATAAGAAATGTAGCAATATAGCATAGGTTAAGTGCATATATTTGGGGGTCAACAGCATAGCTATCTCTTGAAGTGATCTTTTACTAGTTGTGTGACCCAGAAATTTTATCTCTTTCCACCCCAATTTTCCCTTGGATAAGAGAGGATGATAATAATTCTCTCTTATGGATTTCTTTTTTGTGAAACACTGTTTATTGAGCACTTATGTGAGAGGCTGGCACATCTGAGAACTCAACTGATTATCTAGGCAAGTAGCTATCTATATATATAAAACCCTAATATGCAAGTAGACTGAACAGTGGAACAACCAAACAACCAGTCGCTATGACGTGCACTGACCACCAGGGAGTGGGTGCAGAATATGGTGAGTATCAACAGCATATGGCAGAGCACAGAACATGGCGGGCTTTGGCTGGGGAGGAATGGTGGAACAGGTGAGCGGGGGCGCCAGTCCAAGGTGGGGTGCCAGTCTCTGTCATTGGGGAGAGCCTCTGGTGGTTACTGAAAATTTTTTGTTCTCTCATGCTGCAGTCCCGCCTGACGCTTGCACCTGCTGCCAGCGCCAGCCCCACTCGCACCCACTGCCAGTACTGGAGCCACTGCTCATACCTGCTGCTGGTGCCCGGCGCCAGCCCCAATTACTTGGTGCCATCAGCAGGTGCAAGCGGTGGCTGCCAGCCCTGATCACCCCTGAGGGCTTCTCCACCTCCCCCTGCTCCTGAGGAGCAATCGGAGCAGCAGCAGCCACTCACACTCATTGACGGTGCTGGCCCCACTTGCACCCATTGCTGGCACCAGCCCCAATCACTCCGTGCAGTCAGTGGGTGCGAGCGGGGCTGGCAGGAGTAGGGTTGCCGGCAGAGAGAAAACTGGGAGCCATCATGGGAGGGGCTGGGCAGGGACGCGGAGGATAGGCCGAAACCCACCCCTGTGCCTACCGCAGCCTCACGTCCCACAGTTCCTTTCAAGGTGCACGAATTCATGCACTGGACCCATAGTGACAATAATAATAGTATTAAGTGGTCATAGAGAAATAGTGACATCAGTAGTCACTAAAATAGCAAATAAAATGAAATAAGGTAAATAAAAGCTGTTTCAAATTTGTACCAAAATGGTCTATAGTTAATTGGAATCAGACACTCAAGTCACAGGTGGAACGTGAGGGAGCCAGACCCATCAATATCTCTTGGGCATCAGCTCATTCTGTTTTACAGAGTCAATGGAGAGTGTACTGAAATTTCTTTCATTTGTGACAAAACAGAAGAGAAGGGTGTATATAGTGTTGAATGTAAGTATACATTAAAAAGTGTTTGTAAATTCTACTTTTGATTGCAAGAAATTTACTAAATCCTAATATCATTAGTGTCTTGATTAATTCTTGATTGATGATTATTTAGGTAATGTAAATGGGGCCATCTAATAGCCAATATCCTCAATTTGGGAGTACCTGGTGTGTAAAAGCCAAAATATGGTACATAATATCATCAGAAAAAGATGGCAAATTTGGTTACATGCACCACCTACAACAAAAGAAAATAGGCACACACAAAAAGTAAATTTTTCTGATAGCTTTTCATTCCCTGTCCACTTTGTTGATTTTTGGTGGTCACTAACAGCAAATTGCTTGCATAAAGGGCTGCGTATATAATGCCAGTGGGTTTATAGACAGGACAGAGACATATAGTTGGCAGAGATGGCTGAGGGAGCTAGTTGATAGAGATGGCCTAGGGCAGTGGTCGGCAAACTCATTAGTCAACAGAGCCAAATATCAACAGTACAACTATCGAAATTTCTTTTGAGAGCCGAAATTTTTTAAACTTAAACTTCTTCTAACGCCACTTCTTCAAAAGAGAGTCACCCAGGCCATGGTATTTTGTGGAAGAGCCACACTCAAGGGGCCAAAGAGCCGCAGTTTGCCGACCACGGGCCTAGGGCAGTGGTCAGCAAACTCATTAGTCAACAGAGCCAAATATCAACAGTACAACAATTGAAATTTCTTTTGAGAGCCAAATTTTTAAAACTTAAACTATATAGGTAGGTACATTGTTATTAACTTAATTAGGGTACTCCTAAGCTGACCTTTGCTAAAAACTCAAGGGGCCAAAGAGCTGCATGTGGCTCTCAAGCCGCAGTTTGCTGACCACTGGCCTAGGGAACTACATGAGTTTAATAGAAGGTAAGTTGCAGCTGTGGCTGAATTTTTTACCACTAGCAATCAATGTACTACTGCTTGTCAGTTCTATACTTAGAAGTCACTGATGAAGCCTAGGGAGATGCAAATGGAAGACATTAGCTCTTTCTCTATATCTCCTCCAAGGTATGCACTTGAATTTGCTCTTTGAAAAAGAATAGGTAAAGAATTTCACTTGCTTCCTATGCACTAAAGAAGTTCTGAATTGTGTTCTTTTTCCCCCCACAGATGATGGATACAATACATTTCACATAATTGAAGCCGTCTATAGTGACTATATTATTTTTTATGTCAGTAATGTCAACAATGAAGAAGAAACCCAAGTGATGGAGCTCTATGGTAGAGTATTTTTATGTGGATATTCACCTCAGAGGGCACTGGAGACAAAATGATCCTTCCAATCTTATCCTGGGCTGTCTCTCCTCCTCTGAAGAGAGGGGCTCACCTTGGGTAATCCCTCAGGCTCAGTGATGGAAAGATGATGAAATCTTTCATCATGCCAGAAGGATATCCTAAAAATGTCAAATTCAAGACAGGAGATAACCCATCCCTAACTTCTGCCTAAGCACCAATTGGTGCCAATTATCTGTCCCCACTGCCCCCAAGAGCCTCAATGACCAAGACACAAGACACAGCAGTTACTGTCACTCTTCCCACAGCCCGAAAACCAGATGTGAGCCCCAAACTCAAGAAAAGGTTTAGAAAACTTTGCAAAAAAAATGGAATTGCTGAGGAAAACATACTGGACTTGACCAAAGTCGGTAAGTTTAGCTATCTCTGGTTTTCTCTTTTTAAATTCCCATATTCCTGGATGGAGAAATGCAAGAGAAGGTAACATCTCCAACCAGTCCCCTCTGTCCTGACCTGGGAAATCATTTGATCTCCTGCTGAGAAATAAATGGGTTGGTGTTTGACTGTGCTCTGCTCTGTCTCTGCAGATCGCTGTCTCCAGGCCCGAGGGAGCCATGATGCCCAGGCCTCCAGGTTGGTGATGTCTGATGGAGAGGGGGTGGCCCAGGGACCACTGCCTTCCAACACCATTAGGGGTTTGTGTCCAAAGATTACAATAAAAATAATTGGGTAAGGAAGCTTGTGGGATGAGCTTGAAATTTGGAGTTGGTGGTCCTGGGTCCCCTGAGCTGTAGAGCAAATAACCTACGCAATTAGAAGACATACAGTAACGTGTTCCTTACAGAGTTACTGTGTGGTATATCCTGCTGGTGACAAGTAAAGTCCTAAAAATCATTAAGTTTTGGCATTTGAAATAGGAAAAGAATACTAGGGTGTGAGCATGAAACCCAAAGACATTTCTGTCTTCCAAGGCCAAAATGTGTGGTCTCACCCTCCAATATTTGGTAATACTGTCTCTCTTTGATCTCTGCACATCCTTAGCTTCTAATCTGGAAACAGAGCTGTCTGACCTTCCAGTTGTCTTTCATCTGAAAATTAGGCTCTGACTTTCCTCATCTGTTTCCTACCTTAGCTTTATTTTGCCCCGATTTGTCGCGATCTAGAATTCTCTTTCTCAAGGAACTGAGAGACAATTGCTGCTGAGGCTGATACTGGCTCACCATGTTTCAGGACATGCCTCCACATCCCAGCTTCCCTACATTATTCAGATAATATATGGGAATATCTTAGCAGCTATGGCCTGCATAGAGTCAGCATTTAATACAAGGTAGCTTGGTTTGGGCCATTCTTCCTCAATTTATCAAAAATTCCTCAAAACATTTAATGCTGAGAATGGCAGAAACCAGCCTAGGGTCCTTCATTGATGTGGATGAACCATTGATTCAATGGTTCAAAAACAACCATTGATTCAATGACCTCCTTCCCCTTATTTCAGCAAGTAACATAGGTTACAGTGCAGGTAGAATGATATCTATTTCTTCACCATTTTTCTCTGTAATAAAAATTATCTTTGTCTTTAATTCAACTGAGGAAGTGCTTAATGAGTTTCTGTGTTCTCTCTCATCTGCTTGTTTAGTGCTGAGTGAATGCTTCCTCACCTGGGCTCCAGGATCTTCATTCCATGGTCCCTGTGTCACCCTGTGATAAGGTCTGCGACCTGATCTCCATCACTATCATCCAAGAAGGCATTATTTCTGAATCTTCTCTAATTGTCTAGACAGACTCAACAATTCACCAAGAATCAAAGGTTTCCTCCAAATTTCTGACTCTGTTTGCCATACCAAGAACTCTACCATGAATAAGACCTCCTGTACCTGATCAATAAATGGTTAGTGTTGCAGTCATGTGATTGTCTTTGTGTGTGTGAGAGACATGGGGCTGATGGCAAGGGAATGAGGGAACATCCTTGACTCTGTACCCATAATGGTCCTCTAGCTTCTCAGAATCTTCCTGAATTTCAAGATTTCCCTCCCTCGCAGTCTCTGTTCCTGTGATGCTGCTCCCCCTTTGTTTGGCCTATTTCTTAGTGAATAAAGCAAATTATGAGACTTGCCTCACACTATTCCCCGATCCTAGAATTCTCTTTCTCAAGGGAGTACTGAGAGACAGTTGCTGCTGAGGCTGATCCCGGTTCGCCATGTTTCAGGACATACCAGTTTCCCTACATCATCCATTCTATGACACAGAGCATCATCTTTTCTTGCTCTCAGAAAACCTCCTCCAAGCAGCACTGTTATCTACTGTGAGCATGTTAAGTGAGATGCCATGAAACGTGAGCAATAGAGATCTTTAGCCATCTGTGCTTGGTACAGTCAGGAATCATCAAGGAGGCTAAAGGGCTTTAATCTCTTTTGAGGGGGAGCTTCTGGGCTTTGAAGAAAGGAAAGTTAAGGTTCTTCCTCCACTTATAATCCTTTCCTTACGTCCGATGATAAAAACTGTCAAAGTTGCATGTGGGTGCTGGAACAGAGCAACATGGCTAGGGGGTTGTCACGCAGGAAAAATGACTCAGTCGTTATGAACATAAACTTAAGGACAGAAGGCTTTCAAGGGATATGACACTCCACATATCTTACTCTGCCTTCATGTCAGAAGAAAAAGTAAGGTTCAGGCTTATTTCTCCAGAATTATGCACTTGGCCTAGTTTGCTGACATATGCAGAAGGCCATGAAGAAAGCTAACCAGTCATGCTGGGACCTGTCATTTTCAAATGTTATTTAAAGGACAGAATAGCTAATGTCCAGAAGGCATGGCCTAGCAGATCCTTGGAAATGTTTAGGACATTAACAACCATAACAATCAATGCAAGGAGGACCACTTTGATGGTGGGAGATGGCTGGCTAGTGTTAGATGTCAGGAAACTACAGCCAAGAGGGAGGCACACAAAGACCCTCAGCTGCTCCTGGATCAAGATGGCAGCTTAACCTTACTCTGAAACCTACCCCTCAATTCCAAACACTTTCTGTAAATGAGGCATGAAATGTTAAGAACACTCAAAATCAAGGAGTGGCCCTAGCCGGTTTGGCCCACTGAGTGAAGCGTCCCAGGTTTGATTCCGGCCAAGGGCACATACATGGGTTGCAGGTTTGATACCCTGCCCTGGTCAGGGTGCATTTGGGAGGCAACCAATCGATGTTTCTCTCTCTCTGTATCTCCCCTTCCCTTCCACTTTCTCTAAAAATCAATGGAAAAATATCCTCAGGTGAGGATCAACAACAAAAAAGCAAGGAGTGAAGACATCTATAAATCAGAAACAGAACAGAGTGGTTATTTTCAAAAGAAAAAAGGTAAAAGTTATGGTGGAATCAGCCATCAATGGGAGCTACACTACTGCTCTATGGGGCACTTTGCTCAGGGACTGGAGGGCCAAAGTAACAGGCAAGTCCTATTGGGGATTTTCCACCATGACATGTAAATGCTAAGTTGTTTTTTCATTAGTCCCTACTCTTACCACACTGCCCATTAACACATTCTTAGGATCTGAAAACAAATGAAGTTGGGTCAAGAATGGGAAACAAGCGTATTGTAAACAGCGCCACAGAAAAATGGCCCCAATGCAGGCAGGTGTGAATTGGAATTATTCAGTAGATCATAAAGGCCTCACTTCCTTCAAGAGTTAACTCTGCCAGTGTACCAGAAATAGTGGCATAGTGAGGACACTCTATTCTTGGCATACAGCTGGACAGGAGAAACGAGTCCTGTACTAGTTTCCTGTTTGTGCCAGAACAAATCGCCACAAAATTAGTGGCTTAAGACAGCACAAGTTTATTATACTACAGTTTTTGAGATCAGAAGTCTGACACTTGGCTCCTAGTACCAAACCCAAATGAGCCCCATGTCTGTCAATGTATTCAGATCATCTTCTATGTCCTTTCTCAGAGTTTTAAAATTCTCTCCTTGGTCGTCTTCTTGTGTATTCTTGTTTGAACTTCCTTTGTGCGGAAGTTTAAATATTCAGGTTTGAAGCCCTTGCTGTGTCCACACCTATTATGGCCCATTACCTGTTCCCAGGTGTGACTGACAGACAGGTAAGCACCTTTCCACCTCACTCAGACCTTACTGGGGATGTGTCTATTGTCCAGTCCCTTCCCCAGTGATCAGTGGGGAACAGACTTAAAGAGTGACATGCCCATATTATCTAGTCTTTCCTCTACTCCTTTCCTGTTAAATAATAACCAGATTATGACAAGGGTATCACTTTCACCAGTTTGTTTGTTTTACTGTATAAAGTTTTTATAATTAGAATTAGCCAGCTGGACTCAGTTTAGATGATCCCAATTTTATTGACAACATCCAAAGCATAATAGTTGGGAGAGAGTCAAATGTTTGCCTCTTGTCTCCATCTGGCCTGATCAGGGTGTTGACCTTGGACATGTCAATGTCATAGAGCTTCTTCTCAGCCTGTTTGATCTGGTGCTTATTGGCCTTGACATGCACAATGAACACAAGTGTACTGTTGTCTTCTACCTTCTTCATTGGTGGTCAGGGGGAACGGATGATGGCATAGTGTTCAAGCTTGTTTCTCCTGGGGGTGCTTTTCCAAGGATATTTAGGCTGCCTTCAGCGCCACAGTGTCTTTGGCCATCGAAGGTAGGTAACATACAGATCTCTCTTATGGCGGTGGACGCTTTCCGCACTGCTTTCTTTGCCTTCAAAGCCTTTGTTTGGCTTTGGCTTTGGCTTTGGGAGGGGCAGGGGCTTCCTTCTTGACGTTGGGCTCCATCTTTGTGGGGAAAAAGGTTGTTTTTCTGATCGTTAGTTATGATCATGAGTTTTTGCTGGTTTAGAGAAATATACCAATATATACCAAATATACCAATAACTTACTACTGATTTCTGCAAGCTAATGTCTCTAGCAACTCTGATGAAACTTTTTATAGTTATAATGAAATAGGTCCAATACTTTGTGGATTCTGTTGGTTTTATAGGTATTTGGTCATATTATTGCAAATGTCAATGTATCTCTTTCAATACTGAGGCTTCTTTCTCTCTTGATGTTTCTCCTCTCCTTATAACTTTAGCCAGAACCCCTCAGGGCACTTAAATATTGAAACCATGTTTTCTATACCAGAAGTTGGTTTGGAACTATGGCCCATAGGCCAAATCCTGCCCACTGCCTATTTTTTGTATTGCCCGTGAGCCAAGAGATGTGTAATCAATGCAATAGTGAAAACACCATTTTCAACCCAATGATGCAAATTTCCAATCATTTTATTTTAAAAAAGAATCAATTCCTCTCACAAATAGATTTGTATTTTCAAAACAAATTATATTCAATTTTGAATTTCATCAAAAAATGTGGAAATGTGTTTTCTCCATTATTCTATTAGTACCTACACAATATCTTTGATTTTGCCTCTTGGCCTGCAAGACTTAACATGTGTCCTCTCCTGCCCTTTAGAGAAAAAATTTGCTAGTCCCTTGTCTGTACCAGGGCCTCTCCCCTGACTGCTATTGGTTATGCACTGACCCCCAACTGCACAATTTTGTCAAAACAAACCCCTCAGAGTGCCTCCAATAAAATGGGCATTACATTATCTAATCGTGGGATCCAGGAGATATTTTTAAGTTGTCCTCTTACTGCTCCCCTTGAATGACTTAAAGCTGAACAGAGGAAATGCAGATAAATGTCAAATAAACTTCCAGAGTCAATGTCAAACCAGGACACCCTGAGGTTATTTGGGGTTCCAAAAGCAACAGTGAAGACTCCAATTCTCCTGTCCCAGCTGAGGGGACTTTGCCATATGAGTCTCTGGTCTCAGGACAGACTTTAGTTGGACCTGTCTGTTCTTGGAAGTAGGCCCATCAAGACACCAGTGGCCATTCTTAAAAGTTAGCTCTTCTGAAACATTGTTCTGTTGCTTAAAAAAAACATGTATGAAAGCTCTGTTTGGTTACTAGAACAGGCGATTGCTGGGTGACCCCTTGGTAAGGAAACACAGAGGCCTGGAGAGCCAGCTTGCTGAGGAGAGCCTGGCCCAGGCAGAAGCTGAGCGGCGGCACTGACCTCGAGGACATGGCTGCCAGGATTCCCACCGCCACCTTCAGTTTCCCAGGTTTCTGTTAAACCTGAGTCATTATGACCCGCCCCAAAATGGGAATTTGAAAAATAGAAAATCCAGATATATAACCAATTGCCTATGGAAATATCACATAAAATAAGGCAGCATATCCAGTCAATGGGGAAAGCATAAACCTTTAGTAAGTTATCATAAGTAATTAGGCCCATGAAAAAAGATAACATTTAGGATAAATTGCAAACAGATATGTAAAGGAAAAAATAGGAGAACTGGAGGGAAATCTGAGTGAATTCCTTTACATACTGGTCTTGAGGGAAATGTTCCTAATTATGATTCAAAAAAGACCAATAAAATATAGTGATAAAATTGAGTACGCAAACCCAGAAAACTTTTGCATAACAAAATATACTACATGAGAAAAATTAAGGCACTAGCTGAGAGAAAAATTTTACTAACATATTACAAAGTTTCAGTGTCACCAATATTATAAAAAGTTTTGAAAATTTGAGAAGAAAAAAATCAATGATATGATAGGAAAAAATAAACATATTAATAAAAATGTTAAAAATTAAGCATCACCAATAATGGGGCCACCAAAGAATAAATACAAATGGCCCTTAAATATGAGATGTTCTACCTCACTCAGGAGAGAAATGCACATTAAAATTATACTGACATGCAAGCTCTTACCCATCACATTGGCAAAAATTCCAAGTCTAACAACCTGCTGTGTTGGAGATGCTGTAGGTAGATGGTCTCAAAGCTGCTGCTGGTGTTCAGGGGCCTTGCTCTGAACCACCTATTACAACATCCATAAACAGGCAGATGTTCTTTTTCTTCAAAGTTGAAACACTTTATATGGCTCTGGGAACTGGTAGAAAGGATTTGAGAATTTTCTTTTCCCCTCTCCTTCAAATCACTGGAGGTAACATGACTATTAAGCCATTTCAATTGTTTTAACTGAATTTTAATTTTCTAAAATTTTAATCACTTTCCTCTAACTAAAACCATCGCCTGATTTATAATTTTTTCCATTGTCACATGACTCGGTCACTTAAGAAAGTCACATGTGCACACACTTTACCATTTTCTCTTTTTTGTCGTTGTTTTTGTAATAATAAAGCTTCAATGATCTTAAAAAATAATGGGTCACTGAGGAACACCAAAAGGAGTGGTGACTGCAATGGACTGAGCATATAAACAAGGACCATCCACAAATACAGCCCTAAATCCAGTTAAACATGGGGGTGCTTAAAAGCCTAAACCAGAATATCTGTCAATGAGAATATTTTTCAAGAGGTCCCATGGGTCACCTTACAATTGCAGAATAAAAAACATACTTTACAACAGTGACATCTGGTAGTCACCCTCTTAACCAGGTGACTAAATTAAGCATCACCACTAATGGGGCCACCTGAGACTATGTGTCTCCTTGTGTGATGCAATACGCAGTACACTGCATCACCTATGACAGATTGTTGCCCTAAATGCTTAACTTGAAGTTAATCAAGTCTTTAGCCCTAATCTATAGTTTACAGGAAATTAAAGGGATATCGGAACAGGTTAGATAGCAGTATGAGAACCCAGACAAACCCAAAGATAGGACATTAAAAAACAACAACAACATACAACTGGCTTAGTCTCTGCAAAACATCAATATCATATTGTATGTCAACTGTAATTAAATTTTTTTAACTCAATATCATGGGGTGAGGTGGGGAGGCAGGAATCAATGATGTAGGAAAAAAGTGAGAGGATGGTTCCCAAGATGCTATTGATCATTGATCTGTTACTCGAAGTTTCTAGTAAAGGCTCAGTATGGCTAACAGGGCTGCTTTTTTAGTGCTCCTGATTGATCAGGCTGGGCCCCCTGGTCCAGGATCTCAAAAGCATGTGAGGGACAGGGATGGCTGCAGGCCAAGGGCGATAAGATCAAAACTTGATGCAAGAAGGACAAGAGCCAGCACTCAATCTCTCCCCCTCTTTTGTCTGCACAGGGCATCCTCACGAACAGTAGGTCATTTCATAAAACATGTCTTTATATGCCAGGGGTCACTTTAAGTCACAAACATAGATTTCATTCTGAAATTAGAGTGTCCACTTTAATTTATTAATCAACATTTTGATATTCATTGTGAAGAGAGGCCTTCTCCCTTCTCCTAAGGCTAAGGCTACTGCAGACTTCAGGGGAGTGTCTTTTTCTCTTTTCCCCACTTCTTCACTCTTAGATTCCTAAGGGCAGCTTCTGGCCTATAAGAGATTAGAGTGCAGAGAGGGAGAAGGAACAGGGAGTGAAAACTGGCTGGAACTATCATAAGATGGCTTTGTGCTCTCTGGACTTGGCAGGTGTTTAAAGATGACCCTTACTCATATGTGTTCCCCTGAAAGGTTTCTCTGACTATCCCCACCCCCAATACAGTGCTCCTTTGACTGGTGTCTTCTGCCCCCTCCCAACCGCCATCCAGCATCTTTCTATAATATATCCCAGAATCTCCTCTGGAAGTCCATCCTCTTGGGAAAATGTCTTTTTAAGCCTGGCCAACATTTTCTGCAAACATTTCTGAGAATTATGGCCTTTGTCCTCAGTTATGGAGAGGTATCTCTTTAAAATATCCTACCTGAATGCCTTTGTGTACCTAGGGGTTTTGGGCCACACCAAATAGTCTAACAGTGGGATTTATGATGGGGGCTTTGGGCCATGCAGGATCAGCTCAGCACACAGGTTGTCAACCCTGTAATGTTGAAGTCTACATGATGGAGCTCTAATAAAAACTCGACGCCAAGGCTCAGGCGAGCTTCTCTGGTTGGCAATTCTCCGTGCATACTGTCACACGTTGTTGCCAGGAGAGTAGCACCATCCATGAGTCCATTAGGAGAGGACCACTGCAGGCTCCATTCTTGGGACCTTCCTGACTCTGCCCTATGCATCTCTTTCCTGGGCTGATTTTAATCCATATCTTTTTACTGTCAAAGCATCACTGAGAGTTTAACAGCTTCCAGCGTGAGTTCTTTGAATTAATTATTAAACCTGAGGGTCATCTTGGGAACCCTCCTAACTTGCCATCGCTGTCAAAAGTGAGGGTGGTCTTGTAGATGGTCTCCCCAACATGGCAAGTGTCTTAAACAAGCAGATGTCGAATAAGTGTTCACGGAATGAAAGAAAGGATGAAGGAATTTGTATATACCAGCAGAAGAAGCCATGCCAGTTACCTAAGGGTAGTGTTTTCTCAAATGCAGCATGATAAGGTTTATGCTCATGTTGTTGTTGTTGTTTGTTAATCCCCACCCAACGATAATTTTCCATTGATTTTTTTAGAGAGAGTGGAAGAGAGAGGGAAAGACAGAAAGAAAGGAACTTTGATGTGAGATAAACACATTGATTGGTTGTCTCCTGCATGCGCCCCAACCAGGGACTGTTGGTTTTTTTCCGTGTGTGTGTGTGTGTGTGTGTGTGTGTGTGTGTGTGTGTATGCTTTTAATTAATTTTTTTTGTTGTTGTTAATCCTCACCTGAGGATATTTTTCCATTGATTTTTTAGAGAGAGTGGGAGAGAGGGGGGAAGACACAGAGAAAGAAACATCAATGTGAGAGAGACACATCAATTGGTTGCCTCCCCACATGCCCAACCAGGGCCAGGGATTGAGCCTGCAACCGAGGTACGTGCCCTTGACTGGAATTGAACCTGGGACCCTTTAATCCGCAGGCAGATGCTGTATCCACTGAGCAAAACTGGCTAGGTTGTGCTCACATTTTGTATGACAAAATTAGACTTTTTAATGCTGTGAGTTTTCTCCCCAAGTACACTTGGACTTTCCTGGTCATACCTTAAACACATTTCAATAGCCACACTACTTCAAAGACGAAACATTAAGCAGATTTCTGCCTGAAGAGTGGGAATAATAGCATTGGTATGAAGCTTTTTACTAAGTATATGCAGGGTTTGAACTATTGCCCATTGTACCTTTCTCCAGAGCTCCTTCAATATGGACAAAGGAGGACAGCTGGCCGCAGGACACACCCTCCACCCAGAGCTGGCAAAAGCTTCACAGTCAGGAATGACCACTCTAAGAAACCTCAGGGACACAGCACACTCCCTAAACTGCTGTCCATGGACAAAATGAGGTCTCCCCTCAGTGAGAGACCATGCTATGTATGTCCCTGGGGAAGGATAAAGCCTGTAGATGCAACATCGAGGGCTTCCTCCCTGTTCTCCCTCCTTTGGAGACCCAGGGAAGGTCTTCTCTGACTTCTTTGGCACCTTCGACCTCAGGGACAGAAACAACCCATTAACAGGTTACTTTCCATAAGTATTTCAGGGCTGCTTTTTCCTCCCACACTGTTTTTTCAAGAGTGAATTGCTGTGAGGCAGTTGCCATATACTCATTATCAGAGAACAGAGAGTACGTTCAGATAGTATGAGAATGAGGCCCAGCAGAGCTCAAAAAGAACTTCAGATTCCTAATTCCTATCAGCTTCTGGATGGCCTGGTATGTGATTTTTTGCCCAGGAGCCAATTCTGGCCTCAGAAATCACCAAAGAAATATCGGCTACATTATCCAGACCTGGGGTCACTGCCCTTTTAACTTTTAGATTCCCAACCGAGCGGTAAAGTTTTGATCAGAGATCCTCGGGTGATGCAAAATTTTGGTTCAAATGTCCATAGTCTCTCTGCAAGAATTCTTACTTCCATCCTAGGAATTTAGAGTCAACTTCCATTTGTACACTTCCCTAGTGGGTCAATTCTGCATTAATAGAATCCAAATATTAGGTGGTGCCTCCTAGCCTTTAAGTTCTATAGAACATTGGCTTGAACCTCCCTTCTACAGTCTGTGGAAATCCAAAGCTTTTTAAGCACTTACTACAAGTTCTCAGGGGGTATGTTCTTATGTTCACTCAGTTTCCACGCTCAGCCTCCTTGGGCTGCCTTTCTTCGAATTATCACAATTCTTAAGAAATATCCTTTAACTACCTACTACTTAAAACACCCCATCTAATCATACCATCTCTCTCCATTTTTTCTCCTCAAGCCTCTCCAAACAAATACCTTTATCGCAGCAGAGTTCTTGCTCCTGAACCCCAAATTTTTATCAAAAGAAATTTTTTAAACAATTAAAATGTTTTTCTTCATCTCATAAAGAACTATTTTGGTGCCATTGGGTTCAATGAACCATATTAGGAAAGATAAACGCATATAAAGAATATGTATTTGTCCTGGTCAAGATGGTAACTGCCCCATCTAGTGTGCAAGAGATCCAACAGAATCAAGTTACAGCCAAGTGACTGGTTAGTTTCCTTAGGGGATGATGCTGTGTCAGAGGTTCAGTGTTGGTCTTTGCTGCTAACAGGCTGGACTTTAAAAAGAAGCAAGATCAGCTGTTAGACCAATGCATAGCCTCCATCTTTCGTTACTCTGTTAATGCACTCATTGTACCAACACTCAGGTAGCTGATGACGGAGGCCTTGGCCTGCCCGCTGATGACGGAGGCCTTCACCCTTGAAATCAACTTCTATTCCCGGCTTAAACATCTCTGTCACCACCACCACACACACACACACACACACACACACACACACACACACACACCATCATTGTTCTTTCCCTAGCCTCAACAGTGACATGTGGGTGCCCTCCCTGGCCTACTGTCCCTGATCGTCACAGAAATGATTGCTCCTCTCCTTTCCTTTATAATCGGACTCTCCTCACCCTCCTTCCCCATCTTTCTCTTCTGAGACAAGAACTTCATGTTTGATATGGAAGGATTGTTGGCCCTAACTGAGGTCACTAGCAAACTCCTGAACTGGGGGATCCAGTGTCTGATCCCTTCTCTCAACACACAATAGGTGTCCCAGTCCTCAGAGGTGGTAAGATGGTGAGAGACTGAGCCCTACTCTCTTATCGCTAAAGAAAAATTTAGGCCTCAGCTAAATAGGGTTGAGGTACAAGGATACCAAATCTGGGTGGCATAAACTTGGGGTTCTGGAAAAAGAGGGACTGTGAACTAATAGGGGATTGGGAGATAAATCCCACACTGAAGGAAATGAGCCAATATAAAACACTCTCCAATACTGGGAAAGAATGAGTGATTGTTTGTCCTCTGGGCCCAAATCTTATAAAAAGTCTAGGCTTGCACATGCTGGTCTCTTACGTGACTGAGGGATAGAGCCAAGAATCTTTAATTTCAGAAATCAGTGAGAGCAGGTATCATTTTCTTAGTGAAAAGTGATAAGTTTGAGAAAACGTATGTTATATATTTCCCAAGACATGTTCAATGGAAAGTATTCATGTTTAAGTACTGTAAAAGCTCAGAACTGTGTAGAAAACAAGCTGTTCTCCCGTAGGGTGCCTTCTTCCCATAATATCTCATGTACATCTCTCTGGCCTATCTTCCCTACCTCCCTGTGACCTTCTCTAGTCCAAAGAGAGGCCAGCCCCTCCTCTCTACAGTAGGATCTAGATCCATCACTGCCCTCTCCACCCTAATTCTTCAACCAATTCCTTCCCACTGGCTCTTTTCCCTCTGCCTAAAACCCTTCCCAATAACCACACTTGAAGGCCAGGGATGACATGTTGCACAACTGTGGAAGGCACCAATGAATCATAGTCTATGTGAATGGTGCCCCCTGGAGCTGAACATTGTGCACTTAATAGAACGAATGAACAGTGATGAAGGGGGAAAGGAGCATTTCCTCTGTTCACTAGGTGGCGCTCAGGCAATGTTCAACTCTGTGATGTGTCAACAGCTCAGAGATTCACTATAGCATTTTGGCAAACTCACTACTATTGTCTTAGCTAAGTAAACTTTTATTATATGGATCCTGGGATTATAGACTCACATCCTAAAGAAAGCTTTGGGTTTGTGTATCCTTAACTTAAAATATCTCCAGTGGAAGGAGTATATAATTCCCCCTTAAAGAACTCAGTCAGCTGTTCATGCATTCATTGAAGAAGCATTTATTGAGCACCTACTACATATCAGGCACTGTGCTCCATGCTGATGATTCAGCTGAGGATAAAAAGAAAGAAAGTGGGGGACAACAACATGATCTCATGGACCTTTCAGGCATTCATTAAAAATTCATACAAATACCATTAAATTATAACAGTGGAAAGACCTGCAAATGAAAGGTACATGATGCTGTGGGAACATCTAATAGACCAAGACAGGAAGTTCAAGGAAGGTTTACTTGAGAACAGGATGGTTGAGTTAATATCTAAAGAGAGTAGGTGTTGATTAGATAAAATGGAAATGGAATGTCATAAGCAGAAATAAAAGCATGATCTAGGGCCCTATGGGGCATTTGAAGAGATGAGTGAATGTTGAAGACCAGTGTGGCTGGACCAGTGTGAGCAATTGGGAGTTTCAAGTGAGATGAGGCTGGAGAGGTAGGGTGGGCCAGACCTGGTAAGTCTTATAGGCTATAATATGAATTGTGTTCCTATACTTGATCTTAGCCAAGAAGTGATGAACTGTGGTCCTTATTCCAAGAATAACTGGAAGTAATTAAAAGGTTGTAAGCAGACATATGACATGATTATATCTGTACCTTAAAAGGATCACTTAGGCTGAATAATGTATTGGAGGGCTTTAGAGGTGTAGGAGATTACTGTGGTAGAGCAGGAGAGAGACACTGGTGGTTTATACTGAGGTAGGTTTCAAAAGCTCTGGCTATTAGAAATTCCTTCCTTATATCAAAGCAAAATTTGTCCCAGCTCTTTCTTCTGAGACCACAAAGACCAAGTCAACTCCACATCAACCTGGCAAACCTTCAAGTAGATTAAGAATACACTGCACCGCAACCTCTTCCACTCTACCCCTTCTTGACCTCATCACTTCATCCTCCTTTCTTCTTGTTGAAAACACAGTTCTTTTAACAGGTCCTCACATGGCCTGACTATGAATTCTCTTTGCCAGCCTCACTACCCATCTCAGAACAGTCTTAGTTGGCCAATAAAGACTGAAGCCCTCAATGAGCCAAAGCTTCTGGAGGTTAAGATGAACATAAAGACAGGACTGATATGCTAAACCCTGATTACAGTATGAAAAAAAACAAGGAAGAGTTAAACCTACCACCAGAAGCTAGAACATTATAAATTAACATCTGACTTCTCTATCAGGCTGGTAATAATAGAAATTAACATATATTGAGACTATTTTAAACATATAACATGCATTAAGTCCTTTTGTCCTCTCAACAAACCTTGAGGTAGGCCCTAATATTATTCCCATCTTACAGATGAGAAAAACAAGGTATGAAAGACTAAGGTCACACAGTCAGGAAGCATCAGAACCAGGACCCAGGCACTAATCTGACTTCAGGACAAGTGCTCGTAGCCACTATACTACACTACCTTCAAGGGCAAGGAAAATGATCTTCATACTCAGAAGAAAACACACACAATAAAAAAGAGTTAAAGCCCCCCCCCCCCCCCAAAAAAAGAGAAGATAACCAGAGGAACTCGCAACTTCTTGATTTAATTTTATTTTTACTTTATTTTTAAAAAATATATTTTATTGATTTTTACAGACAGGAAGGGAGAGGGATAGAAAGTTAGAAACATCGATCAGCTGCCTCCTGCACACCCCCTACTGGGGATGTGCCCGCAACCAAGGTACATGCCCTTGACCGGAATAGAACCTGGCACCCTTCAGTCCGCAGGCCGACGCTCTATCCACTGAGCCAAACCAACTAGAGGCTTCTTGATTTAATTTTAATCTAAAGCCCAGATGAAAAGTATATTAAGACACGGTGAGATATGAACCCAAAATAACAGTTGGTCATCTTTAAGAAATATTGGGTGATGACCAACACATTAAAAAGACAAAAATTTTTTTTTAAAGAGTAGCACTATTTTTAATGAGTTTTAGTCCAGAATACAAAACAAGGTGCTAGCTATGGCCTCAATGTTAGTACAACTGTGAACAATGACTTTTCCTTCCCCCTTTAAGACAAGTTACAAAAGTGTATCAGATGGAAGGGGATGAGACATTCCAGTCTATTTTTGAAAAAACGCCCCAAAGCTGGCAGCATTGTTGCAGTTTCAAAGGCTTTTCCATAACCTCTTCACTCCACACCCACCCAATAGGAATTCAAATTCTGGGCCTTTCTTGATCCAAGAGATTTTTGTGGGAGAATTTCTCTTTTGAGACTTTTAGAGTGCAAAGGTCATTTTTCTTGTTTTTTTGTTTTGTTTTGTTTTGTTTTGTTTTTAATCTTGTTAAACTTCCTGTCACTGGATGAGTAAGGAAGCCAGTGCGGTTCTTTATGAGCTCTTCTGAAGAACTTTGTGATTTTTTTTTAAAGGGTCAATTTTAGGAAATTGATGTACTTTCTCTCTGTCTTACCTCACTTCTGTATTAATATATTTTATCATCAACCAGGAAGATGACTTTAGAGAAGGCTTTGAAATTCTGGCTCCTTTAACTAATCATCTACTTGTTTGTTCACAAATATTAAAGAATATCTGCTACATGCCACGCAGACTGCTAGGTGCTGAAGAGTCAAAATAGCCAGGGTTCTTACCCTCATGGGGAATATCATTACTGACATAATAATTTCATGAGTGGCCATAATTATAGGCTGAGTCACCTGCTATAATTATTTAAGAATTTTCTTCCAGAGCAGTTTCTAATATTTTAGTGACAAGCAAGAATGCAAATGACTCTTCTTTCTATATTTTAATGACATTTACACAATGGGAAAAAACATATTAAAAATCTTTCAGTGATTTAAAAGTTTGATCATAGTCTTACAGTAAGATTATGCCTTAAATTAGAATGCAAAGTTTGTAAAATTATATAAATCATTGAAACACCATTAAAATCTTAATAAAAATGAAATTGAGGAATCTGCTTTGAGTCAATTTTTTAAATCTCTTGATATATATAATTCATATGCCATAAAAGTTAGGCTTTTAAAGTGTACAATTCAGTGGATTTAGTATAGTCACAAGGTTGTGCAACCATCTCCACTGTCTAATTCCAGAATATCTTCATCACCCAAAGAGAAAGCCCATATCCACTAGCAGTCTTTCCCCATTGCCCTCTCCCTGCGGTCCCTGGAAATACATCTATTTTCTGTTCCTATGGATTTGCCTAATTTGGACATTTTGTATAAACGGAATTATAGAATATAGGGCCTTTCGTGTCTGCCTTCTTTCTTTCACTTGGGATGTTTCCAAGGTTCATCCATGTCGAAGCCTGTATTGTTACAGAAAACCGGAGAAGAACCAAGCAATACTTAGAGAGATGGAGTTACATTTATTACGCGCAGGTCCAGAGGAAAATGTCTCTCAAATTCTGGGCCCCAACATGGAGGAATTTTTCCTATTTATATATTTTCACCTTCTTGGTCTCCCAAATATGGGGTGTTTCCGGCCCCCTTTGCAAGTTCTTAAAGAGCCCCTATGTGCTGGGGCCTTGAGACCTCAACCAAAGGCTTGGCCTGGTGCCAGCACTGATAATTTCGTCCGGGGAAGGTCCAATGGCCTCTCTGAAGTAGGAGAAGTCTTATTTTCCTTATTATTTAAGCAAGCAAGCATTTACAGAAGCCAAATAGCAGGGTTAAAATTTCAAACAGCAGTTTTTATATAAGATGGATCCTTCAGTATCAGCACTTCATTCCTTCTGTTGTGGAATAAGTGATTAGCCAAAAGAACACCATTTTACATGCACTGAATATCAGTACAATAGACCACACAAATTTCATGTCTTTCATGTAATTTCTGGATTCAGGAGTTAAGTATTCTACTCTCAAATACAGGTTTATTCAAATGAGCTACAAGCTATGATTATTCTATAAGAGCCTGGACACTTCAAGATATAATATGGCTTTTATCTCAAGATGGTGGGAGGATATATGCATTACCTCTCCTTCCTCTCGAAGTATTATTGAATTCAAAAGGAATATTTAAAGTATAAATAAGAATAACTCGATTGAGCCAAAGGCAAACAGGACAGATGCCATCAGTGAACCAGAAACATCAGGAAGATGCTAGGCAGATAGAGCCAGAATGAAATCCATAGAACAGAGACACCCAAAAGCTGGTCAGAAGGGGAGAGGGCATTGTTCTCCTTCCTCGTTAAAGGGAAGTGACATGAAATAAACCCTAACCCAGATATGTGATGACTCAACCTAAATCTTCAAAACATTAACTTGCTTTCTGGAGGGGGAAGCAGGTGTATTTTTTTTTAAATATATTTTTATTGATTTCAGAGAGGAAAGGAGAGGGAGAGATAGAAACATCAATGATGAAAGAATCATTGATTGGCTGCCTCCTGCAGGCCCCCCACTGGGGATTGAGCCCACAACCTGGGCATGTGCCCTTGAGTGGAATCGAACCTGGGACCTTTTAGTCCGCAGGCCGACACTCTATCCACCAGGGGTCCTCAAACTTTTTCAACAGGGGGCCAGTTCACTGTCCCTCAGACTGTTGGAGGGCCGGACTATAGTTTAAAAAAAAACTATGAACAAATTCCTATGCACACTGCACATATCTTATTTTGAAGTAAAAAAACAAAACGGCAAAAACACCCGCATGTGGCCCGCGGGCCGTAGTTTGAGGACGCCTGCCACTAAGCCAAACCAGCTAGGGCGAGCAGATGTATTTTTTCCTCGGCCCTCTATGGTTCTGCAAATGTGGTGATGTCTACATGTGGGGTGTGGTCTTGACTGTCCCTTTTCTCTCTCTGGACAAGGTTACGAATTTTCCACAAGATTCGTGTTTTCCCAACACTTTTATTCCCTGAAATCAGAAAGCGATTATGTGCCTAACTTAATGTAGCTCATTACAGAAGTGTTTTCTGACCTGTACTGGCCACATCTCTCCAAGATCTACTTTTTTCTGTTTCATAAAGCAAAATCTGACTGATAAAATGACAGTGCAGACATGTAAATACTGAGTCAGGGTGATAGCAGATATATTGCCCTTTCCCTCTCTGCCCCTCCCTGATTACACAATGAGGAATTTAAGACAAAACTTAAGTATTCAGAAAGAGAAACTTTTTTTTTTTGAGGAACAGAAACATAATTTTCATTTCTTAATTTATTTTTAATGTGGAGACTTTCACTTTGAGGCTGCTGATCACATGTTGGGGAAGGAGTGTAGCTCAGAGCCCCTACTCCCTAAACTAGGGAACAAGTATCCATCAGCTCCCCATGGTGAAGCTCCTGAGTGGAGAGAGCAGGGAATTAGTTTCTGAGGAGAGAGTGAGAAGCACAGATGCGTGTGTTAAGAGTTGCTATATCCTGGCCAAGGAGAACTGAGGAGGGCTGGTTAGTGGGGATTAAAGTATTTCTAAATGCTCCTTTGCCAAAAACATTCCTGGTGTATTATATCAGGAGCTGCCAGAAGGTAATGAGACAGGAAATATGGAAACATGGGCTATAGCTTCTAGCTCTAAATCCAGTTTCAGTGGCTGCAAAGCTTTCGATAAATCATGGCTTGGAGGAACAGCAGGATTCTGAGATCACTTTGTAGATTTGATTTAGTGGTGACAGTTTGTCCAAAGTGTAGTGCTGATGAAACTAAGAGTCTCATCCCAGAGGTAACTGTGAGTTAAACCTACAGCCATGGTCACGTGCTACTCTGCTGCGAATCCATGCAAGACGTTGGAGGGTTTAGTTTAGTGTGACCCATCACCACTGCATGGAAGGAAGAGTGGTTCTGTGGGAGGTCTGAGTCATGGAATTGAAAACTCGTCCTTACTAACTATAGCTTGGGGCCTCAGGTTCTTTAGGAGACTGTTCTAAATTATGACTGACATTTAATTTTTCTGGAAGTCTAAACCCATGGGTTCCCCAGACAATGGAATAAAATAGATCTTTATTCATTATTTATCAAATATTGACTGCATGCCATCTAAGCGCCAGACAATGTGTTGGGCTCTGGGGCTTTGATGTCAACCAAAATATGGGCCCAGCCCTCACTGATTTTACAGTCTAATGTTACAGCCAAAATACATGAATCAAATTTATCACGAAAACAGATGTGAAAAGTTCAACTGTGATAAGAAGGGGTCTTATGAGGTGCTAAGGAACCCTATAATGGGGATGGGGTGGAATAAATGACTTAGCCAGAAAAGTCAGGAAATTTTTTCCCAAGGAAGTGGCATGTACGCTGAGACCCAAAGGATAACTAGATGTTAACTAGGCAAAACAGAACTTTAGCAGGTTGTAGCTAGAAGGAATAGCATGTGCAAAGGCCTGTGTAGAAGGAGCAAAGATCATCTGAGAAATAGGAAGCCAATATGGCTCGAGTAGAAATAAGAGACAGCCTGGTACAAGATGAAGGTGCAAAGTTAGCTAATTACCAGACTGTGCAAGGCTGGCAGACCATGGTAAGAGGATTTGGCTTTAGAATAAGATATGTATTTTGAAAAGATAAATCTGGTTTCAGTATTGGAGAGGAATGAAGTGGATACATCTAAAATATTAGCAGTTTATTGTGTGGGCCAAGCAAGAGAAAATGATTCTTTGAACTAGGGTGCTGCTATGGAAATGGAAACAAATTTATGAGTTCCAGAGATATTTAAGAGGTTAAATAAACATGATTTGATAAGGAATTGTGTAAAAAAAGGCAAGAGAGAGAAAGATATCAAAGATAACCTTTCTAGCTTACACATCTGTATGTATGTAGTGCCATTCACAATGATAGAGAACACTGTAATGGGGGTGAGGAAAGGAGACTATGAGTTTGGTCTTGTATATATTGAAAAGATAACAAGTGGGTTATTGATATGTGAGTCAGGAGCTCAGAGAAAGGTCTGAAATGTAGACACAACTTAATGAGTCAATTACATATAAACAGTAGTTGAAACTATATGTTTACATAAGACACTAAGAAGAAAGCCCATGGTTGAGCCATATGAATTCTAACTTTAAAGACTGGTTAGAGTTTGAAGAGTCTCCAAAGATGAGAGGAGGGGCCAGAGAGAAAGGAGATAAGCCAGGAGGTGTGGTGCTACCAAAGCAAGAGAATAAACTCTCAGCGGTTTAGGAAAGAGGTCAAAACTCTCAAAGGTTGCTCAGAGTCAAGTAAGACGAGGACTGAAAATGTCCATTGAATTTAACGACACAGAATGACTGATGACCTCCGAAAAAAAAATCCATTTTAGTGACATGATAGAGCTAGAAATAAAATAGAAAATAGTAGAAGAGTTTGAAAGTTTGAAGGGAATCACTAATTTCTGAACTCGTCATTTTGGAGAAGTAAAGAGTGAGAGGTGGCTGGAGAAACATCACAGGACTGCTGGGTAGCTTCGAGGGCTCATTTGAGATTAGAGTTTGTAAATTTATAGTTAATATCTGCCCTATTGTGAGACTTCCCCCAGCAGTCCTCAGCTACTAGAATGCCAGCCCATAATTGGGTTCATCCAAGGTTGACATGCATTGAAAACATAGAAGAACCAGAGAGTTTGATCTACTGAGAAGGATGATGCTAAAATGATGTACCATAAAATCTAATTTGGAGGAAGAGAAGAAAGGAAAAACGACTTGTTTGGAAAATCATATATTAGTGTAGGAGTACATGGATCCTGATAACATCAAAGAATCATTAAAGTGGGAGTAGTTGAACAAGCAACACAGAAGGAGAGGATGCTGTAGGCAGAGAGTGGGGTGTTTGAATTCATGACTTTGGAGTTGGCGCAGTACAGTTGATCAGATACAGTATCCAAGGGAGTCTGTGGCTGAACAAGGGTGGAAGTCACTAAAGATGAAAGGCCTTGGGTTTGACTCCATCAAATCTCTTTTATTTGCAATTGATAGAAAACCCAAATCAAACGTGGAAAGGGAATGTAGAAGGCTTTGTTATTAAAAAGTCAAGGGATAATTTAGCTTTAGGCACAGCTCTCACGATGTCATTAGGATCTGGACTCTCTCCATCTTTCAGCTCCTCTGTTCTCTGTGTGCTCTCCGATCTGGTAAGCTCCTCTCTAGTGGTAGCAAAACAGCTTCCAGCAACTCCAGGCTTTCATCCTCATCAGTCCAAGTCAGAGTAGAAAAGAATAAGCCTAACTAAGCTTAAATACTGGGCCTTATTCGAACTGGTCCAAATTTGGGTCACATTCCCATCTTTGAACCAATCACTGTGATCACAGGCACCCATCGCTGGAATTGGTCAGACCTGAGTCTCATATCCACTTGGAGGATGTTCATCAAAACAAAAATGGGGTGTTATTACCAGAAGAGTCAATGCATGCTGGCCATCGAAAACAACAGATGTCTTTCTTCTTCTACAGTGCTGAGCAGGTTGTTCATGAGGTTATTCAAGTTGGTAGCAGAGACTGGGGTGGAGAGGAATCCCACAAAGCCAGTCTTTGATGCAAGAGGAGGCATGGCCTGGCGTCAGTGACTTCACATGTAGAACAGAAGTTGGAGTGTTAGTACAAGTGCCTTTTGATAACTTTTTGTGTTGTTAATCCTCACTGGAGGATGTTTTTTTTTTCATTGACTTTTAGAAAGAGTAGAAGGGAGTAAGGGAGGGCGAGAGAGAGAGAGGTTGAGAGAGACATTGATGTGAGAGAGTCACATTAATTGGTTGCCTACCCCACGCACCTAATTGGGGTCGAGGATCAAAACAGCAACCCAGGTATATGCCCTTGCCTGATAATCGAACCAGTGACCTTTTGGTGCTCAGGCCGACAATTTAACCACTGAGCAACACCAGCTAGGGCAGACTGTAAGATCTTTGAGGGCAAAGAAGTTTGTATCCCTGGTACCTACTAGTAGGCCTGATACTCAAAATATTCCTGTAAATAGATGGATAGATAAATGGATAGTAAATTATAGATGAATGAATGAATGAACCACTTTATTTGAATATATCTTAGAAATAAGCTCACAGTATTTGATGGAAAGTATTTAACAAACAAATGACTTTATAAAACATATCTCTTCTGTTCACTTACATAAAAAGTGGAGCATTGTGAAAATAACATACACTCGGAAGTCACAAACCTCGATTTGAATCTTGGCTCTGTGTGAACCTTGTGCAAGTTATTTAGCTACCCTGAGTCTTAGTTTCCTCATCTATAAAATTGGGTAATGTTAGGGTGCCACCTCAAGGGGGAAAGGCCAATGAAACAATCTCCCAAGAGTATCCATATGTAACATTAATCAGTTTGATTAATTTATAGATAGGGACTCATTCTCAGTCTAGCAAAATAAAAACAACAACAATTTCATTTCATCATCACATGGAGAGGGAAGCCATTTTCCAGACAGAGGCTCACATGACATTAACCAAATCAGACAGGTAGATGCAATATAATCAGAATGCCAACTTACTAATTTACCATGAGAAATTTTTTTGGCGTATCCAAGTAACTATCACATTTTCTCCCTGTGTGTGCGCAACTGTATTTGGGAAGGAAAATCATAACCAGAAGATTGTTGTGATCAGGCAGCGGGACTTGGGCAGCCGCTTGCTGTGGTGACGGGCCAGCCACTGGGAAACCCTCAGAAGTGGTGACTGACAGGGTTTGTCCCCATGTCCTAGGATGAGTTTTATGTCTTTGCTTTGTTCTAGTACATATTTATGTTTCGGAAGGTATCTTATTTTCCTCTCATTGCAGTGTCTCAGGGAAAGGCTGATCCCAACTCCTAAAATATTAACAATAAAAAGAACAACACCTTCTTGATCAGTGCAGCCTGCACCTCAGCGGTAGGGGTTTCTTTGGCCGTTAAGATCTGGCTCAGATGGCTTAACTCCCCAGGTCCACCGCTGAGGCAGTCCTGAGCCCATCTAAGATCTCAGCCAATCCTTGTGTTCCTGTGGACTCCTCTTCCATTTGTTTCCTCATGGTCTCTGCTCAGCATATGTCAATCCAGACACGAATCACAGCTGCTTCACTGACATCCTCCAAAATGACAAATAAAAAAATCCCACTCACACAAACCTCTCCTGAGCAGACTCTGCTAAAGAACTGAGGAGGCAGGGAGAAGTCTCGGGAAGGATGCCTCTACACATGACTCCACCAGCTGTTCAAAGCCCATATGCGACATTCTTATCCTTCTAAGGTCCCTCTGAGCACTCTGATCCCAGGGTTCCTGTCCTGGCCCTTCCCACCAACAGTCCTCCTCCCCACACCTCTTTCCCTCTCTCTCTCCCTTCTCCCTCCTCTGCTCTCTCTCCCACCCCTCCCTCTCCAACACATCAGACAACTTCCTCTCTTTGACTCAGAAACAGAGGTTCCACCCCCTCTCTGGAGCCTCCTCCACAGCTGAAATCCAGGCCAGGGCATTTCACCTTCTAACTGATCAAAGGTATTTTCCCAACAAAGACTACTCCTTTCTAAATTGAATTTGGGGGCCAGCTGTTAATAAAATAAACGTATGTAAAGTGCCTGGGATGTACATTCAATAAACAAGCTTCCATCCACTCCTCTTGTTCCTCTCCATTTATGCAACACATTGTTGCTCAATGATAATTTCAAAATGACGAAGATGTCTCTGCTCCTTTCCACATTCCTATGTTGGTTGAGAGGACACCCTTAAATAAAATTTCCAATAGCCACAGGCATTTAAAGACTGGTGCCAAATACTGGCTCCCCAATTTACTGGCTTTGTGATCTTGTGCAAATTACTTAACCTTACTGGCTCCAGTTTCTCCACCCAGAAGATGAGAGGATGGACTAGCTTAAAGACTGCTTGGGTGGGGCTCAGTTGGTTGAGTATCATCCTGTGCACAGAAAGGTTGCTGGTTCAATTTCCGGTCAGGGCAAATGCCCAGATTTTGGGCCTGATCCCTGTTAGGGGTCATGCAGGAGATAGCCAATTGATGTTTCTCTCTTTCTCCCACTCCCTCTCCCTCTCCCTTTTTCTCTCTCTAAAAATAAAATAAGACTTCTCAGGAGGATTAAATCAGTTTGCTAGTACATATTAAGGGTTCAGTAAATGTTAGCTGCTTAAAAACATTATTTTTTGTTTCTTTAGCTTCAAATATGTGACTTCATCAATGTAAAAGATAAGAGAGTTTAACCTTTGCATTTTAATAAAGTCAACCTTGAGCTAGAAGACCAAAGCAATAGAGTCAGGGTTCAACTTGGCTCATGGGCTATATATACCCTGCCAGCACCCTAAGCCACAGAGGATGGCCAAGTACTAACTCAGTTGGGACCTGCATTCAGAGACGGAGGGGGTAGTAGAGACATGATGAAAAAACACTCCAAACCAGAGTAGCCTACACTGGGAGAGACATCCACTGCCTGGGTCTAGTTCATTTCTGGGTCAGAGGATTCGGGCTTGGAGGGTCCCAGGGCTGGCTAGCATCATGATGAGCCGCTCCCACTATCCCACTAGACTTGTCCTGTATCTCCTGTGACTCTCAGAGATGGGAAGAACTGAGACACCACAGACCCTCCCAGAGAGGAGGAAGGCTGCCCTCTAGTGTCTGCAGCCCCAAGAATAGCCAGACTCCTTGATTAAAATGAGCAAAGTGGGCTCTCTGGTCCAGGCTGCTTGCTCTCATGGCCATATCTGACTGCTGAGTACCACCTTCCCCCATCGCCTACCCATCCCCTGGAGCCTCTGCCCCTCACAGGAACAGGCTGGTTGGACTACTTGCTGCAGCCTCTGGAAAAACAGGGTTAGGAATGGAGTGGGAGAGCCAGGCATGGCTTAGGTGAAACCAGTTCCTCCCAAGGTGGGCCCAGGTGAGGGGGAGGCAGAGGGAAGGAAGGAAGGGAGCTTTGAGGGGACTGCCAGGCCAGCTCCACCGGGCACATCTTGAAGGGGGTGTGACTAAGTGGGTCTCTCTCTTTGCAGGAGGCACAGTTGTCTGGGCCTGGACACGGGGGGCTGCCTAAGGACAGGGAGGGGTAGAGAAGATTATGGCTCACCTAAAAACTACCTAAAGGACACATTTCTATAGAAACCCGTTTAGATTTAGTCCCTACACCCAGAAGAACATTATCCATGTGGCTTTATAAACTCTCCCTGCAGACTTGAGCTTCCCATGTGCGACTCTGGGTTCCGGCTCATCCACGCTGCCTGGCTGCGTCAGGGCTAAGCCCACAGGGACAGAAGTTTGCATTTTGACTCTCCATCCCTGGGCAGCTCTCCACGATTGGCACATATCGCACCCCTCGCACATACTGTTACCCCTGCACCACCCACCACCCTGGTCCTCTTTGCAGAAGTGTGTGCTTAAAGGCGGAAGCGAGACGGAAGCGAGACAGCCTGGGGGCTCTCAGCTCGTGCAGTGACAAGCCCTAGGAGATGCTCAGCGACCTGCGGGAGGTCCCCGCAAGCCTGGCTGTGGGGAAATCCGAAATCGGCGCCTGGTCGGGCGGCCGCGCTCACTGGAACAGCGTGATGCGCGGCCGCGGGTGGGGACGCGGGGGGCCAAGACGCGCTGTGCGCTCCTGTGCGCCTGGCTGCCCTGGGCGGCCGCCAGCCGGGCTCCCGGGTCGGGGGGCGGAGGCGAGGGCGGAGCGCGGCCTTTTCGGGCTGGGGAGGCGTGGCCGCGGCCGGGAAGGTCACTTGGCCGCCGGCTAGCTGCTGTCACACGCGCCCCGCGCCCGGCGCCCAGCTCAGTGGTTCTGCCTTCTCCAGGCTCACCCGCTCACCCCAACGCGCGGCTCGCATTTGCGCTCTGGAGCAGCGGGCACTGAGCAAGCTCCTCTATTCCCCATCAGAGATCCCATGGGTCTCCAGGCCACCTGCCCTTGCTGGGGCTACCTGTCTCGCCTCCAGGTGAGGACCTGGATCGAGCCCGTGGTGGCCTCCACTCAGGTGGCCAGCTCCCTCTACGATGCGGGGCTGCTCCTAGTGCTGAAGGAATCCTTGGGGGCCCGAGTCTCCAACCACAGCGCCAGCCCGTCGCCCCGGGGGGCTCTAGAGGACCAACAGCAGAAGGCCATCTCCAACTTCTACATCATCTACAACGTGGTGACGGGCCTGACGCCCCTGCTGCCTGCCTACCTCCTGGGCTGGCTCAGCGACCGCTACCACCGCAAGATCTCAATTTGCGTGGCCCTGCTGGGCATCCTGCTCTGCCGCCTCGCGCTGCTGTTCAAGGTGCTGTGGGACTGGCCCGTGGAGGTGATGTACTGGGCCGTGGCGCTGAATGGACTCTGCGGAGGCCTCTCCGCGTACTGGGCCGGGGTTATATCGCTGGGCTCCCTCGGCTCCTCGGAGGGCGGCCGCTCGGTGCGCCTCATCTTTATTGACCTGATCCTGGGCCTGGGGGGATTCTGTGGGAGCATGGCCTCCGGGCATCTCTTCCAACAGATGTCTGAGAAAGCCTGGCAGGGCCTGGTGCTGACGGCCTGCAGCGTGAGCTGTGCCTCCTTTGCCCTCTTCTACAGCCTCTTGGTCCTGAAGGTCCCCAAGTCGGTGGCCAAGCCCAGAAAGGCACTCCCCGCTGTGGACACGGTGTCTGGCACGATTGGCACCTATCGCACCCTGGATCCTGATCAGCCAGACATGCAGAGTGTGGTGGGGCATCCTCTCTCTCCTGGGAAAGCAAAGCCCCCCAAAACCATGATTGTCCTGCTCTTTCTGGGTGCCATCATCTACGACCTGGCCGTGGTGGGCACAGTGGACGTGATGCCCCTGTTTGTGCTAAGGGCGCCTCTCAGTTGGAACCAGGTGCAGGTGGGCTATGGTATGGCCGCCGGGTACATCATCTTCATCACCAGTTTCCTGGGCGTCCTGGTCTTCTCCCGCTGCTTCCGGGACACCACCATGATCATGATTGGGATGGTCTCCTTTGGATCAGGAGCCCTCCTGTTGAGTTTTGTGAAGGAGACGTACATGTTCTACATTGGTGAGTCTGACCTTCTTGGGGAGGCAGGACAAAGACACTGCTGCTCCCCTGAGTCATGGGGCTGACACCAGGGATGCTGTGGTCTAGGTGTCCCAGCTCAGCACCAGGGATTCTATCTGCTACCTAGGACGTTCAAGGGAGGCAGGATTATGTGCACTTGAGTTTATCTGTGTTGTATTGGGTATTGTGTTATCTGTATTGCCCACTGAAATGCTACCAGAGTGGTATCCATGGCTCCAGGAGGTCATGGGAGGAATGATCAGGGGTGCCTAGAGTGGCTTTGGATGGAGGAGATGGGGTTTGGTTTCTTCTCCCCAATTTTAAAGAGATAAAACATTGAATAATTCACCTGAAAAGATCCTTTAATTAAAATCATTTCGGGCTAAGCAAGAGCTTTCTAAAAATGGATTTACAAAAAATTCTCCGTAAATGCTTTCTACACCCAATGTAATAAATGCCTTCAAGGAAGCAGAATGTAGTTTCCACGAGAGGACACAGCTCCAACAACCACAAGCAGACAGCTCCAGACCAAGGCTCCAGAAGAGCTTTCTCCAATGATAAAAATGCTCTCTCTCTGTTTTGTCCAAGATAGTAGTCACGAGCCACAGGTGGCTATTGAGCACTTGAAATGTAGCTGGTGCGAGTAAAGAACATCGCTTAACATTTTATTTCATTTTAATCTATTTAAATAGCCACACATGGCTAGTGGCTAACATATTAGAAGGAACAACTTAAACTAGTTACCAAGAGGGCATGCGTCTTCCAGAGCAAGCCACACAGGAGCTATGGGGAGGGGGAATTCTAAGTGAGACCTTGGCTGTATTCTAATTTACACCTTGGCCAAGGCTGGGCTATAGTGAGAAGTGTTCTTGTGTGATTTCTTTCCAGCTCGAGCCGTCATGCTGTTTGCTCTCATCCCCATCACAACCATTCGATCAGCAATGTCCAAACTCATCAAGGACTCCTCATATGGTGAGTAACATGAATCCCTCTGGGATTCTCTGCCCGGGCTGTTTCAGCGCTCTTTGGCTTGAGGCACAGGGTCTGGACTCCCAGAAGACACACGGAGAGAGCACCAGGAGCAATCTCAAATACGTCAGGAACACACTGATGTCCGTCCAGGGCAGCGGGAGTGAAAACAGGAGGGTGGGGCAGACTCAGAAAATCAGTCACCGGAGAGCCACAGTCAAAGGCAGACACTGCTCTCCACAGGCCACAGGGAGAGCCACAGGAGGGAGGCAGGAGTCCTGCTGAGATGAGCCATGAAGACTGAGAGGGAATCCTGGGAAGTGGGAGGGGTCTCCTGAGAGCTCCCAGGGACCCAGCCAGCTGGGAACAGGGAGGGAGAGCAGCCTATCTTCTTGGTAACCTCTGTTCCTTCCACAGGAAAGGTGTTTGTCATCCTGCAGCTGTTCCTGACTCTGACCTGGGTGGTGACATCCACGATGTATAATGAGATCTATCAGGTCACCATGGAAAAGTTTGTCGGTACCTGCTTTGCTCTCTCCTCCTTTCTCTCCTTCCTGGCCATCGTTCCAATTGGGTAAGACAGGAGCAGCGTCCGCTGTTTGGGTTGGGACCCTGGGACGTAGGTCAAGGGCTGTTGGACAGTCTCCAACCCATTTCCATAAAGCACTGCTTATTTTCAGTGGGTTCTCAGCAGGTTCTCTCAGAAAGAAAAAAGTGCTGCTGTTCCCCCAAATTAATTATTTGGGAATTCCCCATAGTCATAAGTAATGAGCAGAAGGCCCCAACCAGCTGGCTCACTTCCTGGCCGTTTTGTAATGCAGTTTATTTATAGGGGCCTCATACACTTCTTGTCACCAGAAGCCGGGATTAGAAAGTCTCTTGAACCTCTCAGCCTTCTTTGTTTTAGCCCATTTAATGGAGAGTACTCCCTCCTCACTTCTGTGCCCTCCCAGGGCTTGGCACCTGGCAGCCCCTGTGCTCAGTGCCCCTGAAATGTCATGGCCACTGGACGTGTGAGGTCCCTGGAAGACCTGGACAATTCCCTGGATGTCTTTTGGGGAAATTGTCTCATTTGTAAAACAAGAGCACTCAAGTCTGGGAGATAACAGGCTGGAGAAAAGCTGGAAAAGCAAAGGAGAGGCATTCCAGGCCCTTGGCCAGAGTGCCAGCCCGAGTCATCACCAAACTGAACCACACGGAATTGTCTGGTCTTTGACCCCATCCCTGTCCAATGAAAATACAGAATGAGCCATACATGCAAGCCATGTCGGTGATGTTGAACTTTCCAGTAGTCACATTTAACAATGATAAAAGTGAAATCAATTTGATGACATATTTGATTTAACCCACTATATCCAAACTATCATTTTCACGTTTACAAAATTAATCAATGAAATTTTTTTTTTTTTACGGAGTCTTTGAAATCTGGTATGGATTTCATGCTGACAGCGCGTCTCCATTTGGACTAGTCACATTTCAAGTGGTTAGGAGCCAGGGAGACTAGGGGCAGCACAGCTTGGACTGTTTAAGCCCTTTCTCCCCTCCCCCTAAAGCACGGTTCTCTCAGGCTTGTATCAATTCCAGCAGAAGAGAAAGGAATGCAATGAAAATATCCACAACAAGGTGCAAGGGATTTGATGTAGAGTTGCATTTTAAAGGGACCTGCCTAGGAGCACACGAGAGCGGCGCCTATCAGTAACGATGGCATTATAGGCAGCAGGGCAGAAAACAAGTGAAGGCAGGTGGGAGAAGTAGGAAGTGGCCCTGTTTTGAATTCTCACATCACATCACAACGTATGTCCCTGCCTGCATAGGAAGTCGGGCCTTCTGAGACAGAGGCCATCCATCATTAAGGCTTTTTACAGCTAGAACAGGCCAAGGCTGTACCATTAATCATTAAGTGACATCAACAGGAAAGACCAGTAGAACTCTAACCGCAGAAAGAACAGCTACATTCCAAGGACATAAGAACCCAGGAGGACACGTCAGAGCAGGAGAGCCGAGGAGCCGTGGAGGACGGAAGGCTGGGAGTGGAGGTCCCTGGCTACAGCTGCCAACAGCCCATTTGCAAGAAGGGACTTTGGCCCCAGCAGTTCCTGGTACCAATTTCACGTTACCGTAGAACCTGCCCTCTCCTGCTTGCTCTTCTTTATATGCAATAGGGAGGAAACAAACATCTGGGCCTGCCTATCTGCCGCCCACTGCTCACCCAACACACGCACTCGGCTACTGCCTTGTGCTTCATAGAGAAAATAGAAGCCATCAGAGGAGAAGGGTCCCATCTTCCCCAAAGTTAATCTACAAACCTACCTTCATTTGCATCCATCCTATTCTTCTCCTCCCCCGCCCTTTAAAAAATGATAATAATTGCAAACACGTAAGTGTTCTTAATATGTACCAGGCACTACTTTAATTATTTTATATATTTTAATTAGTTTAATACCCTCAAGCAGTCCTCCTATGTAACTTCTATTATTTCTATCCCCATTTTGCAGGTCAGGAAACAGACTCTAAGGCATTATGTAACTTGCCAAAGGTTACACAGCTAATAAGTGGCAGAGACAGGCTTTGAACCCAGGCAGTCTCCCTTACCTACTACATGACATTGCTTCTTAGAAATGTCACCAGGTGTCCGGGTGCCACCTCTCCCATCTCCTCAGAGAGATCACTACTAGTTAGCTGCTGTCTCGCTCCTGATTTCTTCCTACCAGAACTGACACATGATCCACCGCCCTTTCTCCTTCTCCTCCTTTCCCCACTCCTCCTCCTCTGTTTTATAGCCAAGTTCTCCAAAGGCCGGTCTGCACATGCTGTCTCATGTCCCCCCTCCCATTCACTTTGCCACCCTCAACAGACTTATGTGCCCAGCTCAACGCCCCCGAGCTGCTCTCACCAAGACTAAGATATGACTTCCGCAAAGCTGAATCCAGTGGACGCGCTGCAATCTCGCCCCACATGATTTCTCAGTGGCCCCCAACACTGTTGATCACTCTTTCCTTGGGTGGCACTTGTCACTGTCACTCACCTTTCTCAACACCTCACTCTCCTGGCTGTTCTCCCACCTCTGTGATTGCTTCTCCACAAGCCTCCAAATGGAAGAATCTTTGGGGCTCTGCTCTGGGTTGTCTTCTCACTTCATGTTTTCTAAGTCATCTAAAGTACTCTCAAATTTCCAAATTATCATTTAAATTTCTAAAACTGGATTCTTGACACCTTCCTAAGTCTGTTCTCCCTCCAGTCTTTCCCATCTCGTTTCCACCACTCACCCAGGGCAGAAATCAGTCACCAAAGTCCTCCCTCTTCTTCCTCCCTCTACCTGCAATCCATCAGGCCTCATTGATTCTACCTCCAAAATATACCTTAACTTCATCCTTTTCTTTTTATCTTTCTGCTGCCACTCATAGTCCAAAGCACTCATGACCGAATTAGCCTCTGAGCCATTCTCCCCACATCCACTCTTGTTCGCCTCCCGTCTTTTCTTCACCAGGTGGCCGGAGCAATTTCCTGGGAGGGTATATCAGATCATGTCATCTCTTGCTCAAAACTCTGCACTTGGCTTTCAATGTTCTTAGGATAAGACCCAAACATCTCACCATGGACCACAAGGTCCTGTGACATCTGGCCTTGCCAATCTCTCTAGGCTCCTATTCCTGCCACTAACCACCTCCTCCCCCCCCCCCCCCCCCCCCCCCCGCCAACTCTATGCTTCAGCTCCAGTAGCCTCCCCTCATGCTCTTCCCCTTCTTCTCCCACACATCTTTCTTAACCCAACTCACTGTGGTCTTAAACACCATTTTCTCAAAGAGGATTTGAGAAAAATCTCCTTCTCAATCTGAAATAGACCCTTCTATTATATGCTGCCCAAGCCTCCTACACTTTTTCTTCATAGCATGACAGATGATGATTATTTAGTGATTATCTGTTTCATGTACTTGCCCACTAGAGTACAGCTCCCTGGAGGGATCATGACTGGATTGCCAGGTGTCCTCTGTGTCCAGTAGCCAGCCTGGCATAAAAGAAGTACTCAAGTACATTTGTTTAATGAATGAATGATCTGTCAAAGGGTGTGGAACCTACTACCTGCACTGCTGACCATCCACATCCCTGTGCTGCCTGTTGGCTGACCTTGAAGTCAGGGGCTGGCCATCACCATGTGGCTGTGCTATAGTGGTCCACCAGAGGGGTCAGCTGCAGAGTCAGGGCTCAACCCAGAGATCAGATGGTCCTGGGCTGGCTGCCTCCAAGTCTTAGCTGTCCTCTTGCCAGTTTTATAATAATAAGTTTTAAGGACAGTAAATGTCCCTCTCTGTAGAATCCTGGGGCTCATGGAAGGTGGGAAATCAGAGAGACTGGAACTTTCCACAAAGCTTTCCCTTTGAGGTTTGGATTTAAACTCCTACCCCATCCAGCAGCTCCAAGTGTCCCATATCATCCAGGAAGAGCTTAGAACCTGAGGTACCTTGCGGGAACCCCTTTCATGTCCCACGTGGTTCAGGGTTCAGGTTCAGGGTTGGGGTTCTGGAGGAGGCCGCACACAAATGAAGAGACTAGAAAAATATTAATTTGGCAATAAAAGGGGCCAGGCGGCAGCCCAACTCTAGTTGGAGGACTACAGCCCACTCCGGCCTTGCTACCCCTTTGATTAAGGTTTGGGATCCACCCATAGAGGCAGGCAATTCCAGTAATAGCCAATCAGCAAGGATTTACATAAGATTGACAGGTGGAAGTTGCTTTAGCTACCGTTGTCTCAACTAGACAGTGAGTGATTGGCTCTGACCTTTCAGAGCTTCCAAGGTTAACCAGCCTTCCGGGTTCCTTGTCCACACCTCTCTGCCAGTGGGGACAATAGTCGGTTTCCGCCAGTACCTAGAGCTCAAACAGATGAGAAAACCGAGGACTCCAGACGCTGATGGACACACCAAAAGTCACACAGATCCAAGAGTTCAACTTAGAGCTATGCAGTCCTACACATTCATTTACCTAAAAATACGTTTAATCAATGCGATGACTCATGGAAGAGATACAGAGGCTGTGGAAAGGCAGAAGATGAGGCAGCTAATTCTACTTGGGATTATCGACCCTTGGTCTTGAGATCCATGTGGAAGTTCATCCTCACGCAGAAGATGTAAGATGGACAGAGGATATAGCCTCTCAGTCTATCGGTGATAAAGAGATGACCAGAGCCCTCCCCACCATCGGTGAGGAGGAAAAAGCACATCTTTGCCCCAGTCCAGCTCTTCTAATTTTCTCTTGTAAATTCTTACAGCATCATGGCCTATAAACAAGCCTCATGGTTGAAACATGCAGACATCACAGAGACATGAAGGTGCTGACCCACGGGAGCTGCAAACACCAGCAATGGCCAGGTCCCTCTGAAGACAGAGGGCGGGACCAGGAACTGTTACCAAAGCAACCTACTGCTGAGAAAACTGAGTTCCAGCCAGTCAGCCTCGGATGGCCTGCTCTGGCTCAGGGGTCCCTGGTGGGTGGGAAAAGCGCTTTCCTGGTGATGGAAGACCTGTCTCAGCTTTCAGACACCCCTGACAGGCAGAGGGTAGGTTCTGCGGGCAGTAGAGCATGAACTTCAATGTTACATGCAAGCTGCACACACAGCCATACCAGACTCTGCAAGGAGCTTCAGGCAGCAGCCTCTTTTCTTCCAGAAATTGTCTTCCGGGCTCCAAGGTATGGCTTACTAGTCACCTGGGTGCGGTGCTAGGAGTCCCCTGTGAGAATTCAAACCAAACAGCTTCCAGCAACTCCTCAAACCAAAGCATGCATTTTCAACAGCCTGAGGGGAATGTCGAAGGGATGCTTTGTAAGAGCTGCCAATAGTGAACATCAGTCAATATTTTTTTAAATGAAAATAAAACCTTGGATAAAAGTTAGTTTTGTTTTTTTCCTGCGGCCTTGTTAGCTGTGAACTCTCAGGAAAGATTCCGAGCTCTGGTGCTTGGCTTTGGGATAGTTTTGTTGTCATTGTTCTTGTTTTTAAGAAGCAATTTTCAAGGCCTTTTCTTTAACAGAATATTAAATTGAATACTTTCAGTCAACAATACTTCCCAAAGTGAGTGATGTGAAGGGAGGGGGAGAGGAAGTACAGGAAGAGCCATTTTAATTTAAGGTACTTTTATTGCCTATTTTATTTACACATATAAAAGCACACTCGCCTCCTCGTAAAATCAACATTCATATTAAGTATGTGACACAGTCTTTCCCAGGTCAGATTCCCTCTGTAACCACAGACACGGCATTCTTATACTGGGGTAAAACTTAGAGCTAGAGAACGCACTTACCTCGCCCAGCATCTGGGCTCAGAGGCTTTGTGTCTCTGATCCTTTGCAGGGAAGGAACAAAACGTCTTGGTGCATCTACTGAGGTCCCAGCACCATGCTAAGTGCTGAGATATAGCGAGAATATGACTGCTCCTGCCCCAACAGAGTGTACTGTCCTAACAAAGTGTATTTCCAACTAAAAACAATTTCACTCTAGAGAAACGGGGCTAGCTGTTGGAAGGTCTTAAGCAGGAACACGGAATGCTTCCCTTCACATCTCCGAAAGAGCACTCTGGCAGCACCGAGGATGAATCGATAGGGGAAGGAGTGAGCAAGATTTTCGGAAAGGAGACAAGCAGGGAGACCCTTGCAGTAGCCCAGGTGAAGGATAACGGTGGGCTGATATTGGGTAAGAAGCTATGAGGATGGAGAAAAGTAGGTGGACTTAAAGAAATATTTGGAAGTGAGAGGTCAACAGGAGGTGGTGATAGATGGGCTGTAGAGAGTGAGACAGATGGAGGCAAGAATGATTCGGATTTGGGTTTCAGGCAACTAGGAAGAAAGTAGAGCCCCTCACTGAGACAAGCAACATAAACCCAGGAGGTGGGATGGGGAAGGTGAGTTCAAGGCCATGCTCCCATCTAAACTCTCACCAATATGCTCACTCCTCTTGACCCTTTGCCTCCCACCCCAGTGGTGAATGATTCCCCCAACCTGAATGAATCTAATCATTGGCTTCTTCATTCCTGCTCCTGAAAAGCTTGCTCTGAACATCTAGAACAATCTCCTTATTTGTCCACATTGATCCTGCCATACACTGTGGGGTTTAACCTGAGTAGGGCTCTCAAAGCCCCAGTAGTGGCTCCTTTTCAACCCCACCTGTCACTAGGGTAGCAGTTTCCAAGTTTTTCTATTCTCCCAGGTCATTGTTTCTTCTAACAGATGTTCTAACCCAGGGGTTCTCAGAGTGTGGTTCCTGGGCCAGCAGCATCAGCAGTCCCTGGAAACCTGTGAAAATGCCAATTCTTGGGCCCCATCAGAATCACACTCTATGGGTGGGGCCCAACAATTGCTGCTTTCACAAGCCTTTCTGCTTAAAAACCAGGGTTCTAATCTGTGGCCCTGACTTTTTCTCCTTAAAATCTGTCCTTGAGTCCCCCTCCTCCTCTCCCTGCATCCTGAATTCTTGAGTCCCTCAAATCCGTGTCCTTGTTCCTCTTCCCAAGTAATCTAGTTTACTTCCACGGACTCCAGAACTCTCTTTCAACACCTCCACCTGGATCTCCTCAAACGTAAATCCAAACCAAATTCCTCTTCTCCCACCCTATCCTCTAATATCTTTTATATTCTCCTCCTGATTGATTTCACAGTTCACCTCCCAGCTCCTAGGCTGGAGGTCTCCAAGTCATCTCTGGGCCCTTCTCTCACCACAGAAATCTCTTCAATCAGCTCCCTTTCTATCACTTCTTGCCACTTGTGCAATCTATTCCCATCAAATCCTCCACATACTACTTCCATCGTCCTTTTAAAAGAAACCAGTTGAAAAAGGTATTAACCCCCCCCCCCCGAAAAAAAGGTATACCCCACTTCTTAATTTTCAATGACAGAGCATCCAGAAAGGATGGTCATAGGAATATCCTTAATATCTAGGTTGGCCATATTTAAACAAGTTCTAGGAAGAGTCTTCCCATAAGGGCTATCCTATAATGGACGCCCAGCAGACACTAGGTGCTTTGTATACATTATGCTAGTCCAATCAGCAACCCTTCAGGGGAGGCATGTCTTCATTCACAAATCACAACACTGGCATACACAGGCCTAGCTCCTGAGGGTGCCAGCCTGGCCCCCGGAAGTGTGAGGAGCCTGCAAGCCTCTCTGCTCTTCTAGCCTGGTGCAGTCAGCCCTGCTGGTGTCCATAGCAAGTCTGCCTAGCTCAGCCATGCCTCTTGTTGTCAGATCTCCATTGCATCTACCTTTCCTTGGACAATGTCACATCCTTGTCTTCATTTCAACTATTAGATTGATTTATTGCTCAAAATTCTCACTCTGTTCATGTTTCCTACAAGCAGAATTCCCTGGCTGAGCGATAAAATTTTCCCAATGGGACATTTGAGGAGGTCAAATCAGGTTGATTCAGTCCATGCCCAGGTCATTGTCAAGGAGTAACTAAGATGTGCTTCTGGTCTGAATGCTCAAACTGAATTTCGCGATACAAACCACATGCAGAAATAAATTGCATTCTATATATTTAAAAAATCACAACAACGCTGTGGTGAGAGTTCGGAGATGTGGCTTGCCTAAAGCTACATTGCAATTTAATGCCAAATCTCTCTTCCCCATCCACCTTGCTGCCTCATTTTGTATGGCTACATTATATTAATGACATCTACTATCAGTAAGCCAAATTTAACACCAGCTTAAGTCCACTTCCAGGTCACTGTCTTCATTAGGAAAGCTTAACCTAGCTTTCTGGCCTCTGATTTGCAACACACTGTGTAACACACTAATGAACCACAGACATTTCTTCTTTCCTTGTGGATTTTTGAATAACATCCACGCAGTCAAAGAGAAATCCGGAAATGACTGGCCCTGTCCCCGGAAATGATGCTGTGCTTTGCTGTGGATGGAGTAGGAAGAAGTCCTTCCTGGAACTCCGGGGCTGGCTGCCAGCATCCCCGCCAATCCTGGTTTCGTACATGGTTTCGTACGAAACTGCAGACACTAAGTAGTTTCTTCATCTCCCCAAGCCAGTGCCAACATGTCAATGTAGGAGACGGTACACTGAGGAGGAGTCTATAAAGAAGTGAAGAATAAAAACTGGTCAAGTATATTTTGTTGCTGTTGCTCTATATATCCTGATTTTTGCAAGCAAGCTTTAGAGAAGAAGAAAAGAGAGAGACGTGCATGTTTTTGCTCTGATAAAGGGGTACAAATGAGAACAAGACTCAAGGTAAAGAAAGCATCTTTTATAGATTTATTGGTCCATTACTTTAATTGAGGTAAAGAAACCTTGGAAATTTACAGGCTAACAGTTTATCGAGCAATACAAATTCTTTTGTTTACCTCAAAATGTAATACTAATCCCATAGTAAACAATGGACAGATTTTTTTATACACAAACATATGGGGAAAAAAAGTGGACAAAAACCTCGTGCCAACATAAAAAATGCAACAAAAGGTCTTTTTTTTTCTTTTTACAATCTCTGGGTTCCACAACAGGGGAAAAAAGGCGACATTCTTTTTAAGATTTGGTACCTTCATGACACAAAGACTTTGATCTGTAAATAAATCACTTTCTCATCAACACACATTCTTGAATACATTTTTTATTTTTATTCACAGCTTTTGATTTGGCTTAATGGCAGCATGGAGAGAGAACACATTTACACAGAGGACTTGATCAACACCTCAGAAGGTGTTTTTTTTCTTTAAAAAAATTAAACGTAAAGAATGACTTCTAAACATAAGAAATACGGTCCATAATTTGGACATGACCTAAGCAAAGGGTTGTTTTTGTTTGTTTGTTTTTGTTTTGTCTTTTTCAACAGTTAAAATACAAGTAGAAAGTCTGCTGGCAGTTTATGTCATGGGAATACTATCAGGTATACATCGTTTCCCCATGCATTCCCAACTCATAGACCTCAAGGGAGCAGGCACACAGAAATACAGCGGACAGGGCATCTGGTGGCCGGACCCGAACCTCAGGGTGAGCAGGTGAATGGGGTGGACTGTTCAGAGCCGCTGGCTTGTTATTCGGTGAAGGCCCAGCTGGCAGGGGCACCATTTCAACATGCTGAGTCACGTTTTTGTTTACAATCTACGTTCACCGCTCCGTTTCCACACCGAGGAAAAAGCATCCCCCCTTCTTCTTTCCAGTGTGTGGCTGGAGGGCTGGCCTGGGACAGTGAGCCAGCCTGTCAAACAGGGGTGATGACGGCTGTTGCCTGCTCTCACCCGGCCTGCAGGGAGCCAGAACTCCCCAGTGAGAGCATAGCACGTACAATACTCAGTCACTGGTTTTCATCGAAAAAGCCCTAGTAAAATTGACTAAATTACGTGAGTCAACACAATATGTTTTCTGTTTTTGGCATTTCCACCTGTGGAGCATTTCTTCCTGAAATGTGCTGGTCTGGGGCCCCCACAGTATCTCTTAAAAAGCTGCTCTGCAGAATCAGGGTAAATCTTTAATATTGTCATAATCTATAGAGTTCTTTGTATCTATGTGATTTGTCGATGCTGATGCCATTTTTCCTCTACAATCAAAAGTGTGCCCAAAGGCACTAAGTTAGTCTTTCACACTCTAAAGCAAAAAGGTCTTGTGGTCCCTGGGTTTCCTTACATTATCAAAAACATCATTTGGCAATAGCAATACTTAGCTCTCTCCTCCCAAAAGGCAGCCCTAATTATGAACCCTACTTTCTTATTTGTTTCTTTAAGAGGACTGAGGACTGACTATGTTAGACCTCTTGTATTTAAGCTGGACAACTGATTACATTTCTAAAAAATTCTTTTTTTCTTTTTTTTTAATCCAGAATCTAAAAAACACCCATTGAAGAATAAGGCATTTTAACAGGTGTTGACAAATTCTCAAAAAGTAGAGTCAGGCTTTTAACAGTATGTGGCATTTTAAAAAGTCTGGGTTGGTTTATTTTCAAGTGCTAAGTACACATAATGTTTATGTATGAGACACAGAATCTTACTGGTTTGTTAAAGTTATTTTTTCAAAGCCCTTATTTACAGGCTCTCTATAGTAGTAAAAACTACCTGGATAATGCATTTTTCTGCCACACAGAAGGAATCAGACAGCCGTACCCAGAAAGCAGTTCAAATACATACGATTAGGAAAGAACAGTCAAACCCCCTGTAACAAAGTCCCTCCCCACCTTTTCTAATGTAGCCAGCCCTGCGCATGCCCTAATCCGTGCAGCTATGGGGAGACCAGACATCCCTCAAACAAAAAGCTAACCACCTACTGGGTAGATTGAGCAAAAACCGGGTTTCTGATTTAGTCATCTTGAGGACGTTTGAAAGTAAGAGGCAAACCCCCATTCCCAACATCATTTTGTAAACGGAGATGAACAAAGCGGTGTTACCCCAGCCTCATAATTAGATCAACCAGTTTCCACAGCCCTTTAGAGTAGGCGTCTAGGAAGGCGGGGTCCAGGATGGTATGCCCGCCCTCACCACAGGCAGCCCATTTGCTCAGCAGAAGCACCTTTTAGCGCAGCCAGAGCGGAGCCCAGCTCTGACCCATCCCAAGACTCAAACAGACGAGGCCAACATGAACCCAGGAGGTGGCTCTGGACCTCGCTGTCCCTCCTGTCTCACCCGTCAGGGCACAGTACAGAGAACGACTGTTCTGCAATCCCATGAATGGCATCAAAAGAGCCACTGGTGCCCATGGTTTCACTGCTCCCAATCTCAGGGTCAAGTCACACAAACTGGGTTTCTTGGACTGATGCCGTCCCGAGAGAAACTCCACTGGCCGACTGCCGCGGGGCCATCACGCCCTCCTCTAAAGCAGAGCTTCCTGTCGTTCCGTCACCAAAGGCGGCCTCCCAGGAAATGAGCAGCAAGTGTGCATGGACGGCGACTGAGAAAACACTCAACAACATGCAGACCACGCTCCGGGGTGGCTGAAATTTGGCATGAAGACAAGCTTATGTTACATTCCCCAGGATCCCAGCGTGGTGCCGGGTTGTGTTATTTCAACTAAAGAAAGGTGTCTGGTGAGTTCAAGGAGCCGCCCAGTGAAATACAAGCTGGTCGCCTCCCAAATCGCACTTATCTGAGCTCATTGGGAATCGTCATTAAGCCTTACAACAGGAGAAAGCCTGCAGGACAGGCCTCCTCCATCAGGGCCAGTGGTTCCTTGCAGAGTAGGCTCGGATCTTCTTGTCGGCCCAGCCCACGATAAGGAAGAGCCATGTCCGCAGCTGCTGCCATCTTATCTTCAGCACCACCTGCTCTCCAAAACCTGCTCAGTTTCTAGGAACCCTCTCTTCTGCCTTGGCCTGCATTTTTGACCTGGTAAATGAGACCTGTTGTTTCCCAGGCCCGGGGGCGCGGACGGGATGACTGTCCATCCCCCTGCCATGTGCTTTCAAGCCTCACAACCTGCCCATGTCTGCCTGCCCGAGGTAAGGCGCATCTGCAAGCAAAAATCTCCTGGAAAATAAATACAAGACAGGAGGCGGTGCTCTCAGCACCACGGCTTTGTGGAGACGAGGAGGATGGGGCGACGAAGCCTCGATGAGGCAGTCTTTGGCACAGAAGTCTCTGGATCACACATCTCTCCTCGGGGACCAACCGCCTTCGTGCTGATCGAGGTGAAGAGGTGAATGCTTGGGCCTGCTGACCCTCAGGGGAGCCCTGGGAGGACTGGAGAGCCTCCCTCACTGCCTACTGTCCCTTTCCTTCTGGCCCTGCCTCCTCGCCTTAAGATGCCAGCCCAGGCCATTTCTCCAAGGAAGCCTGTACTATACACAGCTTTCCCCAGATCTGCCACCAGTAGCATGCTGGAAGGCAGCTTGCCGTGTTCAGCTTTTGCTGGTGTCTTACGGCACAGGAACATCACATGGGGGCCAAAGAGAGGAAGACAAAATCCCAAGATGCCCAAACCCTTTCAGAGCTAGTCTTTCACCTCCAGAAATGTTCAGAGATCACTGCAGACCCGGCTCCCTTCGCCAAATGTCCCACTGATGAACCTAGCAGACTACCGTCTAGTTTTCCTGTAACTCCTGCCGTCGTTCTTTCTGAGTATTCATTACACTGGGCAACATTTTAAAAGCACACATTCCATAAGGCAAGGCTTCCCACATTCCCAAAGATGAGTGTTCTCTGCTGGGCCAGTCTGGTGTCTCCTATCAAATATCAACAGAGAGCCATCAACCCGCCCTGATTCTACCAGCAAGCGGTCAGGCTGGACCCGGGCACCCAAGCCCACACCAACGTGATGGTTTAGAGGTAGAATGAAGCACTGAATCACCCCTCGGGGTAGATGGACTGTTCTTATCCATCCACTTCAATGAGTCACTTCTAATCGTACCAAACTGAAAATTCACATCAAAGGATTTGAGCATAGCACAAACAGGGTCTAACAGTGCAGTGAAGTACCCATTGATATAAAAATTATATAATTTAAACCGCGACTTTTTCAAACATGATGAAACAGAACCAACTGTCCTGTGCCGTCCAGCTGCTGCCCCGGCAGCATCACAGCGTGGCTGACACCAGGTCAGCTCCGCCGTCGGAAGTGGAGTGGAGGGACTTCCACATGCCGCGCGCTGGCTGGCGGCGTCTGCAGGTTACCTTCCACGTGCAGCGCTGTCTCCGCACAGCTGCTTCGTTAAAAAAAAAAGAGAAAACTACCACGTAGTTGAGGCTCAGATTTATAATTTTATAAGGATGAGCCACAGAAGAAAGAACACAAACGTGACATGTAGCTTCCTTTCAGGAGAAGAAAAAACCTGGTTGGAAGATAGATCTTTTTTCCCCCATCTGTTTGTTTGATGTTGATTTTAAAAGGAAACCTGGTAATAGTTTGGAATAAAGACTAGATGCAGCCAGCAGGCCCCAGGAACTTGGCTACAAACTGACCTTAGCTCAACCAGAAGCAGAGTCCACTGCCACCCGTGTCACAGTGCAGGTGTGACCGGGACTGACTTTCCTCCTGCTCAGAAACAGTAGGGGTTAAAGCACTTCCTGTAGGACACTCACACTGAGTTTGCAGAATCTCGACTGGGTTATAACCACACACCAGCCTCTCACCAACACGTTGCCCGAGCACTCAGTGGACGTAATAGGAAACATTAAACTAGGACTTTTTGGTGAGGTAAAGGCAATTGCACAAAGCAGATGTGGGAGGCGGGGCTTGTATCGGCCCCATGATCTCAACAACAGGGGGAGCTACCCTGACTTCGAGACTATAGCTACTCCCCCACAGGCCTACTCTCTACTTTGATGACATTTCACAAACAAAACAACAACATGGAAGGACGTCACAGAGAAAAATGCACCTTTTTTTTTTTTCATTTTACACAAAAACAGTTTCCAATCTTCTGCATTCTAGTGTCAGAAACAAGTTTGGGGAGCCCTGTCCTCCAGCTCCCCGAGGCATCGCGTAAGGACAAGGACGCTGGTTGGCTGGCTCTAGTTCGGATGCATTTAGACACTGATTTAAATGGCCCCACGGGAACCAGAAACCATCAAACGGGCACCACTCATCACGAGCAGGCCACTGTACATTAAGGACCTTCCACGGAGGTGCCAACACCTCCTGCCAGGCTGGGACATGTCGTTGCCCACAGAGGTCAGTCCAGAGCTGCTGTGTGTCCATGGGAAGCAAGAATGGCCTCCTGTTTGTACCTTTCTCACATCCCTGGAAAGCGGGGCCCAGGTTCTCTTCCGCAACAGGCAGCTCCGCTGTCCCAGAACAGGAAACTGTGACAAGATGTCAGAGTGTCAACTGAGGATGTCTGGTCCCTCACTTTTGAATCTTCGTAGTGTTCCGTGTCATAGGTTCCTTCACAGCACGGAGGTCTGCGGCTTTTGCTGAGAGATGATTATAGCCTTACACCTCCGCCAGGGAATAAATACTAAGTGAAAACAACTGTCAGACAAAGGCAGGTGGGGAAGGGAAAGAAATACACGAGGAGAGATGTTTCCGTGGTTGCTTGCTCGTGCCTGCTCTCTGGTACAGCAGGGACATTCCGGGATGGCGTGCGTGCCCTGTGTAGGTAGAAGAGCCTCTGTCCCCAGAAGGAACTCACTTGGCCTCCTGCTTCTCCTGTAGAAGTGGAATAATCGACTCCCACGCCATGAGGCACTGAAACAACAACACGGGGCACGGAGTATCAGCATCGGGTTTCAGATTTCGGGGTCAGCTTCTTAGTTCTGCTCTAATCCTGCTGATCCTGCTGGGTGACCTTATCTAATGATGCCCACATGTGTTATCCATAACTACTAGCAAGGGAGGAGGTAACAGGTGCTGGTTTTGAATATTTGACCCCCATTTCTATGAAAGATACACAGCGTCTGTACAAGGTCGCAATGCACTGTCCATACTAAATGCTCACATCCGGTGAGTGGAAATGGAGTCACTGAAAGAAATTCCTTCCCTTCAAAAAGCAGAGAAGAGGCCAGGCTGCAAACCCTTGATGAGGCCCTAGGTTCTCAGCCAGGATGGGGACATGGCTCCAGGTATGGGTGGTGCCTGTGTAAGGCTGTAAGTCACACTGGAATGAGTCAGCCACCTGGCTCCGAGGGGGCGGAAACCCGCTCTTCCTCACCAGCCTCACTTTTGCTTGTATGGCGGCTCCAGGAGCTCCCAACTGGGACAATGGTGGGAGGGAACTCTGTATTTATTGTTTCATCATGTCCAAACACTGCCATGTATTTTACATTCACTATCAGTAGTCCTCATCTCACACACACACACACACACACACACACACACACTTCATAGATGAGGAAAATGAGACCCAGGAAGTTAAGTAACTTGCCCAAGACACACTGCTAGTAAATGGCAGAGCTCATAACTCCAAAATAAGAGTTCTTCTGGGAGGGAAACCAAGATGGTGGCATAGGTAAACACCTAAACTGCTGCCTCACACAACAATTTCAAAACTACAACTAAAAGACAAAACGGACATCATCCAGAACCACAGGAAGGCTGGCTGAGTGGAAATTCTACAACTAGAAGGAAAGAGAAAAGCACACTGAGACTCAAAGGAGCTGCAGAAGGCAGAGGTATGGAGACACGCGCGTGGAGAGGGCTGGCAACTGAATACGCCGCTGGCTTTCTCAATTGGGAGGGAGACAAAAGCTCCCGACTGTACTGAACTCCAGTTCCGGGTGAGACTCTGGGTATCCAGACTCATACAGGGAGAAACTGGACTTTCAGGAAAGAAAAGCACACTGAGACTCAGAGGAACTGCAGAAGGCAGAGGTACGGAGGTGCGCGCACGCGCGGAGAGGGTGGGCAACTGAGTACGCGTCTGGCTTTCTCAAGTGGGAGGGAAACAGAAGCTCCCAAATGCTCTGAACTCCAATTCCGGGCGAGACTCTGGGGACCCAGACTCATTCAGGGAGTAACTGGACTGTCTGGCAGTGGGCAAAACTCGAGGGCGGCTTTCTCTCAGAGGTGCTTGCAGCAATTACTGAGGGACACTGAGACCCAGGGGTCTCTTAGGGCAGGGCTGACAGGAAGCCAATGCTGTCTCCTCCACTCTGAGACTCCGCCCCATCCAAGCTGAGCACAGAGGCTTTTGCAAGTCTTGTCTCATAAAGGTGTCTCCAGCACAGAAGTTCTCCCAGCGTAGACACAGCTGATCCTCACAGCCAATTGGCCTGGAGGTCAATTCCTCCCAGTGATACCAACAACAATCAAGGCTTAACTACAACAAGACTGTGCACACAAAAGAGTGCACCAAGAGTGTCCACCTCAGGACCTGGGGAGGCTGAGCCACTGGGCCCTATAGGACACCTAGTACACAAAGCCACTCTATCAACTCAGGGAAGCAGCCAAAGTGTGGAGACAAAGAAAGAGGTCACAAATGAAAGAAATGGAGGAAAGCAAACAACTGGATATAAAGTTCAAAACCATGGTTATAAGGTTTTTCAAGAATTTTCTAGAAAAGGCCAATAAATTTAGCGAGACCCTCGAGGATATGAAAAAGGACCAACTAGAAATTAAGCATACACTGACTGAAATAAAAAATAATATACAGAGATACAACAGCATACAAGAGGATCGCAAGAATCAAGTAAAAGATTTGAAATACAAAAAAACAAAAGCACCTGACTGGAAAAGCAAAAAGAAAAAAGAATCCAAAAATATGAAGATAGTATAAGGAGCCTCTGGGACAACCTCAAGCATATCAACATCCGAATTATGGGGGTGCCAGAAGAAGAGAGAGAGCAAGATACTGAAAACCTATTTGAAGAAATAATGACTGAAAACTTCCCCCACCTGGTGCAAGAAATAGACTTACAAGTCCAGGAAGTGCAGAGAACCCCAAACAAAAGGAATCCAAAGGGGACCACACCAAGACACATCATAATTAAAATGTCAAGAGCAAAAGACAAAGAGAGAATATTAAAAGCAGCAAGAGAAAAACAGTTAGTTACCTACAAGGGAGCACCCATATGATTGTCAGCTGATTTCTCAACAGAAACTATGCAGACCAGACGGGAGTGGCAAGAAATATGCAAAGTGATGAATAGCAAGAACCTACAACCAAGATTACTCTACCCAGCAAAGCTATCATTCAGAATTGAAGGGCAGATAAAGAGCTTCACAGATAAGAAAAAGCTAAAGGAGTTCATCACCACCAAACCAGTATTATATGAAATGCTGAAAGGTATTCTTTAAGAAGAGGAAGAAGAAGAAAAAGATAAAGATAAAAATTATAAACAACAAATACATATCAACAAGTGAATCTAAAAATCAAGTGAATAAAAAATCTGATGAAAAGAATAAACTGGTGAATATAATAGAATCAGGGGCATAGAAAGGGAGTGGACTGACAATTCTCGGGGGGGAAAGGGATGTGGGGGGTGCGGAAAGAGACTGGACAAAAATCGTACACCTATGGATGAGGACAGTGGGGCGGGGTAAGGGCAGAGGGTGGGGTGGGAAACAGGTCGTGGGGAGCTATGGGGGGAAAAAAGAGGTACAATTGTACTAATCTGGACAATTAAGATTTATTAAATTTAAAAAAAGAGTTCTTCCGACTATACCAACCCCCCTGCACCCCAGGTCCGTAGACAACTTGGGCACGCTCCTCTAAGACCACGCTACTCAGCAGAACTGACTTTCCCTTTGACAAGTCTTTTGCAAAGAGGGACGGGCAGAGGAATCACACAAGGCCTTTCTTAGAAGCAGGAATTTGTGCTGAGTCATTTGGGGATGAATTCAGAGGAGATGGGAGGAAAGAGGCATCCTTAGGCCAAGAGTAGTGAAATCACTCCCTGCTACTCTTTCTTGGTGACTCTGAGGTTGGAGAGGAAGCCAGACGCTGAGCTTACTTTCAAAACCAGAGACCAGGGAGGGGTCCAAGGCTCTCTCCCTTAAGGATCCTTCTATGTCAGCAATGGGTCCAAGGTCACACCAGTTTCCTTTTAATCCTCAAATGCTTAAGCTTTTTCCGACCTTGCATATGTTGCACATGTTGTTCCCTTTGCCTGGAATACTTACTCCCCAAGTCCTTGTCTCTGAGAATCAGATTAAATGCAATTTCCTCAGTTCGGCCTTTCCTGCCCACTCCACTTGCCCCTTCCTGTCCCTGGTCTGAATTATGCCCCCAGTACTTTCTCCCAGTTTCCTGTTCTTTCCCTCACTCTGCAGTGGTGGAATTATTGTACCAATGCATATCCTCCACCAGACTGAGGGCTCCTTAATGGCAGGAGTCCTGCTGTTTTGTTTATTAATGTGTACCCACCCCTTGCACACAGCAGATACACAGAAAGCATTTGTTAAATGTACGTAGGAGCCAAGATGAGGTCCCAAGACAGTGACCCTATTTGATAGAAGGGAATTGATGAAAAAAGCTGTTTTTAATTGTTTTCCCTTGTAATTCTACATGCCTTTTTAAAAGGTATTTGGGTCTGTTTTAAAACAAAACAAAACAGTATTTTGATAAGGGGTCCACAAGCTTCAGCAAATGACCAAAGGGATCCATGGCACAATGGAAGTGAGGAACCCCTAGAGGTAGAACCACAGCAGGTGATTCCTTTAAGCTGTAACCCCAAAGCCTCCATTAAAGTAACCCCAAAACCACATTAATGTAGCCCCAAACCTCCAATGACTGGGGGCATCCCTGTGCTGAAGGCCTGACTGATTCTGGGAAGCGTCGTGCTGTCAGGGCCAAAGGGCACGGAAGAGAAAACCACTTCCATCAGCAGTGACTGCAACTGAAACCCCAGTGGGGGTTCTGCTCCCAAAATCAGGACCACATCAAGCACAGCTGGACATAGACATGCAGGGGTTGCTAAGAATAAAGTAAAATAGGGAAGGAGCTGGAACTGGCAGGATCCCTAATTCTGGGTTTGACGCAGCAGAACTGAAAGGCTCTGCCTATGGGAAATACTTCCTTAATGAGAGGGCTGTGGTCCTTCGGCGTGCCCTTACCTTCTCATAATATTGGATGTTCTTGTCAGCCATTCCCATGAGCAGCTGCCGGAAGTCCTGCCTCTTGTTGTTCTGCCACCTCTCCATGTCGGCTTTCAGGTCAGCATTGAAGCACTCCATCCGATCCTGACATTTCTCAACATCCGTGGGCACCTGAAGGGCGATGCAGAAGTGGGTGTAACTGGTCTCTCATGCCCCAAACTGCTCTGCTCACACATTTGTGAAGCACCAAATCACTACATTAAAATGCCATAAACCCACTCTCCCCTCTGGAGGCATTTACCTGAAGGCAGAGCCCATTGTTTTCAGGTCTAAGAAGGAACTCTGAAAGACCATCCTGACCCAAATCTTCAAACCCATCCAAGCATAAGGGACTTGTGGGAAACACCCACCCCATTTACAAACAGAAAGAAGAAACATTGTAATCAGAGTCATATATCTTTGGTTCCTTTTTTAAAAACATGTAAAAATGTGTGTAGATTTTGCAAATAGCCAGCAGGATTTGGTATTGCACTGCGAGTTTCCCACGTCCAATAACAGAACTAGAAAAGGTTCTCACATATCAAGTGAACTATTCCATTAGTTCTCATGCTTGACAATGTCTATCCTCATTAATCAGAGAATTAATTGCAATAATATTACTGTTGGCCAGCTCCCTCTTTTAAACCCTACATTACATATAATCTGGAGACTTGTCTATGCTCCCCAAGATAACAGATTTCCAAAAAAAGAAAAGTTAAAGTTAGGCAATTCTGGGGAAGTAGGAGAAAAATTATGCATGCATGTCAAACGAATATGAAATACAAATTCAAGTTTTTCTGAAAGAAGACTTTCTCAAAATGGAACAAAACCTGAATTTCACAACTTTCATTTTGCTTTGGTGAGTTTTGTCCGTCCTACACATCTAGACAGAGAGCCCAATATTATGAAAAGGTAACAGGAAATTATTACAAAGCACAAAGCTAGATTCTCTCCTAACTCAAGAGCTCCACTGGGCCCTGATGGTGGCCAGGGGTTCAAGGTGCCCAAAGCTGGGTCCACGCCCACCTGCCAAAAGCTTCCTTCCCAACAACAAGTAAGGCCTTATACATTGTGTGTGCTGGGTCCCGTGAACCCCAATGTCTCCAAGCTGTGGGTCATCTTCAGGGTCAATCTTTACCAACCAAGGAATTTTTATACTCAGGCCTTATGGGCAAGGAGCCAACCCAGAAACAGCAATAATGGTGAGGCCAAGCCTGAGGAAGCCGGACACCTTCAGGGCTTCTACAAGTGCCGAGGGCACTGGCCATCTGCCACCCAGAGCGCTTGGAGATGGCTGCAGTACACAGGAGCAAGGAAAGGAAAGCAGCCTAGGTGAGGGGAGCTGAGAGTGTGTGGCATGGAAACGAAACCTGGGTGAGACAAGGATGAGTCGGAGAGAAAGAGACAGCAAGGCATCCTAGGCAACGCGAAAGGAAAGAACTTTGGTCTTTAGAGGGGAAAAGGAGCCTTCCTCAAAGCACTGAAGCTTCTGGAATTACAAACAAACTTGACTTTTTCTTCTGGTGCCATGCCTGAAGTCACCCTTGCCTTTCCCTGCTGACTCACCCATTACTGTTGACCACCTCGGGGGAAACTGAAACAAAACAAGAGTGTCCTGACTTTGCTGCACCGGAGCCATTCCCCCATAAATGTCCAGTCAACCGGCCCCACGGACACCCAGGGGGCCAGGGTCTCTGGCCAGGCCTCAGCTCCCTGCAGGCACAGTCCAGTTCCCTTATTCCTCTCGTGGGCACTGCTCATTTTAGCATGCTCATTTTAGCATGTGGGTGAGTGAGTGCATGGGAGCAACTTCCTGTTTGCTTAGCAAAACTACTTCAGCAAAGAGGAAAAGTAAAGCTCTGAAAAGAGAACCTCGTCGGGGGGCACAGGGAGAAGAGGAAGGCTCAGCTCTCTGACTCAGAGGAGTTCCTTCAAATGAAAGGGGAGCTGCTCATGGGGGTGGAAGCTCTGGTTGACCCACAAAAAATCAAGAGTCAGTACTACAGCTCTGGAGTTTATGATTGCCCCAGCCTGGCTTTGGGAAGTATTTTTAGTTCATCATTCTCACAACATACTCCCCAGTTGGCAGTGAGGAATATGAAAGTGCTTAGGTCTCTACAGGCAAACTTGTCTCAAGTTGCCTACAATCTACCTGGGAAGATGCTCTCTCTGCATTCAGAGCCCTGTGATGAGCAAAATGTAAGGCGGAACTAGAAAGCGAGTCCAACTGGGATGAGGGATCAGGCTTCCTTGAAGACATTCCACTGAGGCCACTCTGCAGAGAAGTGTGACGATTGGGGAGAGGGCACTCTAGACTAGTGACAGTACGTACAAATGACAGAAGTGAGGCAGCACCTACACCTACCTTGGAAGAGCTCACAGGCCACAGTGCCCACAAAGGCACAGAGAGAGAACCCCGGCTGGTGAGATTGGTGGGGACGGGGCATAAGCCTGGGGCTCTTCCTGAAGGCCAGGTTTTCTGGGGTCCATTTCCCTCATGCCCCTTTTTTTTGAAAATTGAAAGCCTTGTGCTTCCTCCAACTGTATTGTCAGTTATGGGGCCGGATTTCCAGAGTCAAATACGACATCTACCACTTGCTAGACGGGTAACTTTGGGCTTCTCTATGCCTCAACTTCTTTTTCTGGATAATACTCTCCACCTTACAAGGTTGTTATGAGGTTAAATGAGATAGAATGTATAAAACACTTGGTGCCTGGCATATATTAAACAATCATTTATTTTTTACCACAAATATTTGCTCATTCTGGTCAATTATCAACATTATAATTGAAGTTCATAAAAGATAAACTCTCATTTGCATAGTTCCTTAGGTCAGAATATTTTATTGAGCTTTATTCCATGTCTTATAAAAAATGTACTTTTTTGTTTTCTAAATATAAACTATTATAATATAAGCAAATATAGTCTTTCAAACTTCATGTCACTCTTCACCCTTGCTACCCAACCCAAGATTTCTCCAGAGATTGGAGATGAGTCAACATCAAACTCTACTGTCATAGATCATCCTTGGCACCCTGGAACTGGGGCAGTGGCTGTAACTCCAGGAGGGAGGGGATAGTTTAGAACCGTGGTCGGCAAACTGTGGCTCGCGAGCCACATGCGGCTCTTTGGCCCCTTGCGTGTGGCTCTTCCACAAAATACCATGGCCTGGGTGAGTCTATTTTGAAGAAGTGGCGTTAAGAAGAAGTTTAAGTTTAAAAAATTTGGCTCTCAAAAGAAATTTCAATCGTTGTACTGTTGATATTTGGCTCTGTTGACTAATGAGTTTGCCGACCACTGGTTTAGACCAACCTGGTGCAGACAGAACTGACAGACTTGGCAGCCAATTGCACGTGAGATATAAGATATAGAAAGTCAGAGAAGAGCCTGAAGTTTCTTTCTAGTCTGGGTGACTAGGGTAGCAATAGTCCACGGTAGGGCTCAGGATAAAGGACAGGACCACAGACCCGATAAAGGCAGTAGCTGCAGCCACAGGAAGAGTGAGACCTGCCCTCCACAAGAGGGGGCTGAAACAACTAAACAACAATAATAACCTGATTTTAAAAAGAGCAAAGGACCTGAATAGACATTTCTCCAAAGAAGACACACAAATGGCTAACAAGCACATGAAATGATGTTCCACATCACTAATCATTAGGGAAATGCAAAACAAAACCACAATGAGACCACTTCACACCCGTTAGGATGGTTATTATTTAAAACACACACACACACACACACACACACACACAGAAAATAAAAAGTGTTGTCGAGAATGTAGAGAGATTGGAACCTTTGGGCACTGTTAGTGGGAATGAAAAATGGCACAATCATGGAAAACAGTGTGATAGTTCCTCAACAAAAAAATAATAATTATAATATGATACAACAATCCTACTTATGGGTATATACCCAAAAAAAACCTGAAAGCAGGGTCTCAAAGATATATATTGAACACCCACGTTCATAGCAACATTATTCACAACAGCCAAAAGGTGGAAGCATCTCAAGTGCCCAGCCACAGATGAGTGAATAAGCAAAATATACATACAATGGAATATTATTCAGCCTTAAGAAGGAAATAAATTTTTTTATCCTCACTCAAGGATATGTTTATTGATTTTAGAGAGAGAGGAAAGGAGAGAGAAAGAAAATGGATATAAGAGAGAAACATCAATGGTTGCTTCCCATACACACCCAACCACAAGCTAGGTATATGCCCTGACCGGGAATTGAACCAGCAATCTTTTGGTGTACAGGATGACACTCCAACCAACTGGGCCAACAGGCCAGGGCAAGGAAGTAAATTTTGACACATGCTACAACATGAATGAACCTTAAGGACATTATGTTATGTGAAATAAGCCAATCACAAAAGAACAAGTACTGTCTGATTGATATGAGGTACCTAGAGTAGTCAAATTCATAGGGACAGAAGGTAGAATGGTGGTTTCCAGGGACCGGAGGAAGGGGGGACATGCAGAGTTGTTGTTCAGTGTGGGGAGAATTTCTGGTCTGGAAGATGACAAGAGTTCTAGAGACTGGTTGCACAACAATGTGAATTTACTTAACACATTTGAACTGTGCACTTAAAAATGGTTAAGATGATAAATCTTATGTTATGTGTATTTTGCCATGATTTAAAATTTTCAATATATGAGGGAATAGAAGAGGGGGCTGAGGAAGGGAGGGCCGATGGGTAGAACTCGTGGAGAAGCCTACATTTATAGGGCTAATAAAGGAACCAGCAAAGGTCACTAGAAAAGATGGGCACAGAAGCAGGAAGTGAGTCAGAGAGAACAGAGCCCTAGAAACACAGGGATGGAGAGAGGGGTTAGATGAGGGGGAAGAGGAGGGTTTACAGAGACGAGAATAAGAGGAATTGGGGTGGGCAGCCTGAAATGACTACTGAAGTTGTCCAACTTCATCAAGAGGAGGGCCGCTGGCAGCAGACGCTCAGGATCACATTCTTCTCGCTTTTGTTTCTGTTAGGGCAGCGTTTTTGTGACAATCAGTTCACTGACCAGAAACATCCAGCATTCCTTTTTATCGCAATGTTTTAATTTTCTGACTGAGGTATTGTTAGAGTTGTGCTATCTTGTGTCTGAAGGATGCTGAGATGGCAATATCCAATGCTAATGGTTGGGTGCTGCTTATCACAAGCCACCAAGAAAAAAAAAATCACCAGATTAAACCTCAAAAGGCAAGAAAAACTTCTAAACAGAGAACAAGACTGCTTTTTCTTATCGGGTTCCTTATCTCTCATGAGAACATCCACTACAGAATATGGGTTACTGAAGTGATGAGAGAAGGGTCACATGGGGCTAAAGCACTTGTGTGTGTTGGAAAGCAGGTGGTAATGTAAGATCACACAATGTTCACTTTTAAATGTATGACTGAGTCCTTTCCATGTACCTGGATTTCTAGGCCCTGATATAAATCCCTACCCAAGTGACCTTCTTGGAGGTAGGCTGCAGATGTCATATTATCTGCTCCCACGATGACGGTAGATTGAAAAGTCCCCAAAGGTTATATAAAGCAGACATGATCCCAAGACCTGGGGGAGAGGGGACGCATGGCTGCCATGGGACAGGTGCCAGGACCAATGACAGAAGCAATTCAAGATGGGAATCTTCTCGGCCGCATGCTGCCGGGTGAGAGGCGGGGCAGAGCTTCCTAACGGGTTCTGTGTGAATGACAGCAACATTGACCCCAGCCCTCGGGGAAGCCAGAGTCCCAGGCTGCTCACCTCCAGCTTCAAGCAACCCGGTCTGTTTACCCCAGCGTGCCACACAAACATTTTCATTTTCTATGTGAGCTGTGAGATGAAAAAATGTTGAGAAAACACTGAGATAGGGTCAAGATTGAGAAGCCATGGGTGCCCTGAAAGAATGCTTTTTAAAAAATATATATTTTTATTGATTTCAGAGAGGAAGGGAGAGGGAGAGGGAGAGAGAGACAGAAACATCAATGATGAGAGAGAATCATTGATCGGCTGCCTCCTGCACACCCCCCACTGGGGATTGAGCCCACAACCTGGGCATGTGCCCTTGACCAGAATTGAACCCGGGACTCTTCAGTCTGCAGGCCAACACTCTATCCACAGAGTCAAAACGGATATGGCTTTTTTTTTTTTTTAAGGGAGAAAAAGAAACAAACTTCAGAGAATGGCAGGTGAGGAGAGCGAAGAAAGGGCACAGGTGAGTCAAGAGCAGATACACTGAGAACAGAGGAGCCCTCAGATCACCTGATCATGGCTGAAAGGAGTGAGCAGACACAGAGAATGAAGACTCAGGAGAAGGTCCATGTTCTTTCTCTCCCTCAGTCCCTCTAGCACTCATCTATACATGCTTACAAAAGCCAGGCCCCTCCTCCCCAAAGACTGCTGGGAGCCCGAGCAGTAGGAATAAAGGGCTCCAACTCTGGAGCAAGACACATGTGAGGGCCAATTCCTGCTCCACCACTTGTTAGCTTTGGCACATACACTATGTATGTAATTCCCCTGAGTCCTGGCTCTCCATCTGTAAGATGAGAACAACCACACCCATAGAGGTTGAGGCAGGAATTACATAAGATAAGGGAGGTGACAGAGCCCGCCTTCTTTGGCTGAGGTGACCTCTGCCTCATTAGTCTGGCTTTCAAACCTAGGCTGAGATCAAGGCTGCTGCGGGGAGAGCTGGGAAACCTCAGGCCTGTCTGTCCTCACTTGGCAGAAATGCCTGGAAACAAGGACACTCACGTAACTAACTCCCAGGTCTGCAGAAGCTCCAGACCAGAGTCTCCTCGCTCCCATCTGCCACCTCAGAGCTGGAGTTCTTGTTCCTGGCACATCTCCGCTCACCCAGAACGTTAACCATTCTGTACTTCTAAGAGCTTTGTCCACAGCCTTGGCGAGGTCTGTCCAAGTGACCCCTAGTTCTCGCTACTTGTGCTTAACCTGAGAGGCAACAGCTCAGTCCCTCCTGTTTTCTGCACACACACCCCTCCACGGGACACACCGTCTCACCGCCACACTGACACGACCATTCCCAAAGCTCCTACACCTGGCAATACCCAATTCAAGGCCACCAATGGTTCAGGGCCTAAAAGAGCACCCCCTCCTCCCTTTTACCTTTCGAAGATAAATGTAAGGTTTTTATAAAGCCTTCTCTCTTGGCATCCCTTCTTTATTCTTTTTTAAACTAGCTACACTTGACAATATTAGCATTGAAAAGTCAAATGCAGAATAAACTGCACGTTTCCTCCGTGGCCCACCCTCATGTTCACATTAGGTTAGGTATGCTTCCTGCCCCATTTTAAATGCAATTCCCGCCCCTCTGTGTTTCCAGCAGTAGCTTTGGTATCGTCCGTGGCTGGTAAGGAGGGTCAGATTCGCAGGTTCACACACGCCTGTGGTTCTGACAGATCCAGCCCAAGGCAGCAGCCACGACTAAGAGCCTGTAATTTCTCCAAATTCAAAATTAAGATGAGGAAAGCCAAGTATATGCCATCCAAAGCTCCATGCTCCATCCGCCTGAGAACAAACCACTGCAGAGTCTGGTGAGTTTCCTCAACCTAAACACAAAGCAAAACTTGACATTCTCTGACACTAACATTTCCCCTCACTGCAGAGGCCTTCCAGAAGCTGGAGCCACAGGGCTTCCTCCTTCATCCTCCGGACATCCACTCCAGTGTGAAATTCGCAGTGAAGGTCATGGAGGCCCACGAGGCCATTTCCTTCTTCTGGGTGATGGGGAAGTGGGCAGATTTTGCTACTAGTTGTGGCTTCACAAAAATCAACTTCCTCAGTCTTCAGAGCAACTTTTCAAGACTTTACTTCAAAACAAGAAGGCCCTAGCCCCGCTCAGGACTTCTCAGACCTGGACCCTCCCCTGGGAAAACTCCCCATCGTTCCTCTCCTTCCCTCATCCCTGTGATGGGCCTGTGAACAATCTTACTCCCTCTATAACGTATTTACAGCAGAACTCATCGAGACCTGGGGTAAAGTCAGCCCTGACCCATTCCTGATATCTTGACTTTCATCTCACCAACAGGAGCTCTGGAGAGTGAAGCTCAAAACCACATAAAGCAGCCCAGCTTGTGTAGCTCAGCGGTTGAGCATCAACCCAGTAACCAACAGGCTGCCGGTTCGATTCCTGGTCAGGGCACATGCCCTGTTGCAGGCTCGATACCCATGGGGGGCATGCAGAAGGCAGCCAGTTGATGATGTTTCTGTCTCATCTATGTTTCTATCTCTCTCCCTTCCTCTCTCTCTAAGAAAATCAATAAAAACACATTTAAAAAAAACAACACATAACACATGTCCTGGCCAATTTGGCTCAGTGGATAGAGTGTCAGCCTGCGGACTGATTCGATTCTGGTCAAGGGCACATGCCTGGGTTGCAGGCTCGATTCCCAGTAGAGGGCATGCAGGAGACAGCAGGTCAATGATTCTCTCTCATCATTGATGCTTCAATCTCTCTCTCCTTCTCCCTCTCCCTTCCTCTCTGAAATCAATAAAAATATATTTAAAAACAAACAAACATATAAAACAAAGCACAGCAAAAGCTTTAGCCATTCACTTCCCAGATGTCTTTCTACTGCTGAAGGGTGGTCGGGAGGATAGGTGGTCGGGAGGAGTGGGAAAGCAGAAACCTTAGGACACAAAGAAATAATGCCTAAAAAATATGCTTAGACAAAAGAGTATTTTTTAATCATGACAACAAACTCAGCAAATACGTTCAGCATTCCTACTAGCGACAAATGGAACTCGAATGGGCAACAGAGACTCCACCAATGGAGCACTTGGGACCACATCCAACACTGTGCCCATCTCTGCACCCGCACAGCACTCACAGATCTGAACCCCACCAAGGCTGATGAGCAACCCAGTCCAAGCCGGGCAAAGCTGGGATTTGCAGCCAGGGCCATCTGATTCAAAATCCTGTGCTCTTTCTCCCAAACCATAGTCGACTTGGACTGACTGCCCTCCTCTGCCCACCAATGGAGCTGCTGCCCCAGATCCAAACTGGTGGTACAATTTGTGCTGCCCCCCTGTTACAACCTCCATCGGGCTAAATATCACAATTCTAACTAGGTAGCAAAGTTAACTTTGGCAGGGCTCAGCATGCCACCAGAAAGAGGGGTGATGAAGACCGCCTGATGTAGCTGCTAAGAGGACGTAGCTATGTCTGGACCCTGCTGGTTCATCTCACGCGCTGAAAAGAAACCTGCTCCTCTGTAAACTCCTGAGGCCGACAGCATGAGTCGGATGGGTCAGTGATGCTCCAGGAAAGTGAGAACAGCAGCAGCAGGAAGATTTCAACGCCCACTGGGAGGAGAAGAGAAGTCACCCAGGCCAGCAAGAAAGGGGGAGAGCATGAGGCAGGAGCCCCGCAGCTTGGCTAGCTAGAACTCAGGAACCGGAAACAGCTGTTCCCGCTGCTCCATCTGCCCCGAGACGGGTGTGAACTTCTGCAGCCAGCAAGCCAGGGCATAATCAAGATTTAAATGGGCCTATTATTCACACCCTTTGGCTCCTGCCTTTAGAAAGAAACTGTCCCACACAGGACCGGACATATACTAAATGACAAAACCAGCCTCTAAGAAAGCTTGTATTCAGGGCTGAGCAGGCACGGCTGCTGACAGAACTATTTAAGTGGCATCTTTTAAATATAGGGTCCTCAGCTTGCAAACCAGGCCAGTGGCGGGACTTGCCATCTCCCTTTTCCTCCCTGGCCAGGAAAAGTAACATCTATATTTATATTTGGGAGCTAAATTATAAGAATGAACATTTAAAATATATAAACACAGTATTCTGTGTCATTCCTTTTTTGTTTTTTGTTTTTTCATCCTCAGCAGAGGATGTTTTTACTGATTTTGAGAGTGAGAGAAAGTGACAGAAAGAAAGAGAGAAACATTGACCTGAGAGAAACATCGACTGGTTGCCTCCCTTACATCCCCGGGCCAGGGGTCAAACCTGCAACCTAGGTACCTGCCCTGACTGGGGACTGAACTTGTAACCTTTTGCTCCAACTACCTGAGCCACCGGGCCAGGGCTCTGTGTCATTCCTTTAAATGAGACTGAGACATGGGCTCAGCAGACAGCACCATGTTCCAGAATGTCACAGGGCCAACCAGACTGGCCAATGGGACAGGCAGCTGAGAGGTAGAGGACAGCCATGAGCACAGCTGTATTCCCATCATCTCCTCCCTCGTGACACACAGTATGGAAGAGGGTACCTCGCTCTCTGGCCAAGTTCCAGCTGCAAACACCGGGCCAATGATAAGAGTCCCCGTCTTTATGGTTGTACTCTCCGTACGCAGCCTTCACTCTCTTGTGTAGACACTATGGGTGACACAGGGCTCAATGCCACAAGTGTGTTGCCTGCCTGCTGTGTCGAGCACACTGGATAAAGATCTTTGGCACAAACAAAAATAGGCAATTTATTGAGATGTTTTGTGCCTTGTTTCCTTGTTCCCTGAAATGGGGAAAGAACAGTGCCTTCCCTCTGGTGACTGCTGGGGTGATCATGTGAAGCAATCCTATATAATAAAAGCCTAATATGCTAAGTGCCTAGTTGTCCGGTCGTCTGTTCAACCAATCAAAGCATAATATGCTAATGATATGCTAAGGATGCTCAACTGCTCACTATGATGTGCACTGACCACCAGGGGGCAGACAGTCAACCGGTCGACCAGTCGCTATGACATGCACTAACCATCGGGGGAAGACGCTCTGACTGGTAGGTTAGCTTGCTGCTGGGGTTGGCTGATGGGTACTGAGTGAGATGGGCCGGACATGCCCTGGAGCTCTCTGGTGGCCCCTCCCTGGCTGGCCAATCTCCTATGTCCCTCCCTGGCCCCGATTGTGCACTGGTGGGGTGCCTCGGCCTGGCCTGAGCCCTCTTGCAATCTAGGACCCCTCAGGGGATGTCAGAGAGCCAGTTTCAGCCCGATTCCGCAGGCCAAGCCGAGGGACCCCACTGGTGCATGAATTCGTGCACCGGGACTCTAGTAAACATATAGAGTCAGGTGTGCCATTTCTGAGGTTTGGGTTTCAAATTCCCAAAGCCAGTTCTTTCTAGGCAATGAGAACCAAGGCAGAGGAGGAAACCCAAACAAACGGTTCTGTTGTCAAACTATTTCCCTGAAACGGGGCCCCTGCTATTAATCTAATAACATCCCCTACTCCACCCCTTTTTCAAAAACAAATACACCTTCCAATTACAAACAAAAAGGAGCAGAGTGACATCACGATAGCTGGCAAGGTTCTAAAGTCCGTGTGTGACCCCTCTGCCGGCTGTGTGACCTTGGGCCTCGGTTTGCTCATCTCCCAGTGGGAATAAAGATGGTGCCTGAACCATGTGACTGTTGTATGGCATAAATGAGACAATACAAATATAAAGCGCTAAGCACACTGTAAGCACTTGCTTGTTGGCTGTTATTGCTCTTGTTTTGAATCCTGGCTGGTTCGGGGGGGGGGGGGGAGAGAGACAACAAATGGGGGTGATACAACAGTTGTGAGCCTCCATCTAGACCCAGCGCCCTGGAGCTGGACGGCATCGGAAACTAGATCAGTGCTTTGCAAACTGTGCTGAAGGAGCACTTTCTGTTGGCTTTTCCCCCCAATCCAACCACGCGGTAGTGCTACTGTGCATAACCAGTGTGCGGCTTGCTCCACGTGCAACTCTCCACGCTAGTGTGACACACTCGTCCCGAGCGTTCAACACAAACCACAGCACTCCTCTCAGCTTCTATACCTTCCCGTCATGGATTGGCAACAGTTTGTGGACCGGTCCACAAATCGCACTTTTGAAAACCCTGATCTAGACTGCTCTTCCCCCTTCTCCTCAATCCCATTCAGGGAGAGAGGAACTGGCCATGGTTAGCAGAAAACTCAATCCCAAGGACACATGAGGAACACCCAGAAATAAGGCTGAAAGGGGGCAAAAGAGGGAATGGCAGCAACACAGCCCAGCTGGCACCGAGCACCTCCATGGTCCCCATGGAGGGACAGGATTCCCTGGGCTCCAACAGGGATTTCAGGGTGCAGCCTGAGTAGCCCGCCCTCCCTGGGGGCTCCCTGACCTTGGGGCGGTCCTCCTTTCTCAGAGCCACGGCTTCCAGTTTGGCTTCGTACTCCGCTTGCACTTGGTCCCTCTTCTTCAACACGCTCTGTGGGAGGCAGAAAGGGGGAGCATGTCACACAGAGTTCGCAACAGGGCCTTCAAGCCCCGGGACTGTGTCTTCACCCCGTCCCTCCCAAACCATGGCCCCCAGGCCCAGCCACGTGCTCCTAGGACAGCTTGGCCGTGCGTGACATGTGGCACGGCCTCCGGAGGAGGCAGAGTTTTTGTTGTTGTTGTAAACTTGTTTACTAGTATTAATTCAAGCAACATTTTCCAACTGGGCAAGAGAGAGGGCAAAGCTGGTACAAGCGGCCTTCTAAGACATGAGCTTGGGTGAGAGAGGGATGAAAGACTTATCCCCAAACCAATTCCAGGAGGAAACAATAACAATGTATAGAAACATTTTTTACTATATTTGAATAAAATACAGTCTCATCCATCATTTTCAAACTGATTTTCCACTTTAAGGAGAGAAGGAGAACCATTCTGAGAGACAGCTTTCTAGGGAGATCGCTCAGCCCGACTCTGAAAGTGACAGGATTCCGGGGAAGGGCAGGTGGGGTGACCGGTGCCCATCCATCGCCATGGTGCGGAGAGGACTCTCGGCTGAGAGAATGGCGCTGTGCAGAAATGTGGAGCTCAGCAGGTGACAATGTACGATGTTTTCTGAACTGTTCATGGAAAAGTCTAAGCCACGGGAGTTGATTCCTGGCAGGCTGATTTGCTCACTGATCCATTAGCCACTTACTTACATGTCCTCCAGGCTAGGCCAGGTATACAAAGAGCCAAGTGGTCCAGCCCCTACCTGAGGGGTTCCGGAGTGGGGAGAGGTGCAGACACAGTGCGAGGCTGCAGGTGCTCGGTGAGCTGTGTGCCAGGATGCCTGAGAGCGAGCCTGCCAGAATGAGTGGTAAATGGGCCCAAAGCGAGGCAGCAGGACGGAGCTAAAGTGACAAACCAGGTGCTCAGGATGCAAAATTTAAGGAGACGCTCACCCATGAGCGTGAGTGTCTCCCTAGATCACGAGGGCCTGGCTCTTCGACTGAGACACCAACAGGTAGACCAGAAAAGCATGCAGTTGACATTCTAGGGAAGCATCTGTTTCACCCAAGCGTTTCTCTTTTCTTCTTTTCATAGAATTACAAATGGCAAACTAACAGTGGTAAGAATGTCCTTTCTCACTAATTCCAAAGTCACGTTGCTATAAAAGCTCCCAATCGTTCACTTCTCCCCAGTGTGGGGACGTTCCAGCAGAGTGCGAGGTCGGGCGGGAAGGAGCTGCTTCTTGGCTAAGCTGGGGGGTGGAGGAGCAGCTTGTGTCCCTGACAACGTGCTGAAAGGTGGCGAGTGGCTCCATGGCTGAAGCACTCTGGGGACAGCCTTGGAATGGAAATTCAACACCCGGAACCTTAAGTCTTCCCCCAAAGTAAGAGCTCATTGGAGATGTGTTTTACCGTGAGAAGAGAACACGAGGTCAAACCTGCAATGGCTAATTTTCCATTGTTTGCCACTCATCTTTCTCCCATGTGCTCGGGAGTTCCCTCCCCAAAGTCATCAACCTTAGACAGAAAGATTTCCAGCACTGCCTTCTAGAATGTTCCACTGCGAAAGCCATGTTCTATAATGTAACACAGTAGTCACCTAATGTGCTGACTGAGCTCTTAAAATATGGCTCATATGACTGAGGAACTGGGTTTAATTTTTATTTAACTGAATCCGATTTGAATTTAAACGTAGTCAACTGTAGCGAGTGGCTGCATAAGTCTAGAGAGGAAAAAAAAACACACACAAAAAAAAAATCAGGGGTCCTTTCTGGACTTCATAGAGCCCAGAAAACATTCTAAATGCACTAGTCTGGTACCAGCAGCAGTAAAAGTCAAAGTCCCCATCCCAGAGAAATAAGCAGGATGCTGTCCTTGGAGATGCCCATGTGGTCCCCTGAGGGGCAATGAGAGAGCAGGGAGGGGCGCTGGAATGCTGATCACTGCCACGTCCTGCCTTCACAGGGTGCCCCACACCTTATGGGAAAAAGCGCACATATCCAGTCGAGGGATGGGCACGTGAATGAGTCGTCCCTGTAACACATCCTCTGTCGGTGTGGCAAGAAGGGGAGGGATGGTGAGAGATGCGTCAGCTCCACACAGCTGAACAGCCCCGGCGCATCTCCTCGCCCTGCCCCACAGCAGGCGAGGGCCCCAAGATTCAGCCATACTCCCTCCCCAGTTAGCTCGGGCCTTCCCTGCCCTCTGTCTGCTCAGTCACTGTCACCCTCGCTTTTCCCAAGGCCAGAGCGCTGTCCTCTGCAGGCTGACACCCGCCCCTTCCCCCCACATCACTGGGCAGCAGGAAAAACTCACAACAATGAAAGCCGCAACCACCCTGCGGGGCTGAAAGGGTACTGTCCCATTTGATATGGAGAAGGGGAAGGTACAGCGGAGGGGCCGGCTGAGGCAGCCACTGGTTAATACCGCAGTGCTGACTCACCCGGGGTTTCCCAGTCTGACTGCAGGCCAACCACAAGAAAGGTGGGGAAACACGTTTTGAAGCAAGAGAATCTGTGTACGACCACCATCCCTGTTCAGACTGGTGGTGATGGTCTGAAAGGACTGGTCTCCCACCCCACCACAGGCTCTGCTGACAAAACTGGTCAACCAGCCTGTGGCAGATGAGGCCTCAGCCTGCAGTGGGGTGAAAGGGACCACAGACTAAGTCAGCATTGGCGGAGAGGTGCCCCCATCACTGAGGGACAGCAAAAGGTACTCATCCTCTGAGCTTCCCACAGACCTTTATAGGGATCTCTACATCCAGTGACATCAGAAACCAGAGAGGTGGCGTGCGTGGAGAAACTTTCCTCGGCACCTCCTCTCCACAGCCCTCCGCACCCCGTTTCCGTGCTGCCTCAGTGTTTCCTCACTCACCTCCCAGGTGCTGGGGATGCAGCAGAGAACAGAACCCACAAAACCCTTGCCTTCATGGAGCTTACCCTCTAGAGGGTAGGTAGACAGTACACAAGTAAAATATATTCATACAGAGCCCCTGAGGCAGTGCCAGGTGTCGGGAGGAAAAGTGAAAGAGGAAAGGGGGGGGGGGTGTAAAGTGCCCAGGGCTTGGAAGATGGCAGGATTGTTCACTGGGTGGCCAGGGAGGGCCTCAGGGGCAAGGTGACTTTTAATTCACAACATGGAACCCTATATTTTTTTTAACCTTGTATTTTTTTTTAATATGGAGCAGTTCATCATGATTTCAAAGTATTCCTGGTAATATGGAATTTCACTACCTTATTTTCAAATATATAGAGAGAAAATGACTCAGTTTCTTTAACAAATAAATTGCAAGGAAAAATAAATAGATGGGAGGGATTTTGAAGATATTTGGAAAATGTATGGATTTTATTTGGATCCCAACTTGGAAAAAATAGATAAAAGCAGCATCTGAGACAACTGAGGAAACTAAACACTAACTGGATATTTGAGGATAATAAGAATATAAATTTCTTTTTATTGTTAATGATGACATGATTCTCTTTCTTTTTCAAAAGAATGCTCATATTTTAGAGATATGTACTAAATGTTTTTGCATGAAATAACATGATATCTGGGATTTGCTTTAAAACAACCCAGGGGTGGGAGCTGGGAGGGGGTGGGAGCAGAGCTAGAACAAGATGGACCATGAGTGGACAGCTGCTGGAGCTGGCTGATGGGTACAATGGGGAATTGTTATATTTTCACTCTACTTTGAATATGTTTGAATTTTTCTATAATAGAAGTTAAACAATGGAAACATAATACTTGTCATCCAAAGTGTTTATCAGAAACTAATAACAGTCATTAAACTGCAATGACAAAAGTGTCTGGGAGTTGGATTACAGATGCTGTCTGTGGTTTGGCTTTCAACATCTCCACTGGATTCTTTCCAAGAAAGTGCCACAGTGGTTAGTATCAACAGGAAAGCTCAACACTCCCCTGTCCACCCCCAGTGCTCATGCTCATACCTTCCTTCCTCTGGGGTAGCTGTGGGCTCACAAACTTGTAGGGGGAGAAATAGGCAGTCCAAAACTAGCCCCAATGCAAAAGGTGAGCAGCTATTAAACACACACACACACACACACACACACACACACACACACACACACAACCTTCCCAAGTCCAGAAGGTTTTTAAGCTCCAAAATATTCAGATGCAGGGTGAGAAAGTATATGAAGCAGCAGGGACAGTTTGGCCATGAGTAGAGAATTAAGAACAGAATGGTTCATTCTCTGGTCAGGGGCTGACAGCCCAAAAGTCCCCAGAGGAATTCATGTAAAATGAGTCTTTAGTATGAAAGAAAGAAGCTCAAGTGCTAATAAAAATCAAATACCGAACACAGCCCTGTAGCCTGTTTCTGGGTGGCTCTCTAGGAGAGCATTTTCCTACAGGCAAGAAAATGAGTCTGACTTGGTACTGGTAACGTCATTTATGATTAAACTAGAGGTCCAGTGCACGAAATTTGTGCACAGGTAGGGACCCTAGCAGTTGCCAGATGCCGGGTGCCGACCAGGGCCTCCCTTCCTGTGGTTGGCCGGCCAACCCCACCCTCTGGTCAAACTCCCAGTTGAGGGGACAATTTGCATATTAGGCTTTTATTATATAGGATGATTAAATTTAAGTTGCCCCTTTCAACATGCTCCTTTTACACATTTATTCTATTAAAAACAGGATTACCTGTGAGTTCAATGTTCTAGGGCAAAGTTGGTAATATTGGAACCATTCATTTCCTCCTAATTTTAAAAGATAGTTGTTACAGAAAATTTGGAAATTAAAGAAAAATGTAGAAGGGGGTGAGGGGAAGGCTCCCCTAAATCTCATCTTTCAGGCACAAGCAGTAGCACATTATGTCTTTACTTCTCATCTCTTATCTTGAATGACTTCTTTGATGCTCTCCAATGTCCATTTTCTCTTTTTGGCACTTGTGTTAGTTATTCAGATGTTGAATTTTATAGTCTAGTCCTCTCATTTTCATACATTTTCTCTCCAATCCTCAATCTGTTTTTGTTTGTTTGTTTGTTTCACTTTATATGTGATTTTCTTAATTTTTTCTTCTAACTCTTCTATTGTTTGTTTGTTTTTTCATTTCTATTATGATCTTAATTTCCATGTGCTCTTTGTTCTCTGGGTTTCAAAATTCTTGATTTATGGCTAAGATATCTCTTTTCTTTTTGAAGATATTAATGATTTTTTTTCCTGGAAATTTTCTTCTCCCTCAATGATGCTTCACTCAATATGCTTTTCCTTCTTTGTTTTTACTTCATATTCATATTAGAATCTTCTCAAATAGTTGGTGGCCTTTGTCTGTACAACAAGCTGAGATGGAAACACTGAAAACCTGATTGAAAGCTCTCTGCACATCGAGGGCTTGCTGACAGTTCTCTGTAGGGACTCTGCTGGGTCATTCTGTTGAGGATATGCCCTCCCCTCCAATATCAGTATCTCCCAGTCTCTTCTCCTGGCCTGTCCAGATGTTCAAGAAAAGGCTCTAATCCTTGCAGGGAAGATAAAAGGCTGAGAGCCAAAGTCTCGACATTCAGTAACCTTTTACTTAATATCCTGATTTTAGGATTTTTGTTCCTACCCTCAATTGTGCCTGGTGTCCACAGACTCTCTATTTTACCCCCTCCAGAGAATTTACCTCCAGTTCTGCCATATGGGGAAGGGACAGTGGCTTGGGTGTGAGGAATGAGAAAAGAATCAGAAGCTCTAACTGCTTCTGGGGCCCCTAACATTCTTCTAGTCAGCTCCACCTTTCTGTTAGTCCTAGAGGTTCTTGGTGCTCCCAATTCTTGGCCTTTTTGAAAATTTCCACAGTGTAAACTTGGTGGCTTCTTAGTTTTACCCCTCAGGGAGCTCCTAAGGCAGCTGGTTTGGGTTGCCTAAGTCCCTCCTCACCTCTACATTTGCTTTCTAGTCCCCAATTGTACTGATGTTGCCTCCCCTTCTATCACTCTTTGTCCTTACAGGTGTTTGTCTTTTTCTTTTTTCTTTTTTAATCATTCTGGCCCTAGCTGGTTTGGCTCAGTGGATAGAGTGTCAGCCTGCGGACTGAAGGGTCCCAGGTTCAATTTCAGTCAAGGGTACATGCCTGGGTTGCAGGCTTAATCTCCAGTAGAGGATGTGCAGGAGGTAGCCAATCAATGATTCTCTCTCGTCATTGATGTTTCTATCTCTCTTTCCCTCTCCCTTCCTCTCTAAAATCAATAAAGATATATATTTTTAAAAAATCATTCTGGTGTCATTTTGGTGCAATTTCATGAATAACTTTAAAAATGTATTCAATCTGCTATCACTAGGAATCTCACAGTTTTAATTTTACACTTTTTAATTTTTTAAAAAATTTGAGATCATGTACATTTCTATATCTCACTTTTTCATATTTTCAAGAAATTAGGACCTCATTCTATAATCACTTTTGTTTAGCAAGGAGTTTTTCTCTCCCGACTCAATCTTCCAGGAAATCTCTTTAGTTTTTGAAAAGCACCAGAGCTAGTCAACCTAAAGCAGCGATTTTCAACCTTTTTCACCTCATGGCACACATAAACTAATTAATAAAATTCTGTGGCACATCAAAAATATATTTTTTGCCAATCTGACAAAAGACTAGGTATAATTTTGATTCAATCACACCGGACAACTATTATTGTGTTGTCTGTTATCATTTTTTAATTTGACAGTCTAAGGGAAAAGAGGTCAGTGCCCTTGATTAAACAGTCAGATATTGCATGCTTTACAAATTTTTGCAGCACACGGGGTGAAAAATCACTGACCTAAAGCATCAACTAATTACTTGACTCGTTAGCTCCACCGTGAGGCCCATGAGGGGAAAGGCGGCTGGCTGAAGAAATCATCTTACTATTAAACAATTGGCATTTGAGTATCTCTAACTCAAAGATGAATTCTGTCTTTAAACCCAAATTTATGCATCCACATGAGACCTCTAATGACGTCCATATGATTAATTCCAATGGTTGATGTCTATCATGGTCCTTCTCCTAAAAACATTTGGCCTTACAGAGGTAATCCTCCACTTTTTTTCCTCCTACTACACTGACCGTTCCTTCTCAGGCTCGTTTGCTACTCTTCCTCCTCCTAATTATTGTCATGCCTCAGGGCACAGGTTAGACTGTTAACCTCAATCTCATCACTAGATGATCTTCCCAGCTCTCACAGATTTAAATGCCATCTATATACAAATGACTCCCACATTTCTATTCCCACTCTGACATCACTATGTTAATGACTAATAGGCATTTTTAACTCAACCTGGCCAAAACAACTTGATTCCCAACTGCCCAATCCATTTCTCCCAGACTTGTCCTGATCAATAAACAGTACCACTGTCCACCCAGGTGCTGAAGTCAAAACCCAGGAGTCATTCTCAATTCCAGCCTTTCTTTCTTTCTTTTTTTTTTTAATTGATTTTAGAAAGAGAAGAGAAAAGAAAAAACAAGAGGGAGGGAAGGGGAAGAGGGAGAGAGAGAAATAAACACATCGATTTGTTGTTCCACATATTTATGCATTCATTGGCTGCTTGTTGTATGCAGCCTGCCCAGAAATCGAACCCACAACCTTGTTGTATCAGGATAATGTTCTAACCAACTGAGCTATTCAGCCAGGGCAATTCCTGACTTTCTTACTTCACATTAATACAGCAGCAGGTCTACTTGGCTCTCATCCAAAATATATCCCAAATCCACTCACTTCCCCATCACCATTTAGTGTAAGCTCTGACACCTCGGTTGTCTGCCACTTGCCTACCTGTGGCAGTCTTCTAAATGGTCCCTACCTCCACTCCCACTTTCTACAACCCATTCTCCATACTGCAGCACTAGTTGTCTTCTTAAAGGAAGAACTATATACTGTCATCCCCTGCATAAAACCAGATAGCTTCCCTTTTATTCCTAACTAGAGGCCCGGTGCACAAGATTTGTGCACTCGGGGAGGGGGCAGTTTCCCTCAGCCCAGCCAGCACCCTATCACAGTCTGGGAGCCCTTGGGGGATGTCCAACTGACGGCTTAGGCCTGCTCCCCGCAAACCATCAGTCAGACATCCTTAGGGATGCCATGGAGGTGGGAGAGGCTCCACCGCAGCCACTGCGCTCGCCAGCTGTAAGCTCAGCTTACCGGCGCTCCAGTTGTGGGATCACACTGACCACCAGGGGGCAGCTCCTGCATTGAGCATCTGCCCCCTAGTGGTCAGTGCATGTCATAGCAACCAGTCATTTCACCATTCGGTCAATTTGCATATTAGCCTTTTATTAGATTTACTAGAGGCCCAGTGCATGATTTAATCATGCACCTGGTGCACCAGCGGGCTGGCTGTCCGCCGGTGCACCAGGCCTTCCGAAAGCCTCCGGCGCGGCGGAGGCTTTCGAAAGGCCTTGTGCCGGAGCAGACAGCCGGCCAGCTCCCCCGCTTTGGCTTTTGATCGCGGGGGAGCTGGCCGGCTGTCCGCCGGTGCACCAGGCCTTCCGAAAGCCTCCGGCGCGGCGGAGGCTTTCGAAAGGCCTTGTGCCGGAGCAGACAGCCGGCCAGCTCCCCCGCTTTGGCTTTTGATCGCGGGGGAGCTGGCCGGCTGTCCGCCGGTGCACCAGGCCTTCCGAAAGCCTCCGGCGCAGCGGAGGCTTTCGAAAGGCCTTGTGCCGGAGCAGACAGCCGGCCAGCTCCCCCGCTTTGGCTTTTGATCGCGGGGGAGCTGGCCGGCTGTCCACCGGTGCACCAGGCCTTCCGAAAGCCTCCGGCGCAGCCATGGCACAGACGCTGAGCTCGCGGCGCCACTGGCGCCGCGAGCTCAGCGTCCTGCTGGCCCAATCAGCTACCCCGGCCACCCTGAGTCCCGCCCCCTGCGCCTCCTGCTGGCCCAATCGTGGGCGTAGCGGAGTGATGGTAATTTACATATTACCATTTTATTATGTAGGATTAGATAGGATAATAAAACCCTGACTCTTACCAACCATGGCCTTTAAAGATACAAATACTACTGTATGTCCTGGCCCCTACCTCACCCCTCCCACTTCCTCCCTTGCCCATTGGGCTCTACTCACACTGGCCTCGCTGACCTGCAAGGACATGAAGCTCATTTCTGCTTCAGAACTTTTGCACTGCCTGTTCCTTCTGCCTAAAATGCTCAATCCTACATGTCATTCGAGTCTCCAACTGAAGCCTCTTCCCTTGTGTGCCTTTCCCTGCCACCCACTCTTCTCTCATCTCACCCTAGTCATTCACCAACACCTCTGAGATAAGCATGCTCTTGGACTTGTACATACACCTATCTCTTAAAAATAACAAGTTACATGGCATGCTATAGTTATACAGGGTGGGGCAAAATTAGGTCTACAGTTGTTCCTATGGAAAATAAAACAATAATTAATTAATAATAAAACAAGAATAATTGTGTTTCATGTATTCACAACTGTAAGCCTACTTTTGCCCCACCCTGTATATCTGTAAATATTTCAACATCACCACACTGTCAAGTTCAATTAACTATTTGCTGACCACCTTCTATGAACTAGACAGTGTGGGAAACAAGATGGCCATGCCCTAACCTTCTTAAGTAAAGCTTCTCCAGTTCTTGGCCTGGTCATAATGATACCAGTATTTAAAAAGCATTGACAGAAATTTGGTAAAAACTCTTAAGATATTCTCTCCTAGCCCATCACTAACTTAATTACATTCTACACACTCACCATGTATAGAATGTGAATTCCCTCTCAGGGCTCACCTGCAGATGTCTACAGGGTAGTCCTGGGCACCAGGGTAACTTTGTTTTCCCTCCTTCAGGGGCACTGTTCACTCCCGCTTCACAGCATCCTTAGAATACTCGTCTTCAACCATCTCTCTAGTACGGGATGTCCCCATTGTTCCCTGAACATTGTGCACCTGTTCCACAGGGCCTGACACAACCCTCCTTTTTCTGTGCTTTCCCTCTGCCTCCAAAGGGAACAGAATGTCCCCAAACATAACTGCGCTCAAAGAGAGACAACTGAGACTCAGCCTTGAAAAGCAGAGCTGATCTGGTTTCCTTCTTAGTTGATGTAAAGACACAGACTCAAGGCCACTGGTTGTTAGAATGGTGGCCACAGGACAGAGGAAAGATTTACCTGTGGGGCCCTGTTTCTTCATCTATGAAATAAGTTAGAGGAGATGATTCCCAAAGGCCTTTTCGACCTCAGAGAAGAACCCTAATCTCAGCCCCATTAGGAGAGGGCTTCAGTGAACGCCAGCATTTTCTCCACGCGGGGCTCCACTGACACTCAGCTACTTCCCATTCCTAAGGCTCAGGCCCGACTCCAAATCATGAGGCCAAATATTCACTTTGGTTCACTCTAGACTATTGCAGACTGACAAACGTCACCACATCAACACCTACCTCCCTACCAAAACCAAACCATGATGTCCCCAGGTCTGGAGATCACTCCATGGTTGATAAGAACAGGTTTCACGCCCGGCTGCCATGGCTCAGAGGTTGAGCAATGACCTATGGATCAGGAGGTCACTGTTTGATTCCTGGTCAGTGCACATGCCCAGGTGTGGGGCAGGCAGGAGGCAGCTGATCAATGATTCTCTCTCATCACTGATGTTTCTATCTCTGTCTTCCTCGCCCTTCCTCCTTGAAATATATATATAGTATATACTAGAAGCCCAGTGCACAAAATTTATGCATGGGTAAGGTCCCTAGGCCTTGCTGGCGATCAGGGCCAATCAGGTTCCCCGCCTTCTCCTTCCCTCGCTCCCTCAGTGCCCTGCCACTGCCGCTGGTCGCCCGCCATGTTCCACACCACCTCCTGGTGGTCAGCGCATGTCATAGCGAGCGATTGATCTCCTGGTCTCCCAGTCAAACTCCCGAGGGGACACTTTGCATATTAGCCTTTTATATATATAGATACAGAACAGGTTTCACACCAGTCCTTCACAAGCCCTCTACTCCAAGTTTAATTTTCATGCTGAATAACAAAGTCTGTCCCATGTATACCTTAAAAATCAGAATGTTATTTTGGAAGTAAAATTATATGACACTCTTAGAAAAATAAAATGTAGATATGAATTCTTAAAAAGCAATAAAGTCAAAAGGCCAGGGAGCCACTGAAGACACCTAACTCTCCTGAGGCCTTTAGTCTTGGCCACATGTACCCTGACAACCCTACATGCAATCTTGGCTTTGCCTAGACCACTCTGCAAATACTTTCCTGTTGGAAAGATGGGGAGCAGGAGGCCTTGTTTCTTTCTAAATGGACTTAGCTCAGCTCACCATGGGGCAGACAGGATTTCAGAGGCTGCCAATCAACACTTCCTCCACATCCCTTCCCCAGACAACACTGTATACCAGCGATTTTCATCCTTTTTCATCTCATGTCACACAGACACTAATTACTAAAATTCTGCAGCACACCAAAAAATATATTTTTTGCTAGTCTGACAAAAAATAGGTGTCATTTTGATTCATTCATACTAGATGGCTATTGTGTTGCCTTGTAATCAATTTTTTTATTGAACAACCTAAGGGAAAAGAGGTCATTTTGCCCCTGACTAAATAGTCAGGTATTGCATGTATTAAAAATTCTTGCGGCACACCAGTATGCCTGCCATGGCACAGCAGTTGAAAATCGCTGCTTGATTAACCCAATTAACGTTTCTCCAGTGAACAAGGAACTTAATACATATGTGTCACACAATGGGTGAAGAAAGAGAGCAAACAAGTGTTTTTTTAATGTATAACTTCAATTATTCAAACAAGCTTATTATGTCTCACTGTGTAAAAATATTTTAATAAAGACGTCAGATAAATCCTTGCTAAATGAGAATTTAAAATCCTGCTTCAAGTACAAACATATATTAAGTACAAACATCCTTGCTCTCCAAACAGCCTAAGTACAGGATGGGGCACTTTCTAGTATGGGCATTAAAGCATTTGATCATGTATTTCATCTTTATGACTTTTTTCTAAAATATCACAAGTATATGCTTTGGGTTGGTTCTCTGTTCATTCCGTTTGCAGGGCAATTAAGATGTCCTTTTAATCTGAAAACTCATGTCCTTCAGCTTTGGGAGATTTTCTTGCATTATTTCTTTCATAATTTCCTTCCCTCAATTTTTGCTGTTCTCTCAATCAGAAACGCTTATCAGTCAGATATGCTGAAACTCTGAGAGTAATCCTTCTTACCATTCTTTCATATTTTCAGTATTTTTGCATTTTTGTTCTACTTTTCAACAACTTTGTTTTACTTTCCAAGATTTCTTCATCCATATCTTCCAACTTTTCTCTTCAATTTTATTTCACCAACCATATTTTAACTTCCAAGAGCTCTAATTATCTAATTTTTCCTTTTCCACAGCATCCTGTTCTTGTTTAGCAGACTTTATACCCCTTGAACTCTCAGTGAACACTAATAAGAATTTCTTCCAAACTAGTTTTTTCACTTAATTCACATACTTGGTTCACCAGGTGTTCTATTTATATGTCCATGATGTCCATCCACATGTCTGATCCTGCCCACCCAGGATAAAGGAAAACTGTACCACATGCAAATAGGCAATAATCAATTGCTTTTTTGACAATAATTACAACAAAGAAAGTACCTAAGTGCACAAGAAGTGAGCCAGCTTACCTTCATGGAATCAGAGTATAAAATATATTCCCTGAGCACAGGCAGAAAGTCTTCTGTCATGTCATCTGTCAGCTCTTCCAAGGCTGTGGAGCAGTTGCCGATGCATGCTGACACTCCCTCCAGGGGTTCGGCCAGCTCCCCCTCTAGCGCGCTCCACGTGGAGTACACAGGCCCATATTCTCTGAGCTCTACAAGGTACTCTAAAGTGGGAAGAGGAACCAATAAGCTTGGCTGGGCAGCAATCACTGGTATTACGGACTCAGTAACCAAGACGTGTTCACTCACCTGAGCATGCTCCTCTTTAAACACAACACCGCTTATAACAATTTTTTAATCTCTAAAAGCTGATGCTACAATCAGCTCCACCCCAAAATGAGCATGCCATGCCTCTGGGTAATGGGGATCATACTGCCTTCTTGGCAGGGGGAGGGGGGGGGGGAGTGGTAGAAACTACATCCATCAAATACTGAAAAAAATAACCCTCTCCTACCCACACAGTGAAGCAGTATTTTAACAGTGGTGGCAGAGTTTCCTATAGGTTTAGGGGGATGTGTGTGGTTGTGTGTTTTTTAAATCAGTCACAATGGAAAAATGGAATTTTAGGAAACATCTGATACAGGAAATGTGGTCTCACATAGGCAGACTCAGTCTTTCAGTCAGGGGTCACCCCACCCCCTGGTCCTTAGATGTGGACGGTATCTACAGCTAATTCCCAAACCTGCAGGCCCCACATGATACCATCCCAAACCTGCAGGCCCCACATGATACCATCGATCCCCATGATACCTGCAGGCCCCACATGATACCATTCTCATTTAGCATTGGTAAAGGAGAACTAAATCACAGGAACCAAGAAAAATGTTATTTCCCCTCACAAAGAAAACCTGGCACATCGTTGTCACCAGGATGCTTGCCATGACAACAAAACGTTGCTGCCATTTTTTAATTTTTTTTTAGCAACCAATGGGTGGCGACTATTGGAGAATCCTTTCCAATGTGCTTCATATCACTGCCAGCATGTTCAGTAATACTGTTCAGGTATGTTTGGCTCACATGTGTGTAAGACAAAAGGCCCCAACATTGTGGGATACAGAAAAGCAAGTGGCCACGAGAGGGTGGGGAGGAAGTGGAAGAACAGAAGGAAGAATAAAGAAAGGCCTCACAACTCCCCGGGCCAGGGAGAGCGGGTTTGAAATGCAGCAGGGCTCGTTCGGATCATAACTTCGGCAAGCACAGGTCACCATACTGTCCTTTTTTTTTTTTTAATTTCAGAGAGGAAAGGAGAGGGAGAGAGAGATAGAAACATCAACAATGAGAGAGAATCATTGATTGGCTGCCTCCTGCACTCCCGATACTGGGGATCAAGCCTGCAACCCAGGCATGTGCCCTGACTGGAAATTGAACCGTGACCTCCTGGTTCACAGATCGATGCTCAACCACTGAGCCATGCCAGCCGGGCCTTTTGTCCTTTTGAACCACCTTTCTGCCAGAAAAGATACCTGAGTTTGTTTTTAAACTACCATTCTTATTAATGAAGGGAAGTTGAGTCAGTATCTCCACTTCTAAAGCTAAAGTTAAGAAGGGGAAGTGGGAGAGCCTAGATGCTCAGAGGTGGTTGTTTGCCCCGGGGAAAGCAAACACTAGGCTGAAACACAGGGCAAAGGAGGGAGCACAAGGTTATACTCTGCTCACAACTACCTCTTCCCCTCCTTGTATTTACTTATTAGTTTTATAAGCAGAACTTGGCCTCGTTCCATCACTCCAGCACTTCCGCATTTTATTCTATTTAGCACACGACTGACATTTCTGCAAATGTGGCCCCTGGGCACGATCAAACTCGGGACAAAGAGCTCACCTATTTCTTCTTTGATGATCCGCTGGGCTATCCGATCTATGGTTCCCAGTTTAAGTGCAAACGTGTCTAAGTATTCGCCGATGGCTGCAAACTCCAGAGGCCGACTCCTCAGCTTGTAGCCTCCGGTGACATGCTTGACCGACTCGCCCACTCTGGTCAGCAGCGCCATCCCTTGCTTCTTGTAGGCATTCAGGTCCTAAGGATGACAGATGGACAAACTCAAAGGGCTCAATCACTCACACGGCCAGGACTCAGTAACCAACTCCTTCAGGCAGTTGCTCTGGGAAACGGGAGGACTCGGAAAATAAGGAGCTGAGTTAGAGGACCTAACCACATACACAAAGGTGTCCTCTCCTTGCCATCACTCCCACCAAGCTCATGGCCTGCCTTTCTAATCAGGTTCACTTACCTGAGCGTGCTCTCCTTTAAACAACACTGTGTTTCCAACATCATTTTTTAAAAACTTTTGACCAAAAACAAAAAGTCCCTTCCTCCCTTGCAAAATATCCTAAGTTGTCTTTCGAACCAAAATTCAAGGACTGAAATTCATTCCACTCATTTTATTTATATCTCAACCAAAGCCAAGTAAGTAGAGAGTAAAGGGTGGGAAGCCAGACATGGGGACAGAAAAGCCGGGGCTGGAAAACTCAGGGCAAGGGCGGCTGCTGTAACGAAACATCTCACGTTGGGCTTCTTGGTCAAGGCACACACGGGAAATACAGTGAGCAACGTAACCACTGCATCCCGGCTTAAAAATCACAGCAGTCTGCCGGGTAAAACAAGCTTCTTCCTATCGCTGAACTCTAAGAGGAGCTGGCAGTGTCTTAGGTTGTTCTATGTCCCTAACTTGAATGGTGCCTGTTCAAGAAGATAGAAGATGCAGGTGTCAGCCCTAACCGGTTTGGCTCAGTGGATAGAGCGTCGGCCTGTGGACTCAAGGGTCCTAGGTTCGATCCTGGTCAAGGGCATGTATCTTGGTTGCGGGCACATCCCCAGTAGGGGGTGTGCAGGAGGCAGCTTTTCTCTCCCATCGATATTTCTAACTCTCTCTCCCTCTCCCTTCCTCTCTGTAAAAAATCAATAAAATATATTTTTTTAAAAAAGATGCAGGTGTCTGTTCCTTCTGCCCACCCTCAGTACAAACAGAATGTTAATTCCTAGTCCACGGGGAGATAAGGGATCACTGCTTTCTGGTGACCCAGTCTGATGTAGGGACAGGGCAGAGAACAGGGAATCACAGTGAACACAGCTGTCCCATTTGACGCACAATCGTCGGCTTGGATCTCCATGGCTGAAGTGTAGACTCCTCCTGATTTCACTTCCTTCTCCTTCTTCATGCAGCCAGGGCCTTCACTTTTGCTCTTGATTCCACCCTTCCTTATCCACCCCTCCCCAACTACCCTTCCCCTCTCCTGTCTGTATTTTCAACTTCTATTCCTTCAGCATGTAAACTATACCCAAGGCTTGCCCATCTTACAAACAGCAGAAACCACCTCCAGCCCCCACCCTCTACTTCTTTCCTTGTTTTCAAAGTCTGGCTGCCTGAGAGAATGTTCTAGAGAACCCATTACCTGTTCTAACTTCAGACATTCTAGACCTCCCAAAAAATATCCTCATAAGCACCAGGCTTTCACAAGACCGTAAGTGAAGCCCTGGGATTCTCAGAATTGCTTCCACAGACAATATTGTTTGGGGTAAGGCTAGATCCAAAAGGGCTTCTTGAACTGCATGCGCTCTGGTTCGAGCAGAGCTTTGAAAGGGCAACCCCAGTTATCCGGGTTCATTAACATGCTGAACAGTTATTTATAGAACCTCTCTGACTGCTGCACCCATTCTGCCAACGATAAAAACACGGATTTGAACATAGTTGATACTGAGTGTCCCCTACCACTCCCAGCATTCCTGGCTGCTGCTTCAAGATGCTTCTAGTTTGTGATGAGATCATGTCATCACAAGGAGGATGCTTCTGCATTCACTGTGGCAGAACGTGCAAGTGGGTAATTTAAGAACAGGACTAAGTTTTTCCTGATGTGTTAACAGAAAAGGTGGGGTGCTGGGGAGACGAAGGGATGGGAATATGGGGAGTTGTTCTTTAATGGGTACAGTGTTTCAGTTCTGCAAGATGAAGAAGTTCTGGAGATCAGCTGTCCAACAATGTGAATATTTGTAACATTAATGAACTGTACATTTTCAAGTGGTTAAGAGAGTTAATTTTATGTTATATGTACTTTTCCATAATTAAAAAGAAAACATTGGGGTCATTTAGTGCATGTAGTTCGATAAGTAACACTGAATTAGGGCTAGACTTTGTTCTGCTTAAACAAACCAACTCCTCTTACTCACATGAATTTGGATTTTGATTAAGACATTTAAGAACTATTTTTTTTAATCATTGCATACCACCTAACCCACAGATAAATTACACACACACACACACACACACACACACACACACACTCTCACCTCACACACACACACACACCTTCCTATTTATTCTTCACACAGAATAAATCACCAGGGCCCAAAGAATAAATACCCCCTCCCCACCCCTTTACCTCTCTGTGTAATTAAAATGACTAAGCTTGAGGGCCCGCCTGGCCAGTGGACCTATAATTTGGGTGAATCAGTGAGTTGCACCTTGGAGAACAGGATGGATTTTACTTTGTATATAAGCTGAAAGAACTATATCTGGGGATCAGTTCACCAAAAAATACTTATTTAAAAATAACACAAGTTTGACCCGTTGGGGAAAAGGCAGCCTGGAAAGAGAGAAGATGAATGGGAATGTCATCGATGAGGCTAAAAGCCAACTTCGGTTTAAAAAAAAACAACAACAACCTCAAACACTAAAGGACGTTCCCATGTGATTTCCATTGTCTGGAATGACACCATCTCTAAAGACTTTAATGTCCACTAATGTTACCTGTAAATATTTCTCAATTTTTTGAGAAATATTTACAGGTAACATTAGTTTAAATGTTAATTGTTAACTAATGTTACTTGTAAATATTTGTGTTTAAAGAAATAGGAAGTGTTTAAAGAAACATTTCTCCCTGCTTTTGGCAAGTGAAAATATTCTAACTTCCTCTGCTGATGCAAGGGGCTGTTTCTCCTAAATTCTCTCACAGTAACCATGCTAATGCAAAGGGCACCAAAAACACAGGCTATTCAATGACACCCATGATAGCGAGCCATTCATGAAGGTGGCTTGTGAGAAATGGAAACAGCTTTTCAGAAAGGGCTGGAGAATGCTGTTTGGGGGAAGGAATATGAAAAAATCTGTCCTTACCTTAGCAGTAAGAAAAACATTAAAGTGTTCATTGAAAGAAAGTACAGGATGATCCGTAATTCTTTTTAGGAATTTATCCAAAGCTTTTCTTCTCGTCTCCACAAACTCTTCCGAAAAACGATCCACGACACCTTTCACCACAAACTTCTCAGGAAGCGGCTATGAAGACAGGAAGAAAAATATTCAGAGCAACTGATAAAATTGTGCAGAGAAAAACCACCAGGCTAGCAAATCATTCCTATGACCCATCTGCCCAAGAACAGTATTTCTTAACTGCTCAGATTTTTAAGAAGTCATCAACATAAACATTTTAAAAAATATATAGACAGAATTAATCAAAACTACCCTGTCCAGTTTTTAAATGCAAGGAATAAAACACTAGAGCATAGTTCCTGGATTACAGAAAACAGCCAGTCAGCATTTATCCAGTAAATCCAATAGTTAGTTACCTTCACATTGCTTGATGCACAAATGATATAATGAGAAAGTCAGAACAATATAAAATAGTCGAAGGCAGTGGTCGGCAAACTCATTAGTCAACAGAGCCAAATATCAACAGTACAATGATTGAAATTTCTTTTGAGAGCCAAATTTTTAAAACTTAAACTTCTTCTAACGCCACTTCTTCAAAATAGACTCGCCCAGGCTGTGGTATTTTGTGGAAGAGCCACACTCAAGGGGCCAAAGAGCCACATGTGGCTCGTGAGCCGCAGTTTGCCGACCACGGGTCTAAGGAAAGAAGGCAGATAACATCAACCACACAGAAATATATCCTATCTAATAAAAGAGTACTATGCAGATTGACCATCACTCCAACACACAAGATGGCTGCCCCCATGAGGTCAAAGATACTGCCCCCATGTGGACACAAGATGGCCAGCACAAGATGGCCAGCAGGGGAGGCCAGTTGGAAGGGACCAGGCCTGCAAGGGAGGGCAGTTGGGGGCAATCAAGCCTGCAGGGGAGGGCAGTAGGGGTGACCAGGCCAGCAGAGGAGGAAAGTTGGGGGTGATCGGGCCTGCAGGGGAGGGCAGTTAGGGGTGACCAGGCCTAAAGGGGAGGGCAGTTAGGGGCAAACACGCTGGCAGGGGGAGCAGTTAGGCATCAATCAGGCTGGCAGGGGAGTGGTTAGGGGGTGATCAGGCTGGTAGGCAGAAGCGGTTAGGGGCAATCAGGAAGGCAGGCAGGTGAGCAGTTGGGAGCCAGCAGTCCTGGATTGTGAGAGGGATGTCCCAGATTGGAGAGGGTGCAGGCTGGCCTGAGGGACACCCCCCCACCCCACCCCCGTGCACAAATTTCGTGCACCAGGCCTCTAGTTTAAATATAATAAGATTCTACTCCCAGCTCAAGAGGTAAAAGAATTTGGTGGATAGAGAAAAAAGTACATGTTATTTAAAAAATACCTTTCCTTCTCCCCCTTTTTGTTTAGGTTTATACTAAAAGGTTCTTTAAAACGTAACTTCCTTTACTTCCCTTACACAAACAAATTTCTCTATCATATTTTCTTTGAGCCAATATTGTGGGTAATTTCAAACTACCTGGCCACTGTAGGATCTCTGAGCTTTAACCTATTTCGGTAGTAGTTTGATCAAATTAAAAGGCCTTCCTCATTACTGCCACCACAGGGAAAGAGAGTATTTGCTAATGCACAATTTGAAATGTACTAGTTATGAAATATTAAAAGAGCATTTACATTAAAAAATGGGCAAGTGATCTGGTCAATATTTCTCCAAACAAGATAAACAAATGGCCCAATGAGCCCATGAAACGATGCTCAACATCATTAGTCATTAGAGACATACAAACCAAAACCACAATGAGATACGCTTTCCTACCCACTAGGATGGCCATAATCTTAAGAAGAAAGAAGAAGAAAAAACAAAACAAAACACCAAGTGCTTTCAAGGATGTGAAAAAATTGGAACCAGTATTTAAATCCACAACTTGTTCAAACTCCATAATATGGCCATAACGAGATGTTTTAAGTTATTAATCCTCGAGAACAAAACACACACACACACAAAACAACAACAGAAATAAGATACAGCAACAAGGACTTAGCCAACCCGAAGAAGGGGAATACTAAGACACTCAAGTGGAGCAGGAAAGACAAGAAGCAACCCAGATTGATAACACGAAACCTTAGAAAGACTTAGGAACTGGCAACATCAGCACCCCTGGAAATGAATACTTGGAAAAGCTTTGCAGAGCCAGAATGTTTTAGTTCTCGAGAGTCAAGACTCCGGCGCCGTGCCTCCTGGGATCATCTTTCACCTCTGCCAAAGTGCTTGACTTTGGTGAAGTTCTATAATCTCTTGGTACCTCAGTTTTTTCTTCTGTAAAAAATAGATAACAATAGTACCAACCTCATGAGGATTAAATTAGCTATGAGGTTGACTGTGCTTCAAACAGTTCCTGCCACTGAGCAGACACTTGACAGAAGTTTGTGTGTTTGGGGCTGTAGGAGTGGCTGCAACTTCAGGGGACTACTGTTCAGGTAAACCTTGAGTCGGTAAGAGTGTTTGGAGAAGAGGCGAAGAATTGAGGGATTTCTTTTTAACAGAGAAGGAGTTCTAGAGAACACAGTGGGAAAGGTTAGTAATAAAGGAAGAGCTCTTAGGGGAGGAGAGTCAGGAATAAAATGACGGAGTCGCATGGGGATAACATGTCCAAGTCAGAGGCCCACACTTGGGTAGAACGTTAGAAATGCATGACTAGCTCAGACACGGAGGCCACCCAGCCCAATGTTCCGGCAGCAGAGAAGCTGCCTTAATAGCGTATGTATGGTTGTCCTTTAGGATAATTCCTTTACTCTGCTCTATTCTTCTCTCATTCCCTTAGACAGCCATGCTCCTGAAACCCTACACTCAACTGCCAACATTTCATGCTAAGCAGCTTACCATCTCTCTGAACGTACAAGAGTAGCACATGGGAATCCCCTAACCATTTTGCTTCCTCCACAGAAACCCATCTACTGGGCACCACCCTCACCTCCATTCCTCAGATCCCTGTGGAGAACATGCTCCTTCTCATCCAGCTCTACACCCTGAGTCTACAAAAATATAGCTTGACCCAGCTGGTGGAGCGTCAACCTATGACCAGGGGGTCATGGTTCGATTCCCCGTCAGGGCACATGCCTGGGTTGTGGGCTCGATCTCCAGTGTAGGGCATGGAGGAGGCAGATGATCAATGATTCTCTCTCATCATTAATGTTTTTATCTCTCTCTCCCTCTCCTTTCCTCTCTGAAATCAATAAAAATATATATATATTTAAAAAAAAACAAACAAAAAACAGCACACACTTGCTAATGCTTTTGGTTAGAGTGTCATCCTGTGCACCAAAAGGCGGACGGTTCGGTTCCCAGTCAGGACACATACCCAGGTTAAGACACATACCCTGGTTGTGAGTTCGATCCCCGGTCAAGGTGCATAAGGAAACAACAGGTCAGTGTTTCTCTCTCACATCAACATTTTTCTCTCTCTTCCCTTCTTTTCTCTATGCAATTACGTGCTAACAAACACACACATCCAGCACACTTCTAGTTTTAAGTTGGCATTTTAAGAACGTCTGATTATTTCTTTCTGCTTTTAAAATTCCAAAGGCACAATGCAATATAAAAAAAGAGAAAAAGCAACCTAACCGGTTTGGCTCAGTGGATAGAGCATCGGCCTGCGGACTGAACGGTCCCAGGTTCGATTCTGGTCAAGGGCAGGTACCTTGGTTGCGGGCACATCCCCAGTAGGAGGTGTGCAGGAGGCAGCTAATTGATGTTTCTCTCTCATTGATGTTTCTAACTCTCTATCCCTCTCCCTTCCTCTCTGTAAAAAAATCAATAAAGTATTTTTTTTTTAAAAAAAAAGAGAAAAAGCTGTTGCAGCACCAGAAAATATACTGTTAACAGGACAGAGTTTGTTAAAGCCACAAAGCAGAAAAGCTTGGGTGGAGAGAAAAGTCAATCGATATCAACCATCTCAGGCAAAGGAAAGGTAGGCTCAGGAAGTAAGGGGTTGGGTTTCTCCAGTTGAGCCCCAGAAGCTGCCAAGTTCAGAGCCTAGAAACAAAGGCAGGCCTCAAGGCAGCCAATAGGGAAAGACAAAGGGTAGAACTTGGGTGCCTCCCCAGAACTTGGCTGACCGTTCACCTACAACTTCACATGACCCCACTGCAGCCCAGGCGGAGTGGGAACTTTATCTCCAGGCTCCTAACGTAAGCAGTAGAGTCTGAAAGCTCAAGAACTCTCACACGTTTTTAATCACAATTGACTTAAGTTGGCACAAACAAACAAAAATCAGAAACTCACCACTCTCCCCCCTAATCTTCCCACTGATTCAAAAGATTCTAAAGTTCATCTTGAAAAATAAAGCGTGCCCTGGTCACCCACTTGGATGGCAATAACCAAAAATAGATTATAACCAATGTTGAGGAAGATGTGGAGAAACTGGGATCCTCACACACTGTTGGCGGGAATGTAAAATGATGCAGCCGCCTTGGAAAACAGTCTGGCAGTTCCTCCCAAGGTTAAGCATAGAGTTACACATGATTTAGCAATTACACTCCTAGGGACACACCCAAGAAAACAAAAACTTGCATGTGAATGTTCGTAGCAACATTACTCATAATAGCAAAAAAGTGGAAACAAATCAAATGTCCATCAAAGGTGAGTAGATAGACAATATGTGGCATATCCACACAATCGAACGCTATTCAACAATAAAAAGAATGCAGTACTGATACATGCTACTACATTGATGAACCTTAAAAACATTATGCTAAGTGAAAAAAGTGACTCACAAAATACTACATAGCGTATAATTCTCCTTATATGAAATGTCCCGATTAGGCAATTCTATAGCAACAGAAAGTAGATTAGCGGTTGCCAGGCACTAGGGAAGACAAGGTTTGGAAGTGAAAGGAGTAGATTTCATTTGGGGATGATAAAATGGTTCTAAAATTGATTGTGCTGATGGGTGTACAACTTATGAATACACTAAAAGCCCATGACTTGTACATTTTAAATGGGTAAATTGTATGGTATAATAACTGTATCTCATTTTTGAAAAATAAACAAAAATTTATACAATGATTACATTGAGTAAAGTTTAGTGGGTCTCCATCTAACAATAAACTCTTCAGGGTGGGAGTCTCTTGTCTGTCTTATAAGCCCTCGCCTTCCCAAGGGTATAAAGATGATGCTTAGTAACAGGTAGACGCCTCCTAGCAAAGTTGCTGCAAAATGAATTTCCATAGGGGAAAATTTTTCTTGTTTCCAGTTTGACTTACCTGCTTCAGTCAGAGATGCTCTCCTATATTAAATCTCTCTGCAGCCTGGCTGGCGTGGCTCACTGGTTGAGCATCAGCCTATGAACCAGGAGGTCACGGTTCGATTCCCAGTTGGGGCACATGCCGGGTTGTGGGCTCGATCCCCAGTAGGGGGGACATGCAGGAAGCAGCTGATCAATGATTCTCTCTCATCATTGATGCTTCTATCTCTCTCTCCCGCTCCCTACCTCTCTGAAATCAATAAAAATAAATATTTTTTTAAAATCTCTCTTCAGCCCAGATATGTACTAAGAATTTATGAAGAAATTTAAGTTTCCACTTGCTTCTAAAACCCTTCCTCCTCACTGCTTCTACCCAGACCATAGGAAACCATACTTAAAGATACTCTGGATCATGCATGCTAAGCATTCCAGAGACTCTTCCATTCTCTTCCAGTTCAGGCTTCAATGCCTGCCCAGGAGTGCTACTATTTCACCAGCAGGGGTTGCTATCTAACCTTTGATGGTTAAGCACTAAACCTGAAATGCACTATCTGCCAGGAGATGGAGCACAACTCCCCTAAAGCACACACTGTGGGCTCCGCATAAAGAGCGACTTCCTTCCAAAGGGTACAGTATGGAAAGCGGGAGAAAACTAGAGTAACCGCAGTGGAGAAACCTGACAAGCACTACCTCAAGTCAGGGGATCAAGGTGAACATCAGCAGTGATACATACAGTGCAGAGTAGGGACCCTTGATAAGATGCAAGGAGAAAGGCACTTTACCTCTGTGCTTTTTCCTCCCCAAAACGCATTACCCTGGTCGAATCATGAGGAAAACATCAGCTACATCTCAGCTGAGGGGCACTGTACAAGATGCCTGAGCAGCACACCCCAAACTCCCAAGGTCATCAAAAACAAGGGAAGCCTGAGAAACATCACAGTCGAGAGGAGCCTAAGGAGACCTGAGGACTAAATGTAATGCAGTGTCCTGGAGGGGACCCTGGGACAGAAAAAGGACATTAGGCAAAAATGGGGAACCCAGAAATAAAGGGCTTTCGGGAAGCAATAATGCACCATGACTGGTTCGCTCACTGTGACAAATGCGCCATATTAAAGTGTTAATAAGCAAAACAGTGTGGGGTGTAGGAGAACTCACTGTACTATCCTTGCAATAATTCTGGAATTCTAAAACTGTTCTAAAATAAAGTCTATTTTTAAAAAAATTCGCTAGCTGCCAATTTTGCCAAATTAAGATTTTTTTTTAAAGATTCTATTTTAAGGAATAGTTCCAATGGTTTCAAAGCTATAGTTTTTTTCTTTGGGCACATTTTTAAGCGATTGTAAGACAGAAAAGCAAAACTCCAGGCTTGGAGAGCGGAAGGGTGGAGGAGGCGGGGGGTAGGGGTAGGGGTGGGGTAGGTCTCTGAGAAAGAACAGAGGCCCAGCCATCTCCCATCATTCCCATCACAGCACTAGCAACATGACTGCTTTTGCCTTGAAAACCACCAGAGTGTCACGTATATTCAGCCCTCCCCACCCATGTGTGGAAAAGAAGCGTTAGAAGCAGCAGTGGTAACAGGAAAATTGGTAGGGCTAAGAACTTATTCAACCAAGGTTATTACTGAAAGAGAAAGCCCCGCTGAAGAGGTTTATGACCTAAATTGGCCCTGAAGCCACCAAAACCCCAAGAAACATCTGGAATGTAAACAGCTATTACCTCTACACTAAAAATAAATGTAGTCAGAAAAGCACTCAATGAGTATGCTGATTTTAAGTAGTCTTTTCTGTTTTATTTACTCTGGTTCTGGTTTAAAATGTGCAGATATACGTAATAGATAAATATTATGCTGCTTAAATAAATAAAAGTAAGGTGGCTTTGGGTTTGTGTTTTTAAATGGAAAACTGGTGGAGTGGATCGTGTGCCAGATTGTTGCTCCCTGAATTACTACCCACGTCTAAAGAAAGCCCAGCAGCTGCGAGCGCAGGCAGCATTCTGCACCTGGTGGCAGCTGTCCAAACCTCAGGAACAGTGTCTCGGAAGGGGAAGCAGACTTTATAGGGGCAGCAAACGGGAACTAAAACTCTCCATACTTCAAAAATTGTCATAATGGAAGTGAAATAAGTCAGTTAGAGAAAGACGAGCATCACATAATCTCACTCATATGGGGAATCTAATTAACAAAATAAACTGATGAACGGAGTGGATCCAGAGACCTGGAAGCATGGAACAGAGTGCGGAATCTAGGAGGAAGGCGGGGGTGGGTGGGTAGTTGGGAGGTAATCAGCATAGACCTTGTACAAATGCATAGATGCATAACCCATGGACACAGACAATAGGGTGGTGAAGACCTGGGGCAGGGGCTGGGGGTGGGCTAGAGGGGGGTCAAAGGGGGGAAAAGGGGGGCATGTGTAATACTCTCAACAATAAAGATTTATTTTTTAAAAATTGTCATAATGGAAGTGAAGAACTACCCCATCCCACTCAAGAAACCGGCATACTATATAGCAAATCAGAAACCAAAACCCAGCCCTAGCTGGTTTGGCTCAGTGGATAGAGTGTTGGCCTGCGGACTGAAAGGTCCAGGGTTCAATTCCGGTCAAGGGCATATGCCCGGTTTTGGGCTCAATCCCCAGTGGCAGGGGGGGTGGGGCGCGTGCAGGAGGCAGCCAATCAATGATTCTCTCTCAACATTGATGTTTCTATCTCTCCTTCTTCCTTCCTCTCTCTCTAAAAATCAATAAAAATATATTTTTAAAAAGAAACCAAAACCCAAAGGTAATATATACTTACACAGTATCCATAAACATTTGATGGGTGAATCTGGTCTAAAATGTAAGGCAGAGTTTGCCCATAATTTAAGGGGTGAGAGTTGAGTGGACAGTCTCAGGGAAGAAAATGCAGGAAAAGTGAGTAATAAGCTATAGTGACTTAGTACCTACGGGAATGAGATGAGTGGGCTGCGATTCTTCCAGTTTGTTCCTCAGCCAGTCAAAATCCTGGTATCTTCGACGAACAGAATATTCTGGCAGGTCAAACTCCACCCGGGTACTCTGCGAATGAGAAGAATGGAGCAAAATAAGCATAAGAGAATAGGAGCCTATCTTGGCAGAAGGGGAGGAAAAAAACTGTGAATAACTAGACTGGACAAGAACACACTTTCCTTCCACCGAACACACAGCCAAAGGGCAGGGTCTACCAACACGGAAGGGGGTCTGGGCCACAGGCCCAGTTAAAAATTCAAGGACCTAGAATGAAAAGGTCCACCTGTGAGTGTGTTTTGTTTTGTTTTTCACCCTCAGGAAGTGGACCTCAACTATCCCTCAGAATTGTGTTCAGAAACATTTGATTCATTTCCTCCAAGCTTCAGTTTGAGAATTTCTTTTAGCCGAATCATTCCACTGAAGATATTGCTACTGAATCCGAATCTGGGAATCTGTGAAAATGAATTACATCTCCACTTTCTGATAAATATGTTCACAAGTTTTGCCAAAGGCAGGGGGGAAAGAAACAAACAGAAAGTAGAAAGAATAGGCCATCAGCTCATTTAGGAGCCAGATTAGATAAAAATAGAAAAGGTTTTGCCTCATTTGCCATATTCTGGCCAGAACCATAACCTTGAAATTACATTGTATTTCAGATAATAAGAAAAAAAAAATCTACAAGTAAACAATACCAAAATGTCATTGTATGGAATAAAAATATTTCTCTCATCCCCATTCATGAATTTAATTTTTCTGAAATGTGATTGTAGCATTTTGATAATGGAAATCAATGTTAAGTGAAATTAAATTAATTTACAGGAAAACAAGATTTTTACACATTAATTTGCCCAAACTAAAGTTGTCTCAGCCAAACCATCTTCTCTATAGGGGTAACAACTGTATGACAGTCACACTTCTCAGGTATTAAAGTACGAAATAAAAATGGCTCAAGCTACATTTTGTAAAATTACCCTTTAAAGCCAAAAGTCTGTTTTAACCACACCACCAAGAATATCTTTAAAACACATAGGAAAGAGTTATTCATCAAAGAAAAAGCTGTTAAAGGCTTTGGCACTGAAAATTATGATTTCACCCTCCCCGAAAGCTGTGCTCACACAGTCTGGGTAAAATCGTGCAGTTAACGGACTCAGCCTTGGACTGGACCCCAACTAACTCCTTCTGCATCTTTTCCCCTTTTCAGAGTCCCTCGCGTTAGCTTATGCCCATGAAACACAAACTTCTCCTATGATGGAGTATAAGGATAGGAAGATGGGGGAAATTCATTTAACTTAGGTTTTTGTGATTTACTGGAAGACTCCCCAAAGGAATTAGCACTGTAGAATTGGAGTGGGGAGTGGGGGGAAGAATACTTAAATCCGAAGAACAAATCACTCACTGCCCACAAATTTTCAGGCATACGGATCATGGAAATATTGAGAGCAGGTAGCCTGAGGAACTCTGCGCATGAGCAGTCCCGAAACACCACTAAGCCTCCTGGGTCTCCCCCATAGTTAGAAGACGGCTGGAAAGGATGTTCTTTGAGACCCCAAAGAGCCCCCCAGCAGGCTCCATTTCCCTGGGTTTTCAGCCTCTTGGGACCTACAGTCCCCAAGAGTGTCTTTTCTTCCTTCCTTCCTCAGCGTCAAGTCCCTGGACCATCACCTGGGCCTCTGATTTGCCAATATGCCCCTTCCCCACTGCCCATCCCACAACTCTCGCAGAAATGCAACCATCCACTTCTTGCTCACATGGACCCGGGCGTGTGAGCACATTCCTGAAGGAAAAACAAAGTCAGGCAAACACACCGGTCAACGCAATAAATTCCCCAACTGGACCCTCAACACTGGCAAGCAATCTTTCTTTACTCCCTTAATCAACTCTCTTCCTCATTTTCCACATCAGTTAATACAAAGCCTGTACAAGTTTTGAGAACTCGTAAGCCCCACTTCAAAACTTCCCTATCACTCCCAGTAGAAGACCTCATACCTCTCCACAGAGAAAACTGCAGCTGTAAGCAAAGAACCCTCAACTTTCTGCCACAAAAAGGCTCCAGAAACAATGAAAAAAGTCCACCTCCCTCATTAGAGGCCACTCCCTCCCCTCCACTTCTGCTCAGGGTACTACCTCCTCAGTGGCTTTCTCCTCTCCAATCTTCAACCCAATGTCTCCTTCTCCTTCCACACTGGCCACCTGGCACTTAAACAAGTTTCATCCATCCTTAAAAACAAACAAGAAGCCCACCCCTCTCCAATTCACATCCCCCTCCAGTTATTATTCTTTCCCTAGACTCGCTTTCATTGCCAAACTACCACCACTCACAATGCCTTTCTTTCCTCTCACACCCTAAGCCACTGCAAACTGGGCTCGACCCCACCACATCAATGGCACTGCTCTCCCACAGTCAGCAATGACCTTCTTGCCATTAAATCCTACGTTTATTTTGTAATCCTCTTCTATAACTGATCTTTCAGCAAGATTCAGCCTGTTGAACCACTGAGGCATTTGAAAAGAAAAACTAGTTGGGGCATAAGTGTTGGTAATGGCTGGTGATAGGGTAAAAGACAAGAGGAAGATGGCTTTTAACCTCCAATCTGCTTCCACATCATCGTCAGTGTCAACAGCTGCGGTAGTAAACCACAGTGCTTGGGTAGGCAGGGGAAGTCGGGGGTGAGGGGTGGGGGTGGGAGGGAATCCTCTCTTAAAAATCATGTCATGTCCTGAATCCAAGTTCTAGCTTCACCACATATTAGTTGCATGTCTGAGCAATTTCCTTACTATCTCTGTGACTCAGATTCCTCATCTGCAAAATAAAAATACCACCGGTACCTATTTCATTGCGTGTGAGGATAACTGATGATACATTTAAAGCACTTAGCACAAAATAAGTGACAGCTCATCCATACCGCAGAGCACTATTGCAGACTCAGGAATGACAGCATAAAAGCATGTTTACTGGCATTTGTTAGCAAAGAAAGACATTTGCAAAATAGTAAGTGAATTGACAGCATGTAAAATACTCATTTTTGTAAATGAATAGAAACAAATAGTTCCTAAAGTTGTGATTATTTCTGGCTAGAGAGCTTATAGATAATTTATTTCACTGTTTTAGCTTGCTTGAATTTTCCAATTTCTCTACAAAGAGCATATATTACTTATATAAAATAAAATTTAAAGCGTTTCTATTGCAAACAAGTATAGCACATGGTAAGTGCTCAATAATTAACTATTATGATGATGTTACTTTCTAGGAGCCAGCTGAGAAAATCGCCAATTCAGCCTGCCATGGAAAGATCTCTCCGCCATTAGGGAGATAAGAAACCCACGACTTAGATTCACTTTGCCTACACTGTCTCTCAGCCCTAGACTCATTTCTTTTTTAAATTTTTATGTATTTATTTTGAGAAAGAGAGAAAGATACAGATAGAGAAAGAGAGAGACAGAGAGAGATTTGTTGTTCCACTTTTTTAATCAAACTCATTGTTTGATTCCTGTATGTGCCCTGAGCTGGGATCGAACCCGCAACCTTGCCATATTGGGACGACACTCTAACCAACGAAATCCTTAGGCTCATTTTAGCTCAGACAAAAGCAGCTCTGTACTTTATCCAGCTTTGGTCATCAGGGATCTGAAGTAGGACTGGGAATCAAAGCTCAGAGTAATAGAGTAAGTAAGTATATGTATGACCTTGTCCTCTGACCATTAACTTTGCATGAGAACCTCAGTAGAAGTAGGGGCCCTGGGACAAGATCTGGTGTTTGGGACCCTGTGTTCCTGTTTGTCCTCTCTCTCTCATCCTCGCACTTCTCTACGAATCCTTTAACACAACATTCAGAAAGAAGGCTCCAGATGCATCACCCAGACATTAAACCTGGTGTCGCTATTTGGAACAGGAAGAGAAAAAGACTCTGGTCTGAGATCAGAAGTGGAATTGACAGTAAGAAGTAAAACTTAATATTGCAACAAGTTTACCTGGAGGTGTTAACATCGCAGCCAAATGAAAATGTGGGATTGGAACTTGGAAAAGGTTATACTGAGACATCATCTGACTTACTGGAAATCAAACAGCCCCAGGAAAAGGAATAGAAATAAGACCACAATGAGAAAGGGCAAGGAAGCAAGTAAAGAGAAGAGGCACAAGCGAGAGCTCGTGGGGTAGCCGTGGAACAAGGCCCTGCAGGATTAGCATGTGGGCGGTGAACGGCAGGGCCGAGAAGTAACGTGGAGGTGGGAAAACATCCAGGGAGGCAAGCATCGCTGTGCAGCAAGGCGATCACCTTGTCATCCAGCTGTTCAGAGCACAAATTCAAGAAAAACAGGTTTTGCATTTCACTGACTGCAGGTTAAAAAATAAGCTGACCCGAGGGGAAAAAATAAGTAACTGGAAATAATTCATGGGAATACATTATATCAACCTAGGACTTCTGAGGAGATAATACACACCCAAGCACCTAGCCCATAGTGCCTGGGAGGCAGTAGGTACCCAGTGGCAATGGCAATGGGGGAACACTGAGTGAGGGCATGTGTATGTGACAAATGTTCAAATGTGAACCAGGTGTGAGAGGACAAGGCAGTAACATCACAGTGGCACATAGCAGAAAGTCCATAACTATTAGTTTCCATCCTTCTCTTACTCCTTCTCCCCCTACCATCAAGTCTAATTATACCAAATTATAATCATGACATCATCACAGAGATTTAGGTTAACACATGATTTATAAGTTTCAAATGCAATGTGATAATAATACGTTAAATAGTATCATGATAGAAAATAAGTGAAAGTGGAGTTGACCCTTGAAAATCACAGGGGTAGGGGGTGCTGATCCCCGCACACACATCCATATAACTTTTGACTCTCAAAAAACTTAACTACTAATAGCCTACTGTTAACCAATAATGTGAACAGTCAATTAACACATATTTTGTATGTTACATGTAGTATATGCTGTGTTCTTACAATAAATCTAGAAAAAAAGAAAATTTTATTACAAAAATTATGAGAAAATACCTATACAGTATTTAGTGAAAAAAAATACATGTATAAGTGGACCTACATCGTTCAAACCCATGTTGTTGAAGAAACAACTATATAAGGATTAAAGTTTTCTTTGAAAGACTGTAGTCACTGCCCTGACCGGTTTGGCTCAGTGGATAGAGCATCGGCCTGTGGACTGAATGGTCCCAGGTTCGATTCCGGTCAAGGGCATGTATTTTGGTTGCAGGCACAACCCTAGTGGGTGGGGGGGGGGGGAACGTGCAGGAGGCAGCTGATCGATGCTTCTCTCTCATCGATGTTTCTAACTCTCTATCCCTCTCCCTTCCTCTCTGTAAAAAATCAATAAAATATATTTAAAAAAAGGAAGACTGTAGTCACAATTTCTCCTTCATTTTATGATTAAAAACACTTACATATAATCCTTTTACTCTGAATATATCTACTCTCTCAGAAAGCCATACCCACAATTATAAAAGGGGAACAGAACTGTACGAAAGGAGAGAGAAAGCAAAGGCAGAAATCATGGAGGACTTTCATTCTCTAAGACCAATCAACATGGGCACAAGATAATAAAGGGACCTACTTTGGTGGTGATTCTATACGTGATATAGGTCTCCATTGTACAGACATGCTTCTTGGGATCATCAACGGTGACAAAGAGATCTCTGGTCTCACCATCGATGTCATCATCAAGCTGAAGTCTGTTGAGAAGAGAAGATGAAGAAGCTGGACTCGAAGTGCCTGCTGGAGTTCCACCGTTGGGCAAAATGAGATCCTGAAAGAAGAAAAAAATCACCTTACAAATTAAATGAAAACATACATCTGGAGAATATCAGCAAAAGGAGCTAGTTTAACCAAACCAATAAACACCTCTAAATACAAACAAACAAAACTTTCAAAGAATCTGAGCCTCTCCTTACATAACGTTTCTTAAGTGAACAGTTCTTTTATGACCAAGAGAAACAAGCCATGGCTGAGTTCTACACCAGATTCACACTGATTCATCTTCCAGCAAAGAATGGAGGAACCAACAGAAGCAAATAATTCAGTCAGAATATAAAACCCCCACCATCATCAGACCTCAACAGCGAAAGAACTTGGTGAGCACGTCACAAACTCTTTCCCACTTTCTCACCTACCACCTGGGCCCAAGTAAACATTAAGGGACCTGAACCCTCTAAAATATTTGACACATTTAAAAATTCAATTAACCAACACGAAGAGACAACTAAATATTTTGTACCTCCTGGAAGAAGCTCATTCACAAAACTATCTATGAAGTATCACTGCCAAAAACCTGAATCTGAGTCCTGAACAAATCTCTGTACACAAGAAAAATTTACAGGAAATACAGAGGAGTGAGGAAGATATTAACAATATTATGAGGATGCAGTCAGCAAACTCCTTACTATGTGAAATTAAATAGAACTAAAAACCCAGTTTCTTCAATAAAAAAAAAAGAAAAAAAAAGAGATAGAGATAGGAGAACCTAGAGATGTAAAAAAACTTAAGAACTTAAGAGACTTATAAAAAATTACAATGGAACCTGATTAAAATAAAATGTTAAAAGATTTTGAGACACTCAGGAAAATTTGAATAGTGGTCAGTTGTTCGATGATATTAGGAAATTTTTAGGGGCCCTGGCTGGGAAACTCAGTTGGTTAGAGCATCATCCTGATATGTCAAGGATGCAGGTTTGATCCCCAATCAGGGCACATACAAGAACAACCAATGAATGCATGAATAAGTAGAACAGCAAATACCTCTCCCCCTCTCTCTCTCACTCTCAAATCAATTTTTATCAAAAAGAAAGAAAAGAAATTATTAGATGTGCTAACAGTAATATTAAGATTTTACAAAGTCTTCATCTTTTAGAAATATATACTAAAATATTCATGGATTAAATGATAGGATGTCTGGTTTTGCTTCAAAATAATTAAGGATGGGTAGGTGGGGATATAGATACTATGAGATGCCCCATTGTTGATAACTGTTGAAGCTGGTAATTGCAGGTCCATTATACAATTCTCTCCTTTTCTGTAAATGTTTAAAATTTTCCACAATCAAATAATATTGGGAGGGGTGGAATGGGGGCTGTAGGCAAATGCCAGGGGAAAAAAAGAGAAGGAAATATTTTTTTTAATTATGGACTTCTTTCTCTTTAGGCCCTAGTAGGAAACTATTTGAATAAATTAGGTCCCTAATATCCAAAAAGGTGCAATCTTACAGTTTTCTTTGGTTTTAAGATTTGACAACAGAACAAAGCCTTGCCTAGATGTAAAAACCTCTGAATGTCACTTTGCTATCATCACCAGGAGACAAACACTAAGGAACATGGCAAGAAAGCGAGGTGGCACTATGGAAAGTGCCTTGATCAGGGATGCAGAAAACATTCCTGACCCACGGGTCTCAGAGCCCAGGATGGGGGTGGAAGATGCCTTCTCCTGACACCCTCCCCCCGTCAGCCATTCCCAACCCAGGCAAGCCCCCACGGCCTGTGTCTGTATCCATTGGTTATGCTGCTATGCATGCATACAAGTCCTTTGGTTGCTCTCCAAGCCCCTCCCTCCCCTGCCATTTGTCTCTGGATCTATTCTTGTTCATCAAATTATGTTGATCATTATATCCCACAAATGAGTGAGATCATGTGATATTTATCTTTCTCTGACTGGCTTATTTCGCTTAGCATAAAGCTTTCCAGTTCCATCCACGCTGTTGCAAATGGTAAAAGTTCCTTCTTTTTTACAGACACCCCTGTTCTTGTCTGCAGGCTGGATATGAGCCTCCAGATTAGAGAACACACAGGAAATTAGAGGTCAACCTAGTGATCATATTCATGAGCTCCAGCTAATCCTGGGACATCTGGGAAGAGAGGGCTTGGACAAGACAGAGGGAAGCAAGGCCTGGGGTCAAGGGCAATGTCACCAACTCCGATAATTTAATCACACACTCCATTACGTGACATCAAAAATATTTTGTAGCTACTGAAAGGGTACCATTTTCACAGGAGGTGCTCCTGAGAATGGACCCCACCTCCACTTCGCCCTCGGCAGCTGCTCTGGTTGTGGACGTGACTGCGAGCCCGGCTGCAGCAGCCGCCAGCTGGTTCTGCCTGCTTTCTCAGCATGCTGACACCACAGAGCACGGGGTGTCTGGGGATCTCAGAGAGACACCTTCTCTGAAGCTTTGAGATAACTGTCATGTTTTCACCATTTCAGTAAATATTTAAACAGGCACTGTGCTTGGCACTGCAGGGACCCACCCTGACATCTCATCAACACTAGGGCCCGAGCCCCAGAATGGCTCTATCGGTGGCGAAATATTGCACAAGAAGAATTCAACATCTTTACTCTGATAAACCAAGCAGCTCACACAGCATTTTTCCACAAGTCTGGCCTGGACCCATCTTAGCAGCCTCATTTCTCACCACACCAGCTCCCGGAATCCACCAGGCTGTCTCGCACCCCTGATCTTTGCTGCAAAGCCCCCTCCTCGTTTTTATGTACAGGTCTCCAGGTATCACACAGGCATCTGCTCAAATTCCCCTTCCCCTGGGAACCCTTTCTTCACCCACTCCTTGGCAGAATTAGTCACTCCCTCCTCAAAACTTTGAAGCAATTGTCACAGTTTTAATAATTTACATGTATAACATCCGCAAACACTGTGAGTCCCCAACAACTGTAATTGTGCCGTGTGTGTGTGTGTGTGTGTGTGTGTGTGTGTGTGTGTGTGTGTGTATGACTGTTTACAGGTCTCCCGGTGACTCCCAGCCAACCTCCCTAACCTTTGCTATGGGGACTTCAGCCAATAACCTTCCAGGAACAGCCCACACAAAGTCTGAAATGTTTTGGCCAGACAGTGGGACGTGAACTATGTCTCAAAGCAGTTAGTGGGGGAGGGAGGGGAGAGGCAGTCCTCGGGATCCGTGGCACACTGCACATTCTTTCCTCGGAGGGCTGTGTGACCAAGGAAAACACTCACACTCCTCCTGCGGGTGTTTCACAGACAATTATGTGAGCTCATACAAACAGCACCAAGCCACCAGCATCTGTAGTTTCCTAAAAAGGGGTGCTACCAGCGCAGGTTTCCATGCACCCCTGGACACAGTGCTTCCACATTCTTATTTTATTGCACCCCACAGGGCCTCATGAGGTTAGCAGGACAGACATGGTCTCTGCTGATGAGGAAGCAGATCCAAAAAGATTAAGTAACGTGTTCAAATGTATCGACACTAGTCATTGCTATGCTAAGAGTTGAACCAGGTTTCTGGTTCCTAGTTCTAGGTGCTTATCAAACTGAATCCCCTTAAGGTGGCTTTTCCCAACCCAACCTGGCCCCTCATCTCCACTCTCTGGCCATAAATCCATTTGGGGAAACATGAGGCCAGTCAAGAAAAGCTAACATTTTCCTTGGGGTCTTAATTAAAGGTGTTCCCCAAAGGATTCCCCTCAAAATATGGTCCTCGTGTGGAGAGAAAAGATGAAAACCTTGGGAGGAGAGGGCAGAGGGTGAGGTGGACAGAAGGGGCCCGGTTCCCCTGCCCTCAGAGTCGCCCAGCAATGGATCTGCTGCGCTGAGAGACAGAGGCTAGCGCAGGTGGTGTGGGGAGCAGCACCTTTAGACCACTGTGACCGGCAGAATTTGAGAAGTGAAAGATCCTCTTGGCTCAGCACGAAAGCCTCCTGTTTTATTTTTGCTCTCCCATAGTCCGTCCTCCCACTGCAGCCAGAGTGCTCTTTGAAAAAGGTTAATCATCGTTGAATATAGTTAACGACACTGTATTGCATATTCGAAATCTGTTGAGAGAGTAGATCTTAAAAGTTGTCATCACAAGAAAATAACTTCAGAAGAGCTTGAAAAGCCTCTGAAGGCATCCTTATGGAGGACGAGAGATCTCTGAATGTGCAGACTATACCTGACTTGCCTCACCTCCTCCACCCCTCCCCACCCCACCCCAGCTCCTGCCAGCACATAGAGATGCTTGAAGAATGAATATATCTTACACAAACAGAACAGAGCATTCTTTTTTATTTTTTAAAAATATACTTTAATTGACTCCAGAGAGGAAGGGAGAGAGAGAGAAACATCAATGATGAGAGAGAATCATTAATCGGCTGCCTCCTGCATGCCCTCCACTGGGGATCGAGTCGGCAACCCGGGAATTGAACCATGACCTCCTGGTTCATAGGTCAACGCTCAACCACTGAGCAACACTGGCTGAGCTGAACAGAACATTCTTGATTGCTGATTTCATCGTAAAGTTTTATAGTTAGGCCCACTTTGGAGAATAAATTCAAAGGAAAAATCCCAAAAATGTTTTGTTCAAAGATGTTCCTAATAGCAAAGAACACAGAGTGAACTCTGGAAAAACCCCAATGGCACAATGACCAGGAAATGATTGTGTTTACCAATTAGAATGTTACACACTCAAAATCACAAGTTTAGACTCTCGTCTAGATAAAGTCAGTGAATTGGGCACAAGCCTTTGCTTTCTCCCTCTTTCCACCCTCCAGGTCCTAACCTAACAACCTAAAAAATGGGAGGGAAAGAGGGAAGGAAGGAAGGAAGGAAGGAAGGAAGGAAGGAAGGAAGGAAGGAAGGAAGGAAGGAAGGATGGAAAAGAGAGAAACAGTGGCTGGAATTGTACCAGACTGGAAACTAGGAAAGAGTGGAATCCAAAACTTTCAAAGATTTTCTACTGGATATGATTGGGACACAACTGAGAAAAGAACTAAGAGGTATCTTTAACCCATGGCACTGAGGTTACGTACATTAGCAAGGTTGCCTAAGAAGTAGCAAATGTCCTGAACTCCTCACATCCACTCTAATTTGTAAATGCAATTGTCTAGGGCAGGCGTCCTCAAACTACGGCCCGCGGGCCACATGTGGCCCGCCAAGGACATTTATCCGGCCCGCCGGGTGTTTTTGCCGTTTTGTTTTTTTACTTCAAAATAAGATATGTGCAGTGTGCGTAGGAATTTTTTCATAGTTTTTTTAAAAAAAACTATAGTCCGGCCCTCCAACGGTCTGAGGGACAGTGAACTAGCCCCCTGTTTAAAAAGTTTGAGGACCCCTGGTCTAGGGAGCATGGGAGAGTGGAAGGGCGGACAGTGGGGCAGAGCAAGACCACCAGAGTGGCTCGCTGTATCAACAAGGGGATGTCAAGCACAGGCAGACACACCATGTGAGGTCCACCAGCAGAGGGCACCCTACCCACATGGCTTCATCTAACCATGGTGGGTAGAGATTTAACAGAAAGATGGGAGCAACGTGAAGGCAACTGGGTCAGCTGCCCTGGGCAGGTCCACCAAGCGCAAAGCAGGTGAGACTGCACATCCTGAAGGGGTGGTCTCTACGCAGATGGGGAGAGCACCTAGAACAAGAAGGAAGCCAGGCTACACTGGGTCCAACAGAGAGGAACCAGGCCAAGTTTCCCTACCAACTGTCCAGGACCCTGGTTTGCTTTCTTCTGACTCATTTTCTCCACTGACAAATCACTACCCATCTGTCAGCTGATTACTCAACTCAACCTAAGATCCAAGGAGACAATTCTAACATCCAGTAGAAACACAGGGGACCCAATAATTCACTTGTTCTGATGGGAGGCAACTCACAGACCTACATTACACCTCATCAGACACAAGTAAACTGAAAAATACATCCAGCTGCACTATCTCATCATTCAGACACAAGAAAACCAAAATATAAAGAAAGACGCATAGTCCTCAAGAGCACATATATATAGTACATTTGAAAAAGATTTATCCCATGAAACAGAATACTTTAGGCTACATCTACATTTAAAATAAGTGGAAGAGGGAATTTAAAAGTTAAAAGAAAGTGGAAGAATAAAAAATTAAAGCACAAATTGAAAACAGAAGAGTAAAAGCTATAAGCAAAACCAAAATTTTATTCTTCTAAGAGATAAATTAGATCAATGAAAACTTAGGAAGCCTAATCAATACAGAAAGGGGGTGGGGGAGAGCAGGCAATAACTCTTAAGTGTTACCTCTCTGTATGACTGACTGTAAGTTATAAAAATGTGCCCTGGCCAGTTTGGCTTAGTAGATAGAGCATCAGCCTGCGGACTGAAGGGTCCCGGGTTCGATTCCGGTCAAGGGCACGTGCCTGGGTTGCAGGCTTGATCCCCAGTGTGGGGCGTACAGGAGGCAGCCATTCAATGATTCTCTCTCATCATTGATGTTTCTATTTCTCTCTCCCTCTCTGAAATCAATAAAAATGTGTATTAAAAAATAAATAAATTATAAAAATGTGCTATGAATAACTATGCTAATAAACTTGGAAGTCTATATGAGTATATGGCCAAAGTGAAGTTAAGTTGAGATAGAAAACCTAAACAAGTAAATAGCCACATAACTGTTGTCAGAGAACTTTTACTAACAAGTAAGCTTCCCTCCAAAGTAACTTAAAATTTTAATACACGTAATATGGAGAAAACGATTCAAAACACTTTTAAAATGGTAAATGTGAACGGATGTAAAGTATTTACTAAATCATATACTAAACAATTCAGTGACACAAGGAGAGGACACAAACTATCTGGTAGACGGTATCGTTGTTTGCAATTATTAACTCCCTTCAGAGGATTATACATTCTTTCTCTTGCCCAGTGACTGCCCGCAGGACACATCTCCACTCCACTGACTTTCAGTGTGACTTTCTCAGAGGCACGTAAGCGAATGTGACATTCACCCAATGGGAGCCATTGCATGATCCTACCAGCCCTCTTGTTCTCCCTCCTCTGCCTTGAAACTGGCATGGCCCCAACAGGGCTGCTCCTTCAGAATGAGAGTCTTGTGGAAAAGAGCCACAGCGACTGACTTGCAGCCACCGACACGTAGGGGGACTTAGACATTAATGATTGCTGCAAACCTTTGAATTTCGGGAGTCGCTAATTACCACGGTAAGGATAACTAATATATACAATTACTTAAATGTCTATATCATTTTAAAAATCTAGATAGGAAATAGTTTCGATAAACAGTATAAAGTTTTAAGGTGTGGGGATTTATTTCTGTAGAATTATCCTAATGCATCATAATGATATGTCCTATGTTATGGGACCCTTCTTGCTTATTAGTGGGAAGTTCAGTCCTCCTTCCCTCCCACCCCCACTCTGGAATCCCTATCTCAAATATTCTCCAAAACCTCCAAGGATGCTTGCACAAGTATCTCTAAGTTCCCAAGGCTGAGCAGTCTGTGGTTTCTAGCATCTTCCCTGAAAAGTCATATTTTCCTGCTTTAGATTCTGGACCATTTCTTATGAGGTGAAGACTCTTATTCTTTAGACCCAGGTTAAGAGACCACCTGTTTTAAAGCTTTGTTTGTAAGTTAATAAAGTTGTTTGGAACAGAAAATGTTTTCCTAACTTTTCTATTAGTAAACCTGCCATTCAAGTAAAATCCACTCATTGGCCCGATGTAAAACAACACCTCCAATGAGATCACAGTGAGGTCCAAATGAAAGAGCACAAGTTCACATTCCTTGGCTAAGTGTCCACCCAGTGTCTGTTCCTAGCTTTTTCTAAGAATCTCCAGATTAGCAATCGCTTCTCAAGACATTCTTGTGATTCCTGTGAGCAAAGATTCCCCCCACTCTCAGCTGAACTTACACATGATCCCTTTCCATCCCTTCTAAGGAGGACCCACTATTTCAAGTACATATTGAACACCTAATACACATCAGCCAAAGTGCCAATGCAGGGCTACCAAACAAAAAAGGTATGACATCTGTGTCTAAATAACTCAACCTAGCCGGGCATGTGGACACGAAAACCTCTAACTATGATGCAACACAAAAGGGTTATAATAGAGCTCCAGGCACAATGCAGGAAGCAAACAAAGGATTCTGGCAACTTGAGAAGAAGGAGTAAATTTGCCACATGGAAAAGCAAGGCAGAGACCATGGCATGAATATCCCAGGCTGAGAAATCACGGCCACCGAAGGAGGAGAGGTATTTCCAAAGTTTGTCCCTAACTGAATGGTAACCAAGACCCACAACACGTGGGTTCTGCCTCTATTGCTGGTTAAGTAGGTGCATGCCACCTGGGGGACTCAAAACCCCAAGCAGACAGCTTTCTAAAGAGGTGGGTTACACCTCCCCAAAAACACACATTCAAGGAGAATGTGTCTCCGATACCTCTTAACTGTGCTACTTGTTCATCTTACAATACCTGGTCTTAGTTTACATGTTTTTGTGCTGCCTTCTGACACTGCCCTAAATATACAAAACACACTCAGTGTTTGATGAAATAAGATGCCTATGAAAAATTAAAGGGAAGGCTCTGGCCGGTGTGGCTCAGTTGAGTATCTACTATGCACTGAAAGGTCACTGGTTCAATCAGGGCACATGCCCAGGTTGTGAGTTCAGTCCTCGGTTGGGGTGCATACAGAAGGCAACTGATCGATGTTTCTCTCACACATCAATGTCTCTCTCTCCCCAACCTCCCTCTCCCTCTGCCTCCCTCTCTTTCTAAAACCGATTTTAAAAAAAATAGTTTAAAAAAAATCCTGATGCCTAGGCTCCACCCTGACTTGAATGGTCTGGGATGTAGTCTGGGTGCCAGGATTAAAACAAAATAAAACAAGATAAAATACATTTTTAAAAATTAAAGGAAAGGGCATTTTTGGTGTTCAGAACAAAGACCTAGGCAAAAGACTATACTATACAAAGCTGAATGTGTACGAGGTGATCAAATGCCTGTTGATGAATCATCACCCCAGACCAAACCTTTTCAGAAACAGGAACCACTCAAGTGAGGAACAGAATAGGGCAGGACTCGACCACAAATAGCAACTGCCAATAGCAACTCCCACACCACTCATCTGTGCTTCAAAAGAGCCTTGTGCATTTAGTGAGACTAAAGGTGTCCTGGCCTCAGAAATCATCTGAAGCGCCTCTACAACAGGGACTCTTTCCCTGGGGTCCATGGGCACCTCGCACCAGGATGATGTGCAAGTTCTGCATGCGAGCATGCAAGTTTGAATCTTCCTTCAGAGAGAACCTGTCATTTTAGAGTCCTAAAAATACCTGCGAGGAAAGAAAGTTAGACACTGCAGATTCTAACCGTCTCTCTAAACTAAAAAGAGGAAACAGATATACATTTCAATTCCATGAGCTGCCCAAATTCAAAGTGCCCTCTAGAATACTCTCCCATTCCATCATGTGTGACACATACACCCTACCTTTGGGGGTGGGGATGTCCTTAAACCCTCAACCCAAACCTAAAACTAACCGGGGCTGAGAACTTGTTAAATTAGAAGGAAATATGTGACTATATCCCAATAGGTTACACTTGCTTGAAGAAATATTTCCCTTCATTTTTCCCTCCTACTGGATGCATCGGGTTCTCCCAATACCAGCTTTGTGGCATTAAACACTGTTGTATTGATTCTGGATTCCGCGCCTTACCACAAAGATGTTTTCCGTGGAACTCCTCAAAGCCTGAGACAGTCTCCCCACGGCATCCTTTTCAGAAGCCTGAGGCGTACCTGCCTCCCGCCCACAATGCAGATGGGTTTCCAGGCTCAAGATCCACCTGGCTACCTGGCAGCTCCAGATCGAATTCCCACGTTACTACTGACATGGCTCAGACTGGATGTGGGGACTCCTTTTTATTTCCATGGTTACTTGATTCCTTGCTGGAGGGACTGGGGTTGGGGGAGAGGAGGCACTCAACAAGCAAGAGTCTGATCATAGTCTAAACAGTAAAAAGTAAAAGAAAAAGCAGGACTAAAACATTCTAGAACAGAACTGCTCAAAAGAGTTTCACAACAAGTAACCAGACAGGGAAAGCAGAAAAGAGGCAGGAAGGACATGGAAGAAAAAGGCCTTACACTTAATACTGGTTGGTCTGAGCTCTCACCTGAGCTCAAAGGCAGAAACCAGCCCTGTGCCCAAGGGCAAGTGGAAGGATTTCAGACCAAGTACAGGTGGAAAAGGGACAGAAACCGATGAAGGAAGGAAGTCAAGGAATGGATGAAGAAAAAAAAATCTTACAAACTTATTTGCCTACAAATTATGAGGTTAAAACAGAGTCAGAAAGGAGGTGGCTCTGGGTACCCATCTATGTGGGGAGGCGTGGAGGCCTGTTTTGAAGCCAATTTACAAGAGATCAGTAAACAGCAAGCCTTTCTCAAGATGCTTTTATTTACACTTCACATATGAGAGAAAAATGTCAACTGTCCAAAGTGAAGAATATTACTATTTTTTTAGTTAAGGCTGCTATGGTGGGAGGAGAGCTAACTTTCCTCAAAGCCACTCCTGGGTTTAGCTGTTGGTTTGACAAAATTTAGCTCAAAGGAATAATATATGTATTACAAAAATATATAGGAATATTCTAAAAACATTTCTATAATATACATAATTAAACGTTTTAAGCACCTTTCTCCAAGTAATGAAAAACCTGATCATGTCTCTGAGATGGCGGAGGAAATGTGATAAAGTAATGATCACTTTCTATTTATTCTATTAGACCAAAAGACAGATGTTTTCCAACAAATGGGAGATTTAAGTAGCCTAATTACCAGAATGCTATACTCCCACAAACCACAAATTGGAGGATATGGAAAAAAAATATCTATTCATTCGCCTATTCATCTAAACAAACACCGATCAAGTTCCCACTGAGGGCCAGGTACTATTCTAGATGCAGGGGAATGCAAGCTGATAAGGAATTCACTGGAGGAATCAAGTATTAGGGGTGTGGCACTCACCCAGGACAAATAGCAACGTGATATAAAGTGATAAATACATGCATAAGGAGAAACCTGCTGTGCTAGAGTCTAGAAAAAGTCTGCCCTGGGAGGAAGGCTTCCTAGGATGGCAGAGGCCTGGGTTTAAATTCCAGCTCTCCTACCAGCTCTGCAGCCATAAGAAAACAGAATACAAGGTGAACGAACACACCAGCGTTCGCTGTCTAATGCCAAGAGCACTGGGCAGGTGGCGAGGTAGGCCGTGTGGAGATTCTGGAGCGTGTCTGTGAAAGCCCACTATAAACAGAGACAAGCACTCCCTGGGAGAGAAAGGCGTTCCTGGAGGGCAACTGCATCAGCAAAACTAAACTGTCCCAGAATTGTGGCAGGCACAGCTGGAGAACGTCATCCCCACAGACCTGAGCCACCGGGGATTAGCTCCAGACTCTGAGGGATCTGAAGAATCTGAGGTGGACCTCCTGGGCAATGGCTAGCTTTTAAGCAAGTAAGTGGCAATTATATATAAATTCGATTAAAAGAGTTTTGAAAAAGTACACAGAACAAATAAAAAGGGGAGAGATTAGAGATAAGAGAGGGATCCTTTAAGGGAGCTATTATAGTGGTCCAGGCACCCTCTCCCCTCCCCCCATGGGACCTGAGGAGGAAAGGACAGATGAGAAGTGTGGTCAGCATTAATGTCAAATTGGCTTGAGAAACTCTAAGGAATGTTTTCTAGGTAGAAAAAAACAAAGTCTGGCCATACCAGGGAATCTGTTTCAAACACAGGTAAATTACAGAGGATTAGAAATGCTGCAGTTCTGCCGAAACCGGTTTGGCTCAGTGGATAGAGCGTCGGCCTGCGGACTCAAGGGTCCCAGGTTCGATTCCGGTCAAGGATATGTACCTTGGTTGCGGGCACATCCCCAGTGGGGGGTGTGCAAAAGGCAGCTGATCGATGTTTCTAACTCTCTATCCCTCTCTCTTCCTCTCTGTGAAAAATCAATAAAATATATTTAAAAAAAAAAAAAAAAAGAAATGCTGCAGTTCTAACAAAACGAAGTAAACCCAAATTCAACAGCCCTATGTGCTTGTCCTGAAATCCACAGAGCCCGAGGTTAGGACAAGAGGGAAGTCCTGTCAAAGTGACCGTGTTCCGCAAAGGCCTAAAGCAAGGTCGCTGCGTACCCAGGTGGGAGCTGCCTCTGAGCGGATTCCTCCCCCTCGCCTTCAGTCATCCACTTCACCGACACCTGACTCGAGTCATTTTCCACTGTCACAAGCCAGCAACCCTCGCTGTGGGAACTCGCACCGGGAATTTTGCACCATCGTCCACTTAAGGAGGCCAGAGGACCAAACAGCCCACCGGCTGTCATCACGGCCGGACTCCGACACGGCCAGAGGGTCCTCCTTGGGTCATCTGAACCAAAGACCCGCAGAGCAGAGAGCAAAAGATGGCCAGCTGAGCGCCTCGGGAGCCTGGGCTCCAAGTTAACTCAAAAACACAGCACAACCCCAAGTAAAAAGCAAACTATTGGGGCTAAGAAATGCTAAAGAATTTGGGGACAAAAACCCATACTTTTCACAGCAATCTCAAAGTCATGGAAGATAAAAGAAATTAAATGTTTTAAGCTCACACTCTCTGCCAGGCATTGGGCAAGCATTACACATTACATCTCATTTAACCCTTAAAATAACTCGAAGGTGGGGGAGGTTAAAGGAGATGACCTTTATTATCCCTATTTTTCTACAAGAGAACAGGCCTAGGGAGGTTCGAGGGTGGCCAAGCAGAGGCCAGTGGCCTCCCACCACCTGGCCCCTTGTCACAGGAGATTTCATTAAACAGGCACCTACCGGACAGGAGACCCCCCCACACACACACCCGCCACATTAATCTCTCATCTTCACCAGCACCTGGTCATGCGCAATCCTTCATGTGTCTCTTCCAACAATTCCTGCTGCGCCAGGGTCAGAGAGAGAAATCAAGCCACTTCACTCACGGGATTTCAAGAGCCCGCCAGCTCCAGGGAAGAGCCAACGTGAAGGACCAGAAACCATTAACAGCTCTATTTGTCTTGTAGTGATGGGACAGACTGTGCCTTGTTTGTGGTGGTGATGGATACGGAAACCTACACACGTGACAGAAGTGCACAGAACGAAATACACACATGCACCCAAACACAATGAGTGCACGTAGAACTGGAGAAATCTGAATGAGTTCTGTGGGTTGCATTAAAGTCAATTTCCTGGTATTGTTATACAAGATATTACTATTGGAGGAAACTGGCTAAAAGGCCCCTGGGACCTTCTTATTCACATATTTTGATAACACCCTATGAATCTATAATTATTTCAAAATGAAAAGTTTTAAAAATTATTAACTCATGGGCTGTACAAAACCGCTGGCTGGCTAGATTTGACCTCTTGGCCTTCATTTGATGAGTCCTGATTTACATGAATAGTATATAATATCCTGTGTTTGGAAGGGATTTTATAAACCCAAAACCAAAAGTAGAATCCATACAGAAAAAAAAGACTAACAGATTAAACAATTTTTTTCTCTATGTCAAAAAGATACAATTAAGTAAAAATGAAAAGATAACAGCAAACTAGGAAAAGGATTTAAACATATATAAGTTGATTGCTTTAATATAATAAAGGTTTTGAAAACCAATGTTTAAAAAGTTTGATACATAAATGGACAAATGATATAAATATGGCCAATAAACAATAATTGTTCAACATCAATAGTAAACAACAAAATGAAAACTTCTCCCATCAAATGGGCAAAGATTAAAAAGATTACCTCTGATTCTAAAGCCACTCTGTTTCTACTCTACCATACTAAAACTTACTTAGAAAAACAAAACAAAACAAAACAAAACAAAACAAAATGGCTTTTTCAAAGCTGTGTTCAGATCCAAAAGAACAAGGAAGGACTGTGTAACCCAGAAGAGAATGTGGGCTGGATGACAATACTGTAGTTAGGGGACTCTGTGACTGGTTGATCAACCTTAGCTAAAGAGAAAATGTTGACAGTAGAACCGGTGTCTCTTCCTCCATCTTCATCCATGCTGAAGTGTCATCAATGTCAATGCCAAGGACAAAAATGCAGGAGATATCACCATTTGTCTTCAACGACCCAAGCGCCTTTCCTCTGTCGGCTGTGACCAAGAGCAGATGGTGATATTTATACCCAGTGAATTTCATCTTACTATGAAATTCAAGCCCCAGGAAAGCAGAGTCCTCAAAATCCCCCAAGGAAGGGAAGGACACAAATGGCCGTCAGCCAAACGCTGTGCTTAATCCTAAACACAATGGTGTTACCACACCAAGGGAGGAGTCCATACAGAAAAGGCAGGAAACCCATTCTTCTAGGGTTTTGGTGTGAAGGTAACAGCTTCCAAAAGTGCAAGTCAAGAGTTTAGAGGGAGGTGGGAAGAGATTAACCAAAGAATTTATATGCTTATATGCATAGCCCATGGACAAACAATAGTGCAAGGAAGGCGTGGGGAGGGGACAGGAGGGCCAAGGGGGAGGGCTACATATGTAATACTTTCAACAGAGACATGATGGGGGTTGGGGAGCATTGCTGGGAGAGTGAGGTTTGGCAAGTAATTAGTTGCTGCTGGCCCATGTGCTGAGAGGTGAAACTACAGCAAAAGTAGGGTCTACCTTCAGATTCTGTGAAATCTTGGCCTGGCCTCTGAGGGCCCTCAGTTGGTTCTGAGTCAAGTGTGCTCGTAGGGTGCTCCTTAGGAGTGATGGAGTGATGGATGGGCTGCTTTAGGGGATGGTAGCAAAACCAGCCTCATCAACTCCATTTCGGGGATCCTTTCCTGGACTCTGTCCATTCTCCATCATTCTTTCCCCTGCTGTTACTTATCCTAGCCTTTGTTTCTCCAGCTGTAGCACCAGTGAGCATGTAGAAAGGATTATGTTCAGTGCTGAAGGATAGGTCAGACAAGGGAAGAGACGGATGGGAGTGAGAGTTGAAGAACCTACTCATTGCGCAGGGCTTGACTGAGCAGTGCACCAATTTTCCCTCACTTACTCTCTGAGGCAGGCAGATAAATTATCCCTGTTTTACAGATGAGGAAATGGAAGCTCTGAATGCCTTCTTCCTCCTTGTTCACCTAGTTACTGCCCGTTTGTGCTTCAAGACTCAGCTCCAAGTATCCCCACTAAGATGCCTTCCTTCTCAACAGACCTCTCCATCCCCAGCCTGCCAACACTCATGGAGTGTGGGTTAGATATCCCCTACAATGCTCTCATCAGGCCCCTGTGCCTACCGCTTTCCTAATACTTATAATTTGCACTACCATTGCCTGTTTGTCTACCTGCCTTTGCCACTGAAACATACGGTACGAGGTGCTATGGACCTGGTATCAGTTACCTTTCTCTCTCCAGCATGGTGTCTATGTCAGCCTGTAATTTTTAAAGGACGGCCATAACAATATCCCCTATTGAACATGCCATCAATGTGACGGGGCTGCTGCCCGTCAAGAGACGGGGTCTGTATCAATCCACCCTGCTGAATCTGGGCAGGCCCTGTGAATGCTTTGGCCAAAAGGGTAACGCAGAAGTGATGCTGTGCCAATTCTGGGCAGAGCCCTCGAGTGGCCCAGCAGCTTCCACTTCCTGTCTCTTGGGATGCTCATTCTTGGGACACGTCCTCTAGGGACCCACCCACCATGCTCTGGGCAGCCTGAGCCACATGGAGATGTCACTTGAGTCAACTGCCAGCCACGAGTGCATCATCTTAGGCATCCAGTCCAGTTGAGCTCTCTTATGACCACATGAAGACTCCAAACAAGAACCACACAGCTGAGGCAATGCACAGAATCATAAGAAATATGAATAAATGTGTGTTTTAACCTATTTCATTTGGGAGAGGCTTGCTAAGTGGCAATGCATAAATAGAACAACATCTGCCTGGAACACAGCGGGTACAAAATGAAAGAGCAATTCAATCAGTTCTGACATGATAGACGGCCCAGAGCAAACACTCCATTCCATAGCTGCTGCCATTATTAAAGTCATGTGGAAGGAGCACAGATGAGGAGAGAGACTGGCTGGAGAGGCAGCTACAGCCCTGCCAGAGACAGGAATGAGGGACACTAAGTCCACACGGTGAGGGGCTGAGTCCTGGGTTTGACTCTTGTGCCACTCCAAATTCCAAGAAAATGACAAAAGAAATATCAAAATGAGAATAAATCCATTTTTAAAAAGCCATAAAACAGAGGTGGCTACTGTCCTTCAATAAAAAAAAAAAATTATGAAGAATTTCAGGAAGAGATACAGCAGATAGGATCAAATTTACCCCAAAAAAAATCAAATGCAGCCAGAGCTGAGCAACCAAGACCTAACTGGGCCATAGAGAGAAATGCTGAACGTGGGAAGGGTCTGGAGTGACAGTGGCTGAGAACAGAAGCAAACACTGAGTTTTGATTGCAACTTGATAACAAAAGAGGAAGAGCATTTTCGGATCAGCTGTGAAATTCTCCATCTGCAGGGCAGCTCTTTTCCTACTTCCTCAGTTCAGCACGTGGCCCCTTTCGTGTGCACAGTGTCCAATTCAGTAGTGTTAATTAAGTACATTCACACTGTGTACCACCCATCTCCAGAACTTCTTTCATAACCTTCTTTTTTTAACCAAAGGGGGTTGGGGCTATGGTTGGGCTTGCCCCCACCCCAACTCAGCCCAAACTTCAGTCAGGACAAAGGCCGACGAACTGTAGTCTTTGAGCACACGTACATACATGCTTGTATGTACACAGGCATGTACCCAGTGGTGGCACAAGAACAAGTCTCATTGCTGGGAGCAACAGCATGTGCCTCCCCGAGAAGGTAGAGGCAACAGAGCCCCACATGTGCAGACTAGAAAGTCGGGGCTCTTTAGTCCAGGTCACTAGGGCAGGTGGTCAATTCCTGCCCTAAGTTAAGATCACCATCTTGGACATCACATTCTGAAAGCAGGTCCAAAAATATGATTGCTAAACTTATCATGTGAAGTTAAATGTCAATTAAATAGAAAAGTAGAAATATTGGAATGGAATGGAATGAAAAATAAATCCACCATCCAGAAGATCAAGTCAAGGAATTCTCCCAATATACAGAATGAAAATATAATGCAATAAATGAGCCCTCCAAAAAATGAAGCCAAAAAAAAAAAGGAGAGACTAAGACCCAAATATCCATAAGAAGTCTTTTCTCCAGAAAAAGGGAATGAAGTATGAATAGAATATAGGCACAGCAGTAAAAATGAAAGGGTTTCAGTGGAAATACCTAAGAAAAATATACACCTAAATACCAGCAGGCTGGTGAACTTTCTGAATTTAAGAAGAAAAATCAAGGGATATGTGCAAGAGTACACTAAGAAGGGAAAAAATCACTGGCACAGATTTCTCATCTGGGACTGTGGTGCTGAACCAACTGAAACAAAGAAAAACGATGCAATTGTTAAAAAGGAAGGGAGTGGAGGAGAAGGAAGATTTCTAGGGACCAATATGCAACCAATATTCAAGATCTACGGCTGTATAAAGCAAGGTACAAAACACTGTATAAGGGACCACGAGTTTTTTTTTAAAGACTACCTTTATGCATTGTCATATTTATGCATAACATACATCCTAGAAAGTTTCTTCAGAAACTGGTAACACTGGTGGCCTCTGGGGAGGGACCTGCTGCTAGAGGAAGGGCAAAAGGAAACTCCTCACCAGATGAGTGTGTGTTCCTTCTGAATTCTGTGCCAGGTGAATGCACTGCCCACACCAAAAAAAAAAAAAAAAATCTCCCTCCCTCCCTCTCCATCTCCCTGTTACACACACACACACACACACACACACACACACACACACACACACACGTTGGGAGAAAATGCATCTATCTGACAAGGCCTTGTATACAGAATATATCAAGAATTCTTAGTAAGAATATATATGTGGGTGGTTCCACGGGGAACCCCCAATCCCTCCAAAGACCCCCACATCCCCTGCCAGCCTCCCACTGGGATGCAATACCCTCCACCTCTGCCTCTTCCCTGGCCAATGGCTCAGATGGGCTGCTGGCCGTCACCACCCCCAACACATTGAATATTTTTAAATAAACCACTTAAATTTACATGCCATATGCACATTTTTTACTAACGTTCTATTTTCTTTAGTCAAAGGCTTATATAACGTCAAATACTTCTAGCCACTAAGTCTCCCCATTCTACCTTTGTGCAACCATGCATCTCATTAAGTTAAATTCTATACTATTTTCAAGGACTTATGAGTGAGGGTTAGTGGGGTATTTGGAAAGGTCTTAATTTGATAATGATCATGTGTATCCACATAGTACTACAATGTAAATTACTCAACTTACTGATGTAATTCAAAATTAAAACATTTTTATTCCTTTTTTCCCAAAAAAATAATTGTCTGTGTAGTATATACATACAATATTATTTAGCCTTAAAGGAGGGGGAGGGGGAGACTCAGACAAACTGCCATTCAGACAATGAAAGAGTAATGCATACAACTCAATGTTGTTATGTAATGTATATAATCCAGGGTTTCTACTTCCCTTACGTTATTCACAGGCATAATGTAGCACACTGAAAACTAAATCAGAATAAAGCTGTTTAAGAAACAGTTTAATGGAGCACTGACGTTACTGTGAAGTTTGACACAGCTGTTAAGAAAGATTTCATGTAATAGAAGGGGCATTAGTTTTTTTTAAAAGAGTGATCATAATCAGGAACTCCAATTCTGAATGATTTCAAAGGAGTGGAAGTAAAAGCAAGCCCAAGGCCTCTTCTTGTTCTGGAGAAAGTTACAGACACTAATTAAATCATGCCTATGTAGAAAAATACAATTATAAGCATTAGTCAAATAGAAACAGGAACTAGAACTTGGAGGAAAATAAAATTGAACAAAGCACACTTGATCAATCCACCCAAAATTAGGAAATGGAGAAAGGGGAGGAAAAAAATAGCATAATAAACAGAAAATATAGAATAAATCTAAAATTCCACATAAAACATTAGCAAACCTAGTAGTAGGACTTACAAACATAAGTATGGTTCAATATTAAGAGATCAACTAATTATATTAAAAGATTAGTGCAGGAAAGCCCAATGATCATTTCCACAGATGCTAAGCAGGCACTTCGAGGCCTCTGCAGCTCCAAGGACCTGGGATTCTACAGCCACTGTGACGGCCTGTGAGCAGTGAGTGGCAGGGGCAGAACCTGGACCGGGGGGCTTGCTTGATGCTGAGGCAAGAGGCGGGCAGATGGCGAGGCAGATGGGAGCAGTGCACAGAGACCTCTCATCCGAGAAGCCTGGCAGGGATGGGAAGAGTGAGCGGGCAGAAGGCACTGAGCCTTAGGACACTGCTCTAACAAGGCAGACTGATACAATGAGGAGGAAGAGACTGAAAAGGCTAGAAACTGAAATAAGGGAAGAGACACAGGCTAAGATGCAGTAGAGGCTGGTTTCATCCCTGTTGGCCTGAGGACTGTGCTTTCTGTATAGGACCGTGACTAATGCATTTAAGTGCGCAAAAAAAAAAAAAAAAAAAAAAGGGAAGGAGAGGTTAGGGAAAGGATGACAGTTCTGGAGCAGTGGTGGTTAGGAGAGTGGGCTCTGAAGTTACAAAGACCCAGCCTTACTCTCTTCGAGCTCTGGGAGCTTGAACAAGATACTCCACCTCTCAGAGCCTACATTTCTCAGCTGTCAAAGGGGAATGAGATAGTAACTGCACCACAGGAGAGTGCTCCCAACCAAAGTAAGTGTTCTGTAAACGTCAGTAATGAGTACAGACACAGTACTATTGCCTCCACCGTAGGTGAGGGTGGCGGTAACTGAGGGACCATGTGCTGAACACCCTGGATGAGGGAGAGACCGGAACAAAGGAAAAGAGAAGCAGCAACAATTAGAAAAATGAAAAGCAGTCCCAAGTACATGTTAAACATGAAAACCTGAGCGTAGAGGAGACCACAGTAAGTTTTTCTAGAAACAGGGACTGCTAGAATGTTGACAGAGGATGGGTATTCCCAGCAAACTCCACGTCAATCCAGAATGGAGGAGCAAGCCCTGTGACCCCCGATGCACTGCAAGCAAACCCAGAGAATGAAAACAGTCCTGAACGAGAACACCGAATGGGTGAGGGTGATTTTAACTGGACCTGAAGGCCAGTACCTCCAAAGGATACTCTCCGGGCCAACCTCATGGTTGTGCAATTTGTGTGATCACACGGGCTACTGCTGCTATCATGCAATTCTTAATACTTTTTTAACAAGGGACAAGCATTTTATCTCTGTGCTGGGCCCCACAAATGTTGTAGCCAACTCTGGATATACTGGTAACGAACATTCATTGGATTAACACACATAGAATAAAATCTAAGGGCTGAGTAGTAAAGAACTTCCCATTATAATCGGACCAGAAAACAATTATTCAAATTGTCATTGAAAATCCTACACTGACCATTAATTTAAAAGACAAAATGTAGCTATTGCCTATTATAGAGAACCCAAGGTCCCCTTCAAACATGCTTCATTCTAGGATTTCTTTTAACGCAAAGTAATCACTCTGATTACCATCATGGCATTTTGCATAATATACCCTTATCGTCATGTTAAAGTGCAATTATTCACTTGCACCTCTTCTGTCTCCCTTCCTGGATCTCGGGTGCCGGGAAGGTGAGGTCATCTTGTTCATCTATGTACCCTTCAGGCATAGCACACGACAGGCCCACATAAATCTCTGCGGGAGGAAGGAAAAGACCAAGTGTCCTCCACAACTGCTGGTGTGAGCCATGAAAGAAGCCCGATTCTCCTGCCCGGACGGGGCACAGAAAGGCTGCGACGCTGCATTTTTGCAGCACAGATGCCGATGCCAGCAGAATGACAAGCCCAATTACCTAGAACCCACCTCTGCCCTGCTTAAACAGCTCTAAAGAAGGCCTAGGCTTCCATTTCTGTCGTAGAACAACCCTCCCATAACCACTTTTGTTCTAATTACAATAAGGTGTCATTTATCTGAACGTCTGAGACCTGACCTGTCCCAGGCTAATTTTTATATATATACCCAGGTTATATATTCCGGAATTTGGATATTTTAACTCCCAAGGAACGTAAGGCCTTATACAGTGCACAGTACAGAGAAGTTGCTCATACACTTAGCACTTCAAATATTAACATAACATGGTTTATTAATATTGGAAAGAAATGAGCTTTAAAAGTATATACACCCTCAATGGGGAAAGGACAGTCTTTTCAGCAAGTGGAAGTGGGAAAATTGGATCTCCACATGCAAAACAATGAACTTGGACCCTCATCTTATACCACTTACAATAATTAACTCAAAATGGATTAAAGACCTAAACCTAAGACCGGAAACTATGAATCTCCTGGGGGAAAAACAACAAAAACAAACAAGGGAAAAGCTTCAGGACATTGGACTTGACAATGATTTCTTGGATGTGACACCAAAAACATAGGCAACAAAAGCAAAAATAAGACAAACAGGTCTACATCAAACTTTCAAAGTTATGTGCAAAGGACACAAAACTTTGCATAACTTCACATCCATTAAAATGCCACTATCAAAAGCCTAGAAAAGAACAAGGGTTGGTAAGAACGGAATGGGAATCCTCATGCACTGTTGGTGGGATTGTGCAGCCACAATGAAAAGCAATACGGAAGTTCCTCAAAAAAGTAAGAAGAGAATTACTAGGCCCTGCCAGGTCAGTTAGTTAGAACATCATCCCGATACGCCAAGGTTGCAGGTTCGATCCCCGTTCAGGGAACACATAAGACTCAACCAGTGAATGTATGGATGTGTGGAACAACAAATTTATGTTTCTCTCTTTCTCTCTCAAACCAATCAATAAAAATTCTTAAAAAATAGATTTACTATATGATCCACAATCCGCTTCTGGGTATGCATATATATAAAAGAACTGAAAACAGGATCTGGCAGAGGTATTTCCATACCCAGGTTCATGCAGCATTATTCACAATAGCCAACCAACGGATGAGTGGATAAAGCAAATGTATATACACATAATGGAATATTTTTCAGTCTTTAAAAAGAAGAACATTTTGTCACATGCCACAACAATTGGTGACCCTTGAGAACAATGTAGTGCCGTTGGGTTTCTATCATTTGCACACCAAACTCCTGACCGCTCCACTCCCTGAATCCAGTAAGTCACAGCCCTAGTGAAACTGTCTTCCCTGACTTTCTGCTGCAACAGCCTTCTTCCCGGAGTCCTTGCCTGTTGGCTCCGCCCACCCAATCCTGGCTAGAGGCTCAGCCAGTGACCTGTCCAATCACAAGTATGGCCCTGCACCTTCCGTGCTTAAAATACAATTGGCCTCCCAGTCACGCAGGATAAAGCCTTTACTACTTGCCCTTTCAGACTACAACCTGCCCACTACCTACCCTTCCAGCCACATCGCTCACCTGCCCACTACCCCACACACACTCATGCAACCGGACACTGCCAAGCTTTGCACCTGCTGGTTTTTCTGCTTAAGATACTCTTCCTTCCCTGCCCATTTGTAAAAACATCTACTTCTTCATTCTCCAACTCAAACATCATCTCCTTTGGAAAAGTCACCATCCTCCTCAGCACGGTCACTCCTTACTTCTTTCCCTGTGTATTATTTTCACAACTGTCGTAGACGATGTCTGTGTCCCACCCATACCCTCTTGGCCTGGCCACTTCAGTGCCCGCAGTCCTGACTTCCAGCTGCCAGCACCTGCATTTCTTGGCCTGACTGCTTCCTCTGGCCGCTGAGCCTGCTTTGCTCACTCATGCGGCAGGATGGAAAGTGCTTGGGGATTCATGCCCAAACACCCCCACCTAGCAGTGCGCAACCAACAACCGACAGGGTTGCTGTTTGAACCCCAGCTCCCTGACCTGGGGTAGGGATAACCAAGGTGCACGTTCTATACAGGCTCCCAGGGGCCCCAGGGGGTACAGCTCCAGCTCTGCTCAGTGAGCACCGGCTCTGGAACACCTTTCACTGGTTGCCTTCCCTTCCCTGTCTCACCCCTTCATCTCTCAAACTACCGGCAGTTAAATTAAATGTTTTCCCTGGGTCTGCTTTGGAGGTAACAACACCTAGCATTTCCATAGTATTTACTGTGTGCCAGACACTATTTTAAACACTCATTTAATCTTCAGAGCACCCCTGAAAAATAATCCAAAATTTAGATGGTGGACATTGGGCATTATGGCAGTCCCCCCCCTTATCTGCAGGGGATAAGATGCAAGACCCCCAGGGGGTGCCGGAAACCTCGATTAGTAGCAAACCCTGTATATACTCTGTTGCTTCCTATAGATACTTACCTATGATAAAGGTTAGGCACACTAAGAGATTAACAATAGCTAATAAGATAGAACAATTACAACAATATACTGTAATAAAAGTTGAGACTATGGTCTTTCTCTCAAAGTATCCTATTGCACTGCACTCATCCTTCTTCTTTTTAAAAAAAATATATTTTATTGATTTTTTACAGAGAGGAAGGGAAAGGGATAGAGTCAGAAACATCGGTGAGAGAGAAACATCAATCAGCTGCCTCCTGCACATCCCCTTCTGGGGACCCGCAACCAAGGTACATGCCCTTGACCGGAATCGAACCTGGGACCCTTCAGTCCACAGGCCGACGCTCTATCCAGTGAGCCAAACCAGTTAGGGCAACACTCACCCTTCTTGTGATGATATGAGATAAATTGCCTACGTGATGAGATGAAGTGAGGTGAATGACGTAGGCACGGGGATAGCATTAGGCTATACCAATGGTCGGCAAACCGAGGCTCACAAGCCACATGCGGCTCTTTGGCCCCTTGAGTGTGGCTCTTCCACAAAATACCACGTGCGGGCGCGCACATACAGTGCGACTGAAACTTCATGGCCCATGGGCAGAAGTCGGTTTTCGGCCTGGGCAAGTCTATTTTGAAGAAGTGGTTCTAACGCCGAGCCACACTCAAGGGGCCAAAGAGCCGCATGTGGCTCGCGAGCCGTGGTTTGCCGACCACTGGGCTATAATGACCTCCTGACCATGTCAGATCAGAAGGAGGATCAGCTGCTTTGGGTGATCCTAGATCAGGGAGCCATCACAGTGTCAATAGGTTATATGTCAGGAGTAGAAGATGCTGAGAAATTTTAATGTTTTCAGACTGCAGTGACCATGGGTAACGAACTGCGACAAGCAAATCTTCGCATAAAGGGCGAGGACTACTGTACAAGGCTAAGAAACTCACCCGCGGCCATAGAGGTAGTAAATATATTTAGCATCTTCCATATTCTATTACAACCATCTGTGTATATGTCATTCTTCTTCACTGGACCATGGCCCTCTCAAGGGAGACCTTTTTAAAATCTTTTTCAACATTCCCAGCATCTAGCAGAGAGCCAGGCACGTAGCAGATGCTCAAGAAATATGGGTTTTGAATAGTGCCTGCACCCTGCTACTCAAACACGCTGTGCGCTTTTCCTTCCTCTGTGCCTTTTCGCAAACAGGAGCCCTGAACACTTTTTCTGTGTATCCCTCTCACCCTTGTCCACTCTCCTCCCCCCCCCTCCTACCCCCCCTCCCCCGCCACCACACACACACACACAGGACAAGAATTCCCGATCCTTGCTGTGGCAGTCAAAACAAGGAATTCTCACATCTGGGACAAAGCAGATGTCAGACAGCAAATGACCCCTCTAATATCAAGTAAACAAACCCAAATACATGAATCTGCACACTTTTGCCAAGCTGTTATTTATGTACTTATTTTCATTTGAGAGACTCTTATTTATCATAGAACGTGGCTTCTTCTCCATAAACTCCACTAACACTCAATTCTCCCTTATCCTGAAGACCTTCCCTCAAATCAGTCTTTCCCCCTAAGCCACCAAACTGCTATGACCTCCTCCCTCCATGTGACTGTCAATATCTACTTGGTCTAAATTCTGACCTCGACCTCTGCCTCTCTTATATAAAAGGCCTGTAGCCATCATGCCGTCAGGACCAAAGGAGCAGCGGCCCCCGTGGCAGGTGGGGCGGGGTGCGAGCTACTAGCAGAGCCACGAGCAGTGGAGAGCTATGAGCGGTGGAGGGAGGGGCAGCCAGCTGTGGCAAGCAGAAGTGAGCTACTCGCACACATTTCCGTGCGCGCTGAGCCTCTAGTATATAATAAAGAAGAGCTTCCCTGAGGCACCATTTGTGCTAAGCCCTGACGTTTTCGTGGGCTTTCAACTTGCAGGGTTCTGGCAACTCTGTCTTGAACTCCTGACTTCAAACTGCATCCTAGTCATCTTGACACCTTTGGCTTCCACTTGCTTCTCAATCTGCTACTGCTGCTCTCCAGGTTACGGCTCTGTCCTCTGCCAGATTTCTCATGTTTTCCATCCCTTATGTAACTAATTCCCTGCATTATAGTCTTTCAGTTTGAAATACCTACAGTGGTGTTTATTTCCTGACTGGACTGCAACTAATACAGAAATTGACAAAAGACTTGGCAAAAACAAAACAAAACACCAGAAAAGCTAGGAATAAAAACAACCACCGCCATCTCACATTTATGAAAGGCTCACTATATACCAGACACTCTCACGGTCGTGTGTTTTTGAAATGAACTCAATGGATTACCATAGCAACCCTGTGATGTAGGTACCTCTGTTATCCCCCTTTTAAGATGAGGAAACTGAGGCTCAGAGAGATAAAATAATTTGCTGTTCCAAAGACGGTCAGTAGTAGAACTGGGACTCAAATCCAGACAACCTGGCTCCAGAGTGCACTCTCCAAAACACAAAGCCCAGCGCCGTGTTTCAAGCAGGGAGGTAGTCAACAGGATCAAGTGCAACCAAGAGGTCAGGTAAGATAAGGGCTGCGAGGCATCTACTGGATTTAGCAATAAGGAAGTCACGAGAAGCCCAGAACAGGAAAGTCAGAAACCAGACAGCATGAGGCTGGCCAGTAAGCCAGAGGTTAGGAAGTAGAGACAAGAGGAGCAAACCTTTCTCTCGAGAAGTCTGGCTCTGAAGAGGAGTCACAAAACCAGGCAGGAGATGAAAGAGAAGCAGAGCTTTCTTCACTCCTGCTTTGTTTTAGAAACGACAGCAGCTTGAATGTTTAAATATTGACGGGACTGAGCCAGTTGATGGGGAGTCTGAAATCGTGAGGCAGGAGGACAACAGAGCAGGGTCTGGTCCCCAAGAGGCCAGAGGGGCGGGCTGTAGAGTCCAGGATCCACGTAGAATCTCTTCTTCTGCAACAGGGGGCAGAAAGCAAGGATGGCTGCAGACTCAGAACATGCTGTATTTTGGTGAAGTTATTTTACTATGGCTTCTATCTTTTCTGAGCTAGAGAACGAGGCCATTAGCAGAAGGAAGGGTGGAGTAGAGGGGTGAAGGGTGTGAGGAGCAGAGAAAAGCTTGAGATCAGCCACAGTGCTGAATGGGGGCCTACTGTGGAAAGATAGGAGTCCCCAGCCAGAGGCCCCAAGTGTAGTTGGAATTTGTGGTTTTACTTGGGCAGGAATTCTCAAGGTATCTTCAGCCCGAGGTGTAGGCAAAAGACATGAACAAATGGGATGACCCAGATTAGGTGTAAAAGAAGGAAAGCAAAGAAACTGAGTAAAAGACAGTGGCAGGAGCAACTGACCAGATGAGCCATGGACTATAAAGGAGGTAGGTGAACGCAGGCGGTCAGAGAGCAGATGTAGTCAGTTACTACTGACTGAGGAGAGGGTCTAAGGCAAGTAAAAATGGCATCTGATGGCATTATCTCTGAGCAGGAACAGTTTTGATGTTATAATACAAGGGTGCAGCCATGGGAGAGGGCAGTTGATTTCAAAAAAAGAAGTGAAGGTGACTGGAAATAGGGTAAAAAAACATGCACACTAAAATAAAAAATTTTTTTAAATCCTGAGAATTTTGGATAGAGTTCTGTGAGGTGAGGGCATGATTTGAGAAGACAGTGAGTTGAGGAGGGAGAGGCCTGAAGAGTTTAACGAACAGGAGTGGGAAGAAAAAGGTAGTGGAAGGTCTGCAATGGACATTGGTTGTTTCTGCTTGTTCAATATCCATCGGTCCTATTTCTAATAACAGCATCTTCACTTTGCTTTGGAGGCCACCTCTTTCCTCCTCAGGCACCAAGAGGACTTCCAAAATATTCATAATATTCTATAGTTTAACCTGGAGCATAGGAACATGAGTGTTCATGTTATTATTTTTTAAACCATACAGATACATTTTATTCTTTAGATTAAAGAGATGCATTTTATATACTTTGGATATAGATTTCACAGTTCAAACGAACATACTAAAACTTCCTTTCTCCATGCTCTAAAGATAAGGGCCGGTGTCAGGTCAGAGCCAGCTGAGTTACAAAGATTGGCTTTGGCGCCTGACCCAGTTTAGGTCCACGAGACACCAGGCCAAGCTCTTGCTGGAACTATGAGGAAAGAGGTGCTCTCTTTCTTGCCGTAGTTGTGAAGCTTGTTTGTACAACAGATCCCTTCCCTAACAATAAAGCTAACACAGAAGAACGCAGAGACAAGAGGAAGGTGGTAGATCCCCGACATCATTTGAATACCTAGTTCCAGCCATCCCTGAAGCCAGATACCTGGGGCTCTTCAACAACACGAGCTAATTTGCCTTCGGTTTATGACCTTTTAATGAAAAAGAAACCTAACCCAGTAGTATAGTCAAATAAAGGATTCTCAATTCAACAGCCTGATCCTTTTCAACACATAAGCCAAACCATGCCCTCCTTCTGCTCAAGACCCTGCAATGGCTCTCAAAGTAAAGCCTAAAGTTCTCGGGGTGGCCTACCAGGCCCTCCACAGTCTGCCCCCATCGCACCACACCCTCAGCCTATGACTTTCCATTGCTCACTGTGCTCTAGCCACACCGGCCTCTGGGCTATTCCCTGACACCCCGAAAATGTGCCTTCAGGCCCCTGCTTTGGCTGTTCCCTCCACCTGGACACTCCTCCAGACATCCACTCACAAACTGCCTCACTTCCTTCACGTCTCTGCTCCGATCTCCAGTTCTCAATAAGGCCTACCTGCATCCCCACCCCCATGGCCAGTGATCCTGAACACTCCCCTCCCTGCCCTACTGCTTCTTCCTTCCATAGCATTTATTACATGATACAGTAAATTTACCCAGGGAGGGCGAGAGTCAACTGGTTGATTCATCTCAAGTTCCTAGAACAGTGCCTGACTCTTAGCAGGCCCTCAAATATTTGCTGAGTGAACAAATAAAAAGGCATCCAAGGAGCAGAACGTGGCTCGTGGAGAGAAAGGACACTAACTTTTATCTCCTAAACCTGATGTACGTGGAGTACAGGAGGAAAAGACACCTCCATTTCAAAGACTTCAGGGGAAGCAGTGACCTAAGGGGGCTGGAAGTAGGTGGAAGAGTTCAGTAAAGAGGCTGAGGATGTGGGCAGGGGTGTTAACCACCATTGGGGCTTAAGCGGGATTGATGTTAAGTTTGGGGGAGGCACACGGGAGTTGGAGACCAAGTCAAGGGAGAAGCAGCCCAGGTTTGCAGATGAAAGTGAAAAAAGAGAGATGGACCCGTGGTTTACTTACATTTTAGCTGGAAATGAAGGATGTAGCGATAGAAGGCCTGGTGAGCTAAGCTGGCTTTAAAAGACTTAGTCTTAGCAACTCTTGGCAGAAAGGGTTCCTCCCATTACTCCATGGTTTGGATGATTTTAGACCTTGTGGGTGGAGAGGCCAGGGTCTTCCCCTCCTCCTAGTACCCCGGAGGCCATTCAGACGTGTCTGCTGGACCGGGACACAAGGCATCCCTGCTCATGGCGCCATCCTGGGCCCACAGAAAGCAATTCCCCTCGCGTGATATAATAACCCTGCACTGTAAGCAGCCTGTCAAATCCTCATTCTCCAAGCCCAGCACTGACTCTGAAGCAGGCATCCAGGATCACAACCCTAATATCCAAAAAGCCAAGAGAGCAGGCTTCTTTTTTTTTTGTTTATTTATCTTCACCCGATGATACTTTTTCATTGATTTTTAGAGAGAGTGGAAGGGAGGTGGAGAGACGGAGAGAGAAAGATCGATGTGAGAAAGACATATCCATTGGTTGCCTCCTGCATGCACCCTGACCAGGGCCAGGGATTGAGCCTGCAACCCAGGTACATGCCCTTGACGGGAATGGAACCCAGGACCCTTCGGTCCGCATGCCAACGCTCTATCCCACTGAGCCAAACCAGCTAGGGCAGAATAGGCTTCTTTTTAAAGACAAACCGGAGCACTCAAGGTTCCTACCTGCCCTGCCTGCTGCCCAGGCAAGAAAAAGCAGGGCAAAGGGAAGCCTTCCTTCCACTGGTCCTGGTTCACCTTTCATGCTTGTCAGCTTCTCTCTACAGAAATGTCTCCAGAGTTATGAAAACATATATGCACATGCCAAGATTCAAGGAAAATGTGACTCCCAGAGAAACAAATTATATTGCTTAGCCTCTAAGGAAAAGTGAGTTACTATAAATCAGACCCTTGGGAATGATGTCATTTTGGTGTTCCTTACAGCGCTAAGGAGACTTATTAAATATTCAATAATTACCCCTGGCCATTGTTCTCAGTGGTTAGAGTGTCGGCCCATGCACCGAAGCGTCTCAGGTTCAATTCCTGGTAAAAGGCACGTGCCTAGGTTGCAGGTTTGATCCCTGGCCCAATCGATGTGTCTCCTCTCTCTCTCACTCTCGCCCCCTCACCCTTCTACTCTCTCTAAAAAAAAAAAAAAAAAAAAAAAAATCAATGGAGCCTGGCTAGTATGGCTCAGTTGGTTGAGCATCATCCCATGCACCAAGACGTCCCCAGTTTGATTTCTAGTAAGGGCACATGGGTTTTGGCTCAATCCCCAGTGGGAGCATGCAATTGATGCTTCTCTCTCATCAATGTTTCTCTTCCTCTCTCTCTCTCTCCCTTCCTCTCTCTTTAAAAATCAATTAAAAAATTTTTTAAAGAATCAATGGAAAAAATATCCTGTGGTAAAGATCAACCAAAAAAATCAATAATTAATAATAAGGCCTTCAAAACTGTCTCTCCCATATAACTGTCTCTGTAAAAGCAGCCAGCAGAAATTAGACTTGATCCTGACCTCCTGTCCATCAACAAGATCTTGGTGGTACAGGGCATATGTCCTCCCAGTACTTATTAGTGAAATGCCCACACTTCTGGGTCAGGTGTCCTCCAAAAGTGGACCATTAAGCAAATATTTAAAATAGCCATCTGTAGTAGCCAGCCGCCAAGATGGCCCCCATGACCCCTAACTTAATGTTGCTGATCAGTTCTGTGACTTTAAGTGAAACTACAAATAATGAAGCCATTGGCTAATTATATAAACAGGAGTGCCTATATTCATTCATACCCTCTTCCCACACTGTCCCGGCATTGGTCTATGTGACCAACAGAATATGGCAGAGGCATGTATGTCACTTCCAAGATTAGCTTATACAAGATTGGGGATTGAGTCTTGGGATCTCTCACTTGCTGGAATCACTTGCTGGAAGAAACCAGTTGCTGTGCCCAATGGAGAGGAACCAATGCCGCCAACAGCCACCTGAGTGAGCTTGGATGTTCACTCCCCATTCCAGCCTTCAGATGACCACAACCCTCGTCAACAGCTCGGTGGGAACCTCATGAAAGACCTGAGTCAGAACCACCCAGCTACCCTGCTCCCTGATTTTTGACCCACAGGTACTATTTTCAGGTGCTAAATTTTGGGGTAATTCATTACACAGCAATAGATAAATTAATTCACTATCCTACACAGACCTGAGATGGAAATCGAAAGATGTAACCTCAGTTCCTAACCAACATACATATAGGACAGTGGTCGGCAAACTCATTAGTCAACAGAGCCAAATATCAACAGTACAACGATTGAAATTTCTTTTGAGAGTCAAATTTTTTAAACTTAAACTTCTTCTAACGCCACTTCTTCAAAATAGACTCGCCCAGGCCATGGTATTTTGTGGAAGAGCCACACTCAAGGGGCCAAAGAGCCGCATGTGGCTAGCGAGCCGCAGTTTGCTGACCACTGATATAGGACAATTACTCTTTCCATGAGAAAGCAACAAATTATTCAGTCATTTCAACAATTTCTTATTGAGAGGTAAATATGAGGAAGGTATTTCCAACCGGCATAAGCCTTCATATAGTTTATAATCTATAAAATAAAGAAAAACAAAGAGCCATTCACACACACCTCAAGTTGCTCAATCCACTGGCTTTATTAGCTTTTTAAGTCTTCTTGCTCCTAATGCTTTTCCCCTGACTCCCCACTCTTTGCTTTTGCAAACCCTCTCAAGAAGGTATATCAAGCACCCTCCCTAGATATTTTGAGTGCTCAGTGCAGGCATGCTCCTTTTAATTGTACCACATGCCCTCCCATCTAAGGGGGAAAGAAAGTTAGGTTCCCTAATTTCACTTAGTAGTAGAACAAGAAGGAATTCATTTCATATTTTACTAGGAGAAGGAAATCCTGGTCACCAGGGTTGAGAACAATTCTAATTTCTGCAACTAGTAATAAATGTCAACCGCAGCGCTGGTACAATCGCGGCTCAAGCCCTGGTCACAGCTGAAATGGCGATGGGGGAGGGGGGTGCGGCCCCTTACCCGCCCCTGGACTCTGCTGTCTCTCAAAGCAGCAGGAGGGTTTCGCTGCTCAGAGAAAATCAGGAGCCTCTCTTTGCACAAAGAAGGTCAAAGGGCGAGCTCTCTTTCCCTCGACCACAAAACCAGCGTCTGCCAAACCTAAATAGTGTGGGAGGCCGTCAGAGGTGAAGGGAGCCCAGACAGAAAACCACAGCTGAGTCTCCTCCCGCCGCTGGGGTCTGAGTCAGGTGACTTCTCCGGGCACACAACAAACCTAAACAAAGATCCCTCCCCACATGACAGACGGGGGGAGAGGGCTGGCAGTGAGACCGAAGCTGCCCAGACCTGCTGCAGAAAACCATTAGCTCGTACTTCTCGGCAGCCCCAGCCAGCTGGAGGGACCTACAAGTTACTTTGCAGCTCAGCCTTCGGGGATGCGCCAGGAGGGACTTGGGACCCCATCCCAGGGCACAGGCGCCGAGCACTGCCCGCAAGCCTCCGGCCCCGACCCGCAGGCGGGACCCCTCCCACCAGCTATCACCAGCGCGCCAGACCAGTCACAGCCCGGCCAGCCCGTCCCCTCCGCCCGCTTCCCCGCAGCTGCGACCCCACGGGGGCGGCAGAGAGGAAACGCCTTTTCCAAGGGAAAGGCTCTGGGGGCGAGGGTACGGCCGTGCGCCTCCACCTCCCCACCCCCAGGGAAGGGGCGCCAGGGTGGGCGAGGCCCGGTGCCCACGGGAGCTGGGGACCATCATCCCCTTGGGGAGAGACACGACCCTCCCGATCCCCAGCTAAGCGCGCCCCACCTTGTCGCCGAAGCTGCGGGCCGTCAGCAGGTCCGGGCTGGGCGTGCTGTCGCCGCCCACGGCCTCCTCGCTGCTGGAGCCGGCCAGCGGGTGCGGCATGTCGCGAAGGGAGTGGGGCCCCGTGGACGGCAGGGCCTTGGGGAGCCCGCCCGACATGGCGAGCACCGCCCGGAACGCGCGGCCGAGGCCCCGCTCGGCCGCCGCTCTGTCAGAGGCCCTGCACCCGCCGGGCTGGAAGCCGCCGCCGCCGCCGCCGCCGCCGCCCGCCGGCACCTCTCTGCCCGCGGGGCTGGGCTGGGCTGGGCTGGCTGCTCCGCGCTGCGCGCCCCCGCTCCGCGCCCGAGCCCCGCGGTCCGCTCGCACCTTGGCCGCTGGCGGCCGGCCAGCACCGCCACGCCGCCCAGCCCGCTCGCGCCCCGCCCCCGCGGCGCCTGGGCCACCCGGGAAGGAGGGGAGGGGACAAGGGGAACCGGAGGAGGGAGGACGGGAGGCGGGCAGCCCCGCCCCGCCCGCCGCCCCGCAGGAAGTGCGCCCGGAGCCCTCGGCCTCGGCCCTCCTAGTGTCCAACCTCGCCTCCGAGAGACCGGCCCTGCGGAGGCTGCGCGCCGTGCCCAGCGCAGATGTTTAACGGAAATCGGAGGTGGGAAAGACGTTGGAGGAGCCCGTTCCATTCCACCCGCGTTTACTGGTGCGCCCCCGGGCAGCCACGCTTGGAGATGGGGGCTTTGGAGCACGCACGTGGGTCGGGATCTTCTGGCCTTTAACCCAAAATGGAAGGAATTATGAGCCATAATAGGAATGGCATAAAGGACTAGTACTAGGCTCGAAGGAGAGAACAAACAATTCAAGGAGATGATCTGGGGTTTCTTCAAATGCACGCTGAGACCCCCGTGCCATCTTGCTTCTGCAGCTAAGCTGGGTTTCTGTAAGGTTAAACCTCATGAGTGAACATCTGTAAGTAAAGAGAGGGAGTGCTACCAATGACACGACTTTTAAACTCACACCTGGACTGAACTGAAGCTTTTTGAAAGAACAGTGAGATTTAAGCTCTTTTTCATGCTTTTGTGCTTTCGGGCCTTTGGCTGAGCTGGATTCTCAGCTTTCTTTGCTAGCAGAGTGGAGATAGGCAGGCATGGCTTCAGCCACGTGGGGTGAAAGTTCACTTCCTTTTCCCACCTTACCTGCCTCTGCAGCGTTTGCTCTAGGCCAAGTCAGTAGAGGTTATCAGTCCAGGCAAGAACAAATCAATACTAACAATGTAACAGGTAGGGGTGGCTTATTGTGAGGGAGCACGTTTTTTCCCCTATCTGTTCCCAAACTCTAGGTTTGTCCCGTTTCACCACAAATCTTGAAGCTGGGATTCACTGTGGTCTACACCACACTTTAATCTAGAAACAAGTGATGTTTCGGCAGGAGGAGAATGCAGAAAGTTGAAGCTGACCCAAAATATCACTCAGAGACTCAATGAGCTTCAAAGACCTTCCTTATCCTCCCCAGCGTGATTCTTTGGGCCTTAGTCCTCAGTTATCATCTTTTGTCTCCTCCGCATGTGTCTGCCTTGTGGGGAGACTAGGGCTCAGAGGGCACTGGGAACAATTTCAAGTGCTGCATCTTCTTCACAGGAATGCCAAGGTCTGGTCCTCTTGGAACTGGGTAAAATTAACACTATATATCCAACAGCTGCTTGACAACTACCACAGGCCCTATTCACGGTTCTTCTGATTGGCGTTAAAATGCACAGCATGAATATAACTAGAAATGAGTGTTCTATAGATGTATAGCATAGGGATTTCTTATTGAATGGCGGTATTTATTTTAGCAACCAGGCTGCCGTACCATAGTGGGGATTTTATTAAGACTCCACACAGCTTTCTCTTCAAGGACACCAAGGAAGAGTAAAATGTGATCGACATTAGAATTCCTGCTTGGTCACCACAAGTGGGTGACCCTGAGCAAGTTGCCTAACCTTAATGAACCTGTTTTCTAACCTGAAGGGAGGAGCACAGGGAGCAAGGTAGTGTTGTGAGAATGAAATCGTATTCCTAGCAAAATACTGGTGTGGCATAGACCTCCCTTCCTTTCCCTCTCTGTCAAGTTTTCTCTGCTCCTGTTAGGAAGTAATAATCCCAACGTTTTCACAATTAAACATGCTGCACTCCAAACTCCTCTATTTGCTCAGTTTGGATCAGAGTACCATTTTCTATGTTCCCATCCCGCCAAAAAAACCCTAAAACAAAACAAAAACATAAAACCAGAGTTCCTGAAAGGCTGGATTCAAAATGGAAACAGTTTATTTATTTATTTTTCAATTTCCTGGTTGGTCAGTGGCATCTGGCCACAATGACCCAGTGGGTAGTCATCAAAACTAAAGAAAGTGAACTTCGGTAGAAAACATTTTGGTAAAAGTTTCCACCATTCATTTTAAGCCCAGGACTGCCTATTCATATTCACCATTTCCTGTTGTATTGCAGTGTTCCTTGTGGTGGAAAACTGACAGTGAAATAACGTTAAGTGTCCCAAAGTAGAAGACTATGCTTTTACTAAAGGTTCTCAAAGCAACATGGTGCTGAGGAGGAAATATGAAGTTTTTATGAGATTTTATTTTATTTCTTATTGATTGGTTTGAGAGACAGAGAGGAAGGGAGAGAGAGAAACATCGATTTGTTGCTCCTCCCATTTATGCCTTCATTGGTTGATTCTTTCGGGCCCTGACCAGGATCGACCCCACAACCTTGGTGCATCTGGACGACACCAACTAACTGAGCTACTTGGCCAGGGCCTGAAAATTTTATATCAGAACAGAAAATGATTGTGTTTGGTGGAATTTGTGGAGGGCTGAGCTCTGAGGAAGAACAAACTAGATATGTGTGTTTGGGGGCACAGGGAAGATGCCACCAGAACCCAAGAACTGAGCCTGGGGCCTTCCCGCATCCATAGGGAATCTTAGGCATTTAGGCTTGTGCCTTACAGGGGCCAGGGCCTTGGGCCCCAAAATTGGTACGCTTGCCAAGCTGGAATCCTGTAAATCTCACTAGCAAGTCTGTGAGGACTTTACATGAGCACCCAGACCTCAGAGACAAAGCAGAGCCACAACAGAGCATTCTCTTTCTCTCCCCTGGTACAGCATGTGCTTAGGCTGTATTCATGTTTGTGTTAGCTGCTCACCCTCTTCTGGTTTTTAATACAATCATGGCTTTATTCTACATGGCATCCCAAACCCTGCCTCAAAATAACACCAGCACTTCTGAAGTGGACGGCTGATGAGGACAAAGGAGGTTTTCAAAGAGCATTCAGAAGTGACATGGACAAAGCCACAGAGGGCTGTCTCAAACAAGAGGGACAACTCAGAAGGCGCTGTCACCAACAGAGGCAAAATTGTGTGGATGATTTAATTCAGCCAATGGTATCCCAGGAAAAAGCAAAAGCCAGCAGGTCCACTTGAGGCTAGGATCTGAAGAGTTTTGCAAACAAGAAATTGGACCTTGCCCCAGAACCAACAGAGATGCTTAGGGGTAAAGGATAGGACATTTATCTTTCTATATTGACATGCCTGGACCCCAAAAAACATGGAGACCCTTTGCAGTGGGTAATGCAGCACAGATCACGGGCTCGGTGCCTAAGAACCACCTACCTGTGCGTTTGTTCCCATGCCAACTTCTAGACCCCACCTAAGAGGTTCTGATTCTGGGGTGGGGCTGAAATCTAAGTCTTTTATTAACAACTGATGCTCACGTTGATGCTGGTCTATAGACTGTACTTTGACAGACGCTGTTCTTAGAGCTCCACCCCTCTCTCTAAACCAGAAACTGACATTCCAAACCTCCTTTTGTACATAGTATTTTAAGTGCTTACTTTGGAGAGATTTCCCGTTTCCTGAAAAGTGCTCAAAACACAAATTTCTCTTACAAAATGCTATTGCAGCGAACTTTACCCTATACTTTTATGGTTATTTTTATTGAGGATCTACCAGATGCTTCCAGTACGGAGGGGCTCAGATGAACTAAATTCTCTGTTGACATTCATTTTTTAGTGCTGGCTGTGAAGTGCCTCATGATGGAGTGAATATTTTCCAGAGCTCCAGAAACTTCTTTTTGGAGGGCTGGCCATGTGGGCTCCTAGTAACAAGGGCCTCATCTGGCCAGAGAAATGCAATTCACCCCCATCACAAGGGACACCTGCTACTTGGCTTCCTTCACAAGCAGGCTCTGGAGTGTGGGGGTGTGCATGTGTCCTTTTGTAGTGGCTACCCAGCAGGGGCTGGGCTGGAGAAGATACTGCGCTGACAAGTCCTGGCACTGAATCTTATTAGCCGTGAATTTTTGGATAAGATAGAAACACCTATTTACTGACTATGTGCTCCATGAAAGTGTTTGGGTTCATTACTAGGAATGATCCTTAAAGGGCATCTAGAAGAGGAACATTCAGCTATCATATGACCCAGCAGTTTCATTCCCAGACCACAACAGAAATGCATGTGTATATTCATCAAAAGATGGGTTCAAGAATCTCCACATCAGCGCTATTTATACGTTTCCATAATCAGGCATCTAGTGCATGATCCTAACTTCATAAATGAGGAAGCTGAGGCCCAGAGATATTAAGTAACTTGTTCAAGGCCAACCAGCTAGTGCTATTGCTAGTGCACCCTTCCAAGTGGATGCATCGTGTCCACGTGTGGGTTTGGGGAATACTACAGATAAAGCCAAAAGGTAAAGGAGTGAAGAAAGAAAGAGGCCCAGCTGGAGTGGTTCAGTTGGTTGATTGTCGCCCTGTACAACAGTTGGGGTGTGTAAGGAAGGCAACCGATCTATGTTTCTATCTCACATCAATGTTTCGCTCTCCATTCCTGTCTCTAAGCATGGAGAGGTGAGGATTTAAAATTGAAAAAGAGAGAGCTCAGCAACTTTTATTTGCCTACCAGTCATCTGCCCCTTTTCACTGTTGTCCTGTCTCTTCCTCCCTCTCCCTACAAATGCCGTTTTGTGAGGTTCTGATGCCTGGAGCTGCTACAGCCATCTTGTGGCCAAGCGTGGAGATATACCCGATACCCTGAGGATAGCGGAGTGGGTAAGAGCCTGTGTTCTGAGGGCATCAGTGAGCCACTGCACCTACCCCTAGACGTCATAAGCAAACCATAAACACCACTGTGGTCTCAGACAGTTTAATTGGGATCCTGTAACACGCAGCTGAATTCATCCTTAGAGATTCAGATGACGAGGAATGCAAGCAGGCAGGAGAGAGGCTGAGAAGCGAGCTTCCCTTTGTGGGTAGTGGTGTTCTCAGCAGCAGAACCATCCTTCTATCACATGCATTCTCGAAAAGGGAAATTGATTCTTGGGGTGGGGTTGGGGCAAAAAACTCTCCGATATTACAATGGCTTGTGGCCCTCCAAAGTTACCTGCCAAAATCTTATGTCTTAGTATTTACTTTTTCTCATTAGGGAAAATTTAAGCCTAATCAACTTTTCCCCAGTGGAGGCAGTGATAAGAAAAGAAAAGAAAAAAAAAAAAAAGGTGAGAAACACTGCTCTCTAAGATGCAGAAAAAGCTATAAGAAGAGGAACAGAGCTCCTGCCTGTGAATTCCACCAGCTCTTCCCCCACCTTTGCCCCAGGTTCCACCACTGTGGCAGCTCCAGCCAAGCCTGCTCGGCCAGCCCTGCCTGCGCTTTGTGAACCGGGTGACCTGTGCAGGCCCACAGGCTCATCCCAGTCACACAGAGGTCGTGAGACTCAGGCAAAGGCCTTGTCCTTCTGTATAACCTGTGGGCAGTGTAGCAAGATGGTGCTGGGGCCACAGCAAGAAAAGTATCCTCAGGACCCAGGTTATAGATCCAGGCGAGGTGACTTGCTAAAGGTGGGGCTTCCCCCACACCCCCGGCTCCCTGAGGTAATTAATTATGCTGAAGCTTCAGGATTCTCTGATTGGTTTTCTGTGCCCCCGCTCAGGCCTCTTATGATATGGCAGGCAGCACACCGTCGCCACCACTCGTGAAGAAAATGGGAGATTCAGGAAGCTGCACTCGCTACACACCCATTGATCTGATTCTCTCTGCTTGTGAGAATAGTAGCCTTTGGGCTTAGGCCAAAACATCCCAGAAACTTCTAGAAGTTTCATCTGTTGGAACGCTCATTTTCTACAAAATCAAACTCCATCCTCTACAAGACTTCTTAAACCATGCTGTCCTACACCAGAATGGAGGTTCATTCAACGCCAAATTTCTAGTGCTTATGGTGGTTCTTGGCTCCTCCAGGTCAACATCCTTCCTTATAAGGTTGTTAGTCTCATTCAACTGCTTCTTGTCATCAAGTCAAGGCAGACCCAAGTTCTTCCTAGGAAAAGCCACACATCTAGTCCCTTGGAGTGGGATCTTGGGAAGTGATTGATGATACAAGTAAAGTAATTTAACACTGAATGAGAGCAGAGTTCTAGGTTCACCTCGACTGCTGGATTTCTGTACAGCCTCAGGATTAAGGTCTGCTCTGTTGATTTGGTTCCATCCATTAGCCCCAGGGCTGTCTAGAACCCTGTGGAGTGTTGAAACACTGGTACATGGCCAGTACTGTCTGGGGATCAGGAAACTGAAGAGGACACCAGAAACTAAAGCATGTCACTGCTCTCTTTACAAAATGGAACATATGCTACAAAATCATAATTTGTGTAATTACTAATAAAGGAGAATAGTATCTCTTTAAAGCTACTCTTGTCTGGACAGCTCCTGTATTTTTATTAGAGATATTGCTGCTGATGGCATCCCATCACATGGATAAGAGAAGCTACACAGTGTCCACTCCTTCCAAATGAGACCCAGGGGGCCTTCGGCTAGTTGGGCAGTGAAAGGCAGTAGAAAGAATATCTCTCACCTACCAGTACGGCTTCAGGTGGTACAGAAATCAAGAGATAGTGCAGTTGGCCAGGTAGCTCAGTTGGTTAGAGTGTTGTCCCAATATGCCAAGGTTTCGGGTTCGATTCCTGGTCAGGGCACATACAAGAATCAACCAATGAATGCATAGATAAGTAGAACAAACTGAGGTTTCTCTCTCTCCCTTCCTCTCTCTCTCTAAAATCCTATATAATAAAAGGCTAATATGCAAATCAACCAAACAGTGGAATGACTGATCGCTATGATGCATACTGACCACCAGGGGGCAGACACTCAATGCAGGAGCTGCCCCCTGGTGGTCAGTGCACTCCCACAGGGGGAGCGCTGCTCAGCCAGAAGCAGGGCTCACGGCTGGCGAGCGCAGCAGCAGTGGTGGGAGCCTCTCCCGCCTCCACGCAGCGCTAAAAATGTCCCTGGGGAAGGGGGAAGTGGGCCTAAGCCGTCAGTCGAACATCCCCTGAGGGCTCCCAGACTGTGAGAGGTTGCAGGCTGAGCTGCGGGACCACCCCTCCAGTGCACGAAATTCGTGCACTGGGCCACTAGTCAATAATAAACACAAATAAATAAATAGAGATTGTGCAGAGTTGAGTGGGGAGCCAAGATTTAAAAATAAAAAATTAAAAACAAAACAAAACAGGGTAAGGGATCTGAATTGGTCACTAAAGGGTGGTCAAAGCAAGTGTCAATGGTGAAGAAAAGAGCCAGGGTTCAAGAACCAGGACAACATGTCCAGCAAAGAAGACTTCTGATGATCCTGAGCAGTGTCTTGAGGCAGGGGAGGATCGGGATGCCACTGTGAATCAGTGTGCTTGCTGGGGTGGGTGCGTGGAATGGTCAGGACAGTCAGAATCTGCTGTTCTGGAAGGCTTCTCTGAGCTTGCTGGGGGAATTTGGACAGGGGAAATGACTTTTCAGAATTCCTCTCTGACCCACCTACATAATTTATTCAAAGTAAGCAACTCATTGTCAAAAGACAGGATGCTTTCTTGGCCTAGATATGCTCCCTCAGGAAGAATGTGGCCAGCAAAAGGATCTTCCCCTCCCTCTTAATTTAAACTTTTTATTTTAGAATACTTTTAGATTTACTGAAAAGTTGCAAAGATAGTACAGTGTCCTCATATGCTCCTCACCCAGAGTTAACACCCTAGGTCATTATGGTACATTTGTCACAACTAAGGAGCAACACTGGGACATTACTATTAACATCCACACTATATAATGCAGCAATAAAAAATGAATTAGAGCTTTATGTATCGGGAGGTCTATGATAAATTAAAAAGGCAAGTGCAAAAAAAAAGATTTAAAAAATAAAATAAAAAGGCAAGTGCTGAAGTCATATGTATACTGGGATTACTGTATATGAGTGAATGTATATGTGTACTAGTATGTGCTTAAATGAGAACAGAATACACATGATAGGATATGGACCAAGCTGTTAAGGGTTTTAACTTGGGGTGAGGGGCCAGCAGGGCAGTCAGGGATCAGATTACCATTTTCTTTCTATAACTTCATAATGTTTACTTTCACACATTACAATGAGCATTTATTTCTTCTGCAATTTAAAAATTCTAATAAGAAAAAAATTTTAAATCAAAACATGAGACATCTGAGTTAAACATTTACAATGCCCCCTACTTCTTTTCCAAAGCTAAGCAATATTATTTGTGTCAGCCGACCTCTTGCTTGCCTTTTTCCACTCCTAAATTGATATAACTATAAAAAGAACGGTAAGAAATCCCTTTTACACCCCAATTAAAAGTGCATAGCATTTAAAAAAAAAACACTCTTATGACAGGTATGGCTTTCTATTTCAAATTAAAAGTATACGATACTCAGCAGCACCAAGGACACCTCCAGGCTCAGTCCTAGGCTTCCACCTTCCTAGGCCATGTCACAACCCTCTCTTCCACTTGACAGACATGTTCCTCTGTATCCTACCTCACCTTCATCAGATGTGAGAGGTGTTAACAAGCAAGGTTGAATTCATGTCATACAATTTGAGGTGTACTACAGAAGTATTTCCCATTTTTAAAAAACTTCAATTTTACTTATTAGAATTTTTCCTGCTTCAGAATTATGTCTCTTTGCTGTTAACTTTATACATAATGTGTTTTTAACTGGAGCTGGTATGTCCTCAGCATCTTTATTTTGAAGATGATCTTAAAAGTTTTCTTAATATTCTGACTACATTCTGAATATAAAATATAACATAGCAAATGATGAGCCATCTGGATGACCACTATTTAATCGACTAATGAAATAGGTGTTAGTGCCCACATGTATACTTAAGATTTTAAAAAAACAAATATTTTGACTTTAATTTTCTTATGCTGCTGATGAAAGCACAGCAACAGGCTTAGCACAGGTAAACGTACACCTAGTCAGGCCCATCTGAGCATCTATGGGACCTGCGGCAAGACTACAGATGCAGGCTCACATTCCGTCTGTCTAAATATTTGAAAGTTATAAATAAGGCTGCAAATGTGTGTAAAGCTATGGCTTCGAAATGACTGAAAGTTGGCTAAATATCAAAGACAACTTACTTTATTATGTTTCATGTCTAGGTGGTCTGTTGATATTTGATATGAGTAATAAAATCCATACATAAACACTTTATAAAATGTCTTTTTCTTGTTTTTACAGGAGCAAAATAATATTTACATTATTATCCTATAAAATAAAAGCCTAATATGCTAAGTGTCCGGTTGTCCGGTCATCCATTCAACCAATCAAAGTGTAATATGCTAATGATATGCTAGGGCACTCAACTGCTCGCTATGACATGCACTGACCACCAGGGGCAAACAGTTGACCAGTTGACCAGTAGCTATGACGTGCACTGACCACCAAGGGGCAGACGCTCTGACTGATAGGTTAGCTTGGAACTGGGGAGACACTTCATAGAGAAAAGGTAATTATTGATTGGGTATAGCTTAAAGCCTAGTTGGCTGTTTGTAATTGGTTGTCCTTAGGCTTCAATTCTATAACCTTAAGATATTTGCATGCTTAGATTTTGGTTCACTTATGCAGGCTGCTACAGCATTAGAACCTCCTCAGTCTAGTGGTCTCTTTGTATAATCAATTTAACAATAGTAATGTCCAATTGGACACACTTCCTTAAGTGGTTATACTTCTTAGGTGGTTTCTTATTAATTTCAATTTAGATAAAACATGTCCTCTGTTAAGGAAGCAACTGAAATTGCCAATTATTAAAGTAACTAGTAGCCTTGCACATGAATCTGAGTGCCAGTAGCTCTCTGCGGGGCCTGGCCGCTCTGTGCCTGCTGCCCAGAGGCTCTTCGCAGCCCAGAGGCCCATCCGCGGCCCGGTGCGGAATACTTGCCTCATTGCCGCAGTGACGAAGCAAGCATTCCGACAGGCCACTCACGCTGCCCGCTCTCAGCAGCCGCCCCCCCGCCCCCGCCCGGGGACTGGGGGACTCCAGCGGGGCTGAGAGGACTGGGTGCCACCATCTTGTGGCTATGGGTGCCACCATCTTTGTGACAGAGTGACAATTAATTTGCATATTACCCTTTTATTAGGTAGAATACTTAGATTCAAAACTGAATCACAAATTTCATATATCATATTAAAACATTGAGCCTTAGCCAGTTTGTCTCAGTGGATAGAGCATCAGCCTGAGGACTGAAGGGTCCCAGGTTCGATTCAGGTCAAGGGCACATACCTCCATTGCAGGCTTGATCTCCAGCACTGGTCAGGGCAGGTGCAGGGGGATAACCAATCGATGTGTCTCTTTCACATTAATGCTTCCCTCTCTCTGTCGCTCCCCCTCCCTTCCACTCTCTCTCAAAATCAAGGGAAAAATATCCTCAGGTGATTAACAACAACAACAACAAAACCACATTGAAATGGTGATGCATATGATAAATCATTATCTCAGAATATTCGTTTATATTTTAACTTTATCCTAAATTATCACTTAGAATGCAATTTTTACCATCCCTTAAAGTAGTATCTAGAGTCATACAGCAAATAATCTGTCATGCTTCACTCATGTGTTAAGAAACAACAGACCCCAAATGGAATCACTTTTGCTAAGCCCACATCACCGAAGCAAAACTTAGTTCCTAACTTAATTTCAGTTTCAACCTTCCCTAGGAATGTAATCTGAATCGGTCAGTCTGAAATTTCCTGTTCAGCACCAGTGGGGTAACCACCTAATGGATCCTTTTTGTCCCCCAAAAGAAGGTGACCTTGCCTGAAATAATCCTTTTCTTCCTTGTCCCACCCCCCTCTCTGCCTTTAAAAACCTTTCCTTTCCTGCAGCTTTTTGGTACTCCTTTCTGTTTGCTAAATGAGAATCTGCTGCCAGATTCATGAATTGTTGAATAAAGCCAATTTAATCTTTATATTTACTCAACTGAATTTTTATTGTTTAACACATGGTACATATAAACCAACGTACAAAGGAATATAAGAATATCAATTCCTTAACATTGCAGAAATGTTCCTCAGCCAAAAGTACAACTGTTGTGGATACTGTAATAATTCATGAGCAACTCCAGAATCACAAATGATAGAAAGAAAAAAAAAAAAAGCCAAAGAATGGACATTCAGCACTAGCCAGAATTAATTATTGTTTTGTAAGAATTTATTGAATTCATCTAATCTCAGAGGAAGTATTTGGAAGTTAATAATTTGTTTTTTCTCACCTATTCCCTGCACCAAAAAATGTGTCCATTTCTGACCTTGTGAGATCATAGAAAAAAATATATATATTGGTCTTTGCCCCGCACCCCTCCCACCCCCATTCCTGGCACAGAGCTCCTGAAACTCTTGTAAATTCCTAAGTGATAAGCAGGAGAATTCTTTTGTTCTAGTATTTGATCTTTGACATTTGAACTTTTAAACTTTTCTGTAACTCTCCAACCCTGGGTTAGGCATGATACGGACCATCATCAGTGCAGTATACATTGGTGGGCCTGGGTTCCAGTCCAGTGTAAGGCCTCCTCAAAGAAAGCCTCTGTGTGCCCAGACTGCTTGATGCCCCTCTTGATGCCCACCCGAAATTCATCATCTTCATGATCCATATGGCTGAACCAATAAAACAGCTTTATGAACCAATCAAATAGCTAAGATTGCAGGTCTCCTTTCTCTCTTGTGATAATAGTTACATTATAAAAACGCATACTTTTTCTTTGTTCTGTGGAACCCTTCTGGGTTTCCTCTAGCTGTGTTTACAGCTTGCAAACTCTAAGACCCATGAATAAATCTTTGTCGTTTATTTGTAGCCAAAGCCTCCCGATTCTTTCTTATTATGTTCGACAGGAGGCACCCCTTTACCTCCCTCCACGGGGAAAGAGGCAGAGGGGCTTCGTGCTTTGGTATCTGTGCCACGCAGACTGGGCTTGCAAACGCTGGATAAGACCTGACTCCACACTGGGTCTGAATCTGCACCTGCTGGCCGGTGATTAGGTCAGGAGGGCAGAGCTCTGATAAATGGGATGAGTGCCTTTATAAAAGAGACAGCCATCTATAAACCAGGAAGTGCATCCTCACCGTCATGCTGGCACCTTGATCTTGGACTTCCCAGCCTCCAGAACTGTGATAAATAAAATTCTGTGGTATAGAAAATGCCCAGTCTATGGTATTCTGTTACAGCAGCCTGAATGGACTAAAGCAGTCCCCAAAGACCCCACCTCCTGTTATCCGCAGCTTTGCAGTCCCCTTTCACACTGTATCAAGGTTGGTCTGTGTGATCAACAGTATACGGCAGAAGCAATGTCACTTCCACACTCAGGCTATAAAAGACACTGTGACTTCTACCTTGGGCACTCTCTTTACTTCTTACATTACTTGCTCTGGCTGTGAGTTGCCACATCATGAGCAACCCTACGGAAAGGCCTGTGTGATGAGGGATTGAAACCTCCTGCCATTAGCCACGTGAGTGAGTTTTACAAGCAGATCCTTCCATCCAGTTGAGCTTCCCAATGACCATATAGCTCCAGGTGGCATCTTGACTGCAATCTCAGAAAAGATCCCAAGCTAAAGATCCCACTGCCTAGATTCCAGTCCTTCGAAAACGGCAAGAAAATATGTATTTGTTGTTTTAAACCAAGAACTTTTGGAATAATTTGTTACAAGCAATAGGTAACTCATTCTGTAATTGTCTCAAATTTCTACACACTTAATTTTTAAAAATTGATTTTTAGATAGAGAAGAAGGGAGAGAGGGAAACATTGATGTGAGAGAAACATCTATTGGTTGCCTCCTGTAGGCGCCCCAACTGGGGACCAAACCCACAACCTGGGTATGTGCCCTGACCAGGATTCAAACCCACAACCTTTTGGTGTAGAGGGACGCTCCAACCAACTGAGCCACCCGGCCAGGGCTCTCCACACTTGATTTTAAAGGCTGTCTAGCCTAATGCATTTCCTATAAATATTTTATCACAGAATAGCAAAAGAGGATTAGGGTGGCTTCAATTGGAAACTGAGGACTATTATCAACTCCACTTTGATACTGAAAGTCTATAATAAACATAATGGCTCAGGATGAAGTAATTCACACACTGCTACCTCCTCAAGTTTCCTTATCATTTGACAGAACCATAGGACTGTAACATTCATTCCTTTTATCCTGGACTTGCCCCTGGTAGATATGGAGGTGCTAAGACCTACTGACCAAGTACCAAGATATCCAGTAAAACACAGATCTTTCATAGTTGCTGCCATCACCACCATCTATCCCCAGAACTCTTTCCATTTTGTAAAACTGAAACTTTATAACCATTAAATAATTCTCCATTTTTCTCTTCCCTCCTACCCCTGGCAACCACCGATCTGATTTCTGTCCCTATGACTTTGACAACTCTAAGTACTTCCTGTGAATGGAATCACACAGTAAATAAGAGTTCCTGAACCCAACTCCAAAGCATCAGATTCCACAGGTTAAAGGGTCAGTCCTATAAGACTCCCATTCCCCAGCACACACACTGCAGATGCCAGACACAAGCCCAGGTTACCTGTGCTTCTGACTGACGGGCTACAGATTGGAGGTTCCAAAGACCCCACCTTGGGTTCAGTTTATTGGCTAGAACGGCTCACAGAACTCAGGAAAAATGTGTTTACTCACTAGATTACTGATTTATTACAAAGGATATTAAAGGATATGAATCAGTAGCCAGATGAAGAGATACGTAGGGCGAGGTCCCAAACAAATGAGCTTCTGTCCTCATGGAACTCAGGACCCGCACCGGGGCACATGGAAGCCTTCTGGCTCCCCAACTTGGAAGCTCTCCCAACACCCTCTTTAGGTTTTTATAAAGGCTTCATTATATAAGCATGATTGATTAAATCATTGGCCGTTGGTGACTGAATTCAATCTCCAGCTCCCTGCCCCATCCCAGGAAGGCTGGGGTGGGACTGAATGCTCCCAACCTTGGTTGGCTCCCCTGGCAACCAGTTCCCATCTGCAGGTGCTTTCCAAAAGCCACCTCATGAACATAACAAAAGACACCTTTATCACTCTCAACGCTTGGGAAACACCCAAGGTTTCTGGAGCTGTGAGCCCAGAATTGTGGCGAAGACCAATATATATGAGAAATATATATTTCTTACAAATCGCAATATCACACACAGTATTTGTCTTTTTGTGACTAGCTTATGTCACTTAGCATAATGTCCTCACGGTTCCTGTGTGCTATAACATATCAGAATGCACTTTTTTAAGGCTGAATACTATTTTATTGTACATATATGCCGCATTTTGTTTATCCATTCATCTGTCAATGAACACTTGGGTTGCTCCCACCTCTTGGGTGTTATGAATGGTGCTGCTATGAATATGGGTGTGCAACTATCTCTTTAAGGCCCTGCTTTCAATTCTTTTGGATATTACCCAGACATGGAATTGCTGGATTATATAGTAATTCTATTTTTAATTTTTGGAGCAACTGCCATATTGTTTCACAGTAGCTGTACCATTCCCACCAACAGTGCACAAGGGTTCCATTTTCTCCACATCCTCACCAACACTTGCTATTTTCTGTGTTGTTGGTTTTTTTAAAAATAGTAGCCATCTAATGGGTGTGAAGTGGTTCCTCGTTTATTTTTATTTCCCTTTTACAGATGACAGAACTGAAGCACCAAAAAGTTAAACACGGGCTCAACTTCTAAATGCCAGAGCTGGAATTTGAACTCAAGTAAACTGACCTACTATTAAGCAATATGTTAAAATTCTTGTGAGGCAGAAATTACAAAAAGCTCTCAAGAAGGAAGATAGAGGGGTTCAAGGGCTAACACCCACCAAGTAAAGGGCAAAATGATTAGCAGCAAGTTAATTGATCTTTCTCCTTGTAATAGTCTCCCAACCCTGGGAGGATGAACTTGCCGGGAAGTTGCAAAATGTTGTTCTGGGGGTAGAACCTTTTCTCCTTAAATAAGCTTTGTTCAGAAGGTCCGTTTGGAACTTTTTTTGGGAGGTTTCTTATGCCCTGGTTTCTGTTTTGTCTAGTCAGGCAACCTAAAACCCAAAGGTTCTCCTAAGGTTCTATCAGCATAGACGGTATATCTTGATCATCTTTTTAGTCACGCTAGGAATAAAAGACGCCTTCAACTGAAAAGGGATCCTGGCCAACCACCACATCGCCACGTTACACTATATCTAGATTAGTCAGCAAGAGCTGGTCTCAGAGGAATTCCTTCCTCCAGAGAAGTCAGGTGTGAGATTTAAGAACCTGGGCCTTTGTATCTGGCAGACCCGTTAGTCTCTAGAAACAGCTGGCTGCTTAGCATAGAATAAGGAACTCAAACATTTCTTAGTCTCCTGCAGCCCAGAGATGACAAGCCTGGAGCTGACGCACAGGGAGCACCTAGCACGCTCCAGGCACTCGATAAATGCTTGGTTAGTCTTATTGCTTCAGTCACGGGTCCATGCCCAACAAACTAGCACATCATAAACGTTTACTGCTGAGAAAACATCCATTATGAAGAACATATGTTCAAGTTCTAGAAAAGGTGCCTACTGGGTTAACGGCCACAGACCAGGCGGCACCCATCCATCGAAGGCTAGCTTTTACTGTAAATGTGGAAATCCCACTAGGAGTTCTGAGATGTGGCTCAGCCATTTCTTAAACACAGATTATTGAACAGTACTGAAAACGTCCCCATGGCTACTTCTTTTCTTATGTGTATAATTACACAAACTACATAAAAGAAAAATATTCCTGGGATTTGCGTGTGTGGACCTGCAGCCGAGATAGGTGTTGTAGTTTGAAAGCGAACCCAGCCCAGGAAGACACGCCCTCTTAGGCTCAGTCTCAGTCTAAGAGGATTCCCGCCGTCGCAAGACCGGCTCGGTGGCGGCTTTTCTCCGGCCAGTGACCTCGACAATGAAAGGGGCCGCGGGACGGTACCGGGGACCCAGGCGGCCTCCGCCCCGCCCCTACCTCGCTGAGCCGGCCGGCTAGGTCACCGCGTCCCGCCCCACTCGGCCCGGGCCTCCCAAGCGCAGCCTGCATCTCCCATGAGCCTCTTCGGCTGTCAGTTTTCGGAAGAAAAGTGACATCGGCGCTGAGGCGGCAGCTAAATCACGAATCGGCGTGGGCAGCGGCTGTTGGGCCCGGGTGGGAGGCGGGACTTCCGCTCCCTCGGGTTACGTCATCGGGAGGCGGAAGTGCGGCGGGGGCGGGAAGGTTGTAGAGCGGCACGTTGCGCTAGGTTTGCCGGTCTTTAAGTGGTCGCGCCCCCTTGGAGAGCGCGGTCCCGCGGCGAGGCCGTCCCTGGCGCACTCGCGTCCCCGGTAAGTAGGGCCGCCCGGCGGCTCCGGGGGGTGGAGGTGTATGGCTCCGGGGCTGACTTGCTGCCGTTGTCTCTGTGGCCACTGGGCAGTGGCCTCTCGGCTTTCCTCGCCTTCCAAAGTTTCTCACCCCTCCTCTCCTTCGTCTCCGCCACTGTCCCCGCCCAGCCCGCCCTCCGGGACCGCACGCAGGGACCCTCCTGAGGTGCAGGTGCAGCCCCGCCACCTCCCTGATTGACGTTTCCCTTCTGCAGATGTGCCTTCCTAAGCGGACTTCGCTAGCTCTGCGCACCAGCCACGGGAGACACCTAACCATGTTCTGTTCCAAACCGACGTCTGTTTGCTAGCGCTTGTACGTTCCCGGGCTCCCCTGAAGGCATCCTCACCGCGCCCACAGAGCCAGTCGCTCTCTGCTTCCTGAGCAGTGTTTACGCCTTTTAAAGAGCGCGTTTGTTAACCTATTTTAGCACGGTTGCTTTGAATGAGACTCTATTTTCCCTCCGATTATGTGTTCCTAGAGGGCAGGAGCACGACGTCGCTTATTTGGGATCTCCTTTTTAGCTTTCAGTGTACACAGTTGTTGCTGGCTACATTTTGTAGTAAGGGAAGCGAGAGGCACCGTAGATGAGTGATGTTTCTTCCTTCTGTGACCATATTGATGTTATCAAGTGATTGATAACATTTGGTGATGTTTGGTAAACAACCTAATGACGTATTAAAGGCAGCAATGCTTAATGTTGATATCAACAGCTGCAAGAATAGAGATTTAACCTTCACGCTCTAATTGAACACTTGACCTTGCGGAGTCTGTGTGCTTTTCAGATTTATGTTTCTGAAGAGATGAAGATAGTGGCAAACGTTTCATTGTAGGAAGGCTAGCTGTTCCCGACAACTTTTCATTTGTTATTAAAGTATGGTGCATTCTGTATGCATGTACACATTTTTTACAGGTGATTGTAAAGTGCTGACCAATTGCCACTGAACATAGTTGAAACAGAAAATAGGAAGATGGCAGCAAACCCTTCAGGACAAGGTAATGCATGCCGGAACTTATTTTATTACTAGGAACTTTTCCCCCACACAGTAAACATATTTTAATAGAAACTTAATAGAAACTTAAACTTTTAATAGAAACTTAAACTTAATAGAAACTTTGGCAAAGGGCATTTACTGTAGCCAGAATAAAAAATAAATAGCAAAGTAAAACCCCCATATTTAAAGCAAATCCAACATTGTATCAGATGTATAATATCCTTAATAGATATTAATCCTATCTTTTAATCTGTGTTAAGATTATTCACATTGTAAACCTTAGGTCCTCCTCTAACATCTGTTTTCTTGCTCTTTACTTGAAGTCAGAACCACTTTTAAAGAAGTTATATGGTCACCAGGCTATATCCATACCTTTATCTTCGTTTGCTCTAAAAATTTTATTACACATTTCACCTGTATTAAGCTAGCTCTCTAAGGCTAATCAAGTTAGACACATCCTAAAGAAGTTTTTATTTAAAGTATTAAATCTTACTTTGTAAGTAGTTTCCTGCTTCAAAAATTAAAGCAAACTTCTATTTCTTTTCCATATCAAGTTTAAATTCCTATTTGACCCACCATATTTTTTTTGTTACTCATCTTTGGTATGACCTGTTCTGATTTTTAAAAATCTTAGTTTTGTTTTGTCTTTTTTTTACTGATTCAGAGAGGGAGAGAAACATAAATGATGAGAGAGAATCACTGACCAGCTGCCTCCTGCACGCCCCCGCCGTGTATTTAGCTTGCAACCCAGGCATGTGCCCTTGTCTGGAATCGAACCTGGGACCCTTCAGTCCACAGGCCCACACTCTGTCCACTGAGCAGCCCGGCTAGGGCAGTTTTGTGTTATCTTAGTCTTCATATAAATGGAATCGTAAAGTGTGCACTTGTTTGTATCCAGCTTCTTTCACTCTGTGAGATGTACCCATGTTGTGCCAGCTATTAGTAGTTCATCCCTTTTTATTTCGGAGTCCCATTGTATTAATTTATTACAATTCATTGAATCATTCTCCTGTTAGGAGGCTTTGGGGTTTTGGCCATTGTGAATAAACCGCTTTTAATATTTGCTGTAAGCCTTTTTGTAGATATTTGGATAAATATCTAGGAATGGAGCAGCTCAGTGTATAGTCAACTTTATAAAAAACGGGCAAACGTTTTCCCAAAGTGCTTGTACCATTTGCATTCACTCCAGCAAAGTGTGAGAATTCTGGTTGCTCCCCATATATAGCCTTGGCTGTTGGTCTTTTCTGGGGGAGCCATTTTGGGGGTGTGAAGGGTCATGTCATTGTAGTAGTAACTTGCATTTCCTCGATGACCAATGTGGAGCACTTTTTCACATACTTATTGGCCATTGTAAATCTTCTGTTGTGAAGTGTTTGTTCATGTCTTCTGCTTCTTTTTAAAAACTGGGTTATTTTTATTTTGAAGTTTTTTTTATAGTCTGGATACTGGTCCTTTGTCGTTGCTAATTGCATTATCTAGATCATCTTGGAGTTGGTTTCTGTTGACTGCACTTTTTTTTAGTATAGGTCACACTTTACTTTTTCTTACTACACTTAGTGATTTGTTACTGGATACGGGATATTCTAATACATTGTAGAGATCCTGGGTTCTGTTGTATTCCCCTGTAATGTGATTTTTGTTCTAGCAGACGGCTTGGTTCAACTCTTACTCCAGATTGTCTCCCTTGTGTTGGGCAGCAACTGAAATCTCTGCTCATTCTTTTAGTTTCCAGCTGCTGCTTTATTGCTGGGCTCCCGCTGCTCTCCCCATATGTGTGCAGTTTACAGAAAGCAAAAACTGTGGGTGGATTTCATAGGCATGTTTTAGGCTTTACTCCTGCCTTTCCCTCTTAAATCCCTCCCCTAATATTTGGCTACTCTGCCAGCCCTGAACTCTGTCCTCTGATACCTCAAATCGGTAAGGTGAGCTGTCCAAGTTTTTTGTGGATTGAGGAGAGCTTCAGGCAAAAGGCCACAGATTCCCAAATCTCACCAGTTTCACTTTCTGCCAAATTTTGGTCAGTCTCTCATGCCTTCAAATAATAGAGTTACTGTAACCAAACTACTCTGCCATTCCTGGAAGTTGGAAGCCCGCTGAATCTATTTTAGTATATGAGTTGGATTTAGGGTAAACTAAAGGTTACATGAGTTTTATAAAAGTGTAGTAAAAAGCTAGTTGCAGTCATAGCTTTACCAGCTGTAACCAGCTAATACTGTTCTGTTCTCTCAAATCACAGGTCAGTATTCCCCTCTGGTTTTTGACCTCTTCTTTTCCAAGTTATAAGGACTCATATTGAAATTCAACAAAAATGAAAGCTAAGAGAAGTCTAATTTGAAAAGAAAGTATGCTAACCATCACTCAATGCAGCCCTAATGAAAATAAAATTTTAAATTATCTCTTTATTCTAGTAACACAAATACACGAGATTTACAATTCGCTGGTTACTCATTTTTTAGCAGTTGCAATAAAACACAATCATTTTTAGTGTGGCATTTGATTGATCCATAGTCAAATCCACTATGAAACACAGTCAAAACCACTTTGGCTTTTGTTACTGTTTTGTCAGAGATTTTGTTGGCGTCATGGAACTGCTGCTATTAGCCACCAGCAGAGGGAGTCCACGTCATGTTCTATAGACTCCCAGACTCTCGATGAAAATATTAAATTCTTATTTATTTGGATCTATTGCATTTTACTTTATTAAATATTTCTGCACTGTTTATGAGTATAGGGACTACTTCTTATGGGGATTGAATGTCAAGTGCCATAATTATAGTGATAACTGAAAGAACAATGACTAAACAATTCTTGACCCATACATTATAGTATATTAATGTCTCTGGTGTAGGGGACAGAATCCCATTGTGCCCACTAACCCCTCTTTCAGATCTAGCCTTCTATCATATTGTCGTAGTGTCAGGTCTGCTGAATTTCATAAGCTCTTGGCAGATAGTTACTGATGTCTCATATTCTTCTTAGCATCCATAGTAGTGTGGAACATTATTCTTAGATTGAAGTAACATTTTGAGAATTTTAATATATAAAGGCAGATCCTCAAACTGGAATTTGTCCAAGGTACCATTCTTGTGTAAAGAGTCTTTCATTATTGGTAATACTGTATCAAGGTCCTGTGATCATGTGGTGGTAGTTGGATTGGTCTAACCTGAGAATCCTGGTGAAATACTGAGTAAAGAATGTGAATTCTTCTCTTTGATTATTTTATAATGATCTCAAAATGCTTGTAGAAATATCTATAAAGCCCTAGCCCGTTTGGCTCAGTGGATAGAGCGTCGGCCTGCGGACTGAAGGGTCCTGGGTTCGATTCCGGTCAAGGGCATGTACCTTGGTTGCAGGCACATCCCCAATAGGGGGTGTGCAGGAGGCAACTGATTGATGTTTCTCTCTCATCGATGTTTTTAACTCTCTATCCCTCTCCCTTCCTCTCTATAAAAAATCAATAAAATATATATACTTTTTTTTTTAAAAAAGAAAGAAATATCTATAAACCCTGCAGATCAAGTGGTAGAAACTGTTGACTAGGGGCCACTCTTGATGCTCTTAGCTGTGATTTTAGGGTGCTCTGTAGGAAGTGGGTGGCTTTACTCCTGGGAGGTTGTCTTGGTTGACCTCAGACCCAAGTAGAAGTCTTACCTAAACCATCTATGGTCCAGAAGAAAGCAAATTTACCCTTCTGGCTTGTTCTAAGGTATTCTACTTTTGAATTCAGAGTTTGTTCCAGTGCATCATTTGCTTTTCTGGAATTTTTTAGCTTAGCTACAGTTCCCTGTATCTACCCCTTCCTCCTGAACCTAAACAAAAAAGTACACAGCTATACTTTATAAACAGACATATACTTACTAGTAGAAACAAAACACCTAAATGTTAACACTAACTTAATTATTAACATAGTAACTATTATTTCCACCCTTTCTTTACAACTGTTTATTTATGTACTTTAACTTTCCTTTTTGCATCTTATTGTGAATTCATGGCTCACAGATTTGATTTGTTCCATCTAGCTATACTTATTATTCTCTTTAATGTCCCAATTGTGTCAGCCTGGTTAATCTCAAACTGGCTTCTTTCTTCTTTGAGCATATCCTGAGTCTTTAAAAAAAAACACTTCTTGCTTTCTGACAAGATATTCCAGGTCCACTTGATTATTTTCCTTCCCTATGACATGGAACTAGTACTCCCCGAGAACCCTGGTTCCTTTTAACGGAGGATAGTATAAAATATTTTCTTGTGAACAAATTAATCTCTAGGGAATTTATATTTCTCTAAACACCACTTCAGTTCTTTCCAATGTGGTAGCTTATTTTGCTCATCATATAATTAAACACTATTGGATTTTTTACTTTTCTTTTCAAAAATTTTCTTTTTTATATTTATAGTACCTCTAAATCTAAAAAGATGTAACTATATAATTCCTTTCTAAATATACAACAGGCTCTTCTGAAAAAAAGGGGAAAAAAAACTTGTCCTATAGTTGAAAATATAGCTGGTGGTGTAACTTGCTTTAAATATATACAGCTTCATATATACACATGGGAAAGTACCAGCTTTCCCCTTTTTTTGAAAAAATAAGAGTCTTTGGGGCCTCAGAGAGAGAAAAGCATTGATCAGCTGCCTCCTGCATGGCCCCCATCAGTGTTGAAGCCTGAAACCGGGGCATGTGCCCCGAACTGGTAGCCTCTCGGTGCTTGGGACGATGCTCAACCAACTGAGCCACTGCGGCAGGGCCCCAGTTTTCTTTCCCATTGAAAGCATTCCTCACTTTACAAAGAACTCACTTTTGGATTCCCGTAAATAACACATTCCAGTATATACCTAGTCCTCCATAAATATCTTACCTTAATTTGTATTACATCACTTTTAGGGAAGTTCCTAGTGTATAAAATCAATAATACTCATATTCTGAATTTCCCATAGAATATATTATCAGATCATTTATACACATTTATTTGTTTATTTGGATAACAGGCCAACCATGAGGTAGTACATAGATTGACAATACCATAGCCTTCCTTAGTGAAATAACACTGACAATCAAAGAAACTCTATTAATTTAGAAATTATATATTAATTTTGAGCCTATAGTTACTAATTTTCACACCTGATTTCCACAGTAACAAGGCGTTAACTCCAGCAACCTGTGCTCTGATTGTCAAACATGCATGAATTTTTTTAAGGAGGCTATTCCTTCTTAACCAAGCCAAGAAAGACATGTGGTTTTTTATGAGAAGTTGGTGAATTATATGCAGTTGTTGTTTTTGTAAGTAAAAATTGGTCAGATATAGGCAGTTTAATAAATTTAACTTAATACATAAATTAAAAGTTCTCTTAGAGTGGTTATTATATTTATGTAATATTCCTAGTTGTATAAAGATGAGTTGATATTTATGGTTTGTGATGGCCAGCCTAATTAGAGGTCTAAATTTGTAAGAAGTTATTTAACTGTTAAGAATATTTTTTTGTGTGGCCTTTATTTGTATAGCACCTTCTTTTTAAACCCCTTTGGCAGATTGCCTTGGCGATCAGTTGCTTTGGTATTAAAGTAAAGGTCTAAAGCTGTGGTTTGTAAACTACAGTAGCTCCCCCTTATTCATGAGGAGAATGTTCCAAGACCCCCTGGCTACCGGAAACCTCAGATAGTACTGCGCCCTATGTATAGTATGTCTTTCCTATACATAATACCTATGAGAAAGTTGAATTTATAAATTGGGCCTAGTAACAAATTAACAACAATAACTAATGATAAAATAGAATAGTTATAACAATACACTGTAATAAAAGTTATGTGAATGTGGTCTCTCTCAACATATCTTACTGTACTGTACGTGCAGCACGGATACACTGGACAAAGGGATGATTCACATCCCGGACGGGATGGAGTGGGATGGCACGAGATTTAGCTGAAAATGCTGCAAACTCAGTGTATATATTTTGTATGTACATGTTGGAATTAAATTCAGATTTTTAAAACATAGTGTGTTACTGCTTCTGGGCCAAGGTCTTCTGTAAGATCAAGCCCATCGTTAAGTATCGATAAAGAATATACTCTTTTGTACCCTGTCAGTTATGCTCCATTTCTTTCTCAGAATTGCTTTCTAATCAGCTGCAATTCTTTGACTTATTCCTTGAAAGATTGTGTCATTTCTGAATGAAAGCAGTTGAGAAAAAGAAACATTGTTTTGATCTAAGTATGTCTAATGCTTTATTCTTCCATGAAAGAGACTTTCATAAAGAGACCTAAAAGTGAGAACTAAGAAAATCTCCACTCCCAGAGATTGACTGCGCAGGATAGAGGTTAGTCCTTGCAGTATTGGGGCCTCAGAGATTTTGTTAAAAAACAAATGTTGTTACCCATAACTTGATGATTAAAATTCTTTAGAATTGAGTTTTAAAAGTCCTTGGTCAGCATTATGCTTTGCATATATCCATGTATTAAGCTGTTACAGTTGCTGGGAAATAGCAGTAGGGAAACGGTAACCATCTAAAGAGACTACTTATTAGTGAGTTCATTATCATGTTAGAGAAGAGAATTTTGCTGCCTGGGTTTCTGGATGGCCTAAAATAGCTCTAAAATGTTTTTTATTTCTTTTTCTTCTCCCAACCTTCTTTTTTTTAGGTTTTCAAAACAAAAATAGAGTTGCAATCTTGGCAGAATTGGACAAAGAGAAAAGAAAATTACTAATGCAGAACCAATCTTCAACAAATCATCCTGGAGCTAGGTACCGAAGAATAATGTGATATTTAAGTTCAGTGATATAAAAAATATCTTGGACAAAATAATTCAAGTTGGTTGGCAATGGTTTTTTTTAATATTGGAATTTACATTATATTTTGTTCCCTAGCTAGATTTGAAAAAATTATTTAATTGATTCTATTTTAAATATTTTAATTCTAATTAGAACATTTAATTTTCCCTACAGACTACTTTTATGAAAAGATAAGCATTTTGTATGAGTTTTGTTTGTAACTTAAATTATTCCAGTGTCCCACTTTTTTTAAAATATATTTTTATTGATTTCAGAGAGGGAGGGAGAGATTGAAACATCAATGATGAAAGAGAATCATTGATCAGCTGCCCCCTGCACACCCCACACTGGGGATCAAGCCTGCAACCCAGGCATGTGCCCCAACCGGGAATTAAACCATGAACTCCTGGTTCATGGGTAGACGCTCAAACACTGAGCTATGCTGGTTGGATTCCAGTGTCCCACTTTTTTAAGCATTCTGCAAAGTAGGTAAATTTATAGCTTAATGCCCTTTATTCAGTTTGTGCCATCTTAAATCTCTTCCCTCAGATCTATTATCCCATCCAGCCACTACCCTAACTGTCCCATCTTTTCCAGCCAGACCTCTTATAGAGTTGTTTATGCTCACCTCTCCTTTCTTACTTATTTACACCTCAATCCACTACCAGGTGTCTCCTTCCCACTTCCTAGAATGGGTTTGAGCCTAGTTCACTTGCAACCACCTTGTGGCTAAAGCTGCTAGACCAAAGTCCTTTTCTAGTTAGAGACCTTAGCATTATTTGACACCACTGATCACTCTCTCCTTCTTAAAAATACTCTTTTGTTGGCTTCCATTCACTCACTGTTACACTATCTTGCTTTCTTTTGCAGACGTTTCTCCACTGCCTGTCTCTTGAATGTTGATGTTCCTCAGGGTTCTGTTCTAGGCCGTTTCTCAGTCTACATCTTTTCACCAGACCGTTGCATCCACTTTCACAGCCTGTTAATTGCGTGCAGATAACTTTGACACATTTGCATTTTTAGCCTAGTCCTTTCTCCCCAGCACCAGGCTGCCTCCTGAACATCTCCATTTTGATGTCCTCCAGGCATTTTAAACTAGTAGTCCCCAAACTGAACTCATCTTCCCTTCCTTTAACTGACTACTTAATATTCTTGTGTGTGTGTGTTTTGTCTCAGTGAGAGGTACAGATCTACTAGTTACCAAAGTCAGAAATTCGAATTTTAATTGTTTATCATTTAATTACTATCTCCAAGCATTTACCATTCTCTTACGTTTACACTTTGAAATGTGTTTCAAATCTGTCCACTTTTCTTCATTGCCCTGGTCCTGGCACTGTCATTTCTTTCCTGGTTACTATAACTGCTTCCTCACTGGATTTCCTGTAGTCTCTCAAATACATTTGTCAGTCATGTCAGTTAGGATGTTTTAATCTGGAAATAACAAAAAACCAACAGTTTCCATACACATTAGGATACATGTTAATCAGGAATGTGAAGATCAGGTGGTTCAGAGCAGTTTAATGCGGTGGCACAACTGTGTCAGCAGTGATCCAGCTTCCTTTCCTCTTTGCTCTCTCCATGAGTCAGCAGCTCCCTTATGGTCAAAATATGACTGCGATATCCTAGGCCTCACCTCTACACCAAGCCACCTGGAGAGGCAAAGGCCAGGAGGTTCCTACCCTATGTTCCTTTTGTAAGAGTGAGGAATATATTCTCAGGAGCCTTCCAACAGACTACCTATCAAATCTAGTTGCTCAAAATGGTGTATCTTTCTCTTGCCTAAGCCAGAAACCAGCAAAGGGGATGGCATTGTCTTACACCAAAGTTCTCCCCTGAGGAATGAGCCTGGCCTGCCCGGAAGCATGAAATCACTGATAATTGAACTAAGTTCGGGTTCCGTTAGCAAGAAGAGAAACAGCTGTTGAGGTGACCCGCACTGTCTGCCATTGCAGTGTTCTTTCTGAATTGCCGTGTGGCGCTTCTGATCATGTCGCTCCTCTGCTTATACCATTCCTTGGAAGTCTCCCTTTATTGCTAGGATAAGGTCTACATTTCTTCATTTCTTTCACAAAGCTCTTCATGTCCTGGCACCTACCTTCCCCTCCAGCCTCATTTTTTGCCAACCCTCTTTACCCTTCCCCAACCCCGACCTCCAGTCCTACTAAACTGTGACTTCTTCAAACACGTCAAGCTCTGCTGCCCTGGGTCCTTTTGCAGGCCATACCTTCTGCTTGAAACATTCAAGTCTTCAGTTTTCATTATAAATGTAATTTATGGTAGATTGGAATACCTCAAATCCGTTTGAAAGTAAGGGACCATAAATCATCAATAAAAAGGACATAATTTGAAGCCCTAGTAAATAACAGGCTTTCTTCGTGTATATTAATGTAGACAGTGAGAGAAGGAAAAACATATTCTGGAAGGTCTTTTTCTATCCCAATATATAATGAAAAAATGTGATTCAGAAGTAAGCAAGCCTGTATGTGAAACAGCCACGTAACTAAGATTCCTGTTTCAGCATCGCACTTTCGAGACCCTCTCTTAATAAGGACTTCCGGGATCACGCTGAGCAGCAGCATATTGCCGCCCAACAGAAGGCGGCGTTGCAGGTGAGCAAAGTGCAACTGACATTCTTGTCTCTGGAGATTCCTGGGTCTTGGAAGCCAACACAATTCCTGTTTTGTATTTCAGTGGAGCAATATCAATAAAAATGTTCCACACATAATTGCAGTGGTTTGCTGATGTTCAATTGTGCCCAGAGGATTTGAAGGACCAAAACAGCAGTAATGAAAATATCTTTTATGGTGTCGACTCGGTCATGATTGATTCTGTGCTGTACCTGGCAAGGGATTGCTTGCACACGAGAGTTTAGGATATTTGGATGCACAGAATGATCTTAAAAGCTGAACTGGCTAGTACATATATATTTTTTCCAATTAGACCCTTGGATGGTCTTACTGGTATATTATTGTTGTGTGAGTTCTTTTTGTAATGTCTGCATGGCTGTTTTACAGGAAATGATTAAAGCATCCTCTTACTATAGGAAAGTAATCCATCAGTTTAAAAATATATTTTCTTCATGGTAATAAACAGTTTCAGTACTACTCTGATCTTCGATAATTTAAGATTCCCAGAGACATCATTATCTTTGCTTTTAAACCTCAGAATTTCAGAATTTGAAGGGACATTAGAGATCATCTCACTTTTTTTGTTGTTGTTAATCCTCACCCGAGGATATTTTTCCATTGATTTTTAGAGAGTGCAAGGGAAGGAGAGAGACACAGAGAGAGAAACATCGATGTGAGGGAGACACATCGGTTGGTTGCCCCCCACACGTGCCCTGACCGGGGCTGGTGATCAAGCCTGCAACTGAGGTATGTGCCCTTGACTGGAATCGAACCCGGGACCCTTCAGTCCACAGGCCACAGTGCTCTCTCCACTGAGCTAAACAGGCTAGGGGGAGATAATCTCACTTTAGACGACATAAAAGCAGTCCTTTCTTTAGTGACACAGGAAGTCACTGGTGGTTTTCTGTTATTTATATTCTAGCATTCATCTGCCTTCTCCCCCTCCTCCTTCCAACTACTGCCCTTCTTTCTCAAGCTCCTGCTTTGTTGATCAAAAGCAGAGTACTTGGGGACCATTATTGCTAGTTTCTCTCCATTTCAAGGAACAAAGTATATCATTTGTGCTTTTGACTCATTTATTGACTGAAAAGAATCATTGGGGAGAAAGTATGTATGATAGATGAGTACCTGGTGCAACTTGTTAATATGAATTCTTTATTATTGTCCATCTCCTGGGTATTTTAACAAAATAAGCACAAGCACTGATTGTTAAAATAAATTTGGTCTCAAAAGAAAAAGAAAAAAATTGATCTCAAGCACTCAGAAAAGATAATTAATTTTAATGCCTTGGCTGAAGAATTGTGACTCTTAATAGCTTACTTGCCTTTTTTTTAAACTCTTTCCCAGCATGCACATGCCCATTCATCTGGATACTTCATAACTCAAGACTCCGCATTTGGAAATCTTATTCTTCCTGTTTTACCTCGCCTGGACCCAGAATGAAGAGATTATTTGTAATGACATTGACTTTGTAATATCAAACGCCAAAGCTACTATCGTTCAGTGCTATACAAGCTGTGACTTTCAGAATCGGTGAACTTATATTTTTTACTTCCTTAAAAGAAAGGTATGTGTAAGTGAAAGCAAAAAAAAAAAAAGGTAACCAGGATGATGAGAGCTTTGGAAGCTGTATTATCTGAGGACTGATTATGCTACTGTGACTGTAACTTATTTGTAATGCAGTTTGATTTTAAGGCTAAATCAGACTCTCAATTAGATGGTCACACAAACTCACTCCCCACCCCGCAAGCCCCCAAATAGTTGGACTGAGTACATCATGTCCACAGAGACTTTAAAAGCCATTTACAGTACTTTAAAGAAATGAGGGTGCTTTTTAAAATGTGAACCAAAAGGTTTAAATAAGTTACATTCATATTTGCTGTGTATAGAATTGGTATCAGTGTACCTTTTGAGTTTATAGTCAACATATCCTCCTGAAATATTCTTTAACTCGTAACTGGTTTCCTTTCAATTTTAAAAGAAAATCCAAGATTAAGTTACTAAATGAAACATCGTTTATAAACCTATGCCACTATAAATTAGGTGACAGAATACTATTAAAAATAAATGTATGAAATGTGGTGGTTTTAAATTTTATACATGCTCTTATTTAGTGTTACTACAGTGGTGTACCTGCATGGTTTTATTGTCCGTTTTTGTTCTAATTAGAAACTTGTGCAAGCTGGACCCCTTTTTAATTCCTTTAAGGGGAATGGCGTTGGGTTTTCATTATGACACATCTTTAACAGGATCTGGAGTGCATGCATCCCTACAGCCTTACCCTAGTCCTACAGAATCAGAAATCTCTTAATTCAAAATAAAGTCTGAAAACCATGGGCTGGAGAATTCAGTTTTCATGATATATCTTTATAAATTCATAGATTTGTAGGTCTCTGAAACTTAGAGATCATTTGGCTAAAATCTACATTATTTTTACTTCTAATAGGACTCAGATTATTTTATACTATATCACAGGTACAGTATTTTACATACTGCTTATGACTCACCTCATCTTGGCCTTGAGTCCCCATGCTCTCTAGTGGTAGGATAAAATTTAAACTTAAATTTCCAGTTTGGGTCAATATTTAATCAAAGTTCTTCTCCCTTTTCAAAAAGTTTCTTCTCCTTCCCTAGACATTTGCACCAACCACATAGCCCCATCTTGCCCAAACTACTTAAAGCAAAAGTGAGCAAAAGAATTGGCTGTGCCATTTAGATGCCTTCTCTTGAAAATCTGAATTGATTTTCTTCATTTGGGTGAGTTGGCAGCTGTCCCCACTGTAACGGTCACCATTGCGGCCAAGGTGCCCTTACTCCTGCTGCTGAGCTCCCTGGGGGCTTGGGCTCCTGATCTGCCTCAGGTCTCGCCAGCTTCTTTTAGTGGTCCTCACTTTTTTGAATGTGACTAAGTTTCTGTTCTTTGTGATACACGACCTACATCCATGGTTCTATATCTACTTGATACTAGGGAGATAGGAAATTTGGATTGTAGTTTTTATACTATCAAAGCCTCTACCTAATGTGTGACTTTTATAACTTAGGTTAAAGAGATCTTTTTTCCAGTGATATCTTTTCTAGTGTCCTAGCCTTTTAAATAGATGTTGCTTAAATCATGCACTCCTGGCTAGTAAACACTCTCTCCCCTGCTCCCTGAAATCATTTTCAAATTCAACTCAATTCCATATGTATTGATTAATATCTACTCTGTAAAACACTGTGCTTCATGGGGCGGGGAGGAGGGATGATGAGTGATACCTGCTCTTAAAGAGTTCACAGTGGCAGAGCCTACTCTGGTGCAGCAGTAATGCTCACGGAAGTCGGAATGCAGTGAGTGGCACGGGAGAGCATCCTGGAGCCGGCAGCAGTCTAGATAGGCCTAGAAGTACTGGCGTGATTTCACCTGGCAAGGCAGGGAAGAGCTGCTCCAGGTCAAGAGTTCATAATCAGAGAAGCAGGAACTAAGGCCCTTGCGAGGACTACAGAGGACGTGGGAAAGGGCAGCAGTGGACTCGGTCAGAAGCCCTGAGATGAAGTTTCATTATTGCTTCCCTTGGATTATGGGTGAATTTGCCTAACTTGCTTAATCTCTCTTTACATGTCACTCCATCTGCAATACAGGAAGAGAACACACTTTGTCTCCTTCATTAGAGTGACAGGATGTAGTAATAGGAGGTTTTGTTCCTTGAATCTTGTTGCTGTGTGTTTGTGTCTTACTTATGGTGTTGATTGTATGTTCCATCAGTAGATAAGATCTCTGAAGGCAAGAGTTTTTGTTTCTCTCCCTTCCTCTTTGTTTACTACTGTATTCTGCTTAGAATAGCGTTTGGCATGTAGTAGACAGTCAGTACCTACTTATTGAAGGAAGGGAGAAAGGAAGGACGGACTATATATGGCCTGGGTGGTGATGTAAAGGGTATTGTTGTTGTTTTTTTACTGTGTGTCATGGTAATAAAGTTTTGAAAGCCACTGCTACATAATACAGATGATAGTACTTTGTATGATTCTGGAATAAAAACTGAAATGACACAATTTCAAAGGCAGATTTTTTTTCCTGAACCATCTATAAGCTGTCTCATTAAGTTGTCTCAGTTCTTTGCTTCACTTTAGCAACAGAATCTCTTAGTCATCTACTCAGCATTTATTCTTTCTTTGCCCCTTCCCCCTTCCCCAGTACAGCCAACATGCTTCAGGGGAAGCTGACCGCCCAGCAACAGGAGTGGGCCTTACATGTTCCTGACCAGTCAGGGAATTCATTTCCTTTTGCCACAGCCGGTCAGCACATGGTATCTCACAGACCGCAGGAACTGGTTCAGCATTGCACGTGTTACCCACATTCAACCCAAATGAGACTCCAGGAGAGGATTGTTGGGTTTATGGAAAAGACATGTTCTCACATTTCTGAGAACACTACCCAAAAGGTTTCTTTCTCTCTAGATCTGTAAAGGAAGTGCATGTATATACTTATGCTGCTCCGCTTACCATGGGGTTACGTGCCAATAAACCCATCGTAAGTTGAAAAATTTAAGTAGAAAATACATTTAACCTACTAAATAGCATACCTTAGTCCAGCCTACCTTTAACATGCTGAGACCACAACATCTAAAACACGCTGACAATACAGTGCACTGCAGAGTATTGTTTCTTTGCCCTCATGATCGTGTGCCTGATTGGAGCTGACTTCCTATGACCGCCGTGCTGCAAGGAAGCCCAAGCTAAGCACGTGGAGAGGCCATACGGTGGAGCACTGAGGTGCCAGACATGTGAGTGAAGCCACTTTGGACCTTCCTTCTCAGCCCAGCCACCAGCTGAATGCAGCCAAGCGAGTGACCCCAATTGATGCCACCTAGAGCAGAATTGCCCAGCTGAGCAGAATTTCCACAGAATTGTAAGAAATAATAAATTGTTGCTGTTTTAAACCTCTATGTTTTGGAGTAGTTCATAATGCAGCAAAAAATAATGGGAACACTCTTGATCTCCAAACTCCCATATGCATTGCCAACATGACGTCTCTACTTGAAAGTCTAATGGGCATCCAAGTCCAAAATCGGACTCTTGATCTCTCACCCTCCCAGCATTTCCCACCCAGTAAAAGGCTACTTGCACAGCTGTAAACACAGGAGTCATTCTAGACGCCTTTCTCACGCTCCTCTTTCAGTCTAGCAGCTCCATAATCCCATGAATTCTCACCAGTTCCTCTGCTATCATTTTGCTCCAAGCCACCATCATATTCACCTAGACCAGTGGTCGGCAAACGCATTAGTCAACAGAGCCAAATATTAACAGTACAAAAATTGCAATTTCTTTTGAGAGCCAAATTTTTTTAAACTTAAACTATGTAGGTAGGTACATTGTTATTAACTTAATTAGGGTACTCCTAAGCTGGCCTTTGCTAAAAACTCAAGGGGCCAAAGAGCCGCACGTGGTCGGCAAACCGCGGCTCGCGAGCCACATGCGGCTCTTTGGCCCCTTGAGTCGCGGTTTGCCGACCACTGACCTAGACTACTGCAATAGCCCCTAACTGGTCTTCCTTTTCCACATTTGTCCCCTGCCCTTCAAAGTTGATAATATTCAATACAGCAGCCAGAGTGATACTTTAAGAATGTAAGACACATGGCCCTGGTTGCTGTGGCTCAGTTGGTTGAGCCTCGTACCATGCACCAAGAGGTTACCAGTTTGATTCCTGGGCAGGGCACATGCCTGGGTTGCTGGCTTGATCCCCAGTAGGGGGTGAGCAGGAGGCAGTGATCAATGAATCTCTCTCGTCATTGATGTTTCTATCTCTCCCTCTCCCTCTCTGAAATCAATTAAAAAATGTATTTTTTTAAAAAAGGAATTTAGCTGCGACCCCTTCACATGCTTCTCCAGTGCGGTCTTCTGGAACCCTTATCACGGCCACAGCTGTTGCCTCCATCGGGGAGATTCGGAGCCTCGCAGTGTTGTAGCAACTACAGCGAAGCTGGCAGCCACACTTCTGTTAAGAAAACAGGAGTGTGCGCCAGCCCCGCATTCTCATTATGGAGCTATTAATTCAAGTTCTCTTCGGAAAGCAACCAACAGTGAAAATACAGGCTCTGAGCAGCCACAAGCAGGAGCTCAGCCCTCCAACCAGGGAGGCACAGACCTTTAGGGAACCGAGTTCCCCCCCGTTTAGCCACTTTGTGAGACAGATGCCAAGCTGCTCCCTTTGATCTGCTAGGCTCCTCGGGAATGGAGAGGGCCTGCAGGTGACAGTGGTCGGCCTGGAGGCTGTTCAACATGGCTAACTTCTGAGGCTGCAGAATCCAAGAGGACTGGCCGCCCCTTCGAGAAGGAGCTCCCATGTACATACAGCATGCCAGAAGAGAACTCAAGAATGAGTAAGACTTACAAAAGGAAGGGGTCGTGGTGAGGAGCAGGTGGAAGGAAGAGGGCATCCCAGGCAGAGAGGGAGGGGGTGGTGTAACAGTAGGAGCCAGCAATCCACGGGGAGGGCTGGGAGCTTTATTAGAGAGCCGTTAAAGAGGAAATGGTAGAATGAGGCTGTACTTAGTGAGATTTTCCTAGGAAGCAGTGGCGGATGGGCTGGTGGAGGCAAGGCGACCACGCAGGTTGCTGTTAAGTGATTGTAGGGCCAAATGATATGGGCTGATCAAGTTGGTGGCCGTGAGAAGATTCAAGGGTATTAAGGTAGAATTATCAGGTAATGGAAGCTGACTGTGAAGCATGAAAGAGGAACAGGGAGAGGGAGGTGGGAGGTCCTAGAATAACTGTCAGGTTTCTGGCTTGAGCAACAAAGTGAATACAGGTGCCATTTCCTTAGGGAGAAATAAGGGGTGGGGACCTGGGGTTGAAGAGCCTTTCTCCACTGGGGTTGCACTAGAGAAGCAAGCCCTAATGCTGTAAGGCCTCCATTGTCTGGAACAATTAACATCTCTCCCCTGCGCCTAGAATGGTGGTAGTAGTTATGTCCTAAGAAGAATTGAGGAAAATAGGCACTTGAGTCATTTTCTGCGTTGTGTGGTTCAGGTAAAGAACCCCAGTGGAGAAAGGTTAAATGTGGGTGTACCTATGCTAAGGCCATGGGAGGGGGTGAAACTGCCTTGAGAAAATGAATACAATTGAATCTATAAATGAGAGAATCAAGGGATGAGGAGCCTGAGAAAGAGAATCTAGAGACGCAGTGGGAAAACCAGGAGTCAGGGACACCTTACATTCTCATGGAAGCCAAGGAGATCATTTTTAAAAAAGAGAATGGGTTGCCCTAACTGGTTTGGCTCCGTGGATAGAGCGTCGGCCTGCGGACTCAAGGGTCCCAGGTTCGATTCTGGTCAAGGGCATGTACCTTGGTTGCAGGCACATCCCCAGTAGGGGGTGTGCAGGAGGCAGCTGATTGATGTTTCTAACTCTCTATCCCTCTCCCTTCCTCTCTGTAAAAAGTCAATAAAATATATAATAAAATAAAATAAAATAAAAAAGAGAATGGGTTAATGCTGTTTCCCTGTGGTTATTGTGCCACTGGGGATGCTAGAGGTGATTATTGGAGCAACCCTTTTTAATTTTAATAGTTACATATTTATATCTATTTATTGCAAGTAATACAGCATCTGTACAGTAATATAAGCAACCACAGCTAAGAGTTATTTTTTGACAGTTACTATTTGTCAGCCATTGTTCTACATGCTTTATATGTATTGACATCTTACCTAATCCTCACACATAACCCTACAAGGTAGACACTGTTATCCTCCATTCAATGATGAAGAAATTGAGGTACAGAGAGATCAAATAATTTGCCCAAGGTCATAGAACTAGTAAGAGGCAGAGCTGGAATTTGAACCCAAGTGGTTTGTTTCAAGGAATCCTGCTTTTAAAAAAGTATTTATTTTTTGCTTTAACATAAATGTAAGTTTAAAAAAAGAATAGCCCTAGCTGGTTTGGTTCAGTGGATAGAGCATCGGCCTGTGGACTGAAAGGTCCCAGGTTCGATTCCGGTCAAGGGCACATGCCTAGGTTGTGGGCTTGATCCCCAGTAGGGGGCGTGCAGGAGTCGGCCAATCACTGATTCTCTCTCATCATTGCTGTTTCTATCTCTCCCTCTCCCTTCCTCTCTGAAATCAATAAAGAAAATTTAAAAAAAAAAGAATAAATTTAAAGAATAGGAGAAGCAGACTCAGCTTTCACAAAAATTGTGGAGGAGGCATGGGGATGACTGACACTTGGGAAAGAATGCCCTGGCTGGAGAGTTCCATTGAGAAGTAATGAGAGCAGAGAAATACATGATAGTGGGGTATCCATAGTCTACACATGCCTGAGAAGGTAGGGCAAAAGGAAACATCTGGATCATACCGTTCTCTGCCTAGGGGAAGGCTAAACTGTATCCTTTCAAATCTGGGCCACTATCATAGGGACAAACAACAACAAATACTGTACTAAATATCAACTAGCAAAATGTCTTTGTTATTGTGGGGATTAGAGTCTTTACTCATGTCCTCAAAGATTCACTGGGTTCTTTAAATTTGACCAACCTCTTCAACATTATTACCATCCTTAATTGTATTAGGAAAGTGCTAAATTACCCTCCATGATTGCATTTTGAACATTTCAACAGCTGAGCACATTGTAAATACTCCAGCAGGAATTTTTTATTTCTCATCCTCATTTCTTTGGGATCCCATGAGAAATACAAGAATCTTGTTTATTGCTGAAATATATCTTGTTTAGTGTCTTTCGTGCCCGTCCCTGGTGTGTTCCCCGCAAAACTAGTCATAAAAATGCTCCCAAGTAAAGGAAGAAATAAAACAGGGAAACTGAAAGGAAGAGAAGGAAATGTCTTGGGAAAGAAGATGGGTGCGCCTTCTGGGGCTCCAGGTCTTAATCTGGGAGAAGGCAAGAAAAAGGAGATGGACTAGATTGAAACCACCCAAAAAGTGCTGGTCCTGAGAGACCCCCTCAAGCACTTGGAAATGAAGGCTTGACACCTCAGTGGGAGTGGGCAGGCACCAGGCCATTGATGCATCTACCTTTCAGCATCCCTGGCTGGTGATCGCCCGGAGGTCCTCTCCTCTCACGGTTTTGGTAGCCTCAGTCTCTGTCCTCAAGGCCTACACGGCTGTGTGCTAGCCAGGCCCTCAGACTCCCTGGCTCAGAGCTCCAGTCTTACAGTACTTTGGGCAGTACTGGATCACAGCTCAGCCTGTAAGTCGTAAATCCACCGCGAAGATTTTCACCGATCTACTTTCTGAATTAAAGGGAGGGAACAAAATGTGTTCCCATCTGGTAGGGACAAAAGAAGTCATGTTAACAGTAATAACTCAAATTTCACTAGTTCTTGCCATTACTGCTACAACCCAGCATTCTCACCTGAGAATCTATCTTTGGTTTTATCTGGGGGGGGGGGGGTGTCTCATCTGTGTTTGTCAGGGTCAATACTCTCATCTCACCTCAGGTCCTTCCTTTCAGCATGAAGATCCTGAGATCTATGAGACTGGTGAGGAGGGTTATGGAATCTTTACGACGGGAGCTGTGTGTGTGTGTGTGTGTGTGTGTATTTTTAAACTCTGCCTCAGAAAATTTCAAACATATGCAAAAGAACAGAGAATAGTATAACGAACTTCCACATATCCATTGCATTGCTTTAACAGTTATCTACTCAATACCAATTAGTATCTACATCTACAGCTGTACTACTCTACCCCTCTGGATTATTTTGAAGCAAATTCCTAAATGTTTTAAAATATATCTTAGAAAGACAACTCTTAAAAATCTAGTGCACCAAAACCGGTTTGGCTCAGTGGATAGAGCGTCAGCCTGCGGACTGAAGGGTCCCAGGTTTGATTCTGGTCAAGGGCATGTACCTTGGTTGCGGGCACATCCCCAGTGGGGGGTGTGCAGGAGGCAGCTGATAGATGTTTCTCTCTCATCGATGTTTCTAATTCTCTATCTCTCTCCCTTCCTCTCTGTAAAAAATCAATAAAATATATTTTTAAAAATCTAGTGCAAGAGTTTTTAAATCTGGCTATATGTATATGTTTCATGCATATATGCATTTTCCTGAGAAATTGGTCCATAGCTTTCATCAATTTTTTAACTGGCTCAGGAGTCTAAAATTTCTAAAAATTATTTCTCTAAGTAGAACAATGAGAATAAAGGAGTCAATTTCCCTGAAGGTCAATAACTGTCAATAAAATTGTCACCACCATTCTCATTCGGAAGTATTTCTCAGAAATTTCTTAGGAATGGTTTTAGCTGTTGTAAATATAGAGCAGTAAACTACTACTTAAAAGCTTTTAGGATTAATCTCTGCAAAAGCGGAAAAGAATAATTTAAAGAGCAGGAAAACATGAATTAGAGTCATGTACGCAGTAGTCCATATACAATCAGTAAGCGAGTTTTCCAAATGGGCTCTCAGCTTGCCCAAGTGAATACATCCAAGTGAGAAACCTGGAGGGAGAGTCAGTCAGAACTATTTCACCCAGAGCATTAGCTCAGAAACATTAAGAATACGGGGCACGGCTGGTGTGGCTCAGTGGTTGAGCATCGATCCATGCACCAAGAGGTCAGTGGTTCGATTCCCCCATCAGGGCACATGCCAGGGTTGCGGGACCGATTCCCAGCAGGGGGCGTGCAGGAGGCAGCCAACTGATGTTGCAGCATCAATGTTTCTATCTCCCTCCCTTCCTCTCTCTCTAAAAATCAATTTAAAAACATACTAAAAAAAAAAAGAATTACGGGTATAGAACTGCTCAAGATATCCTAACAGTTTGCAAATTACAAAGGAAAACACTACTTCTAGGAATGAGATACTAAAATAACAAACACTCAGAAACCATACATACTGCTGGTTAAGTTAAAATAACTAAGTTATTTTAATAAAACAGACATAAAATATACATTAACATTTTTTTTTATTTTCAAAAATCTGAGTTAAACAGTCAAGCTGCAATATACATAAACCGAACCAAACAATAACAACAACTTAAAAAACCCCAGAACCTTGCAAATTGTTAACAGACTCGACTAGACTATCAACTAGAACAAGAACATCCCTTCCAACTCTGACGCTGTGACAGGAAATAGACGCTACACGTGCTTCCCCGCTCGTGCGCTCCCAGGCCCACATGCATGTGTGTGCCTGCATGTGTGTGCCTATGCAGGCCTCACTGGGGGAAGAAAGAAAAAGTTGAAAATGGTACAATAAAATCATTCAAGTAACTGACCATTTCCTGTATCATTCAAAATGATGTTTCCAGTGTTAAGAAATTACGGGTACCCTCCTCTACATTAAAAAAAAACACAAAAAAAAAACAAGGACACACACACCACAAAACATATCCAGAACAGTGCAAACGGTAGGACAGTTTTGTTGCTATCATTGGGAACATACAGCCGCATAGAAAACATTAAATACAAGCCGTGTGTTGTTTATCTGAGTAGTTGAAACGAACAGACTTTTGTCAGTTGCAGCCAGGCAGGGAGACCCCGGGGAAGGCTCCAGGTGGACTCTGTCCAGAAGAGATTCTCTCCGTCTGGAAGAGTCTGCCGCACGGCTGAAGGACAAACCCAGCCACCGCAAAGCCACCGCTAACTCCTCCATTGCTAGATTTAAAGCACACGTGCTGGTGCTGTTGAAAATTTAATTCAGGGCTTAAATTGGCAAGTCAACTTGGGGCACAGATCAAACCTTTATTGTGACAGGAAGGATCTGAGCATTAAGGCCAATAATACTACACACTGGACATGTCTCTGTGTTTTCGAGCCCTTCCAGTGCAAGCCCATGAAAAACAAAACAACCCAGCTTCAGTTCTAACACTAACGTTGCGGGCTCCGGAAGTAAGTAATTTGGTATGTCGTTGTTAGTTTTTGCTGAATTTAAACACAGTTCCACAAATCTTCAAGTACAGGAGAATTATTGCAGGAGATCACTTTGTAAATATATAAATGTCTAGCTACTATGCTGTACACCTGAAACTAATATAAAATAATATTGAATGTTAACTGTAATTGAAAAAAAAATTAAAAAACAAAATAACAACAAAAAGATCATTCAAGTACAGCTATGGAAAGCACCTCGCTCAACCCAGGACAGCTTCCTGCTGTTGAAACTAAACTTTTCTTGCATTTGTATTCTAAAACAAGTATGGTTTTGCTGAAATCTGATCTCTTTTGAAAACAGATACATAGTCCGCAATTTTCTAATTTTGCACTTGTTAGCGGAGTTTCAGAAGAGCGGAGAAGCACGTGGGGCGGCCGTGGCCTCAGTAAGCTCCAGTCTAGGCTATCAGACCATAAAGCAAATGTGGGGACGCCTTGCGTTTTCTCACTCGGAAGCAAGGGACTCTCCCAGGACAGAGGGTTTTAAATAGTAGTGGGGAAAACTGAGAGCAATTTAAAAATTTTTTTGTAAAAGATGTGTCTGAATTTGCTATTGATACCATAGTGATCATACCTGACTTCAGTAATAAAAATGAAGAAACACCATGCTGATATATTGTTATTTTTAGGTACTTTTTCTTGTATTAGTTTAGCCCATTCATGTGAGGACCTGGGCACTTTTAGACATGTGGCTTCTAGCCATATTATCCATTCAACAGCATATATAGCCTTCTTTAGTGGGTAATGATCTGATGTTTAATACCCCAGAGTCCCTTGAAATGATGATAATAAGCAAAAAATAATAATATATATATATATATATATATATTAACCAAGCTTTGTAGGGTTCAGTATAATTTACCTTCAAAGAATAGTATTATATAGATGGTTTATATCCTGAATGTTTGTCATAACTAAAAATATTTTCTGTATCTTAACATATAAAATGTGTATCAAGCCGAAACCGGTTTGGCTCAGTGGATAGAGCGTCGGCCTGCGGACTGAAAGGTCCCATGTTCGATTCCAGTCAAGGGCATGTACCTTGGTTGCGGGCACATCCCCAGTAGGGGTTGTGCAAGAGGCAGCTGATCGATGTTTCTCTATCATCGATGTTTCTAACTCTCTATCCCTCTCTCTTCCTCTCTGTGAAAAATCAATAAAATATATTTTTAAAAAAATAAAATAAAATGTGTATCAAATTCCAAAGTCACAACTTTCCCCTTCCAAATCTCCTATTATTTCCTGGCATTTGGTGCTATAGAGTAGAAGTCTGAAGCCAAAATGCTCTTTTGTTTTCTGATAGGCAACTTGTTACTTTCTGACTGACGAGTGCAAGAGTTTTCATTCCCCATCCTCGTTAGTTTAAAATGATTGCCATGAGGTGCTTACGTAGTGGTCTCGTTCACTTTTTCTTTTTCGGCCTGGAATGCAGTGAGTCCTTTCAATCCACACACACAACTTTCCATTCTGTTCAGGAGAGATTTTATTTTTATGGTTGGTGGTATTTCTTCTCAATATTGTCTTTCCCCCAGGAAAAGCAAGTATCAGTAATGTCAGCTCATGTTCTGTCTACTCAATCCGGTACCCTTCCCTGGTATTTTCGTCTCTCGTTGCTTTTGGAAGAACATTAGGAAGAAAATCTCAAGTGTGTCCTTCATAGTATCGAGTTTTGTGTGTGTGTGTTTTAAGCACCAGTATTATTTTATGCTTCCAATGTAGATTTTAATGTTTTTAGCTTCCTTAAAAGCCTTCTTTCTAATCCATTTTCTTTTTCATGTTATTTTATTGCTTTTGTCTCTGAACCCACTCCCATTTCAAGAGAACTATTGCTGCATTGGAGCAATTCTTCTGTTCTTTCAATTATGATAAAAAAGAAATCTAAAATGTTCGTTTCTTGCAGACCACTTTCATTTTCAAATGTTCTGAAAGCTGTTCATTTCCCTTCAGTCACATTTTTTAAAATACGCATTCTGCCTTTTTTCTCTATAGTCTTTAAACGTGGTCCTTTCTCCCCAGGCCGTGTTTCTTGGCTACGCTATCTGCCCACTTGAGTGTTTGTCAAACCCTGTTTTCTAATACAGAGGCTGATGGTAAGGTCGTGTGCAGATTCCCAAGTCCGGTTCCTCGTTCAGCACTTTACTATTCACGTGGCATCCTTTTCCTTCCGATTACCAGGCTTTCTGCCTCTCTGAACCAACATCATACCATGAAGAAATCACAGTATTTGCATGTTCTGCTACCTATTGTTTCTGCTCTCACCTACAGGGCGTTTATCTGAGAACGCACCATGCCTCTAACAGGTCCTCACTGCCTTCTGCTCCCGTTTCAGCCCCAAGATGTGGAGTCTTGGACTGAATGAAGAGGAGGTGGGGTGGGGAGGATAGAGAACCTTTTTGGTGGTGCTTCCAGATTCCAGACTTGAGATTTGGCCTCCTCCTGGGTCTTGATGCGTGGTTTTCTGGGAAGGTGGAAGCTCCCTGGGGGCTCTAATAGCCTGTCCTGCTGACAGATGCAGTTCCTTTCACTAGCTTTAAAAAATCCCAATCTTGGTGGTTCCCTCTATGGAGCATAGCTGTACCCCTACTCCCAGGTGCCTTTCTCCTAAGCAGCAAGGACCCTTCTTTTTCCTCTGTAACTTGTTTCCCGAGCCCACTTCTTCTACAGCTCACTTCTTCCTCTGTGACTTTCTAAAGAAACTTTCTCTTACAGTTTGAATTTTAAAAAAATCCAAATCTTCCCAGCTATGGTATAAAGGAAGAGAGTTCTGGATTAATTTTCTAGTTCTGATTCTACCACTTACCGTCTTGCTGACCTTGGATGGACCCTTCAATACCTCTGGGCTTTCATTTCTTTCCTGGTAAAATGAGGGAATTTGACTACACAATCCCAGAGTTACCTATATTCTATTGTTTGTTACGTCTCAGAACAGAAAATAAACATGTCTTGATAAAGGTAAAAATAAAAAGCCAAATGACTAAATATATATTTTGCTATGAGGGTGCCTTAATCTCAAAGATTATAAAAACCCTCTGACACCAATATTAAAAAGAAGAAACCTGAGCATATAACTGTGACATAGGTTAGGAAGTCCTTTACTTCTAAGCGGTGATACCAGTGTCAAAACAGGTGGTTTGTAAATTACTTGACTTTTGTTAGAATAAACTGGCATAACCACCTGCCCTTCTAGTAGATACTGGGTAAAAGAAGTATCTATTGGATAAAGACAAGGTTCTCAGTAGGCAGGCAATGTTATTCTCCTTTATAATGCTTTCCAGGAACTACTGAATTGTACCACGTGACCAATTGATTAGTAAGACGGTACCTAAAAGGTGTGACATGGTATGGCTTAAGATATAAAATATTTCTCAAACAAATACAAATTGTGTTTAATTGTTTAAAAGCTCTATGATAAATGGACTTCTGTGGGCCTGAAGAAGACGTTTTGTCCTGTGGATTGAGCACTGGATTTGGAGTCAGAAGACCTGGGTTCAAATTTAAGTTCTCCAGCTTATTAACCTATGAGGCTTTGGGAAATTTACTTAACTTCTCTGAGCCTTGGTTTCTCAATACGTAAAATGGGGATAATTAGACTTACCTTGCATAGCAGATGTGAGAATTAAATGAGAATGTGAGGCAGATGTAAGAGAGCATAGTGCTGGTCAAATCTGAACCTTCTAGAAACGCTTTTAAACAAATGGCAAATATTAACTGTAGTTAAATACAAAGGAATCCAATCAGTCCTACTGATCTTAAAATACTTAGGAGGCCATTCTCTTCTCAGTGGGGGAAAGGGATCCACCTAGTTGCTATTAATAGCTACACGCCGACACATAAATCAATGCAGTGACCCTTTTTTTGGTTTTAATCAATATACCCTGAAATTCTTAACTTCCATCTGAGCTGCATTTGATAAATAATAAAGTACTTCAATTGAGCATAAAAATCTGATTCTAATCAACAGCTAAACATGAGAAACTTCTCTGGATTTCTTGGACGGTAAGAACTAGAAGTTCTCAAAATCATCATAACAGGCAAACTTTGCCAGAAGGATGGGTAGCCTCCCTCAAAGGAATTTTGGGAAATCCTGTGATGTCAGAATATATAATTACAGAGCATATAATCTCCAGAGATAAATTAGCTTATCATCCCCAAACCTCCTCTTCCCTAAGAAAGGGAGCTTGGCCTCAAGTCACCACCAACCTCTCCCTCTGCTCCTGTTTTTGCTAAGGTGGTTATTCGATTTGGGAAAACACAACAAAGATTTTTACCTAAGACCACTGCCTAAACAAGTAAATGTTTCTCTTTTAAGATAGAGCATTAAAAACCCACCCCAAAAGCAAAAGCATTTAAAGACATATATGAATTTGAAACTTTTTTGTGTGTTTTGTTTCGTTAATCCTCACCCGAGGATATTTTTCCATTGATCTTTTTTAGAGAGTGGGAGACAAAGGGAAAGACAGAGAGAAACATCAATGTGAGAGAAACACATCGATAGGTTGCCTCCTGACCAGGGCCCGGGCTGAGGATGAATCTACAACCAAGATATGTACCCTTGACCAGAATTGAACCTGGGACCCTTCAGTCCACAGGACGACGCTCTATCCACTGAACCAAACCGGCTAGGGCTGCCTTTGAAACTTTTAATGTATTCTTCTGTTTAGGGCTGTATGGTAACAGCTTCTAAATATGTATGGGCCTTAACTTAGACTAAATGGCAGCTCGTGTGGAGAAAATGAGGAAATTCTTCTTGGAGGTCTTCATTTTTGCATTTATTGATACCTAAAGTTAACTGGTTACTAGCTCGAAACTGTTTAGCAACCCAGATTTCAATAAAAGCGCAGTGATGCATGCTGGGTAAGCATAATAAACATGGTTTACTTCATTTAAGTAGTAGCATGTGGTCAGTGTTAGCCTAAACTGAAAAATTATCAACATTCTGCTGCCTAAAGATAGCAAAATAATTTTAGAAGTTGTGAAACATGAAAATTCAAGAAAACTGTTATTCCTAAAGAAAACATTCCAGTCTAGTGAGAAGCACTCACTCAGAAGATTCACGCCATGACCTTGAGGAATTAGGAATTTTGCTTCCTAGTTTTGCCCCTTCCTACTGATATGTTTTGCAGAAGTGCAGGAGGGTAACATTATTCACTTTGGGGATGACCCGCTCCAATGAGCCCACTTTCTAGCGGAGGAGAGGGAGACCAGCCTTCGCCAGCTGAGTAGGGAAGGGGCTCCCAGTCTAGTCATCTTCCTACCACCAGAGGCTCCAGCTTCTCCGAGGGGATTATCTCGTCCAGATTCCCCCTAAGAACACGCTGAGAGAGTGGAATGGTGCTTGATGCTTTTAATAAGGCTGAATCAAAATCAAGGTGACAGTATCCCACATTTCTTAAACACCATTTAATCAGTCAGCGAGAGGAACACAGCCTACGAATTATCCAAGCCAGGCAGGAAAATGCCACATGACCAAGGAGACCCCTTCTTTGACAACTTTGGTTAACTTTGCAGACACACTAAACATGGAAAATCTGTCTTATAAAAAGCCTCTTAACATTTCTCCATTCTTCACTTAGTTTTGCTCGTTATCTGAGGTATCAGGGCGTGGCTGTGTTGGAGGTAGAATTGATGGGCATAAATGCGACCAGATTACAAGGTTTGGTTGCTTCTTCAAGTTCAACATTTTGAAGGAGAGAATCCCCACAACGGAAGAAATAAGCGGCGCAATGCAGGTCAGTTGAATAATAATAGTTATTACTATTATCAAAAGCTGTAACTAAAATAGCTAATATTTATTGCATGCTTACTATGTGCCTAGTGCTGTGCTAAACGCTTTCTATTTCATTGACTCATACCCTTCAAGCGGACGCCCTATTATCTCTGGCAGAACAAACTTCCCAGGGGAGACCTGATGGATTCTGGGAGGAGGTGCGGAGGAAGCAGGGCTCACTTTGGAGCAGATGCAGAGGTGCGGAGGGCGAGAGCTCACCCAAGGGACTCCGTAGGTCTCTTGTCACACCCACAGCACCACCATCCCTGACGCAGAGCCAGAGGCAACTCGTGTCTAGGTGAACTTGCAAATTCCTGATATTCATTCCCACTTTTGAGCAACAACAAACACACAAACAAAAACAAATAAAGGCAAGGGGGAGGGGGGAGAAACACTCTTAACTTCCCCCACTTCCTTCTCTTGGGATTCCCCTTGTTCCCGGCTCAGGGGAAGAGCAGAAAATCATGGCGTCCCCAGTGGGTATGGTGTAGAGCGGGCTGGAAAGAGAACCACTGCCTTAGAACTAGCTACTCTGCCCCCTTCAGGTCCTCTGAGGACGGGCGCAGTCCTATACTAGTAGATGGATAGGTGCTTTGCCATTTTAGAAGGTTTCCTAGACGTTACCACATGTAAATGTAAAGTGTGTGTGTGCATACAAACAGTCACATCTCCACACCGTTACAAAGCAGACAAAGTACCCGGTACAATAGGTGGCACAGAACAGCACTTGATAAATGTGTTTTCTTTCTCACTCCTGTTCCCCAAGGAGGCACGTCACATCACAAACGGCATTCAAGATGCTCAGGCAATTCTTTCATTCCATCAGCTATCGCTGACGATTCCACCTCCGGATTTTTTTTTGTTATAATCACTCCCTTCAGAACTCTGGGGATTTACACGACATCAAATGGGTAATAAGTAACAAATCTGAGGCAGAGATGGTTATTCAGCTGATGAAAAGCCACTGTCAACAGAAAGATTTCAACCTCTGGATCAGTTATTGCTACTTCTGGGAATGTAAAATCTGAAAAGATCCCAGTGATTCTAATGGCAATTTCTTCTTGAATCTATTTAAAATACAAAAGGAGATTTTACTTAATTAGGCTGCAGGCTCTGACCAATAATTCACATGGGTTCTATTTCTGTTTAAGTGCAGAACTGACAAGAAAAAAGAAATGGCCATCTGCTTTCCACAAACAAAATATCCTTTGGGTGCTTAGCAAACGAAAGGAAACTGTACCTAATGCTTTGTGTCTCTTTTTCATCAAAACCCTAAAATCACTATAGGAAACCATACTAGAACAGTATGCACTACCGCGTCATAACACTGAGTTTTAAATGTTACCTGCTATTCAGATACAGATGGAGACATACCAAAATGAAACTATATTCAGGAAAGAGCAACGAGTTAACAACATTACAAATGTGCAGGAACTAAAGAGGGAACACCGTTAACCGTTAAGGCAGCATTGGTTGAGTCTTCTCTGGGAAAGGAAGCATTACATATTTCAGAGACCAGTGAATGGTTTTTAAAAACAATTAATTAAAATAAATGCTAAAATAATATTTTGAAAAGAGGAAAAGGGCTGATTTTAGGACTCCTGCTATTCCAACTTATACTGGAATTTTAATTTTGAATTAGAAAGCATACACAAGGAACACAATGGTACAAAGCTGTAGCAGTCTTACCTCAGATACAAAATAAAGATCCCAGGAAATTACTATTATTAATTAGCACTCTTGGGGCTCCTTTTGTACTTCTCATTCGGAGTAGTTATTAGGAAATTCTGCTGATGTTTCCATCACAAGGGGTCAGGTTGGATTTTACCTGAGTGAAATGGTTTTAAACTAAAAACCTATCATCATGCTTGGATTTTTTACAACTAGGTCCTTACTGCTGCTGCGTTTGCTTACCTGGTCGGCTGCCTATAGCGCTATGTCCCCAACACTGGTGCCAACCTAAAATGATGATATCTACTGTGGCTGAAAAAGTCATACTTTGACCAAAATATATCAAAGCACTTTCATAAACACATTTCCCAATTTGTTCCCTTTGCAGCTCCTTTGGTTGGGTTTTCCTGGCTCGGCCTCAAAATTACCTTTAGTTCTTTTACAGATCCAGTGCTATGTGCTGACAGAACAACGGTACGACACAAAGAACAGGGGGGAAGAAAGGGGGAAAAAAACCTCTAAAAAATATTCAAATGAAAAGAGCTTTCACGTGGTGCTGAGAAAAAGGACATAGGCACTTCTGCTTCAGGAGGTTTTCACATTTTGATCACAGATCGCTTCCCCAAGCCACGTCTTTTACTGGCGATTCCCTCATGGTACACACCGTCTCGTGTACTGGAAACCTTGCTCCCACAAAGCAGCTTCTGGCACATTCATCTTTTCCCAGGAAACTGCCTTCGCCGATGCAGCGGGAAGCTCCTCCCGGTGCCGAGAGCAAGGCCGAGTGCGTCTCCAGCACCTTCCACCGAGCAAGGCTGCTTAATCGGCAGAACTCGGTTATCCATCAACACAATAGAAAGAGGAGTGTCAAGTGCAATTTTTCTTCCGGAAATAGTGAGTGTCTGCCTCTCTCTTTCTGGTTCTCTTTGTGAGTGTAATTCAACGAAGTGTATGTAGTCTTCAAAACATTCTAAAGCTACTAGGCTACTGGGATTTTGGGGGGGGGGGGGAAATCACTCAAGTTTTCTTCTTCTTCTTCTTCTTCTTTTTTTTTTTTTTTTTAAGAAAATCTGTGCTAAAAAGGCACTAGAAAAAATGAACTTCCTTGCTCCTGTGTATGTAGCAATTACACATTGTATTAGATTCCATAATTTAACAAAGGTGACACACATTTGGATGAAACATCCTAAGTATTCAGAATCATCTACTTTCAGTTAAAAAAATCCGAAGTCAAAGAAACAGCAGGTCACACTGACAGAGGCCAGTCCGGCCATGAGGTCACGGTCGTCCCCGGCTGCCTCATGGCAGTGGCCTGGGCCTGGGGCAGGCTCACTGGCAGCAGCTGTGGGAGCCCAGCCTCCTGGAGACCTGAGTAAATGAGACGAAGGTGAAGTTCTCACAGTTTTCCAGCTTGACCTTCTTGGCTAAGTTGGGGACAATTCCCCGAAGAGACCGAAGTCCCATCCTCTGCTCCTCATACCACACACTGCCCATGTCTACAGCCTCCTTCCTGGCGGTAAGGTAGAAAGGGGATTTGGCCTCCATCTGGGTGGGAGGCCGGTGGATGTACATGTACTTGTAGAGCAGGCAGTAAGGACACTGTTTGTGCCCTCTGGAATGCTCGTGGTAGATTTTCCCGTGACATATGCGAGTGGAAGCACTCCGACTCTCCCGCTTGACACTGTCCGTCCGGGCAAAATAGGGCTGGTTTTGTGGGTCTTTGAGCAGCTCGATGTCGCCGTACATCAGATCTGCATGCTCCTGCAGTGTCCGCATGTTCAGGTATTGGCTGTTGTACTTGACCACAGTGGACAGGAGAGTGATAGGGCTGTCATCCCCGAGGCACCCCGCCTGCCACATCTCCTCCTCGTCGGAAAGGGAGAAGTAGATGATATTGCGAGAACGGGCCCCTGACATCCCTGCCTTACTCAGGACCCACAGCTTCTCCTTGAGTTTCTTGGTGGAGGAGCTGAAGGTGCTGCTGGTGATGGAGAAGCCCACGCCTGCATTCTTCAGGATGCGGTCCAGGCCCCGGCGGATGGCATGGAGCGAGGTGGCCAGGAAGTCCGAGCCGTCGCTCTTCTTAACGGTGACATAAAAGTTCTCAAGCAGCTCGTTCAACTTCACTGCAGGGATCTCAAATAAGACAAATACCGAGGTTACACATTGGAAGACACCCACATAGCCAGATCCCTCCTTCCTGCTCCTAATCCTCATTAGGGGCGGTGTTGTAGACAAGACCTCTAAAGAGTTGATGCATGATATAGTGGAAAGAAAAGTGAACTTCAAGCTGAAAGTTCTAGGTTCCATACTTGGCCCCACTTTACCTCTTTAAACCTCAGTGTTCCAAGCTGTAAAATGGGACATGATAATCAACACCTCCTCAAAGAATTACTACAATGCTTAAAGTAGTGGACTTGAAAGGGTTTATAAATAGTAATGAACACACACACACAATATCATTACTATTGGCCTTTATAACTTTCACTCTTCCTCTCTGGAAAGCCCTTTCTTCTCTAGCAAATCCTTTTCTTCCCTCCCCTTCAATAAAATTCAACCATGCAGGGTGGGTGGGTGGGAAGAGATCAACCAAAGAACTTGTATGCATATATGCTTAACCCATGGACACAGACAATAGAGGGATGGTGGCCCGGGGTGGGGGCAGACTACAAGGAGTCAATGGGAGAAAAAGAGGACATATGTAATTAATAGATGCATTGGAGATTTAATAATTCATTTTTACAATCAAAGTAACATGTTAATATTGTTTAAAAAAATGCAACCATCCTCTCTAAAGAATTCCTGAACTAAACTTATCAAACTCTGAATCATTCCAACATTAATTTCCTTGATATCTGCACATAATATGTGGTACTGCTGGCCCTCAACATGGTGCTGTAGGGAGAAACAACTGATATGACCCGTTGGCATAGCAGGTTAATAATCTTTGAATTGTCACTTGAATTTATCAGGATAGGTTTAGAAGTGTCTCTGGATCAATGATGCATAGGGTTTAGATATCAATATTTGTTCCACAGATAAGAAAAATGTATTTGGTTTACATCTGATGACTTCAGGTATTGGCAAGAGACCAACTCTCATTATCAGCAGAAAAAAAAAAAAAACACCCAAGGGAAGGTTTCTGATTGGCCCATTCTTGATCAAAACAACTGACCAAAAAATGGGCCAATGTACTAACATGATGGTTTCTGCAATAACCATGGGAATTATAGGAGAGAAATGGCTCCTAAATAAGAAGTTTGAGCAGAAAATCTTATTTATTACCTTAGCGTTTAAAAACAAAACAAATTCTGATAGCTTCCTGTTGCCCTTAGGATAAATTCCAAACTGTTTACCTTGTCTGCAAGTCTTCACAATCTGGCTCCACTCTGTGGTAGATTCTTTGTAAAAATAGCCACAATAATTCCTTCCCTCTCTATTCCTATACCCCTTGGGAACATGACTTTGCTGTTCCTCCCATCAAGAGGTAGAATCTATTTTCCCACCCTGGGAACCTGGGCTGGCTGTGACTTATTCTGATCAATAAAATGTAACATGTGACAATGTGTGAATTTTAAGCCGAGGCCTCAAGAGATTCCGCTTTCATCTGCTTTTGTCTTACAGGTTCTTACAAGGTCTGCTTTCATCATCTTAGTACGATGTTGCCTTGTGAGAAAGCCCCGTTAGACCATGAGAACATGTGAAGTAGAGACAAGCTGTCTGTCTTCTAATATCAGATGACTGCACCCACATATGTACCCCAACTGAACCCAGTAGAAGAACCACCCAGCTGAGCACAACCTGTAGAATCATGAGCAAGTAAAATGAATGTTGTGTTATACCACTAAGTTTTGGGGTGGTTTGTTATGCAGCGATAGGTAACTGGTACACACCGTATTTCTCTAGCCTCCTCATCTGTTCTCTTTGTGCTCTATTTCTAGCCTCCCTGAACTTTGTGTCATTGATAGAAACCACAACGCACTTTCCTGCATCTATTTCTTTGCACATGCTACCTCCTCCGCCTAGAATGCATTTTCTACTAACTTTCTCTATTTGGGAAAATTTCAATGCATTATTTCAGATCTAGCTCAAATTCTGCTGTCTAGATAGAGGCTTCTCCAGCTTCCCTAAGCAAAGTTACTCTCTCACCTGGGATCCCATGGCAGTTAAATTTTATTATGGCTCTCTCCATGTCGCACCAACTTTTATCTGTTTATATGTCTATGTCTCAAAGTGGACTGAAAGTCCACTGCATCTTATACATGACTGGGTCTTCATTACATACTGGAAGGCCTGAACCATATCACTGATGCCCAATGAACTGATAAACATGGGTTAAAAATCAATGAATTAACCTTGGAGTCAGGAGAGTCAAGGTGACTTACAATGCAGAACATTTTTCTGACTTACACAGAATACCACAAGTTTCTTTCTTTTTTTTATTCTTTATTGATTACATGTGTGTCCTTATCCCACACTGCCCCCCCACTCATGCCCTCACCTCTCTAGTGTCTGTGTCCATTGGTTATGCTTATATGCATGCATACAAGTCCTTTGAATACCACGTTTCAAAGTAAAATCACAGAAAAATCAATTCTTGAAGAAATGTCAAATCACAAAATTTATATTGTTTGCACACAAGAAACCATTCATTCTGGCCTGTGTTGGCTGCCTCCTTAGTTTTCTTGGACTGAGTTTTGGTTGGGGATTATTCCACCAGATTACCAAGGTCTTCAATTTGTTATAAAGACATTGCAAGAAGTTATTTTCCTTTATTAGCCACTGTGGATAGATTTACCATCTCAAAAATTCACCCTGGATTTATAAATTTGGCTCCCTTGATGTAAAAATGAAAAACAAAAAGAGCTCAGTCATGGGGCTTATGACTTCAGATGGGAAAGAACAAAATAAGAAGAAAAAAAAAACAACTGACATGTTAGGCAAATTCCAAAATTCTGTAACTACACAGCAAACCTTGAAACCTGACAGAGTTATAAGACAAGTAAAAAGCAAGAGTTACTTTTAGGAGAATGCCTCAAACTTCCCTTTGTGATAATCTTGTCTAGGGGGATGAAGTGGAGAAATGCCTATGAACTAAATCACTCTAATGGTAAACAAAATGACTTTGCTTTTGCAGTTACCAAATTTTACTTTATTCAGAAAGGTAAGTGCTGAGCTTCAAGGTGCTCTATTTTCTGAGTGAGTTTAAGGAATATAGAAATCAATGACATGGCAACCTTGAGGGAGATGGATCAGTGAGGATTGGGTCATACCTGTATTAAAAAAATACTAAATTAAATACTCACAGTAGATCAAAGAATGATCATAGAATGAGAATGACAGTGTATACTCTACTTATATAGATGATATGTTGAAGTCTCATTAGATTCCTTGCTTGCTTTCTTTCTTTTTAAAAAAAAAATGTATTTTATTGATTTTTTACAGAGAGGAAGGGAGAGGGAGAGAGAGTCAGAAACATTGATGAAAGAGAAACATCAATCAGCTGCCTCCTGCACACCCCCCACTGAGGATGTGCCCACAACCAAAGGTACATGCCCTTGACTGGAACTGAACCTGGGACCCTTGTGTCCGCAGGCCAACGCTCTATCCACTGAGCCAAACCGGTTAGGGCTTGCTTGCTTTCTTAAACAAACAAATTTGAGGCTCACCAGCTGCCAAATCATGATCAAGAGGTGTTACCTACTTTGTCTGCTGCCAGTTACATCTATCTTTAAGACACATCTAGACTAAAAATATCTTGCATTGAGACCAAGAAAGTGAGGTTAAAGAATATGAGCCAGGATGCCTCAGTTCTTTCTTTTAACTAAATACTGGATAAATTCTCTAAGATATTGACCTCTTTCTTAAGCATTTATTATTAAAAATATTTCAGTGACCCATGTGAGTAGATTACAGAGGATTGAAATACATCTTCTTCTCCACCCGTATTCTTCTAGACAACACAGGGGAAACGAAGAAACACTAGTACCTAGAGAAGTGGTGGCAGGTGCACTCTACTGAACATTTTCATCACCTGGGATGCATATGTTATCTAAGCCATGGAGGGTATGGAGAAATGAAACTCTTTTCATGGATTCCTGCATGGGAATAGAAAGTTTCCCAGTAATAGACAACTGTCTTCATAGTCACCTCACTGACCTCTGGTCTAGAAAAGGTTAAGGTTAGTGAGGATGAAGAACCGGTAATGGGGGTCTCTGAGAACAGGTGAATGTTACATTTTATTTATTTATTTAATTGTCATAATACACGTGTGTGTGTGTATGTTTTCAATCTTAAACATTTAAAAATGTAAAATTCAGTGGCATTAAATACACTGACAATGTTGTATAACCGTCACCACTATTCATTTCCAGACCTTTTATTTAATTATTACAAATAGAAACTGTACTCATTAAACAATAACCCCACTTCTCCTCCTCCCTCCAGCCCCTGGTAATCTCCATTCTACTTTCTGTCTCTATGAACTTACCTATTCCAGGTGCCTTACATAAATAAAATCATACATATTTGTCCTTTTGTGTCTGACTTATTTCACTTGGCATAACATTGTCAAGGTTCATCCACATTGTAGCATGTATTAGTACTTCACTTCTTTTTACTGCTAAATAAAATTCCATTGTATGGATATGCCACATTTTGTTCATTCATCTGACTTTTGGGTTGTTTCTACATTTTGGCTATTGTAAATAATGCTATAATGAATATTTGTGTACACGTTTTTGTATAATATATGTTTTTCATATTTTGGGTATTTGCCTAGGAGTGGAATTGCTGGGTGACAGAGTAACTATATATTTAACTTTTGGGGAACTTTGAGACTGTTTCCAAAGAGGCTGCATTATTTTACATTCCCACCAGAAGTGTATGAGGATTCAGTTTCTCTACATCCTCATCAACACATGTTAGCATCTGTTGCGTCTTTTTAAAATTCCAGTCCTTCCTTTCTACTGGATGTGAAGTGGAATCTCATGTGCTTTTGACTTGCATTTATTTCCCTGATGTCTAATGAAGCTGAGCATCTTTTCATGTGCTTACGGGCCATTTGCTTATCTTCTTTATAATAACTGTTCAATGCTCTTGTCTGCTAATTCTAAAATCCATGTCTGTATTTTGGTTGTTTCCGGCAGGAGGATAAATCTGGCTCTCCAAATTGGCTAGAAGTGGAAGACTGAACTGATTTTTCTCCTGGGTATGGGTCACATGTTCCCACTTCTTCCTATGAGTGGTAATATTTGATTGGATGCTAGAAATTGTTGAATTCTGGGTTTGCCATACTTTTCAATGGATGTTGGGACTTCTTTCTAGTATCCTCATGTCCTTGGCCTCCCCGAACCCTGATTCCTGTCTCCCCTCAACTCAATAAGATTTATTCCCAGGCTCTGCTTGGGTTCCCCTCCCTTCATTGCAGCTCAGAAACTGCCTCCAGCAGAACGCCTGAGACCTGGTAGCACTCATCTCATTTGTTACCTTTCTCTTAGGGATCAAGTCCTGGGCTACCTGTCATGTCTGAAAACGGCTGTTTCATGCACTGTGCCCAGTTTTCTAATTGTTACAGCAGGAAGATAAATCTAGATCTTTTCATTCCCTTCTGACCGCAAGTGGAAATTTCAATTTATTTTCAAATCTGCTCATTTTGATTAGTTTGTTATTGCTTGTACATTTTTATACAATATTTTTGATCCACAGTTGGGAATCCACACATGCAGATTTCAACTCTGCAGGGGTCGGCACCCCTAACCCCGATGTTGTTCAAGGGTCAACTGTAATTCTCTTCATTTCTATAAACATATCATACATTCTTAGCCTATCATCTAAAATCCTACAGGTCTAAATCTGTTGTTTTCCTTGAGTGGCTTGTGATTTTTTTTTTTAAATGAGCACATATTTAGTTGGTTTTAATCTGCAAAAAAACCTGAGCATCTACTCTGAAGGAACATTTCCCTTCAAAGATTATTACCCTATAATTCTGTGAGGAGCCAGGGTCTGCTACTCACCTAGAACTTCTCAAGCCCTTTTCAGGGTCCTCTCTTCAATCAAGGATTCTTCAGTTCACCTACCTCTCTCTTCTCTTCCTTAATAATGTTGTCAACGTATGTCCTCAGGTGGAGCCCTGCCTTTCAGGATGTGCTTACTGCTCACTGCTCCACTCTCAGCTGTCCTTTTTGTTGGCCCTGTGATGGTGCCCTGTTTCTCTGCAGGTACAGCAGGAAGGCCCCTGCTGTGTCTAATGCACCAGGCTGTCATAAGCAGAAACCTGGATTTCCTATTCATCTCTTCTTGGTGCCCTACATCAGCCGTTGCCAACCTTTCAGACCTCAAGGACCACCATCACCCAAACTTGGGGATGTCACTTGCCCTTCAATTATAACCTCTATTTGCAAGACCTTTAGATCTATCCTTCTAGATTTAGCATTTCCCCCTGTTGGAAATCCCAGATTCCCAACTGTTTATTGGACATGTCCATCTGGACATCTGTCTAATGTACACTCAACAGACCCAAATAAAAATACAACATCTTTGTCTTCTGTCTCTACCTATCCAAGGATTTTTCCTTCCATTCACAAACCCCAAACATTTCAAGTTGAAGGAGATTTTCAGAACTCATTTTACCATTGGGGAAAAGAAAATAAGGCCCAAATATATTAACTACATTTTTGTTCATCACTTCCAATTAATTTCTCTAAAATAGCACTTTCATTATGTTTCTTCCCATTCAAAAACCTTCAATGGTTTCCCTTTTGCCTAAACCTTGACACTTAAGACTCTTATGGTGAGAGAATTCTTCCTATTACAATAGTCCCTTCCCTGCAATAATCCTTCAAATAAAATCTCTCCTTTCAAACAAAAGCAAAACAAAACTTCAATGATTTCCCAATGGTCACAAGATTGTAGCTAGAGTTATCAAAATCTAGTTTTATAGACCATTATTTCCATGTATGAAGCCTCTGGTATAGGCAAGTGAGTCTAACCCTCCAAATCTTACTCAGAAGACATCTGTCTTTATCCAATTCTATTGAAATTCTATCTCTCTACCATTAATACAGCTTAACTATCAATGCTTTTGCTAGTGTCACCATGTGGAAATGAATTTATCTAACTGATTTTGGGGGGGGGGCATTTCTGATCTATAAATTCATAGAACACTTATTAAATTCTGCTTTGTACTTTAGACATTTTTCATTCTGTTTTATGTTCTTTCAAAGTTTCTCCAGGCAGAAAGCAGCTGTTCTGTGTTCCCCACCATGCTCAGCATAGTGCCTGGCACGTGGGGGCTCAGGGACGTTGGCTGAGAGAAGTAAACTCAAGAGTTCCTTACCTTGGTGATGTCCGTGTGATCTTTGAGCCCATTGGTCATGCACCAGTAGCGCCACACATTCAGGGCATACCGCGTGGCTTTGGTAGTATTTGGGCTTACTGCACTGGTACACAGATCATTCAAGTCATCATTAATATTAAATACAGGAAATTTGTTGAGCTTAGTAGAATAGGCTAGAAACAGAAAAAATAAAAGGTATTAAAATAATTTGCCATTCCCCTTCTTTAGAAAATTATATCTCGGGATCATGCTAAATAACAGAAAACTCCTAAGAGATAACACTTTCAAAATCTGAAATTTCTATCAAGTACACATATATTAGGATAAATATAATAGAGAACAATATTTCTAGCATGAAATCAATGCAGCAACCTTGCATTTAATCCCGTCAATTTTGTCATATACACTAATTGATGCACTAATGCAGGCATTCCAATAAAAAAAGGGGGGGGGGGAATGAATGCAGAGAAACAAAGAATGTTCTATCTAAAATTTTCACTGGAAAAACAACAGCAAAAAGAAGCCAAGTTCCTCTCTCCTTGCCCTCAGCATATGAAGAGCTGTTATTTCCCTGTGATATAGTCTCAAATGTCTTATGTGCCATCCTGGGCAGCCTTGAATTAAATGGTGTTAGCATATTTCTTTAATTCTTCTCACAAATTAATAGAGAGAGAGATATCTGAACCCTGACTCCACAACTCATCAGCTAGCTTAGAATCAGAATTCAAGGGCAAGGGAGAGAAATATTAGGGGAAGGTAGAGGGATACTCCGGAGAAGCTCACATCGTTTCAGAAAAAGGGAGCAGATCTTAAATTGCAATCGCCAAACTGCTTCAGATGAAAACTGGTTTTCTTCCAGGTATCCACCTAAGTATTGGTTGCCAAAGAGACAAGTCCATAACCATTAGTGGGCCCTTCCTCATACTCTGTGATCTACTAAAACCAGGATTAAACTGTTCAAATTGTGATCTTTGGCTAAAAACAAACAAGCAAACAAAGTAGACCACCTCAAAGTACAAACAATGCTAACTAGTACTTCATATCTAATGGTTCTGACTTTCTCTAGAATCCTACCTAATAATCCTACCTAATAATAGACAAATATGCAAATTGACCGCACCTTAGCTACGCCCAAGCCACGCCCACCAGTAAGCCACGACCACCAACCAATCAGGACGAGTATGCAAATTACTCCAACAAAGATGGTGGCTAATTTGCATATCAAGACAGCGTAGAAAGAAGCCAAGAGCTGCAGAAGGGAGCAAAGCTGCGGAGAAGCAAGCAAGCCAGGGGGAGGAGAAGGGAGGAGCGGAGGTGGGGCCGGGGGAGAAGGGAAAAGCAGGCGGGCTGGCGGAGAAGGGAGGAGTGGAGGCGGGGTCAGGGGAGAAGGAAGAAGAGCGGGCGGGCTGGCGGAGAAGGGAGAAAAGCAGGGGGGCTGGCGGAGAAGGCGGGGCGGGGGACAAGGGAGGAGAGTAGGCAGGGCGGGGTAGAGTGCAGCAGGAAACCCTATTGCAGGATTTTTCCTGCAACGGGAACGCTAGTGTTTATATATTCAAACAAGGAACTAAAGGCTCAGAAATAGCAAAATGAAAAGTTAACTCAATTAGCAAGGTGATCTGCAAATTGCCTTACTTTGCCTAACTTGCCTCAACTTTCACGGCTCCCACTGAGGAACGCCTGACCACCAGCCTCCTGCTGTCCCAGCATCTGCCTACACCCAGAACACTCACACCACACCTTCCCCACACTTAGCCTGAGACATCTCCCATGGTCTTTGTACCAATCAAAAGTGTCTTTTTTTCATTTCCAATTCAAGCTCACTTCTACGTAATCCTTCCCCACACTACTGAACTTCCTTATTCTCTCCTTCAGTATGTCTCACATTTGCTTTATTCCAGTGCTAGAAAAGCTATCTGTAGCAACTGAGTCATGTAGGTATATTTCTCTCGTCATCCACATAAACCGAGATAACGTGTATTTTCTGGGACTCACTTGATATTAATGAAAGGATTCTAGTACAAAATGTATTATTGTTATATCTAGCACTAACTCAATGTTTATTATATGCCAAGAGTTACGTAAATTATCTGTAAGCTCTAAGCAACCCTAATGCTGTACCTATGTTACAAATAAGGAAACGAAACCTCATACACTTAATAGTTTCATACATCGCCGAAACCGGTTTGGCTCAGTGGGTAGAGCGTCGGTCTGTGGACTGAAGGGTCCCAGGTTCGATTCCGGTCAAGGGCATGTACATTGGTTGCGGGCACATCCCCGGTGGGGGGTGTGCAGGAGGCAGCTGGTCGATGTATCTCTCTCATCGATGTCTCTAGCTCTCTATCCCTCTCCCTTCCTCTCTGTAAAAATCAATAAAATATATTTAAAAAAAAATAGTTTCATACATCACTCATACAATATTTACTGATACTCTCTCTGGGCCAGGCCCTGTGCTGTCCCAAGTCATGGGGTTAGCAAGTGAGAGTCAGGGTTTGGACCTGGGTCCCGCTGACTCTATGCTCTGGAATCAGATACTCCAGGGATAAAGTTCTCAGTGAAGAATGCAATCTAAATATTAGCCGTGTATACAAAGTATATGCTGCCCCTCCCCCCCAAATTTACTCAGATTAACCTTCAGCAAGGAAAACCAAGTCTGATTTATTTGGACAAACACTATGTAGATTGTTTTAATACAACAAAAAAATGGCATTCTTTGCAACACAGCCCAGTCCCCATCACTTCATTACAGCATAAGTATAGAAGAGACACTGCAAGATAAAATAATAAATTTAATTATTGTTACATGAGGACGTGATCTTAAATAATTTCATCTTAATCACAGGACAGACTGTACACTGAAAATGGAAACCTCTGTTCCTATGAAGTTTGGCCAATTGGCCCAATAATATTCTGTATTGGGAAAGGATCCAATTCAGCATCGTACATTGTGTTTAGTTACGTCCTGTTTCTCGGTCTTTCACTGGTTTTCCTCACCTGCTTGTGCTCTGACACCTGATGAGATCTGCCTCTCACATGCACGCAGATGTCCTTATCCGCTCAACATATGGCACCCTGCACTGGGCCAGGCTCCAAACACGGACACCTTTCTCCACTCACCGTCTGAGTGGGAAGCCCTTGTACAGGAAGCCTGGGTCACACTTCTTGAAGTGACGCCTCACACCAGGCCATGCCCATGCGTGGAAGCCCTCCTCGCTTCAGTAAGGCTCTGACTTTCCCCACAGGGTTTCTCCCCAATTCTCCCGCTGCTGTATGGGCGCCCTCCTCACCCTGCTCAGGCTGCCACACCACATACCTGGCTTCCTCTCTGTGGGATGCTTTTCTCTCCCAATTCTAGCTGTTACCACTTGCCAGATCGCCCTCCCTCTGAAATACAGTTCTTGCTTCCTGCACCTGCTCAGCTTCCCACACCCCTCACTGCGCCATTCTCCTATGCAGATGCCTTCCCTACCCTTTTCAGGCTTCACGCCTCACTGTAGGCCATCATAGCTCCTTCAATGCACACATACTCCAGGACAAATGTGTACTTTGTTCTCCCCACTAAGAGCTTTGAAACTGAATAGTTCATGAAAATAAAGGGGAAGAAGTTGTCTGTAGAATGCACTAAGAAAACTTTCCCAAAAGCCTTAAAAATGTATATACAAACCCAACAAATGAGGAGTTATACCATGTACCTGGGTGGGAAGGCTTATTATTATAAAGTGTTTACATTTTTCAAGTAATCTTCTATGCAATGTAATTATAATTAAAATCCTCCTTTTTGTTGCTACTTGTTGATTCTAAAGTTTATCTAGAAGCATAAATGCACAAGAAAATGGAGGCAATTTTGAAAAGAATAACTGGGAAGCCGGGGAGAGATCAATGGGGGGAAAAGGAGACATATGTAATACTTTAAACAATAAAAAATTTAAATTTTAAAAAAGAATCTCAATAAATGTTTGTTAAATGAATAAAATAAAAAAAATAAATGCAAGTCTATTCTAAGGTCAAAAAAAAAAAAAGGAGGCAAGAGCAAACAATGGGAGTCAAGACAGTCTCTTCAACAAATGGTGCTGGGAAAATTGGTCAGATACATGCAAAAAAATGAAACTAGACCATCAACTTACACCATACACAAAAATAAACTCAAAATGGATAAAGGACTTAAATGTAAGATGGGAAAACACAAAAATCTTTACTTCATAGGCAGCAAAATGGCAGACATACATCATAGCAATATCTTTACCGATACAGCTTGTAGGGCTATGGATACTAAAGAGAAAATACACAAATGGGACTACATCAAAATAAAAAGCTTACGCACAGCAAAAGAAACCATCAACAAAACAACAAGAAAGCCCAATGCATGAGAGAACATATTTGCCAGTACTATCTCAGATAAGGATTTAATCTCCAAAATTTACAGAGAACTCGTACAACTTAACAAAAGGAAGATAAACAATCCAATAAAAAAAAAATAGCTCCTTTCCAAAGAGGACATACCAAAGGCCAAGAGACATATGAAAACACGATCAAAAGTCACTAATCAAAATGCAAATCAAAACAACGAGGTACCATCTCACACCTGTCAGAATGGCTATCATCAACAAACAAGTGCTGGAGAGGATGTGGAGGAAAAGGAACCTTTGTGCACTGCTGGTAGGAATGCAGACTGGTGCAGCCACTGTGTAAAACAGTATGGAGATTTCTCAAAAAACTAAAAATGGAACTCCCATTCGATCCTGTAATCCCACTTCTGGGAATATATCCAAAGAAACCAGAAACTCCAATCAGAAAGGACACATGAACCCCTATGTTCATAGCAGCACAATTTACAATAGCTAAGATTTGGAAACAACCTAAGTGCCCATCAGCAGATGAGTGGATTAAAAACTGTGGTACATCTACACAATGGAATACTACGCTGCTATAAAAAAGAAGGAACTTTTACCATTTGCAACAGCATGGATGGACCTGGAGAGCATTATGCTAAGCGAAATAAGCCAGTTGGAGAAAGAAAAATATCACATGATCTCACTAATATGTGGGATATAGTGAACAACATAAACCAATGAACAAAAATAGATCCAGAGACTAAGAAACACTGATCAGACTGTCCAACCTCAGAGAGAAGGTGGGGGTGGGGAGTGGGGGAGAAGTTAAGAGAGCAACCAAAGGACTTGTATGCATGCATATTAGCATAACCAATGGACATGGACACTGGGGTGGTGGGGGAACTTGCACTAGTATAGAAAAAAATTTGGAAGGATACACATCACATTGGTTAACCTCTGTGGGACTTCTAAGTTTTACAATATGAATATATATATTACTTTTTGCAAGTTATAAACATCACTAGGACTTTGGAAATATATACATAGGAAAAATAAAATGTTCTTTATAATGAAATAAATAAAATGTTCTTTTTAATAAAAGAGGAATTCCTCTCTTAGAAATTTATCCTAAAGGCATAATCAGAAATATGTATAAAAAAGTATGCTCCCTGGTGTTCTTTAGGCATATTTAATAAAAGTGAAAACTGGAAGCAAATTCAATCCAGCAAAAGCATTCTAAAATAGATTTTGGTACTACTATGCAATGGAAAACTATGTAGCTATATAATAATCACATTTTCAAAGGCTAAAGATCTCTCACAATGGTACAAAACAGTAACTACAGTTTGACTACAATTTTAATTCTCACCCAAGGATATGTTTTTCATTGATTCTAGAGAGAGAGGAAGGGAGAGGGAGAGAGAAACATTGATGTGGGAGAAACATTGATCAGATGCCTCCTGTACACACCCCAACCAGGGATAGAACCCTCAGCCTGGATATGTGCCCTGACAGAACCAGCAACCCTTCGGTAATCAATTGAGCCACACCAGCCAGGGCAACCACAATGTTTTAAAGTATAATTGACCCTTGAACAACATGAGTTTGAACTGGGTGGATCCATGAATAAATGGATTATTTTCAATAAATACATACAGTGTGGTAAATGCACTTTCTCTTCTTTATAATTTCCTAAGTAACAGTTTCTTTACTGTAGCTTACTTTCTTGTAAGAACACAGTATATAATACATACAAAATACGTGTTAATAGACTGTTTATGTTATCAGTAGATTAATAGTAGGGTAGTAGTGGTTAAATTTTGAGGGGCATCAAAAGCTATATTTGGATTTGCAACTGCATGGAGGGTCAGCACTTCTAACCCCTCATTGTTCAAAGGTCAAGTGGCATTCATGCTTTAAAAATTCTGAAATAAAACACCAGTGTTAAATTGTTATTTATGGGTAGTAAGATTCCTGTGACTTTAATTTCCTATTTTATTATATTTATTAGTATTTGCTGAATTATTCACAATATTTACTTATTGCCTTAACATTTTAAAAACATTATAAATTTTAATTAAAAACCCACAATAGTTTGGTCTTAAAATATTTGCCACGAAATTCAATGATATAACCAACATTTTCAGATTACATATTTTAACCAACATTAAGTATGCTCCATATATTAGCCATTTTAGTCACTTGAAATCTTAGAAAAGATTATTCTGAATAATTAAATTTAAAATAAATAAATAAAACTTCAAAATAGAAAACATTTCCTGACTTGTAGGTTAAATATTACTCAACTTGAATTCTAATATTCTTCCCCTATCAGGGAAATAAAATTTGTCACATTTTAAATATATTACTTGTTTCTTAAAGTACTAAGAAAACATTAAAAATTAAATTACAACTATACATTTTTTTATTCTTTTATTGTCTAAAGTTTTACATATGTCTCCTTTTTCCCCAATTGACCCCCCTCCCCCAGCCATTCCCACCCCGGGCAAGCCCCCACCGCCCCAGTGTCTGTGTCCATTGGTTATGCTAATATGCATGCATACAAGCCCTTTGGTTGCTCTCTAACCGTACCCTCCTCCCCCCGACATTTGTCTCTGGATCTATTCTTGTCCATCAAATTATGTTGATCATTATATCCAACATATGAGATCATGTGATATTTATCTTTCTCTGACTGGCTTATTTCGCTTAGCATAATGTTTTCCACGTCCATCCATGCTGTTGCAAATGGCAAAAGTTCCTTCTTTTTTATAGCAGCATAGTATTCTGTTGTGTAGATGGACCACAGTTTTTTAATCCACTCATCTGCTGATGGGCACTTAGGTTGTTCCCAAATCTTAACTTGTAAATTGTGCTGCTATGAACATAGGGGTACATATATCCTTTCTGATTGGAGTTTCTGGTTGCTTGGGATATAGTCCTAAAAGTGGTATTACTGGGTCAAATGGGAGTTCCATTTTTAATTTTTTGAGGAAACTCCATACTGTCTTCCACAGTGGCTGCACCAGTCTGCATTCCCACCAGCAGTTCCTTTTTCTGCACGAGGGTTCCTTCTTCTTCACATCCTCACCAGCACTTGTCATTTGTTGATTTGTTGATGATAGCCATTCTGATAGGTGTGAGATGGTATCTCATTGTTTTGATTTGCATCTCTTGGATGATTAGTGACTTTGAGCATGTTTTCATATGTCTCTCAGCCTTCTGTATGTCCTCTTTCGAAAAGTGTCTATTTAGGTCCCTGGCCCATTTTTTTATTGGATCATTTATCTTCCTTTCGTTAAGTTGTATGAGTTCTCTGTAAATTTTGGAGATTAAACCCTTATCTGAAATATCATTGGCAAATATGTTCTCCCATGCAGTGGGCTTTCTTGTTCTGTTGATGGTTTCTTTTGCTGTGCAAAAGCTTTTTATTTTGATGTAGTCCCATTTGTTTATTTTCTCCTTAGTCTCCATTGCCCTAGGAGCCGTGTTAGTAAAGATATTGCTATGACATATGTCTGCTATTTTGCTGCCTATGGAGTCTTGTAGGATTTTTATGGTTTCCAGTCTTACATTTAAGTCCTTTAGCCACTTTGAGTTTGTTTTTGTGTATGGTGTAAGTTGGTGATCTATAAAGTAATTTTAATATCATTAAAAATACTATCATACAAAAGAAGTCATTTCTATTTGTAATATTCAGCTTTCTGAGTAAAGACTTTGGTGGATTATTCATATATATGAAAGAACTATACTTGCATTTCTGTGAGAACATTGTATTTTCTGGCCTCTTAATATTCTTTTCTCAAATAATTTTAGTGACACAACCAAGAAATCTGAAGTTAGCAGTTATGATAATTTTGAATAACCATTCCTATTCTGTTCAAAGAACATTGTCAAATGTGCTAAATGCAACCAACAGCATGTCCAGAATTCTATCTGACCAAAGATTTTCCCCAAAGATGAGGAAGTCTGGAAGCTGACATCTACTTAGCTTGGTGTAACTTTGCACAGTTGGCTGACAAAGATCCACAGAAAGAAAGAGATAGTGAGTTTGAGTAGAACCTTTTACTCCAAAACAGGATTTGGGGGCCTGGGGTTCCGGGAAACACATGGTTAACTTGGTTGCAGATGCCTTCCTGAAGTGTCTTCCCCTCCCCACGGGCTGTTTCTAAGCACTCACATATGGAAATGCTTCTCCTTCCACAATTTCTCCCTCCTCAGTGGTTAGAAACACTTGACATGGAATGCTTGGCTTATAGTGCATTGACTATCTGAGGCTAATGCATAGTGACCAGGACAATTTTGTTTTTCATAATATGGTTTAAGTTGTTTTTAAACAGTTATAGCTACAAAAGTCAGCCAGCATTACAAAAAAAACATTAAGTGAATAAAGACTAGTCATACCCAAATACAGACAAAATACTATGATTAAAAACATGCTCTCATTATAGAGTCATTAGCTGATTTTATTGGATTGTTTTTCTTATTTCCATAAGTTTAGGCTGTACCGACAAATACTGAAAACAACAGAATATTACACTATTACATTAGAGGCAAACATTATACACACAATGGAATAAGTTACTGGGACATAAAACTAGAATTTTATTTAGCACACAAGTACACAGACAAATATGAAGCAAAAACAGTGAGCTGATAAAGATGAACACATCTTAGTGTAAAAGATCAGTGAGCAGCAAAATAAAAATGAAACCAAGAGTATATACTTATTAACAAAAAAGTTCTATCATATTACAAATGCCAACTGGCCGAATATTAACCAAGAGTATCACAGTCACACATTTTAACATATTAACAGAAATTTCTGTCCATTTCAATTCACCTTTCTCCTCTTTCTTTCACAAATTATAACTGTAGCAGCTTAAGAAGATAATTTTTAAATATTAGAGTGAATAGGCACATATGTGCTTTTTTCATGTAATATCTGTTAAAAGCCAAGTGGCCAGAAAATATATAAAAAAATGATAATCTATCAAAATAGAGTGGAAAGTAAATGCATCTTCTAAGAATAGATCTATTGTTCATAAAAATTTCCAAGTATTGAGTGGCTGTATCTCTAAACAGATGCCTGGACTTAAATTATACTAAATTGATGTCTACCTTTATCCCAATTAACTTCTAAGTGGTAGAGTAAAAGGAATCTTAAAATCATTCTTATAATTTGTAAGAAAGATGGAAGACCTTATTTAAGTTGAATACAGCATTCATTCTACTAAACCACCAAAGTTCTTCATTTCAACAGATAAATGAGTCATATACAGTGATTCTGTTGAATCCAAAATGCTTCCAGTCATTCTCTCACCAGGTTTCAGCCTACAGGGTTAGAGTTACATTTTCAGATTATAAATGAAAAAGGTACAAGCTATTGCTCACCATGGGGCAAATCTAACGTTAACAGTAAAAAAAGTTTAATCATGTGGAAACATAGCCCCATAAATTAGAAACTTAATAAATATGTATGTATTATTTGATTTAAAATTTGCCCTAGGCATAAGGGCCTCAGGACAGACATACAAAATGTACAGAAGACCCAAAGGGGGTAAATAAATCCAAGAGCAGGATTCAAATTAATGTGCCCACTGCTATCTATCGTTAATCGTCAGGATATATCATGCCATAATCTTTGGTGTCCAAAATATAAAAGGAAATTTAAGAGCAAAGGTCTTGCCTGAAAATCCCTAATGCAGAAATCAAGAAACTTCTTTAGGGCAGAACTTCTTTAGGATATGCATGATTGGATTTCCTTTTATGCTTTTACTACCTCCCTTGAAGGGCAAATGTTTAAAGCATATTCTGCAGAAAAGGTTCACTATTACAATCCACCTCTCTTTTCCTTTAAGCAAATAATTCGTTGTTAAATTCTCAGAATTTTAATCAGCAATTTCAGCAGCAGTGTTTCCAAATACAGCATTGGCCGTCACCATGTGTCTGATAGTCATACAAAAAGCCTCTGTCCAGTTCAGGGGATTATCCCTTTAGTAGAGGAACCTTATAATAATAAGCCATTGAACAGACAGAATGACACGCTGCACTGACAGGGATTTTGGCAAGTTGGTGTGAAAGCGTCTTAAGGAACTAGCCTTCTTTCTTACGAACATTTTATGACAGTTTCCCTTCCATTTTAAGAGTACAAATATATAAAAAAGTATAATGATATTTCCTTGACTTTTAATAAGCAGTATAGTAGAAATAAACCATTTGAAATATTTTTCTTTTTACTGTCAGTTTGTATGGAATTGCTGATACAAAATGGAACTATTAGGAACCAACCAACGACAAGTGGGCATGAATGTGAGGCAACAAATATGTCAAATAAGTCCATGCAAATGCTGAATATAAAAGTTAATATTTGGGAACTCTGAGGTTTCCATGGTCACTTATAAATAAAATTGAAAAAACAAATATTCTCATTAAATGCAATTCAAACAATAAGCTATGATACCCAACAAAAATAATGTACACACCTTGGAGTCCTCAGTTATTACATTGTTCAACCAAAAAATCCAGATCAAGAGAAATTGTCATTCTAATGGATTGTCAATAGAATATTGTCAATCTGCTGGATTTCTATATTGTCATTCTATTGGATTTCTCTGTAAGGGGCTCAAGTATCAGAAAGAAAAGATTTAAGTTGGGGTGGGGGAGTACTGAAAAAGTTCAGAATTCTTGCTTTCTTTTTGCAAACATTTCCCTTTCAAAGAGTCGGGGAGACTGTGGAAGAAAAGCTGACCTGGAATTACACGCACAAAACATTTTGAAGTTGGCTCCACTTGACAACTACAATATTTCCTTCTGTAGAGGCCCCTAAGTGCTGGCTCAAAATATTAAACAGCTAAGTACGTACGTTCACAAGTCACACACACAATGTCGACTGGCACAGCCTGTTAGCACAGTTTTTCAGATTAACTACAATAAGTGATAGCAGCAATGGTTAACAATTCCACATAAACACCACAAACACACATGTGAAAGAGCACCCTACTACAACATGCAAAACCTCAACAAAGACGGCACTGAATATTACACAATGCATAGAAATTGTAACGGTTTTTGGCAAGATTTTTTTTTGTAACAAATATTTTATAAAACAAAAAGTATTTTGTTATAAATGCTATTTAAAAAGTTGTAATATAATGGACTGTAGTTATAAAAATTCAGTTTGATAAAGTTACTCTGAGTGGATTAATACTAAAATGGCCTACCTGCTACTTCATCCAGTATAAATAATCATTATAAATTAATTCTAGTGGAAGTATACTAAGGTATTTGATTTATAAAATATAAGAATTACAGAAAGTAAACAGGCATAAAAATCACTTAAATACAGTATGCACAATTACTGTTCAGATTCTATATTGCTGATGTCTTCCTAATTCTACCAACCACAAATAAATAAATTATGCCCAACATTTTCAAAGCTCTTTGAAATGAATGTATAATGGTAAAAAATGTTCTCTAATTCCAGTGTAATACAAAGAACATTAGAAGTCTAGCAAAATTCAACACTGCATTCAAAAGACAAAATTTCATTGTACTTTTTTTTAACATCCCAGAATTTCATCTTTTTTCTTCAACTATGATTTAGTAAATATAATTAGTAAAATAAAAATTTGTAAATGTTTTTTTAATTTATGCTTGAATTTCCTTTTAGAAGAGTAAGCAGGTTAATATGAGAATTTACAAATACTTTGTATTTTCTACACCTTCTTGCTGTGAAGTTTCTTTCACAGTTCCCATTTTCCCCCCTTCCTACCTCTAAATAAATTAACCTCAGAAACATTCTAATTATGTTGATAGAAATGTGATCATTTTGATTGAAGTTATGTCCCAAACTTTCAAGATGATTTTTTAAACTTTTCATAGACTAACAAAGGCTATAGTAGATTGCCTTCCAAATCAGTTAATATCGATGCTATATAGTTGGATATTCAAATGAATACCAAGTTTTTTAAAAAGTTACTTTTTAGTTTATAATCGTTATAGATTATAATCATTATAGAAGTCTTGTTACTAAAAATTATCATTTGTTTCCCCTCCATAAATGAAAGCTAATTATAAATGGGGTAGGCTAAGAGATGTTCGTGTGATTACATTTAGAGATTATCCCATCAAATTTCAAAAGTGGCTAAAATTAACCCTTTGCACTCGCTTGCTTTTTTCTCGATTCCTTTATTCTAATGCTAACCGTGTCGAGTCACACTCGACATCCGAGTGCAAAAGGTTAAGATATAATACTACACAATGAAAAGTGAAAATACACATGCAAAAAAAAAAAAAAGCCTATTTGAAAACTGGCAGCTTGAAGGTACTTCTAATATAAATTTTTACTGTTTTGAAAACAAGGATGTCCTTTCTTAACTCAGCAAAAATGTAGGGTTGTTTTTCTTCCCTAAACTCTATGTATGAACGGGAAGTCAGGATGCCTGGGTTCCCTTGGGTTCCAGTTGTGGCTCTGATTCCTACCAGGTGTGTGCCCCTGGGCATTCTGCTAATGTCTCTAGGGCTGTTCCCTTCTTCTGCAAAAGAAGAGGGCTGGATTAATTTAGATGTTTCTAATACTCTGGCCTAATTAATTTTCTGATCAACTTAGTACTCTGACTAATCAATACTCTTGAGTGTAATTCAACTAGGTCATGGTTTACATAGAAACTCAATTAAATGTATTAAAATGCAACCTTTTTAAAAATAATCAGGCCTTTTCCTCAGCTCTGGCAGACCCAATTGGTCAATGTACAAGTAGGAGGGACCATAAGAAATGTTTATTATCTTTCTTTTCTCTGTTTAGAAAAGTGAAATCAGAGTTGTTGGCAGTTTACCAATATCATCTCTTTTTCTGTTTTTATATCGTTTAGAAATACACCAACAGGATGACATAAGCAGTGTATTTCTTCATCCCAGTTATATTCTATGGCAAGGATCTCTTAAAATCATCCTAAGTTTCATCACTTTACAAGAGCTACACATTCATATCATCTCAGTCAGATCCTAGTGGGGAGAAGCAACGTTTGAATACTATGAATTAAGAAAAAAAACACACAACACAATTGAAGATGTCCTTGCAAGTGGTGTGTTTCTTAATAAGTAACTATCTGTATCACACCATACGGTGAATGTGCACAGATATATCTTGCATATTTAAAAATACATTAAAATAATTAAGAACTTGTTAATTCGCTACAGCCCTGACCAGTGTGGCTCAGTTGGTTGGAGCACCATCTCGTGCATCAGAAGGTCTCAGGTTTGATTCCTGGTTGGGGAACATACCCAGGTTGCAGGTTCAATTCCCTGTCGGGGCATGTACAGAAGGCAACAGATCAATGTTTCTTTCTCACATCAATGTTCCTCCTCGTTGAGATTTATAATTTAAAAAAAAAACCCAAACTTGCTACCATCTATTGTTTTTAATAGCCCGTCACTCACATGAATATAGAAAATGGAATTATGCAGCTATGTCATCCAAACTGACAGATGGGCTTGGCATATTTGTTAGAATCATGTGAGGGGGACTGGAAAATTTCTTACATGACATTACACTGACCTTAAAATGTAAACGTCGCAAATATAGTTTTAGTGTCTTTATATGAACCATGGGATCACCTGCAAGGCAGCATGCTCTATTGTAGTGAATACCTGCCGGAGAGTTGCACTTTTGCTAAAGCACATAAATTATTTTGGCTGAAATGTCACAGTATGGATATAACTTTTTTTAAGGAACAGTAACAATAAAAATGGCACCTGGCAGTGTTATGTCCTCAGTATTATTTATACAAAAGCATAAAACGTAGAGGTAGTTGCAGATAATTTTTCATAATTTAACTCAGATTATGATGTGGATTTATGACTCATATTCAGACCAGCCCTATAACCAAGATACTACTTCGGCTCTATGTCTACTAAGCCGTTCTTCTGAAAACAGTCTTCTAAACCTGCCACAAAATTCCTATTTGGTTTCAGTTATCAAAGCAAAAATAAATTAAAAAAAAAACAATTGACATTCTCCATTTAACTGTGTTCTTCTAAATGCAAACACAATAGAATTAAATAGGAGAGAGATTTTAATAATACCTCAATCAACACAAACAGGAATTTGAAATTTCCTAGTTCTGTTTTCTCAGTGCATACTGACCACCCCTTCTTCTCATGACAAACTTACTTTGCTGTCTAAAACAGATCAAGAATTTTTTTAAAAATATGTCAATGCAAAAATAAGATGTGCAATCACATTTTAACTGTTCTTTACAGAAAACATTTCCTTTAATATGAGAAGCACCCTATGTAAAAATATCCATATTTTAAAAAAGGTTATTTTACAGTAGGCTGTCCTGTTGTATTTATGGACCAGTTATAGAATAACTGTTTTGTAAAGGGAACTGGGAGAAAGAGACCCGAGGTTCAAAACGAACAGAAGAGGAGGGACTAGGGGACAGAGCATGCCACCGGGAAAGGTAACTCAGCACCCCTAGAGGCTGGGAAGACACTGTGTCCCCACATCTGACTCAAATCACTGGAAACTATGAGTTGGAACTAAGAAAGGTAAACAGAAAAACTCTAGAGTCAGATGACAGACAGTACCATTTCCTTCTATAATCTAACTGACTTGTCTTGATCGCAACATAAAATGAAGCCAACTCACCTACCTTTCAAAGTTGTTGAAAGGATTGAGATAATGAACATACAAATAAATATGCATCTGTTGAAATATCTGAGGAAATATTTACCAAAAATGTTAACAGTGATTACTTTTGGCTAGCAGACTATACAGATATATATAAAATGCATATCTGTATTTCCTAATTTTCATACATACAATGAGTAACTATTTCTTGTGTAACTGATGCACACAAGTCACGTAGTACAGTGCTGGCATACATATTGGATTAAAATTGGTGCCTATCAGCATTATTAATACAAAAAAATAAAATAAGGTATCACCTGCCCTTCTTGTTTTTAGATGCCTCTCTATGGAGGAAAAGAAGTTGATTCTACCACACAAAGTCCATGAAAGACTTCCCACTCCTGAGCCCATGGGAAGGTCACAGTTTGGAGGAATGGGTGGGTCTTTATGTGCTTGTGACTTAGCGCTGGAAAGAGCTGCCTAGCCATGGGAAACCTCAGCAAAGCAAATCAAAACGAAATTTGTCCTGGTCATACAATAAATTAATGCATAAAATACCACCTATCTTCCCAGCTAACTGAATTAGGAGGTTGCCTCAAAGAACAAATACTCCCTAATAGTATTTCCAGATCCAACAAAGCAATTAAGATTTGGATTTTTTTATGTTATTAATTATATAGGATAGAAACCTAGTTCAACTTTATTGTTTAAATTGATTTTATTTTTGAGGTACCTAAACTAATTATTCACCACAAGCTTCAAGACTTGAAAATAAAGATCTTGGAAAAACTACCACAAAGAGCTGTTTAACCAACATTGTTATTATTATAATTGCAGGACATTGCAGATAAATGCATTTGTATTTACTGTAGAAGAAATTTTGCACATTTTCAAGAATGCTTTGAATTCAGCTAAATCTGCTACCTAAAATGAGTGTGGATATTCCTTTGATCTCAGCTACAGAGTACAGTCATCCCCTAGGGAAAAAATAGTGAAGTTTAAGGCTTATAAATAAATAATTCAAGAGGGATTTGAGCTTTGAAGAGAATTAAGGTTTTTTTGTTGTTGTCTTAACTAGTGCTTCTAGATCTTTAGTAAGACTTTCCCACTCTCTACCTTCTCTTTATGCTTGATATACAATATAATACTTGGGAACATTGTCAAAGCTTCGGTAGTTTTAAATTGCTTCTAAATCTGATCATCAAATTTCATTTACACTGATTTCCTAGGGAACAAAAGAATTCTATCCAGGCTTAAGCATAACAGTAAAAACTGAGCCATGTAACAGTCTTTTTTGCTGCAATATTGGACTTCGCATATTATTTTAAAATTATCTATGTTCCAAAAAGAATGGCACCTTTAGTCTCTCCTTCTACTCCCCTTGCCCCCCAAAGGAAAAAAATGTTAGCTAAGCTTCTAAGTTTTCATACATTGCAAAAAACGAGGCACAGAAACTAAAATTCTAATCAAGCAAAAAAATAAAAATAAAGTATATAAATAATTTAATGTTGAGTTTATTATCAATACCTTCATATTCTGCATCTGACTGAATGCAATTTTGTGTAAGCAGTAAAGTTAGTGTTATCTCCTCCTGATTAATAGAGAATATTAAAAATAAAAAAAAATTAAGTCATTTATTAAGGAGACTAACAATGAGCGGTGGGGGTGGGGGGGGGGAAGCAGGAGTTGAGGACACAAGCGTCTAGGATGACTCTGTTTCCTTTTCGACAGTTTTTTGAAAAACGTTAATGCCTTCTCTACTTTGTGTTGCCTGAGAACCACTATGGTTTTGTAAAATTCTGTAACAGTAATTACATTTAATCACCCACAGGTACATGTGTTTTAAGCCTATAAATACTATGTTAGTAATACTAAACTATCTCCCTTGCTTATTTGTAAAAAGAAAAATATATTATATATTTCTATAAAGTTAACACTGAGGGCAGAGGAAAAGGAATGAGAAGCAGTGTCACAGCCACAGTTTCTCTGGACACAGTAACCACACCGGGGTCTAGCTCAAGCCACCTGGTCAAGCAGTGTCTGAGGAAGAGTCATAGGAGGCAGAGACGATGAAATTGCTGCTGTTGGAGTGCCCGGCCACGGACTGGGCGGCCTGCTGGCTCAGATTGTTACAGATCAGCACCAGCTGGTTGCTCTGGGCCTCGGACAAGGTGCTGCAACTCTGATACACGCTGAAGTTGGTTTTCCTGCCGGGGATGTTGCCCTTCTCACACATGGTCTTCACCATCTTGGCCAGCTTGTTCTTGCCGAGGGCCTGGCAGTTGTACCAATGCAGGGCCGCCAAGTTCACGACCGGCTTGATGGACAAGTAGAAAGGGGCATCCTCGTAGCGCATGGCCGGAGGCCGCCGCTGGGCATACTCCTTATAGTCCTGGACGGGGCACGTCTGCGGGGCATGCTGGGTGGCATACACACGGGAGTCCGTGCCCCCTCTCTTGGTTTTGGCATTCAGGTCGCCGGTGTCTTGACCCATCCACTCTAAGTATTCCAGCCCCGTCTCTGTGACCCGGAGCCGGATATCACCCCACTTCAAGGTAGATCCATGGAAGCCTGTGCAATGCCCAAAAGCCTTTGTGTTGTTGAGCCAGACGAGGTTGAGCAGACCCTCAGGGTTGTAGCGGCTGAGCAATCCCCTTTTCCGCAGAATGAGCTCATCAGCAAAGGTGAGCTTCATGGACTTGTGCGGCTTATTTCCCTTCCCTTTGCAGCGGAGTTCAATCTGCTTCTGTTTCAGGGCCTCCTGGGAACGCTTGAATTCCTTATCCCTGGTGATACTGTAGCCATACCTGTGCTCTTTTAGGTACCGCTCAAGTCCACACTGGTAATTGGCCAAGCTGTTGGGTTCATACTCGGACCCATCCTTCTGCCTGGCATCTACAAAGAAAGAGGCAAGGTAGGCATCCAACTCCTTGCAAGGGATGACATAGATCTCTCTCGTTTCCGAAGGGTACTTGGAGATGAGGAACTCGCGGAAATTGCGGAGCGCAGTCTGCGTGCTCCGGATGGTTTTCTCATTCTGCTCTCTGCTGAGCTCAGCTGCTCTCTCATCCTGGTCTGCAACAAATTGGGGAGGGGAGGGATAGAGAGGGTGTTGATGAGTTCAGACAATGCACTTTCTACTCTGAAATAAAGTTTCCTTTTATAATGAAAAGGGAAAGAAGGAATCAATTTTACAGAGGTCACTGACAAATGTTATTTATATACCTGCTGCATTGTAAGAGCCAACTGTGATATTCACAAATGATGTACTAGACAAAGGTATGGTGGCCCTTTGCAACCAAAATGAGCATCTTGTATCATTAGCACATAGTTTAGTGCGTGAAGGTTTGTGGAAAGAGTGAGATCAGAGGCTGCCTTTGTCTTAGGAAAAATGTGCGACATTTAGGAAAACTTGAATTTGTAAGGTTGCTCAGCGAAAGGAAGTCTTTGCAATAACCACATACAACAGTAAAAATAAATTTTCTAATAAATAAAATTTTATTCGCAAAACACACTCCTTTTTGTGTTACTGTACACATTTATAAACGATCATGTTATTTTAAAATGACAATCCTAAGGTATAATTGCCCAAATCCTCATCACTTTATAAAATGAAATAAATTAAAATTCACTAAACTAGCAAATAAGACTTCTTATAGGCACATTTTTGAGATCATATTTCCAAAATTCAAATATACACAGTACATTTTACGCTTCATTGGACTAAACTTTCAGTTATGCTAATTCCATTTGAAATTGTTTCTATATCAACAGTAAAGATGTGTATAAAAACGTGTCTCTTCCCATCAAAAAGATGGAAGCCACAGGTTACATGGTACCTTGATCATGCTGGCTTCCTTTACCGTTTACATGTGAAGCCAAAGGGGCCAGGACATCTGTTTATTTTGGCTACTTGTTCAAATATCTATCACAGCAGTCTTCAAACTTCAAATAAAGACTTTCTAAGAAATAAACATTCACAGACAACTTTAGGGAATAAAATATCCAGTTCCTCAACTTTCCCATGGAATCTTTTCTAAAACGTATCTGTCTGAAATGAAGGCTGTTTGCACATGTTGCTATCTCAAATCTACCATGGTCCATACTCTGGGGTGTAAAAGACTTTGCAAGGCCAAACACAATTTATAAATTGGTGATTAAATTTGTAATGTTTCTTGTCCTCTGTCTTATCCATATCCTAATATAGGTGAAACATACCATGAGAAGCAAGGTAACTGGGCCTAAATTGTGTTCTGAATTCAGGACTTTTCAAAGGGGCTATTTTTAGGCCAGTGAGGTTGATTCTTTTACTCATATGAAATACTGATTCTATTTGCGGTCAATCTCCATTTTATATAACATTCAATATTTTCTACCTCCTTTTTACAAAAATACTCAAATTAAACCTAACATTGAAAACCTTAGGGTGTCCATTTAAGAACGGGTGAGTGGTGTTCAGTTTCTCAAAGTTCTTTTGAAGGGTATGCGAGTAAAAGAGTTTAAGTCTGTTGAACGTAAGCATCATTAGTTGGTATCCTCTAAGTAGAAGGGATGAGAGACCTTGGTTCTTTGAACGAGTGGTCACCTATTTCTTGCTGTACCAGCCACAAGAACCTTAATATTTATTAAATCTTACTCTAGGCTTTTCAAAAGGAGAAGCCATCCATAAAATCTAGTGCAGGTATCCCCCCGTTTTTGAGAGTCTGCATGATGCCACTTCACTTCTGCGAAAGACCTACATTAGCAGCACCTGGTTTTTGCTAACGAAAAGAAACCTGAAGAGGGTTTTCACTGTGGCAAAAGTAGCATTCAGTGCTGGTTTTGCAATGAGCTGTTGCAGCAGCAGCACAAACTCCAAAGAGCTAGAGTAGTACCACCACGCTCCTTCCCTGGGAACTACACCCAGCATCTCAGCATCCAGCTCCAGAGCACCGAACTGTGTCTGTGAGCACCTGCGCCGTGTATCTCGATTTATTCTGTGCATCCGTCAGCAAGATGTGTCCTCAGGTATAAGGAAAGCCAAGAGAGCTTGTAGGGCTGAAATGATGAGCATGAAACGGGGCATACATTAAGATCTTCAATCGTGGTGAACGAAATAAGAACGTATAAGTCAATGGTTAAGTGTTTATTCACTCTATGTGCCATTTCGGTTTAAGACAATTTTTATTGGAAGGCTCCATGGGAGAAACATGCAGTGACACGGGTCTGCAAAAACCCATGGGTCTGTGACCTGAAGGGGGGCCCCAGGAGCCCCAACACTGGCTCAGGAACTCTCATGGAGACCCTGAGGAAGGTTTTTACAGACCAATGTCCTGTACTTATTTACATAGTCTCCATGACCCATTAATCCAATTATTACCTCCCTTTTAGGAGATGGGATGGAAAAACATAATCAGAGCAGTATCTTGTGTTCTCACTTAATTTGAGATTTATGTTAGATTTTTTTTTTTTAGATTTATGCTAGATTTAAATTCGGATCCATTTGCTTCTATTGCTATAGCACTCAACAAAAAAACAAACTCAGCTATCACACTCCTTTTATGATTTTATGAAAGTAATACATCTGAAGCAATAAAAAACATTTCTCGATGTTTAACTTATTTATTATTTTCATTTAAGAGCATTTTGTCCTCTCACTCGATAGAGAAAACAAGTGATATTCAAGTTCTCCTTATAAATCACTAAATGATAAATCCATCAGCTTATTAAATAAAACATATTTTAACTTTGGAAAGTAAAAGAAAAGGTAAAAAGAAATCTGCTGAGTAGATTTACATTTATGAAGCTGCAGCTGGAATGAATATTTAATCCACATATGTGGGTACCCACGGTGCCTCCTAGCATTTCAAGAAGACCTGTGGGGTGTAGTCAAAGGTAAGTCCCTGATGGTTCTGTAGCCATCATAACTAGACGAGATGACTATTACACATAAAACTAATTTTAAAAAGACCGTACACAGCTGTATAATTAGGAATAGAGTTTGTGGCTCTAGATCCTACAGGAATTCAGAAAGAAAAAAGAGAGAAGTCAAATAGAGCTTGAGCAATGTATTAAAGGATGGGTACCACTTGGTTAATTAGAATAGGAAGTGGAGCACTCCAGGAAGAGACTGCATGAGCAAAGGGAACGAGATGGGAAGAAATCTGGCTTATGCTCATGAAGACTGTAAAACCCCCATCCTGGTTTGGGGGTGGGAGAAGGGCTGGAGTGGGGAATAAAGCTAGATCAGTAGGACAACCACATGGAGAGTTGTATATTGTCATTATAAATGTACCACCAAAGAGAGGAGACTGAATAATTTTAGTGCAAAGAACCTCTAAATGCCATGAAAAAGCTGACTCTGGGGGGAAAAATCAATACCCCAATTCTCTACCTCTGACATGCTTTATTGCCCTTATTCTGTTACTAGAGGCCAGTGCACGAAATTTGTGCACAGGGGGTGGGGGTGTCCCTCAGCCCAGCCTGCACCCTCTCCAATCTGGGACCCCTCAAGGGATGTCCACTGCCCGCTTAGGTCCAATCCCGGTAGGATCAGGCCTAAACGGGCATTCAGACAACCCTTTCACAATCCAGGACTGCTGGCTCCCAACTGCTCACCTGCCTGCCTTCCTGATTGCCCCTAACTGCTTCTGCCTGCCAGCCTGATCACCCCCTAACCACTCCCCTGCCAGCCTGATTGATGCCTAACTGCTCCCCTGCCAGCCTGTTTGCCCCTAACTGCCCTCCCCTGCAGGCCTGGTCACCCCTAACTGCCCTCCCCTGCAGGCCTGGTCCCCCACAACTGCTCTCCCCTGCAGGCCTGGGTCCCCCCCAACTGCCCTTCCCTGCAGGCCCGGTCGCCCCCAACTTCCCTCCTCCGCCAGCCTGGTCACCCCTAACTGCCCTCCCCTGCAGGCTTGATCGCCCCCAACTGCCCTCCCCTGCTGGCCTGATCGCCCACAACTGCCCTCCCTTGCAGGCCTGGTCCCTCCCAACTTCCCTCCCCTGCTGGCCATCTTGTGGTGACCATCTTGTATCCACATGGCAGCCATCTTGTGTGTTGGAGTGATGGTCAATTTGCATATTACTCTTTCATTATATAGGATAGAGGCCTGGTGCACAGGTGGGGGCTGGCTGGTTTGCCCTGAAGGGTGTCCTGGATCAGGGTGGGAGTTCCCTTGGGGCGTGGGGCAGCCTGGGCGAGGGGTCTGTGGTGGTTTGCAGGCCGGCCACGCCCCCTGGCGACCCAAGTGGAGGCCCTGGGATCTGGGATTTATTTATCTTCTATAACTGAAACTTTGTAGCCAAGCCTCTTGCTTGCTCCGTGGCCGCAGCCATTTTTGTTGGGATTTATTTATCTTCTATACTTGAAACTTTGTAGCCTTGAGTGGAGGCCAAGGCAGGCCAGGGTGTGCGGAAAGCTTGGCTTCCTCCATTGCCGGGGGCAACTCAAGCCTCCTGCTCTCTCCAGCTCCGTGGCTGCCGCTATTTTTGTTGGGGTTTATTTATCTTCTATAATTGAAACTTTGTAGCCTTGAGTGGAGGCCTGGGCCGGCCAGGGTGTGTGGAAAGCTTGGCTTCCTTCATTGCCAGGGAAACCCAAGCCTCCTGCTCGCTCTGTGGCCGCAGCCATCTTGGTTGGGTTAATTTGCATACTCACTCCCGACTGGCTGGTGGGCGTGGCTTGTGGGTGTAGCGGAGTGGTGGTTAATTTGCATATTACTCTTTTATTAGATAGGATTTTCTTCCATATACCTACCTCCATCTGTCATACTTGACATGTTTACTTGATAGCCTGCTTAGCATATGTCTCTCCCGAGTGGGATGTGAGCTCCGTAGGAGCCAGGACTATACTGCTTTATTCCCAAAGTCTGGAAAAACACTCGAGAATGTAGCATTCATTAAAAATGTATCAACTGAATTAACACAAAAGCTGACAGGAAAGTTACTGGGATAACTCTGTGTGTGTAATTACACAATTCACTTTAGACCATTTAGAAAGGACTGCATTTAGAAAGGATTAAACAAAAATCAGTGGTATAAAATTAAACGTTGGGACTCACAAGCATAATCTCAGTCACTTTGTTAAGGCTCTTCAGAGAGTTGCCTGTGGTCAGGGCAGGTGATGTGGACATCCATAATAATGGTACAGAATGACTTACGAGGCCACTGGACGCTTTTCGCTGGGCCAATTCCCCAGGAAATAAAGACTTATCAGCCATTGCACAAACTGCTCCAAGACAATATCTTTATTTTACTCTTAGGATGAGGAAAAAAATAATCCTTTAATAAAAGTCCATACTAGAATTAATATATCCATAAAATCAAGGAATAGCTCCCTACCCCCAATCCCGACCTCCACTTTAAAAAGAGATTATACTGCCTGGCTGGTGTGGCTCAGTGGTTGAACACTGACCCATGAACGAGGAGGTCAGGGTTTGATTCTTGGTCAGGGCACATGCTGGACAGTGGGCTCCATCCTCAGTAGGGGGCCTGCAGGAGGCCACTGATCAATGATTCTCTCTCGTCATCATTGATGTGTCTATCCTTCTCCCTTCCTCTCTCTGAAATCAATAAAAATATTTGTTAAACTATTAAAAACAATAAATAAAAAGAGATTATACTGACATTATGGTGTCACCTATTAGGTACTTACTTCTCCATACATATATTCATTTGAAAGATGTTTTCTTATGACTCTTTCTAGGTTCAAAGAAAATAATCTTGGTATTAAAAAAAAAAACACACAACAATCCTGGTTGGTCATCTCAGGAAATAGGCCAACTTCAATTTTATTTGTCTGGGGTTACAAAAATCGTATTTGCCAACATTCTTATTTCATTTTTTAGAACAGCAATAGTTCCTAACCCCTACAATTTATTGAAAAAAATAATGAGCTAGATTTACTTTAAAAGTGAAAAACAAATTGATATATAAACCTTATAACTACCATAAAACACATTTAGAAATCAGTGTCTTCTTTCTCCTTTAAACACACAACTCCTTGCACATTTTTATGTTTTCTCCTAAACTTTAAAACACAGGCTACTTTCTAGGATTGTTAACGTCGCTAATTGAAGCCAGACTTGCATGCTATTATAGCTATCTGGCCAGTAAATTATTTTTATGCTCGATTAATCTTTTCCAACAGTGGGCATAAAACACATTTCCTACATAAACATTCAGGAGCATGAAAATTCAGAACAATAGTACCAGTTAGTGCAGTATGATTCTTGATGGTGCTTTTCACTGAAGCAGAAACCACTTAAATAAACATTAGTCATCTGCTCATTTCTCCTCGTTGCATGTTATGTGACTCTACAGCATCTGGAAAATTTTCACCTTAACAGAAATTTAGCAATCAAATACAGCACGAAAATTACTAGTATTATTAAACAAATAAACAGGGGAACAACCACCACTACCACCTTTCTCTGTCCTGGCTGGTGTGGCTCAGTTGGTTGGGTTTCATCCTAGGCACCAAAAGGTTCCGGTTCGATTCCTGGTCAGGGCACATGCCTGGGTTGTGGGTTCAATCCCCATGTAGGGGACGTGCAGGAGGCAGCCAACTGATGTTTCCCATGCTCTCTCTCTTTAAAAAAAATCAATTAAAAATAAACCCTTCTCCTCCCATGCATATTCACTGTTATCTCTATGAACTGAATCAGGTCAAGGAGCTGTGTTAGAAGGTGGGGTAAGATACTGCATGGGTAAAGGAGACTAGACACTGGACCTTGCAGATCCTCACAAGGAATTAATTTATGGTCTAGAGCAGGTGTCCTCAAACTACGGCCCGCAGGCCACATGCGGGTGTTTTTGCCGTTTTATTTTTTTACTTCAAAATAAGATATGTGCAGTGTGCATAGGAATTTGTTCATAGTTTTTTTTTTTAACTATAGTCCGGCCCTCCAACGGTCTGAGGGACAGTGAACTGGCCCCCTGTTTAAAAAGTTTGAGGACCCCTGGCCTAGAGGGTGCAGGAATGAGTCTGTTTGTTGTTGTTTTTTTAATTGATTTCAGAGAGAGAAGAGTCTGCATTTAAAAAAAAACATACAACTGATTTCAGCCTAGCAGGTTTGGCTCAGTGGATAGAGAGTCGGCCTGAGGACTGAAGGGTCCCGGGTTTGATTCCGGTCAAAGGCACATACCTCGGTTAGAGGCTCCTCTCTGGCCCAGGCCCTAGTCTGGGCTCGTGCAGGACGCAACCAATTAATGTATTTCTCTCACATCGATATTACTCTCTGTCTTTCCCTCTCTCTAAAAACCAATGGAAAAATAACCTCGGGTGAGGATTGAAAAAAACTTATTTCAGAGAGGAGGGAGGGAGGGAGAGAAAGAGAGAGAGAGAAACCGATGTGAAACGTCAATCAGCTGCCTCCCCCACATGCCCAGATGGGGGATGGAATCCGAAACCTAGGTATGTGCCCTGACAAGGAATCGAACCCACTACCTTTTTTCGTGTAATGGGACAGGACGATGCTCCTACCAACTGAGCCACACCTGCTAGGGCAGGAGTTTGCATTTTTAACAAGTTCTCAGATGATTATAATGTAGGTGTGGTCCAATTGTGTCATATCCAACCCCCTTCCCCTAGAATGCCTAAAAATGACTCCTTCAAATAAGCCTCAGCCCCAGCCTGTCTGTTACAGCACTTGCCATCCTGAGGGAACGGCAGATTTTCTAATCTGAAAAAAAATGTTTCCCCTGGCAGGACCGTTGTTTCATAAATAAATGAATAATAAGCGTTTAAGTGATTTCTGCTTCAGTGACAAATACTATCAAAAATCATACTGGACTAAGTGGTATTATTATTTGACGAAATAACAAATGACTTAAACAATTACTTCCCTTGGAGACCCACTGGATTCGTACATCTGTTTTTGTAACTTTTCTGAAATTACTAAATTCAACACTGTTTCCCTAAATTGCCAAAAACAGTTTTTCAAATCTAATCTTACTTGGCCCCTTTCCGGGCATTTGCCATAGGTGGTATAGCAAATGGTCAATGGCTCTAACTTTGTCAGTAAGAATGCGGTTCAAATCCCAGCTCTGCTGCTTAGCCAGCTATGTGAATCTGTGTGAGTTTTTTAACTTACGCCTCAGTTCCTTCAGTTGTAAAATGGGTATACAAAGTAATAATTGTACTCATAAGCATTGTATGAGTATGGCATAAGACAGGAAAGCAAATCACTTAGCTCAGCACTGGGCACATAAAGCATCTAGTTCAACTCTTTAAACATCTCACTGCTTAGAAATATGTTCCAGCTAGGCCAGTGTGGCTCAGTGGTTGAGCAACGGCCTATGAACCAGGAGGTCATGGTTCAATTTCCTAGTCCGGGAATATGCCCGGGTTGTGGGCTTGATCTCCAGTGTGGGGCGTGCAGGAGGCAGCCGATCAATGATTCTCTCTAATCACTGATGTTTCTCTCTCTCTCTCTCTCCCTTCCTCTCTGAAATAAATTTAAATATATGTAAAGAAATGTATTTCAACCCAGGAAATCAAAGTTTTTCCACTTCAACTGAGTTCCTCCTCTATTGATGCTTTAATGTGTAGCAAATATATGCTAAGTCTTCCAATCTAAAAAAGTCACCAATGTTAGGCATATCCTGCCACAGACATATATAAACAGCTGGAGTTAATATCTATATCTAAAACAACTGTCAGGAGACCTTCCATTCCACATGACCTAGACTCCTGTGATTGGACAAGCTTATTGTGTCACTATAAGAAGAGACATAATGTGACTATATGAATTGAGGACGGGACTAAATAAGGGTAAAATCATGCAATTCCCTCCTCTAAGAAAGCTGTGTTTTTGAAATTAAGTAAAGGAGGGGTTCTCCTCAATTGCAACCTCTCCTCAAAAAAGAGCTGTAGCATCCCAGGTGGGACTTAATGAGCCTTGTGGTCAATTCTGCTAGCCAGGGACAGCTGTGGCCTAGCCCCCATTTGCTTAGAAAGAGAGAATTCAAACAGGCTTCACACATAAAGGAGATGCTTCATTCAGTGACAACAGAAAAGGCAGAAAGGAGGCCAGATGACAGGAGTGAATAAAAGCTAGATGAAGCTTCTCAAATCTCAAACTTAATTTCAAGTCATAGAAAAGAAATTAAGCATTCCAAAGGCAAAAGAATAGAACAAGAGAGTAAATATTGTACTCCATTAATCACAATAAGAAGCACTTTCATCTTGGCCAAAATATATTTTAAATCAACTTTAGAATGTGGCTGCATTTTCAGTCTTAGCGGCATGAAACCCACATGACTGTAATTAATGTAATAAATCATGCTGTGGAATTTCCTACACAATCTGACAGTACTCATTGACACACTGCTTATTCGAGACTGCAGAGGTTTCTCCCCCACTTTTTTATTATACAGCCAGAGTCACTGAATCAAGAGTACCTTCTAGGATGTCTGAAATATCTGCTGCTGATATAATACATAAAATAGGTAGTGGGCTGTTGCCAGCAGACTTTGATATACAAAACATCACATCCAATTTTCAAAAAGAAACTTGGTTTTTAATTCTCGCTTTTCTGCTTAGGGCAGTTGTTTAAGATACATGGATTCATTATAGATGTGACATTTACATTTTCCCGTTTCAGTCATGAGGCCATAGCATTACACACATGGCTCACTTTCCAAGTTAATTCTATGATGATTCTAGTACTATATAGCACAGGATACTGTTAAACAGGCATTGTTCATCGGCCTATATGTGTTCTTTCATTGTTTTCCAACATCTAGGTCCTTTCAGCAAAATTTTACTGAATAGTAAATCATTTTCAAAAGTAAAAATTAATTTTAAAGAAGTAAAAATTAGCCCTTGTACAGTTCAGGAATTCAGCAATAACCACATTTCACCTCAGTGAGTTTACATATCTTTATATGCTTTGCATAAATATCTTCTAATTTAGAAATGTCTGAAGTTTTAATAAACAGATGGTTGAAGGGTAACTATTCACAAGAGGAAAATATATATTTCCCCTGATAAATTATTTTATTCATTTTATCATAAGATACATGTTTAATATAAAAATTTTCCCCAAATAAAGGTATAAAGAAGAAAGCAAAACTGCCTAAAAATCCATCATCCATAGATAGCCATTGGCTACATTTTGCTATATAGCTGATTTAAAATTTTATTTTAAAATATAACTCTTTAATCACCACAAGTCTAGTCTATTCCATCTTAACTATACACTTCAGTGTGGGGATTTTTTTTTTCTCTCTTCAAATTTGCTTTGTCTTATGTCCAAGAGGAAAATTATTGGTAACACAGTAATGCCTGGCTAAGTTACTATTTCTGACACATTCCTTTTGATCATCTAAAATTATAGATTTTAAGACCTGAATAAAAACTTTGCATTGGATTTGTTATCTATTGGCGACACAGAAGTTCCTTTCCTAGCTCCTGACAATTCCCTGTCCACTCTTGCTCCCATTCCAACTGTTCTCCACACAGCAGCCTGAGTTTTCCCAAAGGAAGCAGAGGAAATGAGCTATCCTTTTCTTTCTACAAAGTTTCCTATTTGCATAGTTGTTTCAACATTCAACAGAAATATATTCAGCACTGTCAACTTGGCAGACACTGTTTTAGGCACAGCTGTACAAAAGTCTCCTCAACTGTTAAACACTTTTATTCTCTCCTTGGGGAGACAATTAGACAATAACAGCAGGTGGAGATTGGGACTAGAAAAGGAAGAATAAAAACTGTAAGTTTTGGCAATGAAGTTTTTGGAGAAATAAAGAAAACGGAGGGACTTTTAAGTGCGAGGTGGGAGGACGCTGAAACGTGTAAGACAGCGTCACCATGGCAAGTGAGCCAATTGGTTAGACCAGTGGTCGGCAAACTCATTAGTCAACAGAGCCAAATATCAACAGTACAACGATTGACATTTCTTTTGAGAGCCAAATTTTTTAAGCTTAAACTTCTTCTCACGCCACTTTTTCAAAATAGACTCGCCCAGGCTGTGGTATTTTGTGGAAGAGCCACACTCAAGGGGCCAAAGAGCCGCATGTGGCTCGTGAGCCGCGGTTTGCCGACCACTGGGTTAGACTCTCGATTCCAATAATTACAGGCTGTAGTTGTTCCTTGTGATTAAGCCCCTATCCCAGTGGTCGGCAAACTCATTAGTCAACAGAGCGGCAAACCACTGGGTTAAGGCATGAACTTGGAAACCAGACTGCCTGGGTCAGAATCTCAGCTCTCCCACACTCCCACTGTGTGATCTCCAGCAAGGTCAACCATTTGCGCTATAGTTCTGTACCTGTAAAATGGAGTTAATTATAGTCCTAACTTCATAGAGTTGTGGGAACTCAGTTCCATAAGTAATTAAGTGAAATAATAAGCACTCTGCAAATACTGACTATTTTACTGCTGTTTGGCATGAAGCAATCAAAGAGCGCTAGCAGCATAGGACCCTGCCTGCTGAAGAGCAGTTTGGAAGTAAAATAATCATCAGCATTTGTTAGCAGTTCATCAGTATGTCAGTCAGAACTGAGTATCTGAGAAGCACTTTTCATGAGTTTGCCAAAATTCTACGGCTTCGATGATAGAACAAACTCAAGCACAGTACATGAATTTAAGAGATGAAATGCTCTTACCACACAGAAATAGCTATAACAAACTTTCGATAAGAAACCATTTCTTCCCTTAAATAAAATTCAATGTTCACAACCGCTTATCTTAATTAGTGAGGATCAAAATGTGAAGGCATCTTTTACTGAAAATGCATAATATAGTGAAAAACACAAAGGAATTATTAATCAACTTGAAACGAAAGATGTATGGCACATAAAGCAAAAAAAACCCCAGATAACATAAAAATGGAAATGCGCAAAACTCTAATAAATTACCTCCTTCTTTTCTGAGTTAGGCTATTAATATTCATTACATTCCACCCAAGAAGAAGTAGCCTAATGGCTAGAAGGATGTTAAGTTCAGTGGATAATAAACCATATTTTTTAAAAGTTCACACTAAAATAAAAATTAAAGTATCTTTCTATATAGATTAGCTTTGTATTTATAAGTACAGGCAAAACAGGAAAATAAGGCTTTTTTCTTAACAATAAGATGGCTACTTTCCATTATACAGAATAATAATTTAGCAGCAGTAACTGTAACTGTATAAAGGTGCAGAAGAAACCAACATCAGGTTTCTGTCCTGTGTTCTTAAATGTGAACAAACAATTAGACTAGGCATCAAGAGAAAACTGGCAACTTTAAAGAGAAGGATAAAGGTAAAGGAACAGGAAAACCAAGGAAAAGATAATTCAAGGACAAAAGATACATACTTCTTTAATTCTCAAAGAGTTGAGGGATTAATTAATACATATAATCCTTTTAAAGGAACAAGTAATAAAGGAAAACTTTTAAAAAATCACATTATAGGCAAATGTTAGCAATTTAAAGATTCAAAGTTTTTTAAAAATATTTTTTTTATTGCTTTTTAGAGAGAGAGGAAGGGAGAGGGAGAAAGAGAAACATCGATGTGAGAGCAGAACATCCATCGGTTGCCTCCTGCAGGCCCCCTACTTGGGATAAAGTTTCAAAGTTTTCTTTCCACATATCCATTCTTGGGAAATGATTTGATGGACTCCAGCAAAATGAGGAAAAAATGGAGGAAAACATAAAATCCTGGGAACAGTGGATACAACCCAGAAGAAACCTTAGGGTGGGAGGGTTACCTCATGCTTACATTAAATCAATTAGTCCAAATTGAAGCAGGAAGACTTAAGACCCAAAATGGTAATTTGGGGGAGGACCACTCTGCTATTCTGTCAAGAAATGCCACCAAAAATTTTTGGAAAACATACACAAAAATACTAAAAACAGAACAGTAGCATGTTTCATTGAGTATAAAGTGCACTTCACATTTTAACCTCTCTGAAATTTGCCTCAAAATCCTTGGTGATTATAGTTTAATTGGTCAACTGCTTTTTTTTTTCCTTTGTGGAACATAAAATAATAGTACGTCTTACAATCAATGACATTTCAGATGCAATGAAATACAGTAACAGTAATAATAATGCCGAGACATACTCATTGAGGACTCTGCACCAGAAATTGCTCTAAAGCCCTTTACATGGATTAAGTCATTTATCCCCAGAGGCTGTGAAATTCATCAGGATGGAAAGAAATTCCATCTTAGAACACTAAAAGCTATGAACAATATTTACACTGTCTAAATAATATAAATGTTTTCAGCTTTTAATGTTCACAATCAACCTAAGGGTAAAGTAAGAAAAGACAGTTATAGCCACAAGAGAATGAAAATACTGATGATCGTGTGAAGAGAAGATGGTAAGAAAAAGGGAGGGAAGAACAGTAGAAGGAAGGATAGGAAACACTAATACCTTCACCCTGAGGTTGAGAAAGCATATTTATTTCCCTTCATTATTTTCAAATTTTCCGTTGGTTGCTTGTATATTTTAATAGCATAAAAATCAAATATTTTTTTGGAAGGGTAATGAAAATGAATTCAATCTTCACATTTATAACAAGGACTCTGTAGTTGTTTTTGAAATTGATAAATCAAGAAAAAAAACAAGGAACAGAATTTGTTTCAATTCTTCCACAATTTGTTTAGAATTGTGGAAGAATTGAATAGAAAGGCTTTAAAGAGGTTTCCTCTGAAGAGTGGGATTATGAGATGATGAGACTGAGGTGAGACTATTATTGTTTAGCAATATTATTTTATTGATTGCCACATACATGTATTACCTTGATAAAAATAAAGAAAATTGAAAAAAGGCAGTAAGTATTATTGTTTTTGTCTAAAAAAAGCTACCCTACAGTTGTAAGGCAGCACTGAAGAATCAGCCTGATGTGTGTATAACTCAAGTCAATAAACCAACTAAGGTACATAAATCAGGTTTGCGTGACTGTAAATCTGAACACTGTTCTCACCTAAAATAAAGCTTAAAATCATCTTGTGGCCATAGAAGCATCATTTATCACTCTTGCCATGTTATACAAATACTTCTTCTGGGTCTCACACACTCTTGGGAACACATGCCATTAGTTACATAAATGAGATCTAGACTGAAAGAGGTTATTGCTGGGCCTGAAATACAGCAGATCACCTGTACTCTGCCCATCCCTGCTCAGACCCAAGATGGTTAGGCAGCTCAGTCTGTGGGAAGAGAAACAGGGATGTGGGACACAGAGGCTAAGACCTCAGTGCTTTGACACCAACCTATCCGCCCTGAGTCATACATTATTTCGTCTTTTCAGACCACAGGGAATGAAGACCAAGGCTAGAAAATCAAAGTCAATGCCTCTTCAATTCTGAATGGCTTCCCGACTTCCTAGCAGTCCCAGTCAAACCCAATTTCACTGAAGGAAAATTACATTCTGAGGTTTATAGCTATTTGTTAGTCTGCTGTATTTAGGTACATTTTTCATATTTGGAAATCTCAATTGTATTTAGGTGAGCTTCTAAACGTGTATAAATAAGAGTTTTTACTTTATTTGTGTAATGGAAAAATGCCTTTATTTTAAAGAAATAAACATTTAATTAGGAAGACTTTCTTGTGAAATATTAAAACAAGTGACACTAAGAAAGGATGTGCAAGCATTGGAGGAAAAGCTGATGAAACTGATAATTTCTCAGAAAAGTATGCAACTGTACAACAGAGAGCAATTAACTTGATTTTCTATTTTGCCCTTTAGAAAACTAGCAAACATCTTATTTTTAATTCTTAAAGATAGGTCACTAGTTGTTTGCAAAAACAAGCAATATTATAATTTTAATATAATGAGGCTCCTGTTATTTTTAGCTGAGTAAAAGTTGTTTCAAATAAATTATGATGTAGAATGGGTTGCCTGTAGCCTCTGCATATTTAATTTTCAGCTAAGAAAGACTTGCCTTTCATTTATCATACTGGCTTAATTATTCATTTAACCACTTTCAGTCATATATCATCCTTGAAACAGCCTTAATAAATGTATTATCTAAAGGCAATCAATTTAGTCTTACAAAGTCATTCACAGTTGAATAGCATCTTGGCTCCGTTTTTTTGATGTTGTTGTTTTAATCAGGGATGTTTTGAAAGGGCAAGTGTTAGGATGTCTCTCTCTCATTAGAGTAGGCAGTATGTAAACAAGAACAATGTTTTTGCCCTTATGTTGCTTTATTCCAATAGCCAACTTGAGTTTGGCAATTTCTAGTCTTCCAATCGATATTTGTTGAATGAAAGGATGACTGTTTTGTCCTACACAGGGAGAAGGGTGACTTCATTGTAGATATCTGTGGCCTGAAGACCTTTCAGTGTTGCCTACAACAGTGGTGTGCTTTTTGACAGAGAATACAGGGTGGCAACAAAGATCCCATGAGGCCAAATAGTCAGAGGTCACCCAGGTCTGTACTCTCTAACTCCTCAATCAACCTGTCTCTTCCCCTTCAGTGCCTCTATTGTCGCCTCATTTGAGCACTTACTGCCATCTCCCATTTATTTGTTTGTTTGTTTGTTTGTTTGTTTGTTTAATTTTTTGTTCATCCTCACCAGAGGATATTTTTCCAATGATTTTTTGGGAGAGAGGGAAAGACAGAGAGAAACATCGATGTCAGAGAAACACATGGATTGGTTGCCTCCTGCATGAGCCCCAACCAGGGCCCAGGCTGGGGAGGAGCCTGCAACCAAGGTACGTGCCCTTGACCAGAATCGAACCTGGGAACCCTTTGGTCCACAGGCCAATGCTCTACTATCCACTGAGCCCAACTGGCTAGGGCATCTCCCATCTAGATTACAGTAATACCCTATAAAATGGCTCTTGTGTCCCAGTCTCTACTTTCCCACTGCTCTCAGTGTGATCTTCTAAGATAACAAACTGTGTCCCTCGGCTCCCTCCCAGGGCATTTGTGACATCACACGCGCAGCCTTTCACAAATGGCTCCAGCCTGACTTTCCAGCCACTCTCCTGACTCCTTTGAAATCTACTCAAAGCCTCGCTTCCCTAAGTCGTCTGCACATGTCCATGCCTAATGTCTTTGCTCATGTTTTCCATCTACCTGAAATACCATTCCCTGTGTCCCATAAGACTGAGTCAGCTGCTCCTCACTATGTTTCACTGCATTTTATATACTTTCTATACACTTGGAGTTGGGGTTGTTGGTTTGCCTGCCTCCTTTTCTCAACAATGACATTCCAGGAGCAGGAAATTGGACATTCATCTTTGTATTTTCACTAGCCCTATCATATAGATGATCCTAAAAAATGTTTGATAAGTTGAAGTGCAAGTGATACGTCCAGATGCGCAGTAGAAAAAGAGACCAAGACACATGTCTCGCTATTCCTGGTACAATAAATCCTTTTAAAAATGATTCTCAGAAAAAAAGAATTAAAAAAGATGACCTTTTTAGGGTATACTCTAGCAGGCTAAACTTTGGAAAAGTGATAGGCATGACCTGAACATGCAAGGGGAAGGGGACACCATCCGAGGTTAAGGCTATTCCCACACCAAGACAAGCAGAGGCAGGGACCAAGCTGCCGAGCAGGGACTCCATCCCTCCCGGTTAAAAGTAGGAGACCAAGTTTCTTCCCACTGTGACTCCAAGTAAATCATCTGGTGATTCTGTGCCTCATTTCCCATCAAGAAAACAAAGAAACAACTTTTCTTCATGGAATTCAGGTAGTGTTGATCCTGGAAATAAAAGTGGTAGGTAGGTAATAGAGGACATTTTGTTTCTGTGTGTTTTTTATTTATTCCAGCAGACGAACTTAATAAAATCCCGCATGACAGCATCCCATCATAGTCATAGGAGGAACTTGAGAAGAATAATTCTTAGATCCTTTGTCCATAAACAAGTATACTAGAAGACATAGTCAAGTTTTACTTTCTTACCAAAAAATCCCTCTATATTCAATAATAACAATAACAATGTCAAAATACCCTCATCATTCCACAATCAATTTTATTTATGCCTCACAGTCAATATTTTAAACGTAATCACAGGAATGAGCACGGACATGCTCCCAGGAACAACATGGAATTACAACTGAAATACAGAAAGCTTCCTGAATAATCAATGGAAAACTCACAGGAGAGAACCCTGATACTCAAGGACTGAAGGTGGACCACATAGAGACTGGTAGGAGGGGCAGAGGCACGAAAGGGCTGGCTGGACACCCACAGACAGCAACTGAAGTCCCAGAGAGATATCTCAGCTGTGTGTGTGGGGGGGAGGGGTGCCACTGAGAACTCTGAGATCTAATCCTGAAGCTGGGGTAGCACCAAACTGAAGAGGGTACCCACATAACATCTAGCTATGAAAAGCAGTGGGGTGCTGTCTGCCAGGGAGTGGCAGCTCTTAAAGGGCCACTGCACAAAAATTCCCTGTGGAGCCACCCTCCTTGTGCTCTGGCAGAGGGAGGGTGAAGTGGACTGGAGCTGTGAGAGCAGAACCCAGGTTTGGGGACTTAGGGGATAGAGCTCAGAAGGCAGACACCCTGAGTTTCCTGGGCTGAATCATTCTTTCCCACATAGACATCTGCCTTGCCTGGGGGGGAGATAGCCTATACACCCTACTGGAAAACACCTTGCCCTGAGGCCACTTAAAAGATTAAAAGTAACAATTAGCCTCCTGGCAGAAGCAACTGCCCCACCCTGTTGGAAAAAAAAAACCTCTCACCACACCTCAGGACCACTGCCTGGGGGCAATTAAAGTCAGAATCCTATTAGTCTGTAGACAGAGGCAGTCTCTGAAGGCTTTGAGTCTTTGCCTGATCCAATTAGTCAGAAACAGCCTTTAACACTGTCCTGCACTAGAGAGTGCGAGGTATAGAGGATCTACCTAAAACAGGCGTCCTCAAAGTATGGCCCGCGGGCCACATGCGGCCCGCCGAGGACATTTATCCGGCCCGCCGGGTGTTTTTGCCATTTTGTTTTTTTACTTCGAAATAAGATATGTGCAGTGTGCATAGGATTTTGTTCATAGTTGTTGTTTTTTTAAACTATAGTCCGGCCCTCCAACAGTCTGAGAGACAGTGAACTGGCCCCCTGTTTAAAAAGTTTGAGGACCCCTGACCTAAAACATAGTTACAAACCCCAACAGACAACCAAAATGAGGAAACAAAGAAACAACCCCCAAATAAAAGAAGTAGTGAATTCTCCAGAAAAAGAGATAAATGAAGCAGAGATAAGAAATTTATCTGAAACAGAGTTCAGAGTAATGATGTTAAAAATGCTCAACAGTATGAAGGGTAACCAGGCCAGCAGTTGGACATATCCTGAAGGGTCCCGGATTGGAGAGGGTGCAGGCTGGGCTGAAGGGACCCCCCCTCCGGGCACGAATTTTGTGCACCGAGCCTCTAGTAGTAACTATAAAAAAGAGCAGCCTGAGATAAAGAATGACGTAACACAAAATAAAGAACACATTGGAATACACAGCAGATTAGGGGAGCTGAGGATCAAATCACTGAATTAGAAGACAGAGTTGATAATATCAGTCAATCAGAGAACCAAAAAGAAAAAAACAATTAAAAAACAGGAGGACAGCTTAAGGGAGCTGTGGGACAATGTGAAATGTAACATATTAGAATAGCAGGTGTGCCAAGAAGAGGAAGAAAGGAATAGAGAAGGTGTTGGAAGAAATAATGGTAGAAAACTTCCCTAACCCGGTAAAGGAAAAAGTCACACAAGTTCAGGAGGCACAGAGAACCCCAAACAAGAAGAACCCAAACAGACCCACGCCCAGACACATCATAATTAAAATGCCAAAAATTAAAGTCAAGAGAGAATCTTAAAGGCAGCAAGAGAAAAGAAAATTGTTACCTACAAAGGAGTTCCCATAAGGCTGACATCTGATTTCTCATCAGAAACTCTACAGGCCAGAAGGGAATGGCATGAAGTACTCAGGGTAATGGAAAGCAAGGATCTGAGACCAAGATTACTATATCCAGCAAGGCTATTATTCAAAATAGACAGTCAAATAAAGAGCTTCCCAGACAAAAAAAAAGGCTAAAGGAGTTCATCACCACCAAGCCAGCATTACAAGAAATGCTAAAGGGATTGTTGTAAGGGATTGCTGAGAAGAAGAAACCGAGAGAGAAACCTATCCATACAGAATTAAAATGGCTATAAATAAGTACCTCTCAATAATAACCCTAAATGTAAATAGAGAAAATGATCCAATCAAAATGTGTAGGGTAGCTGAATGGATACAAAAACATGACCCAACTATATGCTGTCTACAAGAGACCTACCTCAAAACAAAAAGACACACACAGGATGAAAGTGAAGGGGTGGAAAAAAAGGTTCCAAGCAAATGGAAAAGAAAAAAAAGCTGGAGTAGCAATACTCATATCCCACAAAACAGACTTTAAAAGCATCATGCTAAGCGAAATAAGCAAGTTGGAGAAGGATAAATAGCATATGATCTCACTCATTTGTGGGATATAATGAACAACATAAACTGATGAACAAAAATAGAGCCAGAGGGAGGGGGGAAATATTCTAGAATATAATAGAAGTAATCCTGTTATTTGCAGATTTTTAATATTTCCTACACCTTTTGTGCTATCATACTATGTTAGTAGTTTTGGTAATATTATTATACTTAAAATCCTTTTACTCTTGAAATATTAACGTTTATTGCATGTAATATTATATGTAAGATCACTTTTCTTGAATAATTGGTGTCTATTGCATGTAACATTATCATATTTAAAATCATTTTTCTTGAGATAGTAATGTTTATTGCATATAACATTATTATATTTAAGGTAGTTTTTCTTGAAATATTAAGGTTCATTGCATGTAACATTATTATGTTTAAAATCATTTTTTAAATAAAAATAAACTGAAAAAAAGTAAAAGTAACATTTTAAAATATACAGAAAAGCATACAGAATATTAAAGTATGCTTACCATAGATCAGAAAGCTTTTTAAAAATTAATTTAATCCCATGTCAACCCTATAACTTAGATATATTATTTTCTTCATTTTACACATGAGAAAGCTAAGCTACAGAGAGGTTAAGTAGCTTGCCAAAGTTACCCACAAAACAAGTAGCAGAGCTGGGATTTGAATCCAGGCAATCTGTGTCCGGATTCCCATAATTAAGCCCTGTGCTTACATTGCCTCTTGTATAACACAAACTCATGTTCCTGTCATTCAGATTTAACATGTTACTATTTTGTCATATTTCTTTTACATGGTTTTTTTTTATATATATATTTTTATTGATTTTTCACAGAGAGGAAGAGAGAGGGATAGAGAGTTAGAAACATCGATGAGAGAGAAACATCGATCAGCTGTCTCTTGCACACCCCCTACTGGGGATGTGCCCGCAACCAAGGTACATGCCCTTGACCGGAATCGAACCTGGGACCCTTCAGTCCGCAGGCCGACGCTCTATCCACTGAGCCAAACCGGTTTTGGCCTTTTACATGTTTTTAAAAGAAAATGTTATAGCCCAGCCAGTGTGGCTCAGTGGTTGAGCATCGACCTGTGAACTAAGAGGTCCCTGGTCTGATTCCTGGTCAGAGCACATGTCCAGGTTGCAGGCTCTATCCCCAGTAGGGGGCGTGCAGGAGGCGGCCAATCAATGTCTCTCTCTCATCAATATTTCTATCTCTCTACACCCTCTCCCTTCCCCTCTTTCTAAAAATAAATAAATAAATAAATAAATAAACATTTTTAAAAGAAAATGTTACAGATACGGTTCAACTTTCCTGTGCACCCATTTTATACCACCTCCTCCCAAGGGTAAGCACTATCATGTAACTGGGGAATTGCTTTTCACGCTGTGTTTCATAATTAATTATGTGTTGTGTTGTGTTGTGTTGTGTGTGTGTGTGTGTGTGTGTGTGTGTGTGTGTGTATAACACACAGCAATATCTAATAATTTTTTAAAAAAGATATGATGTTTTAAATATTATCCTGCAACTTTGTTTTCAAGATTTATCTACATTAATAAATGCAGATCTGGCTAATGCATATATTCCACTGAAAACGACATCACAATATCTACTGATAGAGGTTGAGAAGATATCACAAAGTTGCAAGGTACACAATAGTGCATTTTTCTTTTTGAGTACATCTCTAGAAATTGAATTCCTAGGTTGAATAATATGCACATCTTTTAACTTTATTAGAAATTGTTAACTGCTCTCCAAAGTGTTTGTACCAATTTATATGCCCACCAGCATGTCCTTATTTTCCCATACTTTCAACACTTAGAATAGTTAAAATTAGTAAGTTTTGCCTTTCTGTCGGTTCCTTACTGTTGTTTTAATTTGCATCCCCCTGATTACAATTGAGGTTGAGCCTTTTTCATATATTTATTAACTATATAGGTTTCCTCTTATTAGAAATGCTTCTTCATTTCCCTACTGGATTATTTGACTTTTTCTTGCTGATTTGTGGCAGTTCTTTATATATTCTGTATTAGAATATTTTTGGTTATGAACTTGAAATAATCTCACAGACTGTTGCTTGTCTTTTAAGTTTGTTTATGATACCCGTTTCAGCTGAGATTTTTATTTTAAGTCTGTCAGCATTTTCAATTTTTTTCCTTTATGGTTTGTGCTTTTTGTGTCATGTTTTAAAAAACTTCATTCTGACACCAAAGCCATTTTGCAAGATTTCCATCAAACAGTTTTAAGTTTTATATATCCATATTTAGATCTTCCGATGGGATTTATTTCATGTCTGATGTGAGGTAAGGAACTAATTCGATTTTGTTCCACATGGGTGACCAACTGTCCAAAACTATTCATTGACTGGTCCATCCCTTTTCCTGATTTATGAAGACATCTCTTTCACACACAGATCCCATATATGCGTAGGCGTGTTTCTGGGTTATCAGTCTGTTCCGTTCCTATTAGTCTAGCTTTGTGTCAGACCATTCCATTTAAATGACTACAGTTTTATAATAAGGTGTGTATAAGTTATATATGTTATATAAGTTATAATGGGTTTTCATTTTTGGTAAAACTGCCTTTATAAAAACCTAAATACTTTGGAAATACATGACAATACAGTAAATTCTTATTTATTTATTTATTTATTTATTTATTTATTTATTTATTATTTAGTCAATTCTTTTTCAACAGAATGACTGCATTTAGCCACATATTCCCTTTCCATATCTCTCCCCCAGAGTAGAAAACAGGCTGAAAACTGCTAATTTTCAAGCTATTTTCTGAGAACTGCATTGCAGGAAGGAAGGGAGGGAGTGCTCAGAGGTCAGGGGTGGGAGGTGACCATCCCAGATCCTTACATGCATCATGGTTACCGGCTTTCTACTATACCTGGTAGAACCTAACATAACCCCCACCACCACTCTGAGAATTGCCCTTCTATTGATTGAGGAGGAAGGGCTTTGTGATACTTAGGGGCTCAAGTAGGAGGGTCAAGACTGGTGATCTTCAAGTAGAGAAATAATGAGACCTTGTGATGCTCAACAGAGGGGTGGGAGGAAGCCTGCGAAGGCTATGGGAAGGTGTGCTGACCGTACAGATCTGAAAAGGTTCACCGTGTTCAGCAACGTATTAGGGGTCCATAACTTCATCCCGGTTTTCACGTGCTCTCTCTTCCATGGACATGCAGTCCCCATATCTTACGGGGGGAGAAGGGCTGATTTCTTCACTGCCATTCAGGTGAGCGAGGAATGAAACAAGGTTATTGCTTTTAGACGATGTGGCTAACATTAAGCAGTAAGACCCAGAAACTCCTAGGATCCGGTACATAATTTTTCCTTAAGATACGTTCTCACCGTCCATTATTTATCAACACAATGGCCACCTGTGTACTCTGTGAAAGACTCTGGGATTGAAGAGGAGAGTGCTGTGTAGTTCCATTAAGGCTTCCAGTTCCATTAAAGCCTCCTTGGTATTAACACAGACATGAATAAATTAGGTAAGCACCTAGTCCATTAACTTTCTTCAAGGAGGCCTAATGAAATAAAGCTCACTCCCCTTCACCAGACCTTACCAAACTTCCCACATTTACCACCGCTCCCGATGGCAAGGCAAGGAAATTATGCAAGGAGAAAATGAAATGGAAGGTAAAGAAAAAGGAAGAAATGAAATATATGAGGCAATATAAAATGTCAATGTCCAGATTCCTAATTTCCTCCTTATTTGGGCTCCCTCCCGGTGATTTTGCTGTTCAATCCCTCTTAGCAATATAATATCATTCCACAAGGGATGGAATTGAAAAAATGGTAAAGAAATAAAATAGATCAGTTCAGGAAATAGTAGTATCATGTGAATTGACATGAAAAAAGGTATACCTACGGGAAAACTAATAATTCAAAACTGACTTTAAATAAATATTCAAGATGGGATTTCTCCTATTTCCCATGATGCCCTTAAAGCCCTGTTCTGAAAGCAAAGGCTTAACTAAGTACCTCCTTCTCCCATTCTAGGTTCAGAGAATATGTTACAAGGAGCTGTCCTCTCAAAGGACACATTTCAGTAGAAACTCCCACTGGGAAAGGAGGGATGGTTTAATGTGAGAAGAAGCTCTCTCTACCATCCCATGGGTCGCCGTCACAATTTGTACAGCAAGATCACACACGATAAGGGGCATCATGGTACCAGTGATTATTTACCACGGGATGTCATATATTTTAGACCCAGTGGCAAAAGGAAAATTATTTTCTTTTTCACGCAACACTTAGGAGAGGTTAATATCTTTCCTAGGTTTCCAGGGGGTATTCCTCCAGATTCTTTGTTTAAAACAATGGAAGCCCAGTCTAGCTGGCTTTCGGCAGAAAAGTAATTTAATAAAGGCCACACACACACACACACACACACACACACACACACACACACACACACACAGCATTTCCTGGACCACCACTAAGTCAGGCTTGGAGGTGTCTACAAATCATGCCCTGACCACACCACAGATGTGCATTGGTGGAGACGACCCAGCCACCAACACTCCAGCCTCAAACACTGGGCCTCAAACGCTGGAACTGCTGCTGGAATGCTGCTCCCGCTGCCTCTACAAACTGACTGTATTTGCCAAAACAGCCTCTTCCAGGTCCTTCTGCTTAGTCTGATGTGCCTCAGGGCACAGGACAGCCCTCACTGAAATGTGAGCTTGGAAAGCAAGTTCCTGGCCCTCCAATGGGGAAGTGCAGATGCACAAAGGCGGGAATTCTCCCACACAGGACGGGTTCCCAGATGAAATAACCATGTGCCCCAGAGTGTGGACCCTGCATTCCCCGGAGCACTGCTTCTCAACTCATGATGTAATAGAGATTTAAATTGATGAAAGATGTCCAGATTAAAAACCTCAAAAATTAACAGAATCTAAGCTAATGGGAGATAGCCAATAATTCTTCTAACGATGTATGTCTTCTTTACTCATTACAATTTGCTAATATTTGGGTTGAGCAGTATGACAGAACTGACGTGAAAAATGTTCATCCACCACCTGGTTAAAATATTGTAACTTTGTGAGTTTAGTTCTGAACAAAAGTAAGAATGATTTTCCAATAGGGGAAATGAATTTAAATGGCATCTGAGAAACTAAACAAAGTGGGACAATTTATCTTTGTTCCTGACTGACTCAAAGTATTTATTTAAAAAATATTATTCAAAGATACTCAGCATTTCTACAGTGACTTTCTCAAGCCTATACAACATCCACTTTAAAAGCACCCGATTCTGCTCTCCAAAAAGATCCCTCTTGCTGTTTGCAGGAATGATTCCCACCTCAGGAAATCACTAATCTGCTTTCTGTCTCTATAGATTTACCTTTTCTGAACATTTCATTTAGATGGAATCATATAACATGTGGCTTTTTTAAGTCTGGCTTCTTTCACTCAATATAATGTTTTCAGGATTCCACCACATTGTAACATGTATCCATACTTTACTCCTTTATATTGCTGAATAGTAGTCCATGGTATAGATATATCTTTTTGTTTATCCATTCACCAGCTGACAGATATTTGGATTGTTTCCAGTTTTTTACTATTATGAACACGGCTGCTGAGAAAATAAACATGCAAGTCTTTGCATGTTAAACACACACACACACACACACACACACACACACAAACAAAATAAAAATACCCGATTCTGCTTTCAGCTAGTTCTTTTAGAACCTCTCCTCCTTGCTTAGTTCCAAATAATGCTTTACATATTAACCTTGTAAGGTCCATCTGTACATATTTTTTAAAAATATATTTTTATTTATTTCAGAGAGGAATGGAGAGGGAGAGATAGAAACATCAACGATGATAGTGAATCATTGATTGGCTGCCTCCTGTACGCCCCCTACTGGAGATCGAGCCCACAACACAAGCATGTGCCCTTGACCAGAATCAAACCCAGACCCACACTCTTATCCATTGAGCCAAACTAGCTAGGGCCATCTGTACATATTTATTCACATATGTTTGGATGCGCTGGATTCTAATTTTTTTAAAAAAAAAAACACTACATTTAGAATGAAGACTATTTATAAATAAATGTACAAAAACAAATAAATAAAACATTTATAGTACAACTATTTACTATAAATATACAAAAACAAATAAGTAAAACTTTTACAGCACAAAGAATAATTTGGGCTCTGTGGAACAAGATAAATTATAAGTTGACTTTCTACCTCTTTTCCAATAGAAAAATGCCAGATATTTATCTGTCCCGTTGATGTTTCCAATCCAAACAGTGTTTCTCTAAAGCTAATAACATCTTAGCAATATAATATCCTTCCACAGAACAATGGATCAAAATATCAGGATTATTCCTTAAAAATTCCCATCACGTTCTTCATACTGTTTTTTCTTGAAGGTTCAATTCCAAGCTAAACTAATCTTTCCTTTGAGAGTAAAGCCAAATCATAGTTTATGATTATATATGTTATGTGCTATCCTTGGCCCTGTTTGCCTTTTATAGCTCTCATAAGATTACATTTTCTTGGTTGTTGTTTTTTTCCTCTCAATTTCATAGTTTTGGGACACTGATCCACTTTGTAAAATACAATTCTACTCTCCAATATAAATTGAGAACTCAGAAAATTCTGTCAGGCTAAGCCTCCGATTTTACAAAAAAAAAAAAAAAAAGAAAGAAAGAAAGAAAAAAAGGTGGTGGTGGTGAGAAACAAATAAATCAGACTCACAACTATTTAAGTAAAAAAGTACTACTTAATCATATCCTATATCTATTAAGAGTCAGATTTCCTAGTACTAAGACTTTCTCAACCTAATAAAGATAACATTGTGTCTAATGATATGAGGATCAGCAAAAAACCATATTGTTATTAAATGACTGAAGTAAAACAAACAAAAGGAAGGGAGGGACGGAGGAAGAGACAAGTCATGGAATTGGGAGAAAATATTTACAAATCATCTATCTGATGAGGGACTTATAATCAGAATGTATAAGCAGCTCTTACAACTCACCAATAGAAAGACAATCTAATTAGAAAATGGGCAAGGAATCTGAATATCTCAAAAGAAGATATGCAAATGGCCAATAACCACATGAAAAAAAGTTCAACAGCACTAGTCAGGAGGGCAGGGCAAAGCAAAACCACAATGAGAACAAAATAGAACAACTATATTTTTAACACAGAAAATAACCAGTATTGGTGAACATGTGGAGGAATAGGAACCTTTTAGACTGCTGGTGAGACTGTAAAATGGTGGGGTCGCTTTGGGAAACAGTTTGGCAGCTCCTCAGAAACACAGAGTTACCATATAACCCAGCAATTCCACTTCTAGGTAGTTGCCCAAGTGAGATGAAAATATATGTCCACACAAAATCTTGTGCACAAATGTTATTAATAGCATTATTCACAATAGCCAAAAAATGGAAACAACCTAAATGTCCATCAACTGATAAAGAAAAAAAAAAAGATGGTATCATCCACACAATGAAATACTGTTTGGCATAAAAAGAAAATAAATGCTGACATATGCTACAACATAGATTAATCTTTTAAAAAATTATGCTAAGTGCACATAAGCATAACCAGTGGACACAGACACCAGGGGGGTGAGGGCATGAGCGGAGGGGGGGGCAATGGAGGGATAAGGACACATATGTGATACCTTAATCAATAAAGGAAGAAAAAAAGGGGGGGGGGAAATTATGCTAAGTGCAAGAAGGCCATATCAAGAGATTACATAATGACTCCATTTATATGAAATGTGCAAAACAGGCAAATCCATAGAGACAGAAAAGTTAGTGGTTGACAGTAGCTTGGAGGAAGGAAACATTGTCTGCTAGTGGGTATGGGATTAGTTAGCGGTGATGGGTGCACAAGTCTGTGAGTATACCAAAAACCACTGAATTGTATACTTTAAAAGAGCGAATTTTATAGTATATAAATTATAGCTCAAGAAAGCTATTATTTTAAAATGAAAGAAAAATAAACAAAAGCATAATTTTGAATCAAGATACAAATATTTTCAATGGTATATTTTATTATACCATGACTGTGTTAAAAAAAAAATCATACATCAAAGGTTTCCTTTGGGGATCTTAAAGTTGACACTAACATTGGGAAAGCTTTTTGTAAAGCAACTTAATTCTAGTAAGTTATAGGATAAAGGCACAGGTACCTCAGGCTTCTAGGAAGCTTTTCACAAAATACATGACTTTCTTGAGAGGGACTAAAATGAAACCAAAATGTGCCACAAATTTCTGCTCTCTCTATCCTTTGCATGTCTGTTCATCCTTCTCCATGTTTCTAATTCTGGTCCATTAGATTTGAAGCATGAACCTCAAAGCATGACATCCAAACCCTCTTCATATAATAACAACCCAGATTAAGTAAGTACTGAATGTTAAAATTAGAGAAATGAGATGTTCGAATTACAGATAATTATTTCCCTCTCCTCTCAATCCATTCCTGGTAGACCCCATGTATTACAGAAATGCAAGCTATCTGGTTCTTTTAAATTTTGAGAGAGGAGATCAAATACTTGAGAAATGCTTGTCTTTAAAAAAAAAAAAAAAAAAAAAAACTTGTTTTAAACTGCCACATCAACTAAAATAAATAGAAATGCCCAGTTGGTTCAGACAAATAAATAACAATGGTAAAGCATTAGGTCTATTGTCATTATATGCCTAACCCAACATCATTTTGACTTCAAACAGCAACCAAATACCTTGGTACTAATAGGACAGCATACATTTCTTTTTTAAAAAAATAACTACATAAAAATTCAACTTAAGATCAGATACAAACCTTAAATCTAGCCACGTGTTTTCAACAGCACAATCCTACGGCTGTTCTCTCAGTCCCGAGATACATCAACTGGATGGATGGCCTTAATTCAGAATTTCCTTTATAGCATCACCTAGATATAACACATTTCACTATTTCTATCTTTCTGAGACTATTAAAGGCCCAAATTCTACCCAACGGGGCCTCTGGCTTTAGAAGTGCCGACGGCGCAGAATTCTCTGATGTACGTGGATGAGGGACTCACTGTCACCTCACATGCCATACCTGGTATGCACTGTGCCATGGCCTCGGTGGTTATGGTTGGAGCGACTTGGGGCTGTTGCTGACTGGAGCTCACTTCTGGCTCTGTGTTAACCGAAGGAGAAAGGGCTACCTCGCAGGAGGAGACCTGGCTGGGCAGATGGGGCAGGAACTCTTCGGAAGCCACTTGCTCATCCTGTCCAGGCAGCTGCAGGGCAGACAAAGGGATGCTGATCTGTTTGTTAGGATGGGATGTGCTCACAGGCACCTGCATGGCCACTTGCTGGTTGGTGCCATGGGTACCAGAGGGTCCTCTGTTTGGTGAAGCCAGAGATGCCCTGGTGGTCTTCTGGACGATTGGTCTGGACATCACAGAGGGGGACGCAGACACACAATGTGTATCTAGCTCTGTGCCGATGGCAGATGATACATGGGGGATTAGCTTAGCAGACCCTACACAAGAGGGGCCAGCATGAGTCTGAGGCTTGGGTTTTGCCATCTGTGTCAACGATAGGGCTGGTCCATCGACTCCTCCAGTCAGCTCTGCGTTGGCCACAATGTAATAATCTTCAGGCATCTCTTGTTTGATCTTCTTGATGATGACATCGTTGCTGCATTCATCAACCATCTGAGCCTGGGAGCTTGAATGGAGAGAAGACGGGAGTATTCCAGGCCTTTTTCGAGCAATGCTTTGAGGCCTTTGGGTTTGGGGTTCAAAGTCACTATCCTCATCTGTAACAGAAGACTCACACACCATGTCAAACAGGGTGTTTTCATCTTCGTATTCTTCGACAGCTTCATCCAGTTCAGAGGGCTCACTGCAGTAGGAGAAGTCACAAGAGTCTCTGGTCCGACTACAGTCCAGCTTCGCTTTCACTGGTCTCCCAGGGTACCTTTCAACTGGGCTAGTCTGTGTCTCGGAGGGCACTCCAATTATACTGGGACTGTCCGAGTTAAAGCTTCTGTTATCCTGGAAGCAGACCCTCTCTTGGGAGCCGGCTCTGCAGGTCGCTGTCAGTGGCCAGTGGTAAGCATGGCCAGCACTACAGCCCCACATGGCTGTCAGGTTCCCATGAGAACCTTCCGAGAGCAAGTGTTTCAGGTTAGGGATGAGGCTGCAAATAGTCCCATGGCTGTGGGCCCAGCTGACCAATTTGGACAGATTCTCAGAAGAGGTATGAAGGCAATCCTCCATGTTACAGGATCAGCAGTGTCTTTCCTAAGGGAAATAATCAAAACAAGAAGCCATTATTACCCAAGATATTCCCATACGTCCATTACTTCCATTTCCTTGAACTGTGGTCATCGTGTAGCATAAAAAAAAGAAATGTACTTCAAAACGGCGTCTAGTTAGCCCTGGCTGATGTGGCTCAGCTGGTTGGAGCATCGTCCTATACACCAAAAGGTGTTGGGTCCAATTCCCAGTCAGGGCACATGCGCAGGTTTCAGGTTCAATCCCCAGTTGGGGCGCATACAGGAGGCAACTCATGGATGTTTCTCTTTCTCTATTTTCTTCTCTCTCTCTCTCTCTCTCTCTCTCACCCCCCCCCCTCTTTTTCTCTCTAAAATCAATTAAAAAGACTGTTATCTAGTTAATATCACTTCATAGGGACAGTAAAATGGTGATGAACCACAAACCCTATCTAAGGTGCTGGAGAAGGAAAGAAGGAAGGAGATTTTCCTTATTTTTAAATTAGTAATCCCCAAATCACCCATGCTGACAGCTTCTTGGCAATCATCTCTGTATTATAAGATATTTGAACATTAAGCACTACTGTTTCATGAAGTCATGGGGGGGGTGGTTATCATCAATTTCTGATTTTTAAACCTCTCATGCTAAAAGTGATTGCCTCTTATAATGACCCTGCCTGACACCAGCCTGGTTCCCATGGACTGGCGATCTATTTTTACACTTGCATGTACATTAAGCCTGTAAACACTAAGGATGGATTACTTTGAACACGATGAAAGCAGGCTAGGCATTAGAAACAAGGAACTATAAAGGCTTAAGCCCAAAGATCCTTAATCCTCTGTCAGGGTACCAAACTTTTTGAAAGTTCAAAATATGACAACTTAAAGAAGCATGTTCCAGGAGTTTCATGAGGAACAATCACTCACTTCAGGACCTGAGTGAGTGGTGAGCTAAATTCTCTAACAGATTATTGAGCAAACACGCACTGCTCCGACAAATAAAGCACAAAAGTCCTTATTACCCAGATGCTCATTAACTATGACCCTATAATCATGAGATTGTGAAGGGAAACAAAAGCTGACATATTCAAAAATATTCACCAATAAGCTGACCAGTCTCCTCCACTCAAACTCCTCCTGCCCCCTGGCCCCCGACCCCCCACCAAATACTAGTGTCTATTCCTGCGAACTTGTTTATGTCACTCTCTCCTTCTGATTTTTGGATGCTGCAAACACCTGAGCACATAAAAGTAGGATGAATGTAAACTGAAACTAAAAGTGCTTCCAAAAATGCAGGATTTAAAGAAGTTGCTTTAAAATGCTAGAGAACTATGTTAATGATGTGTAAAAGCCATTTTAACAAATTAATGTCTGATAGACTTAGACTACTAAGCAAATGTGGTGGATTCTCAAAGATTAATGAGGCTTCAATAAATACTTGTGGCCCAGCCGGTGTGGCTCAGTGGTTGAGTGCCAACCTATGAACCAGGAGGTCACGGTTCAATTCCAGGTCAGAGCATATGCCTGGGTTGTGGGCTCGATCCCGTGTGGGGTGTGCAGGAGGCAGCCAATCAATGATTTTTATCATTGATGTTTCTCTCTCTCCCTCTCCTTTCCTCTCTGAAATAAAAATAATATATATTTTAAAAATAATAAATACCTGTGGACTGACTGAATTAGTAAAATCAGGCTATACAGAGTAATGAGGAAAAACAACATTGAGTAAAGCAAGAAAGCTGGGAAGTTCAGAGTGTACAGAGAACAGCAAACACTTTCATTTGCTTGAAAATAGAGTAGGTCAAGGAAAGTAGCCAGATATGAGTTATGAAAAACAGGTTGCAAGAGCACGGAGAGTTACAAAGGTCAAGCTAAAGAACTGTACTGGGAAGGAGAAATCAGGGGACGGAACAGATGACGTTTGTTACAGTCCCATCCACGTCCACCATTCATGAGGTTATATATTATCAAGCAGGAAATTACATATTAGCCGGGCAAAAATGAGGCAGCACATCCTTTGATGTTTCTTTGGTCAACTGTTGTCCTAACTGTCCTCTGCATGTTGAAAGCCAGTGTGCAGGGGGAAAAAGCCAGAGAACAGTGTGTGGAAATGTGTAAGCTGTGGAGCTTGCCATACATGTAAAGAAATTGATCATTTCCATAAACCGTGACTCTCTACACTGGTGGAATATGTGTCCAACTTTAAATATGCTAAACTGGGACTCACTAGCTATGAGCTACAAGGCCCTTCACCAATATTTATGTATTTATTTATGTATTCAACACCAATAACTGAACATCAGTCCTCAATTACTGTCATTAATAGGTTCTGCAGGTTTAAGCAAAATGATGTATAGTGAAACAAATTTTACTTTAGGCTAATTGATAGAAATAAGAGTTAAGTTCCTGCCGAAACCGGTTTGGCTCGGTGGATAGAGCATCGGTCTGCGGACTGAAGGGTCCCAGGTTCGATTCCGGTCAAGGGCATGTACATTGGTTGCGGGCACATCCCCGGTAGGGGGTGTGCAGGAGGCAGCTGGTGGATGTTTCTCTCTCCTCGATGTTTCTAATTCTCTATCCCTCTCCCTTCCTCTCTGTAAAAAATCAATAAAATATATTTTAAAAAAATAAAAATAAAAAGAGTTAAGTTCCTACAGCATCTCATTGTCATAATGGAACATTATTCAGTACAACCTGCTCTATTCTGTTCCAAGCACTGCACTCAGAGCCAGAGATACAGCATTAAATAAGACAGATGTGATCCCCATTCCCACCGAGTTTAAAGTCTAGCTGGAAATGCCTACAATTAAACAAGCAATTATAAAAGCGTGTGGCATGACTGACGAAGTAATTGGGACTTCAGGTTCTTGATCTAAAAAATAAAGGGGTTGGATGGTGGCCTCTAAGGATTCTCTAAGATCTAACATTCACTCAAGTCGAATAATACAGAAAAATTTTAAAACTTTATAGGTTGCGAGACATTTTCCTCCACTTTATAGTAAAGAAGGCCACAGATAAGAAAAGGACTAAGAAATAAATGTAGATACTATGGAAATGTGGGAAGGAGGATTTTAGTGCACAAATATTGGGTACACAGAGGAAAATAAAACATCTTTATTAAGACAATAGAGACACAGACAAGGATTCACATCTACCACCTTTAACTAGTTAATAGGCAAAATAGCAACACAAACATCATTGGGAAAATATAAATATTGTAGGAAAATCTACATTCCAGTGACTTGATATAACAGCTGAAATCTCTTACAAATATTATAAGCATCCATAATAAGGTATTTTCATGATAGACATTTCATATACTTATTCATTATAAAAGATTAAGTATCTTCTATGTACAATAAACTGTATTAGATGCTGTAGCATAGTAATTTTAAGTCAGAAATGGGTACTGATTTTGAGACGTTCACAGTTTAGTGGTAAAATTAACGAAGGAGTGAAGCATTTTACAGAATTCTTTGTGCAAACATAAGAAAATTAGTATCACATGCAAAACATCATATAACCAAGGTGTTCACAAGAAATGGCCCACTCAGTACCTATTTACACTTAATATTAATTGTTTACTCAGACTTGTATGTGAAGTAGATGGTTCTTTCTTTTTCTTTTTCTTTTTTTAAATATATTTTATTGATTTTTCACAGAGAGAAAGGGCGAGGGATAGAGAGCTAGAAACATCGATGAGAGAGATACATCGACCAGCTGCCTCCTGCACACCCCCCACCGGGGATGTCCCCGCAACCAATGTACATGCCCTTGACCGGAATCGAACCTGGGACCTTTCAGTCCGCAGACCAACGCTCTATCCACTGAGCCAAACCGGTTTCAGCTCTTTTTTAAAATTTTTATGGATTTTATTGGGGTGACATTGGTTAATAAAATTATATAGGTTTCAGGTGGACAATTCTATAATTCATTATCCGTACATTGTATTGTGTGTTCACCACCCAAAGTCAAGTGTCCTTCAGTTACCATTTATCTCCTCTTCCCCCTCTTCTACTCCCCCCCACCCCTTTTCCCTCTGGTCATCACCACACTATTGTTTGTCTATGAGTTGTTATTTTGCTTAGTCCCTTCACTTTTTTCACACAGCCTTCCAACACCCCTCCCCTCTAACAGCTGTCAGTCTATTCTCTGTATCTATGAGTCTGTTTCTATTTTGTTTGTTTAGCTTACTTTGTTCATTAGATTCGGCAGATAAGTGAAATCACATGGTATTTGTCTCTCTCTGACTGGCTTATTTCACTTAGCATAGTACTTTCCAGGTCCATCCATGCTGTCATAAAAGGCAAGATTTCCTTCTTTTTTACAGCCGAATAGTATTCTATAGTGTACATGTACCACAGCTTTTTTATCCACTCCTCTACCGATAGAAGAAAGGACCCAGATCCCTCCACGGCCTGGAAAGCCTATTCTGAACTGACCCAATTCCAACTTTTCCCTTCTATATCTAAACTAAAAGCTATTAATAAATATTACATAGCAGCCTTTTTAGTTATATTCATATTTAGTTATTTTATATTTTACTGCTAAAACTTCCTTTTTAATCAGTATATTTGTCTTAAACGCAGAGCAGATGTGCTGCCTAATACTATAATTGATAATCCTTTCATCAAGTAAGTCTTTGAAGAAATGAGTGTGGGTGTCCACAAAAAGCACAAAAATATAAATAGAAGTCTTATTCCTAATAGCCCCAAACTGGAACCAACCCAAAATCAGAAGAATGGATTAAAAATTTGCTGTATAGTCATCCATGGACAGCAATAAAAAAAGAATATACTAATGATACATACAACGATAATGAATAAACTTCAAAAATATTATGCTCAGTGAAAGAAGCCAGGCACATCAGAATATTTATTGTACATTCCATGTATATGAATTTCAAGTCCAGGCAAAACTAGTCAGAATTGTGGTTATCCTTAGAGGGTTAAGGAGCACAGGGTGATGAAATTGATTTACATTTTATTGGTGTTCATATGGTATATACATACGTAAGAATTTATCGATCTATATACTTTAAAGATTTGTGCATTTTACTGCATGTAAATTATATATTTAAAAAAAAACACACTCAAAGTATAGAGGCAGTAAAGTGGAGTCTGGTTTCCAAATGTAGGTGGTCCAACCCCAGAAATCACTCTTTTACTACACACTATACAGTCTCAAGAATGTAAACCCAAGGGAGATGAACAGGAACTTGAAATAACAATGTCTGGCTGAATCCACTGCCTGACATACCAGTCTCATTTACTTGAGTATTTTGCTCCTTGGATGTCATGCAGTGTCATCATGTCTAACAGGTACTATCATTTCCTTAGTGTCATTAATCGATCCTCTCTGAGTATTCAGAAAGCCCAGCAGTTTCAATATCCTCTCTTTCTTGTCTTGGTTTTCCCAGAACAGATGCTGTAATAATGGTTCTTCTCATGTTGAGAGAGTGGACTTCAAATTAATCTGCCAAAATTTATTCACTAGGAGACTATTTGTAAATAGATCAATTCACTGATTATACCAAATTTATACTTCATGTACTGAAGATTTCAATAAAATTTTAGTATTTGCTTCATAGCAGCATTTTAAGAACTATTTAATTTGTAAAAAGCAAAGATTTGTAGAATAGTTTAAGTTTTCTTATGAATATATTCGTCATGAATATATTCAATAAATGTGAATATATTCTTTATGATGATTATATTCATGAATATATCCTCCTTATGAATATATTCATGAATATATTCTTCTCTGCCCTACAGGGAAAACATTTTAATGCAATTTTAAATTAATGAATATCAATATATTCATGAACATTTTCATAAGTTTATATTCATATTCATGAGCTATGTTCTTCACATTGGGTCATTTTTGAACCTGGTTTAAAATTTAATGAATATCAATATATTCATTAAGACTATATTCATATTTTCAACAGCAGATATTCATATTCATGCCCTGTACTATTGATCATATTTTGAGCTCAATTTACATGCAGGAAATTTTGAGCTCAATTTAAATTGTAATGAATATCAATAGATTCATTAAGAATATATTCATAAGAATACAATCATATTCATTGTATATATTCAAGAAGAATATATGCACAAGGCAACTAACCCATCCAATAATTTGAATCTTTGACAAAATGACCATTCCTTAAAATAGTGTTAAGAATATATTTGTTTTTACAGGGGAATTGGCATGTGAGCTTTTATCGACAAGCACACATGAGCCCCAGGGTTTAGCCAGTGAGATTCATTTGGGCATGCACCAGTGCTGTCCCAGTATTTCAGATCTCACAGGCTCTGTTAACATCTCTCTGTTGTTCTTATTTTACTCTTAACACAGAGATTTGGAACATATACAAAACTAACAGGTTTTTTTGCCTGAATTTAAGAATTTCTAGCAATCCCATCAGCTGATTATTACTCTATCTTTAGGTATCATTTTGGTTCTACATTTTAGATTTGTTTTTCATCTAACTTTTTTTTCATTTATCTGATTTGACTGTTCTGTTCTTACTTAACTACTAGAGGCCCAGTGCACGAAAATTCATGCACTCAGAGGGGGGTCCCCTCAGCCCCGCCTGCGCCCTCTCGCAGTCCAGGACCCCCTTGCTCCTTACCGCCCGCCGGCTCGCTGGTCCTTAGCACTGCCTCGGAGGCAGGAGAGGCTCCTGCCACCGCTGCTGCACTCACCTGGCTTCTGGCTGAGCAGCGCTCCCCCATGGGAGTGCACTGACCACCAGCTCCTGCGTTGAGCGTCTACCCCCTGGTGGTCAGTGAGCATCATAGCAACCAGTCGTTCTGCTGTTCGGTTGATTTGCATATTACCCTTTTATTATATAGGATTTTAATGTTAGAAGGAAACACCCATAATGCAATAAATACTTACAAAAAATAATAAAATCTTAAAACTGGAACGAAAGATTGCCATTAAAAAGAAGGATGCCTACTAGTCATGAGCATTCAAAACTGTTCTAATAAAAGTGTTGGCCCATGCAATAAGACAAGATGACAGACAAAAATATTAGAAAGGAATCACAAAACCAGCATTATTTCCTGATGACAGGCCTATCTACCTGGAAAAAGAGTAATATTTTAAAAATGTAATTAATAAACAGATAACATGAAATTCCAAATAGCTTAGAAACTTAAACAAAAACCAAAAGTAGAATATTTTCAGAAATTTGAATTGTTTAAGGCATTTTTCTTTTTATTTAAGTGTGATTTTAAAATTTAATATGTAGCCCTGCCAATGTGGCTCAGTGGTTGAGCATCGACCTATGAACCAGGAGGTCACAGTTCCATTCCAGGACAGGGCACATGCTCAGGTTGCAAGCTTGATCACCAGTGGGGGGAGTACAGGAGGCAGCCCATTGATGATTCTCATCATTGAAGTTTCTATTTCTCTCTCCCTCTCCTTTCTTCTCTGAAATCATAAAAATATATTTTTAATAAAATAATAAAAATTTAATATGTAAGTATTACAATAATGCAATCACAGAAAACATTCTGATGGAGTTTTCCTACTTTTTTATTAGTATCAAACATAGATAAAAGTTTCAGGGGTGAGGAACATCTGGGCCAAGATAAGGCCCACGAAATCATTTGGTCTGGCCCTGCCAAGGCATTCATTAGATGCGAGTTAATTAGATGTTTGACCAAATATAACAGCTTAAGTTGATAATTTTGAATGGCTCGCAAATGATGTTATAAATATCTAAATGGCCTTTGACAGAAAAAAGGTTCCTCACCCCTGAACTAGTAAAATGATCACCTATATAACTTCCACAGTCAATTATTTTTAATAAAATAAAACATTATAACATAAATTTTAAATAGTATTTTTCCTAATACCTTATCATTGTAAAATATTCAGATAATACAGTAAAAGCTACAAAATGGATGGACCTTGAAAATATTATCCTAAGAGAAATAATAATCAAGAACTAAAGGACCACACATTCCACTTATGTAAAATGGGTAGAACAAGCAAATCTATAGAGACAGGATGTACATTAGTGGTTGCTAATAACTGGATAACTGGGAGTGACTTTGGGGGAAAATTAGAAGTAAATGCTAATAAATACCAGGTTTCTTTTTAGGGTAATGAAAATGTTCTCAAATTGATTATAGTGGTCAGGTTGCAAAACTTTGTAAATATGCTAAAAGCACTGAACTGTATAGTTTTAGTGTATTTTTGGTATGTGAAATACACTTCAAGTTGATATTAAAAACAGAAATTAATTATAGTTAAATCAGTTGACTTTAAAGGAGTTCTAAGGTAATTTTGAATAATGAAATCAAGATGCAGAAAAATGTACATATTATCCCATATTTTTGTAACAATGGCAAAACTGCACACATAAATATATGTGTGCATGTAATTAATAAGCATGGAATAAATACGGAAGGATTCATTCTTGATTATCAACATGGGTTACCAAGGTAGGGGGTGCTAATATGGGGAGAGGGTGAATAGAGGGGAAGGAAGTGGTAGCAATGTAATACAGGGACTGTTTAGACAAACTGCACCTAAAAAGAAACCCAACATGTGTCATGTCTGCAACTTATTTTCAGATGGTTCAATAAGAAAGTGTGTATGGCCCTAACCGGTTTGGCTCAGTGGATAGAGCGTCGGCCTGTGGTCTGAAAGGTCCCAGGTTCGATTCCGGTCAAGGGCATGGTTGCGGGCACATCCTTGGTTGCGGGCACATCCCCAGTAGGAGGTGTGCAGGAGGCAGCTGATCAATGTTTCTCCCTCATCGATGTTTCTAACTCTCTATTCCTCCCCCTTCCTCTCTGTAAAAAATCAATAAAATACATTAAAAAAAAAAAGAGTGTATGTGTAGACATGCACAATTTCATATATGCATATATGTATATATACACACATAAAGATAAATTGATAAAGTAAATATAATTAAATGTTAATAGTTTAATTATACGATACACAGTTATCTCTCCATTTTGAAAAAGTGTTATGAACAGACAGCCAAGTTTTCTTACAATGATTTTTAAGGGCTATTTTGAGGGCCAGTATTAAGAAAAGAGGCCTAACAGTTTTGCACAGTTCTTTTTTTATATATATAATATATTTTTATTGATTTCAGAGAGGAAGGAATAGGGAGGGAGAGATAGAAACATCCATGATGAGAGAGAATCATGGATCGGCTGCCTCCTGCAAGTCCCCCACTGGGGATCGAGCCCACAACCCGGGCATGTGCCCTTGACCGGAATCGAACCTGGGACCTTTCAGTTCGCAGGCCGACGCTCTATCCACTGAGCCAAACCAGCTAGGGCTGCACAGTTCTTAATTATCATTTTAGTGTCCTGATGAATCCCATTATGAAGAATTCATGGGCATTCTACTGGAAGCTACACTAGCTTACTTACCAAGGCACAGGGCAAGCTTATACCGTGCACAGTGGCACACAGCAGACTGGAGGAACTGATCCCATTAACACCATGAAATGAGACTACTAGCATGGAGCCCCAGTTTTGTATGTGTGTGTGTGTTTTTAAATCTTTATTGTTGAAAGTATTACATATGTCCCCCTCTCCCCGCCATTGACCCCTTCTAGCCCTATCCCACCTCCCACCCCAGGCCTTCACCACCCTATTGTATGTGTCCATGGGTTATTCATATATGCATACAAGGTCTTTGGTTGACCACTTCTCACCCCCCACCTATGCTTCTATGTCTCTGGATCTATTTTGTTCATCAGTTTATTTTGCTCATTAGATTCCACATATGAGTGAGATCATGTGATACTTGTCTTTCTCTGACTTCGCTTAGCATAATACTTGGAGCTTTAGTTTTTGATGTTGCTTTCCTGATTCCAGAGCTGGGCTACCAAATGCTTTGGTAATCCCCGCCACTGTTTTATATACACATCAGAACCTCCTATTAAAACAGACTAACCCTCGGGGGCAATGGTAAGATATGTACACATATAATACCTTAATAAAAAATGAAAAAATAAATAAATAAAAATAAAACAGACTAACCCTCAGGAGGCAACCAGGGAAATAACCACTCCCATCCCTATTCCTTTGCATGTATTTCCCAATGACAGAAAGAACAGGAGGTTGGGCACTGGCCGTTAGGGACAGGGTCATATTACAAACAAAGTAATTTTCCTCTGGCTTAAGAACAACAACAAAAAGCCCCTTTGAATGTATTTCTAAATATTAAGTGAGAAAGAAAAGTATAGTTTTTACTTTTTTTAAAAAAGGGCTTTACAGCCGAGACCGGTTTGGCTCAGTGGATAGAGCGTCGGCCTGCGGACTCAAGGGTCCCGGGTTCGATTCCGGTCAAGGGCATGTGCCTTGGTTGAGGGCACATCCCCAGTGGGGGGTGTGCGGGAGGCAGCTGATCGATGTTTCTCTCTCATCGATGTTTCTGGCTCTCTGTCCCTCTCTCTTCCTCTCTGTGAAAAATCAATAAAATATATATATATATTAAAAAAGAGGGCTTTACAAAAAGAAAATCAATTTAAATGCACCTGCCTTTAATTGTGGTACCTTTGCAAATTTTGTGGAGACTGGAAGATATAATCTATAAAATCTATAAACTATCATCTATAAACTATAAAATCTATAAACTGTAATCTTCTGTCTAAGCCCCATCCTGAGGATATCCAGAGACAGTAGCTAAAGCTACTCTGCCACTTCCAAGCCTCAAATCACACCTACACCTCACCGCTAAAAAAAATTCAAATCAGCCCGAGAATGCTAGGTATTTTTAATCCAAGGAGGCTCCCAAGGTATCTATTTAGGCCATCAGTCTCCTATGAGAGGAATTGAGGCTGTCCCACAAAATGTGGTCTGTTAGTAGCCCTGGCAAAGGCCAGGCTCTGCTCTGCAGCCTTCAGGGCCCTTGGTCTCCAACTCCGCTCCACAGAGCAGACATTAATGAAGTTACAGTTTCAACACATAACACTGAGTGTTAACCTTTGCACTTTCATCCATTTGTGCATATAAATGAAGTAAAAATCCATCTGATGCAGATTTTTTAGAATGAAAGAATATATTAAAACTAGAGGCCTGGTGCATGAAATTCATGCACGGGGGAAGGGGGTGTCCCTCAGCCCAGCCTGCACCCTCTCCAATCTGGGACCCCTCGAGGGATGTCCGACTGCCCGTTTAGGCCCGATCCCGGTAGGATCGGGCCTAAACGGGCAGTCGGACATCCCTCTCACAATCCAGGACTGCTGGCTCCCAACTGCTCGCTTGCCTGCCTTCCTGATTGCCCCTAACTGCTTCTGCCTGCCTGCCTGATCACCCCCTAACAACTCCCCTGCCAGCCTGATTGATGCCTAACTGCTCCCCTGCCAGCCTGTTTGCCCCTAACTGCTCTCCCCTGCAGGCCTGGTCACCCTTAACTGACCTCCCCTGCAGGCCTGGATCCCCCGCAACTGCCCTTCCCTGCAGGCCCGGTCGCCCCCAACTTCCCTCCTCTGCCAGCCTGGTCACCCCTAACTGCCCTCCCCTGCAGGCTTGATCGCCCTTAACTGCCCTCCCTTGCAGGCCTGGTCCCCCCCAACTGCCCTCCCCTGCTGGCCATCTTGTGTCCACATGGGGGCAGCCATCTTGTGTGTTGGAGTGATGGTCAATTTGCATATTACTCTTTCATTATATAGGCTAGAGGCCTGGTGCACAGGTGGGGGCCGGTTGGTTTGCCCTGAAGGGTGACCCAGATCAGGGTCGGGGTTCCCTTGGGCGTGGGGCGGCCTGGGCAAGGGGCCTGTGGTGGTTTGCAGGCTGGCCACGCCCTCCGGCGACCCAAGCGGAGGCCCTGGTATCTGGGATTTATTTATCTTCTATAATTGAAACTTTGTAGCCTTGAGCGGAGGCCAGGGCTGTGGGAAGCTTGGCTTCCTCCATCGCCGAGGGCTACTCAAGCCTCCTGCTCTCTCCAGCTCCGTGGCTGTCGCCATTTTTGTTGGGATTTATTTATCTTCTATAATTGAAACTTTGTAGCCTTGAGCGGAGGCCAGGGCAGACCAGAGCTGTGGGAAGCTTGGCTTCCTTCATTGCCAGGGAAACCCAAGCCTCCTGCTCGCTCTGTGGCCACAGCCATCTTGGTTGGGTTAATTTGCATACTCACTCCTGGTTGGTGTGGCTTGTGGGCGTAGCGGAGGTACAGTCAATTTGCATGTTTCTCTTTTATTAGTGTAGATTTTTATAAACTGTAAAGTGTTAATGTTATAAAAACATTATAACATCTCACCAAATCATCGGTAGAGAAAAACAATCTGAGTTATGAAATAGTTTTTTAAAAGCTTTTTTTTAAAAATAAATAAATAAAAATAAAAAATAAAAGCTTTTTAACTCTCAGTATCTAGAATGGAACAAATAAGCACTCAATAGAAATCCTTGCAGAATATGTTTTTTCCTAAATTAAAAAAAAAATTCCTCATTTCCTCATTTCCTCATTAAACAAGTAATGCATGCCAATTTTTTTTTTTAATTGGAAAATTACAGAAAAGCTATGTGACACTATGTAATAGATATTCACTGTTAACATTTTGGTCTTTCCCTTCTGGTCTTTTATTAGTACTTGGAATCAGTTAGTTCCCTTTTTCTTTCTTTTTGTTTTTTGTTTTTTTGTTTGTTAATCCTCACCAGAGGATATTTTTTTCCATTGATTAGTTGCCTCCTGCACATGCCCTGACCAGGGCCAGGGATGAACCTGCAACCCAGGTACTTGCCCTTGACTGGGAATCGAACCGGAGACCCTTCAGTGCACAGGCTGACCCTCTAATCACTTGGCAACACCAGCCAGGGCCAGTTAGTTTCCTTTTAAAGAAAGTTGTAATTAAAGTATTACTATTTACATCCTGTTATCTTGAACATTCCCCATGTTGTACAATGACTTGCTAGATGTTATTCCATCAGCTCTAAAAGAATAAGCTGAGCATATAATATATATTGGAATTACTGTTTCATAACAGTCTCTGAAATATTTAAAGATAAACATATGAAGAATTCCAGGCTTCTAAAAGCTAAACTTAATTTCTGGCAAACATACTGCTAATTATAACCAAAACCAAATATTATGGAGTCCTTTTTTTAGAATAAGCAATCTTACCACTCAGCATATATAATCACTGAAATACTTCCAGCATAATGGTATCTGTTCAGCTACTGGCAACCATAAATGTCCCTTAAAGCCAGAGAAATGTAAAACTTCTCTAATATGAATTGCAAAGTGAAATCTATATCTGAACAAATTGAAGTATAAAAACTGGCCATATGTACCCTGAGAAAAGTCATACTCATATACATTTTCCCTATGAGAAGTAGCATTATAAATCATCACAAAAATAAAACCAATCAAGACTGAAAATATTTTAATCTACTTAATAGCCTGAGTTCATATAAACACACATCAAATTATTTTCAAATTCTATACAAAATCACTGATGGGAAATTCTTAAATTTTCAAAAAAGATATTCGAGTACTCCTACAGAACTAGGAATTAAGGAAATGCTCAAAAGCAAACTGATGGAGTATGCCAAAGGAACCAAGGAGCCAACTCATAGAGCTCCCAATGGCCAAGGCTAGAACAATTTGAGCAACAAAATAAATAAAATAGTACTGGATTTTAAACCAAAGTATAAAATAAATATCCAGTCCAGCTGGTGCGGCTCATTGGTTGAGCAGGAGGTCACGGTTGGATTCCTGATCAGGGCACATACCCAGTGGGGCGTGCAGGCGGCAGCTGATCAATGATTCTCTCTCATAATTGACGTTTCTAGCTCTCCCTCTCCCGTCCTCTCTCTGAAATCAACAAAAACATATTTTAAAAAATAAATAAACATAATATCCATGAATCCATATTGATATAAAAAAACGATTGACTAAATAAAAGTATAAATGTCCAACAGGGAGGTAGATACATAAACCTGAAGGTCAATCAGAGGAGAAGCTTTAGATAAAGAAGATATGCTAAATAACCAGAGATGTGGCAAATGCTGGAAAATAATTCTAATAAGATGCTATGACAGAGAATTATAGAGGAGACCTAATGTAGGTGGTCAGGGAAGGCCTTCTGAAAAGGTGATTCTTAAGCTGAGAACTGAGAGATCCGAAGGAGCAAGTCATGTGAAGGAGAGAGAGAGAGAGAGAGAGAGAGAGAGAGAGAGAGAGAGAGAGAGAGAGAGAGAGAGAGAGAGAGGGAATTGCAGGCAAAGAGAACACTAAGTGTAAAGATGATGAAGTAGGAAAGTGTCTTAATGCCTCGACAATACCATTTATACAGAAGTTGAGATGAAAAGGTTGGTGGGTAAACATGTTAGTGCCTGAGTGAGATGATCGCAAACACCTCCCAGGCTTACAGAAGCACTGACCTCAACCTGTTTAGCACCTCCCAGAGATACACCAAGGGGATTCCATTCTTTAAACTTTGTAGAACAACGTAGACATATATGGACTCCAAGACCCCTGATAACCAACGATTAGGATGGCACTGGGAGAACTCATAGATGGGGACACATCAGAACAAAAAACTTAAAAGGAGCTTTCCAACTTTTCCCACTCCCAAGGTTCCTAATAACAGCCCATGAATCCCTTTGTCCTATTCCTTCTCTTCTGTGCTCACCCAGATTCAGTAAGTTGAGGGTCTATTTGTTTGTATTTTAGTTATGCAAGTGTAATAAGATTGCAAAACAGCAATAATAATAAAGGACACAATGTGGCTTCTCTCAGAAGAGGAGATAAAACCGTGGAATCCTATGAGGACTCGAAAATTACATAAAAGAAATATGTAATAAATTCCCCTTCATATAATAGGTACTCGGCAAAATTACTTTTACATATGAATAATTGCAGCAATAAACACAAATAAAGCAGGAGTAATGGCATCATTAACAACAGCCAAATAATTCAGGCAATGAACAGACCACTGATGGTGCCCAGAATAGGTCTACTTCAACATTACTGGGAACATACCATTATGAATAAATGAAAACCACAGGAAATGCTCATTTTCTCAAGATTTGTATGCTTATAAGGAGGTCAACTGCTGTGGATTCCAGGAGAGAATGTATTTCTAGCGTCTGTGGTCCTGAGAGGATGGGCAATGAGCAACTGATTGGAACTGAGCAAAGGAGAAAAGAAAATGTGTCAAATGTCAATTCACAGCCAGCACAGCAAAATGTTCTCTAATTATTCAGTATATAGAACACCTACCCAAATGCCTTCATTGATGAAACCAACTCTTGACACACCAGTTAAAGAGTCAACATGTATTGAGCCTTATATACAATGTGCTGTGATCCTCTGTGGAGAGGATTCTGGGGAAATAAAATGTAAAACACAAGCAAGTCTCTTTACATAAAAAGACTGAGGTCCAAAGATGGTAAATAAATTGGTTTAGAATACAAATGCGGATATTATAAAAACAATTCTATACATGAAGTAATTAGGCTCTCAGGCCACCCACAGAAATCTCATTTAGCCCATTCTGCTAATCAGAAGTAAAGAATTAATACTACTACATGACACAGACAATAGAATTATTATTATTATTTCTATAAGAAAAGGCAATCCTAATTACCCAGATGCAAGCCCTGATTCCTTTCAAGGCATCACAGCTCTACCCTGCAACAACCCTAAGGTGCCAGATAGGCATCAGGGTCATTAAAGGCTTACTATTCCTTTTCTACTGTCGCTATTTAAACTTAAAATAATTAAAATTAAATATAATCGCCTGGCCAGCGAGGCTTAGTGGTTGAGCGTTGACCTATGAACCAGGAGGTTGCGGTTCAATTCCAGTCAGGGCACGTGCCCGGGTTGTGGGCTCGATCCCCAGTAGGGGGCGTGCAGGAGGCAGCCAATCAATGATTCTCTCTCATCATTGATGTTTCTCTCTCTCTCTCTCCCTCTCCCTTCCTCTCTGAAAGCAATACAAATATGTTTAAAAAAATTTAAAAAATAAAGAAACTCCTCTCTGCAGAGATGCCGCTGCCCAGTTCAGCTAACTGCCTCCCTGGTTTTGCTGTATATTCAGCTCTAACTCAGCTCAGTCTGTTCTCCATAAATGGTAGCTACTATTTACTAGAAGTGGTACACTCCTCATCCACACCAGCTCTATCACCTGACCTCACCTCTAACTTGCAGATTCACTAACCCCATTTACTCACTAATTAGGACATCTCAGAGCACACTCTACAGCCAGCCGATGCCCCCACCCCTCTCCAGTTAGTTGGTAGCTGGGCCCTACCATAGCTGATATATCTGTGCCTGGTCATACCGAGACCAGTTCCACACAAGTCTAGACTAGAAGTTACAGAACTACTTAAGCTAAAATGACACTGGAGTATACGCTCATACACATACCTTCCAGAAAGATTTGTACAAAGGTTTACTTCTGTTCACTTCTAATCATTTTCAGAAAAATATTTCACTACGAAATTCTAAACTATCTTCCCCAGGACTTTCAAAAAGCCTATACAACAAGGTGAAGAAATTCCAGGCCAGAGAGCAGATCTGAAAAATAGCCTAAATGTCATGTCATCCAGGGCAAAGCTTTTAAAACCACATTATCTACTGCTCCTTTAAAATCAACACATACAACTATGCAGGTATCTGAACAGTCTCAGCATCCTGCCAGGCCCACTCTCCATCCTTAGCATCTGATTCTCATGTTACTTCTCAAATTAGAAGTCATGAGGGGGGAAAAAATCAATTTCTAATGGGCAGCTGTGATGAAGGTGGCTACCATGCTAGGTGGCTGTGTTGTGGGTAGAAAAGGTATTACCCAATTGTTATCACATAACCCTGTACCTTGCTAGTTCAGGCCACCCACACCTGTTAAGTTGGAGGTAGTCCCACCATCCACCTGACTCTACAAGCAATTTGTACCACATGGTTTCCAATTTCCATTCTACCTATTGTGACCAAGAGGCAGAGGCAGGGTGTTAGATCCCCACAATGAGAATAAGCTCCTGTGCTGCTGCCCATGGCAGCTGTTCCACTCTAGGTGGAGCCAAGTTCTTCGGAATCAGTATACGCATCTTGCCCAGCTTTAGACTCACACGGTTGGGTAAGGGGGATATCTGTTCCTGCAATAACCAAGGATCAAGCCACATAAAAAGATCTGACAAGTGGAAATAAGGAAACTGGCCCCAACCTGGTCAAGCAGGGTCAGGGTCCAGGTCCAAGATCAAAACCAGCAATGTGAATGATTGCAAGGGTCAAGCCAATCATATTCATGGTGTGGAACCAAGAAGGAGGGAATCCTGGCTCTTTCAAAGGTACCAGGAGCTAAGATGGGTGTATGAAGAACATAGAGTAGATAGATATCAAATGTGATTCAAGTGAAAGGAAAGTAGACCTAGAGCTACTTTGAGGCAGGAGAGATACTAAAGAAACAGGATAAGGCTAAGACTTGGGTGGCTGTATTTGGGGAGCAAAATTAGGGATACAGCACTAAAAGAGAATGAGATAGCTTATCTGCAACATGAAATACTAGAAGACAACAAAGATGGCCTATAGTTTCTTAGGGGAAAAAACTCTTTAAAACCAAAATTCTATGCCCAGCAGTGATCATTCAAGTGTGCAGACAAAACAAAACAAAATAAAACAAAAAACCCAACTTCATTTAAGGGCATGTAAGGTAAAGCATCAGGCATATGCTGTTGCTTTATCAAACTGGATAAATAATGCACAACTAATGCAAAATATCAATTTCATTCTGTCTCTAGTTACTTGAGACCATACCACATGCATTATCTTATCTGCAAATGAAGGTAGTACTTTTGCTCAAAGCCATTGCTAAAGACTGAATTAAATTTCCTTGGAAGTAATACACATGTAGTATGTGTTTATCTACCGCTGTCTTTTCTGTTTGCTATCGTAAGTACTTTTAAAATAGAAAACCAATTTAATTTGCTGCTTCCTTTCTACTTGTCAATCTAATCAATCGAGCCAAGTGTGAAATGGCAAAAATTGTTTGCACTTGCCATTTGCCCAAACACACAAAACTTAAGAACTCCTTGATCTTAAGAGGACATGGCACCGAGGGAACTGAACCACCTTTCTCCTATTATACTGGTCCACTTCCTGCAATATTGTACAATTAGGAACAAGAGACAAGGTGATGTATTTCTATCAGCACTTACTGAAATACTAATTAAATGCTTTAATAATCCAACAACTACGTGAACATAATCCAAGGGGGATCATATTATTCCCATATAATTACTGTTTTATCAGAAACAAGTTAGTGCAAAAATGTCTTTGAACTCCAAAAGGTACACGAGCATTTCTCACTGTTATTACTTATAGCAATAATATGTATCTGCTGGAAATGCCTCAAAGAACAGAAGGATTTGGAATTTATTTTCATGATCACTATACCTTACACAATATTTACTCACTCAACAAATAATCTCTGAGCAGCTATGGAAATGTTCAGAAGAGTCACAAGGATAATTCAAAACAAAAAAATTGCTGCCCAGGCCCCGGACAAGTGGCTCGGTTGGTTGGAATGTCGTCCCATACACCAAAAATGTTGCAGGTTCAATTCCTGGTCAGGGCACATACCTAGGCTGTGAGTTTGATGCCTGGTCAGGGTCCATGCAGGAGGCAACCGATGGATGTTTCTCTCTCACATCGATGTTTCCCTCCCTTCTTCTCCCCTTTCTTCTTCTCTCTGAACATATTCTCGGTGAAGATTAAAAAAGAATCCCTAAAAGTCTAAAAGTCAGCAATATTTGTCTTTGGTAAGGTTTTTGCTATTGTGAAATTACATTTAAATACCAGAATGTGATATCTTCATGATGATCAACACTTGAAAACTAAATCATGAAACTTACAAATGGGTCCTGAACAGTTTGGGATGCTATGAGCACAAATTCAGACATCATAAAGAAACATCTAATTTGTGTTAAACCTCAAGTTAGTAAAGATAATAGCATAGATTAGTAAAAGGTACACGTTTTATAGAGCAAACAGAGAAACCACAAACTAAAATCAGCAAAGAATGATATATCTCCTGCTTTCTTTGGCTGTCCATATTTTATTCTAAGAGTCTTATGGTTTTAACTCTTACATGTTATTGATGTTGTTGATCCATTTTGAATTAATTTTCCTGTATATGGTATGAGGCAAGAGTCCAGCTTTATTCCTTTGTGTATAGAAATACAGTTATCCCATCTGTTGAAGAGACTCTTCTTTTCCCATTGAGTGAACTGGGCACCCTTGCCAAAAATCAATCAGCCATAGGTATATGGATATATTTCTGGACTATTGGTCTATATTTCTATCCTTATTACAATATCACACTGTTCTGATTACCACAGCTTTGTAGTAATTTCTGAAATCAGGAAGTGTGAGTTCTCCAACTTTGTTGTTTTTCAAAGTTGTTTTGGCTTCTCGGCACCTCTGGCAATGTCAAATGAATTTAAGGATCAGCTTCTTCATTTTTGTAAAAAATAGTCTGTTGAAATTTTGATAGGAATAGCTCTGGATGATACTGACATATTAACAATACTAAGTCTTCCTACCCATGAACCCGGGATGTATTTATTTAGGTTGTCTTGAATTTCTTTCAGCATGGTTTTATAATTTTCAGTGTACCAGTCTTTTGCCTCCTTGGTTAAATTTATTGCTAGTTATTTTATTCTTTTAGATGCTATTGTAAATGGAATTGCTTTCTCAATTTCATTTGCACATTGATCATTGCTTGTGTGTAGAAATACAACTGACTTTTGTACCTTGAAGTTTACTGAATTAGTTTATTAGCTCTAGTAGCTTTCTTGTAGATTCCTTGGGATTTTCTACACATGGGAGCATGTTACCTGTGAAAAGAAAGTTTTACTTTTTCCTATGAAGTCTAGTCACCTTGGCCTCCTCCGACTCCCAGCCCCACCTTCTCAACTCAGGGAGCCTGGCAGCCTCCACCTGGGTTCCCCCTTGCATTACAGCCTGGAAACCCTTTTCAGGTGGTAAACTGGGGCAATCATAGGGTTCATGTTACTTCTTTCTCACCTCTCAGAGATCACTGTACTTTCATTGCCTGATATCCAATGTCTTAAAAATCACTGTTTAATATATTTTTGTCTTATTCCTTGTTTCAGGTGTTGTGATGGTTAATTTTATTTGTCAACTTGACTGGGCCCCTGGGTACCCAGACATTTCATCAACATTATTCTGGGTGAGTCTATGAGGGTGTTTCTGGATAAGATTAATACTGGAATCAGTAGACTGAGCAGAGCAGACTGCCCTCACTAATGTGGCCTCATCCAATCAATTGAAGACCTTAAGAGAACAAAAAGGCTGAGTAAGAAGGAACTCCTCCTGCCCACCTGCTGAACTGAGTCATCAGTCTTCCTGCCTTCAGACGCACACTGAAACATCGGCTCCTCTTGGGTCTTGAGGCTGTTGGCTTTGACTAGAATTTACACCAGTGGCTCTCCTGGTTCGCAGGCCTTCAGACTCTGGAACTATATACATGGGCTCACCTAGGTCTCCAACTGATTGGCTGCAGAACTTGGGAGTTCTCAGCCTCCATACTGTGTGACCCAATTCCTTATAATAAATCTCTTTATATATATTTGTGTGTGTGTGTGTGTGTGTGTGTGTGTGTGTGTGTGTGTGTGCGTGTAGATGTAGATACACATACACATCCTATTGGTTCTGTTTCTCTAGAGAAACCCTAATCCAGGTGGAATGATAAATCAGTTCCCAGTTACTCCATAGTGACCAGAAATAGAAGTTTAATGTATTAAGACAATATTTTATTACAAGGCAAGTAATTACAACAACAGTCATGAATACTTCTTTTATTACTTTTCTACAAGATTTATACTTTTATCATAGCCATGAGGCAAGGCTCTTTGCACTATGTGAACAAAATGTAGGATACAGAAGGGGGAGGAGCCTGTTGAAAAGAATAGAAGACACAGACTAGGAAATGGGACTCCATATTTTACAAAAACATTTTCATACATTTGTCTCTCATTTCATATTCTGAACAACTTGTGAAGCTAAGCTGTTAGGTACTTTTCATTCCACTGCACAGATATTGGAACTGGTTCAGAGAAATTAAGTGACTTACCCAAGGCAAGATAACAATAAAGGCAGGACTTGAACTCAAAACTTTTGACTCAAAATTATTTGCTCTGATATACAATCCTAAAGTCAGGAAACACTTACTATGAAGACATGTGGCTGAAGTAAAGATACCTGAAATTTGGGATCAATCAGATCTGTATCAGAAATTCTCTCACTGACCTAGTCTTCGACCCACTGGGACCCAAGGATCAACTGATCCTTTCATGTTTTCACTATCCCAATGCCTCTTTCTTTCTTCTTTCTTTCTTTCTTTCTTTCTTTCTTTCTTTCTTTCTTTCTCTCCCATTTTAATGTCAGGAAATAGTACATGAACAATTTTTATATTCTGCCATTGACATATTTTGTAATCTTCCCTAATCTTCCCATTGACCTTAGCAAATAACTACACTTTTGGCTGCTAGTATTTTTATTGTTCCTCTTTGCCCTTCTTTCTGTCCCATGGGTAACAGTGTGCCCCAGCAATACAGGACATTTGTGCACAAAGCAGCTTTATGTCCGGAGAAATGAAACATTCCAAAGGCTTTTCTTACCAAGTCCAGACACAGAGTGACCCCCCTGGCATCTCATCTGCAGGCACATAGCTGGAGATGGTGGACAGATAACCTTCAATAGAAGCAAAACTCAGCCCTGGAATTCAGGCTGCATTCTGAGTTTAAGAATTAAACATTTAGAACATTTATGATATGTAAAATGAATCTTCTAAAGGCTGAGCCCACAATTTTTGGCCAATTAGGTGTGAGAGTAAAATACAAAGAGCACCTGTTGAAAGCAGTATTCTTAGGGGCAGAAAGAGAATATCGGGGACCAGCTATAATTCTAAGAAATATTAATCATGCTCTGTTAACCGTGACTGTTTTGTTCTGATTATAGAAGACACATTCTAACCTGGCTGGGAGTTGCACGCAGGTCCTGGGAGCTGGCCTGGAAATGAGGCCCATCCTCCTCATGGGGGGGGGGGGGGGCTGCCTATTATCATGGACAGATTAACAACCTTGTTCCTTGCTTCTTTCTTTATGCAGCTTAGATTTCATAGTATACCATTTAAAACAATCCCTTGTACACACTCGACTCACTCACCCCTTTCTTTCTTCAATATAACCTAGACTATTTTCACATTAAACTTAACACCATTATTAGTAAACTCAAGTGGGTCCTCAGAACTACCTATTGACCTCCCTACTCTAGTAGTTCTCAAACTTCTTCTACATTAGAACAACCCAGAAGGCTTGTTAAAAAACCAAATTGTTTGCCCTCGCCTCCAGAGTTTCTGATTCAGTAGATCTGGGATGAGGCCCCAACATTTGCATTTCTAACACATTCCCAGATGATATTGATGCTGTTGGTCTGGGGATCACAATTTGCTCGAATCCAATGACTGTCCATTGTCTTAATTGAACATCTCTTCAAATCCCCGATTCCTTCTGCTCCATCCTCACTCTCACTGAGGAAATAGAAGCAATCAGAAGATCATTTCCACAGGCTCCCAAAGTCATATCTACTTACTTCCTTTCTGACATCCCCTTCTTGGCCCTTCTGCCCCATCTGCAAAATCCTCCTTGTTCTTCCTCAAATGCATCAACACTGCACTCACTTCAGGAATTTTGCACTGGCTACTTAGAATGCTCTTCTCCCCAGACAGTTGCATGGTTGGCTCTTTCACTTCCTTCAGGTCTGGCTTAAGTGTCCTCTTATTAGAGAGGCCCTCCCAGACCACCCCACAAATCTCCTCAAGTGTGCCTGGCACGCCCTATCCCCCCACCTTGAATTACTTTTCTCCATGGCATTTATTACCACCTGATAGTTTACTTAGTTGTATGTCTGTTTATCATCTATGTTGAGACTATGAGTGGAAGTGAGATAGAGGCAGCCACATTTTCTGGGATTAAAGAGAGTTAGTGATTAAGAGAATAGACAACACTGTAATCCATTTATCTAAGAAATCTAGCTGTTGAAGAAAGAGAAATGTGAAGCAGGCTCAAGCAGAGGTTTCTCAGGATGTAAAGGAAAGGCTAAAGGAATAGAGGCCAGGACAGGTTTAAGGATGCTGAGAACTGAAAGGATGTATGGGAGACAAGATTACGTCAATATCTGGACATAATAGGTTCACACAGCACAGAACTTTTGCTTTTGTTTTCAAAACAGGTATCTACTAAGAGCTTATTATATGCAGGGCACTGTGGGAAACAGTTTATATCCACTGTCACATCTAATTTAGTGGATCTCCACAACAACCCTAGGAAGTAGGCATTGTCATCTAGGCCTTTCTGTACATAATCAGTGACCACCTACTGACAGATCTGTCCACTACAAAATAAAATACAGGCTTTTCCTCCCGGTTCCATCCTTCCTTTCTCCCTTGCCTTACCTATAACTGATCCTACAAGGCCTCCAACGTCAGGATTTCTTGCAATCAAATGTCAGATCTCAGGAGCAAATTTTTGTGAAAGGGACTGAACCACCTATTTACCTGCCCACACAGGTAATCAATTGCTTATGCTCGGAGCATCCAGAAGTCATCCTGACGCACAGCAACCAACTACTGCTGACTGACTCCACAGTGTTTCATACCGATTCGTCCCCAGTGGAAATCTTAAAGCTATTCCAAATATTTTTTCATCACACCTGCTACTCCACATCCTTTCTTCCCATTCTTCTTAGTTAACCCAATTTAACCCTCAGCCCCTCCACTTTTAGCAGAAAGTCTTCATTCACCAAAACCATAGAAGGTACCGAATAGAAAATATTTCAGTTCCCCATACCACCATTTTGAACTTTTATCTCATTCTCAGAAATGTTATTTTCCTCTATCCCATCACTATTTCTGCAAATGGTAATAATTGTAGGGCTTCCTTTATAACACCTGTATCCCCTTTTCTTGCCTTATCTTACTACAGTGACTGGGACCTCCAAAACAATGGTGATAACAGACATCCTTAACCTGCAGGCCTTCAGTGTTCTCCTCATTTGACGTACTTTCAGTGTTCCCCATTAAGAATGGGTCTGGCTTCTCACATTGCTTATTTTAAATGTCTCAGCGATGGAACATCCACAAGGAGTCAATCCCAAGCTCATCCCAAATTCCTTCTCTGTGAAAAAGTTTATCCATACACTATACTACACTATTCTGCTAATACAGAGAAGACCTTAGACATACCTACATTACTTTTTAAACCATATATTATCTTTCTAGGCATTTTAATCACAAGTCAGCTTTTGTTGAAATGCTTATTTTAGTGTCTTCTTTATCACCAAGTAATTTCCTTTCTATAATGACTATAAATGCAGGCTACTGCTCATTTTGTAAAAGTACAATATAGGTGAATGGCCTATGAAGGTGAAAGATTTTTAAACTGAACAATATGGTTTAATTCGTGGCCAGCAGGGCCAAATAATTTTATACAAATCTTACTAGAAAAAAAATTAGACAATCAGCTTTATGGTACAAACCAGCCAACAGAAAAATGATTTCAAAAACAATTCTCAAATGTTTAATAATGTATGTTTTTATGACATGACTTTCAGCTGTTGTTTCACCTTCCAGCTAGACTGAATCAGATTTTAACCACCCTTATGGCATTGTACGTATGCAGGGAGCAAATGCAATCTACTGGAGCAAAGCAGTGTGTGTAAAAGGGTTCAATTAAATGGTGAAATGTTTCTTGTAAATTAAAGTCGTATTAAATAATCATTTTCCATGCAAATTATCTTTCATGGGGTGTTCCAACAATGTGCTTCATCATATGTAGCTGCTTTAATACATGCTTATTTGTAATGCTTGACATAATAAATTCTCTCTCTCTATTCCTGTAGAAATGAGAATGAAAATTTAAACTTTTTAATTTTTCCTTGCTAGACTGACTTTGTAAATGTACCAGTAATGAGACACTATGTCTTCATAACCTATAGTGCAGAGAAGGATTTAACCAGCTGCACACTACTAATACAACAGTTTATATGAATTTCTGTTACAATACCATGTTATCCTCTCCTCATCAAAAAAGTAAATTTTCCCTGGAGGTCCATAAGCTCACTCACCTAAATCCTTACCTCACCTAAATCCTTACTTTTAAAGTTTCTAGTCTTAGAAGAATATCACATGCTAAAATGTAAATACACAAAATGGAGATTGTTAGCACAATGCATTGGGGATCCACATATTTCCTAAAATGTATACAAATCTGTATGTTGTCTGTGCAAATGTGCATTTTATGAGAATCCAAATTTTTTATCTGATTCTCTCAGGGGCCAGAAATCCACAAAAAAAGATTAAGAATTACCAAATAAAGACAAAAGATACAGTATCTCAGTCATACTTTCATCTTATAGGTACAGAAAATTTGATTGATGTCCCAGTCGATATAAATTTAGTTCTCTTGGTGCTAATACTGAACATGTATCACACAGAACAAAAATTCCTACTCAAAAAAATCAAACTAAAACATTCAATCATAGTCATTTCTTAAAATCTAAGAGAGATTCTGCACATCCTTCCTGAGCATTCCAGATTATGTGCATCTGATGTATCAACCTAAGTCCTGAAAAGAATAACTGTCAAAGGTGTTAAGGGGGAATCATGCTACTCCTTGGACCAGAGCCTGGTGTATCAGCACAGAGCTGGGAAAAACAGGCTAATTCAGTGTCACAATTTCATGTTTCATGAAGATTTCTGTAAACATAGTTTCCTTCCCTTCCACCCTCAAATGCTCCTAAACATCCTTAGCTTAACTATTAACTAAATCAGAAATACTAAACTGCATTTTTAAAAATGTTCTCTTTCCAGTCACTTTACTCTAATGGACGAGGAAAAGTCCAAGGGAGCTTCAGGTTCAATTAAATACCACAACTGCTACAACAGCCACATACCACTAAGCATGTAAGTGCCTGAGTCCTGTGAGGAACTTACTACCAAAATTGCCACACTTCTAGCTAATAAGCACAATCCCCAGGTTCTATTCAGAATTAATGTGCCCACAGACACCCTAAGTTACAGCCCAGGATTCTGCAAGGAAGGCAGAAACTTTCCTACAAAGCTAGTGTGGCAGAGATATGGCTGACCATATCTTCATTTAATCCAGCTATGTTTAAAACAAAAAAGCAGCAGCTTGAGCAAATATAACTTAGGAAGATTTAGTACTGAAGAAAACAAAATTATCATTGCAAAAAGATTTCAGATTTCTCTCAGTATAAAGTAACACAATCTTATGCAATCCCCAAATAGTCACAAATAGAAAACACATCAGGACACACTATGCATATAAAATTATCCTTAACAAAAATAAATACCACAAACAAAAAGGGATCTAATATTTTTTCACAAAATGTCATAGGATTCTGTAAGTTAAATTTCATTTTTTTCCATACTTCAATTTTTACCAAAAGCTTTCCCCAAAATTAAGTCACTTTCTAGAAAAAAAAATTTTTTTAAGTTAATTCTTAACTATATCCATTATTAGAGGCCCGGTGCACGAATTGTGCACGGGGTGTGGCGGGGGGAGTGTCCCCTCAGCCCGACCTGCACCCTCTCGCAATCCAGGACCTCTCGGGGGATGTCTGACTGCCGGTTTAGGACCGATCCCACTAAACTGGCAGTCAGACATCCTTCTCACAATCTGGGACCGCTGGCTCCTAACCGCTTGCCTGCCTGCCTTGCCTGCCTGATCGCCCCTAGCCCCCTCTGCCTCCGCGGCTTAGTCCAGAATGATGTCCGGAAGGCTGTTCGGCTGTCTGGTGTAATTAGCATATTACGCTTTTATTATTATAGATGTGAGTTCAGTGATCTTCAGCCTCTCTGAAGAGGGGATATTCAAATACTAGAATTTTGGTGGCACACTCCAGAGGACCAGATTACATTCTCACTCATCACTCTCTAGTTGATCCCCTTTCACCACTGTGTATCTGTTTAGAGTTCTTTACTGCCCTGACCTATATACTCACAGAGCAAAGCTCCTGCATGCTCTAATAAACAAGCCATCCTTCCCGGTTGGCTGAATGCCTTTCACCACTCATCCGCCCCATGGTTCATCATATGACCCACCAAGGCCATTCACCAAAGTCACAGTGCTTCTCCTATTGAAATAAAAATAAACATTATTTTCTCCAAAATTAGATAAAGATTTGATTCTATAAAGGGTGTATAATATTCATGCTACAACAGCACATGACTTAGAGCAGTGGTTCTCAACCTTTCTAATGCCGCGACCCTTTAATACAGTTCCTCATGTTGTGGTGACCCCCAACCATAAAATTATTTTCATTGCTGCTTCATAACTGTAATTTTGCTACTGCTAATGAATCGTAATGTAAATATCTGTGTTTTCCGATGGTCTGTTGGCCGCTAGCAGGGTCACCTAAGACCATCGGAAAACACAGATATTTACATTACGATTCATTAACAGTAGCAAAATTACAGTTATGAAGCAGCAACGAAAATAATTTTATGGCTGGGGGTAACCACAACATGAGGAACTGTATTAAAGGTTTGCGGTATTAGAAAGGTTGAGAACCATTGACTTAGAGCAAGATGATTAGCTTTAAAATGTTCTTAATAAATTACTATATGTTACCTATCAAGTCAAAGTAGACAGACATATACAGACTTTCAACAGTACATGTATTTGTTGAACTCAACTTTCTCTGGTATCTAGCGTTCAAATAACTTTCCCTTCTAGATAGTTAACCTTAACAATAATTTCTCTTATGTCCTCACTCTGCCCACATGAATTCATTTCATCTTCACAACCCTATGAAATTTATACAGTTATCCCCTGGTATCCACAGGAGACTGGGTCCAGGATGCACTACAGATACCAAAATCTGCAGATGCTCAAGTCCTTTTATTTTCTGTTCCCTCTGCTTCAAATGCTCTTCATTGAGCTACCTATACATCAAGCACTTCCATGTATTTTAAGTTCTTACCCAAAATTCATTTGCTTGGTAAGGCCTCTTTGCATATCTAAATTATCAAGCCTGCTTTTTCTTTTTTTAAAATCTCAGCACTTATCCCTTTCATGTTATTTTATGTATTTGTCTTGTTTAGTCTCCATCTCTTCTACTAAAATAAAAGTTCTATGAGGGTATATTTTTTTGTCTATTGTTTTCCCAGCAACTAGAAAAGTATTTAATGCATAGCAAATGCCCAATATATATTGGCTGGATGAATAATCTCTATAATCATTTTAAATGGCTATATCCTATTCCATCAGGTGCTTATATCAGGTTTATCTAATAATTCCCTGCCATGGGTATATTGGTTATTGCCAATCTTTCACTATTCCATATAATGCTCTAATGCAGGGTCAGATAGTAAATGCTTCCTGCTTTGCAAGGTTTCTGTAACAAAATCTGCCATTGTAGCACAAAAGAGCTACAAAGAATGGCTGTACCTAGATTTGGGTTGCAACAGGCTAGATTTAGCCTGTGGGCCCTGCTATCTGTTTTGTTGAATATTTTTGTGTACCTTTTTCTATCTTTTCAATTAGCAGAATTACTGGATAAATGGGTTTGACGATATTTATGGCTCTTGATAAATTCTGTCAAGTTGCTTGGGTTCATCCAGATACCAGAAAGGCTTCCTTTGGCAGATTTCCAAAAGTAGCTGAATTGTCACCTTTACTTTAATATTAAACTACATGAGGGGAACATTTTCTCCCAAAAGATTAAAATATTAAGTTTTGCCCAGGAGATAAACCTTAGTTATAAAGAAATTCATTAATGTAGAGTTCTTTGTCTTCTAAAAATAACAGATAAATGAAATGTATTATTGAACCAGAATTGCTATGGAAATGTTCACAACCTGAGTAATTTAGAAAAGAAGTAAACTCTCTGCAACAAATACACAGGATGGGCAAAAGTAGGTCTACACTCTCTTCCTTTCTCTTCCTCTCTGAAATCAATAAAAATATATTTTTTAAAAAAGTAGGGGAGAAACCAAGATGGCGGCATAGGTAAACACCTAAACTGCTGCCTCACACAACAATTTCAAAACTACAACTAAAAGACAGAACGGACACCATCCAGAACCACAGGAAAGCTGGCTGAGTGGAAATACTACAACTAGAAGGAAAGAGGAAAGCACATTGAGACTCAGAGGAGCTGCAAAAGGCTGAGGTATGGAGACGCACGCGCGGAGAGGACGGGCGGCTGAATGCACGGGCGGCTGAGTGCGCGGCTGGCTTTCTAAAGCGTGAGGGAGACAAAAGCTCCCGACTGCGCTGAACTCCAGTTCCGGGCGAGTTTCTGGGAACCCAGACTCACTCGGGGAGAAATTGGACTGTCTGGCAGCGGGCGAAACTCGAGGGCGGCTTTCTCTCAGAGGTGCTTGCAGCGATTACCAAGGGACACTGAGACCCAGGGGCCGCTTAGGGCAGGGCTGACAGGAAGCCAAGGCTGTCTGCTCTGCCCTGAGACTCCACCCTATCCAAGCTGAGGACAGAGGCTTTTGCAATTTTGCAAGTCTTCTCCCATAAGGGTGTCTCCAGCACATAAGTTCTCCCAGCGTAGACTCAGCTGATCCTCATAGCCAATTGGCCTGGAGGTCAATTCCTCCCAGTGATACCAACAACAATCAAGACTTAACTACAACAAGGCTGAGCACACAGTCCACAAAGGAGTGCACCAAGAGTGTCCACCTCAGGTAACTGGGGAGGCTGAGCCACTGTGCCCTATAGGACACCTACCACACAAAGCTAATCTACCAACTCAGGGAAGCAGCAAAAATGTGGAGACAAAGAAACAGATCACAAACGAAAGACATGGAGGAAAACAAACGACTGGATATAGAGTTCAAAACCACAGTTATAAGGTTTTTCAAGAATTTCCTAGAAAAGGCCGATAAATTTAGTGAGACCCTCGAGGATATGAAAAAGGACCAACTAGAAATTAAACATACACTGACTGAAATAAAAATATTATACAGAGACCTAACAGCAGACTAGAGGACCGCAAGAATCAAGTCAAAGATTTGAAATACAAAAAAGCAAAAAACACCCAACCGGAAAAGAAAAAAGAAAAAAGAATCCAAAAATTTGAAGATAGTGTAAGGAGCCTCTGGGACAACCTCAAGTGTACCAACATCCGAATTATGGGGGTGCCAGAAGAAGAGAGAAAGCAAGATACTGAAAACCTATTTGAAGAAATAATGACTGAAAACTTCCCCCACCTGGTGAAAGAAATAGACTTACAAGTCCAGGAAGCGCACAGAACCCCAAACAAAAGGAATCCAAAGAGGACCACACCAAGACACATCATAATTAAAATGCCAAGAGCAAAAGACAAAGAGAGAATACTAAAAGCAGCAAGAGAAAAACAGTTAGTTACCTACAAGGGAGCACCCATATGATTGTCAGCTGATTTCTCAACAGAAACTATGCAGGCCAGACAGGAGTGGCAAGAAATATTCAAAGTGATGAATAGCAAGAACCTACAACCAAGATTACTCTACCCAGCAAAGCTATCATTCAGAATTGAAGGTCAGATAAAGAGCTTCACAGATAAGAAAAAGCTAAAGGAGTTCATCACCACCAAACCAGTATTATATGAAATGCTGAAAGGTATTCTTTAAGAAGAGGAAGAAGAAAAAGGTAAAGATAAAAATTATGAACAAATACATGTCTATCAACAAGTGAATCTAAAAATCAAGTGAATAAAAAATCTGATGAACAGAATAAACTGGTGAATATAATAGTATCAGGGGCATAGAAAGGGAGTGGACTGACAATTCTTGGGGGGAAAGGGGTGCGGGAAGAGAGTGGACAAAAAGCGTACACCTATGGAGGAGGACAGTGGGGGGGAGGTAAGGGCAGAGGGTGGGGTGGGAACCGGGTAGAGGAGAGCTATGGGGGGAAAAAAGAGGAACAATCGTAATAATCTGAACAATAAAGATTTATTAAATTTAAAAAAAAGAAGAGAAACTCTCCCTCTACATATTACAACCAAAGCGTTCAAACAGAATACAAAAGGCAACTCACTGAGGACTCTGGAAAGTAAATACTCAATTGTAGGCAGATGGTGAGAAAAGTAAAAACTTGAAGCTCTTCTGAGAGCAGGCATTTTCTTGCTGCTCTGTTTACTGATGAACAGTCTTTTAGTTAAACTTTCCAGAAGTACTGAGTTCGCACTTTCAAATGTCTTTTCGGAAAAACCCTTTAAATGTAACAGCAAAGTGTAAATTTATTCTTGGATACTGGGTATTAAATGTTTGTTTGTTTGTTTTAAGGAGGAGGAAGTATTTCCGGAAGTTGAGAGCCAATAAAATAAACTTATAAGACAAAAAAAAAAAAAGTAGGTCTACAGTTGTTCATATGGAAAATAATACAATCATTAATAAATAATACAAGAATAAACTCTGCTTCGAGTACTCACAACTGTGAATCTACTTTTGCCCCACCCTCAATGTTGGATTATCACTATATTATGGAGTAGATAAACAAGAGAAGCTTTTAATAATCAAATTACTGCATCTCTTACCTTTTTTTTAACCTACACAGATATCTGTCCCCTTTGATCAACAGGAAAAAATAGTTTTCCAAGATAACAAAAAAAATCATGGTTAAGAATAAACAAGGGCTTCTCAGCAAGCAGGACAGTAGCCTTGAATAACGCAATGATAAAAAAAAAAAAAAAAAAGTTAAGTAGTAAATATTTACCAGGGAAAACTGAAGGGACAGAATATTTGCAATTAGAAAAGGAGAGCTAGTTTTGCAGGAAAGCAAGAGAGGATCCAAATAAGACATGTTCTATTCCTGAAATTAAAATTACTATAAAAAGGGTAAATAAGCAGTGTGTCTGGTGTAGCTCAATGGTTGAGCGTGGACCCATGAACCAGGTCACAGTTTGATTCCTGGTCAGGGCACAAGCCAGGGTTGTGGGATCGATTTCCCCAGTGGGGGGCATGCAGGAGGCAGCTGATTGATGATTCTCTCTTATCATTGATGTTTCTATTTCTCACTCCCTCCCTCTTTCTGAAATTAATAAAAACACGTATTTTTTTTTAAAAAAAGGGTAAATAATAAAAAACAATCCATTTACGCAAAGAAAAGTAAGGGAGACAACTTTGGATGTCTCTAGAATTCAAGAGAAAAAACATTTTTAAATACTGCAGCTAACAGAGTCGATGATTAATAAACAAGAAACATTTTCAGGTATCAAGTGAAAAGATATTTGCAATGGGTATTAATGGAATTCTCATTCACCTGGTTGTAGGTTCGATCTCCGTTCAAGGTGGGTATTGGAGGCAGCCAATCTATGTTTCTCTCATACTGATGTCTGTCTGTCTGTCTCTGTCTCCTTCCTCCCTCCCTCTCTGCATTCCTCTTTCTCTAAAATCAATAAAAACATTTTTTAAAAAGAAATTCTGACTCTTTGCAAGTTTTTTAAAAACAAACAGGTAATAATTACTAGCAACTGTACACATATTACTTCTTGCCCTGCATATGAAGTTACAGAGACCATAAATTTCAAGAGAAAAGTGACAGGGAAAGCTACTCTCTAAGAAAGACCTGCTCCTTGGTGCTGAGACAAAGTTGCCTGAACAAAGTAAAAGTGCTAGAGTAAAATGTGTAATTTTATGGTAAGACTTTTAATGTGTTTAAAAGTTTATTAAATGTTTTAATGTCTTCTTAAAGTTTTTTAAAGATACATTTCACACAAAGTTGCAGTTTATCTTTTGAGACATATATGATGATGTTTTTCTCTCAGTTCAAAAGGACCAATACTGATGTCCTAGACACCATCCCTTTGCTTCCTATATTATTTTAAGTGTGATATAAAGTGTTCCTGAAATACATCTTTGTCACTAGAGCCACTGGTATTACCAATATGAAAAAGGCAAAAAGCTTTCCAACTATTTAAAACTTTGCAAAACAAGCTTGAATACTGTTGCATAATTTGCCTTTCTCCAGTATTTTAAACTTTGTTGACACTGAATATAAGATAAAATTCAAAAATTTGCATTTTCAGTACTTTTGGATTCTTGACCTTTATTTGAATTTGAGACTAAGCGTTACCAAACAACAGAATTCACACTGTAACTAGCCAACCACAATCCTCATTATGGAATCTATGCAATGCACTTGTTACCTAGGAAACAGACCAGAGCACAGGCAGAGGGCAATTTCAGGATCGCAAAAGAATTCTCCCATCATGCTAGTAAATAAAGTCCATAAATCAACTAATCAAAAGCAAAGTAAAAAAGTATATGTAAGAGTTAAACCTGATGGAACTTTTTTAAAAGAAAAGAAAAAAAAAAAAGAAACCTGTGGGGTTTCTTCTCACAACTATGTAGATCTCTTAAGCAAATTTTATGAACAGGTTTCTTTACAAACACAAACTGTCAGAAAATAAACTGTTCAAAATAAATGGCTTCTCTCCAATCTTCAGCTTCTCTATTTTTGACAGTATTTAAGAGCAAAAGCTTCTTTAGAGCCAGCCTCATACATCTGGTAGCAGAATATTAATCCAAGAATAAATTCCCCATTTTCTACAAGCAGCAAGAATTTGCACTATTCTTAAACAATGCAGGACCATAAAGGCTGGAATAAGAGGTCACTGTCCACACCTCTCAGTCAGACCTGCTTCCCGACCAGGCTACAAAAAAACTGCATGAAAAATGACTTGAAAGTCATAAATCTATTTTAAAAAATAAAATTGTTACTTTTTAGTTTTCCATTTGATTATTACTAATAATACTAGTCATTTGAGGGTTCCAGTTAACATAAAGTGGCCATTTTGAGTTTCTTTTAAAGGTCTTACACGAGAATTAACAAACAGGAAAAGGCTAGACAAGTCTATGGATTTTTAAGCCTATCAAATTTAACTATGGGCAGCTTAGTGTTGTTTTAAAAGAAAAACTGGTAAATGTCAGTTTACACTCCTCAGCTACATTTAAAATTCAACTTTACTCAAATTTAAAATTTCTTGAAGCAGCACTGATTTGTCACGATATCAAAAGCAGTAGGAAAAAAAGTCAACCATGAAAAGTGAAAAATAATTCATGCCTTCCTAAACAACAACATACCAGAAGAAAATCAGTTGACAACATGTAACATTCTCTGGAATGCGTGTGATTACAGCAAAATATTATTGTTAAATTACACACAAATAAAAACATTAACATCTACAAATCATAACCTAAAAACAAAACAACAACAAAAAATAGCCAGCCACATAAAGATTCTACACTGCCAATCCCAGAAAACTATTAAGCACAACTACAACTTTGCCAAGCAATTCTCAACACAGGCCACACTCTCTTACTGTTTAGCTTACACAGTGACTCTTTGTTAAACCTTATTGCTAAGACTGACAGCCTTGTAAATAAATGCATAAACAAGCAATTCAATTTTGTTAGTTTATCCTTTTTAATACTTCTAAGAGCTGATGAAGAGTTTATATCTACGAGCTGAAAACTCTGGGAGTGTTTTATTTTTAAAAATATATTTTTTATTGATTTTTTACAGAGAGGAAGGGAGAAGGATATAGAGTTAGAAACATCAATGAGAAAGATCAGTTGCCTCCTGCACACCTCCTACTGGGGATGTGCCTGCAACCAAGGTACATGCCCTTGACTGGAATCGAACCTGGGTCCCTTCAGTATGCAGGCCGATGCTCTATCCACTGAGCCAAACCAGTTAGGGCTCTGGGAGTGTTTTAGATTTCTATTCCACCGTTCAGGACACACCTGAACAAATTTTAATACCTGTCCTCTTTGGGCCACCTTTAATGGAAAAGGAAGAAGAACCTTGCTCAAGGGCTCACCTGCAACTTTAACACTGAGCTCTGTGCCTTTGTGCAGACTTTAAATTCATTTTATCTAATCTAGACCGGAAGTCAGAACAGGAACTAATAAAATTTGATCAACTCACTGGCATGATTATTGTTAGATGTCGCCTCTTCTAGGTTTTAAGTGTACAAAAATATACACTCCAGGCATTTACAAAATTAGACATGCAATGATATTCATCTGTTAATGTAAGTAGGACAAGAATCTAGGGTAAATTTGTCTTCCAGAAAAAAGACAATATTTTAGGTAGACCTACCTGTCTCTTCTTTATAATGACAAAAATCAGCTTGCCTAATTAAATCTGCATTAAATTGTATATTGTTTTCTGATGAATTTCTACATCTTGATGAAAATTTAAATATTTTTCCACCATGATTTTCCTTCAAGTCTAGATAATGCTTTTTTTAAAAATTATTTTTTAAGAAAGCCTCCATTTTCTACATAAAATTGTACATATAACTGAGCGCCCTCAAACAGTTTTTATAATATGCTTGGTAAGTGTAAGATTCAAGATTGTCAATACGGATTCTCACACAATAGGCAAAAATAAGTAAAAGTCTTCAGAAGTGAGCAGCAGATTGCAGTTAATACAAAGCTATCACCTGCATTAAAAATCTGAATCTGTAAAAATTAATTTTCTGGGTGCTCATTCAACTTCATTTATTATTTGAGTATCCGAATACACAGCAACTGTTTATAAGACACATTGCCAGAAAAATAATACAAATCAGAAATATCACAGTAATTGTCAAAACACTGTATCCACTAAATACAGGCAAAAGTAGGTTTACAGTTGTGAATATGGGAAGCACAGTTAATAAAGCTATTGTAATAATCATGACCTGCATGTATTTTTCCATACCAACAGCTGCAAAAACCTACTTTTGCCCGCCCCTGTATATAACCCAACTGATGGGTTACCTTCAAAGAATACACACAGGGGAGGAGGAAGAAAGCAGTGGTAACATTCACGTTCTCCCCATATATTGTAAAACATCTCCTGTCTCCAATGAGAGAAAAATAAAGGTTTTAGCTTGGATGGAAAGACAGACATTTACTGCACTCTTAATTTAACCTCCACCATGGAAGCTGTCCCTACCTGACTCGCTCGTTAACTGTTCATTTACCAGGTCAAAGATTCTGTCATGCTAATCCCAAGGAGTCTGGGAAACAACAAAACTTTACCCCCAAACTTTAACATATTCATATATTTAAAAAAAGTAAAAATCACAGTCATGTTCATCTCTTATATATTGCCTTTAAGTCCCTATCTTAACAAGAGAGAAAGAAAGAAAGAAAGAAAGAAAGAAAGAAAGAAAGAAAGAAAGAAAGAAAGAAAGAGAGAAAAGCTAGCAAGCCACCCGAAAACCACAACCATTCTCTGATTTGGGTTTGTTTTGGTCAGCCCAACCTCCTCCTATCCAGGGAAATACATTTCGGGATGTATTTGATAACAAACACAAATCACTGCGCGCAGCCTCAGATGGGGGGGGGGGGGGGGCTTTCGGAGAAAGCTCTCCTCCGTTAGAAACAATAAATAAGGGAGCAGGCGACGCACGTTCCTCCACACGCGCCCCAAACGCACCTCGGCGCGCCTCCCGGGAGACACAGAAGTCGGGCAAAGCCCGGAACCACCTCTCTGCTCGGTCCACAACCATCTCACGACTTGGAAACTACGAGGGCAGATCTTCCCTTCCCGCCCTCCTTCCCCGCACACAGACCCAACGCCAGGGGTAGGCGAGCTAGACCCACGCAGCGCGCCCGCTGCCGCCGCGGCGACAGGAGATGCCGGGCGGCGGGCCGGTGCCCGGGAGGCGGACCCGAGCGGCAGCTGCCGCGCTCGCGCCCGGAGCGTCCTCGGCCGCCGGGGTCTCCGCCCCTCACGCCCCCCAGCCCGCCGCGGGCGCCGTCCAGCCGCCCGGTTCCCTGCCCGGACTCGCGACCTCCCCCCACCCCCAGAGGAGACAAAAGGAGGGTTCAGCCGGGTCACCGCGCGGCCGCCGAGGGTGGAGGCGGAGGAGACCCCAGGCGGCCGCCCCCTACACAAAGGGACGCCCGGCCCGGGTCGCCGCGCCGGCGCGCTCGTCCCCGCCCCACGCGCGGGCTCTCACCCACCTGCAGGTGTCTGTGCGTCTGTCCATAGGAACGCGGGCGGCAGGGGGGCCTGCGGGAGCCGGGCTGCCCGGGCGGGACGGGACGGAGGAGAGGGAGGGAGAGCGGCCGGAGGGCCGGGGAGCGCAGGCAAGTGGCGCGGGGAAGGCGCCGGGCGGGCGGCAGGCGAGCGCGGGGCGGGGTGCGGGGGCGCCAGCCTGGCTCCACCGACCAGCGCGCGCCGCTCCGTGCGCCCCGGGCTCCGCGCGCCAGGCTCGGAGCGCGGCGGGCGGGCGGGGGGCGGGGCGCGGGCGGGGCGGGGCCGGCGAGCGGGGCGGGGGCTCGGACCCCGGGCTCCAGCCGGCACCGGAAACGCGCCGTGGTCCGCGAGACCCACAGGAAGTGTGTAACGACACCTCCTACGACGCGCACGGAGCTCGCAGCTATCGCTGCCCCAGGGGTTGTGGCCCGACCTTCCTACTCCACACGCGCCCACGGTCTCGGTCTCCGCACCCCGGCTGGTGTGCAATCCACAATTCCTGGTATGCTCTGAGGTGGGCAGCACCCCCTCTGGCTTCACGCACGGGACCGCGGTCCCCCCTGCCTCTCCTTACAACTCCACCTAAACGCTAGGAGCAGACCTCGTTACAAGACTATACTCCGCGTGTGGCAGGTGTGTGGCACCTGTTTTAATGCACTAAATAGTAATCTTTACATCCAGACGTGTGTAAGAACACCTCTGACCAACAGACGTACAACCCACAGTCACCTATGCTCCGTGGAATTTCCTAATCGAACTGCAATACACGCATCCTTCCCATGGAAGGCGTGGGGCCGCTTAAAAACACCTAAAACGCACTGAGACCGGGGTACAATAACACCACGGATAGTGCTCCGCTCATGCTAACGTGTTACCGGGCACCCTCCACCCTTAGTTTACCCAGCACTTTCAGAGCATTTACGGTATGCCCAGGCTTTACATTAAGTGCTTACCGAATATTAATTTATTTAATCCTAAGAATTCTATGAAGTAGGTGTTAGCATTGCCCCATATTATATAAGCGGGGCACATAGAAATTAAGAAATCTGCCCAAGATCACATGGTAGTGTATCGTAAATCAGCGAGCTAGATGAGACGCCTTAATGAGCCAATTAGTTAGGAGTCATCTTTATTACCCACTGGTTCAGAGCAGAATATCTCTGTCAAATTCTGAACAAAGGAAGGAGTATTCCCTTTTTTATATCCTTCTAGGTCTTTGTGTAAGTTATTTTTGCAGACAGCTTGTAACGAGTATATCATATCTAACACCTGTCATAACTATACAGACAACTTGAAACCTTGAGTACATATCATATCTATACAGACACCTGTAACCTTGGATGCATAATGAACGAACACTTGGCATAAGAATATGGGAGTTCTTATCAGTATTAGCATATCAGCCCCTTTAGATGGCTAGCTTGCAAGGTCAGACAGTTAAGTTTATCTTTTCTATTATTCAAGCTAAAAAACAAAGTTATTTTTACAGAATAAGAGACCGTCTAAAAATAAAAGAGTTGACTTATGGAACAAAGGACTAGCAAGAAATAGCAGAGAACTTCAAAACAGCGGTTTCAAACAGCAGTTTTCCCAAAGGAGGGATCATTACTATGCTTCAGTAGCTAGAGGAACATACCAGACAGTCTGACTGCAGAGTACATGTTCTTAACTCTCTGTCTACTTACAGCATTGAGCATCTAAAAAATAATAATAATGTTAACAACATTTAGAGCCTATCTGATTAGCCATAGGTGGGGCTCACATCTTGGCCTCATCCCAACTATATATAGACCTGAGGCAGAGAAAGAGACTACTGAACAATGGAGAAAGAATTCTTAACACCTGACTCTATCAGCATTCCTCCTGGTCTAGGCTGAATTTAAAAAGAAATCTATGCAAACATTTTTGACAAAATGATGTCTGTTTAAAAAACATACCAGTTAATTACTACATATTTCAAATATGTAATCCTGTGGAGAAATTAGAACCAAAAAAATTTAAAGCAGGAACTTGAAGAGACATTTAGACACCCATGCTCACTGCAGCTTTATTCTCAATAGCCAAGAAGTGGAAGCAGCGCAAATGTCCATGGATGGATGAATAAACAAAATGTGGTATGTACATACAATAGAAAATGATTCAGCCGTAAGAAAAGAAATGAAGTCACCTGCTAAAATATAAATGAATCTTGAAGCTTTTCCACTAAGATCATGATCAAAGATGTACCCTCTCATTACTCCTTTTCAATATCATACTGGAAGTCCTAGCCAACGCAATAACACAAGAAAAGGAAATAAAAGTTATAAAGATTGGGAAGGAAAAAATAAAACTGTGTTCATAGATGACATAATTGTCTCTGTAGAAAATCTGAAACAATTGACAAAAAATCCTCCTGGAACTAATAAGTGATTATAGCAAAGTGGTAGGATACAAGGTTAACCTGTTGCACTCGGATGTCGAGTGTGACTCAACACGGTTAGCATCGGTAGCAGGAATCGAGAAAAAAGCAAGCGAGTGCAAAGGGTTAATATACAAAAGTCAAATCACTTTCCTATATACCAGCAATGAACAAGTGAAATGTGAAATTTAGGACACATTACCATTTACAGTATCAGCCAAAAAATGAAATACTTAAATACAAGTCTAACAAAATATGCACATGTCCTATACAAAAGAAACCTACGAAGTTCAAATGAAAGATCAAAGAACAACTTAATAAATGAAGAGATATTTCACGTTAATGGATATGAAGACTCAATATTGTCAAGACATCTATTTGTCCCAAACTGTTATACAGGTTCAGTACAATGCCAATAAAAATCTAAGCAAGTTATTTTGTGTGGATCAACAAAATGATTCTAAAGTTTATATGAAGAGGCAAAAGACCCAAAATAGCTAACTCAGTATTGAAGGAAAAGAACAAAGTTGGAGGACTGGCACTGCCTGACTTCAAGACTTCCTATAAAGCTATACTAACCCATTAATGTGGTATTGGTGAACGAATAAACAACAGACCAACGAGGCAGACCAGAGAGCCCAGACGTAGACTGATATAGTCAACTCATCTTTGAAAAAGGAACAAAGATACAGTCTTTTCAACAGATGATACTGGAAAACTAGGTAACTACATTAAAAAAAAAAAAAGAATCTAAGCAAAGACTTGACTCCTTTCACAAGAATTAATTTACTCAAAATGAGTCACAGATCTAAATGTAAAATGAAAAACTATAAAACGCCTACAAAATAAGATAAGATAAAAGCTAGATGGCCTTGGGTATGGCAATGACTTTTTAGATACAAAACAAGGCATGATTCATGAAAGAAATGATTGATAAGCTGAACATAATTACAGTGAAAAACTTCTGCTCTGCAAAAGACAATGTCAAAAGAATGAGAAAACAAGTCATGGACTAGGAGATAAATATTTGCAAAAGGTATATATCTATATCTGACAAACGACTGTTTTACAAAATATACAAAGAACTCTTAAAACACAAAAAAATCAACCTGATTTTTAAAAATGGGCCAAATACCTGAACAGATACTTCACCAAAGAATATGGAAAGGCAAGTAATCATATGAAAAGATGTTCAACATCTTATGTCATTAGGAAATTACAAATTAAAACGAGATACCACTACACACCTGTTAAGGTGGCCAAAATCCACAACACTGACAATGCCAAATGCTGACAAGGATGTGGAATAACAGGAACACTCATTCATTGGTGGTGGGAATGCAAAATGGTACAGCCGCTTTGGAGGACAGTTTGGCAATTTCTTACAAAACTGAACATGCTATTACTATACAGTGTATATATTTTCCTTCACACAATTTGCCACATTAGAAACTCAAAGTCCTTTTTCTTTGTGTTACTTCTCTAAATATTTATTTTTAAAAATTTATTTTGTTAAGATGATATGTAAGCTCAAGTTCTAATCATCCCTTTGACTCATGTCTGGATGCACCCGTGTGTGTGTGTGTGTGTGTGTGTGTGTGTGTGTGTGTGTGTGTATGCAATTCATATGTTAATAAATTCTATGTGTTTTTCTCTTGTTTATCTTTTGTTAGTCTAAGAACTTAAGTAGGGTCCTAGCCAGTTTGGCTCAGTGGATAGAGCATCGGCCTGCGGACTGAAGGGTCCCGGGTTGGATTCTGGTCAAGGGCATGTACCTTGGTTGCGGACACATCCCCGGTGGGGGGCATGCAGGAGGCAGCTAATGGCTGTTTCTCTCTCATTGATGTTTCTAACTCTCTGTCCCTCTCCCTTCCTCTCTGTAAAAAATCAATAAAATATATATATATTTTTTAAAAAAACTTAAATAAAGGGGAAAAACTTTATTTTCCTTCTACTTAAGGGGATTACATGGTATTATATAAGAGGATTTGTTGAAATATAGGATTACTAGCAACAAACTACCTTGAAAATAATGTCTAAATAATAAAGAATGGTATGGAGGGAAATCATGATTTCCCTCCATACCATTCTTTATTATTATTATATATTTTAAAAATATTTTTATTGATTTTAGAGAGGGAGAGGGAAAGAAACATTAATGTGAGAGAGAAACATTGATCAGCTGCCTCCTACACACCCCCTACTAGGGATGGGCCCACAACCCGGGTATGTGCCCTGACGAGGAATTGAACCGATGACCTTTTGGTTCATGGGATGATGCTCAACCAACTGAGCCACACCAGCCAGCGATCCCTCCATACCATTGTTTCAGAAACAGGGCTCAATTAGCTATTGGACAACACACAAAATAGCCATTCAAAGCTTCTGGAAGGATCTACAACTTCAACATAGTTAATGGACAGATCCAAATAAGGGGAATGAATACATATGAACTCATTAAGTCAGCTGAGGGATGTGGCAAGAGGGAAGGCTTCAGGAATGTAGGTGTCACTACCTTGACTTCTGATAGAATAGCGCAGATTGATTAGTACTTCCTAATAATGAGCACAAAGGGGCTATAGATGACCCTCATCCAACTCCCTCAATTACTAAGGTGAAAACTAGGGTCCTGTGGAAAGATTTTTTCCCCCAAGTTCATGTGTTTTAGCCACCAGAACCCAGACGTTTTTACCTCACAATATTTTACTTTTATAAAAAAAATATTTTCTACTTTTTATTTCCCAAAGCTTTGAGACCATTTGGAGAATGCAGAGAAAGGGGAGATGTCTTTAGAAAACGAGCCAGTTGGCAACATCACATGACCAGGATCCTCATGTGGCTAGATATGACTGGGAGATGTCAATGGTGTTGTAAGGCTACTACTCAAAGTCAATCCATCTGGGCTTCATGGAGGGGGAGGGGGAGCCTTCAAGTTCCATTCAAGGCCAATGCACTGGAAGTTTTTGTTGGATAGGGCTTGTTAATTTTGGCGTTGGGCCAGTCCTTTCCCATTTCTGATCCTGTTTCCTCATTTATAAAATACACATTAAATCCCTTACCATTATGATTCTATATGAGATGTCAGAATTAGCTAAGTTGCTTAATAGCACAATGATATTAGAGAGCTGAATATGAGAAAGTAAAAGTATTACACTCAGCAAGTATTTTTAACTGATTAAAATGAAAGGTAAGGGCTTTTTTTAAAGTTTAGCTTTAAAAAAAAAAAAAGACAAACCAACTATTGTATTAGTTTGCTAGGGCTGCCAGGATAAAATACCACAGACTGGGTGGCTAACCCAACAAAAATTTCTTACAGTTCTGGAGAAGTCTAAGATTAAGGTGTCAGTAGATTTGGTTTCTTCTGAGGCCTCTCTCCTTGACTTGCAGATGACCACCTTGTCGCTATGTTCTCACGTGGTCTTTCCTCTCTGTGTGCATCCCTGGTCTCTCTTTTGTGCCCAAATTTCCCCTCTTATAAGGACATCAGTCAGATTGGTTTAGGACCCACCCTAAAAGCCTAATTTCTATTTAATCACCTTTGAAAGGTGTTATCTCAAAAAACAGTCATATGCTGAGATACTAGAAGTTAGTACCTCAACATAAAGATTTTGGGGGCAGACATTTAAGCCTGTAACAACCATCTATTCTAATGTTCTCATTTCAAAACATTGTTACCAAGTGCATACTGCTGGGGAGAAATTATTTTATTTTAGCTCACTTTTACATAATTTAAAATAGGATATATATTAGTTGAATTACATTAAACATTAGTAATATTTTCCTATAGATGACTTATACCTGGAAAGTTATGTAACAAAATGAAAAACTCCGTTTTTGTTTCATTAGTCTTCAAAATAATATTTATTAAGTAGTTTATTATGTGATTCCTATGAAAATGTATTATAGACTATCTTCCTTAAAGTAAGCATATAAAAATCTAAAATATCATTATGATTTTCATTGGTATACAACAACCCCCAATTAAAAATTTTAGAATTGACTGACCATATTTTCCATGGGAAAAAGCTTTGAAAAGAGCTAATGTTACTTTACTGCTTGACCTTGATTGGTTGCTCATAATACTTTTCCTAGAAGAAGATGGTAAATGGTTTATAGCTCAGAGGGCAAAACTTAGAAAATATAAAAAAAGAATGTCTTAGAATTTACTTAATGAAGCTTATGTTTTTGCTAACTGTTTTAATTATAATTTCAAGTCTTATAGATACAGAAATTATATTTCTTCCAGGACAGACACGCATATCCTTATAATACAATAGGGAAGAAAACAAACATTAGATTTTAACTATTGAGCCCGTTTACTTTTCTGAACTTAGACATCGACATATTTTTTTCTTCTCCTTCACAGCTTGGCTTGCATCTGACTCATTAGCTTCTCCAATTTGATTGCTAGTGCCATGTTTCCTTTAATCTTCAATTTTCCTGACATGAAGGCCATTGTTGGTTTCAGTTTCCCTAAAACGAGAAATTGAGAAAGGGAAAAGCATCCATTAGTACCCTTAGGAAATACTGCTTCAAGAACATGCATTATGAAAAGAATATTCTGGAGTTCTATAAGTCTGTGAAACAGAAATTTCTATTACAGCATTTTTAAAATCGGTATCCTGGGAATCCCAATCCATAGAGTTAGATGTTAACAATATCTTATAATATGAGATAATGAAAGACAACAATCAGTAAGATTATAGCAAAAAGCTGAAGATGCAACATTTATAAACTTGTTACAGTACTCTCAAGGATACATGGCCCGCAAATGAATTGAGGCAAACAAATATTACCTATTTTATGTTCCAATCTATTATTTTGGAACTTCTTTTAAAAAAATCTAAATGCATATAATATTCTTAAGAAATGATCATTAGCCGAAACCGGTTTGGCTCAGTGGATAGAGCGTCGGTCTGCGGACTCAAGGGTCCCGGGTTCGATTCCGGTCAAGGGCATGTGCATTGGTTGCGGGCACATCCCCAGTGGGGGATGTGCAGGAGGCAGCTGGTTGATGTTTCTCTCTCATCGATGTTTCTAGCTCTCTATCCTTCTCCCTTCCTCTCTGTGAGAAATCAATAAAATATATTTAAAAAAAAAAAAAAAGAAATGATCATTAAAAGTATAGGTATGGCCACAAGTGTATGTTAGCATGATTTTAACTACAGAAATGCCAGGATATAAAGTGTGAGCTTTAAAACATAATTATAGCCAATAACAACATATAATAAACAGAAGCTCACCAAGGGAGGAAACTTTGTTTTTATTTGCGACTCTCATTGCATGCTAGTATAGAGTCTGACACAGAGGAATTCATGAGGAAACTGAGGCTGAAAGAGGATTTGGACTTTCTGTACATCACTGCTTATATATGACTAGAGGCCCGGTGTACGAAATTCGTGCACGGGGCTGCAGGGTGGGGGGTGGTCCCTCAGCCTGGTCTTGGCCTGCAAAGATGCCAGCATCCCTCACCTGGCCTCTGGACAGAGGTTCCTCCCCTCCTTCCACACAGCCTCTGGGAAGATGCTTGTCCTGGGGCCTCCTCAGAACCCCAGCCCACAAAGCCCTGCAGCTCAGGTACTCGGGTGCTTGGGCTTTCAGGTCTGGCTTCCTCACCTGGCATGGTGTGCATCAGCTGCCATGGGAGCCTTGCCTTAGGAGTCGCCCCCTTGGATCATACTACTTGTGTGTGTGTGTGGGGGGGGGGGGGGGGCGGCCTCGGCAGCAGTGATTTGATGTCTGCAGCGTGCCTGCCGGACACCCCCCTCGCCCCCGCCGTGGCGCAATTCTGGTCCCATCTGGACTGCTGGCAGGGGGCTTCCAGTCTGCGACTGGGGCTGCTGGGATGCGACTTGGGGCTGCAGGTGGAGGACGCCGGCACCCATAGGGCTCTGTCAGCATCAGGAACTGGAAAGATCCATTTTTCTGGTTCCTCCCCTGCCACGGGGACACTGAGCTCGGGGCCCCACAGGCCTCTTCCCTCCCACGGCAAGGCAGGCCCGGGGCGTGGACTCTGGGCGCGCGGACTCTGGGCACGCGGCCCCAGAGGCCTCTTCCCTCCAGCCGCACAGCCGTGGCACGAACTCTGGGCTCATGGCCCCAGAGGCTCCTTTCCTCCTGCCGCACGGCCGGCCGGGGCGCGAACACTGAGCTCACGGCCCCACAGGCCTCTTCCTTCCCGCAGCATGGCAGGCCGGGGCGCGGACTCTGGGCTCGCGGCCCCACAGGCTCCTTCCCTCCTGCTGCACAGCTGGCCAGGGCGCAGACGCTGGGCTGGGCTCACGGCCCCACAGGCCCCTTCCCTCCCGCCACACAGCCATTGCTCAGATGCTGAGCTCGCGCCGCCAAGCTCAGTGTCCTGCTCCCAGTCCTCTGGCCAGAGACCCCTCTCCTCCCTCCAAGGCCTAGGAGCAGATGCTGGGCTCCCGTTGCTGGGGCGATGCCGCCAGCGTCTGCTATGAGCGCCGCGATTTTTCGTGGAGTGATGGCTAATTTACATATTACTCTTTTATTTTTATAGGATGATACTGCAATTCAAAGTCCTATGTGACTTATTCTCATTTATAGTTTCTGGGCTATATTATGCCAATTTATATGTAGGTCATATCTCTAGAGGGCACAATATGTATCTGGTGCATAAGTCAGCTTTCACTGGGCCATGTACAGGCTACTTGTAGAAAAAATGTGTGGGTTAATATTGTATACATATTGAGTTACTAGATACCTTTAAATTATTCTATATAGGAGTTGTAGCAAAGCATTTATAGATTGGTTATGGATAGAAAGGATCAAGTCTAATTCTTTCATTTTAATGAATAAACTGAGCTGTGCACTAGTCCAAGGAAATGTGATGCTAAAATACCTACATTCACAAATAATAGATTAAGGGATAATTTTTAATATACATGGAAGATACTGGAAGATCTTTATTCTTTGAAGGAACAGAACAAACCCTCCAAGAATTTACAAACACTAATATTCGGATACCCTTCAGCCACAAACTGGCTCCCTGCTCTTGTCACTCTACAGTGAAAGCCACCAGTCCACAAGCCCACCAGTCTACTCATACATACAGAGGTTCCAATCAGCTCTATAGAGCATTGCCCATAAAGATGAATGGACATCAAAAGGAGACAACAAAAAAAATACCCCCAAAACAAAAAACAAATAACAGCAATTTGGAGGAAACAGAGAATATAGCACAGAAGAAAACTGAAAAAAAGTAAATGAATAAGAAACAAGTAAATTCTATAATTCATGTCCTCATTGATAAGAGAAGATATAACACCAGTGTAGCAAGAACAGGAGCTGGAAGAGAAAGGGGGAAGAGGAGAAGCATAGGAAAGAGGGAGAAGAAAAGGACAGGATGAAAAGGGGTGGGGAGGGAGAGGAAAGAGAGGAACGGAGAGAAGCTAAAGAAAAAGAGGAATGGAATTGGATAGAGTGAAGAGGAAGAAGGGGGAAGTAAGAGAAGAAAGAGAAAACAAGAGTGAGCTCTTAGAAATTAAAAATTTGATAGGCAATATTAAAATACAGCCCTGCTGATGTGGCTCCATTGATTGGGCATCATCCTGTGCATTGAAAGTTGCCCATTCCATTCTAGGTCAGGGCACAGGCCCGGGTTGTGGGCTCAAACCCTGGTAGGGGGCATGCAGGAGGCAGCCAACTGATGTTTTGCGCTCTCTCTCTCTCTCTCTCTCTCTCTCTCTCTCTCTCTCTCTCTCAAAATCAATAAAATATATATTTTTAAAAATACAATAGAAAGGAGACACTTGCACATCTCTGGTCACAGAACTTACAAACACTAATGTTTGTCTTTCTATTATAACAGTCTCAAGACCCACTATTGGAAAAGCCTCTCTCTGGCCCTCGCCCCAATAATCTTTTCAAATAAAGTCTCTCCTTACTATTAAAAAGAAGTAATAGAAGAAAAAATAAAGAAAGAAATACAATTAAAAAAAAAAGAATAAGACCCTGGCTGGTTTGGCTCAGTGGATAAGAGTGGACCAAAGGGACCTAGGTTCAATTCCGGTCAAAGGCACTTACCTTGGTTGCAGGATCCTCCCCGGCCTGGGCCCTGGTTAGGGCTCCTGTGGAGGCAACCAATTGATGTGTTTCTCTTACATCGATGTTTCTCCCTGTCTTTCCCTCTCTCTTCTACTCTCCCTAAAAACCATTGGGAAAATATCCCTGGGTGAAGATTAGCAAAACAAAACAAAACAAAAGAATAAGGTGAACCAATCTCTTAAAAATAAGGTGATTAAATCAGAGAGCTAATGTTTTCTCCAAAATGTGAGAACTGAGAAAGCCAAGAGAACTATCAAAGAAATAACGTAAAATACATTCCCAAGAGGCCCATCAAATACCCAGGAAAATGGAAGAAAAAAAGACCACACCATCTTATATAATTGTGACATTTCAGAACACTACAGAGAAATAGATCATTTTGATTCTGAAGCTTTCAGAAAGGGAGGAGTAGAAATAAAAGATTAAAAAGAAGAATAGTATCAAATTCTCAATGGTAATCTAATCAGATGAAGCAATGCTTTCAAAATTCTGAGAGAAATTTAATTTCAACCCAGAAATCTCTACCCAGCCAAATAATGAATTGGTAGAATACAAGTAGTTTTAGACACTTACTAAAATTACTCTTTTGTATCCTTTCTCATGAAGCTATTGGAGAATCTGTGCCACCAAAATGAGGATGCAAACCAAGAGAGAAGGCATGGGATACAGAAATAGGAGATTTAATGCAGGAGAGAGTTAAAGAAATTTATAGGATCACAGCTGTGTAGCAGGCTATTATAATGAGTTACCTGTTCAGAATTTAACAAGAAGACAAAGGGTTCCAGGAAAAAAAGTAGACTGACAGGTAATTTGACACATTTGGCAGAGTAGAAATTCTATCAAGAGGTTGTAAGAAAAGTATAGGAGAATTTTGCTTAGTTTCTTTATCAGTATTTTAATGGGAAAAAAATAGGGCAATTATTTATGTCCAGGAAAAATAAAAGTTCTTTCTTATGGGGAAACATAATAATAATATACTATTTGACTCAGCAGCAAACTATGCCAGAATTATCATTATTTAAACAGAGTATTAATTTAAGCAAAAATTATAAAATAATTAAATTGGGAGGATAAGAGGGAGGTGAAGCAGAATCAAGGTACTATAAAAGAATTTAAATCTTACCTATCAGTCTTTAGATTAGAGAATACTATAAATATAACATTGAGAAATATGAAAACATTGAAAAATGTAGTTACATATAGAAAGGAATACCAAAAAGACCTGAAGACAAATTACCTCTCAGGAGTGGAAGGGGAAAAGGCCAAAACCACTTTTAAAATTGAGGTGATATTTGCATGACATAAAATTAACCATTTTACTTATTTTTTATAAAATTAACCATTTTAAAATGAACAATTCAGTATCATTTAAGTATACCTACAATGTTGTGTCACCACCACCTCTATCTAATCCCCAAGCACTTTATTACTCCAAAAGGAAACCCTGTACCCTTTATGCATTAACAGTTCCCCCTCCCTCTAGGCCCTGGCAACCACCAATCAGCTTTCTATGGATTTATATATTCTAGTTTTTCATATAAATGGATTCATACAATATATGATCTTTTGTGTCTGGCTTCTTTCACTTAACATGTTTTTAAGGTTCACCTAAATTGTACCATGAAACAGTACTTCATTTATTTTTATGGCTGAATATTTCATCTATATATATAAAAGCCTAAGTGACCGAAAAACCGAATGACCGAACAACCGGTTGACTGGTCGCTATGATGAGCACTGACCACCAGGGGGCAGATGCTCAATGCAGGAGCTGCCCCTTGGTGGTCAGTGCGCTTCCACAGAGGGAGCGCTGCTCAGCTGACCAACGGTTGCCAGATGCCAGGCTCACGGCTGGCGAGTGCAGCTGTGGTGGCGCAAGCCTCTCCTACCTCTGCAGCAGCGCTACTGAGTGGCCGACAGCAGCAGCAGCAGGCGCAGTGGGGCCAGGATGAGCTGGAGTGGCACTGCATCCGGACTGGGCTCCAGCTCCTCCTCGACCACTTTGCACACTACTACATCCCTCAGGGGATATCGGACTGTCAGTTTTGGCCAATCCCCTCAGGCCAGGCTGGGGATCGGGCCAAAACCAGCAGTCCAACATCCCCCAAGGGGTCCCGGATTGTGAGAGGGCGCAGGCAAGGCTGAGGGACCCCACCAGTGCACAAATTCGTGCACTAGGCCTCTAGTTTTATATAATAATTCATTTATATATAATAATTCATTTATCCATTCATCTGTTGATGGGCACATGAGTTCTTTTCACCTTTTGGCTATTGTGCAATGCTGCTATGAACATGTGTATACGTGTATTTGTTTGAGTATCTGTTTTCATTTCTTCTGAGTATATATCTAGGAGTGGAAATGCTGGATCCTATGGTAATTTTATGTTTAACTATACCCATATATATGGGTTTAATTAAACCCATACACCTATGGTCAAGTGCTCTTTAACACAGTTGCCAAGACCATTCAATGCAAACAAATGAAGGTGGACTCCTACCTTACACCATATACAAAATTAACTCAAAATGGGTCAAAGGCTAATTATAAGAGCTAAAGTTAAATATTCGTAGGTGGAAACATAAGGGTAAATTATCAAAACTTGGATTTGATAAACGATTCTTAGATCTGATAGCAGAAGCACAAGTATCAAAAGAAAGAAAACAGATAAAGTGGTCTTCATCATAATGAAAAACTTTTGTGTTTCAAAATATACCATCAAAAAAGTGAAAAGAGCCCTAGACAGTTTGGCTCAGTTTATGGAGCATCCTGGATTAGAATTGGAAGGCAAGACCTACAGGATACAGAATACACTATGATCTTTAATTTATGAAGATTAAAACAGAAGGATGAATAATAATTTATTAAATGAAAGAATCTTTAGATTAGACTGTTATAATGTTAATGCTGCTTCTAATAAATACAGAAATAAATGAACTTACCATTTGGAGTAGTGTTCTAAGAGTAGAAAAAAATTAAAAAATTACCCTAAAAATGTTTCTGGCACATGGGCAGAACAGAAAATTATGCAAAAGGTTTTCCTGGTTAGGGATGCCACAGAAAGCACGGTCCCTGGGTCACAGGAGAGGGTGACTATTTTCTACATTAATATCTGGCAAGACTTTATTTTCAATAAATAAGCTGCAGCCCACCCGGTGTGGCTCAGTGGTTGAGTGTTGACCTATGAACTAGGAATTCCTGGTTCGATTCCCGGTAGGGGCACATGCTCAGGTTGTGGGCTTAATCCCCAGTGTGGGGCATGTAGGAGGCAGCCAATCAATGATTCTCTCTGATCATTGATGTTTCTATCTCTCTCTCCCTCTCCCTTCCTCTCTGAAATCAATAAAAATATATTTAATAAATAAATAAATAAATAAACAAAACAAAACAAACAAAACAAAACAAAACAAACAAACAAACAAACAAACTGCAGCTGAGTCCTGGGGCAGTAGAAGTAACAGTAATTATTTCCCAAGATGTGCTCTTTTTTGTTTTTAAATTACAGCTGACCTTCAATATTATTTTATATTAGTTTCAGATATACAGCATAGTAGTTAGATACTTATATAATTTATTAGAGGCCTGGTGCACGAATTCGAGCACCAGTGGGGTCCCTCGGCCTGGCCTGTGGGATAGGGCTGAAACCAGCTTTCCAACATCCCCTGAGGGGTCCCGGATTGCGAGAGGGCGTAAGCCAGGCCGAGGGACCCCCACCGGTGCACGATTGGGGCTGGGGAGGGATGCAGACCCCAGCAGTAAGCTAACCTACCAGTTGGAGTGTCTGCCCCCTGGTGGTCAGTGCATGTCATAGCGACTGGTCGACCAGTCAACTGTCTGCCCCCTGGTGGTCAGTGCATGTTATAGCGAGTGGGTGAGCGGCCTTAACATATCATTAGCATATTATGCTTTGATTGGTTGAACGGCCTACCAGTTGACCAGACACTTAGCATATTAGGCTTTTATTATATAGGATGAAGTGGTCCCCTCAATAAGTCTAGTACCCACCTGGAACCATACATAGTTATTACAATACTAGAGGCCCAGTGCATGATTGAATCATGCACGTGTAGGGTCCCCTACATGCTTTTGCTTTTGATCACGGGGAGCTGGGTACCTGTCCGCTAGTGCACCAGGCCTTTCAGAAGCCTCCAGCGTGGCGGAGGCTTCTGAAAGGCCTGGTGTCTGAGCAGAAAGGCATCCAGCTGCCACGCTTTTGCTTTTGATCGCGGGGAGTTGGGTGCCTGTCTGCTGGTGCACCAGGCCTTTCAGAAGCCTCCAGCGCGGCGGAGGCTTCTGAAAGGCCTGGTGTCTGAGCGGACAGGCATCCAGCTGCCACGCTATCACTTTCGATCGCTGGTGCACCGGCGTGGCGGAGGCTTCTGAAAGGCCTGGTGCTTGAGCGAAAAGGCATCCAGCTGCCACACTTTTGCTTTTGATCGCGGGGAGCTGGGTGCCTGAGCGGACAGGCACCCAGCTCCCACGCTTTTGATGGTCCGTGGCCGCTGAGGGGGGCTACCCTGCTGTTGAGAGGCGCAGGGGGCGGGACTCCCACCCCCTGCGCCTCTCAACGGCCGCTGAGGGGGGCTGCCGCGGACACCTGGCTACCCTGCCGTTGAGAGGCGCAGCTGAGTGTCCGCGCAGGCTCCCTCAGCGGCCGCGGATCTGGCCTTGATCTGGCCGTTGAGAGTCGCAGGGGGCGGGAGTCCCGCCCCCCTCAGTGGCAGCGGATCCGTGCCTCTCAATGGCCGGATAGGCCACCCCGAGTCCCGCTCCCCCAGCCTCCCACCGCCCAATCGTGGGCGTAGCGGAGTGATGATAATTTACATTTTACTCTATTATTAGATAGGATTATTATCTTCCCTATGCTGTGTTTTACACCCCCATGACTATTTTGTAACTATGCAATTTGTATTTCTTAATCCCTCCACCTTTTTCACCCACCCCAGTCTGGCAACCAACAGTTTTTTTCTCTGTATCTATGAGTCGGTTTCTGTTTTGTTTGTTCATTTATTTTGTTCTTTAGATCCCACATATAAGTGAAATAATACAGTATTTGTCTTTCTCTGACTTATTTCACTTAGCACAGTGGTCGGCAAACCGCGGCTCACGAGCCACATGCAGCTCTTTGGCCCCTAGAGTGTGGCTCTTCCACAAAATACCACGGTCTGGGCGAGTTTATTTTGAAGAAGTGGCATTAGAATAAGCTTAAGTTTAAAAAATTTGGCTCTCAAAAGAAATTTCAATCGTTGTACTGTTGATATTTGGCTCTGTTGACTAATGAGTTTGCCGACCACTGACTTAGCATAATACTCTAGTTCCATCCATGTTGTTGCAAATGTTAAAATTTCATTCCTTCTGGCCAAGTAATATTCCATCATATATATGTAACATATCTTCTTTATCTACTCGTGATGGACACTCAGGTTGCTTTCATATCTTGATTATTGTAAATAATGCCGCAATGAACATAGGGGTGCATATATCTTTTCAAATGTGTGTTTTGGATTTCTTCTGATAAATACCCAGAAATAAAATTGCTAGGTCATAGGTAGTTCTATTTTTAATTTTTTTAGGAACCTCTGTACTGTTTTCCATAGTGGCTGCACCAATCTGCAATCCCACTAACAATGTACTTGTTGTTTGTTGATTTATTGATGAATTTATTGATAAATTGAGGAAATTGAAAACTCACCTGAAAACATTTTTACAAAATCATCAGTAGACATATTCATCACCACATCTGCCTGGTCAGATGGCTCTCCATATCCGGCATTCCCACCCTTGTTTTTAAGATCAAGAAACCATGTTCCACCATCTTCACCTACATTGAAGGTAAAGATATAGAAATAAATGCCAAAGAAGCCCTGTTCTTCTTCAACATAATAACCATTACAATTACAATAATCTTATATACTGCTGTTTCCGAGGCTAAAATCCCAAGGACTATCATTTTTAGCAAATATTTATTAAATACTTATTTTGTACCTGGCACTAGGCTAGGCTTTGAAGACTCTGCATAAGCTAGTTCTTACAAAAGAGGAATTGGATGGTGATGTGGAGCCAGGAAATCCCAACTAAAACTGAGATTTTAAAGTTAATAAGAACTAGCTAGATAAGAAACTAAAAAAAATAATAATAAAAAAAAATAGCAAGATCAGAAGATAGAAAGAGAGTGGATATTGGCATTGGGAATGGTGAGTTGCTTTGGACATTTTCAAACTGAGGCATCTTTGTGCTAGCCAAGTGAATATGTCAAATGAAGTCTTACTAGATTGGAAATATAGATATATAAGTAATCTGTTCATATGGTCATTGAAGTCTTGTGAGTGGTTGGAGTTTCCTAGTGAAAGTCTGTGGAGTGCTAAGACAGTGATCTGAAGAACATCCTTAAAGGACAAAGGAGAAGCATCTGACACAGGATACTGAGAGGGCATGATTACAGATAGAGAAGGAAAGCTCTTGTCAAAGAAGCCAAGAAAAGGGAGGATTTCCAGAAGGAAACCTTGGTCAACACCATCAAATACTCCAGAGTTGTAACAAGGTAAGAATGACAAATGCCCACTGGTGACACAAAAGCCACCAAGGACCTTAGTGAAAACAAATTCAGGGAATGAAGAAAAATGATACCACAGCAGAGTGAATCGCAGATGAAAATAAGTTTTACTTATTGTGTTTGTTTAAAATTATTGAACAGACTGAGAACGTTAAAATACATTTGGGAAGGAATAGGTGGAAGAGAGGGCACAATTAATAGCACAAAGTCCCTGAGGAAGCCAGAGGAAACGGAATCTAGATCTTTGCTACTCAAAGTGGGATCCATGGACTGAATACTGTCATCAACTATCAGAAATGCAGAATTCAGATCCCACCTCAGACCTGCCTACTGAATAAAATTCTGCATTTTAGCCTGAAACCAAGGTAATTAGCATAAATTTTAAAGTTTGAGATGCACTGATCTGGAGTTGAGCTCTATTCTTTTGGGAGGAGAAGAGAGGATGATGCCTATAATGGTTAATTTAATATCAGATGAAAGGAAGCTAAAGCAATTTATCTGTAGGCTTATATTATCTCTGTAAAAGAGGAGATGGGATTATCCACTGAAACTAGCAGTGAAGTGGTGAAGGGAGAGATGGAAGATTTGAGGAACACTGAGGTTAAAATAGTCACTGGAAAATGAGGTAGTAAGCTATCACAGAAACACAGAATTCTGAGGTGCTGCTTAGACCCCAGTAGAGGAGGGACGATGATGAATTTCTACTGATACAGATCCACTGGGTGGTGTGATTTTTTATTTTTATTTTTTGTTTCTCCAGCAGATTTAGCAGTCTAGATGCAACTGTGGGGCAGCCAGATAGTTTGATTTAGTCAGGACTAGGTTTTTGGCAGATTGTGACATAAGCACAAAAGGTCCAGAAGTTTAGGATATAGGCAAGAGAGTGATTGAATCAATGTACGTGGATTCTAAGGACAGAAAAAGAAGGAAAGCTCGGCCATTGTGGCTCAGTGGTTGAATGTCGACCTATGAACCAGTAGGTCACAGTTCAATTCCCAGTCAGGGCACATGCCCAGGTTGCGGGCTCAATCAGTCAATGATTCTCTCTCATCGTTGATGTTTCTATCTCTCTCTCTCCCTCTCCCTTCCTTTCTGAAATCAATAGAAATATATTTCAAAAAACAAAGAAAAGCAAGTAAAAACAGGAAGGTACAGATGAATTAAGATAAAATAGAGGAGAAAAAAATAAAAGAACTGATAATGTCAAAGCTTCCATACAGTAGGAATGAAGTAGCTATTCTTAAAACTTTCATTAACATGTTAGTACTATATTGAGAAGAAAAATATTGAGAGGTTTTAAAAAGCTGACTACATTCAGACTGACTTGAATCATCTCAAAAATAAAAATGGCAAGTGCCCACGGTGGATGATAAATTATTATATATCACCTGTCTTGATGATAAATTACTATATTATATCGCATGTCCTTCTAAGTAGGATTCCTCTCAATTACTTAACAGTGAAAGTATTTGTAACAAAATTTTATTTTATATATGTCCATATACACTGATATTAACTTAAAAGTACATATCAGTAGCTATTGGTTATTCTGAAATGGCTACATTCTAGGGTAAGGGTTCTCCATACAGTCAACTAGATAGGTGATTCCTGGAGGCTGATTTCTGTCCAAGGGAAATAGCCTCCTTTGTTTCCTGAAACACTCAGATAACCAGCTGTAATCCTTACCCGAGAGTTCAAACTGATAAACTGCCTGAGTGGCTTTAACAAGGTCATCACTGAGAGAGGCCTTAACAATTCTGAATGTTTCTTTCACAGCTCCAGAAGGTGGTTTTGATGGTGGCTGCAGCTCTTCTTTCAACTTTGTACCAGCACCTGCAAAATATTGTTGATGAAAATGGCTTTAAAGGCTAGGCAATATAAGGCCACACACAAAATTAATTAACAGAATAAACTTGCTACCAATTATACCTGTTTGACCAAAGTGACCTTAAATAAATTCAATGGCATCTGAAAGCATAAATCAAATTAATGAAATAACAGCCAAACACATCAATTTTTACTCTCCAAGTAAAAGGCTGATTCTCATGTTAGATTTAATAAAAGCAAACCACTACTAAAGTATACAGTGCTTATAATCAATGGACCTAAACAAACTATTGGAATTTTAGGGGATATTAATTAATCACTCCTTTATTACCCACTCTGAATTCTAAAACCAAATGAAAAAAGAACACACCAGAGTCAGAAAGATGGAGATATCAGCTGTGTACTTGGTGGAGCTGAATTGGAGATCATAGTCAGTAAAGTCAGTAGACTACAACTATGTAAGCTTTAATGGAAAGATACATTTAGAGCATCTCAATTACTTAAAAAAACAAAAACACAGCTAGCAGCCCAAAGATAGCTTCTCCTAACTTCACACTAAATAAATATAAAAATGTACAAGCTAGGCTGCGGCAGCTCAGTGGTTGAGCATCAACCTATGAACCAGCGGGTCACAGTTAGGATTCCGGTTAGGGCATATGCCCAGGTATTGCAGGCTCCATCCCAGATCGTGCAGGAGGCAGTCGATTGATGATTCTCTTTCATCACTGCTGTTTCTATCTCTCTCTCCCTCTCCCTTCCTCTCTGAAATAAAATATATATATACATATATATATAATTTTTTTTAATGTACCAAAAAAAAAAAAAAGACAAATACTAAACATCCTAGACTGACACACCATTTACTGTCAGGATCTAGGAAAAAAGATCAATAACTCTAAGGTAGATGAAGTCAGCCTCAGAAACACAGGACTATCTGTGCTTCACACCTCATAAAAGATCTCAATGGAAGAATAGCTCTGCTTATCTGAACAAAGAAGAAAGGTTCTCACATCTTTAAACCACTGGATCAGACTCTGATCTTAGACTAAAATCTATCCGTCTGTTTTATGATACTGATTTCAAGAAATCCCCACATTTCTTCTTCTTTTTAAAGTAGCTATCTTTTTTTTTAATTTTTAAAATTTACTTATTGAGTTTGAGAGGGAAAGAAAGAGTGAGAGAGAGAGAGAAACATCTATTGGTTGCCTCCCACACACGCCTCAACTGGGGATGGAACCTGAAACCTGGAGATGTGCCCTGACCAGGAATCAAACACACCACCTTTTGGTGTATGAGACTACGCTCCAACCAACTGAACCACACCGGCCAGGGTGCCCCTATATTTCAATCCAATTTCACAGCTCCCAAATACCAGAGAAGCAGACAGAAGGCGAGTCCTAGTGGTGGTTCATCCTGGGGAGAACACGCCACCCAAAACATGACTGATAAAGACGGGAAAGGGAAGAACCTTGGCATCTCAGCATGCTGAAGAGAGTAGTTTTTAAGCAGAGGAGGTAACAGAAGGTCCCATGTCAGCCCTGCACACAGCACTAGCAGAAGACAGAAATGTCCAATTCTCTATTTTGGAAAAAATATGTAAGTATCTTTATTTTCTTACATAAAATATGGTCTATATCTTACCATGTGATTCCATTTTCTTGGTAATTGTATCCGGGTATTCATCTAAGAAGAAATCTGGTAACAAAGGATGGCCTGAAAATATGACCCCAAAATAATCAGGTTACTGTAAGAACTTCAATATATTAAGATTTTAACACCTGTTTAATAAACATTATATCTGTTTTTATTTAAATGGTACAATGCAAAGACCCCCATGAGAACTGTTAAACTACCTGACCACTAAGGTAAAATACTTTCCCCTAACCCAGTTATCCTCCTTTCCTATGGCAAATTCCATCCCTAAGATCTAACCGAAGAGTCACATATTAAGCCCTTAACTGATCTCCCAGGAGCCTTTGCCCCCTTCTCATCTATCCATGAAACCTTTCTGCCTACATCCCTCCAAGGTGCTTAGGAATCATTTCCTACACTGGCCCCCTAAGATAAGTGAGTTCCTCATTAAAAAAGGACTTGTCCCTATCTTTGTCTCTGTATGTTTGCTCCCCACTCTCAGATTAAAAACAAAACAAAACTGGAGGGCAGGAATGCATTGGGTTTGTTATATCCTAACACTTACCACAGTACCTAATCATATTAAGTTCTCAACATTCTCAAATCTAAAATAGGGTTTTTAATTTAAATCAAATTTAAAATTTTGTGTATAAAGACACTATATCTTTAATACCTGAAGTGATAATTACACTATACCAGGCCCCAGAAGACCTGGATCTGATTCAGGTTCTGCCACTTACTAGCTGTTACTCCTAGACAATGGCTTAATAATCTCTTTGGACCTGTTTTTCTACTGTAAATATTAACTACTGAATACAGTGATTGCAGCATATGCCAGGCACTGTGCCAAGAACATTATATATATTATTGCATTTTGTTCTTACCAAAACCCAGTGTGGAAGGTATCATTACAGTATTTTACCAGTAAGGAAAGTGAAGCTCAGAGAAAGTGGGTGACTCACCTAAAGTGCAGCTGAACTGGGATCTGAACCTGAGTTGTCTTTTCCCAAACTCCATGTTCTTACTCACTAAACAATATTGCTTCCTTCACAGGATTACTATGAGATTAGCTAGACAATGTATATAAAAGTGCTTTGTAAAACTGTGAAGAGCTATTTAATTCGATTCAGTTCAAACTGAAGAAACAGAGATGATACAAATATAAACATTCAACCTAATGAATAATATTTAAAATATACTTTAGCACAAATAAGCTAAATATAACATACACTGAGTGGCCAGATTATTGATCTCTGAACGCATAATAATCTGGCCACTCAGTGTATATCCTATATAATAAAAGGCTAATATGCAAATTGTCCCCTCAACCAGGAGTTCGACCAGCAGGCAGGCCGGCCAACCGCCCATGTCCCCTCCCCCTGGCCAGGCTGGCCAGACCCCACCCATCCACCCATTCACAAATTCATGCACCGGGCCTCTAATACACACACACACACACACACACACAAACACACTGAGTGGCCAGATTATTATGCGTTCAGAGATCATAATAATCTGGCCACTCAGTGTATATTAAATATGTCTATTATTTAGTACATGTTAATTTTATACATAAAGTAAAATGCATTATCATTACGATCATCATCTGCAATTTCAGAGAGGAAGAATGATTTGTGAACAAGGGGAGTGCTGAGAACTTTTCACATCACACCCTTGTACATGGGACAGACTCTGCTCACTCACCTTCACCATTTACCATTAAGCTACTCTAAGATATTGCACCTCAGAGATAAACTTTTAGAAAAAGCCCATAATTTTAAAAAGTTTTTGTGAAAAAAACCACTACTATATCTTCTGTTACCGTATCCTTGAATAAAAGCTTTACTCTGTGATTTTAAGACCAACTTTAAAAATAATTTTCATATTTGGTTTCAAGATTTGGAAATGGTTAATAGTTGATGTGACCTTTTGCATCTATATATCCCTTAACTCACTTCTATTTTTCCTTTCTTCTTTAAGATGTGTTGGTATGGGGTTTTCCCTTTATTGGGAAGACACCTTTTAAAAGAGCATATTAATTTTATAATCACAAAACCACACACACAAAAGAGATGTGTATTCCTTGCAGAAAATGTGGGTAAATGCATCACTATATTTAACAATAAGCATTACCTGGTTTAATTGCATAGACATCAAAATCTTTTATTCCTTCTTCTTTTAAGATATTTTCATCAATAATAAAGTTACCAGTAAAACTTTTAGGCTTTTTTAAAATGGAATACGCAGCATCTGCAATGATGTCAACTTTTCTACATTGGCTTTCAATACCGGATCCTCCCAGCATATCCATAGCAGCCGTGTGTATGGCTGTAGAGAAAACATACGCATCCATAACTCCAAATCAAACAGTATGACTATGGAAGCAACATCAAGATAGTTAATTTCTCAGGTGATGAAAATAAGGTACAGAGAGCTTGAAGCATTTGCTAAATGTTTTATTGGCATTAACTGGATAGAAAACCTATGTTCCTTGCTCTACACAACACTGCCTTATACACTGAGTGGCCAGATTATTATGATCTCTGGACGCATAATAATCTGGCCACTCAGTGTATATCCTATATAATAAAAGGCTAATATGCAAATTGTCCCCTCGTCCAGGAGTTCGACCAGCAGGCAGGCTGGCCGGCCAACCACCCATATCCATATCCCCTCCCCCTGGCCAGGCTGGCCGGATCCCACCCATGCATGAATTCATGCACCGAGCCTCTAATACACACACACACACACACACACACACACACACACACACACACACACACTGAGTGGCCAGATTATTATGCGTTCAGAGATCATAATAATCTGGCCACTCAGTGTATAGAACTTCATCATGAGACTCACAGCAAAATTCAATTAGACTTTTCTGATCCAGAATACTTAAGAATTTGCATACTATTCTTGAGAGTTAAGAAGCCAGTAAGGTATAACAGCAAGAGCACTGAGCTGTAAGGTGAGATTTTTATGCCAACTATGCTATTTTTGGCAAGCCACTACCATCTTTGGGCCTCAGTTTGTTGTTTCTAAATATGGAGCTCCTTTCTTAAGTCTATTGTCTCTCTTTTCTCTACTAGAATATGGAGACTTTGTTTTTTATTTTTCATCACTGTATGCCCAATGCCTAAAACAATGACAAACACACCATAAGCACTTAAGTACAAGTTAACAATAAGATCCACCACATAAAATTCAGTGATGATTTTTGGAAAGGAAAATAAGCAATATCTGTAATGAAAGCTGATAAACCTTGGGTCACAAGATTCCTAAAGGTGACCCTACAATTTGAATCTAATTAAGGAATAACTGGGAAAGCTTCAGATTGATTCTTCTGGTTACAGCTTGCTCAAAACAGACAGTAACAAGAGTCTTAAAATCAATGGAAGATTTCCTTTCACATAAATATATGCAGTACGTATCAGGTTTAAAACATCAGCATTGCCTTTGAGTCCTCCTTCTCTGGGAAAAGAGCTTATCTCACTTCTTTAACACCTGCTGGCCCCTACCAAGCACACACATATATTCTTTGGTGTATTCAATGAACCAAAGATATGACTTACAAAGTGTACCACTAAGGGAAAAAAACCTCCCAATTAAACTATGATATATCATCAATTGTAAGAGCATTCTAATATCAAAGATGTAAAAATGTAAAAGCCTGGGCATCTCAGAATGAATGAAATATGGTAAAAACTGCCATGAGAACAAGTTGGAAAGTAGGTCCTTTGGAAAAAACTAGTTTTTGTTTCTAGCACCAGAGAAGCCAGTTGCCACCTTGTCACATTGGCCTCCCTGGTTAGCTGAGTTCCCAAGTCCATCTGCAATGTGGTCCAGGTGATAAGAGGACTGCAGCTGCTGTGATACTTTTATCTTCCTCTCTGTGGTCAGCACCAAGATCAGTAGCTGCATTCCCAGACTCCTCACCCCAACCCACATGAAATCTATCCCAAGTGGACCTTCTTCTTCTACCACCGTTGTTCTGACCAGTCAAGAGGTAAGAAGCAGTAGACATTTTGAATAGCAGCCCTCATACCTCCTCTCCGCCCGCCCTTCATTTCAGCAGAAATTATGAAGTGGATTTTATAAAAAGAAAAAAATTGTATTTTTAAAAGTGACCTTGTTGTGGGCCTGAGATCCTCATGCTGTGAAACTAATAGAGGCCTGCTCACTGATCTCCTCTGGATGTGTTGAATTTGGTGTGGTCAAAGATCTAGACCCAGAAGGGCTCATGCAGCTGGTGTAGAGAAGGCACACCGAGCCAGAGAGGACAAACAGCGAGTGGACCAGGACACTGCTTTGGTTATCCTATCTAATAATAGAGTAACATGTAAATTACCATCACTCCGCTACGCCCACGATTGGGCGGCGGGAGGCTGGGGGGCGGGACTCAGGGTGGCCTATCCGGCCATTGAGAGGCACGGATCCGCTGCCACTGAGGGGGGCTACCCTGCTGTTGAGAGGCGCAGGGGGCGTGACTCCCGCCCCCTGTGCCTCTCAACAGCCAGATACGCGGCCGCTGAGGGGGCCTGCCGCGGACACCCAGCTGCGCCTCTCAACGGCAGGGTAGCCAGGTGTCCGCGGCAGCCCCCCTCAGCGGCCGTGGACCATCAAAAGCGTGGGAGCTGGGTGCCTGTCTGCTCCGGCACCAGCGGACAGGCACCCAGCTCCACCGCGAAAAGCGAAAGCGTGTAGGGGACCCTACACGTGCATGATTCAATCATGCACTGGGCCTCTAATTGATAATAAATGTTACGCTATATCCATTCCATTAAGTGCAGTAAATCTCCTTTTCCTTAAAGGGCAGTAATGTTGGGATATTATTCAGCTTCTAGCAGACATAGAAAGAGAGCCACTCTATACAGTCTAGGATGAGGAATCATATTTTTTTTAATCCTCACCCAAGGATATTTTTTCCATTGATTTTTACAGAGTGTGGAAGGGAGATGGAGAGACAGAGAGAAACACTGATGTGAGAGAGACACATTGATTGGTTGCCTCCTGCATGCCCCTGACCAGGGCCAGAAGCTTGCAACTGAGATACGTGCCCTTGACCATAATCAAACCTGGGACCCTTCAGTCCCCAGGCCGACACTATCCACTGAGCCAAACTGGCTAGGGCTATTTTTTTTTTTAATAGAGACCTAAAAAGTAGCCAGCACCTTGGACACACTCTAAAATCCATTTTCATTGCCTCAATTATAAACAACTAGTGGCCCAGTGCACAAAATTGGTGCACGAGGGATGGGGGTGAGGGTGTCCCTCAGCCCGGCCTGCACCCTCTCCAATCTGGGACCCCTCGGGATAACCGGCAGTCGGACATCCCTCTCACAATCCAGAACTGCTGGCTCCTAACCACTTGCCTACCTGCCTGATTGACCCTAACTTCTTCTGCCTTCCAGCATGATTGTCCCTAACTGCTCCGCTGCTGGCTTGATTGCCCCTAACCACCTCTGCCTAGGCCCCCCATCCGGGACCCAGGACTCCCTCCTCCAGCCAACCACAGGCACCCGGGATCCGGGCTTCCCTCTCTCTGGTCAGCCATAGGTGCCCAGGCTGGCTGCAGCCACAGGGGATGGTGGGCAGGTGGCTTCGCCTGGACTGTAGCCGCAAGTGCTGGCTCCTGGGACTGCGGGGTGGGCTGCTTCTCCATCTACCAGGCTATAGCCAGCCGCAGGTGCTGGTGCCTGGTTTCTCTGTCTCCCCCAGGACGTGGAGCAGGCGAACGAGAGGCTTCTCCATCTTCCCTGGGATGCAGTGTGGGCGACTTCTCCAGCTGGCTGTGGCCTGGGATCATGGGGCAGGCGGCTTCGTCTCCCGGGCCGCACCCAGTCTCAGGTGCTGGGGCCCGGTTTCTCCGTCTCCCCCAGGACGTGGGGCCGGTGGACGTGAGGCTTCTGCTGCTGTCTGCAGCCTGGGATCAGGGGGCAGGGGACTTCTTCGTCTCCCGGGCTGCAGCCAGCCTCAGGCGCTGGGGCCTGGTTTCTGTCCCCCGCAGGACGTGGGGCCGGTGGACGTGAGGCTTCTGCTGCTGTCTGCGGCCTGGGATCAGGGGGCAGGGGACTTCTTCGTCTCCCGGGCTGCAGCCAGCCTCAGGCGCTGGGGCCGGGTTTCTCTGTCTCCCCCAGGACATGGGGCAGGCGGACGTGAGGCTTCTGCTGCTGGCTGTGGCCTGGGATCACAGGGCAGGCAGCTTCTTCGTCTCCCAGGTTACAGCCAGCCTCAGGCGCTGGCACCCGACTTCTCCGACCCCCCCAGGCCCGGAGCGGTGGGGGGTGGGGGTAGCAGGGCTGCTGCCATGGTTTCAGGTTAATTTGCATACTCACTCTGATTGGCTGGTAGTGTAGTGGAGTGACAGTAATTTGCATGTTTCTCTTTTATTAGTGTAGATGCTGTATTCTAGCTAGCTTTCCTGGCTCCTCTCTCCAATCTTACAAGCCATCCTATATTCGGATGCCAAATTATACTTCTTAAACCTCATCAACAACCATATCACTCCACTGCTCCTGTTTTCCCACTGCTTATTATATCTCTCCTGCTTCTAAGATTCTAAAGTGGTTCTCTACTGAATATAGATTAAAATTCAAGCTCCTAAACTTGGCAATCAAGACCTGGGACCTAGTTCATCCATCTTCCCCCACCACCTCATACCCACTCAACATTCCATCTGAGCATTACAGTTGCTCAAGGTCTGTGGGAAATAAAAAGCCTACACCCTATCACACAGACACCAGATCAAACTCCTTGTAGTTCCACCAACACAGTATTTTCCCATACTACAGCCTTTCTTGTTCCCTCCTGGAACGGGTTCCCTCTGCCAGGAACACCTTGCCTCGTTCTCCTTACTAACTCCAACAGATTCTTGTCTGTTTTGTCCTATAATGTATGTTAAGCAACTAGAATAGATGCTCAATCAATATATGCTGGATAAATAAAATATAAAATTTTTACAGTTAGACAAGGCCTTTTCTAACTTTGTTACCCCTGGATCCCAAAAAACTAAAGATTCGGAGGGTAGAAGCAGGGAAGGAAGAACAAAGTGCGATGGCAACCAATTCTTTCATCTTTCACAATAAATAGTAAAACTAATTGAAGGTAAGGACTGCATCACATTCATCTTAGTACCTCCTAATACCTTGTACAGAGAAGACACTTAATAAATTATATGAATAATGAGTAAATAGTACAGAGCACTGTGCCTGGAATATAAAAATGTTTGGAAGATAAATGAATAGAAAGTTACATACCAGGAGTACAAAGAGGGAAAATATTATGTTAGGACTTTTGTCATCGTGGAGACCTTCCTTTCTAACGAACTACCTGAATCTCACTATCTTTTAACTTTAGTAATAGCAATGTTTGATGTGGGAGGAGGAGATTGAGAAGAAAAGGAAGTAGAAAGAGTCACAGTAAAGTGTAAACTTTTAAAGTCTTTGACTGTGATCCACAATAAGTAACACTTTTTACTGACATGACTAAGAATGTATAATATATACACATACAACTCACTAACGTATTTTATTCATATATAACATTTATATAGGAAACAAAAGTTTATGAAATAATACTGACCCTTACTATGTGCAGTACTGTCTAATATTTTCTATTTTATTCCATTAGAAATAAAACAAAACAAAAAATTCTGGCTGCTGCTTACTAAATCAATTTCACAATCCACTAAATTGATTTTATGCCTCACTAAGTAGATTTCATGATTCACCAATGAGTCTTGACATGTAGTTTGAAAAATGTTGTAGAAGCACTTTTTTTCACGCTCACCTTATACCCCATTGCAAAGAATATTACTTTCTAGAAAATCTTAAAAGGACTGTGTCTGACACAGAAACATAAGAGATACAAAGAAACAATAAAACATGATTCTGATCCCACAATGAGCTAGTAAGTAAAGGAGTCTTGGTCAAATTACAAAAGAAAGAAATTTTTAACAATTGATTCTTGGAGTCCTTAGAATAAAGATGGCGACTAGAGAGCTGGCTGAGAAAGCTTTATTTTCCTAAGTTACATCAGCAACGTGCCCCTGTGTTCCATAAATTCTTACCCATAGCACCTTGTTTCCTCAGCTTCAACACCATGGGCCATCAGACCCCTCCCAACTGGTTGGAGCTGAGGAAATCCCTTCACCCACTGCACAGCAGATGGGAAGCAAAGATGAAAAGAAATCCTTCATCTGTTCCTAAACTAGAATTCTGGGTATATTTTACACTGCCATATGTGGCAGTTCAGTTCAAGAGTACCTGTAAGGCTACAGTACTTCATAAAAATACTAGATTAAATGTGCTTTTAACAGTCAATTCCTACTGACCTAGTCATCTACTAGGTGAAAAGGCCAAAAAAGTATTCCAGTACCCTACAGTGTTCACCCCATGGTAACTGTCCAATAGATATTTGTGGAGTGATGGAAATAAATAAAACAATGCTGTACATAAATTCTAAAGCTGCATACAAAGTCCAGCCATATGTAGGTTCTTGTCACCTCAAGGTGGTCTAGGCACTCTGTGAGCTCAGAATTCATGTGAAAGTAACAGATAAATCGGTTTTTTATAGTGGAAAAAGACAAAGGTAGTAAGAATATAAGAAACTAAAGAAATATTTGTTGGGATGTATGAGGATAAAACAACAGCATGAGAATCTGCAGAATTTAGTAAGGTATCAAACATGAGGATGGAGAAAAGGTTAGGGAAGCACAGCTGGCTTCCTGTTGGCTGTAAATGAAACTCTTCAAGTGTCCCAATGTTCAATGTTTCCAGTATAGCGATCTGCTTCAGAGTCAGTCATATAGTCCAAGTGAAAGCTGGAAAATGTCTTATATGTACAATAAAGAGTTTAACTGGTTTCCCAACAGACAGACTGAGGTTACCTTTGACAATCTACTCACTCCTACCCCACCCTGCTCACCCAAGATGCATCTCAAGAGTGTCAAGAACAATAAATGGGTAGCTCAGTTGGTTAAAGCATTGTCCCAATATACCAAAGTTATGGGTTCAATCCCCAGTCAGGGCACAGACAAGAAGCAACTAATGAATGCATAACTAAGTGGAACAACAAATCAATGTTTCTTTTGCTCTCTCTCCCCCTTCCTCTCTTTCTCTGAAATCAATAAATAATTTTTTAAAAGAACAATAAATCCAGAACTGAAATATCATTGCTGTTATGAACACATAAACAACTGTTGGACATAGAAACCGGGACTCAAAAGAACTGTTGGCCCAGAAAGAAATTCACTATAGACTGATTCATTTGCCTCTCAGCATAACTATTATTGCTTGTCTCATTTTCGGTTCCTATAAGTGTATTCCTAGTATCACATGAGCTCACTCATCTAGGGGAAAAGATGAACAACATAGACTGAAGAACAAGAACAGCATTGATCAGACTGTCAGACCTCAGAGGGAAGGTAGGGGAGGGTGGGGACAAGGGAGATAGATCAACCAAAGGACTTGTGTGCTTGCATATGAGCCTAACCAGTGATCACGGACAACAGGGGGAGGGGGGCATGCGTATGGGGGGGTTTAGGAAGGGAATGGGGGGGGGAGGTTGATGACAAATATGTGATACCTTAATAAAGTAATTTTTTAAAAAAAGAACAATAAATGAGAATTAAGAAAATATTTTTTAAGTACAATACCTGTTTTAGGCCATAATGCGTTGACTGCAATTTCACCTTTAAATTCTTCTGCCATTCCAAGCACACACATAGACATACCATACTTAGCAATGGTATAAGCTGAAAGGAACCACGAGAAGTAATAGTTAATTAATAAATAAATTAATTCCTTTCTATTACTATATTTTCCTGATACATTTTTTAGAATTCTTTAATAATATAATAAATACAAAACATAGTTTTTAAAACATAACTCTTTAAAAAAAGTTTTTATGGAGGTATCTGAACAGGGAAGAGCTTCTTTATATGTTTCCATCCTAATAATTTATTAAAAGAAAAGACACAGTAATAAACTTTAATTTCCCTTAATATTATTGGAGTAAGTAACATTACTGTTTCTTAATCTGTTTTTTTTTTTGTAAAGAATGAAAGTGTTCATTTAAAGGGAAACTACTGCTAGTAAAATAATAACAACTAAAGGCTACAAACTTGTTTATTAACCTTGTCAATGAAAATAGAACTTCTTTTAGTTTGCTTTGTGAAATAAGGACTAAGTCTCTGATACAACTATTTTAAAGGAGGTACTTACACATAAATCTTGTTATTTAACACACCTTGAATCATTAGTTTGCTGTGGAAGGTAAAGTATTTCATGGATATTTTTAACTAACTTTATTGAAGAACTAGAGGCCTGATGCACAAAATTTGTGCAAGGGGCTTGGCCCCTGCCTGCCACAGCAGCCGCCTCTGCGGCTTCGTCCAGAAGATCATCCGGAAGGACATCTGGTCGAATTAGCATATTATGCTTTTATTATTATAGATAAGTTACATTCAATAAAACACAGTCATTGGGACTTGAGGGAGCTTTCTGGGATGATGGAAATGCATATCTTAATTTGGATGTTGGCTTTACAGGTGTATACATTTGTCAAAACTCATCAAACTGAACCATTAAGATCTGCGCATTTTAATGAATATATTTTATACCTAAATTCTATAATTACAGACAAAAGTTTAAGAATCTACTTTCCAAAATGCTACTGATTCTGCATAGAAAATGTAATGCTGAATGTATATGTAAATTGTGATTACATAATAGATGCACTGATTTAATGCAAAACAAATAAACAAACCATCCCCTCATCCTACCACCTACCACAGTGCTGTTTGAACCACAGTGGATTTAGGTTCAGTGGTGGGCTGAGATTGAGGATATGAGCAATTTTACTCTTTTTCAAATGAGGAATACATGCTTTAGACCTGAAAGCGAAAGAAAACACAAGCCAAATGAATAATTTTCTAACAACCATCCCACTTTTAAAAGTTTTATTTTAATCTACTTCTACAGAGAAACTGAATTTGTTCAGTAATCTATAGAGTACTTTTTAAAATATATATATATATATATATATATATATATATATATATATATATTATTGATTTTTTACAGAGAGGAAAAGAGAGGGAAAGAGTTAGAAACATTGATGAGAGATAAACATCAATCAGCTGCCTCCTGCAAACCCCCTACTGGGGATGTGCCCGCAACCAAGGTACATGCCCTTGACCAGACTCGAACCTGGGACCCTTGAGTCCACAGGTCGACGCTCTATCCACTGAGCCAAACCGGTTAGGGCTATAGAGCACTTTTGTTGTTTATTTTTACTCTTCTAGAATGAACATGGGAAAAGCAACTAATTTTTCAACCTTGAAACTTTGCTTAATGGCCTGACAAAATAATCTACTTGATGATGATAATAAAATCCTTGGGCACATTAGCCTTAAATCCAACTGAGGTTATCCTCAACTACATCCTTCAAAATTCTCCCTCCCCAACACACACTTCTCCCTCCCCAACACACACACACACACACACACACACACACACACACACACACACTTTTCAGTAACAGTCAATGTAATTGTCAGCAAGCACAGCTTGTACTGTGCAAAGAACATGGGTATTCCAGTCAGACACACCTCGGTTCAAATCCTCCTTCTGCCCCTTCCTTGTGTGATCCTGGGGAAAATATATAGCATTCTACTTCTCAGTTTTCTCATTGGTAAATGTTGGTAATGCCTGCTACCATCTAGGGTTGACCAAGGGATTAAAATGAGATGATATATATGAGATATTTAAAACAGTACATATGCTAAACCCATGAAATAAACTACTGCTATTATTACTATTATATAGGTTGACTTATTTCATCTTTAGTAGATGTGATATTCCTACTATGCTGGAATTGTAATTTAATAACATAACTCCCAATATATTTCCAAAGTTAATTTGCACCAGTATGCAATGCAATATGCCTTTGGGAGCAATATTAAGTTTTCGGGTTTTTTAAATACTGTTTATAAAGGTAGGCAATTTATTTTACAGGAACTCAAGTCCAATATTTTAAAAATTTTCATTATTAAGCTATAACATGTTAAATATTGTAGCTTAATAATTTTATAGCTTTTCATTTTATTTCACATTCAATAACTTCTAGAACTTTGAACTTGTCCACTCTTCTTTCAAGTCAGTTTTCTTACTACAATACTAGAGGACCGATGCACAAAATTTGTGCAAGGGGCTCAGCCCTCGCAGCCTCGGGGGCTTGCCTCAGCCCTTGCAGCCCTGGCTTCATCCAGAAGAGCTTGGCTGTTTGGCTGTCTGGTCTAATTAGCATATTACGCTTTTATTATTATAGATTCTTGGAACCATCATCAATGTCTTTTCAAGTTTATAAACCAATTACAATCAATATCACTAATGGATTTTTATATATATTATTCCTTTCCAAAGGTGCTTCACTTTTATGGGGGTGAGGTGGGGAGGGGCAACCAATATTAGAGCTGACAGTGATTAAAACAGTGAACTGCACCTCAAAACATCAATAGGAAACAAACTAAACCTAATCCAGGCATAAGACCATATTTCACATTCAAAGGAATGTAGTTTAGGCCATCATTTTCATTTTTAGAAAATGACCTCAGAATAGATAAGGGTCCAAATTGTTCTTGCCAAATGGGTTTCCAAAGACATAATTTCACAAGGAATGAACAATGAGAACCATGCATTTGTGTTTACATAAGTCATAATGTCAACTAAAAAAGCCAAGCCTTTGACCCATTCTTTGTTTGGGAACTGAACTGGGAATTCTCTCTTAAGTGGCAAAGAGAGTCAATTTCCTCAACAATACACTAGCCACACAATCTTGCCATACAGTAGATGATCATGTTTGTATTCAACATGAGTAAAGCACTGATCTGTCTGTGTTTCAAATCATAGAGGTGTATTTAGTACTTAGACTTCATGACATAGTCCATTTTTACTTTTTAGCAAGACACTTTTGTGTCTTTGTATCTAGTGAACAATACAATGAACAAACTTAATTTCTGCACCTCTGTGGAACATTTCTACAGTAAGTAAGTTTTTTTAAAATATATATTTTTATTGATTTCAGAGAGGAAGGGAGAGGGAGAGAGAGATAGAAACATCAATGATGAGAGAGAATCATCAATTGGCTGCCTCTTGCATGCCCCACACTGGGGATCAAGCCCTGGGCATGTGCCCTGACCGGGACTCGAAACATGACCTCCTCTGGTTCACAGGTCTACGCTCAATCACTGAACCACACCAGCTGGGCATCATTGATGTTTTTCTCTCTCTCTTCCTCTCTGAAATCAATAAAAATATATTTGAAAATAAATAAATAAATAATGTGATTCATAATGAGCTTCCTGTTATTTATATAACTAAAACCCAAGTGTTTTTCAAAGGAAGGAGAGACTCTTGCTGGCTTGAGTAATTAGAAGACTTGGTATGCACATATATGGTGTTCCCATAAAATATATTCACACACTTTGAATAATTATAAAGGCAGTGTTTATTAAAATATATTTCATTTTCAAAATTAAGCTAACAGCTACTAAAGTGTGTATATATATTTGGGGGATACCCTGTATGTCTTTCTTCATACAAATGTTTGAAAATACATGAGCTATACTTTAGTATTTATTAGATTTACAGAAAAAAAAAAAGGATCTCTGAATAAAACAATTTATTTAAAATACTATCTACTAACTTAGAGCACTTTTAGGCCTTTTGACTGGATTTTAAACTGTATTGCCAATCTGTTTCAAATCTGTTTACTACTATCTTTTGAGAAAACATTACAACATTTTCCCCAACAATTCTTTTTTTTTTCTTTCTAAACAAAGTATTTTTGTAAATTGAGATGAGTTGTTTTTTTTAAACATATTTTTATTGATTTCAGAGAGGAAGGGAGAGGTAGAGAGAGAGAGAAACATCAATGATGAGAAAGAATCATTGATTGGCCGAAACCGGTTTGGCTCAGTGGATAGAGCGTCGGCCTACGGACTGAAAGGTCCCAGGTTCGATTCCGGTCAAGGGCATGTACCTTGGTTGCGGGCACATCCCCAGTTGGGGGTGTGCAAGAGGCAGCTGATCGATGTTTCTCTCTCATCGATGTTTCTAACGCTCTATCCCTCTCTCTTCCTCTCTGTAAAAAATCAATAAAATATATTTTTAAAAAAATAAAAAAAGAATCATTGATTGGCTGCCTTCTGCACACCCCCTATTGGGGATCAAGCCCACAACCCAAGCATGTGCCCTTGACCGGAATCGAACCGAGGACCCTTCAGTCCGCAGGCTGACGCTCTATCCACTGAGCCAAATCGGCTAGGGCTCTCCCTGACAATTCTTTAACTTACGTAAGGTAGGTGCCTCTGGTGTTGACATTCATCATCAAATCCACTCTCTTCGTAGGTGTTTCCAATGTGTTGGTCAAGCTAATAGCACTGGCATTATTCACCAAGACATCAATTCCTGTTTTCAAATAATCAACTTCCTATTAATGAAATTTAAACTTAATAACAAAAAGAAATAAAAACATTTACTCTGTGTAGTTGAACCTAAGTTGGTTCACAAATACTTCTTTTAGATAAACTGACTAATCAATACACCAATATAAAACTAAGTAGCTGTGTCAAAATACCCAAATGATTTTCTCTAGCACAATGGAGACAGACCATCACCAGAGCTCCATGTGAAACTACAAGGAGGCTTAGTCCTTGGTGGTTTGTAGCTTCCATTTTTATCTGTCCTCTTATGTCCTGGGCATCCCTCCTTGCCTCCAAGAACTTAAGATTAACGTGTTTAAAATTTTCCCTCTTCTCTAGCATCTTTCCAAAGGCTGTCCTCCTTCCAAGCACACAGATCTCCCTCCCTTCTAAGGCCCTTTCTGGTCCTGGGGACTGGGACCAGAGTTTGGGTTCCAGGCAAATCATCCAAGATCAAGTGTGTTTTGGTAACTCATTTATAAAATAAAATGAATCTAGAATAATGATTATTGCTGCACCTTGTATCCAGTCTTCCATGCCCAGCCACTGCATATGTAACATATGGTTATAGTAATTGAAGAGAGGCAAGAGGATGGAATGGGATCTAAGGAACTACGTTTGGTTAGATGTATGTTATTGTCAAGATCCTAACCTTATATTGGATGGTAAATGTGTTATATTATCAAAATAATTCTTGCCAAATAAAAAAAAACCCTCATTAGAAGGTTTTAAGCTACATTTCTATATAAACAATACTCATTTTTGGTTATACTCCAAAGACTCAAAAATTTTTTTAATTGAAGTTATAGTTACACCTATACTTTATCAATATTCAGTAATTATATCAGAATTACGGCACTACCTCCAAATTTCTCAACTGCTTTCTCCACTGCATTACTGATTTGCTGTTCGTCTCTCACATCAACAATACATGGCAAGGCCTTTCCTCCAGCGGCTTCAACTATGAAGAATAAAGAAACAAAAAGAGCATTAAAGCATGTAAATATTAAACCTTTCATCCTGATATGAGTCAAAAGAAATAAGTACCCCATTTTCAGAAGATCAATATAAATAACTATGTCTTATAACCACTACAGTAGGACAGATTGTCTAACCCATATCCAGCCTCAAACTAGATAGACTAGTTCCATTAAAAAACAAAGAGGAATTTTAAAATTCTATTAAAAAGCTAAAAAAGGAAGGTAATCTTAAAAAACTATTATGAGCCCTGGCCAGTTTGGCTCAATGGTTGAGCATCAGCCTGAGGACTAAATGGTCGTGGGCTCAATTCCCAGTCAAGGCACCAAGGGCATGTACCTCAGCTGTGAGTCTGATCCCCATCTCTGGTCGGGGCTCATGCGGGAGGCAACCAGTCGATGTGTCTCTCACAATGTTTCTCTTTCTCTCCCTCCCTTCCACTCTCTCTCTAGGGATCAATGGAGAAAATATCCTTGAGTGAGGATTTAAAAAAAAAAAAACCATTATGAAAATTTTCAAAAAATATAAAGAACAGTATAATAAACTACCATGGATCTATCACCTATCTATCTATATAAAAGCCTAAGTGACCGTCCAACCATCCGACCAGTAGCTATGACACACACTGACCACCAAGGGGCAGACACTCAACGCAGGAGCTGCTGAGCTGTGGGGACTTGGCAGCTGTGGTTCTCAGGTGATGCACCTGGAACCAGAGAGGAGGGAGCCCCATTCCAGAGTGTGTCACCCGAGAACTGTCATCTCGCAATCCGGGACCCCTTGGGGGATGCCGGAGAGCCAGTTTCAGCCTGATCCCCACAGGCCAGGCTGAGGGACCCCACCGGTGCACGAACCCGTGCACTGCGCCTCTAGTCTTCAATGATTGTTAATATTTAGCCAGTACAATTTATCTACATCCAAACTCATTTTGTTTTTTGCTGGTGTATTTTTTTTTTTTCTCCTCACTCAAAGATATTTTTCCATTGATTTTTAGGGAGGGTGGGAGAGAGAGGGAAAGACATAGAGAAACATCAATGTGAGAGAAACACATTAATTGGTTGCCTTCTGCACATGCCCTGACCAGGGCCTAGGCCAGGGAGGAGCCTGCAACTGAGGTACGTGCCCTTGACCTTGATTGAACCCGGGAACTTTCAGGTCCATAGGCCGACACTTTATGCACTGAGCCAAACCAGCTAGGGCTGCTGGTATATTTTAAAACAAATCCCAGACATCACTTCATTCATCAATATTTGATACGTATTCTCTTAACATAACCACAGTGCTATTAAAATAACTAACAAAACCAACAACCTCAGGTGAAGTTGAATTTTTAAGCTCTCCCTCCTGGCACTGTGCCTGGCACAATGCCTTGAATATAAGCACTCGGTAATTATTTGTGGACTGAAAGTGTCATAATAATGACCTGAAAATGGTGCAGAAAATAAATAACATGGAGAGTTTTTTCAAAGTGTTCACATCATCCACCTCTCAAATTCTCTGTTTCCACTCTCCCATTCTCCACTCAGATCCAAGAACAACTGCCCTCATGAGACACAATTTTTAGTGGGAGTCTCTCATATCACTCAAAGTGTTAGAGGAGAAAAACAGTTCCCAACCACTGCTCTAAGGTGACAAAATACTTTTAAGCAGATAAACTTATTTTTAGGGTAGCTTTCAAAGAGCTATAATTAAATGCTCCAGTAAATTATCTATATATTGCAACCATGATGAGGATATTTCATGAAATGGCACTGTCACACTCACTTTCTTCAGCAGCAGTATAGATTGTGCCTGGAAGTTTGGGGTGTGCTTGAGTGGTCTTCGCAGCAATAACAATATTTGCTCCGTCCTTTGCTGCTTTCAATGCAATAGCTTTGCCAATACCACGGCTTGCACCTGTGATAAAAACTGTACATCCTGCCAGCTTCCTACAACAGAACAAATGTGACTTTATTAGAAACCTCAATGCTTTATTTACTTACCAGTATGAAGAACGTATATCCTCTCTAATAAAATGGTAATATGCAAATTAACCATCACTCCGCTACATAAGCCACACCCACCAGCCAAAGCCACGCCCACCAGCCAATCAGGGCGAGTATGCAAATTAACCCCAATCCAAGATGGCTACAGCCACAGAGAGCAAGGTTTCCCAGGTAACAGAGCAAGCCAAGCTTTCCATAGCTGTTGCAGGCCTAAGCCTCCACTCAAGCTACAAAGTTTCAGTTATAGAAGGTAAACAAATTGAAACAAATGGCGGCAGAATGGAGCTTGAGAGAGCAGGCCAGGGTTGCCGGCGGCAACAGGGGAAGCAAAGCTTTCCGCACACCCTGGCCGGGCCCACCCGCTTAAGGCTACAAAGTTTCAATTGTAGAAGGTGAATTAACTGCCACAGAAATGGCTGCCGCCCCGGAGGGAGCAGCAGGCTTGGCTCCGCTCCAGGCTACAAAGTTTCAATTGTAGAAGGAAAATAAATTCCAGATACCAGGGTCTCCGCTTGGGTAGCCAGGGGGCGTGACCGGCCTGCAAACCACCACAGGCCCCTCGCTCAGGCCGCCACACGCCCCAAGGGAACCCCACCCTGATCTAGGACACCCTTCAGGGCAAACCAGCTGGCCCACACCTGTGCACCAGGCCTCTATCCTATCTAATAAAAGAGTAATATACAGATTGATCATCACTGCAACACACAATATAGCTGCCCCCATGTGGTAAAAGATCCTGCCCTCATGTGGACACAAGATGGCCAGCAGGAGAGGGCAGTTAGGAGGCACCCGGCCTGAAAGGGAGGGCAGTTGGAGGTGATCAACCCTGCAGGAGAGGGCAGTTAGGGGTGACCAGGCGGCAGAGGAGAGAAGCTGGGGGCAAACAGGCTGGCAGGGGAGCAGTTAAGCATCAACCAGGCTGGCAGCGGAGTGGTTAGGGGGTGATCAGGCTGGCAGGCAGAAGCGGTTAGGCGCAATCAGGAAGGCAGGCAGGCAAGCAGTTGGGAGCCAGCAGTCCTGGACTGTGAGAGGGATGTCCGACTGCCCGTTTAGGCCCGATCCTGTTGGGATCGGGCCTAAACGGGCAGTCGGACATCCCTCCAGGAGTCCCAGATTGGAGAGGGTACAGGCTGGGCTGAGGGACAACCCCCTGCCGTGCACGAATTTCGTGCACCGGGCTTCTAGTATATATATATATATATATATATATATATTAGTAGCCCATTTGCAGGAAGAATCATGCAAGCAGCCGCTGCGGCCAATGCCACCGCCACCGCCGTTGCAGCCGCCGCCATTGCGGCCGCCGCGCCTGCACCCTCGGGCCTCTGCCGCCCACCCTGCTCAGCCCTGCTCCGCCCTGCTCCGCCCCGCTCTACCCCTCCCGGGCTTTCCCTCTGGCAGCCACCTTGCTTTCCGCTTTTCCTCCCTCTTCCTTCTAAGTTGTCTTCAGTCTTCACTCCTCCCTCCCTCAGCATACGCAAATTAACCGCCATCTTTGTTGGGTAATTTGCATACTCGCCCTGATTGGCTGGTGGGCGTGGCTTGGGCTGGTGGGCATGGCTTGGGCATAGCAAAGGTGCAGTCAATTTGCATATTACTATTTTATTAGGTAGGATATATATATATATATATATATATATATATATATATATATATATATATATATATCCTATAAAATAAAAGGCTAATATGCAAATTGACCCTAATGGCAGAATGACTGGAAACAACTGGTCGCTATGATGTGCACTGACCACCAGGGGGCAGAAGCTTAATGCAGGAGCTGCCCCCTCGTGGTCAGTGCGCTCCCACAGGGGAGGCTCCACTCAGCCACAAGCCGGGCTAACAGCAGTGGCAGGATCCTCTTCCACCTCCTCAGCAGCACTAAGGATGTCCGACTGCAGCTTAGGCCCGCTGAGGGCTCCCAGGCTGTCAGAGGGATGTCTGACTGCCAGGTTAGGCCCGTTTCCCCAGGGAGCAGCCTAAGCCGCCAGGTGGACATCCCCCAAGGGGTCCGGATTGCAAGAGGGTGCAGGCTGGGCTGAGGAACCCCCCCCCCTCCGCCGCCCGAGTGCACGAATTTTCGTGCACCAGGCCTCTAGTATATATATATATATATTTATAATGTTTCCTCCTCTGTGAAACTTTCTCTAAACCCTCCTCCCTCGCCATCTGATTAGCTAATAACTACTGTACTCGCATTGCACAGCAATTTATAAATTATTTATTACAACTTTAGTTGGCCAGTCTTGCAGTGATTTGGCAAACAAAATCTGCTCAAATGAAAAATAAGTCTTAAAGAGAAACAACGAGTTAAAAAAATACATAAATATGTATTTTTCTCCCACAGAGAAGTGTTAACAAAGCTTATAAATGAGTGGTGGGGTTATGAATAAATTTTATTATATTCTTTGGGATTTTTCATATTGCCTACATACCACTTAAAAGAAATGACCTAAAAGCAAATAATTGTTCAATGGATGCCCATCTTTGTTCATAATAGCCAGAATGGAAACACTGTAAATGTCCATCAACAAATGAATGGATAAATAAAATATGGTATATCCATACAGTGGAATATATTCAGCAATAAAAATGAATGAGGTACTGATCCAAGCTGTAACATGGAAGAACTTTGAAAATATTATGCTAACTGAAAAAAAGCCAGTTATGAAGGACCATGTGTTGGGTGATTCCATTTATATGACACTAGAGGCCCAGTGCACAAAATTGTGCACTCAGGGGACGGGGAGGAAGGGGTGGCCTCAGCCTGCCCTGCGCCCTCTTGCAGCCCGGGAGCCCTTGGGTGATGACAGACTGACGGCTTAAGCCCGCTCCCCCGCTCATCCTTAGTGCTGCCACGGAGGCGGGAGAGGCTCCACCACCGCCGCTGCACTCGCCAGCTGTGAGCCTGGCTCGGGGCTTCTGGTTGAGTGGTGCTCCCCCTGTGGGAGCGCACTGACCACCAGGGGGCAGCTCCTGCATTGAGCATCTGCCCCCTGGTGGTTAGTGCGTGTCATAGCGACCAGTCGTTCCACCATTTGGTCAATTTGCATATTAGCCTTTTATTATATAGGATATCCAGAATCGACAAATCTACAGAGAAACAAAAATTAGTGGTTGCCTAGAGCTGGGGGGTGGGGAAGTTGGGGATTGATAGCTGAGAGGTGTGGGTTTTCTTTTAGGGGTGATAAAAAAGATTTTAAAATTGATTGTGGTGATGGCTACACAACTCGGTGAATATACTAAGTCATCAAATTGTGTATTTTTAAAAAATACTTTTATTGATTTCAGAGAGGAAGGGAGAGGAGAGAAACAGCAATGATGAGAGAGAATCATTGATTGTCTGCCTCCTGCATTCCCCACACTGGGGATCAAGCCAGCAAGCCTGACGTGCCCTGACCAGGAATCAAATCATGACCTCCTGATTCATGGGTCAATGCTCAACCATTGAGTCACACTGGCTGGGCTGAATTGTATATTTTAAGTGAGTGAATTGTGTGGTATGTGAATTACATCTCAATAAAGCTGTTAAACATACAAACTTAGAAAACTGGCAAAGAGCTCAAGGTATTGATCAAAAGATTCTCTAATCCAAATGTACTGAGGAAAGTTATCTGAGCCTATTCACTTTTTACATTCATCCACCCTAACTTTAAACATTGTACTTACTCAGTTATTAGGTGAGAAGAAAAATAAAGTCAGATAACAGGGAAGGAAACCCACTTTCTCATTTACTTTCTAAAGGTAAATAAGGATTTTTAAGAAAAATAAAGAGAGGACAGCAAAAGCGACAACAATGACAAAGAAAAGGGGACAGTAACCAGAGAGAGGAGTAATATATAAGCAGGCATGTTAACAAAAGAACATAAGGATCTTGCCAAGATCTGGAGGAGTGACCAGAGATGGTGTGAGAAGGGTTTAACCAGGAAGGGGAGTGGAGCAGTGAGGAAGAAACAGAGAGGTGGCAAACTATTTTTAGTGAAGTATAGAAACATACAAAAAAGCATATAAACCAAAGTATATAGTTTAAAGAACAAAATAAAATGAATACCAAGAAACAAAAACAGAACATTACTAATACCCCAGAAACTGCCTGTCTATTCCTAACTCTATCCTTCTCCTTCCTCCCCCACCTATTAAAATAGTAACAACTATTTTACTTTTTACATTTTAAAAGAACAGTTGACATACAATATTATATTAGTTTCAGGTGTACAATATAATGATTTGACATTTATATAGCTTACTAGAGGCCCAGTGCATGAAAATTCATGCACTGGACGGGAGGGTCCCTCAGCCTGGCCTGCCCCCTCTCACAGTCTGGGAGACCTCAGGGGTAGGAGGCGACCCGGCAATCAGGGGAAGGCAACGCCCCCATCACACCTCTGCTGCTGCCACTGCCAGCAGCGCAAGCCTCAGCCAGCCCTGGTTACCTGAGCCTCGGGTGGCTCTGGGCAGCTGGGCAGCCGACATCCGAGGCTTGCCTGCACCTCGGGCCGGCCCTGGGCAGCTGGGGGGCTGAGGGGACTGGGGGACTCTGGAGGCAGGACCTTCCTGGTGGTGGGCCCAGCCGTGGGGACTGGGCGCCACCATCTTGTGGCTGGGGGCACTGCCATCTTTGAGGGCGTGGCAGTCAATTAGCATATTCCCTCCTTATTGGCTCTGGGTGCCACCATCTTTGTGAGGGTGTGACAGTGATTAGCATATTCCCTCTTTATTAGATAGGATGACCATGGTAAGTCTGGTAACCATCTGTCATCATATAAAGTAATATTATTGACTACATCCCCTATGCTGTACATTATATCCCTATGATTTACTTACAAGTTTGTACTTTTTAATCCCCTTCATCTTTTTTGCCCATTCCCCCATACTCCTCCTCTCTGGCAACCTCAGTTTGTTCTATGTATCTATAAGTCTGTTTCTTTTTTGTTGTGTTTGTTTCTTGCATTCCACATATAAATTAAATCAGGCAGCATTTTTCTTTCTCTGGGTTACTGCACTTAGCACACTTAGCATAATACTCCCTAGGCCCAGCCATGCTGTCACAAATGTTAAGATTTCATTATTTTTAAAAATATATATTTTATTAATTTTTTTTACAGAGAGGAAGGGAGAGGGATAGAGAGTTAGAAACACTGATGAGAGAGAAACATCAATCAGCTGCCTCCTGCACACCTCCTACTGGGGATGTGCCCGCAACCAAGTACATGGCCTTGACCAGAATTGAACCTGAGACCTTTCAGTCCACAGGCTGACGCTCTATCCACTGAGCCAAACCGGTTAGGGCAAGATTTCATTATTTTTGTGGCTGAATAATATTCCATTGTATATTTTCTTTATCTATTTATCTTTTGATGGACACCTAGGGTGTTTCCATATCTTACCTATTGTAAAAAATGCTGCAATAAACACAGGGGTGCATATATCTTTTTAAATTAGTGTTTTCATTTTCTTTGAATATATACCCAGAAGTGGTATTGCTGGATCCTATGGTAATTCTATTTTCAATTTTTTGAGGAACCTCCATACTGTTTTTCATAGAGACTGCACCAACTTACAACCCCACCAACAGTGCACAAGGGTTCTCTTTTCTCTACATGCCTGCCAATACTTGGTATATGTTGCTTTTTGGATAACAGCCATTCTGACAGGTGTGAGATGATATTTCATTGTGGTTTTGATTTGCATTTCCATTTGCATGTCTTCTTTGAAGAAATATTTATTCAGTTTCTCTGCCCATTTTTTAATTGAGTTTTTGGTGTGTGTTTTTTTATGTTTGTTGAGTTGTATGAGTTCTTTATATTTTGGATATTAACCCCTTATCGAGTATATCATTTGCAAATATCTTCTCCCATTTGGTAGGATACCTTTTTGGTTTTTTTTATTGGTTTCAAAGCAAAAATAAACAAATGGGACATCAAATTAAAAAGGTTTTGCACACAAAGTAACAACTACTTTAAATATTACTCATTCCCATAAGGCCGGTGTGGATCAGTGGTTGAGCATTGACCTATGAACCAGGAGGTCATGGTTCAATTCTCGGTCAGGGCACATGCCTGGGTTGTGGGCTCAATCTCCAGTAGGAGGCGTGCAGGAGGCAGATGATCAATGATTCTCTGTCATCATTGATGTTTCTATCTCTCCCTCCCTCTCCCTTCCTTTCTCTAAAAATAATAAAATATAATTTAAAAAATAAATATTACTCATTTCCTTGGTTTCTTTATTATTCCCAATACCCTACATATCCACGTCTAAGCCAGGGCCAAATCTGTCCATTCATCTGTTAGTGTTTTTACTGATGAACATTTATGCTCAATTTGATTCTAGAGAACACTTAATTTGAACTCCAATTAGGTGAAATAGTACCTCTCTGTTATGGATTGAATTATATCTATCAAAAGGATATGTTCAAGTTCTAACCTCCAATATGTCAGAATGTGACCTTATTTGGAAAGAGTTATTACAGATGTAATTATTATACATGCAGATGTAATCAGATTAGATGAGATCATATTAAAATAGGGTAGTCCCTTCATCCAATATGACTGGTGCCTTTTTAAAAAAATCCTCACCTGAGGATATTTTTTTAGAGACAGTGAAAGGGACAGAGGGTGGAGGGAGGCAGGAAGAGAGAGGGAGAGAGAGAGAGAGAGACATATTGATTGCCTCCCACATGTGCCTCAACTGGGGCTGGGGACTGAGCCTGCAACCCAGGTATGTGCCCTTGACTGGAAATCAAATTCATGACCCTTCTATGTGCGGACCGACATTGTAACCACTTAGCCACACCAGCCATGGCATGACTGGTATCTTTAAAAGAGGAAGGAAAATTATGCGGACAGACACAGGAAGAGTATCATGTGATTACAGCTGCAAGCTAAGAATGCCAAGGATTGCCAGCAGCTAGGAAGAGGCAAGGAAGGGTTCTATCCAAAATTTCAGAGGATTTAGGGCCCTGCTGATTATTTGATTTCAGACTTCTGGCCTCCAGAATTGTGAATTCATTTCTATTTTAAGCCACTCAGAGTACTTTGTGGTACTTTGTTATGGCAGTCCTATGAACCTACTACACTCTCTCCTTCTCTCCAAAAAGTTTCATTCCTCTTATTAGTAGAATCTGTATTACCAAAAAAAAAAAAAGTACTCAATTATTTTGAATTTTACCAATAAAAATATTATGGAAATTGTTTTTCTTGTGATATATATACATTTTATACCCCCTCCCATGCATGAATTTCGTGTACCGGGCCTCTAGTTACTAAATAATAGAGACCGTTTGAGAAAGGATCTGCAGGGTGAGGCCATTTAGGACATTTCAGCCTCAGCCAAGGACCCAGCTAAATGCAGCCTTATGAATGATCTCAACTTGTAGTATGGAGAGCAGAAACCACTCAACCCAAAGATCTATGAATAATAATAAATCATTGGTTTATCTTTTAAATGTGCTCTTTAATCTACCCAGAATTTTTGTATACAAATTGAGGTAGGGATCCAATTATACTTCTTCCCATATGAATAACCAACTGCCAAAGTCTGAAAAGCCCATCTTTCCTACAGATATTTGATGCCAGCCTTGTTCAAGCCTGAGTCTCCTACTCTAGCCAGTTTGGGTAAGTGGATAGAGCATCTGCCCTTGGACTGAAGGGTCCTGGGTTTGATTCCAGTCAAGGGCATGTACCTCAGTTGGGGTTGCAGGCTCGATCTGGGCACTGGTCAGGGCAAGTGTGAGACGCAAGGAACTAATGTGTCTCTCTCACATAGATGTTTCTTTCTCTCCCCCTCCCTTCCACTCTCTCTAAAAATAAGTCAATGGAAAAATATCCTCACATGAGGCTTAACAACAACAACAAAATAAAGATCGAGTCTCCAGAAATAAATAGATCTCTTTCTAGGTGTTCTTTTATGTTCCACTGGCCTACAAAAATTGCAGTGTCTTCACTATAATAGCTTTATCAGTCCTGATAACTGATAATGCTAATACTTCCAATTTGTTGTTCTTCAAGAGTTTCTTGGCTATACTTGAACCTTCGGCTTTTTCACATATATTTCAGAATCAGCTTAGCTAACTGCATAAATAAAATCAGTTGGAATTTTGATAGAAATTATACTAAGTCTATAATTAAATTTGGAAAGAACAGACATCTTTATGATACTCAGTGCTCCAATCCATGAACATGGTATCACGCTCTATCTATTTAAGACTTCTTTAGTATCTTTCAATAAGTTGCATCATTTTCTACAAAAAGGTATTACAAATCTTCCGTTGGCTTTATTCCCAGGTACATCATTGTTTTTAACTTTTTATTTGTAAATAATTTACAAGAAAAATTGCAAGAATAAGAACAGTACAAAGAATACACATATATCCTTTGCCCAGATTCATATATTATTAACATTTTGCCCTACGGCTTTAGCATTTATGCTCATTCTCTCTTTCCCTTTCTCTTTCCGTGTATCCTTTTTTTTTTTAACTAGTTAAATGCAAGTTGAATATGTCATGGCCTATTATTTTATATAACCACTGTAGAGTTATCAACTTCAGTAAATATTACACTGATACAATAACTACTTTTATCTAATATACTGCCAATATTTAATTTTGTCAATTGATGCAATAATATCCTTTTTTAAAAAATATATTTTTTTATTGATTTCAGAAAGAGGAAGGGAGAGGGAGAGAGATAGAAACATCAATGATGATGAGAATCATCGATCAGCTGCCTCCTGCAGCCCTCTACTGGGTATCAAGCCCACAACCCAGGCAGGCATGTGCCCTGATCAGGAATCGAACCGTGACCTCCTGGTTCATAGGTCGACATTCAGCCACTGAGCCATGCTGGTCGGACCAATAATTCCCTTTAGAGCAGTGGTCACAAACCTTTTGGACCTCAAGGACCACTGTTTGGCAACCGCTGCTTTAGAGTAACTTTTGCCCTCCAGTACATAATCCAGTTTAAGATCAGATAGTGCATTTAGATGTCATATCTCTTTAGTCTTCTTTAAACTAGAACGTTTTTGCAACCTCTCTTGTGTTTTATGATATTGACTTTTTGAAGAATACAGTGCCACTTATTTTTAAAAATAAATGCTGCCCTAACCAGTTGGGCTCAGTGGATAGAGCGTCGGCCTGTGGACTCAAGGCTTCCAGGTTCGATTCCAGTCAAGGGCATGTACCTTGGTTGCGGGCACATCCCCGGTAGGGGGTGTGCAGGAGGCAGCTGATGGATGTTTCTCTCTCATCGATGTTTCTAATTCTCTATCCCTCTCCCTTCCTCTCTGTAAAAAATCAATAAAATATATTTTAAAAAATAAAAATAAACACTTCTTATGAAAAGAAGGAAGAAAGGAAGGACCCCAAATTCCTCACTACATAGTTGGCTAAAACTTACTAATGTGGAGATAACCTATACTAAAATTTACCAAAATTCTCTGGTACCTGAAAATCAGAATAAAGGTGATAAATTTTTAAACTATTTTATTATGTTTTTAAAACATATTTTTATTGATTTGAGAGAGGAAGGGGGAGGGAGAGAGAGAAACATCAATGATGAGAGAGAAGCATCAATTGGCTGCTCCCTGCATGCCTCACACTGGAGATCGAGCCTGCAACCTGGGCATGTGCTATGTCTGGGAATCGAACCCTGACCTCCTGGTTTATAGGTCGAGACTCAACCACTTAGCCACACCGGCCAGGCTATTTTAAAAAATAAAATCACTTTAAAAAACTATACAAGCTATTTTAAAGTTCGTTTGGAAAAATAAGCATTCAAGAATAACCAGGAAAATTCTTAAAAAAGAATCCAAATGAAGCAGGAGCTGGCCTTCCCAATATTAAAACGTTTTAGAAAACTAGAGTATTTAAAATAGCTTGGTACTGGTAATTGAAAAGACAGACCAAGTAATAGAATCCAAAAGTCAAGAATCAACCCCTCTACATACAAGAATTTAATATATGATAGATGTGGGATTTCTAACAGGAAGGAAAAGATCACTAGTCAGTCAACGGTGCTGGAACAACTATAAAGCCAACCAACTGAACCAAAATGAAGTGGGTTTCCTAATTCAATTCCTATGCCAAAATAGTATGTAAAACAGTATTTCATCTCAAAAGGTTGAAAAAACCTGAGATTCAAAGAAAATCCCAAAACAAAAATACTAGGTGAATACTTACCAATGAAAAAAATCTTTTTTAAACGATGTTTTTATTGATTTGAGAGACAGAGAAGGGAGAGAGAGAAAGAAGGGAGAGAAGAAGAGAGAAACATTGATAAGAAGAGAAACATCAATTGGCTGCCTCCTGCACAAGCCCCACTGGGGACCAAGCCCCATCCTGGGCGTGTGCCCTTACCAGAATTGAACGGGCAACCTCTCGGGTGTATGGGACAATACTCAACCAACGGAGCCACACTGGCCAGGGCCCAATTTTTAAAAATCTTGGCCCTGGCAGGTTTTGCTTAGTGGTAAGAGTGAGGACCGAAGGGTCTCGGGTTCGATTCCTGGTCAAGGGCACACCTCAGTTGCCGTTTTGGGGCGTGTGTGGGAGGCAACCAGTTGATGTGTCTCTCTCACATAGATGTTTCTCTCTGTCTCTCTTTCTCTCTTACTCCACCTCCTCCCTCCCTTCCACTCTTGCTCTAAAGATCAATGGGAAAAATATCCTTGGGTGGGGATTAAAAAAATAAAAATACAAATCTTGGTTTAAGATGGCCTTATAGGTTTGCACAAAAACACAAACACCTTAAAAGAAAAGACTGATAACTATGACACAATAAAAACACATTCTACATGATAAAATTACATAATCAAAGTCAAGATAAAGTTTAAAAACTGAAAAAAAAAACAATTTTTTTTAAAAATAGAGCTCTCAGAGATCAATCAAAAACTTTATTGTGTAAGCCAGGCAAAGAAAAAGATACAAAGATGGCTTTAAATCAGAATTTCTCAATTTCTGTACTATTTTGAACTAGATAATTCTTTGTTATAGGGGGTTACCTTGCCCATTATAGGGTATTTACCAGCTTCCTGGACTCCAACTATTAGATACCAGCCTCTTAATTGTGGCAATCAAAAATGTTCCCAGCCCTGGCCAGTGTGGCTCCGTTGGTTGGGCATTGTCCCTTGCACCTGGAGGTAACCGGATTGGTTCCTGATCAGGGTACATGCCCAGGTTGTGGGCTCAATCCCCAGGGAGGGGGACATACAGGAGGCAGCCAATCAGTATTTCTTTCTCTCCCTTCTTCTCTCTCTAAAATAAACAAACAAACAAACAAACAAATAAATGTTCCCAGATATTTTCAAACATCCTATGGGGTCAAAAGTGCTCTTTTGAGGACCACTGCTTTAAACATACCAAAGATCCTCATGATTCAAATTTTTACTATAATGAGGTTCCATTTTTCCCTCTAGATTTTTATGATCAAAACAAACATTTTTATTATCAAGCTGTTTGCCAGTGTGTTGGATTAGGAAATCTCATTCATCCTTTTGGGCGTGCAACCTTTTGAGAGGGCTGTTAGTATTAGCTATCAAAATTTAAAGTGCATATATTTTTTGATCCAGCAACCTCACTTCCAGGAACTTCTCATGTGGATATACTCAAATATGTGCAAAGAGGTGAATATGTGGATAATCATTGTAGCAAAGATGGTGTAACAAAAAACTAGAAATGATCCGATGATATCCAATGATGGATCTGGTTAAATCAATTATGGTACATCAATAGAATACTATGTAACCATGAAAAGGAGAAAAGAGTCTGGCTGGTGTGGCTCAGTGGTTGAGCATCGGCCTATAAACCAGATCATGGTTTGATTCCCAATCAGGACACATGCCCAGGTTGTGGGCTCAGTCCCCAGTGGGGGGCGTGCAGGAGGCAACCAATTGATGATTCCCTCTCATCATTGATATTTCTATCTCTCTCTCCTCCATTCTTCTCTCTAAAATCAATAAAAATATACTAAAAAAAAAAGGAAAGAAGAGTTATATGTATTGAAAATGTGTGTCCTTAGACATATAGGTACAGAGAGAGTTTGCTACCATTAAAAGTGGTGTATGCAATGCAATCTACAGAGGATGTATTATAGAACAGTACACTTGAAACTTATATAATCTTATTAGCCAATGTCAACCCAATAAATTTAATAATTTTAAAAAATGTGGTGTGTGTGTGTTTAGGGTGATATACAAAATCCTATCCTAGCCTATATAATAAAAGGGTAATATGCAAATCGACCAAACGACGGAACAACCGGTCGCTATGACGTGCACTGACCACCAGGGTGTAGATGTTCAAAGCAGGAGCTGCCCAGCCAGAAGCTGGGCTGACGGCTGGTGAGCACAATGGTGGTGGTGGGAGCTTCTCCCACCTCCACGGCAGCACTAAGGATGTCCAACTGCCAGCTTAGGCACGGGGAGCGGGCCTGAGCTGTCAGTGAGACATCCCCCGAGGGTTCCCTGACCGGAAAGGGTGCAGGCCGGGCTGAGGGACCGCCCCCTCCAGTGCACGAATGCTGTGCACCAGGACTCTAGTATATTTATAAATGCACAGAATATTTTTGGAAAAATACCAGAGAGTAACAGAATTGTTAGTTAGGGATGACAAAAACTCACTTTTGAGCTGTTTAAATCTTTTGGCCATGTGTTTGCATGTTTCAAGCAAATTACATAATGCCCATGCTACTTAGCTCAATATACCCATACTTTATAGAAACAAAGCAGAACGGTGGGTTGCCAGGAGCTGGGGAAGGAGGGAAGTTGTTTAAATGGGTATTGAGTTTTCTAAGTTGAAAAAGTTCCAAAGATTGGTTGCACAACCATGTGAATATTCTTTCTGCATATGATGTTGTTAATCCTCACCCGAGATATTTTTCCATTGATTTTTAGAGAGTGGAAGGGAGTAGAGACAGAGAGAAAGCAGCAGATGGATTGCCTCCTCTAGGAGCTCCTACAAGGCCATGGGTTCCAACTTGCAACCCAGTACAAGCCCTTAACTGAAATAGAAAATGGGATACTTGAGTCCACGGTGGGACGATCAATCCACTGAGCTAAACCGGCTAGGGCTGAATATACTTACTACTGAACTATACACTTAAAAATGGTTAAGATGGCAATTTTTATTGTGTATTTTACCACAATTAAAAGTATTTTAAAGCGAAAAAAATCCCGTCAAAAATATCTATAAGATTAGTTTTATTAGTTACTCACTTGAAAGTCACTTTTTAAATAGTCCATTATTTTATTTTTCCAGAATTGAGCGTTCTGCCCAAGAGAACAACGCATTAGGTGCACGAGTGTTCCAGTGACCTTTCACCTAGAACTTTCATGCCTTCAGCTATGGCTCAAGCCAAGATGGGGCCGGCCCTACGGGCGGCGGGGCAGCCCACTCAGGGCCCTTTACCTGCGGAAGAAGATTATATATGGCTGCCACCCTGAAGTATACAACTTTGGGTTACTTTTCATGCGTTATAGCAATTCTAGGAACACTGCGTCCAGCGCGATCCAGCATTCCGGAGCGCGACGGGCAGCTTCCTAAGCCCTCCCACCGCCGCCGCCGCCGCCGCCGGGCCCCTCGGGCCATCCACTCAGGCGCACTCCGCGCGGCCCGGCCTTTCCCCGCGGCTCCCCGGTCCCCTTACCCGGTATTGGGTAACATGACTTTCGCAGTTCGGAATCGGGGGCGACAGCAACGGCAGCGAGTGTACAGTGACAGGCTGTCCTTTCCTCCGCATTTAGTCCCGCCCCAGACCCCGCCCCGAGGCCCCGCCCCGAGGTCTGCGAGGACGGGGTGCTGGAAGCCGGACGTTGCTGAGTGCGCGTGCGCACGCGGGGGCCCTCCCCGGCGCTCGGCGCTAGTTACTACTTCCCCTTACCCGACCGTGGAAACCGGCTCTCTGCGCAAGCGCCGTGGGAGACAACTCTGCCCCGCCCCTCTCGCGGGCTCTACAGTGACAATCGGTCTCCCGCCCGCGCGTAGAATACTGGGCGCGTCACCTGCTGCGTGCGCCTTTGCACGGCCCATTAAGAATTCCAGGTCACAGGGCTGCGTTCCGTTGTCAGCGGGGTCTCCGTTTGAGTCGTGCTTTAGGACCTGGACTCTGCCCTGGGAATGCTTTGACTCTCGGACTTATCTCCTGCCACGCGCAAACCTGGGCGTCTGTCCGGCTGCACGCCCTCCCTCGGAGGCTGCCCTCAGGAACGATTTTCCTCGCAGATACTTTAGGTCCGAAGCCCAGCGAGTGTCGCATTTCCACTCCCACGGAATCTGGACTAAAGCCGGTCTGACCTCGCGGGGCTGTAGATGGCACTGGTGAGGGGGAGCTTCTGGATCCGAGCTCTTTGCAATAGTCACACCAAAGAATTCAGTTAACTCTGATTTTTTTACTCTTAGCCGATATCTCAACGAGGCAATCTCCAAACTCAGTGACGGAATAAGGCTAATTCCGTGATCCAATATTGCTTTTGGTAGTACATCTTGGGCATGACTCAGCTACCCTAATGAACTAAAGACTGGCATATATTTAGGTAGACATGAAGACATTGCTTTGTATTGTGAAGTGGTAGAACAGGATGATAAAGTTCTTTCTGGGACTAGTTAGAGAAACCAGCTTGGCGACTCCTAAAGAGCTCTATTTACTCATGTATGCCACTTGCCAGTCCCCTATAGACATTTGAATTTACGATCCATGATATGATGTTTAGATACTCGGGAGGAATTTTCTTATTCAACTGATATTAGCTCCTGCTATGGGCTGGTCACTGGAGCTACAGGCAGGGCAAAAAAGACAAAGGTCTCTGTCTATGAGGGAGGAATGAGGAGTAGCCAATGTGTACTTTAGACTATCCTATATCCTATATAATAAAAGCCTAATATGCAAATTGACCAAACAGTGGAACAACTGGTGAACAACCGGTCGCTATGATGCTCATTGACCACCAGGGGGCAGATGCTCAATGCAGGAGCTGCCCACAGGCCCCAGGCCAGTCAAGGTGGGTGTGAGTGGCCCCCCCATCACTCCATCGATCACCCCACAGAGGGAGGCGACCAGAGGCCAAGGTGAGTGCCAGCGGGGGAGCCCCCCCCCCATCACCCGCCGGTCTCCCCACAGATCGGCCCTGATCGCCGGCCAGGCCTAGGGAACCCTACCCGTGCATGAATTTCATGCACCAGGCCTATAGTTGTAAATATGAAGTGTTTTAGAAAGATTATTGATAGAGACTGTCATTAAAAAAAAAAAACTATACTCAAGAAAGTGAAAGGCAACTATAGAATGGAGAAAATATTTTCAAATCAAATATCTGATAAAGTCTAGTATCCAGAATATATAAAGAACTCTTAACTCAGCAACAAAAAGATGAACCCAATTGAAAAATGAACAAAGGATCTGAGTAGACCTTTCTCCAAAGAAGTCATACAAATGGCCAGCAAGTACATTAAAAGATGCTCAACATCATTAATTATTAGGGAAATTCAAATCAAATCCAAAATGAGATTTCACTTTACCGACTAGGATGGTTATAATAGAAAAAAAAAAAAAAAAGGAAGTAAGTGTTGGCCAGGATGTAGAGAAATTGGAACCTCCTTACATGGCTGATAGGGATGTAAAATGGCATAGCCACTTTGGAAAACAGCTTTGCAATTCCTCAAAAGTTAAACATCTGTTACCAGCTACTGGATATTCACATGCAATTACATTTTTAAATGCACACCCGAGAAATGAAAACATTCAGAATAACCACCAGATGGCACTGTTAAATATTCAAAATAAAATACCACAAAATGTTAATTTATTAACAAAATTGTGATCAATTATAACCTGATTTGGATTAAGGCAAAAATAGCATGAGGTTCTCTGTAGGACTCCCATAAAGGGGAAATAAAAAGAGGTATACATTTGAAATTCCTTAAAACTGCATCATTAAAATAGTACGATACTCTAATTCATTTTTATATTATTTAAATTATCATAAAATAGTCAAGCTTGTCTTCACTTTATGACTTATAAAGTCTATTAAGTTTAATTCTCCAATATTAAAAAGTAATTCTCAGATATATAGGAAATTGAAAAAGCCAACTTAAATTGAAATATCAAAAGATAAAACACTGAAAACTTTAATATTAAATTATCAAAAAAGGACTCTTGTAGAAGAAAAAGGACTCTTCTAACCCTGGCTCCTTGTATAAAAATATACTTTTAAGTGTATAATGAAGTAACATTCACATTTGTTGACCATAACCCGCATAAGGAAATAAATTTTATCCAGACCCAAAATCCAGTTTTCTATTCTATTTTAATCTATTATATCTTATCCTGTTCTTTTAAAATTGATCATAACCTAGTAAATTATTTTGATGACTCATTAATGGATCATAACCTACCCTTTGGAAAGTATTGCTTTAGCCCAGCTGGCTTGGCTCAGTAGTTGAGCATCCACCTATGAACCAGGAGGGGGCATGCAGGAGGCAGCCAATCAGTGATTCTCATCATTGATGTTTCTCTCCTTTCTGAAATCAATAAAATTATATTTCAAACAAAGAAACATTGCTTTAGTGTGTTGTAATTTTTGAACTTGCCTTTTAAGATATCCTAGGTCTCTCCAGTCAAATACAAATTACTAATTAATGGTCAGAGGCCAACAGGATGTGACTAAGAGCAGGTGGAGGCTTTCAACGGCTTTGAATGTCAGGGATCTCAAAACTTTCCATTTCTTTCATCCACAAAACAGCACACCTAGTTCAGAAGCTTAAATGGGGAAATCCTCAGGATTTTGAGGGTATGGCAGTTGTTTCTGATAATGAACCAAATCTTTCTCATAGGACTCCTAGCTTTGCCTTTTGTTGCTCAATGAATTATTGCCAATAATTATTTAATAACTATTGGATATTAACCTCACTGCTGTATTTTAATCTCTATATATATCTGGTAATACATGATTCCAACAATCTAGACAAAGTGGAAGTTTCTAATACTACCCTTCAGAGGTAATCATTGTTAACAGTTTGGCATATATCCTTTAAGATTTTAACATTTTTATATAGATTTTGATCATTTTTAAAGTATAGGGGAGATATCTATAATAATAAAAGCATAATATGCTAATTAGACCAGACGTCCTTCTGGACAACCTTTCAGATGAAGCCAGGGCTGCAAGGGAAGTCCAGCTCCTGCGTGCCAGAGGGAAGAGGGTGCCGGCAACCTGGGGAAGGAAGGCCTACTCCTGCACGAATTTCGTGCATCAGGTCTCTAGTCTATATAATAAAAGCCTAAGGAACCTGTACAGCAGAACGACCAGAACGACTGGTTGCTATGATGTGCACTGACCACCAGGGGGCAGACGCTCAATGCAGGAGCTGCCCTCTGGTCATCGATGCACTCCCACAGGGGGAGTGCCGCTCAGCCAGAAGCCGGGCTCATGGCTGGCAAGCGCAGCAGCAGTGGCAGGAGCCTCTCCTGCTTCCGTGGCAGCACTAAGGAGCAGCGAGCCAAGTGGTAAGGAGCAAGGGGTCCCGGACTGCGAGAGGGCGCAGGCCGGGCTGGAGGAACTAGTATACTATGTTGTTTTGGAACTGCTTTTGTTTTACTCAATGCTTCATAGACATCTTCCCAAGTTTACACCTATAAGTTTATCTTAATAATAGGTGCATAATTTTCTTTTATAGTAATGTACTCCATATTAATTTTACCATTGTCATTTTTGATGGACATTAAAGATATTTTAAAATTATCTTTATGATAAACAACATTGCAATAAAAGTCTTTGTGCATGTATCACTCTTCACTAACCATATTACATTTCCTTAGAATTTCCTGGTTTGCTCAGTAGATATACACATTTAATACCCTTCAGCTAAAGATTGTGCTAATAATTTACACCAAGATTTCTCAACCTTGCCATTATTGACCTTTTGGGTTGGATAATCCTTTGTTGTAGGAGTCTACAGTGTACTGTAATGTGTTTAGTAGCATTCCTGGCCTGTATCCACTATATGCTATTATTTTATTTATTAATTTATCTTGTTAATCCTCATCCGAGGATATTTTTTCGTTGATTTTTAGGGAGAGTGGAAGAGAGAGGGAACGACAGATAGAAACATTGATGTGAGAGAAACACATGGATGGTTGCCTCCTGCACGTGCCCTGACCAGGGCTGGGGCTGGGGAGGAGCCTGCAACCAAGGTATGTGCCCTTGACTGGAACTGAACCCTTTGGTCTGCAGGTCGACACTCTATCCACCGACCCAAACCATCTAGGGCTCCACTATATGATATTATTCCCCTCTCCTAGTTTTCTTTGTTCAATGTGGTAAAATATACATAAAATTTACCATTTTAACTATTTGTAAGGGTATATTTCAGTAGCACTGAGTACATTCACATTGTTGTGTAACCAACGCTAACATCCATCTCCATGCCTTCCAGTTTTAACAACTAAAAATGTCTCCAAAAATATTAAATGTTCCCTGGAGGGCAAAATTGTCCTGGTTGTTTACACCATCACAGAGTTGAATGAGAAAGCCAAAATGTCAATATCATTAGAAGGAGGAGGAGGAGGAGGAGGAGGAGGAGGAGGAGGAGGAGGAGGAGGAGGAGGAGGAGAGAAAGAAAGAAAGAAAGAAAGAAAGAAAGAAAGAAAGAAAGAAAGAAAGAAAGAAAGAAAGAAAGAAGGAAGGAAGGAAGGAAGGAAGGAAGGAAGGAAGGAAGGAAGGAAGGAAGGAAGGAAGGAAGGAAGGAAGGAAGAGAAAGAAAGGAAGGAAGGAAGGAAGGAAGGAAGGAAGGAAGGAAGGAAGGAAGGAAGGAAGGAAGGAAGGAAGGCGAAGGATCTGCAATAGATTAAAGAAGACTTAAAAGACATTACAACTAAATGCAACACATGATCTTGTACTGGATCCTGTATAGAAAAAAAATTGCTATGTTAACACAACCAATTGGAATATGTACTAAATTAAAATATTGTGTCAATGATAAATTTCCTGAATTTGATAACTGTAATGTGGTTATGTAAAAGAATGTCTGGGTTCTTAGTATGAATATTAAGGGGTAAAAGGAAGTGAATATGTACCAACCCTCAAAAGTGTGTGTGTATGTGTGTGTATATAGAGGAAGAGAGGGTGCTAAAACAGGTGATTTGGGATAAAGATACACGAATTCTTTAATTATTACAATTCTTCTGTAAACTTGAATTCAAACTAAAAAGTTTTGTTGTAAGTGAATGAGAATGCTTATTGCTGAGACTATTGTCTGCTCATGCTTTTCAACTCTGGTTCCCTGCTAGTTTTGTTCATCAATGCTTCAGAAAAGGTAACCATAACTACTGCTCCGGATAACATATTAATTAGTCTAGGTCAGTGGATTTCAAACTTCAGTGTATACCAGAATCATCTGAAGAGCTTTGCAAAAAATGCATTAATGGGCCCGACCTCTGGAGTTCCTGATTCACTAGGTCCTGGACAATAGAGTTGAAGAATTTGTATTTCCAACAAGTTTCCAGGTATTGTGAACGCTGTTGGTTGGGGCACAAAAATGTGTTGGCCAGAAGTGCCCAGCCTTGCTTGCAAATTGGAATCACTTAGGGATCTTTAAAAAATTCTAATGCCTGGATCTTACTATCAGGCATTCTAATTAAATAGGAAGTAAACTCTCAGGTAGTTCTAATACTCAGCCAAGATTGAGAATCACTGATCTTGGTCAATGTAATTTCATTCCCCTTGTCAATGCCTTGTTCAGAGTGGGCATATTATCCAGTGTGACAAATGCTGGGGAAAGTTTTCTTACTTTTAAGAAAGACCTTCTAGATGTTATTTCTGGATATGATGCTTGGAACTGCTGCATCTATTCTGCGACCAGAAGAGGAAGTAGCTTTCCCCTTTCCTATAGCTCCTTCAAAGGTAAACTTTCTCCTATAATATACATGAAGGAAAGGTTGGGGGTGGGGGAAGTTGTCTCAGAACCCTCCTGCTAGTTTCCTAATACACTCACTGCTCCAAGGCACACTGTGGGTTTTCCTCACTTTGAGGCTGGCCATCTCTTAGAATTCCGGGAAACATTTCCCTCAGTAGACAAACCAATCCCTTGCATGAGGGCTCGCAGTGGACTGGGTGTGTGGATCATGCCACGTTTCCCTTTTTTGCTCTGTTGGTTTATTTACTACACCATTCCCACACAACTCTTTGCCAATGAGTTGAGTTGAGGCTTACAAAAGTGAATTAGTATACATCACTGATTTTTAATCATTGTGCTGCAAGAACTTTTAAAACATACAATACCTGACTATTTAGTTAGGGGCACTAACCTCTTTTCCCTTAGATTGTCAAATAAAAAAATGACAATAGTCAACACAACTATAGCTGCCCGGTGTGAACTAATCAAAATTATACCTCTTTTGGTTGTTGGGTGGACAAAAATATATTTTTGTTGTGCCGCAGAATTTTAATTATTAGTTTATGTGTGCCATGGGATGAAAAAGGTTGAAAATCGCTGCTATAGATATAAAAAATTAACTTTATATGACAACTGCTATGTGAGAGACTACTATTTGCCTACCCATTACACATTCTTCACTTCTTACCAACGTCTATTATTAGAGGTGGCACTATGCCCAGGAAAAACACTGCATCTCCCAGCCTTTCTTGCAACTAGGAGTGACCATGTGACCAAGTTATGGCTCTTGAGACATAAGTGGAAGATTCTGGACTTCTAGGGAAGCTTCTTTAAAAAAGCTTCTAACCATTTTGTGAGCTTAAGAATGAAAGCCATTCAACAACAATATTGTCATATGCTCACATAATGGAACAAAAAGAGATTGGCATCTTTGATGAACATGAAATGTCATAACAACCCTGAAACCACTACCTCTAGAATTTTGCATGAGAAATAAAATTTCACCTAATTTAACCCTTTGCACTCGCTTGCTTTTTTCTCGATTCCTTTATTCTAATGCTAACCGTGTTGAGTCACACTCGACATCCGAGTGCAAAAGGTTAAGGCACTATTATTTTTAGTTTTCTGTTATATGTATCACAATCTAACTCTTAATGATCCTCAAGGCAAAAGTATAAAAAATTATATAAACCATTGCAGGGGTCGCTCCTGAACACACCCAAATCCCTACTTTGCTCTGGCTTCATATCTGCTTTCATGCCTGAGAGCATGAATTTTGTTCAAATTTCCTTCTTTAAAATGCTTTTTAATATCTCAACCCCTTTCAGGAGATCCCATGCCCCACTCACACATCTATTGGTTGCCTCCTGCACGAGTTCCAACCGGGGCCCAAGCCGGGGAGGAGCCTGCAATGAAGGTAAGTGCCCTTGATTCAAATCGAACCTGGGACGCTTTGGTCCGCAGGCCCGATGCTCCATTCACTGAGCCAAATCGCTAAGGGTGAATTATTCATTCTATTTAGACTATGACTTTAGCAACACAGTCCAAGGTGGGTGTGGTTTCTAAGCCCAGTTCCCTTGGAGATATTTCCACCTAATTCTTCCTGGGGTCCTCACTTAATAGTAACTATTATGTCAAATACACCCACATCGCCCAAAGTCGGGCATTAATTCTGAGACACAGTACTCCACTTAGAGTACATGAACTCTTTCCATGCTGAGAAAGAAACATTTGACTCTTCTATCATCAATATAGCTTCACCTCTGCTCACTATAAAAATAGCATTTTAGCCCTAGCTGGTTTGGCTCAGTGGATAGAGCATTGGCCTGTGGACTGAAGGATCCCGGGTTCGATTCCAGTCAAGGGCATATGCTGGGTGTGAGCTCGATCCTCAGTAGGGGGCGTACAGAAGACCAGCCAATCAATGATTCTCTCTCATTGATGTTTCTATCTCTCTCTGTTCCTTTCCCTTCCCTTCTGAAATCAATAAAAATATATTTAAATAAATAAATAAATAAATAAATAAATAAAATACAAAAATAAAAAATAAAAGTAGCATTTTATTTTGCAGGACAATGTCAGTCCTCTTTTATCTTCTAGCTTTCAAACTGTTCCTACTACCAGGCATTTAAAAAAAAAGAATTTAAAAAAGGGCATTCAAAGTTAGCTTAAGAATCAGGTCCATGATTGAGCCATCTCTTAATGGCCACTACTTTGCTATACAAAGATCAAGCTTTGGAAATACCCCATGTCTTTACTCTGTGCCAACTTATTCTTGAAGGTGTCATCCTCCTACTAACCTTTCCTAAATTAAATTTTATTGTTGAAAGTATTACAGATGTCCCCTTTTTTCCCCACTAAATTAAATTTTTGATTAAGGCTTCAGACTCCCACTGCTCCCGTTGGAGACGCTACATGAAGACTTAGGATCCTCTGACACAGTAATCCTCTACCTCCATGAGTGGGGGTAGGATTGGGGAGGAGATGTGCTTTTCTAGTTACATTAATAACATATTCTCATAGAGAAATGTTCCAGATTGTTCTTTAGTTTTGTTTTTCTGTGACTGACCTTTTGCTTATTTGCCTGTTCAAGGTTAGATATTTGCCTTCCCTGTGGGCTCCTCAGTTACGGTAAACATTTTTTAGAACCATATTCGGGAGGGATAACAACTCTACCCAGTTGTCTGGCATCCCCGGAACCTTTCCACTGACTTTGTAGACTATGATCTGCTTTTTGCATAAGGCTATTGTTTCAATGAAGGACAAATAAGGAAAAAGAAAATAAATATACTCTAACCAATATATTTGGTTCCTTGTTAAGTACTTATGTCAAAAAATTTAGAGGGAAGGTTTGAATTAATGATCACAGTGAAGGCCTTGTTCTAATTGTAAAAAAAAATTATAAAAATTAAAAAATATATATTTTTAAAAAATCCCCACTTAGAGAAATGAGTTACAATCTCTTCCAATCTAGTTTTTAAATGCTGTAGAGGAATAGTGCTATAGCTACAGAATTTTCTGGGGAAAGATTAATTCATTGAAGTTTCATTTAGAAAAATAACAGAATATATAAAGACCCAGGAAACAGTTAACCCATTATCTTTTCTAAAAAGAAAATATTGAGGATGTAATTTTGCCTACTGAAAGATGAATTTTAAAAACAATATTGTCAATGAGAACTCCCCTAAACCAGTGGTGAGTAAACCGCGGCTCTTTGGCCCCTTGAGTGTTCTAATGCCACTTCTTCAAAATAGACTCACCCAGGCCGAAAACCGACTTCTGCGCATGGGCCACAAAGTTTCAATCACACTTCGTGCGCACCTGCACGTGGTATTTTGTGCAAGAGCCACACTCAGGGGCCAAAGAGCCGCATGTGGCTCGCGACATATTTATAAAATTTAATGTGATAGTTACAATTTTTGATAGAAAATTTACATAATGTGAAACTAATATTCTGACAAAATTGACAATAAAGGTAAAGGAGAGAGTCATCAGAGTTGGTGTGAGGGCTAATTTTTTATTTCTCAGAGTGGAGTCAATAAATACCTTGTACATTTTTGCTCCTGAAGTTGATGATTTATGTATGTTATTTAACACTTAAAGATAATTATTAGTGGAACCAACACTAGATCTTCTAATTTATCAGAGAAAGTTGTTATAATGCTGATACTAAACTTTAAAAAGTAGAAAGGAGCTCTGTTGAGCTATAAAAAAAGGAAAAGTTTTAAAGGAGGAAAAGGGGCAAAAGAAGGAAATTATTAGTAAAAGAAGCATTGTCTCAGGCTGGGTCACTCTCCTAAGGGGAATGGAAAGATTTTATCTGGTAAATAGAGGCCCAGTGCACGAAATTCGTGCAGGGGTAGGGCCCCTAGGCCTGGCCAGTGATCAAAGCCGATTGGTGCCTTCCGGCTGCCGGCCGTGGCCTTCCTTCGTTCCGCGCCACCCCCTAGTGGTCAATGCACGTCACAGCGAGCGATCAAACTCCCGGTCTCCCGGTCAAACTCGCCAGGGGACACTTTGCATGTTAGCTTTTTATATATATAGATTACCTCACCAGTGCTGACTAGGTAATTCCAGGTTAACTGCTTAAAGGTTAAATTCCTAGGAGTGGTTGAAACTGCAGTTAGATTAGGATTAAGTCTTGGTTTGCTAATGTGGGGCTTAGCACAAGTGAGTCCATTTTAGGCCTGCTGTCTCTTTTTTAACACTGGAAATAGAAGAAAAGTTTCCCTTTGGTGTTAGTATGCCTTTTACACCCATACTTGGTAATCTCCCTTTTTATAAAAAGGAGAAATAGGTCTCTGGCCCAGAGTCTTCAAGAGATAATAGTATCTGGTTAGAATTTAATATTGCTTACATTGTATTTAGTGACAGCTCTTATGGCAAATGATACTGGTTTTCCATTTATGATAGTGGTATAAAATTTCCTTTTAAAATAATTGCTCTGGCCAGGCAGCTCGGTTAATTAGAGCATTGTCCTGATATGCCAAGTTTTCAGTTTTGACCTCTAGTCAGGGCAAATACAAGATTCAACCAATGAATACATAAATAAGTGGAACAACAAATCGATGTTTCTCTCTAAAATCAATTTTAAAAAGTGAAAGTGATGTTATAAAAAATATTTGAAGACTCGGGGGAGCCGCGAAGGGCAGGGGTCTGGAGGCACGCGCGCAAGTGTGCGCAGAGAGGACTGACTGCTGAGGTTGCCACTGGCTTTCCCTAGCGGGAGGGAGTCGGAAAGTCCCGACTGCACTGAACCCCAGTTCCGACTGCACTGAACCCCAGTTCTGGGCGAGCCCCTGGGGACCCAGGCTCTTACAGGGGGAATCTGGATCGTCAGGTGGAAACTCAGGGGAGCCGCAAAAGGCAGAGGTCTGGAGGCGTGCGTGCAAGTGCGTGCAGAGAGGACTGACTGCTGAGTGTGCCGCTGGTTTTCTCTAGCTGGAGGGAACCGGAAGCTCCCGACTGCGCTGAACTCCTGTTCCGGGCGAGTTTCTGGGAATCCAGATTCATCAGGGGAGAAACTGGACTGTCTGGCAGCGGGCGAAACTCAAGGGCAGTTTTCTCTCAGAGGTGCTTGCAGCGATTACCAAGGGACACTGAGACCCAGGGGCCTCATAGGGCAGGGATGACGGGAAGCCAAGACTGTCTGCTCAGCCCTGAGACTCCGCCCCATCCAAGCTGAGCACAGAGGCTTTTGCAATTTTGCAAGTCTTGTCTCATAAGGCTGTCTCCAGCACAAAAGTTCTCCCGGCATAGACACAGCTGATCCTAACAGCCAACTGGCCTGGAGGTGAATTCCTCCCCGTGATACCAACAACAATCAAGACTTAACTACAACAAGACTATACACACAGTCCACAAAGGGGTGTATCAAGAGTGTCCAACTCAGGTAACTGGGGAGGCCAACCCACTGGGCCATATAGGACACTTAGCACACAAAGCTACCCTACCAACTCAGGGAAACAGCAAAAATGCAGAGACAAAGAAACAGATCACAAACAAAAGAAATGGAGAAAAACAAATGACTGGATATAGAGTTCAAAACCACAGTTATAAGGTTTTTCAAGAATTTCCTAGAAAAGGCCAATAAATTTAGTGAGACCCTTGAGGATATGAAAAAGGACCAACTAGAAATTAAACATACACTACTGAAATAAAAAATATTATACAGAGACCCAACAGCAGAGTAGAGGAATGCAAGAATCAAGTCAAAGATGTGAAATACAAAGAAGCAAAAAACACTCAACCGGAAAAGCAAAAAGAAAAAATCCAAAAATTTGAAGATAGTGTAAGGAGCCTCTGGGACAACTTCAAGCGTACCAACATCAGAATTATGGGGGTGCCAGAGGAGAGAAAGAGCAAGATACTGAAAACCTATTTGAAGAAATAATGACTGAAAACTTCCCCCACCTGGTGAAAGAAATAGACTTACAAGTCCAGGAAGCGCACAGAACCCCAAACAAAAGGAATCCAAAGAGGACCACACCAAGACACATCATAATTAAAATGCCAAGGCAGGCAAAAGACAAAGAGAGAATATTAAAAAAAGCAAGAGAAAAATAGTTAATTACCTACAAGGGAGCACCCATATGATTGTCAGCTGATTTCTCAACAGAAACTATGCAGGCCAGACAGGAGTGGCAAGAAATATTCAAAGTGATGAATAGCAAGAACCTACAACCAAGATTACTCTACCCAGCAAAGTTATCATTTAGAATTGAAGGTCAGGTAAAGAGCTTCACAGATAAGAAAAAGCTAAAGGAGTTCATCACCACCAAACCAGTATTATATGAAATGCTGAAAGGTATTCTTTAAGAAGAGTAAGAAGAAGGAAAGAGTAAAGATAAAAATTATGAACAATAAATACATATCTTATCAACAAGTGAATCTAAAAATCAAGTGAATAAAAAATCTGATGAACAGAATAAACTGGTGAATATAATAGAATCAGGGGCATAGAAAGGGAGTGGACTGATAATTCTCAGGGGGAAAGGGGTTTGGGGGGTGCAGAAAGAGACTGGACAAAAATCGTGAATGAGGACAGTGGGGGGGCAAAGGGTGGGGTGGGAACCGAGTGGAGGGGAGCTATGGGGGGAAAGGAGAAACAATTGTAATAATCTGAACAATAAAGATTTATTAAATTAAAAAAATATATATCAGCCATCTAAAAAAAAGAGTACAGATGATACATGGATAGAACAAGAATCATGGAAATGGTACTGGGATGACCCAAATTGAAGAAACTGCTCCAGGCAAGTGGGCCTGTGAATACATTCATGGCAATCTGAGGGTTTTCTGCAAGAATGTTTCAATTTTTCACATTTGTGTTTATAATGTTACATAATTATATTCTAGATCATGTGGATAACTATCTTACAATAAAGTGAGGCCTACCTTTGTATATACATTTGCTTCCTCACACATTAGTGTCACTTTGTCATGGGCTAATGAGAAAAAAAAGAGAGCTTGATAGGTAAATGATGCATTTGATTCACATAGAAGGCAAGTGATAAAACATTCTAAGAAATGCAGGTATAGAGAAAGTTTTTAATACAATTGAGTTATTGTCCCCACTATAATGAAGTTATATCCATGCAGATATTCAGCTAATATACAAAGGTTGGCCCTACTAATTATAGACAACATCTATTTTGAATGGTTGGTCTTGATTTAGTACCAGTTATTAAAAATGTTGAGTATCACCTGTATCATTGGTCAAAGAACCTTTGCTGTAGGAGTCAGCACTATATTCATGTTGTGAGCAAGGATTTTTTGTTTTAGCCAGATAATTTTACCTTTTAAAATTAACTGTTAATTTAGATTTCTATTGATTTAAAAATTTTACCTTTATAACAAGGAGACAGAACTGAAACTCACATCACCCTGCTTTGCCCCAGAGGATGGCTGGTTAGCCAGAGATGGGTAAGATTCCTCAGGGAAGGAACAACCTAAGACAGGCACAGTCGTAGAGGGGCCATCAGGAAAGAACTTGGGGGTCAACAGAGGTGGGACACAGACCCTCACCCCCCTAACTTTTCAGGGGCCTGGACCCTCACCCCTTCTGAAGGAAGTCTCCTTCCCCCATGGCTGCTTAACTTCCCATGCCCAGCTCAAATCAGGACCCGGGTAACAGACAGAGACTTGGCCGACAGCAGCTGCCCTCTGACTGCAACAAGAATTGTTTGAGTTGTCTTGAACCCATGGTGTGGGGAAGTGGGTTTTTGATATCTAAATCCAGCCTACCACCAGGAATGCTCAGGACCTACTCAGGAAGGCAAAGAATCCTTTCCACTAATATTTACAGGGTAAAATAAGATTGTTGTTAGAGTAATAAATTTGACAGTAAAATAGTAGTCAAGTTTTCAGGCTAATTTAAATTAGCTCATTGAAACAAGCAAATATTCTAGAAAAATTAATAGTACTGGAAAAAAAGCAGTTCCTAAAGTGTTAACTAAAATTTTTATTGGTAGTTCATCTCATGATAAAATTGCATATGTAATGAACCTAAAGCAGTTATATTATAGTGCAAAAAATTAAAAATTTAAAGCTATCAAGACTACATTTAAAAATTTTCAAAAGCCTCCTAATATTTAAATTAAAAAAAGGGGGGGGATAGTAGAATATCATGTAAGGAAAAATATCCTGTAAGTAAATTACATCTAGAAAACTTGTACTTTAGGAAATTAATTGTAATGCTAACAGCAAGACACCCATGAAAAACACACATGGTGTCAAAACAAGCCAGAGGAAAATCATCTGGGCAAAAAATGAAAAAGGATCCCAAGTCACATTTGTAGAAAATATTCCTTTATTAACTTTTGGTCAAGAATATGTTTGTATATTTTCAGAAAACAACTCTGAGACCATGTGGATTCTGGCAACAGAGAGGAATCGACAGGACTACTCCAGCCATGAAGACAGAAGAGAAGCAGTCCAGAGATGGAAGACGCTGACGTCACCTTGCCAAACTAGCAGTCAGCAGCTGTGCGTCACTGCAGGTTGCCCATGACCAAACCAGAGAGGGTCGGACCTGCATTACCACCATTTGTCCACCATCCAGAACTGAAATATCATTGCTGACATGTGCACATAAGGAACTGTTTGACATTGAAATTGGGTCTCAAAAGAACTGTTGGCCAAGAAAGAAACTCACTGCAGACTGATTCATTTGCCTTTCAGCATAACCATTATTGCTTGTCTCATTTTCGGTTCTTATAAGTGTATTTCTAGTAGCACATGATCTCACTCATCTAGGGGAAATGATGAACAACATAGACTGATGAACAAGAACAGACCCAGAAACAAGGAGGCATGGATCAGACTGTCAGGCCTCAGAGGGAGGGTAAGGGAGGGTGGGGATATAGGGGAGAGATCAACCAAAGGTCTTGTGTGCATGCTTATGAGCCTAACCAGTGGTTAAGGACAACAGGGGGGAAGAGGCATGCATGGGGAGGGGTGTGGGATGGGAATGGGGGGATGAGGACAAATATGTGATACCTTAATCAATAAAGAAATTAAAAAAAATTTACCTTTAAGTTAAAAATCTATTTTAGTTTATTGTTTATAAAATCTAGTCTTGTTTCTAAATATTTAACTGCCATTATAAAAAATCTATTTAAGTCAATGCTGAAGAGTATCTTCTTTTTATTGAAAGTTGAAGTGTAGAGGTTACATGGGGTATATTCTTTTTTTTTTTTTTTTTAATCCTCATCCTAGGGTATGTTTAGAGAGAGAGAAACATAGATGTGAAAGAGAAACATCGATGGGTTGCCTCCCTTAAGTGCCCCAACTGAGATGGAATCCGCAACCTAGGTATTTGCTCTGACCAGGAATTGAACCCACAACCTTTTAGTATATGGGATGACGCTCCAGCCAACCCAGCCACCTGGCCAGGGCTGGGTGTATTCTTTAAAAACACACACACAAAACTATAGTTAAAATCTGTAGGAGTAGGGCTACAGCTTAAGTTTGTTTTGTGTGTTTTTTAAAAATATATTTTTATTGATTTCACAGAGGAAGGGAGAGCAAGACAGATAGAAACATCAATGATGAGAGAGAATCATGGATCAGCTGCCTCCTGCACGCCCCACACTGGGACGGAGCCACAACCCCCGCATGTGCCCTGACCAGGAATTGAACTGTGACCTCCTGGTTCATAGGTCGACGCTCAACCACTTGAATAGCTTGAGTTTTTATTCTATATAAGTTTCAACATGTGCATTTCAACATATGTAATTTTACCTAAAAAAAAGTAGAAAACAAAAATGAGTAGAGTGGTAGAGAAGGGTAAAGTTATAGATGAAACAAGAATGTCAAAATATTGATGTAGACAGTCCTGAAGTTAAGACTATCAGAAAACAAGTGAGAAGAAAGAAATTGTTGTACATACTAAGGTTGCCATGAGAAAAAGTAAAAACAAACAAACAAAACAACAAGAATGTGTAGGGGCAAAGCAAAAATTCTGTTATCAGTTCTCAAGAAGTAGATGGCCTAAAGATAAATCTGGAAAAGTACATTCTGTGGGCTTAGGTGGCGAAAGAAAAAAAAGAAAAGAAAAGAAAAGAAAAGAAAAGAAAAGAAAAGAAAAGAAAAGAAAAGAAAAGAAAAGAAAAGAAAAGAAAAGAAAAGAAAAGAAAAGAAAAGAAAAGAAAAGAAAAGAAAAGAAAAGAAAAGAAAAGAAAAGAAAAGAAAAGAAAAGAAAAGAAAAGAAAAGAAAAGAAAAGAAAAGAAAAGAAAAGAAAAGAAAGAAAAGAAAAGAAAAGAAAAGAAAAGAAAAGAAAAGAAAAGAAAAGAAAAGAAAAGAAAAGAAAAGAAAAGAAAAGAAAAGAAAAGAAAGAAAAGAAAAGAAAGAGCTAATGGGAATATATTCTACCTTGGATTTAGCAATAAACATATACTAAGGGTCCAACTCTTAGTGCAGGGGCTGCAAAAAGTGACCGATTCTGTTATTTTTACATTGCTTTTTTGTCTCAAGAAGTCCTAACTGTAAATATAAATAGGGTAATGTTAGTTAAATATTAACTACCACTGCATACTGGAATACCTTAAGGTAAATGTTCAAAGGTTGTATTTTGTCCAAACATCATAAATGTGGGGGGTATCTTTTATCAGATAAAGGTGTTTCAGAGGAATTTCTTAAGACAAATTAGAATAAAAACACAAGGAAGGCAAAATGTTAGACAATTTATAAACTAAATTATTATGGCTGTCTTATATTTCTTTTTTAAAAAATATGTTTTTATTGATTTTAGAGAGGAAGGGAGTTGGGGAGAGATAGAAATATCAATGATGAGAGAGAATCATTGATCGGCTGTCTCCTGCACGCCCCATACTGGGAGTCGATGGAGCCTGAAACTTGGGCATGTGCCTTGACCGGGAATTGAACCAGGGGCCTCTTGGTTCCTGGATCGATGCTCAACTGCTGAGCTACACCCACTGGCCAGGCTGTCTTACATTTAAAAATTATAGAGCAATTAGCAATACAGAATGCTACCTTTTTCACCATTAAGAAACCAGTAGTATACAGAACATAAAGCTTTCATGCCACGTCAGGTCATGTGAGTGATATTTGATCATTCAGAAACTCAGAAACTTTTACTGAGGACATGGTTTTTCCATGCCTTCTGAATTCTGGGAATAGCCAGGATTCTAAAAGTAGTCTTAGAAGACCTAAATTCCATTCTTCCCCCCGTTTTTGAATCAGACGGACTCACAAACCTATGGAGCTCAGTCCATGAGAAGTCTTGAATTTATGACCAAGAATTAGGGGAGAGAAAGGTTTCACCTTTTTGTTTTCTTTGTGAACTGTTTTCTTGTATCTAGCCTTCTATTGTTAAAATTACGTGCTAAGTGGTTAGGAAATGTCGTACAGTTTTGTTCATTTTAGTCAGGTACATTGTCTTTACATTGGAGACTTTTCAGAGTTATTGTTGTTGTTGTTTTTTCAGAGTTATTGTTAATAATAAGGACAATGAATTACAGACAGACTCACATTTATTTTTTTACTTTTATTTTTGTTAATCCTCATTCGAGGATATTTTTCCATAGATTCTTCAAGAGAGTGGAAGGGAGGGGGAGAGACAGAGAGAAAGAGAGAAACATCAATGTGAGGCACATCAATTGATTGCCTCCTGCTCGTGCCCCAAGCAGGCTGGGGATTGAGCCTGCAACCAAGGTATGTCCTTGACAGGAATTGAACATGGGACCATTCAGTCAGTGGGTGGACACTTGATCCACTGAGCCAAACCAGCTAGGGCAACATTTATTTTTTAATATTGAAATTTGTTAGCTATCTTAAGGAGTAGAGCTAAGAGAAAGACAAATTTTGTTTTTTAAGTATAGTGTAAATTGACACAGCCTTTTGGGAATCATTTTGGCAATATTTATCATATTTGAAAATGCTTATACTCTGATCTGCAATTCTACTTCTAGGAATCTATTTTTCAAATATAATCATATGCATGCAAAGATGTTCATACATATGTGATATTCTTTGCAATATTGTTAGTTGTTTTAAATAATTAGAAGCAATGAAAATTTTCACTGTTTTGTAAAATGTTAAATCATGGTACATGAAACTATGAAATACCATGCAAGATTAAAAAAGAATGAAGTGGATGAAAAATACTGATGTGAAAAAAAAAAATCTCCAAAATTATCAAGTGAAAAGAGCAAATGAAAAATGGTGAGGGTTTGGAATGATGAATAGAGAATTGTTATATGGTTATCATGGGCAAGGGGTGGCCTGTGAAGAAAAATAGTTATAACTTTTTAATATTTAATACTTGGAATTTTTCAAAATGAGCATGGATAATTATATATATACACTAGAGGCCCGGATCGTGCAGGGGGGGGGGGGGGGAGGGGGGGGGAGGAGGAGACGGGTCCCCTCAGCACAGCCTGCATCCCTCTCACAATCCTGGACCGCTGGCTCCTAATTGCTCACCTGCCTGCCTGCCTGGTCACCCCTAAATGCCCCCCGCTACCGGCCAGGTCGCCCCCAACTGCCCCCCCCCCGCTGGCCTGGTCACCCCTTACTGCCCCCCCTGCCAGCCAGGTCGCCCCCAACTGACTCCCTCTGCTGGCCTAGTTGCCCCCAACTGCCCCCCCACTGGCCTAGTCATCCCTCACTGTACCCCCCCTCCAGCCTAATTGCCCCCAACTGCCCCCCCCCTGCCGGCCTGGTCGTCCTATGCAACCTGCATGTTCAGTCGTTTGGTCGTCCCTCACTAACCCCCCTGCTGTCCTGGTCGTAGGCAGCCATCTTGTGAGGGTGTGAGGATCAATTTGCACATTACCTCTTTATTATATAGGATTAAATATATTATTATTGCCTTTAGAGAGAGGAGAAGAGAGAAATATTGATGTGAGAGATAAACATCACTCAGTTGCCCCCTACAGGGATGAAGTCGGAGACCTGGGCATATGCCCTGACCTGAATGGAATCTGGGATATTTTTGTGTACAGGAGGATGCTCAAACAACTGAGCCACACCAACCAGGGTTCTCATCATGTTTCTTGTGTAATCAACAGACAACAACAGCAACACTGTATCAGCTACTTATCTTGCTGATATTTTTAATATCCATCTGGCAATTTACAAGCTGCAACTTAATATTTGGATTTAACATACAAAACAAAATATATTTGACCTTTTGGAATGAGGGACTGAGATCAGATACAGTACTTTAAAGGTACCTGAGATATTTGAAAATTGTTTTTGGCCAATGAGTAAATAAATAAACTGAACCACAGAATCCATTCAACCATGAAGGCTGGAACCTGATTTTCTGGGTACCCCTGCAGTGCTTGACACATAGTAAATAATAAATATTGGCTGAATGATGGGTAGACAGCTTAAATCTTTTTAGTAGCACCCACTTATTTAAAAGCATACCTGTGCGACACTTCTCTCTCATCTTTATAGCTCAATCTGTATTTCTATCTCCCTTCTTCTCTCTCTAAAATCAATTTTAAAAATTTAAATAAATAAATAAAAGCATACCTGTTACTTGAGCTCCTTGTCACTTGCTTTTCAAATGAGGAAGCAGAGAGGGAGCAAGCCCTTCTTTCCGCTTAGGAGGCTAGGAATTCGGTCCAGGACAGAGTTTAGTGGCTCACGTTTTGGTGACCTGTGACTTGAAAACATCATTCAATTTCAGAACTAGATAAAATATAAGAGGGAAAGTTATATATATAATATATTACATAAAATTACATATAATATACATAAAATTATAGATACACATAATTTTGCTCAAACTAGAGGAAAAGGCTCTAGTGGCTCTGAATATGGGCAGATCACCGTATTCGTGTCTAAACCTTTATCTGCAAAACGGAAATCACTCTCGCATAGATTTTTGTTGCTTGTTTTTTTTTACATGGAGAAAAAAGGAAAACTTTTATAAAATGCTGGCATTAGGGTGGTCATTCCATATTGTGCAATGAGTGTTTCCGATAAATTAAATCTCAGACTGTGGGGTCGAAAAGCCCCCGGAGACTAAAACTACAAAAAAAAAATCAAATGTTCCCCAATTCGGTGGTCCCTTCAAACTCATTCACCTTAAGTCGCAACCACACCTAGCGGCCCGGTGCGGGTCCCACAGTCGACTCCCAGCGGGCAACCGGCGGGTCCCCGCACTGGCTTGAGCCCCCGCTGGGGTCCCCAGCCCGGGCTTCCTCGAACTGCAGCGCCCGGGACTCCGAGGACCACAGCCCACGCCTGGCCTCCGTGCTTTGGCCAGGGCCGACCCACCGACAGTCTCGCCCACCCGGGACAATTACACCGCGGCTCGGAGGTTCTCGCGGGACAGCCTCACCTACGCTCCGGAGTCGGGTTCCAAGGTTTCCCCAGCCGGTAGAGGGAGGTAGCCAAGCCAGACGGCCGAACGCGGAGAAGCCGGCGGGAGGGCGGGGTGGCAAGCGGGAGGCACAAGGCGCGCGCTCCCGCGGACACGGGAGGGAGACGGCGGGCGGGGCGCACGCGCGCGCCGGGACCAGGGGCGGGGGGCGGGGTCTTCGGAAGCCCGCAGGCAGAGGGCGCCCTGGAGCCGGGCTGGAGGCCGGCAGGGGGCGTGGCCAGGGGAGGGCGTCAACGCCAGGGGGGCGGGGCGGGGCGAGGCGGGGACGCGCTTGCGGGGTGGGGAAGGCGGGGGCGCGGCGGTGGCGGGAGCGTCCCTGGTTTCCGCCCCTGTTTCCCACTCTCCTTCCACCTCCGACCGCCGGGGCTGTGGACAGGCTCCGCTGGCCCGTCCCCCGGAGCCGCCCTGCTGCTGCCGCTTCCTCCCTCCGCTCGCGGTGAGCCCGGCAGTCTCCGCACGGTGCGCGCCCCCCGTCTGGGCCATGGATGGGTAAGTGCTCCGCGGCGGTGCGGCGGTCGTGCGGGGCTGCGCTTGTCCCGCTTCCTTTCGGCTCCGGTCCGGACGCGCCGAGGCCGGAGAGCTGGGTGCGGCACCGGCGGTCGGAGGAGCGGCCCCGGCCGAGCCCGACGGCCGGGCTTCCGGGCGCCTCCTAGGGGAGCTCGAATTGCGGAGGGGCGGTCCGCCGCAGCCTCGCCTTCCCCCTGGGGGGCGCCCCCGTAATATCCGCCCCTCACACCGGGAAGTGGAGGAAAGCCCGGGGGGGAGCCGCCGGGGCTTGGGGGCCGGCCTCCGCGCCCGAGGGTCGGGGAGCCCTGCCCGGCCTCTCGACACTTCCTCTCGGAAAATGGTGCGCGGCGCTGGGGGAGGCGGAGGCGGCGCTCGGGGCGGGCGCCCTCCCGCTTGGGGAGTTGCTGTTTACCGGCGAGGTGGGGCGAGCGCTGGAGCTTCCCCTGGCGGGGAGGCGAGTGGCCGCGGGGAGGCGGACGGCGAGTGCACGCGTCGGTACACGTCTGGGCGGCGACCCGGTCCCGAAGCCAGGGCCCCTCGCGGGGGGTTCGGCCTGCCGGGGAGCCGGCCGAGGTCCCCGGACTCGTGCTGTGAGCTGTGTTAACGATTGCTGTACACCAGGCGTTTGGAGAACCACGGACGCCGCCTCCCACCCCACCCCCGAGAAACTTCGTGAATTCCCTGCCATGTATGCAAAATATTGTCTGAGTGCAATTTCCGGGGAGCCTTCAAACGCTAAGTGAATGAGGTCTGTGGTCAAAGTAAAAAGATGTAGAATTACCGATGTAAATGTTTCTCCTGGGGATTCAGTGATATGGGGTGGGACCTGACAGATATTTTAATATTTTAAGGAAACAACTGGATTAGGATCTTGGTGAATGGAAGGTCGTAGTACGTGTACAGCAAGAATTTTTAAAAATTTTCCAGCTCGATCAGCACCTGCAGATCACTTATGTAGGCATTCGAAGCTTTGTTTGGACGTTGACGTGCTTGTGATGATACGATTGCTGTAAACCCCTCGGTTGTAGACTATGTAGAACTTGTTTGAAACAGTAAAAGCCGTGTACATGTGGCCATATATATAGTCGATGATGGTTGTCATGCTGTGTAAAGACGGTGGGATCTTACAATAATTTTTGCCTTCATTAGATTTCATTTATCCTAGTTTCCTAATATTAAGTCTAAATGATATGTTGGGTTAACTCATTTGAATGCATATTGTACACTGTACAGACATTAGACAAAGTTCAGTTTTACATTTCATTTATGGTTGGATGTCCTTTCAAGTATTTTTTTATTTGATTGAAACTTTATTGTTTAATTGAAGCTTCTCTGGGAGATTTGTTGAAAATTCATTTCACATCACCTTATTCAATTACACTTTGTATGTGGGCAAAATTGTGCTATTTTGTGTAATTATGCCACTGGTTTTAGTTAGGAAGGCTGTGAAATTAGTATTTCATTATGTATAGTGAATTGTAAAAACGGTTTGACTTGAGATATGAAAGTAGGTTAGCTTTTTGTATTGGAAAATTTAAAATAGAGGACTGTTGGGTTATGCATTTTGGCTGTTAAATTCTTGGACAACATGAAGTGCAAGCTTACTATTTTGGACAGTGTTTTAAGTTCTGTTCACTCTATATGTGGTTTTAGAGCTAAGAATGAGTTTAATGATTTAAATAAGGGCAATAAGGTACTGAAAGGTAAGTTCATTTGGGAGATCAAGTAGGTGCATGATTTACTTTGTAACAGGACCAATACCATAGTATATTACATAGTCTTTTTTTCTTTATGCACAAACATCAGTTATTTATCACATTTAAAATTTAGACAAATGAATTTCAAGTTTCAAAAGTCTATAAGGAAAAATAAGTCTACATGGTTATTGTTTAAAACTATTGAATTTGCATCATTAAACAGTCCAGAGTCATAAATTTGTTTACTTTTATTAAGTAATGATGATATTATGGGCTATTAACAACATATAGAACTTACAGTTTTCTTTTAAGGGATATGTAGACAAACTTACGTGAAGACAGTTTCTTTGGAGTTAGAAGAGATGGATTTTTGTTCAGCAGAACTTTATAGGGGTTTTTACACCTTGGTGTTAAGGAATGTGGTTTTGACACAGTGAATTTTGGCTTTCAGGAGGGTAATTACATTTCTACATTTTCCCACAGCCTGAAAAAGATCCTTTTTTCATTATTTTGAGTAGTTAGAAAACAACAAACCACCAGTCAACATCTTTCTAGTTCCTCCTCAAATCCCACTGTCTTGTGTGTGTGTCTACGTGTGTGTGTTCATTTCCTCTTGAGGTAATTTATATTTAAAGTTTTTTTCTAGTTAACTTTTATTTAAATATACAATTTATTTTAAGTTAAATTAACTTACTATTCTTAAAATTTTATATTTGTTTCAGATGTATATCATAGTGGTTAGACAATTATATAATTTACAAAGTGATCCTCCAACACAGATTTGATGTGGTAGATTTTATTTAAAAGCCAGTCTTTGAAAAATTTGGTATCTGAAATTTGATGTGTTCTGAGAGACTATCTTAGCTGAATTTTGGTGAGCTCTTTGGGTGGTATATGCAAATTTGCAAAATAGCTACTATTTCTGTAAGTCCACTCACTGGTTTTGTTTCATTTAAAATTTTAGGCTGGTCATTTATACCAGTGATTTAAGAGAATGAACTTGGGTGATTTTAAGTTTTGGTTTGGATTTATTAAAAAGAGGTAAATGGATAAACATAATCATTTTATAAAGCACAACTATACTCTCCTACATACTAAAAGAGAATTTGATTTATTAGTTGTTTCTTCCATTTCTGTTGAAGCTTTGCTTTTACATCATGCCTTTGCTAGGCGGTCCCATCACTTTTCTTTGTATTAACATTTCACAACTCATCGCATTCTTATTTTTGTTATTTTTATTATAATGCCTTTTCTTTTTTTTTTTTCTTTAATCTTATTATCTGTCTTTTAAAAACTTGTTCTCTAACTTTGTTTTCCATTTTCTCTTTTACTTTTTCCATACAGTGTTGTTACAGATCTTATAGCAGTCGGTTTAAAGGTAGGAATCTTTTACTATCCTTTAATAAGCATTTTTAAATTTTAGTTTTGGCATTTTTTTTCCCAATGGTGAAATCATCTCACCTATTCATAAAATGATATGTTTTACTGTGTGATAATAATCTCTTATTTTCACGTAGCTCCATACTAAGTGCTCTTATAGCTATTTTTGGAATTTACATATTTATTAAGAGAGGCCACAATATTATCTTGTGTATCTAAAATGTGAAAAAAAGTTTAGCCCAAAGTTTCACTTGAACCATCATAGTGGGTGTTTATTTTGTTTTGTTTTAGCAGTTAAATATAACCTAGGTTCAGATTTATTTTGCTGTCGTGTCCTTTTTTATATCTTCTCTTGGGTATGCTTATAAGTAATACAATTATAACAGCAGCTGAAGTTTCTTCAATTTATACTATGTGCCAGCTGCTTTACATGTATTTTCACTAATTATTATAACCGTTCTTCAAGGTAGGTATTAATATTCCCATTTTAGAGATGAAAAAATAGGTTCAGAAAATTTGTATTCAAGGCATAGTGCACCAGAGTTTAAATGCATGTCCTCCTGGCTCCAGAGCCTGGCTCTCACCTCCCCCCCCCCGCCCCCCGCCCCCCATTATATCAGCTGCCAATAATGAGGATTGAGGATTCTGTCTTAAAGGTGAAGAGCATGAGAGCTGGATAATTAATATTTCACAGTAACGCTTCTTCTAAGTTATAAGTCATTTTAGTTTTATCAAAGTCTTCCCATTTATTTGATTCTCAAGTATAAATCAAGTAAGCAGTGTTCAACAACATGAGGCTTTTACAATATAAATGGGCGTTTTAAGGTAACCTTTAGCAGTTTGGTGTTTGGTATAGCTGAGAACTTGGTTCTAGAATCCACTTACAGTTCAGATCAGTGTAGAAAATAGAAAGAATTCATAGTTTTATTATATGTATTTTATATAACATTGTTACACTACTTTTTACGATCAACTCTCTCTAGCAGTTTCCACACTCCCCCCATTTGCATTTATTGGGTCTGTTGGTGGCATTTATATTCTTAAAACCTTAAAAAATAAGCGTAAGTACAGCATACAGCATTTGAGATTAACAGTAGTATGTCCAAGATTACATAATTTGGAACTATTGCTTATATTATCTTTCGAAGTTGGTGGAGTTACTTTCTTTGGCAGATTTTGAACATATTTTATAACTTGAAAATAAGTGGAGGAGCCTCTCTTGGGGGGATGTTTCCCCCAGCCCCCCTTGTTTTTTTCTGATATACTTAGTCATTTTCTCCTTTGGGGATGATAGAGATTAGAAACTGCAGGAAGGAATATTTAAAGTGAATGTTGTTTTGGTCTTATCAGAAATGTAACTTACGATTCTAGAGTTTGGTAAAAAATGAATACATGAGGCTATTTAAAAACTTAATCATTTTGGATTGAGGAATTATGCTTGAAGGATTGTTATGCCTATTTTCTTGTGGAAAAAAATATATTTTGATGATAACTAGAAGAAAAATTTGAATGTTAGGCACAGGAACTGGATTTGAATACATGATTTGGATTTCTGACTACCTTTTTTGCAGCAAGCACTTTAAAAACAAAGATCAGATCCTACTCTGAAGAAAAGATAAGTTGATTAATTGATTCACTAGGCAGTCTATGCTTTTGTAGCCTTAATACTATAAAATAGGTTCAGAAAATTGGTGTTTAAGGCATGGTGCTTTGAATACAAGAGATTTCATATATAGAGAGATTTCTCATAAGATGTCCTGCTTCCTTGGTTCCCATCTAAGAAAGTTTAGTTACCAAGTAATAGGCCAATAAGACTCATATTTTATCTAGGTTACTAGAGGCCCGGTACACAAAATTAGTGCACTGGGGGGGGGTGTCCCCTCAGCCCAGCCTGTGCCCTCTTGCAGGCCAGAAGCCCTCAGGGAGTGCCCGACTGCCATGAGGTGGGAGAGGCTCCCGCCACTGCCTCTGCACTTGCCAGCTGTGAGCCCAGCTCAGGGCTTCTGGCTGAGTGGCGCTCTCCCTGTGGGAGCGCACTGACCACCAGGGGGCAGCACCTGCATTGAGCATCTTCCCCCTGGTGGTCGGTGCGCATCATAGCAACCAGTTGTTCTGTTCAATCTGCATATTAACCTTTTATTATATAGGACTAGAAGCCCGGTGCACGAAATTCGTGCACGACGGGGGGTTGTCCCTCAGCCCAGCCTGTACCCTCTCCAATCTGGGACTCCTGGAGGGATGTCCGACTGCCCGTTTAGGCCCGATCCTGGTGGGATCGGGCCTAAACGGGCAATCGGACATCCCTCTCACAATCCAGGACTGCTGGCTCCCAACTGCTTGCCTGCCTGCCTTCCTGATTGCCCCTAACCGCTTCTGTCTGCCAGCCAGATCACCCCCTAACCACTCCGCTTCCAGCCTGGTTGATGCTTAACTGCTCCCCTGCCAGCCTGTTTGCCCCCAACTTCCCTCCTCTGCCAGCCTGGTCACCCCTAACTGCCCTCTCCTGCAGGGTTGATCACCTCCAACTGCCCTCCCTTGTAAGCCTGGTCCCTCACAACTGCCCTCCCTTGCAGGCCGGGTGCCTCCCAACTGCCCTCTCCTGCTGGCCATCTTGTAGTGGCCATCTTGTATCCACATGGGGGCAGGATTTTTGACCACATGGGGGCAGCTATAATGTGTGTTGCAGTGATGATCAATCTGTATATTACTCTTTTATTAGATAGGATAGAGGCCTGGTACACGGGTGGGGGCCAGCTGGTTTGCCCTGAAGGGTGTCACAGATAAGGGTGGGGGTTCCCTTGGGGTGTGGGGCGGCCTGAGCGAGGGGCCTGTGGTGGTTTGCAGGCTGGCCACGCCCCCTGGCAACCCAAGGGGAGGCCCTGGTATCTGGAATTTATTTTCCTTCTACAATTGAAACTTTGTAGCCTGGAGCGGAGCCAAGCCTGGGGCTCCGGCAGCCATTTCTGTGGCAGTTAATTCACCTTCTACAATTGAAACTTTGTAGCCTTAAGTGGGTGAGCCCGGCCAGGGTGTGCGGAAAGCTTTGCTTCCCCTGTTGCCGCCGGCAACCCTGGCCTGCTCTCTCAAGCTCCATTCTGCCGCCATTTGTTTGAATTTGTTTACCTTCTATAATTGAAACTTTGTAGCTTGAGTGGAGGCTTAGGCCTGCAACGGCTATGGAAAGCTTGGCTTCCTCTGTTACCTGGGAAACCTTGCTCTCTGTGGCTGTAGCCATCTTGGATTGGGGTTAATTTGCATACTGGCCCTGATTGGCTGGTGGGCGTGGCTTGGTTGGTGGGCGTGGCCTATGTAGCAGAGTGATGGTTAATTTGCATATTACCATTTTATTAGAGAGGATTATTAATAGGATATAAACCAAAATTAGTGAATTTAAATAGATCTTTAAAATGTCAGTTATTTATCTTCCTCTATTTGCTGTCTGAATATAATGACTAAACAAACAGTTTTAGCTAGTGCCAAGAGAGGATTCCATATGTTGTTTCATAGGGGTCAAGAGTTTGGGATCCTTGCTCATACTTGATATTGCCAGTCTTTACATTAGCCATTCTAGTGGGTTTAACTAGAATTTGCGTTGACCTTTCGTGCTTGTACCCTTTCATGTGATCATTAACCATTCACTTATCATTTTTCTGTGAATGTTAAGTCTTTTGCCTATTCTTTTCAAGTAGGTTTCTTGTAGATAACATATAGGTAGGTCTTTTTTAAGTCACTCTGACAATCTCTTTTAGTTGGTATATGTAGATCATGCTTCAGGGTATGATTAATTTAGTTGGATTAATATTTACCTTTTACATAACTGTTTCTATTTATTGACTTGTTTTTATTTTCTTCCTTTTATTAATTTTTTTGCCTTCTGGTTTTTATTGAGTATTTTATATGATTTTTTATCCTCTCTTAGCTTATTAATTATACTTCCTTTAAGCATTGTTTAGTGGTGGTGCTTTACATTTTAGTGGTTGCAATATACATTTATAACTCATTTAAGTCCACTTTCAAGAAATAACACTATATTGCTTTGTGTGTAGTGTAGGTACAATACTTTAGAGTATTTCCAATGTCTTCTTCTTATCCTTTATGATATTGTTATTTGTCATTTCACTTAATCATATGCAATAATCACCTAATACATTGTTAATATTATTGCATTAAATGAAGTTATCTTTTAGATTATTTAGGAATAAGTATAAAATAATTTATTTTACTTTCATTTATTTCTTCTCCAACAGTCTTTCTTTCCTCATGTAGATCCAAGTTTTTTATTTATATACTTTTGCTTCTCTCCAAAGAATTTTTTAAAACGTGTCTTGCAGAATCTACTGACAATAAATTCTCTTGGTTTTTTGTCTGAGAAAGGCTTTATTCCTCCTTTACTTTTTTTTTTCATTTTAATTACTTTATTGATTGAGGTATTACATATTTGTCCTCATCCCCCATTACCTTCCCACAACCCCCCCTCCGCCGCCCCACTCATGCCCCCACCCCCCTGTTGTCTGTGTCCATTGGTTAGGCTTATATGCATGCATACAAGTCCTTTGGTTGATCTCTTCCCCTTACCCCCACCCTCCCCTACCTTCCCTCTGAGGTTTGACAGTCTAATAGATGCTTCCCTGTCTCTGGATCTGCTTTTGTTTGAAGGATACTTTTTATATAGATTCTAGGTTGGTGGGTGTTTTTGTTTTGTTCTCCCTTAAGATTAACTTGAAATATTTCACTCCACTTTCTTCCTGCTTGTATGGTTTCTGATGAGAGAGAAACATTTATAATTCTTATCTATATTCCTCTATAGATATGGTGGTTTTTCCCCCCAAGACTTTTCTCTTTGTTTTTAGTTTCCTGAAATTTGAATATGCTTTAAATAAATTTAAAATTTATTGGGGTGACATTGGTTAATAGGATCATATATGTTTCAAGTTTACATCTCAATACAAGATCTGTATATTGCACTCTGTGCCCACCACCGAAAGTTAACCTTTGGGTGGTGGGCACACAAAAATGTATCCCATTTTTCTTCACTAATGTAACTGGTATTTTATTGTCAATATGTAAAATACATTGCATATTGACTTTGTAACTTATGATATAGCTATGTCATTGGTTTTCTTTTTTTTTAAAATACATTTTATTGATTTTTTACAGAGAGGAAGAGAGAGGGATAGAGAGTTAGAAACATCGATGATATCAATCTGAATGAGTTATTTTATTTCTTGCCTTAATGTACTATTTAGGACCTCCAGTATAATGCTGATAGAGATGATAACATCCTTAATCTCATTCCTGCTTTGAAGGGAAAGTAGTCTTTGTTAGTTGTACATTTTTCTTAGATGCCTTTTTTCAGGTTCAGAAAATTCTTTTCTATATCTCATTTGTTATTTTTGGGTATCATGAATGGATGTTGAATTTGGATCTTTCAAGATTTGTATATTTTAGTTAAGTTGTTATGGGCATAAAGTTGTTCACAATATTTCCTTATTTTTAATTTCCCTTTGATCTGGAATGATTCTATATTTTTAGTCCTGACATTGGTAATGTGTGTAGTTCCCTCCCCCCGCCCCCCCCACCCATTGGTTCTAGCTAGAGGCTTTTCAGTATTACTGATCTCTTTAAAAGCCAATTTTTGGTTTTACTTCTGTATTGGTTGATTCTTCTATTTAATCAGTTTCACTCTTTATTATTTCCTTCCTATTTATGTTGGGTTTAATTTGTTTTTCTTTTTTTTCTTTTTTAAAAATATATATTTTATTGATTTTTTTACAGAGAGGGAGGGAGAGGGATAGAGAGTTAGAAACATCAATGAGAGAGAAACATCTATCGGCTGCCTCCTGCACATCCCCCATTGGGGATGTGCCCGCAACCAAGGTACATGCCCTTGACTGGAATCGAACCTGGGACCCCTCAGTCCGACGCTCTATCCACTGAGCTAAACCGGTCAGGGCATTAATTTGTTTTTCTTGACTTGAATTTTTGTTGTTGTTGTTTTGTTTTACAGCCTAAAACAACATTTATTATTGTTAAGATTTAGCTAATGTTTTCTGTGAGTCAGGAATATGGGCCTGCCATCGGTGGGTCCTCTGGCTCTGGGGCTAAGGCTGCTATCAAGGTATTAGTAGATGTTGCTGTCATCTTCTGGGGACGAAATCTACTTCCAAGCTCACTCAGATGGTTATGGCAGAATTATTTACTAAGTGAAATGATTAATTATGAAGGTAATTTATGAAGATAGAATTTTTAGACATGCATAGCCCTAGAACGTTTACTTTCTGTTTACCATCATTTAGGTAGTTGTTTTAAGGATGTACTAAGAACAAGACAGACAGAACTATAATACCTAAATAAAAAAAAGTGGGGGGAAAAAAAAAGACAGACAGAACTTCAAGAAAAAAAAAATTGAGCCAATCCCAGAATAATAATGAAAAGATGACTCAACAGCTGTTCTGAAGGCCTAGAAAGCATTCTAGATTGACATAGGAGGAAAGAGGGTTTTAGGAAGGAGATCTTGGGAAGAAAAATAGGGACTAGATAGAATGAATGGTGTCATGAAGATTTTGGGTAAAATTTGATGTCATAATAAAGGACAATAGTGTGAGGAAAGTAACGGCCGTTAGAAATCTCATGGAAAGCAAAACTGAAAAAAGAAAATCATGGTCTAACTAGGAACGAAATTAGAATGTGTCACGATGTTAAGGAATCATTGATATAGTACAGCCCTGGCCAGGGTGGCTCTGTTTGTTGAGCCTCATCTCATTCACCCAAAAGGTCACTCGTTGGTTTGATTTTATATCCAGGCATAAGCCCAGGTGACAGGTTCAGTCCCCAATTGGGGTGTGTGCAAGAGGCAACTGATTAGTGTTTCCCTCTCCCTCTCTAAAAATCAATATAAACATTAAATAAAAGAAATTGAAAGAATTCATTTGATCTTGATTCTAGGAACAATCTTTTTCAAGTGGGCCTAAGGCTGTGACAGACCATAGAGTAAAAAATGAAGTATGTCGGGGTTGCATTTCCTTACATAGTGATAACAATGTAAATGTTTATTAGTTTTCCACTTTGAGTCAACCTTTGGACAGGACACAAATGGACAAAGCCCAGAATACTGTTGTTGCAGGGCAGAATGTAATAACCATAAAAAAATAAAATCACAGAGGGAGGAGAGACAAAAGCAGAGAACAGATTACTAGCACTAATAGCTTTGTCGTTCAAAATGGAGAATCAAGAAATAATTTTATATTGACAAAATAAGCAATAAACTGTAAGTATAGTATTTAAAGTTCAAAGGTCTATAATAAATAAAAGCATAATATGCAAATTGACCGAACAGCAGAACGATTGTCCCACGACCTTCTGGATGACCATGCTGTGACATGCACTGGTGCCAGGCAAGCCAAGGCGGGTGCGATGCGATTGGTCAGGGGGCCCTGCCATCACCCCATGATTGCCTCTGCGAGGTGATCCATGCGGGGGCTCTGTGATCGATTGCCCCAAAGAGGGAGGCCCAGGCCACCCTCTGCGTGGTGATCGATCGTGGAACCCTGGCCAGCTGGTCAGGGCCTCCCTCTACTGGGTGATTGATCGCGGAGTTCCCCCAATTGATTGCCCCAAAGAGGGAGGCCCAGGCTACCTAGCCTGCAGCACTGCGGCGGGTGGCCAGGGACTCCTGGCTGGTGGCCACGGAGGGAGGCCCAGGCCACCTGGCTGGTGGTGCTGTGGCAGGTGGGTGGGGCCTCCCTCTGCTGGGTGATCAGTCTGGGGCCCCACAATCAATTGCCCCACAGAGGGAGGCCCAGGCCACCGGCCAGTGACACTGGCCGGTGTGCAGGGCCACCAATGATTGCCCCTCAGAGGGAGGCCCAGGCCAGCCAAGCAATTGCACTCCAAGCCTGTCATCCCTCTGTGGGTGACCGGTGATGGGGGGAGTGGGGCGAGGGGGTAGCACCACACAGATGGCAAGCAGTGACAGCGGCAGGGGTAGGGCCAGCTGCCAGCAGCCTGGGGAAGGAAAGCCCTGATAGGCCCTGATCCCCAGCCAGGCCTAGGGACCCTACCCGAGAGGGTGCAGGCTGGGCTGAGGACAACCCCCCCCACACCATGAATTTCATGCACCAGGACTCTAGTACTTACAGAAGAATTAAAATTACTAGCACATATTTCAAACAGAGAGGACAGAAAAAAGGAAGTGTAAGATAAGTTTTAAAGTTTTCACACTAGAGATTAGTTTATTTTTAAAGTTGATAACCCAGAAGTAGTGTTATACGCATATATTTGGGTTATGGAGATAACCATTGGATAATTAAGATTGTGTAAAGATTTGGATATGAGTGGAGAGACTTGCTTTTATCATATAAACTCCTTTGTAACATTTGATGTGTTATAGTATGTGTATTTGATAAAAATAAAAATTAAATTAATAAGTAAGTTAAAAGAACAGAAGTAATTCAACAAAAAGTAAGTTTAACTGTGTGTATATAGAGAACTTTTGTTTCTAGTGTTATTCCCCACAGGTAGCAATTTTAATCAGTTTTTTTGCTTACCTTTACTTTTTTGTTTACCTGTCTAGTACCTTTTTAAGGCAAATGTACATATTTTTTCTTCCAATTCTAATACAAAAGGCAGCATATTTATACTGGTCTACATTTGGATTTTTTTCACTAACACATAAGGAATCTTCCTCAAAATCCCCCCATTCTAATTTTTAACAGCTGCAAAATATTTTGTGGTTAACAAAGTTATTTATTAGTTCCTCTATTGATGGGCTCTTAAATTAATTTCCAGTATTCTAATAAAGTTTCTTATGAATGATTGTGTTCATCTGTCATTTTACATATATGTTGGTGTATTTGGGAAGTAGAGTCCCAGCATGGGATTGCTATATCAAAGATTAAAGGTGTTTCTAGGTAAACAATGACAGATATACCTCCACTAGGTTAGTACTATTTTGCGCAGCACAGTTTTTGTCAAGATTGTCCTGTTGAACTTTTGTTTTTCTTCCAGGCTTATTGGTGAGAAATGCTATCTCATTTTAGTTGCTTTTTTTTTTTTATGGGTGATATAGAGCATATTTTTATATCTTTAAAGGATATTTTTAATTTCTTGTCTTTGGGATGTAGGTTCTTATTTTTTATTTTTCTGTTGGCTGTCTTTTTCTTTTCAGCTTTTAGAAGCTTTTTATAAATTAGGGAGGGAAAGTTTGCCTCTATAATGAATTGCAGATATTTTCCCCAGTATGTCATTTGACTTGCTTATGAAATGTTCTGCCATGTAGGTGTTTGATTTTTGGATAATTGAGTTTAGTAGTAGTAGTATAGCTCTAGATGTAGAGTCATATGCTCTCCCATTCAAGGTTATGAAGGAACTCACTGATGTTTTCTTAATACTTGTATGATTATTTTTCGCATATAGATCTTTTGTTTTTAATCTTTATTGTTGAAAGTATTACATAGGTCCCTTTTTCTCCCACTGGCCCCTTATTGCCCGCTGCTATCTTCCACCCCCCCACCCCCCCGCCCCCTAGCCCCCCCCTTCCACCACCCTATTGTCTTGTATCCATGGGTTATGCATATATGCATACAAGTTCTTTGGTTTTTCTGTTCCCACCCACCCCCGCCTTCCCTCTAAGATTTCAGTCTCATTTAGATCTTGATTTATTTGGGTTTTATCCTAGTGTGTGGTGTGAGAAATGGAGTCAACTGTATATTTTTCCAAATGGCTACCCAGTTGTCCAAATAACAGTTAATTATAAAGTTTATTTTCTCCACTTGTTAATTGATGATATACTCTGGTACTTTAGCTGTTGCTAATGTAGCATCATGACCTTGGGTATAAAACTGGTTATTCTGTCAGTTCACCTGAGATAGAACACTAGACAGAGAAGGGAAACTTCCTTTTAAATAATAATCTATGTTAAGTCCTTTATGTATATCGTTGCCTGGAATCCTCACAACAACACTATGAGAAGATGTTTGTATTTTTCCCATTTCAGATGTGGAAACTGCGAGACAAAGATAGCAAGTGACTTATCCATCACATAGTAAGAAATAGAGCCACGATTTAAATCCTGAAGGTGTGACTCCTTAAGCTGTGCCATTTAACCTTGCAACACTGTGTCCTATCTCTGATCTTATGGAGGCAGCAGGGAGCCTCCAGTGTTTCACTCTTTCGAATTCTTTGCTAATACAGCAGCACCAGCAACAGCATGGCTGTGGAAATGGAATCTTAACTAAAGAAGTGTGTCTAGGTTCCAATCTTACCAGAGAGCTGCAAAAAAATAAATAAGTAAGTAAATAAAGACTAGCTTAGCCATTTGAGCTTGGCAAGTGCAGAAAATAGTTAATGTATCAGGCTGGAGACTCTCCTTAGAAAAACTGCTTTTAACTTTGCAAGGTTGGCCCTTGGTTGGAATACAGTTTCTTACAATGATAAGTAAGAGTGGCTCATTGTGCCTAGACTGTGTAAATAGTGTGGTTTATACTTTCTTTCTAGGAGTCTGGAAATTTGGTACATGCTTGGCAGGGAGTGTCTATGTGACCAGCCCCCAATAAAAACCCTGGGCAGTGAGTCTCCAATGACCTTTTCTAGTAGATACCATTTCCACATGTGTTATCACAAGTCATTGCTGGAGGAATTAAGTGTATCCCATGTTCACTGGGAGAGAACTCTTAGAAGCTTATACCTGGTTTCCTCTGACTTCCCCCATATGCCTTTCTCTTTTTACTGATTTAGCTTTGTATCCTTCCACTGTAATAAGTCTTAGAACACAACTATATGCTAGGTTCCGAGAGTGCTTTTTAGAATATTATTGAACCTGGTGGTGGTCTTTAGACTAATTCTAGTCACTGACACTAACATGTTTGTTAGGATTTGGGCAGTCGGGGATGTGTCTGTGCATGTGAAGCGGTGGAGAGAGGGAGAGAATGAATGAATGTATACAGAATATGAGAGCTCTATAACTTTGGGAGGTTAGGAGCCACAGTAGCTGGGACTAACAGGAGAGGAGAGTTTTCTTCTTTACATGCAGAGGAAATACTGGCAGATTAACTGGTTTCTACTCAGTCACTATTGCAGATCGGAACTTCATTCAGCAGCTATACTGCTAGTGATGACATGTTGGAGCAATAGCATCAACAGCCAAGGAGCAGTAGTAGCTGAAGAGAATCAACCTTTTAGACTAAGTTAGCACTCCTGAGATTTCAGAATTTGTCATTCAAGAAAGGGCTTTTGCTTAAGAAAATAAGACATTCTTTCTTGGGTGAAAGAAGAAATAGCCAAATAAATAATTAGTCATAGGTTTCAACACCTTTCTCAGTTATTCATAGAATAAGTAGACAGAACATCAACATTCTGTTCACCAGCTCCCCTCCAGATTTTAAAAAAAGGGGTGGGGCGGATTTTATCCATATCCTGCTAGGTATCAGTATACAAGAAGTTATTTTAAAAGGAAACTGAATATCTATAATAATAAAAGCGTAATATGCTAATTAGACTGGACATCCTTTCGGATGTCCTTCTGGATGACCTTCTGAACGAAGCTGGGGCTGCGAGGGAAGCCTGGGTCCCAGGTGCCTGCCAGCAGCTGGAGGAAAGCCCAGGTTCTGGGTGCCTGCCGGTGGCCGGAGGGAAGCCCGGGTCCCTGGTGCCAGAGGGAATCCGGTGCTGGCAGCCAGGGGAAGGAAGGCCTACTCTTGCATGATTTTCGTGCATCGGGCCTCTGGTCTATTATAACATTAGGCCAATTTTGTAGGATATCTAATCTAATTCCCTAGGTCAAGCAGGTAATAAGTGATGGGGCTAGATTGAAATAAATGTTTGTTTCCAAAGCCTATGCTCTATTTTTTTGCACCCTGGTTTATTCCCTTAGCTTTATAGTTATTTTTTTTTAAAATTTTTATTGATTTCAGAGAGTAGGGGGAGGGAGAGAGAGATAGAAACATCAATGATGAGAGAATCATTGACTTGTTGCCTCCTGCCCTGCAATCTGGGAATGTACCCTGATGGGGAATTGAACCGCAACCTCCTGGTTCATATGTCAATGCTTCACCAGTGAGGCATGCTGGTTGGGCTATAGTTATTTATTTTTTAAGCAAAAGAACCCTTTGAACATTGATTACATGGAAAACATTGTAGTAGGTTCTGTAGAGGAGGATATAAAGGTGAATAATTAGGAGACCATAATCAACAAGTGTATATAGTATGGTGAAACTGTGTAGTATCATTTTTATTTCTGTTTATGGAAAAACATAGTTAACAGCAGGATGAACATGTTTTCTGTTCTGGAAGTGTTCACAAAGGTTCACTAGACTATCTGCTAGAATTATAAAGGGGGCAAACTATCTTGGTTTAAATTTCAGTATTTAAGATACTTTTCTTTTAAAAAATGATAGTTATAGGATCATGGAAAACGAGGCCCAGTGCATGAGATTCATGCACTCGGGAGGGTTCCTCAGCCCGACCTGCACCCTCTAGCAGTCCAGGAGCCCTAGGGGGATGTCCGACTGACGGCTTAGGCCTGTTCCCCGTAGGAGTGGGCCTAAGCCGTCAGTCGGACATCCTTAGTGCTATGTCGGAGGCAGGAGAGGCTCCCACCACTGCCACTGTGCTCGCCAGCTGTGAGTCCGGCTTCTGGCTAAGCAGTGCTTCCCCTGTAGGAGCGCACTGACCACCAGGGGGCAGCTCCTGTGTTGAGTGTCTGCCCCCTGGTCGTCAGTACACATCATAGCGACCGGTCATTCCACCATTCGGTCTATTTGCATATTAGCCTTTTATTATATAGGATTGTGAAGTATTGCCCTAGCTGGTTTTGCTCAGTGGCTAGAGCGTCGGCCTGTGGACTGAAGGGTCCCTGGTTCGATTCCAGTCAAAGGCACATGCCCGGGTTGCAGGCTTGACCCCTGGTAGGGGGCATGCAGGAGGTAGCTGATCAGTGATTCTCTCTCATCATTGATATTTCTCTCTCTCTGTCCCTCTACCTTCCTCTCTGAACTCAATAAAAATCTATTTGGAAAAAAAATTGTGAAGTATTTTTGATAATCTCTTTTTTATACTTACAGTATCTTGATAGACTAAGACAAATGATCGTATTCTTGAGTTTTATGTCCATTTTAGGTATGATCTGAAATTTAACCATGAGTTAATGGTTTATTTTCAGAATCTTTCTTACATGTTATTTTAGTGGCTATTTCTCAGTTGTGTGGATTGCCTTTTATCATATTAATAATCTCACTTTAATGTTAAATAAAACCACTTCCCATCAAATTTGATAATGAAACGCTTTATTTGTGCTGCTTAATTACAGTATTCCTTTGCTTTGTTGGCCCTGTATATTTAATTATTCTTCAGCAGGAGAGAGCTTCAATAATTGATACTTTAGGCAGTGAAGCTGATTGGTGTGTTGATTTAGTCAGAGAGCTAACATGTCCACAGAACAACTGCTGTACTTGTGTAAATTTACGACATGTTTCTAAGGAGACTGTTGACCTAGCATTGTTCATGCACTTTCCCTCTCACCCCCACCCCCATGATGTCTTCATTATTTGGCTTGTTAAAGCCTTTTATATAATGGTAATTTGTTGACCTGTGGTACAGGTTTTTTTTCTCTCTCTTTTTAGCAATTTCCTTCTCTTGGTCATCTACAGTCACTCATCCAACAAGATTTTCATTTTTTTTTTTTTAATGCTTTCATTCTGCTTATCTTCCATCTCTTAAACCATGATCTCTTACAGCAGACTTAGGAGAGAGGTACTTAACTTTACCTAGGTCTGCATTGCTCTTCCTGTACTATAATGGAAAATTATCTTTCAGACACTTTTTGCTTATCTATGAAGGGATGCCTTCTGGACCACCATTGTATAGAAGGACAGTGAGAGGTGATAGTGTAAGATAGGGATGAGCTCTGAGAATGAACTTTGGTATTTGACAGCTTGATCAATCTTTTCTGCTCTTGAGGGTTGAACATAGGTGATGGTAATGACTGTTCTAGGTTAGCAAGAAATCTCTCAAGGAATCCTCTGGCTCAGAATCATCTATCCCATCATAGTTGTGTGTGTGTGTGTGTGTGTGTGTGTGTGTGTGTGTTTACTTTTATTTTGAAAAAATAAGAGTTTCAGAGCAAGTTGTAAAGATACTATATAGGGAAGTATTGTGTACTCTTCACCCTTTCCCCCAATTAAAATGGTTACATCCTAATATATAAAAACCCAGGGTCCATAACGTGCAAAACGACGGAAGGCTCGACCGACTGGAAGTCAGTCCTGGAGTCAATGCTGGATTGCCGTGGTGACCCAGCACTGACGGCCGCCGGTGCGGGCACGGCGACCCAGCACTGACTGCCGAGGGGGCTGCGGATCAGGCCCGGAGAGAGGCCCGGAGAGAGGCCCGAAGAGAGGCCCGAAGAGAGAGGCAGGGTCTGATCCGCAGTCTCCATGGCAGCTGTTGATCAGCCGTTGCCTCTCTCTTTCTCTCCGTGCTTCGTCAGCAGCCACACCTCTTTTTCTCTCCGGGCTTCCGCGGGGGCTGCTAATCAGCCCCACCCCTCTGATCAGGCCCGGAGATAGGCCCGGAGATGCTGACTGGCATAGAAACTGACCAATCAGAACCAAATTGGCTGACAGAGGAGGGCAGTTGGGGGTGATCAGGCAGGCAGAGGCAGTTAGGGGCGATCAGGCCAGCAGAGGAGAGCAGTTGGGGGTGAGATCAGGCTGGCAGGGGAGGGCAATTGGGGACAAGATTAGGCCGGCAGGAGAGGGCAGTTAGGGGTGATCAGGCAGGCAGAGGCAGTTAGGGGCGATAAGGCCGGCAGGGGAGAGTAGTTGGGGGCAACCAGGCTGGCATGGGAGGGCAGTTGGAGGCGAGATCAGGCTGGCACGGGAGGGCAGTTGGGGGCGAGATCAGGCCAGCAAGGGAAGAGCAGTTAGGGGTGATCAGGCAGGCAGAGGCAGTTGGGAGCAAGATCAGGCTGGCGGGGGAGAGCAGTTGGGAGCTAGATCAGGCTGGCAGGGGAGGGCAGTTAGGGGCAAGCAGGCAGGCAGAGAGGTTAGGGACAATCAGGCAGATAGGCAGAGAGGTTAGGGCAATCAGGCAGGCAGGCAGAGGCAGTTAGGGGCAATCAGGCAGGCAGGCAGGTGAGCGGGTAGGAGCCAGTGGTCCCAGATTGTGAGAGGGATCCCCCCTGTGGGATCGGGCCTAAACTGGCAGTCGGACATCCCCCAAGGGGTCCCCGATTGGAGAGGGTACAGGCTGGGCTGAGGGAACCCCCCGCCATGCACGAATTTCATGCACCGGGCCACTAGTCTTAATTATAATACACTATCAAAACAATCATATTGACATTGATTCAGTGCCTTTGCATAATTCTGTTTCATCTCATTGCTTGTGTAGATTCATGTAACTGTCACCACAATTAAGATATAGAACTAATTCATTACCACAAATATCTCCCTAATGGTACCCTTTTATAATCATATACCCATTCTCCCCACAACCATCTCTGCCCTCTGGCAACCATTGGTCTGTTTATTATCTATAATTTATCATTTTGAGAATGTTATATAAATGCAGTCATAGAACATGTTTTTGTTTTGAGCATATGATCTTTTGATATTGATATGTACGATTAGGTTTTGTTTTTGTTTTTTTAAATTTCAGTTGCAGTTTACATTTAATATTATTTTGTATTAGTTTCAGGTGTACAGCATACTGTAGTTTAGTTTTTTTTAAAAACCATGAAACTGTTTCCAGTGTTATTTTCCATTCCTATCAGTAATACATGAGAGATCCAGTTTCTTGCACATCCTTACCTACATTTGATAGTCATTTTTAATTTTAATTGATTAAGTATGTGGTGATATGGTGCTATCATGATCTTAATTTTCATTTGAAGTGATCTTTTTGTGGTTTTAATTTGCATATCCTTTAATGACTAATGATGCTGAGCATCTTTTAATATGCTTATCGGCCATTTGTACATCTTGTTTTGGAGAAATATCTGTTCAAATCGTTGCCTTTTTAAAAATTGGGTTGTCTTAATTATTGAGTTTCAAGAATTTATATGTTCTGAATACTAGTCCCTTGTAAGTTACAAGATTTGCAAATATCTTCTCTAATTCTCTGGCTTATCTTTTAATTTTCTTGATGGTATCCTTTGCAGTACAATAGATTTTATTTTTTATGAAGTATAATTTATCTGTTTATCTTTTTTTCCTTTGTCACTTGTGCTTTTGGTGTTAAAAAACCATTTCTGCAACCCAAATCCATGAACATTTACCCCTCTGTGTCTACTTCTGAGAGTTTTATAGTTTTACATTTAGGTATAAACTCTTTTGAGTTAATTTTGTATATGGTGTGAGGAAGGTGTACAACTTCCATCTTTTGCATTTAGATATATAGTTTAGATGTATAATTTAGTTTTGACTATATTTTTGAACTCTGTTTAAATGCAATAATAGCATGCATTCCTTTTTTAAAAAATATATTTTTAATCATTTCAGGGAGGGAGAAAGAGAGAGAGAGAGAGAGAGAGAGAGAGAGAAACATCAGTGATGAGAGCGAATCATTGATTGGCTGCCTCCTGCATGCCCCCCACTGGGGATCGAGCCTGCAACTTGGGCATGTGCCCTGACCTCCTGGTTCATACATAGGTCGATGCTCAATCACTGAGCCATGCCGGCTGGGCATTCTTTTGTGACTTTTTATGTTTGTTAGATGCATTTATGTTATTGTGTAGAGCAACAGTAGTTCATTCTAATTGCTATAAATTGTTGAATACATTTACAAAAATTTATTCACCTATTTTATACTTAATGCCATTAGGTTGTTTCCAGTTGGCTAGTAGAAATAATGCTGCTGAGAACATTGTCAGATGTTTAGGTGCACGTAAGCAGGCAATCTCTTGTGTATATCCATAGGAGTACAATAAATGCATAGGGATCCTAGGATATTCATATAATAAAATTTAGTAGATTGGATCATTTTTCCAAAGTTGTCCCAGTTTACACTCCCGCTAGCAATATGCAATAGTTCTGTCGCTTTACATTTTTATCAACACTTGATATTTCAGTCTTTTAATATCCTAGTATTTCATTGTGGTTTAAACTTGCATTTCCCTGATGACCAAAGAGGTTAGGCATTTTTTTGGTATACGTTTTTGGATGGTATTAGTCATTTCAATGTGGCTGAGAAAAATACATTTATTTACTTACCATGTTGGTGGTCCTTACGTAGCTATACATGTTTTTGTTCTAGGAATCATGCTGAAAGAGCAGCCCCTGTTTAGGATATATTCTTGTTTCAGAGGGAAAGGGGAAAAACTAGTAGAAAACTACTAATATCTTTAGAAGATTCTGTTTGGATTTAGTGTAGGTTATGTACATTCATATTCCATAGGCCAAGGCATATCTTAAAACCATACTCAGTGTCAGTAGACCAGGGAGGTGTCCTCCTTTCGCAGGAGGCATTAAAAGTCATATGGCTATGGTTGGGGATGAATAGTTTTTTCACAGAAAAAGCAGAGGGCACAAATACTCTGGAATAGTAATAAAGTCTACCATCTTATTTCTGAGGTGCTTGTTCAATTTTCTTGTCATGTTCTGTTATTCTTGACTGTTTCTTATTAATTCCTTGTGGGGAGTTTTTCCTCCTTTTTTCTTTTTCTTAGTAAGTTGTGGATATAAATCTTTTGTTGGTTATATATAGTGAAGATATTTATTCTCTATGACTTGCCTTTTTAATCTGCTAATGATGTCTTTTGTTAAATAAAATTTTTTAAAGTTGAGATGTATTTGACATTTTAGTTTCAGATTAGGTATACAATATAATGATTCAATATTTGTATATTATTGTAAATGAAATTCTGAATTTCATTGTTGTCTAGTTTACTGATATTTTCCTTTATAATTGTGTTTTTGTTTCTTGTTTAATAAATCTTTCCCTACTCTAATATTATGAAGATAGCTATTTTCATTATTTTTTAGAGTCTTTATTATTTTGCTTTTTACACTTCAATTTGTAAACCACCTAGAATTACTGTTTAGTTGACATTTTAACATACTCCTTTAAGTCTAGAAAAGAGCTAAAATGATCTCTAAGTGGTTTCTAAGATCAAATTAACTCAATTTACATATAGAAACATTGATACTAAATTCACATATGTATAGAAGGTATATCTGTTTCCTAATATAAAAACATGTTAGGCATGTTTAAAATTTTTACTACATTTAAAACTGCAAAAATTCACCTTTTCATATCTGTAGGTAGTCAGTAAACATCTATCTTTGGCTACCAATATCACTATTTCTCCGATGTTATCAGGAATACCTATGCTTTAAGTGAGGCTATAATTTCCATCTTTCTGAAATTTAAGAGTTTCAGTTTTATTTCATCTTACAAGCTTACTTAATTTCTTTCTCTTGACCCAAGCTGTCTCTATAAACTTCTGGTGAAAGAACCAAAGGGAATAATTTCTAGATGTGTAGTACAGAAATTGTTTAAATAATTGTATTTCTATTAAACAAACACATTAGTAGTTTGCCTTTCTTCAGCAAAGACTGAAGTTGTTCCTTGCAGAAGAGGTACCTACATCTAAACATTAAATATCTGTTGTGGCACTATTGCTACTCTAATATTTGTAGGATAGTTTGGGGATTAAGTTTTATCATCTAATAGACCAAAATATTTGTTATTAAAAATTGACCAAGTTAAGCAAATAGTAATATTTTAAATAGGTTAATTTTAACACTGTGCACACTATTTCTGTTGTTGTTAATCCTGACCTAAGGATATTTTTCCATTGATTTTTAGAGAGAAGGGAAGGGAGGTGGAAAGAGAGAGAAACATCAATGTGAGAGAAACACATCGATTGGTTGCCACCTACAGCTGAGGTACATGCCCTTGACCGAAATCAAACCCTGGACCTTTCAGTCTGTGGACCAACGTTCTGTCCACTGAGCGAAACTGGCTAGGGCTGTGCATAGTATTTATTATCGTTCTTAAATGGAAACTTAAATCTTGGTAATAGAACTTAGGGTTATAATGAAAAGTCTGTCTGAATTTTCCTTTGGCATTGACCATTTAGGTTTGGAATTGGTCAAAACTCTGACCTGAAAAATAGAGTATTTATTTAGATAGAAGTTTAAGAAATAGTACACATTAAAGATAATTTTAAAGATTAATGGATGGAAAAAATAAGCAGTGAATAAAAGGACTTGGCCAATATAGAAAGAAATTACATCTTCATGTTCAATCTAAAAAAGAAGGTATCGAAAAACCAGAATTCATAGGGAGTACTGCACAAAATATTTGCATGCACATATATTACAAAAACTTAACATACTTAATATACTAAATATGCTTAATGTACTAAGTGTAATTAAAAATATACTACAGAAGCAGTGTCAGGATGCAAATCCTAAATATGGTTTCTGGTACTTCAAATGTAGCATGTCAGAGGATTGGGTTTAATCAAAAAAGGTTCAGGATTATGCCTCCAGTTATGTGATGGCCATTCTGTTTTTTAATAACTGTCATGTAGATATTCAGTAATTTTTCTTTTCTATAAAGTTCACTTCCAACCTTTAGTTTTTGTGATTCTTGAGTACTTCCCCTTAAATGCCTTGATATTCTGGTGAAGTAATATACTGACTTTTATGTTTTTAGTAGTAAATATGGATCGTTATTTGAGATTTGTTTTATTAACAGAATATTACTCTTGCTTTTCAGCGGGGATCTGATGAGCTTCTTTCTTCTGGCATCATTAACGGACCTTTTACCATGAACAATTCTAGTCCTTCTATAGGTGTGTATGGTGAGTTTTCTTTCTTTCTCTTTTTTTCGAAATCTGAAATGTTTTTTTCTCCATGGGTTTCCTCCCCAATTTTTTACAGTGTTCTTATTTTGCTCATTTTATAAACATGTTGAAGTAGTACTTTCTATATATATAAAAGACTAATATGCAAAGTACCCCCTTGGGAGTTCGACCAGGAGACCAGGAGTTTGATCGTTCGCTATGATGTGCACTGAAAACCAGGGGGCGGCACAGAACAAAGGAAGGCCCCAATCGGCCCTGGTTGCCGGCCAGGTCTAGGGACCCTACCCGTCCACAAATTTCGTGCACTGAGCCTCTACTTTATGTATAACAAAAACTAAAATTTATTGCAGTAAAGTTCATACACATGAAATTAAGAGTTATAGTTCTTGTAAATATTAAGGATTAATTTGGGTTTAATTTGATAATTCCTTTTTAGTTTGATGTTCTGTGTGCTACACAGTTGTGATAAAACTATCAATAAGTTGGTGGCCCTTCACAATTGAGTAAAAGAACTAGGTTCAAACTCTTGTAGTATTGAATAATGATGGATTTAGAATAGAAGTGTTAAAATTTTAATATGACAACATGATTTTTAAATATTGAAACATACCTTGTGGGGAGGGGAGGGGAGGGGAGGGGAGGGGAGGGGAGGGGAGGGGAGGAACTGGGAAGGGGGGTGAAGGGAAGAAAAATGGGAGATATCTATAATATTATCAATAAAAAATATATATATTTTTTTAAAAATTGAAACATAATTCACATCCCTTAAGATACCACTTGATTTAAAAATATTTTTGAAATTTGGAGACTGGAGACTGTAAAACAAGTTGGGAAAGTGTAACACTAGAGGGAGAGTGAGCCATTAAGAGGCTGTTTATACAGTAGCAGTAACAGTTGTAACGGAGAGAATTAGAGAACTTACAGAAGGGGAAATTGATAGTTATTGGTGATTACTGTTGGTGATTACTGTTTGAATAAGAGATTCCATTGATGATTTCCAGGTTTTGGACTTGGAAAATTGAATAGATGGTGATGCCACTCTTTATATTAGAAAATGTAGGAAGAACAGAATTGGACAACATAGCAGGTTCTGATTTTTATATATTGAGTTTGAGTTTGAGTTTCTCTGGAACATCCAGATGGAAGTGTCAGGTAGATAGTGGGTTCTTCTGGTCTCAGCATTGTGAGAGACATTTGGAAGTGAATATCATACACATTGGCAGCTGAAGCCATGAGAATGGAGTCTCAGAAAAGGTGAGATTTTTATCTAGATGTTTTTGGAGTTATAGGGAGTTAGGGAATGAGTGGACCTCAATTTCCAGACCCTGAGATACATGGGATTTGGGAAAGTGAACAGCCTTTATGTGAGGACACACTGAGAACGGTGGACCAGGTTTACTTAAGGCAAAAGATGAAAAAATTGAATGAAGAAATTAAAAATGAATGGAAATTGGTCAGCCATGATACATTGCTCTGGAGGAAGCACGTCAAACTCGTAATGCTTGCTCTAGAGCAGTGGTCGGCAAACTACGGCTTGTGAGCCACATGCGGCTCTTTGGCCCCTTGAGTTTTTAGCAAAGGCCAGCTTAGGAGTACCCTAATTAAGTTAATAACAATGTACCTACCTATGTAGTTTAAGTTTAAAAAATTTGGCTCTCAAAAGAAATTTTAATTGTTGTACTGTTGATATTTGGCTCTGTTGACGAATGAGTTTGCCGACCACTACTCTAGAGGACTAAATGGAAAGATTTTGTAGCAAGAGCAACAGCATAGGATTTGTTCATGTACAAGTATGGACCACGTAATACGGGCATGAGACTAAAGCAGCTTTCTCAAACTTGAGCTGGCATCCGAATCACCTCGAGGGCTAGTTCAATAAAGCCTGATTGCTGAGTTCATCCTAGAATTTCTAATTCGTTACATCAAGGATGGGTCCTGATAATTTGAATTTCTGCAAGTTCCCAGGTAAAGGTGATACTGCCATTTGAGGAACCATACTCTGAGAACTACTGGATAAAGGAAAAGCTAGAATATGAAGTTCTTAAACTGTTTTGATCTGGTGGGCTTTAAAAAATATTCTGCCCTTACTCCCCAGAGTTATAGTATATAGAAGGTAGGGCCCTTATATTTGTTCTTATTTTAAAAATTGAGGTCAGGTCGTTTGTTTGGTCTTGGTTGATTGATTACTTAGGAAAAGAAAGAAGTAGGAGATCTGACTTTAGCAGGCGGCAGCAGTTTTTGTTTTTATATTTTGAATTTCTTTTTGTATCCCATTTCCTAAGTTCATTGTTTCTTTTCCTGAAGCGCATCCTCTTTAGTAGCTGTTTCAGCAAAGCTCTGTAAATGGTAACCTCTGACACTGACTAAAAATGTCCACTTCACTATTGCTATTGAATGATAGCTATTTAGAATTCCAAGTTGATAGTTATTTTCTCTCAGCACTTTGAATGTACTATTTTACTCTTTTGGCTTCTGTTGTTGAAAAGTCAATTGTCAGTCTATGTTATTACTTTGAAGATAGTATTCTCTGTAGTTATTCTTAATATTTTCTCTTTATTTTTGTTCTGTGGTTTCACTATGCCTAGGTATGCATCACAGGTTCTCAACCCTGGATGCTCAATAAAATAGCTTAAGAAGCTTTGAAGAAAATACAGATGCCTTGACTTACCCCACACCAATTCTAAAATCTCTGTGGGGGCAGGGGATAGAGTGGGTCTAGATACTGTTTTTTATTTGTTTTTAAAGCTTCTTAGGTGATGTATATATAGTGTGTGAAGCTGGAGTTGAGGACCATTGCTGGAGACTAATTGCCTCCTGGATTTCCGTTTTATGAAATGGTAAAGAAATCCTTCAGACTTGAGGAAAATGATACCAGGTGGAAACTTGTGTCTAAAGCGGTAATTATGTGGACACATGACTTTCTCTCCCCCCCCCCCCTTTTTTTAAGTTAATTTAAAAGATAATTGAGGGAGGATTCTGGGAAGATGGCATAATAAGAAGCATCAGGAATCTTAACTGCCTACCTAGACAACAATTGCACTGCCTGAATCTGTAACTAATTTGAAACCCTTGAGTCTGTTGAAGGCTTGCAAGTTTCAGGGGAGACTTGGAAGGTAAATTACGGTTAATTTTCAGATCTTAGCACAGTAGCTGCTACCTGTCCCCCACCCGCAGTCACATGGAGGCAGCTGTACCCCTGTTTCAGGAGTAGCTTACTACAGCTTGTGGGAGCTAGGATGGTCAAAAAAAGACCTTTAACTTTTGGGGATCTGTGCTCTGATAGGTCATTGCTTCATCTGATCACACACTTGCAAACAAAGAGGCAGGCAACCATTGTTCTTGCCTCTCCTGCTTTGTTGCAAGCCAGGCCCTACTCCCCCCAAGTGACTACCATGAGATTTAAAGGACCAGTGCTCTTCTCCTTCCCTCACTTCATTTTCCTGTTTATTTCCTTTTGGGGACCAAACATTAAAAAAAACAACTGTATCTACAGGGAACATTAGAAAGTGGTCATACAGGAAAAGGCTCTGGTGAAACCTGAAAAGACCTTAGTTTACACAGCAGGCTCATTGTTGGCCCAGAGACAGCCTATAATAATAATAAAAAAAGAAAGACAATAAATAAAAATAATCCAGAACCCGGAAAGCCTCGTGGAAGGGGAAGAATCTGATTTCCAGAGTTATCACATTCCCAAATTTGATGAAAAACGTGAATATAAATATCCAAGAAGTTTAATGAGCTCCAGGTAATATTAACTCAGTGAGACCCACACTGAGACACATTATAATCAGACTTTCAAAAGACAAAGAATCTTGAAAGCAGCAAGAAAGAATCAACTCGTCACATACAAGGGATCCTCAGTAAGAATAAGAGCAGATTTCTCATGAGCTTTGGAGGCCATGAGGCAGTGAGCCAATGTATTCAAAGTGTTAAAATAATAAAACTGTCAACCTGTCAAAGAATCCTATATTTGGCATAACTGTCAGTCAAAAGTGTTCTTTGTTTTTTATGTTTGTGTTTTAGTTTAAATAAATTTTTTTCTGCTACCAAAAGAAAAAATTATAGATTAATATCCCTCATGAATGTGGACACAAACATATTCAGCAAGATAGTAAGTCTAATAAAAGCCTAATATGCTAAGTGTCCGGTTGTCCATTTGGCAGTTCAACCAATCAAAGCATAATATGCTAATGATATGCTAAGGCCACTCAACTGCTCGCTGTGACGTGCACTGACCACCAAGGGGCAGACAGTTGACTGGTTGACCAGTCACTGTGACGTGCACTGACCACCAGGGGTCAGCCACTCAATTCAGGAGCTGCCAGAAGCTGGGCTTACGGCTGGCAAGCGCAGTGGTGGTGGCGGGAGCCTCTTCCGCCTCCGCAACAGCACTAAGGATGTCCAACTGATGGCTTCGGGGAGGGGCCTAAGCTGTCAGTTGGACATACCCCCAGGGCTCCTGGACTGAGAGAGGGTGCAGGCTGGGCTGAGGGAGCCCCCCCCCCCCCCGCCAAGTGCATGAATTCCATGCACCGGGCCTCTAGTATACATATGAAAAAAAAGAGGGGAGATAATATATCATGATCAAGGAGGGTTTATATCTGGAGAAGGCATTTTAAAAAATTCAGTTTCCATTTATGATAACAAAAGCATTAGCTAACGAGGAGTAGAAGGGAACATTTTCAACCTGGTAAAGGTATGAAACTACAACAAACATTATACTTAGTGGTGTAAGACAGTGCTTTCCCTCTGAAATTAGGAATGATGCAAGGATGTCCAATACAAGGTCAACATACCAAAATTATATTTCTGCATACTATCAATGATTAATTGGTACATAATTTTAAACTGTTACTTACAAGTCCATTAAAAATTATGAAGTACGTAGGGCTAAATGCATCAAAATATGTGCATGACCATTCCACTAAATACCATAGAACGTTGCTGAGAGAAAGTAAAGAAGGCTTAAATAAATGCAGAGATATGATGTATGGTTTGGATGACTCAATTATTAAGATGAGAACTCTTCTTAATAAGTACCTGATTTCAAGAATTCCTGTAAAGCTATAGTAATCAAGACAGTGTAGTAATGGCACCCTATGGCTTAATTGAGGAGCTGGGGATTTTGGAAGGAGGACTGACTACAAGGGGCACTAGGGACCTTGTGGGGATGGTGAAATTGTCCTATGTCTTGATGATTATGTTCATATGGGTATATATATGCGAGAAGTTGTCAAACTGTGTAAAATGTGGGTAGATTTTATTTTATCTAAAGCATACCCTAATGAAGTTGAATTTTTAAAAAAATCCATATTTACAGGGTAGTTTGCCTCATACCTAGTAGATTCCTACGATTTTGAGATGGCAATATATAATTTTAAAAAAGTTTCTTCCACTTATCTCTTTGGAACATGACTAGTAGGCATTCAGTAGTATTCAGTATATTGTTCACTAAAATATAAGATTGATATAAGCTAAGTATTTTGAATATTTTCATAATAAAAATTTTTGAAAGTGTGATATATCCTTTTATATAAAAAATGAGAGGCCAAGTGCAGCAATTCGTGCATGGGTGGGGTCCAGCCGCCCTGCCCCAATCAGGGCCTATCTGGCCAGGCCAGCCAGGGGGAGGGGCTGTGGGCGGTTGGTGGGCTGGGCTGCTCCTGATCAGGGTTAGGGGGCCAGCTGGCCCCGTCCCCTGGTCGAACTCCCAGTAGAGGGGACAATTTGTATATTAGTCTTTTATTATATAGGATAATTCTTCAAAGTTATGTGTTCAGTGTAGTAGGATTTCCTCATTTCCTATTGACTTTTATTGAATTATGGCTGTATAGTTGCTATTATATATTTTCCACTTTCAGATTATTATACTTATCAAATATTTAGATACAGCCATTTTTGGGTAATCTAGATGAGTAGTTCTTAGATTTTTTGATTTCATAAAGTAACTTGCCCAGACAGGATATCTGGGCATAGCCTTTTCTCATAATATAGCTATAGTACTTTTATAATAATATAGAACAATTAACAACCTAAAGTGGTGATTTATAATTGCACATTTTTAAAAATAAAAATGTGTTACCACGGGTCTTTATTTGATAGTGTAGCACAAGCTCAAATAGTTGTAGTATTCATCTTTTTTCTCACACATAGTTTTACAGAGATTATGTATACCTCTTAATGTTCTTCCATTTATTTTGGAATAGTCTGGGTAAACTGATAAAAACCTCTTGCTTTTAGAATGTTTTTTCTAGTATTTAACAATATTTTCTGGTTAAGAAAACACAAGGTGGTGGTGTTTTAGTCTAGCCTTTTAGATCTATAGGGAGAGTGCAAAAGGCACCCTGGCTTTTACTCCTACCCAGGATGTGATGTTTGATATTCTTACCTAGTGACAAAATTATAATCCACATAAATTTTCACACACCTTGAACATTTATAATGTAAATTTGCTTGCTTATTTCTAGGAATGATAAGACAAATGCATTGAGATTTAGCCCTAGTTCTGTGGCTCAGTATACACCAAAAGGTGGCAGGTTCGATTTCCTGTAAGGACACAAACTAGGTTGTGAGTTTGACCCTGGTTGTAGTGCATACGGGAGGCAACTGATGGATGTTTCTCCCTTCCTCTCTAAGGAAAAAAACACACAACTTGATTAAAAAGCCACACATATATCCTTTGGTGAAGATTTTTAAAAGGTTACATTTAAATTTTAGTTTGAATAATGCATTTTTCACCTGTTAGACATTTACAAAAATAAATCATCTCTGAACCTCCATCTCTTCATGTGTTAAAATTAATAAGATTTAACTAAGTATATTTCTCTATGTCAACTCAAATAGCAGTGTAAATGAAAACAGTGTGAAAACTAGAAATGAATGGACAGAGTCTTTAGAGCAGGAAAATGACATGATACACTATTTTAGTTAGATTGATAATGTAGGGTCTGAGACTGGGCACGAGGGGAGTGAGACTAGAGAAGTAGAAGGGAACAAGATCGAAGGTGAGGTTGGTGACATTGAGAGTGGAGATGAAAAATGTAATTAGTCATTTTGGAGGGAAAATTTGTTTCATGGTGATTGATGAGAAAGAAGAGGGAAAAGAAAGAATCTCTTGCCTACCAGATTATCAATATCTGACTGCCAATTATTTTTCACAATCTGGCCTAAGCAGTTGCTATACACAGACAAGAATTGTAAGGACTTCTAAGAATTGCTAGTCTTTTGGCTCTGTGTAGAATGCTGCCTGCATTCATGAACATAGAGAATTTGGGAGAAAATGCTGGTTTGGTTAATAAGTCAACTTATTCACCTGTAAGCAAGTAGAGTTCCATGCCACAGATATGGGTATAAAATATTACCATAATTTTTATGTGATACTCATGAAATTTATTTATTTAGGAGCACAGACATCTGATTGTAAAGTTCCATTAGTATTTGGGAAAATGGTCATTTTAGGCCTTTTGAAAGATGATATTTTCTTCCTAATAGTGCTAAGTATGGTATTTAGTATTTAAGAAAAAACACAGAAAATTGTAGTGAAACGTTTGGCTTTCAGATAATTTGCATTCAGTTTTATACAGTGCTATATTTGGGGGCGGGGGGGACATTTCTGGATCTTACGTACATAAATTTGAGTATTTGTTACAGACTTGTCAGTCTAGTTATTGTCAATGTTAAAATAGTAGGATTTAAATGAAATTTGTCTGTGAACTGGGATAATTTCTTTATTTTACAGCAGTGGTTTTCAAACTTTAAGGTTGCATCAGAATCATCTGGAGAACTTGTTAAAGCACAGGTTGCTGGGTCCTGCCTGTAGTAGATCTAGGGTAGAGCTGAAAATTTGCATTTTTAGCAAGGTGATCATGCCTATGTTAAGAACTGTTATATAATAAGGACTAAGATTATCCTCAGAAACCACAATTTAGCCTAAAAAAAAAAAAACTTTAAAAAATATATAACCTCTAAGAAATAGACTTAATTTTCATAAACATATAACTCAAATCCAAGTCCCTGTAGGGTGTAATAAATATAAAATTTTTGTTATAGTGTTCCCTAAAAGCTATTGTTCTTACTTATTTAGCAACAGAACAAATTAGAAAAATATATTTTAAAATACTGTAAGAACATTATAAATGTTCTCTATTCACAACAAATAGTTGACTATTTAGAGGTATTTCGTGTTTCTAAATATGTAGTTAACTTACCCAGTAATTTCCTTGAGGTTAAATATGCTTACATTTTTAATGATTTTAATACCTGTGTGAAAAACCCAAAAACCTCTTCACTAAAAGATTAATGGTCCTTCTCTCCTCTTACCCCATCTATCCCATTACCCCCAAAATTTCAAAACCTGAAACTCTTGGAGGATTAGTATTGTCACAATACATGTGATTAATATAGTCTGTCAACCCAAATTAGTTTCAGTAATTTTTTTAAAATCTTATTTTTTTAGCTAATGGGAATGACAACAAGAAATTTAAAGGAGATAGACCTCCCTGTTCGCCTTCCCGTGTTCTCCATCTTCGCAAAATTCCAAGTGATGTCACCGAAGCAGAGGTCATATCATTAGGTCTACCATTTGGCAAAGTGACTAATCTTTTGATGTTGAAAGGAAAAAGCCAGGTATGTAATATTTAAAGATTGACCCATCGTTATATCTCTGGGTATTAGTGTTAAAGATGATTTTTATATTTTTGAACTTTTCTAAATTGTATTTTCTAAATTTCATCCTATTTACATAAAGTAGTTTTTAAATTATAATTTTGTGTGTGTGACAAGAAACAACAAACAAAAATGTTAACATTGACTGTTTTTTTCCCCTTAATAAAAAAATTATATTTTTAATTACAAAATGGCTTATGAAAATATCCTGATTACCAAAAGACCCCAACAGAAAAAGAGAGAAGATATAAATTATACCTCATTTGGCAAATTACATATAAGATTTCCAAAATCTGTATAGAAATATTTATACTATTTTAGTTATAGAATTAATAGGTAGCTTCTTTGATAATTTCAGAAGTTAATAGGTTTTTCTTAAGATGAATATGCTTTTTGTGGTGATCATGACAAAAATATAATACATGTCATATTGATTGAATAATTGCATGCTTTCTTGTTCCATGTCAGACGGCACTGGGATGAATTTTTTAGTTCTCTCCTAGTTTTCTTTTACATTGAACATTGTTGCAAAGAGGACAACAAATTGAGCTAGGCCCTAGATATTGTGTAGTACATTGGGATATGTCCCTATGTTTCTTACACTTCTCATGAATAAGTTTTAGAAGCACATTTTATTTATTTGTTTGTTTTTAAATATATTTTATTGATTTTTTTACAGAGAGGAAGGGAGAGGGATAGAGTTAGAAACATCAATGAGAGAGAAACATCCATCAGCTGCCTCCTACACACTCCCTACTGGGGATGTGCCTGCAACCAAGGTACATGCCCTTGACCAGAATCGAACCTGGGACCCTTGAGTCCGCAAGCCAACGCTCTATCCACTTAGCCAAACCAGTTAGGGCTAAGAAGCACATTTTAAATGTATTTATAAATAAAGGGTCCCAGGTTCGATTCCGGTCAAGGGCATGTACCTTGGTTGCGGGCACATCCCCGGTGGGGGGCGTGCAGGAGGCGGCTGATCGATGTTTCTAACTCTCTATCTCTCTCCCTTCCTCTCTGTGAAAAATCAATAAAATATATTTAAAAAAATAAATAAATAAATGTATTTATAAATAAGTAACTTGATTAGCAGTAGACTTGCTGGAGGCTGGATGATGATGTCTAAATTATGCCCATACCTTTAGTAAGCTATAAACTAACATGCCTGTTTAATTCGGATGAGATTATTAAGATCTGTAGAAGTTAAATAAGGTGGTAGTCCTTGTTTTGTCTACATACTTATCTTAGATCTCTTGGAGATAGTACATGTACTTAGATCTTTATTTTAACAGTTGCCTTTGTTGAGAATACTAGGTTTGCATGGTTTGAAAAGAGCCAACATGGCCATGTCTAATGGTTGTGAGATGTCTAACAGCCATGTATCATGTATATTATCATATTTCAGTAGTATATCCTATATATTATGTCAAATGGCTGCGAGAGGCAGCAGGCAACACCATACTTTTCCTCTGTCACTAATGTTGGTACTGGGGTTAGTAGTGCTAATTGACTTATGTTGATTGCTTGTCTTTTGTTTATAAATACTATTTGAAAAATATCTTGTCGGTGGTATACTTTAACAGGAGATTCAGATGTGAGTCACTAGAACTACTTTTAGGCGTAATCTTTCCCATGGTACTTGGAAGTAGAGTGTTGAGGGCATAATGGGGATTATTTTCCCCAGTCTTTCTGTGGGTAGTAACTTGATTTTCTTTCCACCCATATTATGAAAATTGATCCTTTTGACTGGATACTTTAGAAAAACAAATAAAACCTTTACTGGACAACCATGTGGAAAAATTATTTTTAAATATGAATTCTTAGGTTTTATATGCTTTCAGGAAAAACTTCTTATGACAAGAATCATGTTCTATTCCAAATACATTGTTTAGTTTTTCCTTTGTGTGACTGATGTTAAACATTGGGTTAATTCTTAATATGTAGTAAAGAGTTGGTAGAAAAAGACCTTCTCCCCATATAGTGAATATTATTAAAATACTACAGTTGTACAATTTTTTTTGTGTGGAAAAGATGATTACAAACAAGATAGGAGATACTGCCATAGCTATTTTTACCTTGATAATTTTTATCATTTTTTTAGAAATACTAGAAAAAGTATATTAGTGATACAACTGGATAGTGGATTTAAAATGTATTGTGGATTTTTATACCTTTTAGATGGTATAAATGACTCAAAGTCTATTTTATTTCTTGAAGATGGAGGAATTTTATTTGTTTATTGTGGATCAGTTAATTAATGGTATTTGATCCACTGTTGTGTGGCTAGCATTACTATTTAATAGAATGTTTTTAGTTCATTTACTTAATTCAGTTGTAACATTTGATTAATTCAGTTAAGCATCATATTTAACATTTATTAAGTTAATAGCCTGGAATATTTGCCAAATGGAAACACTTGCCAACTAAGTAACAAAGTTAAATCTATAGATACTTGCCATTTTCTGTGTTCAATAAATTTTGTTGTTAAATACGTATTTTATAAATAAATTATAACTGTTTTATACATAATTTGAATTGCTAATTAAATGCTTTATTGTAAAAAATGAATTGAGTTGTCTAACTAGAAATTTGCGTTGATTTAAAATGCATTTTAAGTTTAAGATGTTCGTAAGGTGGTTCTGAGGGTTCAGAGTGATTAGTATATGTCTATATTTTATCTTCCTAATGAACCATTAAGATAGGTGGCAATACCTGCCACCTTAAGCTTTATAAGTATCCTATTTCTGTCATACAAGTTACAGGGGTCCTGATAGCCAGAAGAAGCCATATATAGAATAAGATATAAATACCAAGGTGTGCCTTCCATCTTAACTCATCCTATGTTACACTGCAAGTATTTGTTAGTACAATGATTACAGATAAAAAAAAATTGTGCTTGAATGACTTGACTTATTATGGGAAGTCCTTCTATTTCCCTAATTTGAACAGTTGAGCCTATGCACCTGAATGCTCTGTTTAATTGTATTCATAAACTGTTTAATAAAAGGGTAAAGAAGAATAGATTGTCATGCCCCATCTCTGAGAATGTTTTAGGAAAGAACTGTTAAATCTCAACTCCTGAAAGCATCCATTCATAGTGGTGATGTGCACATTAAAAATATATATTGATTTCAGAAAGGAAGAGAGAGGGAGAGAACAGTAGAAACTTCAACGATGAGAGTGAATCATTGATCACCTGCCTCCTGCATGCCCCCTACTGGGGAATGAGCCACCCTGGGCATGTTCCCTGACCAGGAATCAAACCATGACCTCCTGGTACAGAGGCCAATGTTCAACCACTGAGCCACACTCACCAGGCCACACATTTACTTTTACCTTTTTAATTACTTCTAGATTTAGGAGAAACAAAAATAAGAGAAAAGCAAAAAAACTACATAAATCATCTAATCAACTGTTAATTTCTCAATCCCAAATCCTTTTCAGAACTTAGCTTTTCAAATATGTTCCCAATTTATATCAGCAATACACATTGAATCAAAAGTCTTTTCATTCTCTTCATCACATTAAAGCAAAAAAATCTTTCCATCCCCTTCTTTCATGAGAATAAATATACAATTACTATATATATATGCACAGATATATATATATATATATGAGTTATTTATTTACTTTTGTTTTTTGGCCTGGTCCTTGCCTTGGGGTGAGTGGCTTGGGTTGATACAAAGTGGGACTGCATATGTGTGAGGGGCAGAGATGGATTGGTAACCACAGGATACCTAGTCTGTGTGTAGGACACTAGTTACCCAGAGATAACTAACGAACATTTTGCTAAAACATTTTGGTGTGTGCCCCTTCTTTATTCAGATGTATTATTGTCTATGTATATAATTTTATTTAGGTTGACAATGCATGAGTTTAGAGCAAGCTAGAATGACAAAATAGTTCTTAGCTATCTTTCAAAAGCCATGAGCTTTCACTTTATCTTCTTGTGTTCATTGCAGGCTTTCTTAGAAATGGCTTCTGAGGAAGCTGCTATTACTATGGTGAATTATTACACTCCTGTTACTCCTCACCTTCGAAGCCAGCCTATCTTTATTCAGTATTCCAATCACAGAGAACTTAAGACTGACAATCTACCTAATCAAGCTGTAAGTATTAACGGCATTTTTAAAAATAGCTATAAGCACATATGGTATAATAGCTTAAGATTAATTTTCTGTTTCAGAGGAAAAACAAAAACGTGTTTTTTTTAATCCATCTTAGCATGATTTATTAGTAAAGATTATGTATGTAAATTTCTTACCCGAAAGCTTAAACATAAGAAAGTGAAGCCATGTTTGAAGTTTAAAGTTACAGTGTTAAAAATGGCAGATATTTAGTTTTCTCATGAAACTGTTTTCACGAGAGAAAAAAGGAAAAAATTAAATTGTTATGTATCTCTTAAAGTCTCATATCTAATGGAATTTTAGAAGTCAATCCTTTTACAGAATATATAACAAAGGCATTGAGAAGTTGAGTGATGTTTCTATTGTGATGTTATGTAACTGAATTTAAGATGTTAATAAGAATTTGTATAGATACGTTTAGTAAATGATTTATGACTTCAAGATGAATGTGCATTGTAGAATATCAACATTTTCCAGTTTTTATTTTGTTGTAGTTAATGTTGAATCTTTTGTGTCTCTCCAGGTTGATTTTTAAGTAATTAAAATAGTAATTTCAAGATTTTTTATTATGTTAAGTGCATAATGTTTGGCCCCTATGCTCTTGCTCTAGGCAAAAAGAACTCCTCCAGCTCTTGATTCTTTGTTGAAAGTTATTTATAATGTAAGCTGTTGTGTTTAAATTATAGTTTTCCACATTATTAAAAACTGACATTTCCTGTATACAATCCTTAATTTGTTCTAAGAGATACTAATCTATATATATATAAAAGCCTAAGCGACCGTTATGACCAAATGACCAGAACGACCGGTCGCTATGATGTGCACTGACCACCAGGGGGCAGACGCTCGATGCAGGAGCTGCCCCCTGATGGTCAGTGCGCTCCCACAGCCAACCTCCCCCAGCTGGCCAACCTCCCACGGTCCCTCCCCTGGGCAGGCCCCGGGCTGGGATGGGGAACCAGGGGTGCGTGGCTGCAGACACGGCCCCTTTCCCAGGGGGGCCGAGGGCCGGCTCCCTCCTTGGGGCCAGCAGCCAACCTCCCATGCCCCGTTCCTCCCCCAGGCCAGCAGGCCCCGATCAGCCCACTACCCACCTGCTGCAGTGGCGGCGTGGCGGCAAGGGAAGGAGGAGCGGGGGAGGCAGGGAACCACGCGGTGGCGGGGTGCCGACATCTGTTCCTTCTGCACCCGGCCCGGCGACCGTCGCCTCCTCTCCTAACCCAGCCAGGGCCTTTGGGACCTGATCGGCCTGGCCCTGATTGGCCCTGATCGCCGGCGAGGCCTAGGGACCCCACCCATGCATGAATTGTGTGCACTGGGCCTCTAGTGTCATATAATAAACTATATAAGCTTAATAGTAAATTAAATATTAGATATTTTTAAATAGTGTAGACTTTTTAAAATGAAAAATTGCCTTATAAATTATAAATAAGATACATGGTCATAGTAAGACATTAAAAGAACATAGAAAAGTTTTTTTTTAAAAAAAGCAATTTAGTTACTCAGAGATAACTAGCATTTTTCTAACATATTTGTGTGTGCCCCATCTTTATTCAGGTATGTTATTGTCTCTGTATGTAATTTTACAAAAATGGGACTCTAATGTTTTGAAAGCTATTATTTTCTATAATATGTCAGACATTCTTTCATGGGAACAATTATAGAATTGCTTTATAATTTTTTAAATGACTGCATAGTATTCCTTTCTATAGGACAACTATAATTTATTCTGCTCTTTTTCCCCCAAATGTGTTTTTATTGATTTTTACAGAGAGAGGAAGGGAAGGGAAAGGGAGAGAGAGAAACATCAATTGATCGGCTGCTTTCTGCATGCCCCTACTGGGGATCGAGCCCTCAACCCGGAGAGTGTCCTGAACAGGAATTGCTTCCTGGGTCTACCATTGAGCCCTACTGACTGGGCTATCCAATTTCTTTATTACAGACATTGAGATTGTTTCTAATTTTATGCTTTTACAAATAATACTATAGTAACATTCTTACAATATATATCTTAGCACACTTGCAACATTATCTTATTAGTTTGCATTTCTGGCAACGAAATTGCTGGGACTGAGCATATGCATATTTTATATTTTGATATATGTTGTATTATTGCTTTCTGTAAAGATTATGTCCCCACTTTGGATGTGACTGATAATGTATGAGCAATTTTCTTGTCTTTGTTAATATGATAGATGAGAAATTATATCTTATTGTTTACTGATTTTTATTTGGTTACTCATAAAGTATTTATAGCAATTTCTGTTAATGTGGGTTTCCAAAACCCCCATTTTAAAAATTGTGGTAAAATGTAGATAATATAAAATTTACCATTTTAACCATTTTAAAGTATGCAGTTTAGTGGATAGTAAGTACATTCACATCTTGCAACCTATCACCAACATCCATCTCCAGAAGATGTTCATCTTCCCAAACTGAAACTCTGCACATTAAACACTAACTCCCATTTCCCTCTCCCCTTACACCCTGGCAACTGCCGTTTTACTCTCTGTCTCTTATAAGTTTTGTCTGCTTTAGTAATAATAGTTTTTTAAATATTTTCATACAACAGTCCTATCTCTTAAGATTGTATTAAAGTTTCTGATTTTGATACCTTACTCATAAAGACCTAGCTAAGCAAAATTTTAAAAAATTTCCTACTTTTACATTTTAGTTGTTTGTATTTTAATATGTAAATCTTTATTTTATTAAATATTTTTGGAGTGGGGAGTAAGGGTTAGGTTTTAATCTTTATTTTACTCCCAGTGACCAGTTTCACCTTTGTTATTTAACTTAATATATTTTATATCTCCAAATACAGTAGAATTATTTTGGTAACTTATACCCCCAAAGACACAATTGGAATTGAATTTATTTTATAGATTAATTTAAAGGTAATTAGCGTATTTCTATTGCTCACTGATCCTTTAAAGAGGAAATTATATTTTGTTTCCTGGCTTTGAGTAGATCTTTTAATTTTCCTTTATATAAGTTTTCTCATTAGTGTGATTCCTAAATATATTAGTATGTCTTGAAGAAGAAATAAACAATTTAATAAGACTCTTAAAGATGGATTATTCTAAAGGGAAACAGTGAGAAATCTCCGTTGCTTGGCAACCAAAGCCAGCCCAAATGACCTAGTTTATTCTTCGATAGCCTTGATTTCTTCCCAATACCCTTTCTATTTTGCTACTTTTGTGCAGTTTTTATGCTTTGATATTTCATAAAGTACAATAATTTTTCTTTTATTCAAAGTTCTACACCAAAGCTAAATTCAAAATTCAAGGTACCTGTTTGCATATATAAAATGTATTAGATAACTTTTATTTTGACAGTTCTGGGAAGCTGATAAATTAACTGTTTCATTCTCTTTTGTTCTCTGAATCAAGATATCCCAAAACATGCACATAACTTCTTTTCCAGCTTATGAACATACTTGCCAAAGGGTCAGGTGAATATCAAGTATTTTTGTCCCTTGACTTAAATTAAAATTATAGCTAAAAAATTTATCATATTTTAAGGTACAGCATTTGAGAAATGGTTGTGTAATAGCAGTCAATTATTGTATAGACAGTTTTTCTTTACCTTGTGTGTGGAAGTTTATAAATCCACAAAGAGATGACCATGGGAAGATTTTTCTCTAAAAAGTCATCAAACTGAACACTTAAAACCTCTGTTGTTGTTTTTTAAATCTCTGCATTTTTATGTATACTCATTTCCATCTCAGTTTTAGAAATGCCTTCACAGAATCTAGGCATGTTTAAATTTTACATGAACTACATTTCTCTCCCATGCCTCAATAAAAATTTGTTGGTTTCATACTGCTGCTATTTCCTTTATTTATAGTTAGTGTAACCATTCCAGAGGGTTTGTTGCGGAACATTTAAATAGGATCTCTTATAATAGGAATTCTGTGTCATAATTTTTTATCATCAGATTCACAGAATCGCTTCATATTAAGAAGACATTTCTCATTTTCCCCCTGACTTTTCAGTAGTTGTCAGTAAAGAGTATGCCTCAGTTTTGTTTTTTTTTACTTAAATGTTTGTGTGGTGGTATCTTTTTTCAGGTGTTATTTTCTTAGATATTTGTTGTCAAAAGCATTTCTTGCATGCCTACTACTCAGAGACCTTTGCACTCAGTGCTCAATAATACAGTATATATTGAAAACTCCAGAATGATTAGGACAATTTATACCATGGTTTTTTATATTTCTCCACTATGATAATATCAAGTAAAGTCAGTGAGGTTAAGTTTACTTTTGTTTATACAGGCTTAATTTTGATAAGATTTAATCATCTTAATCTAAGAAGAAAAGGAACCATTATTCCACTTAGAACCTCACTGTGATGATATCTTCCTAGACAAATTAAAAAAAAAATTTAGTTCTTCAGTTACACTAGGCACATTTCAAGTGCTCATTAACCATATGTGGCTAGTGGCTATCATATTGGACAGTGTAGATCAGGCGTCCTCAAACTATGGCCCGCGGGCCACATGTGGGTGTTTTTGCCGTTGGTTTTTTTACTTCAAAATAAGATATGTGCAGTGTGCATAAGAATTTGTTCATAGTTTTTTTTTTAAACTATAGTCCGGCCCTCCAATGGTCTGAGGGACAGTGAACTGGCCCCCTGTTTAAAAAGTTTGAGGACCCCTGGTGTAGATAGTGAACATTTTCATCATCACAGGAAATTCTGTTGGATAGCACTGTATTTTATCTTTCATGTCTCTACTTTTGTATGTGTGTGTGTATGATACAATTATAGTAACTGCTTTAATCCCTTGTGTGCTAATTCTAGCCCTGTGTCAGTTCTGGGTCTTTTTGATTGATTGACACCACCACCACCCCCTTTAATTACTAGAGGCCCGGTGCACGAAATTCGTGCACGGGTGTGTGTGTGTGTCCCTCAGCCCAGCCTGAACCCTCTCCAATCTGGGATTCCTCTCACAATCCAGGACTGCTGGCTCCCAACCGCTCTCCTGCCTGATTGCCCCGACCGCTTCTGCCTGCCAGCCTGATCACCCCCTAACCACTCCCCTGTCAGCCTGATCGACACCTAACTGTTCCCCTGCCGGCCTGATTGCCCCTAACTGCCCTCCCCTGCAGGCCTTGTTCTCCCCAACTGCCCTCCCCTGCAGGCCTGGTCACCCCAACTGCCCTCCCCTGCAGGCCTGGTTCCCCCCAACTGCCCTCTCCTGCAGGGCTGGTCCCCCCGCAACTGCCCTCCCCTGCAGGCCTGGGTCCCCCCAACTGCCCTCCCCTGCAGGCCTGATTGCCCCAATTGCCCTCCCTTGCAGGCCTGGTTCCTCCCAACTGCCCTCCCTTGCTGGCCTGATCGCCCACAACTGCCCTTCCCTGCTGGCCATCTTGTGGCGGCCATCTTGTGTGTTGGAGTGACAGTCAATTTGCATATTACCTCTTTATTATATAGGATGGGCTCAAAATGGTGGAGGTCTGAATCAGTTTTCAAAGTTGAAAGAAGTAGAACCCTGTTTTCCAATAAAATCTTACTGCAGAGCCCAGTGTAAATAGATGGCATAAACCGCCATGTTGAAATGGGATTGTGGTACTCAGTGTCCACATGTAATTGCTTTTCCAAGAGCATAGTTTTGAAAACCAATGTCATAAAATATTCGAATAATAATTTATATATTATTCTCAAAGATGATGATGCTTTGGAAATTGAATGTTTGACAGTTGTTTTAACTGATACATAAAAATTTGTATATGGCATAAAAATGCTATTAAAAGGTATAAATAAAAGGCTTATACAGTCATGTGCCACTTAATGGCAGGGATATGTTGTGAGAAATGCTCATTAGGTGATTTTGTCATTGTGCTAATATTATAGGGTACACTTACACAAACCTGGATGGTATAGCCTATTACACACATAGACTATATGGTAAAGCCAGTCGTTCCTAAGTTACAAGCCTGTTTAGCATATTAATGTACTGAATACTATAAGTAATGGTAATACAGTGGTAAGTATTTGTGCATGTACTAGTAAACATAACTAAAAATAGAAAAGATACATTAAAAATACTATATAAAAGCTCTAGCTGGTTTTGCTTAGTGGTTAGAGTGTTTCTCCAGTGGACCAAAGGGTCACAGGTTTGATTCCTGGTCAGGGGCATGTATCTGGGTTACAGGTTTGAGCCCCGGCTCCAGTTGGGGCACATGTGGAAGGCAACCAGTTGATGTCTTTCTCACATCAATGTCTCTCTTTATCTCCCCTTCCACTCTCTCTAGGAATCAATGGGGGAAATATCCTCAGGTGAGGATTAACACACACAAAAAAAACTAAGTAAATAAATAAAATCCTATATAATAAGGGGTAATATGCAAATTGACTGTCACACCCTCACAAGATGGCTTCCTACAACCATGCCTACAGCGGGGTTAGTGAGGGACGACCAAATGACTGAACAGCAGGCTGCGTGGGGCAACCAGGTTGGCAGGGGGGGCAGTTAGGGGCGATCAGGCCGGTGGGGGGGGGGCAGTTAAGGGCAACCAGGCAGGCAGGCAGGTGAGCGATTAGGAGCCAGCAGTCCAGGATTGTGATAGGGGTCCCAGATTGGAGAGGGTGCAGAGGCTGGGCTGAGGGGACCTCCTCTCCCCCCCCCCCCCCCCCCCAAACACACACACACGAATTTCGTGCACCGGGCCGCTAGTATACTATATAAAAGGTTAAAAAAATGCTACACCTGTTTAGGGCACTTATCATGAATGGAACTCACAGGACTGGAAGTTGTTCTGGATGAGTGAGGGAGTGGTGAGTGAATGTGAAGTCCTAGGCCATTATTGTATGCCACTGTAGGCTTTATAACACTATACACTTAGGCTACACTAAATTCATAAAGTAACATAAAGTACAAGAGAACATGCTGCAGTAAACATGAGGTATGTGAGACTGTTGCCAGCATTATATGGCATACTGGGTTTTTTTGTTTGTTTTTTAAAATATATTTTATTGATTTTTTACAGAGAGGAAGAGAGAGGGATAGAGAGTCAGAAACATCAACCAGCTGCCTCCTGCACAACCCCCACTGGGGATGTGCCCGCAACCAAGGCACATGCCCTTGACCGGAATCGAACCCGGGACCTCTCAGTCCGCAGGCCGACGCTCTATCCACTGAGCCAAACCGGTCAGGGCAATATGGCATACTGTTTTTATAGCAAGCTTCTTTTTAAATAAGTAGAGTACCCTCTAAAATAATAAAAATTGTAATACATAGATAAACCAGTAACATAGTCTTTTATTATCATTACCCAGTATTATATACTGGTACTTAATTGCATGTGCTATAGTTTTATACTACTGACAGCACAGTATATTTGTTTAGCATCTCCACAGACACAAGAGTAACATGTTGTGCTACGACATTATGACATTCAAGATGTCACTAGGCAATAGGAATTTTTCAGCTTCATTAACCTTTTGCACTTGGATGTCGAGTGTGACTCGACACGGTTAGCATTAGAATAAAGGAATCGAGAAAACAAGCGAGTGCAAAGGGTTAAAATCTTATGTAACCACCATCACATATGCAATATTTGTTTAATGTTGTTATGCAGAGCAAAATAGAAGTCCAACTATTAAGCATACAGAAAGTAAAAGATGGCCAATTTTCAAAAAGGTACTCATTTTAAATTTTAATGTTATTTATCACTAGAGGCCCGTTGCACGAAGAGATTCGTGCAATAGGCCTTCCTTCCTTTGGCTTCCAGCACTGGTTTTCCTCCGGCACCCGGGACTCAGGCCTTTGCTCTGGCTGGAGTCTGCTGCCTTTGCTGCAGACTCTGGCCAGAGTCTGCCTTCTTTGTCTTCGCTGCAGAATCCGGCCAGAGTCTGCCTTCTTTGTCTTCGCTGCAGACTCAGGCCAGAGTCTGCCATCTTCGTCTTCGCTGCACAGCCGGAGTGCCGCTCCTGTAGATCCCCTCACCCCTGCCTCCCTCTCATAGCAGGCGTCCTGCCCCGCCCAGCCACTCCGCACCTGGAGCAGCTGGGCGGCCGCCATCTTTGTCCTTTAATTTGCATATTCCCTCCTGATTGGCTGGTGGGTGTAGTGGAGGTACAGTTAATTTACATGTTTGTCTATTATTAGGTAAGATAGCAAAATGTTGGAAAGCTACTTACCTCACAAAGTGATAGTATAGTAAATAGTAAACATTAAAATCATGAAAACAAAACAGAAGTGCTAATATTACTTATTTTTAATTCTTACCTGAGGATATGTTTTTATTGCTTTTTTTTAGGGAGAGAGAGAGAGAGAGAGAGAGAGAGAGAGAGAAATCTTAATGTGGAAGAAACATCGATAGGTTACCTCCCATATGTGCCCAACCAGGGATTGAATCCACAACCTGTTGGTGTATAGGATGTTGCTCCAACCAACTGAACCAGCTGGCCAGGGCAAGAAATGTTAATTTAAAACAACATACAACGTACTGTGAACTTTAAAATTTCAAGTAACACTGTGAAAATGAAAGTAGCTGGGGGTTTTCATTTGGTTACACAAACATTTTATCTTAAGCAGTAATAAGTATGGAACAAAAGATTGATGAAAACTTGGATTAAATTTCAATAATCAGTAACTGCCTTTTTTCTTTCAATTTTCCCTTCACCTACTTCATTTTTTAAAATAATGATTTTAAAATTTGAGACAATAACAAAATTAGAAAAGTGTTGAACTTTTGATTTCTTGAGGCATTTGGAAATAAATTGCTAATCTGGTCTGTCTTCATTGTCTAACACTTTTATCATGTTTTGCCTACAAACGGGTATCTACACAACCAGAATTCAATCGTTAAAATTAGGAAATTAGTCTCCTTTAATCTGAAACAGTTCCTCAGTTTTTCTTTGACTGTCATGATCTTGATACTTGAAAATTAACGGGCAATTTATCTTTTAGGATGTCCCTCAAGTTGAGTTTGTCTGATGTTTCCTTGTGATTAGATTTAGTGTATATTATATATCTTTGATAGGAATATCACAGAAGTTATGTTCTTTTTTCCTCATTGCTTCGTATCAGGTGGGACATAATTTAAATTTGCTGCATTACTGATGATGTGCTCTTTGATCACTTGATTAGACTGGTATTTATTTACCTGACTTCTCCATTGTAAAGTTAGTATTTACAGAGGTGGGGGGAGGAGAGTATTTGGAAAAAGGTATTTTAAGGCAATGTACTAGTAAATATATTCTTCCTTATCACCTGTCAGTTTACATCAGTATGGACTAATGGTTTCCTGTTTTATGTGATGAGCTATTATTTGTTATAATCAATATTATTTCATTTTCTATGTCCTTTTGGCATCTCTCTATAATTTGTATGTATATATTTTTTTCTTTTTAATTAATTTATTTTTTTATTGATTTCAGAGAGGAAAGGTGAGAGAGATAGAAACATCAATGATGAGCGAAAATCATTGATTGGCTGCCTCCTGCACACCCCAACTGGGGATCAAGCCCACAACCCAGGCATGTGCCCTGACCGGGAATAAAAAAACAACAACACACCAAACAATAAAAACAAAAAGCCATGCATTCATTTTTTTGCTTTCCTTGCTCCACATTGGGAACTTGACTTGGTTTCTTTTAGTGGAGCATGATATTTAGAAACTTATCTGCCTATATCTGCTAGGGCTCTAACATCCCATGCCAGGTTGTCTCTCCATTGTTACCTTCTTTTGCCATTGAGGCCTTCATAAACCTCTTGTTCACCATACTCAGACTGTCTTTACCACGTTGGCTACTCACCCCATGTGGACCCCTGCCTGGCTCTCCTTGGGCTCTGACATTCCTGGCCAGTTTACTCTCTTCTGGATGCCTTTCTTACCTTTTTCAGGTTCTGATATCCCCCAGTGAGCCACCCCCACATAGAGAAACCTTCCTTACCTTGTTTGGGCTCAGGTTCCCCTTGCTAGGCAACCCTACCACATGATGCTCTCCTAATATTGCTCAGGTTCTGATGCTACGTGCCAGGATGCCTTCCTATAGGGATGCCCTCCTTACCTCACTGAACCACAGCTCCTTTCCTCCTCCATATTTACATTTATTATATGCCACCCTAAGGCTTTAGAATTTAATTGTTCAGGAAGAGATAAGGCTATTTGAATGGTTTTTAAGTGGTCTTTAATAGTAATATTATTTTCACATTGTCTTTTTTTTCCTGTTGTCATTTAAATATTTTGAATAAAAGTCATTCAAATATGTTACTTTAAATTAACTAATTTTTTAGGATTCATATATTGCTTTTATGTAATTAAAGTTCTCATTTTGGATTATTTTATAGCGAGCCCAAGCTGCACTGCAGGCTGTCAGTGCTGTCCAGTCGGGAAGTCTGGCCCTTCCCGGAGCTCCCCCCAATGAAGGCACAATGCTACCTGGGCAGAGCCCTGTGCTCCGGATAATTATTGAAAACCTCTTTTACCCTGTTACTCTGGAAGTTCTTCATCAGGTAAGGAGGCGCCTTCTTAAGAAAGCAGAGTCAAATGTGACCTCTGTAACTTTAGATGTTTTATATCTTTAGTTTTTTGGGTTGCTGATTTTGTTTGATGTATTTCTTTAAATTTTTAAAAAATTTACCCTGTTTCATGCAAGAAGTAATATCAATTAGAGATAATTTTGATACCCCCTGTTTTCTAACTTAAATACTTGATTTTAAAAGATGTGTAAGACATTCTTTTTTTTTTATATATCTAAACATAAAAATGAATAAAGTATAGAATCTATAAAAAGCACTGGTAGTAGTTATTCCTGAGAAAGTAAGATTGGTCTAGAAAATAACTAATTTATTCCTGTTGACTCTTTACATTTGAGTATTTTTCTTTTAAAAATTCTGAAAGGAAGGTATACAACAACTCTTTACATTTAACATGGAAGTATCGTGTTAGTGCTGACTGATGCCCAATGTAGCTTTCATTGACTACCCAGTAATATGCCTAACCTGTCTTGATAAAAGACATTCTACCATATTTTGGCCTACTATGCATATATAGAATTTAAAGATTGGGAGGTCACCTTGTTGTGTAATTTTATAGTGAATAAAACTAAAACTCAGATAATTGATGCATTGTAGAGAGTAATTGAAGAGCCAATTAGAACTCAAGCCTCCTAATGTGAAGTCCAGAGTATTTTGCATACTTAGTATATTTTTAATACTCCATATGTACATACCTTCAGAATTTAACATGTAGTTATTTGGTAATCTGTATACATAAATATTTGGCATCTAGTCCAACAACTTCAGTTAGTTTTGTCCCTTTTAGCTGCATATTGATTTCATTATACTTGTCAATCCATGTATTAAAATACTAAAACATATTATTTGCTTATTTTCATATTTATATCTCAATATATATTACCAGTATAGAACCAGGTCAGTCCAGGATTATTTAACTGCTTTTCTGATCTTTGTATTTGTACTAAAAGTGAAGAGTCATAGAGGTATGTATGTGCATGTGTATTTACGAATTGAAATGCTCTTATTCTCTTCTCACATTTTACAAATAAGGAAACAGAGGCCTTCTTTAGAAGTTACGCTAGGTTTCCACAGTCACTGTGCTAACTGGTGATAGAGCTTGGATACGTTCCTAATGCAGTTCCTGTGCCATGCATATAAATATCAAAGCATACCATTTATTAGGCCCACTGTGATCCCTGTGATAGTTTTCTGAGTACCATTTTCTTAAATATGCATTTGTAAAGCATGTCCTAGGGAGGGCTTTAACAGAGGTATCCATAGCCACTTTTGTTCCCTGAAAGGGTTCAGGAATTGCTCAGGTGATTGCTTTTTTTGTTCTGTTGGATTTTCTTCTCTTCTGTTTATCCCACAAAATGGTACTGAGCACGCTGTGATCCATCAGCAGTGTGTGTTTGTTTTTGGTACTGTAACACTGTAGCTACTGCTAATGTACACTGTGTTACAAAGGATATTCTTGGTCCTGTGGCTCAACATTGCCATCTGTCACGGTGAGTTTAGCCAGGGTCATGTGGTTCAGTCCTGTCGTTCCATTTATCATCTTCATGACAGCAGTAACAAACCTTGTTTCTCTCCCAAAAGATCATGGGGTCCTTCCAGTGAAGAGTGGTAATTCTGAGAATCCTCAGTAGTAACTTTCGAGGTCGGACTCTCAGCCTGCAGATATAGCACTCCCTTGTTTCATGCTCCTTCCCATTGTTGTTGAAATCAAACCAAACTCTTTACCGAGCCCTTAAGGCCCCCACATGCAGACCTCTCCCCATCTCTGTAACCCCATTTGAACACTTCTCTGCTTATTTAGCACCCTGACTTTTTTGGTCCATTGATCTTCTCCCCTCCCCTCCAGCTTATTCCTGTCTTAGTCCATTTCTATTTTCTATTATTTAAGCTTGGAACACTCTTCACTGAGATAGTCACTGAACTGGATTTTACATAATTGGGTTTTCACCTTATTCACCTCCTCAGAGAGTCTTTCTCTAATTACATTAACTAAGCCCTCTCCGTCTGGTATCCTGTCTCATTAACCAACCAAAGTGTAGTGTAGCCTAAGGATTAAGGATACAGGGTTTGGAGCTGGTTTTAATCCTGGCTCTACCACTTACTACCTCTGTAATTCTGGGCAAGTAACTTAACTCATCTATGCCTTTTACTTATTTACTAGTATATAATGGAGATGAATTAAGATGGTTTCTCATACCTTCATTGTGAGGTTTATATGAGTTAATGCACTTAAAGCACTTAGAACAGTGCCTGCTACATATTAAGTGCTCAAGAAATTTTATCTGTAATTATCAAATGCTACTAAATTTCACTATAAAGAAGTGATCCTTGCTTTTGCAGTCTTGTGGGTAAGATGTAATTTTATAAGTAATCGCATAAAATGCAATGAATATTGAGATGGGATCATACATGGAAGTGTGGAGTTGCTTGCACCTGTTATATTAGAGGATTGTTTTATATTCTTTGCTGAAGAGTTGGCATTAGCTAAACTCTCTAACATCGGTAGAAGCTTGTGGTTGTTCCTTTAGCTCATAGTAAAGGGATTAAGATGGGAATGGTGCTATTTCAGATGATGGACGTTAAGAGAGATGTTACCAATATGACATTTGAGCAGAAGCTTGAAGGATGTTAGGGTGTAAGTTGTGTGTACGTGGTAGGATGATGGTCCTGTCAGAAAAAGCAGCAAGTGCAAAGTCTTGAACATGAAGGTGTGCTTAATGTGTTCAAATATCAGAAATAAGGCTATGTCAGTGGAATATAATAAAGTAGGAACGTAGTAACTTAAGAGGGTCAGAGAAGCAGTTAGGAGCTAGATTATGTAAATAAACCCTTTATTATCTTACATGTAAGTAAGATGGAAAGCCATTGGAGGATTTGGGGGCACATTTATGTTTTAACAGAATCAGTCTCATTGCTGTTATAAGACTATAGACAATAATACAGTGAAGGCCTGGGGATGGGGTGGGAGCTGGGTGAAAGGGGTCAATGAAAAAAAAAAAAGGGACATATGTAATACTTTCAACAGTAAAGATAAAAAAAAAAGATTAAGCTGTAGGCGTAAGGGAAGGCTCTTGTCATAATCATGTAAGAGAGGGTGGAGACTGGGATAAGGACGTGGGCACTGGAAGTAGTGATTATGGATATATTTGGAAGGATTTGCTGATGGGTTGAGTAGGTGTAGGTTTTAAAGAGAATATCAAGAATGTCTTTCAGATTTTATCTGTGAAATGGTAAAATAGAGCTATCTTATACTAAAATAGTAAAGACTGAGGGGAATAAAGATTTGGGGCAGGGGTGGAAGGTAGGGCAGGAATCAAGAGTATGTTTTGGACATGTTAAGTTTGATAGATCTATTAAACACTGAAGCAGGAGATGTTGAATAGACATTTGGCAAATAAACCTACATTGGCATAAGAACTCTGGGCTGGAGATTTGGTAATCATCAGCATATGGGTGGTAATTTAAGGCCATTGGATTGTATGGCATCACCTAGGACAATGGTCGGCAAACTGCGGCTCACAAGCCACATGCGGTTCTTTGGCCCCTTGAGTTTTTAGCAAAGGCCAGCTTAGGAGTACCCTAATTAAGTTAATAACAATGTACCTACCTATATAGTTTAAGTTAAAAAAATTTGGCTCTCAAAAGAAATTTCAATCGTTGTACTGTTGATATTTGGCTCTGTTGACTAATGAGTTTGCCGACCAATGACCTAGGATAAAGGACTGATCTTTTTGAATTGCAGAATAAAGATAAATAACTTGCAAAATCAATTATTACGGCATTAAATAAAAAATTAATACTAGTAATATAAAATTTTGGTTCTTAAGTCTTACTATTTTGTTGGCTACAAAAACTATTACAAACAAGTTGTGTTCGCTGTGCCTGATATTTTTTAAAGTTCTAAGATGAATATACATTTTACAAGTGAATACTAGTGAACATTTTTAGTTTCTGGCAAGTTTTACCTATATAAATATCATCCTAAAGATTAATTTTACCAGAATTTTAGCTTCAGTATTTCTTTAGTCCCATTTTAAAGTCCAAAAGAATACAACGTACAGGAGACATCAAGAGTTGAGTCTATGCGTTTATATTTATGACATCAAAATAAATATATTACCTTATAATCAATACTAGAGGCCCAGTGCACAAAATTCGTGCACGGGGGTGTGTGTCCCTCAGCCCAGCCTGCAACCTTTCCAATCTGGGACATCCCTCTCCCAATCCAAGACTGCTGGCTCCCAACTGCTCGCCTGCCTGCCTGCCTTTCTGATTGCCCCTAACCGCTTCTGCCTGCCAGCCTGATCACCACCCCCTAGTCACTCCCCTGCCAGCCTGATTGATGCCTAACTGCTCCCCTGCCAGGCTGATTGCCCCTAACTGCCCTCCCCTGCTGGCCTGGTCACCCCTAACTGCCCTCCCCTGCCGACCCAGTCACCCCTAACTGTTCTCCCCTGCCAGCCTCATAGCCCCTAACTGCTCTCCCCTGCTGGTCTGGTCCCCACCCCAACTGCCCTCCTCTGCCGGCCGGGTCTCCCCCCAACTGCCCTCCCCTGCAGGTCTGGTCGCCCCCAACTGCCCTCCCTTGCAGGCCTGGTCCCTCCCAACTGCCTTTCCCTGCTGGCCTTTTTGTGGCAGCCATCTTATGTCCACATGGGGGCAGCCATCTTGTGTGTTGGAGTGACAGTCAATTTGCATATTACCCTTTTATTAGATAGGCTATTAGGGAAATAAAGTCAGAGACCTTATAATCACTATATTAGGGAAATAAAGCCAGAAACCTTATAATCAATAAAAATAAATCTGAATATATTGAACTTCCCTGAATGTTAATTTTTGAAACCAAATCGTTTAAAATTTAGTATTTTGGTAATTATGAAATAATGTTAAAAATCACACTTTAGACATTCCTAGATTCTTAGATATTGGTGCTCATTTAATTTACTTTATTCAAAAGTACCAGATTGATTTTTGTAGCTATTCGCTCAGTACGTAAATACAATCCAAGGGACTCTAGAAAGCTATCTATAGTTAACCAGTTAAGTCAATTTATATCCTCTTACTATTTTCAGATAAAAATCACATACCTGTCAGTGAGGATACCTGTACATTAGGTTCTTATCCAAGTTAAATGAAAGAATGAATCTAATTAGCATATTATGCTTTTATTATTATAGATTTAAAATTCTATTGCTACTCATTTATTTGGTGAAAAAAACACATAGTTGACACACTTATACAGATTGATGTGCGTGGTGTGTGTGTGCACGCAACTTCACAGTATTACCAAGGATGAAAATTAAGAGAATATAAGTAAGACCTTTTACCAAGAATGCTTATACCTATATCTACCTATATCTTAAAGAAAGATACAAAATAAAATTCAAACTGAGAAGGTAAATTTGATGTTCTTTTATGAATTTCAAGAGTATTATCTAGGTTGGTGGATGGGGGTCAGTGAGGTTTAAAAAGGGGAACATCTGTAATACTTTCAACAATAGAGATCAATTCAAAATATAATAAAGTAATGACATTTAGGGGGGGTCTGGGGAGCACAGAATATTAACTAAGACACAGGTTGTACTGAGAAGATACCTGTGACAGGACCAAAATTTTCATTAAAAGAAAAAAAGCAAAATAATTTCCTAATGTTTTACAAAACACAATTAAATGAGGAATTAAAGTACCAAAGTTCTAAACCCTGAAATATGACCATAATGAAATTAACTACAGTTTTTTAAAAGTTTCTAATTTCAATAAAGAGCTCTCAGACTATCTAATTTTAAGGAATGGCATTTTCTGGTGAGCCCCTTCTAAGACATTGGTTTCAAAAATCTTGAATGATGTTATTTCCTATAAGAAGTGTTTGACTCTAAGCTAATGATATGTTAAGAATGTCTTGTCACAAATGACCATTTGGACTTTAGAATACTTTATTTTAGGGGTGGTAAAATAAACATAAATAAATTTTACCATTTTAAGACATTTTTCATCTTTCCATACTACAATTCCTGTATCCATCCTATGTAATAAAAGGCTAATATGCAAATCGACAGAACAGTGGAACAACCGCTTGCTATGGCATGCACTGACCACCAGGGGGCAGACGCTCAACACTGGAGCTGCCCCCTGGTGGTCAGTGCATTCCCACAGGGGCTCAGAGCGCTGCTCAGCCAGAAGCTGGGCTCATGGCTGGCAAGTGCAGCGGCAGTGGTGGGAGCCTCTCCTGCCTCCACAGCACCACTAAGGATGTCCGACTGCTGGCTTAGGCCCGCTCTTTGAGTTCCTGCCTTTAAACTTTTTGGGTAACTTCCCAGAAGTGGAATTGTTGGTTCATATGGTAATTCTGTTTTTAAGTTTTTGGGTTTTTTTGAAGAACCATCATAAATATTTTCCATAGTGCACAGGGTTCCATATCTCCACATCATCTCCAACACTCAGTATTTTCCATTTCTTTGTTTGTTTTGCTAATAGCTATCATATTGGGTTTGAAGTGGTATCTCATAGTTTTATTTGCATTGCTCTAATGATTAGTGATGCTAAGAATTTTTTCATGTTTTTATTGGCTATACAGTCATTTTTTTCTTTTTTTTAGAAATGCCCATTCACGGTTTTTGTTCATTTTTAAATTGGGTTTTTGTTGTTGAATTGTAGTTTTTTATTTATATTCTGGATATTAACCCCTTATCAGATATATGATTTGTAAATATTGTCTTTCATTTTGTGGGTTGCCTTTTCACTCTGTTCATAGTATTTTTAATGTACTAACGTTTTTAATTGTGATGTAGTCGAATTTATCTATTTTTTCTTATGTTGCCTCTGCTTTAGAATATTCTTTCTGATAATTAGAAAGCAGAGCCATTTGCCCTATTAACAATACTCAAGACATAATATTTGATAATAGGAAATTTTTACCAGCTTAGGGAATACTTACGTTTTTATTCTTAGAAGCAGAAGACAAGTTTCTGGGTCATTAAGATCCACATTTAAAATGGGATGTCAGAGGAAAACAAAATGCATTGTAGTAACCCTGGCCATGAACCTTTGTTTTGGTGAAGTAGAAGAGTATTGTAAGACCATTGATAACCAGAGATCTGTTAGGAAACCTTCCCCGCACTCTTGTTTATTCACTCTTCTCCAATACCACTTAAGAGGGGCCTTCCTTGACCACTCTTGGATGTCTCCAACTTTAATTCTCGTTTTCTCTCATCTTTTTTTTTTTAAATTCATAACCTTTTTTACAACTGGACATTGTTATTTATTTGCTTAGTTAACATATGTCTTTTGTCATAAGGGCAGAGACTCTTGTCTCTGTTTTGTTCACTGCTGACTTTCAGTGCTTAGAACAGTACTCTGTGAGTCTTTGAATTAATAGAGCAGTCTCTATTGAACATCTTGTAGTTTGTTTGTCTCTAAAATCTCAAAAAGTTAGAGGCTGATTCTCAGAGTGAAATAATTGATCAATGTGACTCTTTCACTTCCATACATATACTTTTCACCCCATTATCTTATAATATTAATTAATTTCTATTGTAGACTACCGTTTTAGTATTGTGCCATTTATGACATACTATAAAGTAGGTTAAATATTTGAGTGCCTATTGGGTTAGGCACTGTTATAAGCCATGCATGGGTGTTGAAACTTTAACATCTTAGGTTTGATTTAAGTTATTTTGGTACCAACAATTTTAACAGAGGAAATTATTTTCATTTAAAAATGGTATTCATGAATCAAGCTGTATTTATAAAGATGTTAGTTTAATTTTTTCCTTAGATTTAACCTAATGTGAACTTTTTTTCAGATATTTTCTAAATTTGGCACAGTCTTGAAAATTATCACCTTTACAAAGAATAATCAGTTTCAAGCCTTGCTTCAGTATGCTGACCCATTGAATGCACAGTATGCCAAAATGGTAATTATTAACTTTTTTTCATTTTTCAGTAGTTAATCAGTCACTTCAGTGATACCAAAGGAAGCCTTCATGTCTTCTCTCTTGCTCCCATTTACTATGTGTTTTTTAATTGTAGTAAGATAAACATAATATAAAAATTATCATTTTCAAATATACTGTTTCATATGCTCTTTTTTTATAACAAGCTAAAAATTACTTTGTTCATATGAAATGGTTTCAAAGCACCTATTATATCTCAAGACCTCTGGGACTCATTTCTGTTTGTCATATTTGAAGTCTAACATTGAGCACAGTGCTCCTGATATAATCTAACTAATAAAGTAAAATTATCTTTGCCCTTGTGCCTTCATTTATTCTATCAAATTCTCCAAAGATTGATTTCACTATTTTTACAACCATACTCCTTGTTGAATCTTATGAGCTCTGAATTGGTGAATACATTAAATCTTAAGAAACCTGTGTCAACTTAAAGTCTTTTTTTTTTTTTTTAAGTTCATGAGTGCTTGATTGTTGACAAGATATAACATTTTACAGTTTGGTTATATTTGACCCATCTCCTATTGAGATCTATCTCTAACCAGAATTCTTACATCAGTGTCTGAATTGTTTCTGAATTCTTTTCAAAGATAGGGATAAAATTAGTTGTACTATTGTGTACCACACAGTGTCTACCTCTTGATTAGGAATATAGCCTTTATATTTATTGTACTCTCTACCTCCACATATATGTAATTTTGTGCCTTTATGGTAGCATACTCATCAATAAACTATTATTATGAAGGGGGAGGGATTACTGATTTATAGGCTTGTTCCAGAACTGACTTCAAATTTCCCTCAGCTTATTATTTATTTATTTTTATTTATTTACTTATTTTGTTAATCCTCACCCAGGGATATTTTTTCCCATTGATTTTTATTTTATTTATTTTTAATATATATTTTTATTGATTTCAGAGAGGAAGGGAGAGGGAGAGAGAGATAGAAACATCAGTGATGAGAGAGAATCATTGACTGGCTGCCTCCTGCACACACGCTACTGGGGATCGAGCCCACAACCCAGGCATGTGCCCTTGACCAGAATCAAACCTAGGCCCCTTCAGTCTGCAGGCCGACGCTCTATCCACTGAGTAAAACCGGCTAGGGCCCATTGATTTTTAGTGGAGTGGAAGGGAGGGGGAGAGACAGAGAGAGAGAAGCATCTCTGTGAGAGAGACACACCCATTGGTTGCCTTGCTCCTTGCCTGGGGCCAGGGGTCTAGCCTGCAACTGAGGTACATATCCTTAACCTGGAATGGAACCCGAGACCCTTCAGTCCTTGGGTGGATGCTCTAACCTCTGAGCCAAACCATCTAGGGCCCTCAGCTCATTACTCAAAGTTCTAAAAAATAAATTTATAAGAGAAGAAAAAATGGTAGATAATATTTCATGTATTGCTTTTCTAGTAAGTACCATTTAGAAAGGCTTTATTTCATCTTAACCTGTATAAACTATACTAAACTATACTCATTCTTTAAAAAGAATTAAAATGAAGTGTAAAAATATCTGTAAACATTTTTGTGGACAAAATAATCATAACAACAGCTAATACAATGTACAGTAATGCATAATAGTTTTCCAAGCCTTTACATTCTCCTCTCTAATTTGATCTTTACCAGAGACAAGATAGGGATTATTATCCTTATTTTACAGATGAAAAAAACTACAGTTAGACATTTTCTTTTTCTCTCTTAGGTGCACATAGTGACAGAGGTAAAAGTAAATAAAGGTCTTTGGCTTCTAATCCAGTGCTCTCTGCTTTATACCTGATAGCCATTCTGTGTCAAAGTAGAGACTACTTGATTTATCAGTGTTGTTGTCTTGCAAAACATCAGTCCCTTTCTTACATGCTTTAGGCACTGGATGGCCAGAATATCTATAATGCATGCTGCACTCTGCATATTGACTTCTCCAAGCTTACCAGCCTTAATGTGAAATATAATAATGACAAAAGCAGAGACTTCACTCGCTTAGACCTTCCTACTGGTGATGGCCATCCATCCCTTGAATCCCCTATGGCTGCTGCTTTTGGTGAGTAGTTCTGTTTTGGGTCACAAAGCAAGTTTTCTGAAATTACACATTTCATTTATTAATCCATGTTATGTCAGTTAGCCTTTTTCTTCTTAGGTGTTCTAAAGGATAGCAAGGATCATAGAACAAAATTCTCCCAGGTGTTCTAAAGGATAGCAAGGATCATAGAACAAAATTTGTCCTTAAATTAAATTTTAATATTTGTAGATTCTATTAGTTGGCAAAATAAGTAAATATCTGACATTGAGAATTACAGATTTATTTTCTAACATTAATATTATTCATTATCAGCCACATAGTAATTTGCTTCAAATTAATAGTCTTTTACATATTAACATTATTTTAAATATGTTGGTTTATAGCCAACAGAATATTGGCTTAAGTGCTCCTGAGAGAAATCCTTTTTTAAGTAGTGATATATTAAAACAAGGATCTAAATTAGTGGTATGTTTTTCCTTTATTCAAACAAGAGTATTTATTTTATTTTGTTTTTTAAACATCAGAACTTCCATCTTTACCTTAAGTTTGTGGGAAGTTGCATTTTTACATTAATAAAAGTAGTCTTCTGAATTGTCTCTGTAAATGTTGCTCTGAAGGGCTTCCTTCTTTTATTTAAAACTAGTTCTCAATACATTTATACATACTTTTTAAATAAAACTTTATGTTAAGGAAAAAGCAGTAGATGGCCCAGTTGGATATATCACTAGGTTAATGTGTGCTACTTTTTGGTTTTGCAACTCTTGAAAGTGTGATTTATATTTAGATAAAGTAATAATTGTATTACCCTTTGTGATTCATTATTTTCCCAAATGACACCATAAAATATTGTTTATTGAGACCTTAAGTGATATTTAGTCTCTCTTCATTTCACAGACGAGAAAAAAACAAACAATCCTTAGCCAAATGGTTGTCTAAAATTCTCAAGAAAATACTTTGTAACTTTATTTTTCAAGTATAAAAGCGTTTTGTTCTTTATAACTGAAAAAGTCGAGTGAACTGTTAAGTTCACGTTCCTAAAGTTGTTAAAGGTTCTGTTTTGGTCTGACCAATTTTTGTGTTTTATTTGTTACCAGCCTTTACTTACATGTCTGATTCTGTAGAGCCTAAGGTCTTTGTAATTACTGTTTCAAAAACACATGATAGAAATTGAGGCTGTCATTCAAGTTTGCCAAAATTGGCTGTCAAATGCAGAACTACACTTACTCCAATAACTGAATATATACTGTTGGTATAATTAATGTTCTGCATTGTGTAAAGAGGACATTTAAAAAATACAGTTAAGAATTTTGGTTTCTGAATATAAAGTGTCAGAATGTTAACATCCTTTTTCATTGTGTTAATAAATTAATTCATAGTTGTTGCAAAGTGATGCCTATATCCTAAGATAAGTGATTCATCAGAGAACAATGCTTTTTTATGTATGTGTGAAAGTTTACTATTCTCTTTTTTCTCTTGGCTTCTGAAACACCACACTCTTGACCTTTTTCCTACCTCAGTGTGTTCTTTCTCTTTTTTAAAGGTTGACATTTAAAATTTCTAGGGTTACGTTTTAAGCACTTTGTCCCAGTTTTTAGTGATACATACAGGATGGTGCAAAGGTGGGTTTACAGTTGCTCATATGGAAAATAATTCAATAATTAATAAATAGTAATACAAGAATAAACTCTGTTTTGTGTACTCACAACTCTAAACCTACTTTTGCCCCACCCTGTATTATATCAATAGAAAAGCTTATGAAACATGTAAATATATTTTAATACCTATGTAATTGTTACCTAGGTTAAAAAAACAAATATTTATACATACCGAAGAAGTACTTTTTGTACCCTTCTCATTAATTGTGCTCCCACTCTAAAGATAATCAGTCTCAAATTTGATGATAATCATTCTTTTGCTTTTTAGCTTTTTATTTTTACTTGGTTGTTGTTTTTACCATTTATTATGCAGCCCTAAGTGCTAATTTAAAAAACGTTTTTTCCTATCTTTAAAACCTACATAAATGGAATTATGCTATTTGTTTTTGTGTGTGACTTGTGAGACATTCATATTTATATATGTGACTGTTGCTTATTCATTCTCAATACTGTCAGTGTATAGATCCCCATTGTGTGAATATACCACAGTTGTGTTTATCCATTCTATTGTGGATAGACATGTGGGTTATTTTAGTTTGAGGCCATTATGACCAGTGCTGCTCCTGATTAAGAAGGTTGAACATATTTTTATTTGTTTATTGGTCATTCTCCCTTATGAATTTGTCTATCTCTTTTGCCTAATTTTGTGTTTGGTTTATTGCTTTTTCTTGTTTATTTGTAGGATTTTTTTTTTTAATCTCTCAAAACACTTTTTTTGTTATATGTGTTAGTAATATGCATTTCTTTCATTTTTGGCTTCATAGTATTTTTATGTAGTCAGATTTATTTGCCATTTTCTTTATGTTTGTGTTTTTTGTATGTTAAGAAATCTTTTTGTTGCCCTGACATCCTAAAGCTATATATATACTTCTACTCTAAAATTTATAGTATTTTAGTAACTTTGTTTTGAAATAATTTAAGTTGCAAGAATAGTACAAAGAATTGCCTTATATCATTCATCCAGATTCCTCAATTATTAACATCATGCCACATGTACTTTATCATCTCTCTGAGTGTGTGAGTGTGTGTAAGTAGGTAGGTTAAGTTTTTTATCCCCCTGAGTCACTGGAGCGTAAGTTGCAGGCATGATGCCCCTTTACTTCTAAATACTCATTGTGTATTTTCTAAGAACAAGGTCATTCTTACCTAAATACAATTATCAAAACCAGGAAATTAACATTCATACACTACTATTATCTAATCCATAAACCTTTTAAAATTTTGACAGTTGTGAAAACAATGTTCTTTTATAAGAGATTTTTTTCTGGTAAAGATCCAAACCAGTATCAGGCCTAATTTATTTGTCATATCTTTTTAGAGTCCTTTAATTTGGAACACTTCTTTATTCTTTGTCTTGCATGACCTTTTCATTTTTTAAGAGTTCAAGTCAGGTATTGTGTAGAATGTCTCTCAATATGAGTTTGTGGGGTTTTTTTGCTGAAATAATGTGTCTTTCTCAATTTATTATGTCAAGAGACACACGATGCCAGTTTTTTCTATTCTTGGTGATAGTAACTTTGGTCATATGGGGGAGGAAGAAACTTCCCTTTTCCCTCAAGATCCTTCCAGCTGGTCTAATAATCAAATGTACGTGAGGCAAATTAGCAAGAAAAAAATAGCCAGATGTAAGTACATACGTACACAGGGGAGCCCCACATTTGTGAGAGAGTGAGAGACCCCACATACATGAGAGGTTCAAAGACAGAAAGAGGAAATGAGGTATATATGAACAAATGAGGCAATATGACATTCTGCATTGGGGCTTCAGAAGGGAGGAAGGTCATCACAGGGCGATAAGAGCGGATATGAATTCAGTAACAAGTAGTTTGCCCCGCCATATAGATCATAAAATGTTATTTCTGATGATAATTCTTATTATATGCAAGGCCTCTAATTTAAATTTTTCTAGGGAGTTCAATGGTGGCAGAAGTTTCTCTTGAGTCTGCAGGGTCTCTGTTGCCTTGATCTCAAAATAATCTGCATACCATAGAGGCATGTCTTGAGGTGACTCATTCTAAACCCCTACAAGCACTTATTAAAGTGGTTTCTGACAGGTTATTTTGGGTTTTGTTATTATAAATAACAATGATAAACTGATTTCAATGCTGTCTATTAATTTATCTGGCATTAATTGCTATTTTGGTTCTACATTTTCCAAATGCAAAATATCTATTCTTAATCATTCAAATCTTAGACCTTTTCCTTAAAGGTTTGTATAATCTTTTCATAAAGATACTAACCTATTGCTTAACAGGTTACTTTGCTAAAATGTTTTTTGTTTCTGCTTATTTGAGGAGCACAGATTTATGGAAACTTAATAAATAATTCTTTTTTCAAATTTTAACAGATAATCCTTATTAATCATTATATCCTACTGGGAAACAATTATTTAAAATTTGACCCTGGTGATTGGTTGCCAGTTCTTGTATTTATCACTATTTTATGTCTGTGATAGTTATCTCAAAATTTTCCTCATTTTTCTAAAACCTACTGCTGATCTGACTTATACCCCTCTCAGTAGACACCTGTACTGGTCACTTTGTTGTGTTTAAAGAGAATCTCTCTTATCCCCCCAAATCTCTGGATTTACAGCAATTAACATTTATTTCTCTCATAGCATCAACACTTAGGCAGCTGTGAATCTGCTTTTGCAACCTTCATTCATATACCTTTGTGATCCAGCGCTTGGGCTGAAGATGTCACTCCATTGGAGACATGCATTCTTATGGCAGAAAGCAAAAATAAGAGAGCTGATTTACACTATCATGCCTCTTAAAACTTCTGTACAGAGGCAGCATGTCTGTCTGTGTGTTCCTATGACATGATCATATGCTGTGGGAATTGCATAGAAATGCACGCTCCTCCCACAGGAGTCACTGCAAGTCACATAAAAGGGGCAAGTGAATATTTGACAACAGTAATAAAATGTACCATATTTCTTCTTATGTTTAACTTTGTATTGTACATTTTTATAATTACTCATATCCATATTGAAGTTCATTTGTTGTCTTTCTTTATGCCTTGACTATAGTTATTCTGTTGTAAAAATGAGTCATTTTACCTATGATCTTCGGTTGACTGGAATGTAAGTTTAGCAAGGACAGAGATTCTTGTCTGCTTTGTTTAGTACTTCCTTAGCGCTATATAGGCTTGGCTCATAATATGCTTCCCTTCTAATTACATCAGTTATCCTGTCATTTATTTTGTGTTTCCAGTTCTCTCTGCTTAGCTCTACCTCTGAAGTTTCCATGACTATATTTTCTTGAATTATTTAATAAATCACAGACCCTGCAGACTTAATTAATTTATTTATAATATATTCAACTAATTCTGTTAAATCTCTTTCATGAGGAGAATAAACTTACATAAGCTTTTAACTCCTCTGGAAAATACAGCCTATATTCTTCTTCTATAAATATATTCATCCCCCTATTATTAAAAAACAAAACCATCCCTTTGACTCTTACAATCTAACTTTTCTCTGCTGCTCTAAAATACTGTTTTTTATCTTTCACATTTCTCATTCTTTTGAACCTCTGTTGAACCTCTTCTCCAAAATAACTTTGATTCTCTAGATCCTGAAGAACTAGAATTATTTTTTTTTCCTATTTCTAAGGCTGTTTTTTTTTTTTCTCTTAGAATGCTCCTCTTCTTTCCTCTACTATTTTAAGTATACCAATATTTGATATTCCCAGGTTTTGTTTTTAGCTCTTTTAGTTTCTTGTCGCGTGCCCTTTCCAGTGGTGCTCTCTTTCATTCGGCTTCATTTATTTGTACATAGATGATTTATAAATCTCTGTCTTACCATTGTTATTCTGAGTTTGCCCCCTCGTTTCCACTCTTGGGCATTTCCATTTGAAGGTCTTTACCTCCTCCTTGACATGTCCAAAACCAAATTGTTTTCCTATTAATACTGACTCCTCTATTGGAACTAAGTCCTGTTTTTGTTGATGATGCATAGTCACCAGGTTTCTGAGAGGAAAGGAAGAGTACCAGCATTAGTTTAGCATCTAGTGCACACTAACCACTGTGCTTTTCAATGCGTAATGCCTAGCTGCTCAAGTTTTACCCCCTGAGAAACCTACTCCAAAAAATCACAGTGAGTCCTCTGTGATCTCTTCTTCTTAGACCACTTGTAGTGCGTTTGTACGTAAACCACTAGATCCTCAGCATGTGAATCTCCTCTAATTATGTGTTTAGTTTGTTTGTAAACCTCTCAGAGGCAAGGATTTTTATTTCATATTTCCTTTTTATCAATGCAGTGCCCCATAGGTATACAACCTAATAAGTATTTAATGACTTTTACATAGAAACAATCCTTTAAATAAGGGCAAGAATTTCAACCTAAATAACAAACTAATAACTCAAAACTAAATACCAGCTACGCTGTACTCTACACCTTGAACTCAGGTGGAAGGGGTTAGCCTCTGAAAGTGGCAGAGACTGTACATTAGAGATCACCTATTGAATAAATTTTTACTTCACAACAGAATTCTTTATCAGTAATATGCCCTTACAGCCATTTTATATTGCTTTGATAACCATATTTATAGAAGGTAATATATTTATTTTAGCTTCTCTTTTCCATTAGGTGCACCAGGTATAATTTCCTCACCATATGCAGGGGCTGCTGGATTTGCTCCAGCCATTGGATTTCCTCAAGCTACAGGTGATTTTTTTCAAAGTTCAGTTTGAAATGATTTTTTCTGATGTTCTGTATTTTTGATAGAGTGGAAGGGAACAGGGGGAGGAGGGTATCAAAGGAGGGGGAAGAGGGTGTCAAAGGGGAGGGAGAGGGAGAGAAACATTGATAGGTTGCCTTCTGCACACGCCCTGACACATTTTCGTCTTTATTTTTGCTTTTGTCTTAATTAATTTATTTATCAAGTGTTGTAATCTTCAGATAACTAAAATACGAAATGCTCTTGATGTTTTAAAAAGGTCTGTCAGTCCCAGGTATTCCTGGAGCTCTTGGTCCTCTCGCACTCACCTCCTCTGCTGTCACTGGAAGAATGGCCATTCCTGGGGCTGGTGGTATACCAGGAAATTCTGTTCTGCTTGTCACCAATCTCAATCCTGATGTGAGTCGGAAAGCATTGTAACATAGTCTTTCAGAAGGAGGTCTGTAGTAGCTTCTGATCTAGAGTTGTATTCAAATAAAAAATTTTAAATTTATTTTAAGAATTTTTATTAAAATTCATCACTAGTATATATAGAAATATATAAAATAAATGCTTTAAACAAAGTCAACTGTTATTATTACAAGTAAACTTATTTTAAATTTTTACTTATATTAGTCAGACACCTGTATTTTGTATTATCCTTTTTCAGCTTATCACACCACATGGGCTGTTTATCCTATTTGGTAAGTTTCTTTTTTTTCTATTTTTAATATTATCTATGATATGAATTGAATACATTTCATCATTCAGTAGTATTTATTGACTGTCTCTATGTGCCAAGTAGTGTTTGACACTGAGGGTAGAGTATTAGTAAGTAATTACAATAAAATTTCATTTAAAAAGGGAATGTATAGCTGGGAGTCCTAACTTAGCTGAGGGAATCAGAGATGGTATGCCAAGAGAAATTATAGTTAAAACTGACTTGTGAAAAATCAGTAAGCATTAACCAGGCAGAAAAAGGAGGGCAAATATCTTTCACAGGCATTAGCAGTGAGAGAGCTTCTGGAGCTGGGAAGTGAAGGAAGTCCAATGGAGAGTATAAGGGACAGACATGTTGAAGCTGTACATGTGGGTGGGACAACATCATGAAGAGCTTGTAAGCTAAATTATGGAGCTTGGTTTTTTAACCTAAGAACCGTGGGAATTGAATAGTTTTAAGCAGGAGAGAGGCATTATGAGCTACAGGTTTTACCAATTTCCAAACTTTCTAATAGTGTTTTTCTCAGTTAAAAAAATCTAGCACAGCCCTAGCCAGTTTGCCTCAGTGGATAGAGCCTCGGCCTGAGGAGTGAAGGGTTTCAGGTTCGATTCCCGTCAAGGGAACATGCCCGGGTTGCAGGCTCAGTTCCCAGTGAGGGGGGCATGAAGGAGGAGCTGATCAATGATTCTCTCTCATCACTGATGTTTCTATCTCTCTCTTTCTCTCCCTCTTCCTTCCTCTCTGAAATCAATAAAAATACATTTTTTAAAAAATTTAGCACATACTCCTAATTTATATATGATTAATTATTCATACACTTCATCCGTATTCACTGTATTCATTATGTATAGTTTAATATGTACAAATATATGAGCAATTACATAAGCAGTATTTAACCCTTTGCACTCGCTTGCTTTTTTCGATTCCTTTATTCTACTGCTAACCGTGTCGAGTCACACTTGACATCCGAGTGCAAAGGGTTAATATCTTAAAGATTTTTATTAATGATGAAACTTTCATAAAAACCATTAACATTTAGTGAGCAATCTTAGCTAATAAAAGTAATATGCAAATTAACCATTACTCTGCTACACCCACCAGCCACGCCCACCAGCCAATCAGGAGAGATTATGCAAATTAACCCAACCAAGATGGCTGAGGCCACGGAGAGAGCAGGAGGCTTGGCTCCACTCAAGGCTACAAAGTTTCAATTATAGAAGATAAATAAATCCCAACAAAAATGGCTGTGGCCATGGAGCAAGCAGGAGGCTTGGCTCTGCTCAAGGCTACAAAGTTTCAATTATAGAAGATAAATAAATCCCAGATCCCAGGGTCTCCGCTTGGGTCGCCGGGGGACGTGGCCTGCCTGCAAACCACCAGAGGCCCCTCGCCCAGGCCACCCCACACCCCAAGGGAACCCCCACCCTGATCCGGGACACCCTTCAGGGAAAACCAGCCAGCCCCCACCCGTGCACCAGGCCTCTATCCTATCTAATAAAAGAATAATATGCAAATTGATCATCACTCCAACACACAAGATGGCTGCCCCTATGTGGTCAAAGATCCTGCCCCCATGTGGACACAAGATGGCCTCCACAACATGGCCAGCAGGGGAGGGAAGTTGGGAGGGACCAGGTCTGCAAGGGAGGGCAGTTGTGGACGATCAAGCCTGCAGGGGAGGGCATTTGGGGGGAACCAGGCCTGCAGGGGAGGGCAGTTAGGGGCAATCAGACTGGCAGGGGAGTGGTTAGGGGCAATCAGGAAGGCAGGCAGGCAAGCAGATGGGAGCCAGCCGTCCTGGATTGTGAGAGGGATCCCATATTGGAGAGGGTGCAGGCTGGGTTGAGGGACACACACCCCGTGCATGAATTTTGTGCACCGGGCCTCTAGTATGATATAATATGCTTCATTATTTTCAGCAATCTTTATTATTTTCATTCAGTATTCTAAGGTCTGATTCTAAATTCACTTTATTTTAGTACTTGATCTTAATGGTTGTCAAACTGAAAAAGAAACCTCATAAATATAAGCGGTATAAATGGTGGTGTTTCATTGTTGCTACACCTAATTAATTATGATACTAATTTTTTCAGTTTAATTCACTAATTTTTGTTGTACTTTGAAAAATTAAATTTTTCCTCTTGTTAAATTAGTTGATCTTGAAACTATTGCATGAGAATATTTTTAACAAATGGAGTTAAAACTCACTTCATTTAGAAGAATTTTTAATACGATAAAAATTTGTTTTAAATTTTTTGAGTGGATAATAGGTGTTTTAAGCTGTGTTTTTGAGGTGTCATTTATAGGTACACAACAATACGGAATTGTGCAGCCATTATTATCAAAGCCAAGTTTTAGAACATTTTGATCATCCCACAGAGATCTTCCATGCTCGTTTGCAATAAAAGTTTTTATTGCCGAAACCGGTTTGGCTCAATGGATAGAGCGTCGGTCTGCAGACTGAAAGGTCCCAGGTTCGATTCCGGTCAAGGGCATGTACATTGGCTGCGGGCACATCCCTGGTAGGGGGTGTGCAGGAGGCAGCTGGTCGATGATTCTCTCTCATCGATGTTTCTAGCTCTCTATCCCTCTCCCTTCCTCTCTGTAAAAAATCAATAAAATATATATTTTTTTAAAAAGTTTTTATTGATGACACATTTCTGTTAGTTTTCAGTAATGAAATATTGTATTATTGGTAAATTTTTATATCTCTTTAATAGTCCAAGCACATTTCTTTCTAAAAGTAGTTAATTTCTCATTTAAAAAAATAACACCCTCAGCTTGAAGAACAAATTGTGTGTGGGGGTTTGTTTTTAAAAAAATAATGTCTATTTCAGCCACTTGTCATTTCTGAAAAGAACAGAAAATTTGGAATACTTGCCTTTTTGTTTTAAACTTTAAAAGTACCATTCATTGCTAAGTTCAGTTGCTCTTAGGTGCTTGCCCACAAGATAATCAGCACTCCTTTGTGTGCCTTGAAAATTTTCATCACATTACAAAGTATGGTAATGATGCAACTACTTAAGGGTCTTATTTTTTTAACATTGGTGATACCTATTAGCACATAAACTGCAGTATATTTTAATATGCGGAATGACAAAAAGGAGAGAATGCCCTTATATTATAGAAACTTCTGCCTATAATTTTATATATATATGTTAAAAATTAGTAAAATGTAGTGTTTCACATTGGTTTTATATATAAACAAACCAGTGTTTAAAAAAGTTTAATTACTTTCCTCCCACACCCCAATGAATCATTTTGCCTGTCCTTTGGGCTATGGGGAACACCAGTGTAGAAAACTTGGATGTAAAAGATCAATTAGGAGGCTGTTGTGATGATAGCTTTGATGGTAATGAGGATGGGAGGAAGTAGGCACATGTGAGAGATATTTAGGCCATAAAATCAATCAATGCTGAAGATGGATTGGCTGTAAGAATCTAAGGAAAGGCCTGGCCGGCATGGGTCAGTGGTTGAGCATCAACCTATGAACCAGGAGACCACGGTTCAATTCCCGGTCAGGGCACACACCCCGGTTGTGGGCTTGGGGCACAGGCCCCGGTTGTGGGCTTAATCCCTAGTGTGGGGCATGCAAGAGGCAGCCGATCAATGATTCTCTCTCATCATTGATGTTTCTCTCTCTCTCTCCCCCTCTCCCTCCCTCCCTCCCTCCCTCCCTCTTCCTTCCTCTCTGAAATCAATAAAAATATATTTATAAAAAAAAAGAATTTAAGAAAAGGAAGTCAAAAACTGAATCCCAAGTGTCTGACTAGAGCAAGTATTTGGATGATGATAATAACTATGAACAGAGTTTGTGAACACTGAAGTAGGAAGAGGAAAGGGGAGATCCAGAACATAGAAGGGATACAAATTTGGGAGCATGTGTATGGAATAGCTCAGGGAATATATACAGGGTCGGGCATAAGTAGGTTTATAGTTGTTCATATGAAAAATAATACAGTAACTAATAATAATACAAGAATAAACTGTGTTTCATGTACTCAAAACTGTGAACCTACTTTTGCCCCACCCTGTATAATATGGGAAAAGAAACCTTTAAATGTATTAGTAAATACAACACAGACATTAAAAATTGTTTTGTTTTGTCTTTCTAATTAGGAGTATATGGTGATGTACATCGAGTGAAGATTATGTTTAATAAGAAAGAAAATGCTTTGGTTCAGATGGCAGATGCAAATCAAGCTCAGCTAGGTACTGATGATTAATAGTGATAACAGTGGTGACCACCCCTTTTTATGTGACTTTTCCTATAAAATGAGCAAACTTATAGCTAGTAGGAATATACTTTACCAAAAAGTACTTCTTTGTGGTACTATCTTCATTATTTGGACCTGCTTATATTTTATAAAGATTAAAAATATTTATTACTCTTTGAAGTTTGTTTTCTACTTGTTGCTATTTAGAACTTTGATTCTAGGCTTTTTCTCTAAGTTTAAATTATTAAACATCACTTGCTTTGTTTAATTTTATTATATTTGATTATTTATTTGCTTTTGTTCCTAATTAAGTTTTCTAGAACTGTTGCATGGCATAAAAGTTTGGGCAAACTTCATAATGATGGTACATGACAGTGTCATTCTATGGCCTCTTTATTCATTACTGTATAAAATGTTACTACTCGGAACTTTTGTAAAAAAATACTTTGCTTGAGATTAAACTAATTTATTCAATAACAGTTTCCTGAACACTTGTTATGTTCCAGGCACTCTGGAACTTCCTAGGAAGATAGTTGTTTTTTTGTTTGACTGCTTTTCTTTTGTTATTGTAAAATAAATCATCTAATACATTTCTATATGTAAGAGTTTTAAAATTTAAAACCATTCTAACCCACAAACTGACAATATAATTGTAAATGACTAAATAAAAAGATTTTATGATAATTTAGACAAATTTTATAAAGGCTCTATCTTAATACCCAAACTTTCCTTATTTTCTTCCTATGCACCAGCAATGAACCATCTGAACGGTCAGAGACTTTATGGAAAAGTGCTCCGTGCTACACTGTCCAAACATCAGGCAGTTCAGCTTCCTCGAGAGGGACAAGAAGACCAAGGTCTGACTAAGGATTTTAGTAATAGTCCTTTGCATCGCTTTAAAAAGCCTGGCTCTAAAAACTTCCAGAATATTTTTCCACCGTCAGCCACTCTGCATCTTTCCAACATCCCGTATGTACCTAATTAGTTATTATCCTACTGTTGGTTAATAATTAATGTAATTATTATTATAAACAATATGTTTTAGGAGAGGTAAAACTCTGAAATTAGCCCTAGCTGGTTTAGCTCAGTAGATAGAACATCAGCCTGGGGACTGAAGGGTCCCAGGTTCGATTCCGGTCAAGGGCACATGCCCAGGTTGTGGGCTCGGTCCCCAGTGGGGGGCGTGCAGGAAGCAGCTGATCAATGATTCTCTGTCATCATTGATGTTTCTCTCTCTCTCTCTCTTTCTCTTTCTCTCTCTCTCTCTCTCTTTCTCTCTCTCTTTCCCTTCCTCTCTGAAATCAATAAAAATATTTTTTTAAAAATTCTGAAATTATTCTAATGCAGTAGTTGTCCTACTAATTTCTTGTGAGAGGATTCACTTATTATTATGTCTTAAGAAGGTTATATCTTCAATCATACACTGCAAAAGTAAAGGATAACAGTGCTTAAAATTTTTTTTGCAAGTAGAAAATTAGTAACTAGTTACTTTTCAGTTATAAAAGGACATACAAATAAGTTCATGCAGAAATATTTCATTAGCACATATTTGTTTCTTCCTTTGCATAGCTATAAAGACTTAAGTAACCACCATAGCAAAGTTAAATAATTTATGTTGTTCTTTTTTTTTTTTTAATCCTCCCAAGGGTATGTTTAGAGACAGGAAAAGAGAGACAAACAGACAGAAAGTCAGAGAGACATTGGTCAGTTGCTCTGGTACCTGTACTGAGGGGTTAGAACTCAAAATTTAGGTATGTACTTTGACTGGGAATTGAACCCCAACCAACTGAACCCCCCAACCAGGGCAAATAATTTATGTATTTAAGAATTTGAAGAAGAATTTTTAATTTTTTTATCTATAAGCCGCAAAGCCATATATAATTATTAATTGTTATTAATTATTATTTTTGTGTGTGACCACTCTATATTAACTGGCATTGTAGCAGACTTGTTCTTTTAAAAAAAAAATACATTTTTATTGATTTCAGAGTGAAAGGGAGAGGGAGAGAGAGATAGAAACATCAATGATGAGAGAGAATTATTGGTCAGGGCACATGTCCGAGTTGCCGGCTCGATCTCCGGGGGGGGGGGGGGGGGCGTACAGGAAGCAACCAATCAATGATTCTCTCTTATCATTGATGTTTCTATCTCTCCCTCTTCCTTCTGCTCTGAAATCATATCCTGATTTTAAAAACAACAACAAACAAACCTGTTTTGTTTGTTTAAATGATAGCAACTCCTGTTCTAATTCTTGAATACAAAGATGGCCGTTTTGTGTAATTTAATCAAATACATGAAGGGGGATAAGCTTTGGAAAGAGAGAGGTAAAAGCTGTGGGAAATGGTTATGTGTGTGTGTGTGTGTGTGTGGAAATTTAAAGACTGAGGGAATGAAGAATGGTGATATTTTGGACTGTTATTAAGAATGAGAATAGGAGATGAATAAGTATAGAAAATAATTACTCAAAATAGTATTGAATACTCAGGCTCCAAAGCTAGTCTCCAGTTAGCCTACTTAGAGAAACCTTGAATCTGAATTGGGCAGGGCTCAAACCTCATGCCCACTAGGAAGCTAGCGGAGCCACTTAAGAAAAAAAATATCTAGATTTGTGGATCTAGAAATTTAGCAGCTCATCACTATAAAGTCTGTAGAGTGGCAACATATTTAGATACTGAGGCAGGCTCCTGTCGTTGTTACCTTTGCCGTTACCTTCAAGCTGGTCTCAAGTTGCAGTATCAGAGGACATGTGGGTGGAAAGAGGGAAAGGACATTAATATTTTTTGAACCATCTACCAAGTTCTGGGCACTATGATGGTGTTTTACGTGTATTACTTCATTTAATCTCCACATTAAACTTTTAAAAAATTGTGATAAAACATATATAACATAAAACTTAACCACTTTAACCATTTTTAAGTGTGAAGGTCAGTGTACATTCACATTAAATACATTTATATTGCCCTGACCAATTTGGATCAGTGGATAGAGCGTTGGCCTGCGGACTGAAGGGTCCCAGGTTCGATTCTGGTCAAGGGCATGTACTTGGTTGCGGGCACATACCCAGTAGGGGGTGTGCAGGAGGCAGCTGATCGATGTTTCTCTCTCATTGATGTTTCTAACTCTCTATCCCTCTCCCTTCCTCTCTGTAAAAAAATCAATAAAATATATATTAAAAATAAATAAATAAATACATTTATATTATGTAACCATCACCTTTATCCATCTGTGGATCTTTGTCATGGTCCCAAATTGAAACTCTATATCTATTAAACAATAGCCCCATTTTCCTCTACCACCCAGTGCCTAGTAAGCACTACAGTATTTCTCCCCGCCCCCCCCTTATTTGCAGGGGTTATGTTTCAAGACCCCCAGTGAATGCCTGAAACTGTGGATAGTACCAAACCCTATGTATAGTATATTTTTTCTGTACATACATAATACCTATGATAAAGTTTAATTTATAAATTAGGCATAGTAGGAGATTAACAACAATAACATAAAAAATAACATAATTATAACAAAATACTGTAATAAAAGTTATGTGAATGTAGTCTCTTATTAAGTCAAGAACTTTCACCTTTTCCCTTAAAAGAAGCACTTTATGGCTTCTCTTTGGCATATCTGAATTGCCAGCATCACTACTTTTGCAATTTGGGGCCATTAATAAGTAAAACAAGGGTGACTTGAACACAAGCACTGGAATACTGTGATCAGTGATCTGAACACCGAGAGGGGGGACTAGTGACTAACAGGCCTGTACCGTATACTGTTTGGAAACACTGGACGAAGGGATGATTCATGTCTTAGGCACAGTGGAGCAGGATGGCAGATTTCATCACACCACTCAGAATGGCACCCAATTTAAAACTTATGAATTGTTTATTTCTGGGATTTTCCATTTAATGTTTTTAAACTGCTGGTAGCTGAAACTGTAGAAAGTGAAACTGTGAGTAAGGGAGGACTACTGTATTCTACTTTTTGTCTATCAATTTATCCATAAATAACCTTTGAAATAAGGTCATGGGTTTCATTTTATCCATGAAACTGAGAGGCTCGGGTTAAGTAACTTACTCCAAGTGACATACCAAGTGAATAAGACATAGAATGTGAAGACAGACCTGTCTCCCTGCAGAGCCAGTTATTTTTCTGCTATACCAGCCTTGCTGGCAGTTGTGAAGTGAGTCTACTTTTAGTCAGTTGACTCTGGAGTGATAGGCCACTCACTGTATTGGTCATCTGCTTCGTAACAGATCACCCCAAAACGGAACACAATAATAAACGTTCATTATCTTATACTGTAGCTGTGAGTCAAGAATCCAGAAGTTGCTTATCTGGATGGTTTTGGCTGAGAGTCTATCATAGGGTTGCATCTGAAGATTTAACTGGGGCTAGAGGACCGACTTCCAAAGTGGCTCATTCGTGTGCCTAGTTATTGACAGGAGACCCTCAGTTGCTTTTCACAAGGACCTCTCCATGTGGCTGCTTTAGTGTCCTCATGAAATAGCAGCTGGTTTCCTCCAAAGCTAATGATTCAACAGAAGGTGAGGTGGGAACTGCAGTTACATGTGTAATTTCTACAGTACCTTTAAAGGTTACAGAGGGCATCCCTATTCAGTGTGGCAAGGGTATATTTGAGGGCGTGAATTCTAAGAAGTGAGAGTAACTGGGGGCCACCCAAGAGCCTGGCTATTACACATATTCATAATTACCCTGAAAGCAGTTTAAAATGTAGAACGCTGGCCAGCTGGAGTGGCTCGGTGGAGTGTTGTCTGGTGCACTGAAAGGTTGCCAGTTCGATTTCCAGTCAGGGCACCTCTGGGGTGCAGATTTGATCCCCATTTGGCAGCCCATCTCTCTCTCACCTCCCCCACACACAACACCCCCCAAGCATGTCCTCGGGTGTGAATTAAAAAAAATAAAGTGCAGAATTCTGGACTACAGTTGATAAGTCAGAACTAGCTTTGGAAGTACTAGAGTTAATTACTGAAGTCTGTGGTATGAGTACTAATTCCTTTGGAAGAATAAATACAGAGGTGGGCAAAAGTAGGTTTATAGTTATAATACAAATAAATAATACAATAGTTAATAAATAATAAAACAAGAATAAACTTTCTAGCCCTTTGTACGCCATAAGCATCTAAAGTCGCAAGGATGGATTCCGTTTTGGACGTGTGGCAGTTAACTGGCTGCTACTCACAACTGTAAACCTACTTTTGCCCACCCCTGTATAGAAAGATTTTCTTGGTCTTCATGTATTTGTCCACATTGTTGCAAAAGATTTGAGACAAAATTCTGTTGTCTGAGGACATGAATGTGGTATGTGTCAACCTCGAACATCTTCGGGGCAGTTCCAAATCATGTTTTCATTGCGTGGCTTTAGTCTCTATGAAATGTGAGCTACTCTGGAGATTTAACGATTGCAAGTTAATCTTTGCGTCATTTGAGAATTAGGGCGCTGAGATATTTGATTGACTCTGATGTTTTCACAGACCTTCCGTTACAATGGATGATCTGAAGAACCTTTTCACAGAAGCTGGATGTTCAGTGAAGGCTTTTAAATTCTTTCAGTAAGTCCTTGCTTTTAAGAAACACATTAACCTTATTTAATATGGTGTGCAAATGTTAGGGTCATTTCAAGAAGTCTTCTAGGGTTGGAGAGAAAGTTTATAGACAAAATTAATTCTATACCCTTTTTATATTTTTTATCCCATTTTTAGGAAAGATCGCAAAATGGCCCTTATCCAGTTGGGATCTGTGGAAGAAGCGATCCAGGCCCTCATTGAGCTTCATAACCATGACCTTGGAGAAAATCACCACCTCAGAGTTTCCTTCTCAAAATCTACAATCTGATTTTCTGTGAATTTTTCTTCTAAGACTGGACCATAATAGCAGTAAAATGTTCAGACATAGACTGAAGCAACTCAAGACCAATTCTGCCTCTTTTACAAAAATGATTTTTTTCTGAGTTTGCTGTTTAAGTATATTCAAAAAATTAAGGAATGTTTTTCCCCCTGCCAATCTGTGATCAAAGGGGTGTTTTTCCTTTATATCATAGTTTCTATGAAAATAATCTTCAGGAAAAAAAATTTTTTTCCAGTAATTTAATTCCCCATATTAAATTGGATTTCAAAAGGACAGACTCTTTTAGTTTGGGACCAGATCAGCCTTATACATTTCTAAACTCCTTTGTACTTTAAAAAATTAAATATAACAACTTTTAAAATTACTTGATATAAGTAATTTCAATTTCTTACAACCAAGTTTTTAACTTAATGATTCAGAATTTGTTCATGTATAAATTACATCAATTATTTGGCATATATTGATGGTTATACATAAACAAACTGGTTTGTGTTGAAAGCAGATTTATAAACTTTATGGTTTTCTTTCAGTTCCCCCGCCCCCCCCACTGGTAAGACACTCCTATGAATATTGCATATCTTTAATTTTTTAAGAGTATTTGGAGAAATGAAGCATCTCAACTATCCCAAGAAAATTAAGTGGAATCCAACCAGGATCAATTAAAGTGTCAGAATAATCAGTAATTTTCTTAGGAAAAATCATGTTTTAAATTTCAAAATGATACATTTGCTGAGTAATATGATCTTAGAAAACTAAAAAAAAAAATTCTACTTATAAACTACTTTTTTATAATTGTTTTCAGAAAAAAAGTTTACAGTCTTAAGGAAAATATTCAGGTCTATCATATGGTTTGACAGATTTTTAAAAGTTATTTTTGGTAAGGTCTTCTTTTAGAAAAAAATTAATCTCAAGGGTTTTTTGTACCACTATAATCTGTAATACTTATTCAGAATTACTGTGTATTTACTTAATTTCTAATTATGTGCCTTATTATGTGCTTATGATACAATAGGTTAGAGTTTTATCTATGTATCTTGAAAGCTATATTGTGGGCTTGGTGGGTGTTTGCCTTTTTTTCCCTGTTTTGGTAAGGATTCTAAAGGTTTTTTTCATTGCTATTTTAAGTGATTTTCAATAAGTAATCATTTTTATCCAAATTTATGGTGCTTTGGTGCAGAGATGGAGTGGGGAAGGGTAAATGGTTTGGATTATAATTCAGTATCCACCTGTAGGCCTCTTCACATTGTGACCAATAGCAGTCATTGCCGTTACAGCATACTGATTTGGAGCTATGAAATCAATCTCAGTTTCTAGATCTTGTCAAATCTTTATCATTCATTAGATTTTGTCTCAGGATTACTTGATTTCTGTCAGTACTCAAGCAGAACTTGCTTTTCTTTGTTAATGTAGCTTCATTACTGAGTGCCCACATATGTGGAGTATGGCAGAGTGGGTTCCTTCTCATTCTCAGTCCCATTCCCTTTTTTGGTTGAATGTAAGAGTGCATTTTAATGTGGCTTCAGTGATTGTATAATGTAAAATTGTTTCTTTTTAATGAGAAACTTTGCTTTTGTTAATTACTCCTTCAATGCTTGATCAGATTTTTTAAAAGCGGGATTTGTCAAAGGGGACATTTTTGACCACTTTTACACTTCTCAGATTCTCAGAGTGGCTCATCTCACCTTTAAGAGGAATATCTCAATCTCTTTGTTATATTCCAGCCATTTATTTGAACACAGGAAGGGTTCTACAAAAGAAATTTTACAAAAAATTGGAGACACAGGAGATGTTATAGGTTGTTAAAAAGCAGAATTCACTCAACACTGAGCAACAGAAGGTAGGTAGAATTGGAAGGAGAACACTAAATTGAGACCGTTTGGGTGCATCAATTTAGCATTGGCTGAATAGATAGGTATAATCACTTATCAGATTTTTTATTTTTTTCACTTATGAGATGTATTTTTAGCTAAACACTGAGCAAAGGGGAAGGGGAAAATGTCTTTGAGACATCTCCCAAAATTTACTTCCTTTTTCCCTCCATATAGGCACTATTAAAGTTTTCAGTGACATGTTAAATTGGATTCTTTCATTTGCTTTGAGTTAAGAATTTCTGTGTAGTTTAAAGTCATGATTCTCATAATATTCAGCGTGTAAGTGTAGCAAAAGTGTAGCAGAAGGGAGATCATAAGGGTGTTGAATGTAATTTTGAAATAGAGCATGGCCTTTAAATCTGAGAGAACGTTTGAATCCTTTTCAGGGATTTGTGTATGGGTGTGTATGGGTGTGTGTATGTGTGTATATATATATACACACACACACACACACACATACTCTTCTGATGTTGTACATACATATACACATTACATACCTTTTAATTTATTGACAGAAAATCAAATTAAGATTTGGAAAAGTGAGATATTCTTATTTAAAGTAGTGTGTTTGAAACCATCGATTTGTGTCTAAAATTAGCTGTAGCACATGGATGTTATCCATACTGGGCTATTTGCTGTTTGACTTCTAGAAGTCTACAGTGTTTGTGTTGGCATAGTTTATGTAAAAAGATTTTAAAATGTCAGGGTAGTGGAAAAATTAGATCTTTGTATTTTTGTTTTTGGCATGCATTTATTAGATATCTTCTAAGTCATGTTTTCACTGTTCAGCTGACATAATATTCTATTTTTAAGCTTATTTACTTTATTTTAAGGAGTATGTCTTATCACTTTTGGAAGTATCTTCACTTTTACACAAAATATATATATTCAGGACTCTAAAAAAAAATAGCAGTACATGTTTAACAGTAGCAATTTATGCCAAAAAGTTTTTCTTTGAGATTTAAGTAAGTTGCAGAGCAGTAAAATGTGTTTTGTGTGAAATACAAATAGAAAAATGACCCAGTAATTTAATTGATAACTTACCAATTAAGAATATCAGCATTTTACCCAATAGCTCCTACAGAATGCCATAAATCCTTTCAGACTAAATATTGTGATCTTTATTTGTAGTAGTAATATTTCTGATATTTTTTTGGTCAAAAGATGTAGATATCACCATTTTTAGAGACGTATTTCTTTCTGCTTGCCTAATTCCTTATGGTAGCAGAGCAGTGCCTTCTTTGGCTCTGCCTACAATAGTAATCAGGTTCTGCCTCAGTTGGTTAGAAGTAACTCTCATGAATGCCTCTGTTCAGTTTCATGTAAACGTTTCAAAACTTCCATGTCCTTAGGCAGGGAAGTTTATATATACATTGAGTAAATTATCATGTAATTTCTCTTCTGTTCCCACTAAATATTATAGGATAAAAGATAACAAGCTCAAAAGTATGTGCCCCCCATCCCCAATGAGTCACTTAAAAAACCTGAAGTTTGCCAAACTATTAGCCTATCTCTTAGAAAGCTTAATGTGTACTGCTATTTTTAAAACCAAAAAGACAGCATGACTATGCGTAAAAGCATTTTTCTTAGCCTTTCCTTTGTCTTGATCTGTTGTTAACAAGAATACTGCCAGACTTAAAATATTCTACTATTGTCCTCAAAGAAATACAGTTTAGATCACACAAAACTTTTCCTTTAAAGACAATATAACTCAGCTGTCTTTTAAAAGAGCTGTGTTGTTATCTAACTATTTGCAGTCTTTTTTCAGAGCAAATTCTAACAGTTGTGAATTGTTTAAAAAAAATAGAAAATTACTAAAATATTAGTTTTAGGGGTTTTATAGAGGGAGAAAAACTAAATGGGACCAAAGTTTATGTGCCTTCTTCAGTAGTCTTAATTGACCTTTTCTTCCTATTCAAGACTGAGGTAGTATCAGTATTCTGGTTTTCAGGAAGTATGTACTATATAGTTTTAAAAGAATGTTATCCCACAGACTATTCATACAAGCGAAGAATTGTAACTGTGTAAATGAAGCCTCAGTTACACTTTTGCCTTTGTTGCATAATATTTATTATATAGCATTGTGCAGGTTCAAGAACAGAACTGCTCGCTCTAGATCTTTGTGGTAGTCATCTTAGTTTCTGTAACCTGAGGCCTGTGTTCCAGAGAACAGGGATATTTGTCTGGTCCAGTGACCTTGGTGATACTAGTCACAATTGAAAGCTGCTTATGGCAAGCTCGATTCAGCACTGTAAACAGATTTTTGTTCTTGTGTTATTTTCAATTTTTGAATCTATATAGTAGTTGTAATAACAAATATTTAAATAGCTATTTTTGATGTCAGACTCTGGCCTTTTTCCCCCTTTCCATTGTTACCCGGGTATTTAAGAAATTCATCCCACATCCAGAAAGTACTCATTGTAAAGATCGCTGACCAAGCAAAGTTTTGCATCAAAATGTCACCTCATTGCTCTGACCAAAGACTGACTTCTGGTTGTAACTCCTTTCTATTAAGCATTTTCCCCAAGCTCCTTCCTGAAAGAAGACCCAGCGCAGAGCGGCCTTTACTTTCTATCTCCTATTGGTGAATAGACTACTTGATATTACTTAGAGAAAATGGGAGTTTAAATGTGAACAGAGTGGGTTAGGATGACAAGGGTTTGATGGGCATTTTCAGTACTGTACTTAAGAAAAAAAAATAGCACAGCTAGGAGCCTATGACATTGTCTCGTGTTTTGCGTGGTCTGTTCATAAGATTCCCTTTTTCAGTTTATAAGAATGTTCATCTAACAGAAGAAGATGCTGTAAATATTTGTAACAACATTTTTTTTAACCAGGCCAAAAAAGAAAAAAAAGGGGGGTTTGGGGAACAAGTTAACATATAAAGTGGTTTTATATAAAACATCGATTATCTTGTATATTTTGATAAGCAGCAGTACCAGCTTCATTTGTAACAGTTTGTGGCATTGGGAAAAAAGGATTCTGTTATTGTTGACGTGAACTATGTTATAAATGCAAAGAGAAGATAAAATATTAAAAAAAACATATTTTCTAAATGTGTTGTGCATGGTTAATTCAAGCTTCTGTACACTACAGTTTATTCCATTCTCGTTCAGTTTGTATGTTTGCCAACTATTACTTGATATCTCTAATCTCTTTTCCTAACAAGTATAGCATTGTAGCATGCCTTTTAATAAATGTCATGACATCTGTACGCTCTTAAAGTTTTTTCTGTGTTCTTGTCTGTACTTTGGGTTTCCCCTTGTCTTACCTGTAATTCTAATGATGTTACATTCTTTAAAAATTTTCATAGCCATCCATCTAAACTTGTCATATTTAGAGAATAGCAAGCACATATCTATATAACTTCAAAAACTGAAAAACCTTAAGTCTGCTAACCACCTTTTAAAATTAAGGAACAATGCCCTAGCCAGTTTGGCTCAGTAGATAGTGCGTTGGCCTGCGGGATCAAAGGGTCCCAGGTTCGATTCCAGTCAAGGGCACGTACCTCTGTTGCAGGCTCCTTCCTGGCCCAGGCCCTGGTCGGGGCTCTCGTGCAGGAGGCAACCAATCAATGTGTTTCTCACATTGATGTTTCTCTCTGTGTTTCCCTCTTCCACTCTCTCTCAAAAAAAGGCAGTGGAAAAATATCCTCGGGTGAGGATAAAAAATAAATAAAATTAAGGAACAATTCTCATTTGAGGAGCAAACTGCTTTTCTAATTGCCCTGTAGTGCAACATTCTCTATGGCTTCCCCCTTTAGTAAGGTGCACGTTGGCACACTTGCATGAGTTTCTCTCCATCTCTCCTTCTCTCTCTCTCTCTCTCACACACACACGTTTTTATGTGCAATGTCAAATAAAGAGTTGGAACACTTTTTCTAGTCTAGTTCAGTTTTTGGCTTCCCTATGGGATTAGTATCCATAAATTTTGAGACAGGAGTGTGATCTCAAACCATGTTAGTGTCCTTTTTAATTAAAGAATAACACGGTTAGTTATCAGCTGCCTACATATTGCTTGTCCTTAGATAAATGTTTTATGTCTGGGTTCTTTAAAGAAATATTGGATTGTAGGAGTCTAGAATCTTTTGGAAGAAAATTTATTTTTAATGGGTTGGAAAATTAGGTAAACCTTAGTGATCTTTGCTGGCTCACCTGTAAGCTCTATTATCTCCATAAATGTAACTAGATCAAAAAAATTTTTAAAGCATAAGACGTTTTTATCAGGAAAAGATAAAGTGACCCTATGGCCAAGTGAGGTTTTATAAACTCGATGAATGCTATTTACACAGCACATTGCTTATAACCATCACTTAAGAATCATGCATTTTTTAGGATAAATGGGTCTAAACTCACCTAGTTCAGTTTCCACTTTTTACAGGTAAGTGGCACAGAGAAGGAGGTGACTTGCCCAAGGCCACGTGCCAGTTCATTGCCAAGTCTGGACTAGAAACCAGATCTCCTTGAGATTATCCACTACACTCCATCACACCCAGGTATTGTGCTGTAAGGGTTACGACCTTAAAGGTCTGTACATGGAATTGGGAGGTTTATACTACCATAACCAATCGAAAGACTGCATAAGTGTTGGTGGTGGTGTTTCTAATGAAGGGTAAAAATGCCTACCTACTTCTGATCATTTTAAATGAAAATGTAATTTCAAGTTGTACATTTGAGAAAACTGACTTTAAAAAGTTACTATTTGTCTGATTTTGCTAGGGCTGATGTAACAAAATATTCCAGACTAGGCAGTTTAAATACCGGAATTTATTAACAGTTCTAGAGACTAGAAGTTTAAAATCAAGGTGCCAACAGGGTTGGTTTCTTCTGAGGCCTCTTTCCTTGGCTTATGAGATGGCCCTCTTCTCCCGGTGTCTGCACATGGCCTTTTCTTCTCTTTGTATCTGTGTCCTAATAAGATACACCACTCATATTGGATTAGGGCCCACCCATCTGACCTCACTTTATCATAATTACCTCTTTAAAGACACTATCCCCAAATATAGTCACATTCTGAGATACAGGAGTTTCGGACTTCAATAAGAATTTGGGGGGGGGGGGGGACACGATTTAGCCCATAACACTAATAGAAATTATTCACTCAGCTCCCCTAGTACTGATTGTACCAGCAATTGAGCTAGGTGCTGGGAAAGATATAAAGAGTTAAGAATATGTTGACTTACCTCTTAGAAATATGTTATATAGTGGAAATGTCAATCTAAATCCATAAATCAAATAGTCTTGAACTCTTGCCTTTGATAGGAAGCCCCCAAAATGTTATCACGAGGTCTCTAGGCAATTCGAGTCAGAATATACTAGTATATGGCTAGCGCTATCATACAGCTAATTAATGTAGGAATACACAGTGTTCAATAATTTTCTACTCCACTCTTAGAAATAAGCTATTTCAACAATGATCACTTCTAAGACATATTCCATAACTTGGAACAGTGCAGGAATAATCAAGAAGACACCATCAAGCGAGCTGTACCCAATTTTTAATGCTCAACATTTGTTGATAAGTGAACTGGGGTGCTGGGTCAGGAATATTTAAGTGTTAAATCCACTGTGCTTACAATTTGTATGATGGTTCCTACATCAATGATTTTTTTCCTGTTGTCCTATTTCAACTTATAATGAAAATTTGTCACTGTGTGTTTCTATCAAAACAATTTATGCTGAACTGATAGGATTCTAATAACAATTTTGTCGGAATCACTGCATTCATAAACTATTGGGTTTGGATGCAGACCTTCCAACTTTGCTAGTATAAAGAAAGTATAGTTAACCAGGAAAAGTTAATGATACTAATGTTTCATGAAGATTTGTATATTTTCTTTTATTCCTATATTCCAAAGATATAGTCAGGGTAATGGGGAAAATTCAATGGTTCTGTTGGAATAAATTGCCCTTGGATTAAATAAACTATGCCCCAGGTTAATTATCTGCTAAATCCTTGATCCTAGAGAATACATATATCAGATTCTGACCTGTTAATTATCTTTAACCAAATGAAAACTGGTATTAATATTAGACAAAGTACATTTTTAGACAACAGGTACTGGTAGAGATAAAGAGATTTTATAATGATATTTATATAGTAAAATACTTTATAATTATGCAAGTGAAGACAATAAAGCTACATGGAAGAATCTCACAGATGTGATGTGATACGATTCTAATAACAATTTTGTCGGAATCGCATTCATAAGACAAAGGAAGCTAAACACAAAAGTATACATAATGTATAATTCTATTTGCATCAAATTCAAAAATAGGATAGTGGTTACCTTGGGGCAGGAAGTAGTAGTTTGAGGGTATGAGGATAGGTTTTTACTGTGTGGTTAATGTTTTATTTCTTAACCTTTGTACCAGTTACCCAGGACTGTTTACTTTCTGGTAATTCATTGAGCTTGTACATTAAGAATTTGTGCATTTATCTGTGTGCTCTACTTCATTTATGTTTCATTTTGAAAACTGGTTGTAATTGAACGAGGTGCAATAATTCTTTTTTTCATTTTTATTAAATGTTTTGGGGTGACATTGGTTAACAAAATTATACAAGTTTCTGGTGCACAATTGTACAGCACATCATCTGTACACTGAATTGTGTGTTCACTATCCCAAGTCAAGTCTCCTTTTATCATCGTTTATCTCCCCTATACCCTCCCCCATCTCCCCCACTACCCCTCCCCCTGGCAGTCACCACACTGTTGTCCACGCTTGGCAAATCAGATGATTATTCTACTTAGTCCTTGTTACAAAGTACTGAAGATACCATGGACTGAGCTTCACCGTGAAACTCTGACACATGTATGTGGTATTGCATTTCTCTGACCACAGCATACCTACAGGGAGCATGTTTCCCTAGCAAAACAAAACAAAACAAAAACTATTTTCCAGTAAATTCTATATTTTTAAACAGTTTTAAATCCAACTAAATTAAAAAAATAATCCTATATAATAAAGAGCTAATATGCTAATTAGACTGGACAGCAGAATGACCTTCCGGAACAACCAGTGGGCGGGGCCGTGGGGCCATGAGGCAGCCAGGCTGTGAGGGCCAAGCCCCTTGCACGAATTTCGTGCATTGGGCCTCTAGTTTATTAATATAGGTGACCCTTGAACAACATTGGTTTTAACTGTGCGGATCCACTTACGTGTGGATGCAGATTCAATCAGCTGCAAATTGGGAACAGTGTTTTTGATCTGCGGTTGGTAATCCATGGATATGGAGAGCCAACTACTCATTGTTGTACGCCATTTGTTTACATAGGGGCTTGAGCATCCAAGATTGTGTTATCTGCAAGGGGTCCTGGAGCCAATCCCCTCCTCTACTCCATCCTCCCCCCCCCCCCCCCCCCCCAGACACCAAGGGATGACTGCAGATAAGCTTTGGGGGAATAAAAGCTATACTCTGGTTTTTGTGCAGAAGGTTGGTGCCCCTAACCCTGCATTGTTCAAGGGTCAAATGTACATACTCGTTTTGTGTTTGCAGCTATCAGCCTCATCTGGTGGGCTATTTGATATCTGATCCCTTATATATTTTCATCAAGAAAAGCCAGAAAGCCTGGCTAGTATGGCTTAGTGGTTGAGCGTCAAACTATGAATCAGGAAGTCACGGTTCGATTCCCGGCCAGGGCACATGGCTATGTCCCCAGTGAGGGGTGTGCAGGAGGCAGCTGATCAATGATTCTCTGTCATTGATGTTTCTATCTCCCTTCCTCTCTCTCTGAAATCAATAAAAACATATTTAAAAAGAAAAGCCAGAAAGACCTACTTAGATCTCTAGCATCTTAAGAGGAGACTTTTAAACAAAAGGCATAGTGAAACTTCTTGTCATTAAGATTCTTAAACATATACTAATTAGTATAGTGTAATGAATTTCCAGGTACCCAATACCCAACTGCAACGAGGGGCCAATCTTGTTTAATCTGTTCTTCCTCTGTTCCCTGGATTATTTAGAAACAAATCCTAGTCATAAATTCATCTACAAACATTTCAGTATGTTTAAGTTCATAACTGCAATTGTTGATAAAGCCTTTTCATATATAGCTTCCCTTTGCATCTTCCCCCGCCACCCCTTGCAGAAACTGAGCTATTTGCTCTGTAAAAATTCCCAACAGCCTGGATGTCACTGATTATGCCTCCATGATGTTATTTATTTAATGTTTTCCCCACCTCAAATTTTAAGAACCCTTTATAGATGGCATTAGGCACTTACATTATGTATCTTTTCTTGTGATGGTAGTAGCCATTGATGATCATTGTTTAGATCAGTGGTTCTCAACCTTTTTAATGCTGCGACCCTTTAATACAGTTCCTCATGTTGTGGTGACCCCCAACCATAAAATTATTTTCGTTGCTACTTCATAACTGTAATTTTGCTACTGTTATGAATCATAATGTAAATATCTGTTTTCCGATAGTCTTAGGCGACCCTGCTAGCGGTTCTCAACCTGCTGTAGAGCCATGTATTATTTGGATTACTTATATAATAAGAGAAACGTTTTTATTGAACTTGTTGAGGTGACATTGGTTAGTAAAGTTATATAGGTTTCAAATATACAATTCTATAATTCATCTGTATGTTGTATTGTGTGTTTACCACCCCAACTCAAGTCTCCTTCCATCGCTATTGATTCCGTTACCCTCTTCCACCTCCTCCACCCCTTTTCCCTCTGGTAATCACCATACTGTTGTCTGTGTCTATGAGGGTTTTTTCCTTTGCTTAATGTCTTTACCTTGTTCACCCACCCCTTTTCCCCCGACAGCTGTCAGGCTTCTTCTCTGTACCCATGAGTCTTGCTGTTTTGTTTGTTAGCTTATTGTGTGCACTAGATTCCACGTATTAGTGAAATCATGTGGCACTTGTCTTTCTCTGACTGGCTCACTATTTGGTTACTCCGAGGTACAGGCATGTGCTCTAACTGGGAGAACCATGACCTGGTTCATCAGGCGACACTTAATCACCGAGCCACACTGGCTGGGCTGCGTAGTATCTTTTAAGATTCTGCTTCTAGTTTTATTTTTTCAAAAGATATTTACTGTATTTATTTAAAGATATAGTTTTTTTTAGAGCTACAGAATAACCTATTAGCTTTTGTGCTTGGTGAATGACAACTTTAGACTAATCTAAAGTCTCACAAATAAAGGCCTAAAGACTAGAGATCCCGGGGTTCTAATGAATACGTTCTAATGTTCACTGAGCAGCGGTCTTTCCTTAGGAAATAAAGCACTCGTGCAGAGACCAGCATACAGTACGTTATCTGTTAAAGAAATGAAGATTTGCCATTTCCTTGCAGCTGGTAGGAGCTTCTGGTGGAACCAGGCCCGGTTGTTTGACTCGGTCGTCCCCCTCCTCCACCCTGGGAGTAAAACTGCTGAGACATTAAAGATAGAACCCTGTTGCTTCCAGTGACTGTGGGCAGCAAACTGGTTATTACAGAGCAACTCCTGGTCTAAACCAAGCTGCAAGCTGATCCGAGAAATACCCAGAAAGCTGAGTGAGTACTCACAGAAGTAAATAGAGGCTCTGTCTTAACCTACAAAAACAACCTACTTTCTGCTGTACTTTAGGGCTTTGGGAATTTGGTGACCAATTCCAATGGCACTGCTATCTTATATTTATTTTTTTAAATATATTTTCATTGATTTCAGAGGGGAAGGGAGAGGGAGAGAGAGGTAGAAACATCAATGATAAGAGAGAACCATTTGATCGGCTGCGTCCTGCAAGCCCCCTACTGGGGATCAAGCCCGCAAACCGGGCAATGTGCCCCGAGCAGAAATCAAACTATGACCTCCTGGTTCATAGGTCAACACTCAACCACTGAGCCATGCCGGCCTGGCCGGGCCCATTGGCACAGCTATCTTTTAGAGTGTATTCGAGATCTCTACCCTTCCTGAAACTATTGCCTCTGACCTATACATTTTGAGAGTAACTTCTTCCATGATGTCCCCAAAAGCATAGATTTCCCGGATATGGTCAATCCCAAAGAAGCCAAAATATTCCTTTGTACAATGTATTAGTTTGCTAGAACTGCATAGCAAAGGACCACCAGCTGGGTGGCTTACACAGCAGAAATTTATATCCTCCAAGTTCTGGAAGCTGAATGTCCAAAATCAAGGTGTTGGCAGGTTTGGTTTGTGTTTTCTTCTCCCCTTGACTTGTAGATAGAGGCCTTCTGTCTCCTCACAGTCGTGTGTGTGTGTGTGTGTGTGTGTCCTAATCTCCTCTTCTTCTTTTTTTTTTTAATATATCTTTATTGATTTCAGAGAGGAAGGGAGAGGGAAAGATAGAAACATCAGTGATGAGAGAGAATAATTGATTGGCTGCCTCCTGCACGTCCCCTACTGGGGATCAAGCCCGCAACCCAGGCACGTGCCCTTGACCAGAATCAAACCTGAGACCCTTCAGTCCGCAGGCTGACGCTCTGTCCACTGAGCCAAACCAGTTAGGGCTCCTAACCTCTTCTTATAAGGACACCAGACACCAGTCATGTGGATTGGGGCCCACCCATCTGGCCTCATTTTACCTTGATTACCTTTTTTTAAAAAATATTTTTTAATTGATTTCAGAGAGGAAGGGAGAGAGAGAGAGAGAGAGAGAGAGAAATATCATCAATGATGAAAGAGAATCATTGATCGGTTGCCTCCTGTACGCCCCCTACTGGGGATCGAGCCCGTAACCCCAGACATGTGCCCTTGGCCGGAATCGAACCTGGGACCCTTCAGTCTGCAGGCCGACGCTCTATCCACTGAGCCAAACCGGCAAAGGCTTGATTACCTTTTTAAAGGTCCTCTTCCATATACAGAAAGTGAGTTATCCCTCCCACTAAAGCAGGAATGTGAATTAAATAGGGTGTTGCCAGCATGATGGAGCCTCTATGCCCAGACAGCTCTTCTTCATCTCTTTACCAGCGTCTTCATTCTCAGCACTATTATTTTTCCATCTAAAGCAGTTTTTCTTAACCCTTCTTGACTCTCCTTTAATAAACTTACAAACCTCATTGTCCCCCTTTGTGAGGGCCCGGAGAAGATTTCTAATAATGTAAACAGTCGTGGCTGAAAACAAAGCAATGGCAATTTTTGTGAACAAATGTATTTTCATCTTTTAAAAATCCATGGTTTTCGCCTTCTTCAGGCATTATCCGTGTGACACTGAGTATACTTGTTGCCACAGTGAGCCGTGTGTCTTATGCCGTGTGCATGGCACAGCAGTTTCAAAGTCAGGGCTGCCACTGATCAGCTTACGAGCCGGAGGTGCAGACAGATCAGCTTGACAGTGGACATCGATGAATGATAGGGCTGCGTACAAAATCGGGTCTCTTCTTCGACTCACGGGGAACTGCTCCCTCCCTAAATTCTCCAGTGTGCTTTTCTCTAGAAAAATGTTTCCTTATGCAACTGACTCAAAATTGTGTCACTTCAACCCTTTTTGAGGCTTTTTTTTTTTTTTCCTGGCAAAGACTGAATATCAGGAAGGAAGAAGTTTCCCCCCAGAGTTTCACAGCGGAAATTGGGGTCTCCCCCCGTGACATAGGAAAAGTTAGCCTGAATTCATCCTGCAGCTGGACTAGACTGGAATTGGTTTTTCTTGGAAACCAATCTCAAGATCCGTCCTTTAGAGCATCATCAAGATGAGCAAATGGAATGACATTGTAATATCGGCGTGAAGGATCTAGAAATGGATTTTTGTTACAGATGCTTAAAGAAGCAAATAAGGTTGGTATTTGCGCCAAGTGAATGTCTCTTTGGCCACCCACAAACTTCAGGATGGAACTGAAGGAACTTGTACAAATTTGGTATCAGTGTTCAGATATTCACAAAAATGGGCAAATAAACCCGGTTTCCTAGCCAGGCCCTAATCGACTTGGCGGCCTGCACTTCTCAACCTGCCAGGGACTCTAAACTTAGTGCAGCCACACGGACTATGTCTCCTTTTCCCCTCCTTCCCTCCGGGGTTCAGGTTCTCAGCCCCTCCAGAGATCTCACTCTGTCCACCAGCCATTATCTCTCTTGTCCGTCCTCTCCTGCTGCTTCCGCCTTGTCTGTTCTACTGCGTTTTCCTATCAGCCTTTTAAACATGCCCAAGTCTCTCCAATCTTAAAACAAGGAATACAATCCCCAAGGCTTCTTTGCCTACCTTTCTATTTATCTTCCCCGCTCACAGCCAAACTGCCAAACAGAATTTGTCTCTGCTGCCTCATCTTCTACACTCTTCAAAGAACTCAAAATCAGCCCTAGCTGGTTTGCTCAGTGGATAGAGCATCAGCCTTCGGACTGAAAGGTCCTGGGTTTGATTCCCAGTCAGGGCACATGTCCGGGTTGCTGGCTTGATCCCCAGTGTGGGGCATACAGGAGGCAGCCAATCAATGCTCCTCTCTCATCATTGATGTTTCTATCTCTCCTACCTTCCTTTCTGAAATCAATAAAAAGATATAAGAATAAAATAAAAGAACTCAAAATCAGAACTTACTTTTCAACAAAAACCTGCACTCCCCTTAAGACAAAGAACACTTGCTTTGTGTTTGCAGTGGGAACGGTGGCACAGATGGTGCCAAGCATGCAACACAAATAACACTCTGGCGAATGTGTGCTGAGTGCCACGTTGGTTCGGCAGCTTGTTCTGGATACTTTCTTGTCCCATGTTCTCCACAAGCCCATCAGCCCGGCATGTCACGCTTGAATCTCTGTACCTTGTATTAGGAAAATGAGGTTTTAAAATAAAAAAAAATACAGATGTTCTATGCTTCCCCCCATTCTGAGGTTCGATATGTGCCCTTCCCACCTTCGGTTGGGAACCACTGGTCTAGAGGAAACACTTCGGGACGTGGTCATTCCTTCTTTCTCCTAAGTGGACTGGGGACCCAGACGCTCTGCATCAGGGCAAGACTTTGGGGAAGTACAGTCGATTAGAAGGCAAACGCAGCCTTGCGATGAGGGCCGGTGCTGCCAGGCGACCTTTTCTCTCCCCGTGGAAATGCCATTGTCCTGTTTCCCTTTGGATTTGTGACTAAGAATGAGTGTCAGCACCCACAGTCTCTTGCTCTTCTGATTACCAGCCAGTACGTAAATAACACAGCTACATGGAATTGAATTTCCCGAGATTGCAGGCCTATTGAAAGGGAGGCTATCCTGTATTTAAGGAATAGCAGACATAAAACCTGGAGCGTTGGCATCCTTGGGGAGACCAAGGCGAATTTGTCTTGTGGCTTTTTGTTTTTGTTTTCATCACCATGTATCCCCTCTAGGCCCTCTTCTACCCCCTCTCCCTTGCAATCACCACAGTGTTGTCCATGTCCATATGTTTTCTCTCCCCCCCCTTTTTTTTATCTTCTTTGCTCAATCACAGCACCACCCCCACCACCCCCCCTCCAGAGCTATCTGCCTGCTCTCTATGAGTCTCTATTTTGCTTGGTAGTTAAGGCAAATTTGAAGCTAATTCCTGGCTCTAAACTTGGTTAGAGAGAGAAAGAGAAATGAATAAGCGTTTATAAAGCATTGTAAGGGGGGGGGGGGGGGGTTTCTGAAAATACCAGAGGAGCACAGCAGAAGGAAGGAGCCAGAGTGAAGTCTAGGCAGGTCTTGGATGACGTAAGAGGAGAGTCTAGGTGATGCTGTGGCAACAGATAAACCCTAACTATCCACAGCTTCCAACAAGGAATAAAATTTCATGTCTATGGGTGGGGCAACTACCTCGCATCTTTTAGTTGTATCATCTGAAACACATGGCCTCCAAGCCTCCTCAGCAGGGAAAGAGCAATGATTCTTAAATGTCCCTGTTATTAAACGCCTCGTCTGAGATGTGACACATGGGGCATATTATGCAATGTAATTGCATGATTAGTTATAGTGAAACAGCAGTTGTTGTGCATCTGAAATTCAAATTTAATAGGGCATCTGTAATTTTATTCACCAAATCTGGCAACAGTTAAGGAGAGCTTATCTGACATCCTGTGAGCGGTTGCCACCGCCAACAGCCGAGACGGATGGGACCTGAGGTTTCGAGCTGCACGGCCACAGGCACTTGCTGGCATGTGGGTCCCACCGGGCGGGCCGAGCAGAGCCCAGGCAGGGGCCGGAGGCCACAGCTGCTGGAGGGAACGCAGGGCAGCTGGGGCGGCCAGGAGAGCCGTCTCTGGCGGACAGTCCCTCGGGAGCTCTTCCCAAGGCCAGAGCCTCCCCACGCCTTGGCCTTCACATGGCCTTCTGGGGCCAAAGCCAGGCCCACTGGCCCGTTCCAGAAGAGGACAGGAGTCCTTCCCGGCACTGCGTCTGCCCAGCTGTCCTCGTGGCCACCCGGCCTGAAGCAGGGCACGGGGACCATCTCTCCAGCCCTCACCCTGGCAGGACATTGGCCCATTTCAGGGCACACGCTGGCAGGCCTGCCCCCGTATTTGCAGAGCCTGGGACAAGAGTAAACATACCTCCTATATAAAAAAAAAAAAAAATACACCTTCCTAAATACAAAAATAAAAACTATGTGAAGAGCTCTGAGTTTTATATGGCTGAAAGTTGACAGGCTACTAAAGGTGAATGAATTTAATTATTATGCACGTGTCTGGTGGTGGGCCAGATTTGATTGTGCATGATTAAAAATAAAATGTCATTGTGTCCACAGGGCACAACACTTGAACATATTTTATCAAAAACAGTAAATCAAAAACCAAAAATTTAATTATGTAGGTACATTTTCAAGATGTCTTCTAAAATATTCAAAACCCTCCGCTGAAATTATGAGTAGAATGCACATTATACTTAGTTAACATTAACATTTTAAGTCAAAATCATTTCAACAAAGCTGACTTCTAATTGAATTTTGTCAAGAGTAAATCTTATTGAATATTTTAATAAAAATAAATCTGTTCACAATTTTAGCCGTGAGGACTCATTCTTTTGCCAACATCAAGAACTGGTATTCTGCCGAAACCGGTTTGGCTCAGTGGATAGAGCGTCGGCCTGCGGACTCAAGGGTCCCAGGTTCGATTCCGGTCAAGGGCATGTACCTTGGTTGTGGGCACATCCCCAGTGGGGGGTGTGCAAGAGGCAGCTGATCGATGTTTCTCTCTCATCAATGTTTCTAACTCTCTATCCCCTCTCTTCCTCTCTGTAAAAAAATCAATAAAATATATTTTTTTAAAAAAAGAACTGGTATTCTGCTTCCTCTGCATTCGATCTAGACCTATGTATTCACAAATTCAAGAGTCACATGAATTGTTAATGTTGTCGATGTTCCTCAGCTGTCGTAATGATTGCAAAAACCATTCAAGTTGTAAAAACCTAGAGCTACGAGTTAGATAGAACATGAAGAAAAACAGAAAGTGGACACACTGCACTGCTGGGAAATGTACTTCATCGTCCAAGAATCTGCTGCATTCGTACTATCACAGAGAAGGGATTTCATCAACCAACCCGTCTTCTCTCTGTTTATGGGCTTTCACTTCTCAGGCCTCCCTACGTTTTGAAGCACCCACCTCTGCTGGGAGCAGTGACACAATGAGACACTTGCCGGGCATTTGGAAGCAGCCACCTCTCATTTCAAGAATATGGGTCAGACACGCCTCCTGAGCCTGGATGGGGTTAACCCTGGCAGTAGCTGTAGAGTGACAGGTTGCTATGCCAATGCTAAGGATATAATTCTGAGTGACAGGGCACTTGTGTGGTTTTTAATTGTTGAATTTTTATGTTTATGCCGTCTTTTCTTCTTTACAGTGTTTCTGTATTAGAACATTCCACTTTCCCAGCCAATGCTGGAGAGGGGCGGTTCCCGGTGCTCAGTGGCCCAGCCATCTATCTCCCTGCCCCTGGCAGCCCGTCACGGCCAAGCAGCTACTGCTGGGCCTGCAGATGGTGGTTGTGCTACTTTGTGCACAAATAAAATTTATTTTTAAGAATATATTTGTAGCCCTGGCCTTTGTGGCTCAGTTGGTTGGGCGTCATCTTGTGCACTGAAAGGCTGTGGGTTCGATTCCAGTCAGGGCACATGCCTAGGTTGCAGGCTGAATCCCTGATAGGGGTTGTACAGGAGGCAGCCTATCAATGTCTCACTCTCACATTGATGTTTCTCTCTCTCTCCCTCCCTTCCTTTCTCCCTTAAACACACACACACACACACACACACAAAACAATTAAAAATATTTTTTTATTATTAAAAAGAAAAAAGAATACTCTAATATGCAGGGCCCCCTGAAAAGTGGGGTTCGGGGAAGGGGCTCCTCTTGCTACAATTAAAGAGCATTCTGTCTTAGAGACATTTCCTGGGCACAAGCAGGATTTTCCTTTTAACTTCATTTCTGACTTTCTTCTCTGAGTGCCCTCCGCAAATTAAACACCTCCGTCCGTTAGCAAATTAATGTATGCACCATTTTTATTTTTTTTCAGAGAGAAGACCTTTTCTAGCTATCTTGTGTTCCCTGTTGGGTCCCCATTTTCACCTTTTGAAAACCTATCCATCTTTTAGGCTCTAGCTTGAAGGCCTCTTCCTTAATGATAACTGTCCTTATCGTGGCAGCTGGAAGGCCCTTTTCTGAGGCCTCCTTGGCCTCTGTTTAAGCCAGACAGAAATGCTTCTGAAAAACCAGGTTTATCTAGATGCATAGTCCTGCCTACATCTCTGCAGAGGCTACCATGTACTGTGTGGTATACGGAAGCCATGGAGTCTCCTTGCCCGGTACTTACTTCCCGTTTCAGACCACCCTAGAGGGGTCCTGGGAGCTAGCCCAAGGTGACTTCAAGCTCATTGTTCCTGGGGCGGGGGCGGGGGGGGAGGGGGCGGGGAGGGTGTAGAGGAGGAGAGTTGCTATCCAGAAAGCCACTTATAGTGCATTCTGGAGTCATCATATTCTAAAAGACCAGCGGGCACATGCAGTAGACTGCATTAACAGTGTAAAATGTAGTGGGTATGCATTAAGGTCCTACGCTTGAGTTAGACCAAAGTTGAGTATATTGCAAGGGTTTACTATCAAGACCTGCAGGAAAAGATCCACTTGATCCTACACTGGTCAGACTGTTTCCAGAGTATTGTGTTTCGTTTGGAGTATAAATAAGTTCTTCGGAAAAAAGAAGTCTGAAACAACAGCACAAAAAGGAGTCACCCAGAATGATGAGAGAGACTCAGAGCCTCGTCCAAGAATGCCACGTGGAGAGCAGGTCCAGCCCAAATGAGGTGGGATTTGTGCAAAGGCATGCCAGTTACACTGAGGAGGGAGGGACTCTGCACAGCCAGCGTGTGCACCAGCTATCGCCACAGCTGCTGGTCTGGCTGCCTCGCACCCTTTACCCTTCTGAGAAAACAGTACCCTGTCTTTCCTTCAGGAACCTCTCCTCCCCAGCTCAGTCCCTGGATTTTGGGTGAGGCTGACCCCACACTGAAGGTGGGCCCTGTGGCTCTAGGCTAGCGATGTTCAACCTTTTTCATCGCATGGCCCACATAAACTAAGTACGAAACTCTGCAGCACACCAAAAGACACACTTTTTGCTGATCTGACAAAAAAAATGTCTAATTTTGATTCATTCACACTGGACGGCTATTGTTATTTTGGCTGCTGTCATTTTTTTAATTTGACAATCTAAGGGGAAAGAGGTCAGTGCCCCTGACTAAAGAGTCAAGTATTGCATGTTTTAAAAGTTCTTGCCCTAGTCCCTAGTCGGTAGCTCAGTTGGTTAGAGGATCGTCCTGGAATGCCAAGGTTGTGGGTTCGATTCCCAGTCAGGGCATAAACAAGAAGCAACCAATGAATGCATGAATAAGTGGAACAACAAATCGATGTTTCTCTTTCTCTCTCTCTCTCAAATCAACTTTTAAAAAAATCCTGCAGCAAACCAGTGTGCCTGCCACAGCACAGGCTATTATGGATTCGAGTGCAGTGGTTTAGCAGTGGGCATTTGTCCCCAGGGACAAATAGGCTCGAGGCTTTTGTGTCACTCTTGGGGAAGAGAAGCTTTCTCTGTCCTCTGAGTTTGAAGCTGAGAGGACACTGCAGCCTCTCTTCTCACCGTGAGGAAGTCAGACGGGAGCGAGCAGAGCTAAGAGAAGAAGCTGGAACTCGCGCGCACTCTTTGTCTTAGGTCACGTCACACCGTAAGTTGCATCTGTTGTGGAACCTTCTCGTTTATAGGAGCCAATACATTCCAGTTTTGCTTTCAACATTTTGGATCATTTTAAGTCACTTAGAACCCAAAGTCTCCTAAGTAGTACACAGCAGGGTTATGAAGGAGAGGGATTTTGAGAGCAGCTGGTGAGTTGGTAAGATGGAGAGCTAGTCTGTCTGGCAGGGGCAAGTGGCTTGTTTTAGGTGACGTGTGACAATCTGTGTTTTATGAGCATCTAAGGTTTGTGGCCTGTCAGTCTGGTATTGTGGCTAACATTGGTAAATTGTATTTAAGAAGTAGCTACCGCCCAGTCAGTGTATCTCAATGGTTGAGCGTAGACCCAAGAACCAAGAGGTCACAGGCTCAGTTCCCAGTCAGGGCACATGTCCAGGTTTCAGGCCCCATCCTTAGTAGGGGACGTGTAGGAAGCAGCCATTGGACGATGTCTCTCTCTCTCTCTCTCTCTCTCTCTCTCAACAATGTTTCTGTCTCTCTATCTCTCTCCCTTCTTCTCTCTCTAAAATCAATAAAAACATTTTTTTTAAAAAAAGTAGCTATGATGATGGGAAAGAATACTTTGATTTAAAAATTACCTGTGAGTGCTGAAGGTTTATTCTACAAACCTGCCAGAGAAAATCAAAGCATAAGAAAGCTTTTGAACTGGCTAATAATACGTGCGTGCTCCCTTTTCTATTACCCTTTGGCTCAGAGTCAAAGTCTCTCATATTCATTTTAAAACAACTGCGTGAGCAAGTCAGGACACTGTGGCGCATCATCAGAGTCCCGGAGGCAGTGTGGGAGACAGTCATCTGGGGCCATAGCATCTGGTAGCCACCAAGCCCTTAAATGAACAGGAAATAAGACAAGTAGGGAGATGACTAATCTGAAGCTTTTCTACATCAGCTTGCTCCAAGGATGTGCAGCTGAACTGAATATTAACACCCACTGGTAACCTAGGATTGACAGTGACTGACTCCGTTCCTTTCTTCCTTCCCCAAATAGGCGGAACACTTACTAGGTACCTGGAGTTTTGCCAGGTCTTAGTGATGGGTTGGTTAATGTGGCACTGACCATGACCTTGAGCAACTAACAGTCTAATGGGAAAGACAGACCAGTAAGCGCTAAAAGGGACATGTGGGGGGACTTTGGAAGGAGAAAGGTACACTTAATGTTTATGTACTTCACTGTATGTAAATTATACCTCGATTTTTCAAAATGGGAAGAAAAAAAAGAATCACTTGAAGGCAGTACTGGAAATTCAGGCAGGGTGTTCTTTTCAGAGCACTGAAATAGAGATGATCTGTGGGAGATACAAAGCAAATGTGATCAGATTTCATGAAAGAGCTTAAGCACCTACAACCCCACAAAAGCAGAGAGTATCTCCAAAAAAAAGTGAACTTTCTAACTAGAACTCCAGAATAACCTCAAGTTCAGAGACAGCAGAAACAGGGAGAAGGTACTGGTATGATAGTGAACTGGTAATTAGTTCATGAGGGGCAAACTTGTTCTCTGCACACATGTTCTGCTTTAGAAGTGGCTAGCTATGAATTTCCCCCCAACTGAAAATTTTAAGTAAGGCTTGCTGCTTACCAATTAAATGAGAATCATGATACAAGAAGCTCCCAGGGAAGGCATTGAAGTGGAGAAAGTAGCCACTACCCAGTTCCCCCCTCCCAGCCCCAAAGTGATTGGAGCTAGGACCAGTGTCACCAAATTTACTCCTAAGAAAATAGGGATTTTCATCTGGGCTGAGGACATGTATCCAAACTACAAATTCTAAACATACAGGACTTCCATGTAAAAAAATAAGAACAGGCAGTCAACAATCATGAAACACCCAAGGAAAACCAGCAGAAGACTCATCAAATTCTATAAATAAATGATCAACCTCCTGATGAGCAGGAGAGGAAAGAACTTTGAAATGCAATAGTTGGCATACTCAGAGGAATTCAAGAATTTATCACATCTACAGAAATAAAAAGCATACTATAAAAGAAACAGAATTCTTGGAAATTAAAAGCATGATTGCCCAACAGATGGAAGAGCAGAGTGGGTACAGATCACATTAGTGAACAGGAAGATCAAGTTAGGGTAGTCTTCCCACATCCAGTGAATAAAGGCAAAGAAGGGAATAAGATAAGTATTGAATCAGGAAGACTAGAGGCAAATTTTTAGGATCTGCCACTCATAAGTTCCAGAAGTAATAAATGGAAAGAATTGAGAGAATGAGATTATCAAAGAGCCAAAAGGGAAAAACGTCTCTGCTGAAGAAAAGCTCAAATCTGCAAACTGAAAGGGACCAATGAGTGCTGGGCAAGAATAATGACAAACTATATTCTCATGAAATTTCTGAATTCCAAGGAGAAAGAGAAAATCCCCAAAGCTTGGTGTGGGAAGCACGGGACACACATCACTGGAAAGGAATTTATAACCAAATGAGCCTGTGATCCGCATCTGTAACACTAGTGCTGGACCACAACATCCAGAAGGAAAATTATTTTGGACCCAGAAATCTAGACTCCATTAATCTATCCTTTAATTATTTTAAATTTAGAATTCTATCCTTAATTAATCTATAACTAAATTATGAGAGCAAATTCAAGATATATTTGGACATGCAAAATTTGGAAGTTTATCATCCAGACATACTTTCTGAAAGAGATAGTCAACGATGTACCAGAAAAAGATGAAGAAAGAAGAAGAGGGGAAAGAGGAGAATACACACACACACACACACACACACACACACACACACACACACACACAAAACCACCAGCAGCAAGCAAAGAAACCAATACAACCTATAGCTAAGTTCCATTGTAAAATAACTGAATAAAGTATATTTTGAAGATTGCATGGTTTGCCAAGGTCAATAATATGGGTCTTCGCTGTCAGCTAGTATTTACCAAGGAAAGTCTAGGTCAATCAGCCTTCACAGCTGTTGTGGGATTCCTCAGCAATTGTGTTGGTCATTGCTGGGTGTGCCCCATTTCTCCTCGGGCCTGTGGGTGGCTGCAAGGGTCCTTGAGTTGTTTGTGGGTCCGGAAATGGGCTGTCAGCAAGGCTTCCTTTTACAGTTTGTGGAACAAACAGACCAACAGCTGAGGTTTCCTCAAGTGAGTCAAGCGTGTGTGTGTGTGACAAATTGGGTGACAGAGCCTTAGTCTCACTTGGTGTTCCCACCTCCTGAGGTAAGGGGGCGGACTGGTGAGTGCTATGCCAGCTGCTCCCTGAACCTGAGTCTGTTGGAGTGTCTGAAATGTGCTCCCAAATCCGAATCTGTTCTTCCAGCTTCTGCTGGTAGGAGCAGAGGGTGTCTGTGAGAAAGTGGGGAGGGCTAGGGGTCCCTCCTGCTCTACTGAGCTGCCACTTCCCATCCACGTCTGTTTTACTTAGCGGAGAACACTGGTGTTTTGGGTGGGCTAGATGTTGATAGCACTGTTCGTAGCACAGCCATGTGCAGGGGCCAAGAATGTATCTGCTACCCAAGTTCTGCAAGCGAACTCCAGGCAGGGCGTTTGGTTTGTGCCTTTGGGAGAGGCATGTTAGAAAAGGCTGAGGAATCCTCCTGTTTCTCACATCAGGGAGTCACGGAGCATCTAAGAGTGAGAAGCGTACCTTCACCTGACCGAGAGGCGGTCTTCAGTGGGGCCTTCTCTGTGGAGACGGGTCCTCAGGTCAGTGTGGACAAATCGGCTCGAGAGGAAGACTCCATTGTGGGAGGGTCAACGTGGCCCTTTCATGTCAACCAGGGGACAGATGTGTGAGCATGGAGTGGGATATTACACAGAGAGACTCACGTTTGTCTATCAAACCCACAGTTTTTCAACCAACATGACTCAAAGGCTTCAAACAGTTTTTTCCCCCGACTTTAAAACATTTTTTATTATTTTTTCAAGGGTTTCAAACATTGACATCATTCCTCTTAATGCAAACTTCAAGCCATGCGTTCACTACCAGAGCATTATCAAACTCATTACAATGAGATATGCAAGCCATTCCTGAAACACCCACATATAAGCAATTTGTTTACAATTGGTAAGCCTGCTCGTAGTATTCTCCAGCCGTCCTCTGGGAAAAGCTGTCCATCATTTCTGGTCAGGAGTGCAATGACCTGCTAGGGATTTTGCCAGGAAAGTTCCAGGGCATTTGGTATCCAGATCTCTCGTTCCCTTTTTCTTCTTCCGGCCTTATGTCCACGTGGGAACCCACCGGGCAAACCCCACACTTTACATTGTAAGCAGACACAGAAGGGCAGCCTGGGGGGAAAGCCTGGAGATACCAGGCTAGTGTTTACCTTCCTTTTGCCTGTCCTCTCCCTCCCCACCCCCGGTTGCCTCACAGCCCACCAAGGACTCTCTTAGAATCTCATCCACTTAGTCTCAGGGGTTGGGGGATGGGGCTTTCCAAGGGAACTTTCCTTGTAATTCTGATTGGCCAGGATCCAACATTGAGTTGGAAAGTCCTATATATTAGTGCCAGTGTGGTAAAATATAAATAAAAATTGGCACCTAACTTTTTTTTTTTGTCATTGATTATTTTTTTTTTATTTTTTTTACCATTTAACTATTTTTAAGTGTACAGTTTAGTGGCATTAAGTAAATTCACATTATTTTGTAGCCATCAACACTATCCATCCACAGAATTTTTTTCATCTGGCAAAACTGAAACTCTTGCCCTAACTGGTCTGGCTCAGTGGATAGAGTGTCGGCCTGCAGACTGAAGGGTCCCAGGTTCGATTCTGGTCAAGGGCATGTACCTTGGTTTCGGGCACATCCCCAGTAGGGGGTGTGCAGGAGGCAGCTGATCAATGTTTCTCTCTCATCGATGTTTCTAACTCTCTATCCTTCTCCCTTCCTCCCTGTTAAAAATAAATAAAGAAATATATATATATATATATATATATATATATATATATATATATATATTAAAAAAAACTGAAACTCTCTACTCATTTCCCTCTCTCCCCAGGCCCTGGTAACCACCCCTCTACTTTCTGTCTATGAATTTGACTACTCTAAATACCCCAAATGAGTATAATTATATATATATATATATATATATATATATATATATATATATATATATTCACTAAGGAATGATAAAGTAAATTAGCTAATAGATGCAAAATTGATTAACTGGTATATAGGACAAAATCTAATTATTAGGTTCATCTTATTTTTACCTGGCAGAAATCATTTATATCTCTATTTGAAAAGATGAATTTGCATGGCTATGGACAAGAATCTTTTGCATTATCATCAACTTTCCGCATGTTAACTTCTACCCCTACAGAGTTATCAAATAGCCTCATCCACAGAAAGCCCATCAAAGGCACACAGCCCTATAGAATCAGCTAATCTCCAGAAAGGCTTCTAGACAACACCCAGCACCCCACTGAAAAGACATGCAAATAATCTCATTTGTCCACGGCCTATTCTAAGTTTTGGACAATTTTTCCGAACATCACCAATTAATACACACACTCACAAATACATTCAAATTTATTTACTCTGCAGGAGGGCATGGCAGAAGAGATATAGGTTGGCTTACAAATTTATTAAATGAAAGTAATTTTTTTGTTGTTGAAATAAATTACATGATTTCAAGTTCATGGAGAACTGAGTTTAACAAAAAATGTGTCTAAATAACAGGGGACAGGCTACCATACCCGCACTGTCCGTCTCTTACTCCTCCAAGCAGGCTCTTATCTTCGCTGAACAAAAAGAAATAATGAATAAGAAAGCCTGCTACAAAGGAGGCCAGGAAGTTTATTTTTAACTACCTCTTTTTAAGGCTGCACAACAAGTTTAGCCCTTATATGGGTGTGTTCACGGGTGGTTAGATTTAGATCAGGCTCATGGTAGAGAGAGAAAGCAAGTGAGGATATGGGTGAAGTAGTGGGGTGTACAATTCTATAATACACCATCTACATATTGTATTTTGTGTTCACCACTCCATCCGTCACCATTGCTCTTGGAGAGACCCACAGACATCACAAGTTCAAAGCCTTCAAAATGGAACTTATTTCTTCTCCCCCTGTGGCCTCTCCCCACCCCAACTCCCAACAATGCCTTTTGGATCTGTCTCAGTGACTCCCACCACCATCAACGCAGGTGCCCAAACCAGAAATCGAGGTGACATCTGCTATTCCTCTTTCCTTCTCCTCCACTCTACTGCTCGTAAAATCCAGTGCACCCCACTCACTACCACTCTCAATTGCCACTCCTCTCCATACGTGGCCAGTGCCTGCTCCTGGACATGCCCTCTCCTGCCTGGATTCCTGCGGCCCAGCCAGGCTGGACTCCCTGCCTCCCCATCCCCAATCCCCACCCTGCAGAGCAGACTCTGGGAGACTTTCCTGAAGAAGTCACTCCGCTTAAAATCGAGTTACAGCTTCTTGGCAACCCCCTTCACTTGGCTTATGAGGTCTTCTTTATTTGCATCATGATGCCTCTCTCCAAGCATCTAGAAGAACATTCTGTCGCCATCTCGGCCTATGCCTTTCTCACCGGCTTACTTTCCGCTCCCACGTTTCTCTCACCCTCAGGGGTTTAGCTGACTTCCTGGAGCAAAAGGATCCCCTGCCAGCCCCTCTCCCACCCCAACTCTGTCGCCCTTTAAGGCCTTGCCACCTGGTCGGCGCTGCTGTCGCCGCTAAGCCGCCTGGGCCAGCGGCTTCTCGCCCTTTGTTGTGCGTTTGCACAACAAACTCTTGCCCTTGAGCTCCAGCCACTCACCCGGGTCTCCCACTTCCCACAAGATTCCTGCTCCTTCCGGCCCTCAAACCCCCTTTGCCATCCCGGGGTGCCTCCCTGAGCCCCCGACCGGCTTGGAGGCCACGTCCGATCCCCACGCTCAGGGCGCGATGGCCGTTCCCTCCGGCACAGGCGGGACCCTCCGCTCAGCTGGGTCGCTCTCTGCCGGGTGGCTGCTCCCACTTTGGGAACCTACGCGCCCCGAGGGCCGGCCCCTGTCTCTGCCCCGGTGTGTGCCCCGGGCCACCGCGCGCCGGGCAGGTGCACGAAGGCGAGAAGGAGCGAGTGAATGAATGAGCGTCTGCGGAGGGCGCGGGCCGGGCCCCTGCCGCCGCCGCCCCAGGACCCCGCGGCGCTCTCCGCTCCGCCGCGCCGCGCCGGAAGCGGCCGGGCCGGCCCCCTCCCCGCGGCGCCCGCCGCCTTATCTCGGCGCCTCGGGCCCCAGGAGGAGACGCGGGCGCCTGGAGGGACGCGGCGGCGGCGGCGGCATGGGCCCAGGGCCCCGGGGCGCGGGCCACCCGCCTCGCCGCCTGCTGTCGCTGCTGCTGCTGCTGCTGCTCGGCCTGGCCCGCGGCGCGACCGGAGCGCGGGGCGCCGACGGTGAGTGCGGACGGGCGCGGGCGCCGCTCGGAGCCCCCGGGGCGCCGGCTGGGCCTCCACGAGGCTGGGCGCGCCCGAGGCGCGCTTCCCCGCCCCTGGGCCGGACCCGCGCAGGCTCGGGCGCAGGGCGCAGGTGGGGCTGCCCTGGCCGTTGGGGATCGGGAAGGCGGGGCTCAAAGAAGCAGGAGGGGCTCCCCGCCCGGGCCTTCCCGCCCCGTCCCGGAGCCGCTGGAGAGACCTGTTCGGAGCCGGCCTGGCCCGCGCCCCCGAGGGACTGAGGGGCGCTGGGGGCTGGGCGGTGGCGGCGCCCCAGGGTGAGCCGCCCGGCCTGGGAGGGCGTTCCGGCTTCGCTGTCACGCTGCTGGCTCTGCAGTAGCTTTTGCACAACAAATCCTGGAAGCAATTTTCTTTCTACCTTTTAATTTTTTCACCTTGATGATGAGGTAGGGTGCTCATATGGTGAGAATAAAGTATAAAGTTTACAGGAAGAAAGTATTCATGAATTCATTCAACAGAAGGCCTTTGTTTCCCTGTAGACAGAGCGTGTGATGAGGGCTTTATGCTGGACCTCAACGAGTTCATCTCCTGCAGGTGACAGACAAACAAATAGTCCATTTCCAGGCAAATGGAATAGTTCACCCTCCACCAGCACCTTCAAACGCAGTGAGGAGTTCAGACCTGTAGGGGAGGGGGCATTTACCCAAACAACTGTACGAGAAGGCAGATGCCACAGGTGCTTGGAGAAGGTGGGGGTGGTCAGAGGAGGGAGGGATTACTTCCTGCTGAGGAATCGTGGCGTCCTGGGTGAGGTGACCCGTTAACCAGGCCTTCAAGGATTGGTGATATTTGGGTAAGGGAAGATGAGAGAAAGGCATCCCAGCTCATGGCAGAGGGCACAGTGAGCACTCCGCAAATATGTGCAGAAAGATGAATTCCAGACGGAGGGGCAGGGACAGGAAGCAAAAGCAGGGGCCTGCAGTTCCGAGTGGTTTGTAGGAGATGGCTGGGAAGTGGGGTGGAAAGGCAGATTGGATTGAGCCAGAAGGCAGAGTGCCTTAACCGGCAGGCCACGGCATTTCGACCCAGTTACTTCTGGGCAGTGGGCAGCCATTGGAAGTCATTGCAGGTGTCTGGACAGAGCGATCTAAAAAGTGGCTCTAAGGAAACCCTCTAGCTTCCTTAATGAAACCAAACACTGATCCTGACGTGGAAGGAAAAAGGGGGGTGCTTTGCAGCTCAGACTCTTGTCCCTTCCAAATTTTCTTTATTTGGGACTTTTACCATCACTGGTGGCTATTTCTCTTGGTGGCTCAACCTTCTGAAGTGGCCATTTTTGTACATCAGGTGCTCTGGTAGGCTTGCTAACTTCCTTCCCTAACATGGTCTCCCGTGGCAGTGTGCATAAAAGCTTGTAGACCCTTGGAGCCTATTTCAGAATAATCTCTCTTTTTTGGGGTATAATTTTTAATTGAATTTATTGGAGTGACATTAGTTAAAATTAGGTGTCAGGTGTACAGTTCTATAATACATCATCTACATATTGTATTGTGTGTTCACCACTCCAGCCATCACCATTTACCTCTCCTTTACCCTCTTCTACGTCCTCCCGTTTCCCCCCTCCTCCTGTTAGAATCTTTGTATTAAGACTCTCCAGACTAGCAAACTGTCCAATGTAGTCTCATCGAATTGTTGGGCTAAGATGGTTGAACAAAATAACTTTCTCAGGTCATCCATTTGCAAGTACTTAAAGGCTGTGGGATGAATTTTGGGAAATAGAAGTCAGGGTTGCCTGACTGAACCTTCTCTCCTTATGTAGGCATTCTCCCTTCATTTACAACCTTGGGGAATCTGATTTTATTAAGAGCAGGTTTCTTTATAATGGACAAAGTGGGGAATGACGGGAGCCATAGAGCCATTGAGGAAGTTGTTGCAGTGGCTGGCCTAGAAATTCTAAGGACTGGCTTCCCGGTGTGACAGCAGAAGAGGACTGAATGTGGATGGTAAGGGGGAAGTGGATCCAGAAGGACTTACTAACAGACATGAAGGTACAAGGGAACAGAAGATGAAAGATGACAGTAAGGGGTGGGGACTGGGTGATTTGGATCTATGGTTCTCTAGGAAGAGCAAAAAGATTTGGGAAGAAAGATGACTAGTTGTTTTATTATATATGTATTTTTAAAAATATATTTGAAGCCGAAACCGGTTTGGCTCAGTGGATAGAGCGTCGGCCTGCGGACTCAAGGGTCCCAGGTTCGATTCCGGTCAAGGGCATGTACCTTGGTTGCGGGCACATCCCCAGTAGGGGGTGTGCAGGAGGCAGCTGATCGATGTTTCTCTCTCATCGATGTTTCTAACTCTCTATCCCTCTCTCTTCCTCTCAGTAAAAACTCAATAAAAAATAAAATAAAATAAAAATAATATATTTGAAGAGAGAAGGATAGAGAGTTAGAAACATCGGTGAGAGAGAAACATCTATCAGCTGCCTCCTGCACACCCCCTACTGGGGATGTGCTGGAAACCAAGGTACATGCCCTTGACCAGAATCGAACCTGGGACTCTTTAGTCCACAGGCTGACGCTCTATCCACTGAGCCAAACTGGTTAGGGCTGTATTTTTTAATATGACAGTTTATTATCTCACTTAAGTTTGGAAGCTGTGTAGTTCCTGGCTTGATTAAGTTAAACGATTAATGCCCTCATCAGGTTCCTCCAGTTTTCATGTCTGGCTGACTAGTTGTTTTAGATAACCTGGATTGGAGGTGATGTTAGGGCTCTCGGATTAAATCAGTAGGGAGTTAAGACTGACAGGAGATGTCTGCAAATGATGTAGACTTGATGGTCACTTGGAGCCTGTGGTTAATAAGACTTAGAGGACCAAGGACAGATTTTGGGGGGAGATCAAATGTAGGTGGTAGATGACCGTAGAGGAGAAAGAGCAGCAGCTACAGAGGTAGGAGGAAGACTGGGTTAGCAGAGCATCAGGGAAACCAGGGGAGGAAATTCCAAGGAGGTGGAGATGGAGAAGAAGAAGGCTTTGGATTTGGTGACTCAGGTCCGAGGTGAGCCAGCTCCAGCAGAGCCGTGAGGGTGCGAGTCAGATACAAAGGGCTCTCGAGCAGTGCTTTCAACCCGTGTGCCACAGACTTTTTAAAACATGCAATACCTGACTATTTAGTCAGGGCCACTGACCTCTTTTCCCTTAAATTGTCCAATAAAAAAAAAAATGACAACGGCCAACACAACAGTAGCCATCTGGTGGGAGTGAATCAAAATGACGCCTAATTTTTTGGGGTCAGATTGGCCAAAAATATATTTTTTGGTGTGCTGCAGAATTTTAGTAATTAGTTTATCTGTGCCATAAGATGAAAAAGGTTGAAAATCCTGCTGTAGAGGGTACAGAGACTTTGCTGCAGAGTGAATGCTCTTTAAAGAAGGGAAGGAAACGGAAGGTAGCATTTAGTGGGGCTGGCCAGGTCAGTTCAACAATGTTTTTGGTGGGGGTTGAAGGCCAGGTCAGCTCAACAATGTTTTTGGTGGGGGTTGAAGGCGGTAAAGCGGACCCAGAACATTTTAGACTCAGGGGCATTCTTTAGTAGACAGGAAGAAAATAAAGATGCGAAAATAAATGAGATATTCTCTGGAGCAGGTCAGTAGGCAACGTGGGTCTACAAGTGAGAAAGCTTAGTTTCAGGAAGGGGACCGAAGGAGGAGAATGGAGAACCGCTCGTCCCTCCCCCCACAGCTGTCTCCTCCGTGAGTCTATTCCTATTTCCAAACCAGCCCCGCTGTCCTGACTCCCGGGAAGCCCCCTGGCGTTCTGTGGTCCCTTTCGCAGTACCAGCAACACCATGCCCATGCCTCCGTACCGTATTTGTATGGGGCACACACTATTCACATACACATTTCTGTGGTCCTCTCTGTACACTTACACCGGGGTCATTGTTAACTGGGCTGAGAGCTCCTTGTGAGTAGGGACTGTGGCTTGTGTTAGGAACCTGGTATGGAAATAACTGAAGACCACCCAAATAAGAAAAGGCACGGCGATTTAGTCAGAGCTTACTATATATAGCAAGAGAATCTGCCGCCATCACCTTTGTCAGAGACTCAAAGGCAGGCCGGGGAGTGTAAAGCTTTCTAGTGGAACAAAGGGGAGGTCTTCAGGTGTGCCCTCGTTGGATGCTGACAGGGGGAAGCTGGAGGCAGCTTATTGCTGAGACAGGCTGGTCAGCCAGAATAGGGAAGCGGAGACAGGTGGTTAAACAGCAGTTTGCATCCGTCTAGTAAATCCCACCTTCCCTAACTTAAGGACACTTAAGAGTAAATGGTTTGCACTTCTCCCCAACCACAGGGTAAATAGCTTAAGTCACCCTGCTCAGGGAGGGAGAGAGCAGAAATCCAGTTATTGCCATTTGTCAGTCCCACCCAATGAAGTTAAGAGAATAAATCTCATTTCGGCACATCAGCATAAAACTGATGAATGTTCTATTGAGATCCTCCCCTAAAACTTCCCGTCAACGCCCAGCCTTTAAAACCCTCAAAACCAAGGTCCCAGCACATGCTCTCCCTCCCACATCTCCTAAACACTAAAGGGCCCCATGAGGCTTGCAACCAGGGCAGCAACGGATGGGGCCGTTTGTCACAAGCAAGCCCCCTGACCCTGTCACAAGGCCCCCTTTTTCTCTGACTTCTTCGTCTGACTTCTCATTTCCCCGCCTAGTCCCTCCTGTGATCCTAGCCCTTCCTTGATTCACTGTCCCCAGCTTTAATAAACACCCTCTAAAACCCACCTGGACTTGTGAAAATTTCCCTGCACAAAATCAAGAATCCACACGCTACCTGCTGGCCCCCAGGCAGACCAGCTGAGGGCCAGGTCCCCTTTCCAGTAACACTACCAACAGGAGTCCTTATATGATTGGTTAGGGAGCATATTTGGCGTTCCCTGATTAGTCCTAAGTGGAAATGCTGGGGCGGGGGGGAGCAAAAATTAGGGAAGTTGGCTGTTACTAAGTCCTGGCCATTTGGGACTGATTGCTAAAGAGGCCGTGGTTTAACTTCCTGGGCTGATTGCTATAGATTGTGGGTCAGAGTTCTGTTTTTATAGATGGCTTGGCCGTTGTCCATTTGTGTGTTCCGTCTCTCGCTGAATTACATTTAATAGTTATTAAAGATGTTTTGGCGAGAAGATCAGCGAAAAGAGACGGAGGGAGCCAGTCAGATGGCCTGTGTGAGCAAAGTGTGAGAGCATAGCTGGTGGAGCAGGAGGGTGTTGGTTGGTGGGTGGGTGGGGTGTCAAGCCTGAGGGGAATAGAGAGGTTAGGCATGGGTGGAACCAGTCAGTCCTGTTTCTTAACCTTTTTTCTGGCATTGCTCTGAGTGTGGGAGTGGCTGGGGGACTTGTTGGCTCAGGCCTGGCTGGGGTTTGGAAGGCCAGAGGAGGATGGGCAGAGGCCTTGAAAATCTTGGGGAAGCAATAGTGGAGAGAGTTGGGGAAGATGTTCTGTAAAAAGTGCACCTGACTTTACTACTCATGTATTTCATCGGCTTGGCCTTCCCTCTGTTATCATGAATCACAGCAGCATATTCACTCTTTAGAGGGGGGAAGCAGAGGAAAGAGTTGTTTTGGAGTGACTTACAGTTGCTCCAAGTAAGGGAGCAGGATTAGAGCCCAGGAAGATCGCCACCATGGCCTGTCATCCACCTCCAGCGACTTGGTTCTGGGCAGTCTTCTGGTCAAATTCTAAAATGGGCTCCTGAGGTCTCTGCAGCCTGAGGTAGCAAGTGGCCTGTTGGCCTCAGCTCTGCAGGGACAGTGACTGAATTGCCAGATTAAAAAAAAAAAAAAAGTATTTAGCCCAGCAGGTTTGGCTCAGTGGTTGAGCGTTGACCTATGAACCAGGAGATCACAGTTTGATTCCCCATCAGGGCACATGCCTGGGCTGTGGACTCGATCCCCAGTGAGGGGTGTACAGGAGGCAGCCAATCAATGATTCTCTCTCATCATTGATGTTTCTCTCATTCTCTCTCCCTTCCTCTCTGAAATCAATAAAAGTATATACTTTTTAAAAAAGTATATAGCCTGCTCAAGAATGAGATAGCCTGGTGACACCAGGACAGGGACCTGAAATGTGGCCTAAATATAGGGCTCCTCAAAACTCAGAAGCATTGAAATGGGGCACTTAATAGGGGTTGGTTCCTGGTCTGGAGGTCAGGGGTGGGGCCCTGTTACTGTACTAAAGAGGTCTGTTTGCTTTCGTGCATCAAAGCCCAGTCAAACTCAAACAGTAATTTGCAGCCAAGAGAGTAAGGGTTTATTAGTTGAGGAAATGGCACTAAGCCTGGAGTCACAGGTAAGCTAGTGCTCAAAGACCTGGCTCCCTGATGACTTCCGGGGGATGGGTTATGTAGGGGAGAAATCATTACTCATGGCGGGTAAAGGAGTTGGGGTCCTGGGCTCTCCTGATTGGTTGGGGCCAGTGTAGTTAGTAGTTAGTTTTCATTGTGTCAGGTCTTGATGTCAGCCATGGCATTGTTCTGTCTGGTCTCATGAAGATGTGGTCTGCCTTCATGGGGCCGGGGGCTGAAGCACAACTGAAGTCAAGATGTTATCTTTAGCTTCAAGGAAACTGTTTCTGCGGTTAACAGACCTGAGGCTTCCTTATGGAGACATTTTGACACTGACCTGAATCTGATGTCCTAAGGGATTAATGGTTGAGGAGAGGAGTGGACGGACAAAGAGGAGAAAGGGTCATGTTAAACAAGTTTCTGCTCCCTCAGAGCCCCACTGCAAGTTGTCCTTGGTCAAAGGGGAAAGGTCACAGAAAGGAAGCTGAGGGCCCTCTAGCCATTTTATGGGAGGAAAGGTTATGGGTTCTTGTAGGCAACGTCAGTCATGGGTTGGGTTGAGAAGGGAAATGCCACCTGGTTCACATTGCCCTGCAAGTATTCCATTGCTTGGAAGAGTAGAGTGCTCTCTGTTTTGGAGGATTTTAAAGCAGAGGCTATGCTTTTACTTGTTTCTGTTAGGGATGCTGGAGAGGAGAGTATATGAGGTTCCTTGGGTTCCTTCGCTTTCTGGAATCTGATGCAGTCTCTGAAGAGCAATGCCATTTTACGCCATGTTGTAGGAGATGGGAGATGCTTTCTCTAACTGAGTTTGGTGCCTCCTTTGCTTATTTCCTCCGGTCATTTCATTGGTTTCCACATGTCTCCATAAGTTGGAGATTCGGGATCTCAGGAGGTGGTGCTGTGCATTTGTTGGTCTACCTGTGAATGGCTGGGGATTAGATGAAGATTTGAATGCAAACACTCCATTTGTGCTTTTAAACTGCCTCCTTCCCTTTGTATTGTCAAAGTCCACCTGCTGTTATTTCAGAAGTACCTTTAAATTCTTGCTTGGTATTGAAATCGGGAGCAGGGGAGCTTGCTTAGGCTGGCAGCCACCATTCTGGCCAGGTGTGGGTTTACTTGGTGTTCGGTGGAGAGGAGGGAGGGGTGAGCAGCGCAGAAAACCCGAGGAAGCTGAACTTCCAACTTCTGAGTCAGGTGTTACCCAGGAGATTGGGGGGATGTGGGGAAGGCAGGGCGTTATTTAAAATAAGATGTTATGGTTCCTAGAATATCAGCCCCATGAACAGGTAGGCATCTGTTCACACAAAAAGGTTGCTTTTTTGGGGTTTTTGCATCAATGCAGTTATTTATCACTCTCTTCATTAGTAAAATTGGCTAGCTGTCATTTATTCATTAACAAAGAGTTGTTGAGTGGTTGTTATAATAGTGTTAACATCTTCTATTTGCTTTTCATGTATTAACTCATTTGCTCTAATTCTCACAACAACCAGGTCTGTTATTATCCTTATCTTACAGATTTATAGGAAACTGAGGCACAGGGATTATTAAGGATTCCACGACTAGCAAGTGGCAGCATTAGTACTGTAGCCCAGCTAATCTCTCTCTTAACCCTGCTCTTAATGACTATGACCAATACCAGGCACTGCATCTTGTGTGACTTGTTTCTGACAATAATAACAATATCTACAGAAAGCGACATAAATCTTTATGTAAATGACCTCAGTCTAGTGCTTTAGAGCTCATATAGCATTTATATTTCTCATTTAATCCTCACAACACGATCTCCATCTCAGACTAAACTGGAGGACTGACAGTGTGCGGTCACTAGGGAGCAAGAGAGAAGATGCCAACCGAGGTGCCAGCCTCTCTTTGTTGGATGTGGCTAAAACTGGCTTGGTCCCTGCCTCGTGGAGCAGTGAAGTGAATCAGGTTATAGCAAACTCGTAGTGCTCTTTCTGTCGGCCTGGAGAGTTCCTCTTCCTGGGGTTCTTCTCTCTGTCACATGGCTCCAGTGCTATGCTTTGCATCAGTTGAGACTTGGTGAAAGACTTCTTCAGTATTACTTTTACCTTCCCCAGGATTCTCACCCACATCCTGAGGTTGAGCTAGACTTGCAGCACAACTCCTAGTGTGGTCCACCTGGGAGCTTGTCGGAAATGCACATTCTCAGACCCCACCCCACCCTTACTGAATCCGAATCTCTGGGGATTGATTCTGTTTTAATGAGCTCTCCAGGCAGGGTGACCCACTGTCTTGATTTGTACCGAACTGAGGGGTTTCCCAGGACTTTTAGTATTAAAACCAAGACAGTTTCATCACCCTAATTCCAGGTGATTCTTTAAAAAAAAATTTTTTTTTTTTATTTAGAGAGGAATGCAGAGGGAGAGAGAGATAGAAAGAAACACTAATGATGATAGAGAATCATCGATCGATCAGCTGCCTCCTGCACGCCCCACACCGGAGATCTAGCCCACAATCCAGGCATGTGCTCTGACCAGGAATCGAACCGTGACCTTCCGATTCATAGGTTGACACTCAACCACTGAGCCACGATGGCTGGGGTTGCCCTTTTCTTTAGGACAAGTCCCCCTCCCTCCCCCCCCCCCCCCCCCCGCCCAAAAAAAGGTACTTGGTCCTTCAAGCATTTGAACTCAGAAGGCCACCATACAAGGCTGTGCAGACTATGCTAATTGTGGCCAAGAAGTCCCTGGTAACCTAGCATACAGTTTGCCTTTTTTGCCAGTATGGGGAACAAACATTTATTGAGCCAAACAAACCAGGTCCTGTCCTTGGAGTTACACTTATGCTAAATTATTCTGAGTGGGTCTTTAAAGCAGGCATCCTGAGGATGAAGTGTCAGAACATTAGAGGGAAAGGACTTCAGGGGCCATTTAACCCAACTACTCAAATGGGAGCTTGGGAGAAATGCAATATATAGGGCCCCACCCCAGACCAACTGAATCAGAGCCTGCAGTTTAACAAGATCCGCAGGTAATTTGAATGCATTTTAAAATCTGAGAAGCCCCAAGCCCTTGTTTTACAGATGAAGAAACTGAGACTCGGGGAGATTAAGTGATTTGCTAAAGGTCACACATGAATTGGACTCAGGATCCAGTTCCAACTCAAGTCCAGCGCTTTCCTCTATACCTGGCTGCCTTCCTACAGGGCCATATTTTGTTTGTCTGGTTCTATCTATTGAATGAACTTGAACTTAATTGAATTTATTTAAAAATACTTTAGATTCTGTCCTTCACTAATTCAGATGGGACTGCCTTTAATTTATCTGAATTGGTGGTACTTATTTGTTTCTTAATTTCTTGTGTGTGTTTATTCGGTTCACTCCACAGTTATACGAAGCAATCGTTTTCCACATGATAGAAGTTTCTGGCCCTGCTGGCGCGACTCAGTGGTTAGAGCATCAACCTATACAACGGAGGGTCATGGGTTCGATTTCCGGTTAAGGGCACATATCTGGGTTGCAGGTTCGATCCCTGCTCTGGTGAGGGCGCATGTAGGAGGCAACCAATCAACGTGTCTCTCACGTTGATGTTTCTCTCTCTCTCCCATTCTCTAAAACTCAATGGAAAAAATATTCTCAGGTGAGGATTAACAAATGGAACTGGATGTATATAAATGCTGCCATCTTTATAATGACAAGCATACTATATAAGAAAAAAATCAAACATTTTCCCACTATTTTGGTTGGTTTTATTAGGTGGTGTTTATATCTATTATTGTACTGTACACACACACTGGGGAGAATGTTGGTCATTTTTTGGTAGATCACAACTGGGACCGTGGACTTGACCCAGCATCCATTTTATTTATTTATTTATTTATTTTTAAATATTTTTATTGATTTCAGAGAGGAAGGGAGAGGGAGAGAGAGATAGAAATATCAATGACGAGAGAGAATCATTGATTGGCTGCCTCCTGCATACCCCCACAGTGGAGACAAAGCCCGCAACCTGGGCATGTGCCCTTGACCAGAATCGAACCCGGGACCTTTCAGTCCGCAGGCCAGTGCTCCATCCACTGAGCCAAACCAGCCAGGTCAGGATCCACTATTTTAAAAGTACTTCCAGAATTTTGGTTGCATGTGATGATGAATTGATGGTGTCCCTATGGAACTGTTTTAAAATATTATGTGTCAAAATGTCCAATGTTTACATATATTTAACCCATAGTGACGTGCATTTAGGTAGGAGGCTCATTCTCACTTTGGCTTTGTCTGTTATCCCTGTTTTCAGGAGCTTTTCTGGTCCATTTTCTCCTCGTTGTAAAACTCCATCCGATGCCCGGGTTAGTGAGAGGAATCTGGGTATCTAGCTACTCCTTAGACATATTTTCACGCACTTCCTTGAACTTTCAGGCCTCTCCCTTTTGAGGTACTCAGTGACCCTGATTCCTGAGTTTTTCGGGAGTGGCTTTTAGTTCTTCCTCTCTCAGGCAATTCCCATAAGTCCACTTCTTCCATCTTTTGAAATATTGTTAACATCCTCCGTCTGCTATCATCTTTCCTCCTAGGGTCCACACCTTCCTAGTCCTTGTTGTCATTTCGTGGGGGTGGGGTTGAGAGTGTATTAAATCTGTGGTATTGAACTGGAAGTCTTTCATTTGTAATTTTAAAAAATGTTTTATGGGCCAGGGGGTGTGGCTCAGTAGTTGAGTGTCAACCTATGAACCAGGAGGTCATGGTTCATTCGATTCCCAGTTGGAGCATGTGCCCAGGTTGTGGGCTTGGGGGCATGATTCCCAGTAGGAGCATGCCCGAGGCAGCTGATCAATAATTCTCATCGTTGATGTTTCTTTCTCTCTCCCTCCCTCTCCCTTCCTCTCTCTGAAATCAATAAAAACATATTTTAAAGAAATGTTTATGTATTTTTGTTATAAGCTCTTCCTGATTCCTAAGTTTGTGCACGCTCTTTTTTACTCCCTCCCCAGTCTTACTTGAGTTTTGACTACTTTATTGGTCTTTATGATGCACTGACTTTGGGGAAAGATTTTTTTTTTAATGAATTTGAATATGTTTTCTAATTTTTAACATCTTTTTTATTTTCACTAAATCCTAACCATCCCCCCATAAACCTCTATTTTGTTTTTTTCATCTTTTTTAAGCTTCCTGCATTAAAATTCTGGGGTGTGTGTTTTCCCTGGCTATCTGCTTTGCTTTCTCTCTTTTAAAGCATAAAGACATGTAAAACTCAAATTTTCTAGAGTAGACAACTTTTTATATCTGGTAGTAAACATTTCAATTTTTATATCCTCTTTGTCCCAAGAATTATTTGGGAGAGTGTTCTGTAGTTGCCAGTACGTTTTCTTATGGGGACACTAGTCTTAAGTTTTATTTTGTAGTTTTATGACATTATTACCTGGTAGTCAGATAGTAGGACTTCTGCAATTTCTACTTTTTACAAATTTGTTGTATTTTTCTTTATGGTCTGGGTCTGATAAATTTTTTTTTTTAAATTCCATGGTTAACTTGGTATTAGTAATAAGTAGTGGTTTGTCTCGTTTCCGTGTTACCTTTTGTTTAAAAAGCAAGCAAGCATGGTTAAGAGTATTGAGAAATCTCCCTGTCTCAGTTGGTTTCCTGCCTGGAGCGGCCCGAGGGCTAAGTCTTTATTACCAGGGGAGTAATGGGGCCAAGACTGAGATGAAATTCCATGCGAAAGGTTCTCCTTACCGGGCCACTCCTGAAATTACAGACACTGATTGTGCAACACGATAGCTCAGCAGCTTCGGGTAGAAATTCTTGTTTTATCTTGGGCCATATATCACCATCTGATAGATTTGGATGTTTCAGGAGTTTTAGCCCCAAACCTTTTTGCTGCTTATCTAAGTAACTGGGATCTGGTCATCCTGCTGGGACCCTGCTGTTATCTCACTGGACTGTAAGCACATTCACTTTTTCCCCAAAGGAAAATGGATAGGGTAATAGAGAAGTTTTTCTACCCTCCATTTGCTTTTTGAAGTATAGCAAGTAGGATTATAGGTTCCTCCCTTCAGTTGGTCAATGCAAAGAGAATGTTTACACTGTATAAATAAAGACATATGGGCAAATGACGTAGTCATTTCATAATTCCAAGCTGGGAAGACAGCTGGAACAGAGTATAATGACAAGTTAACGTGGTTGATGGGAGAATATACAGGTGTTAGGGAAACACAAAGGAAGATACATTCAATTTTCTTTAAGAATGAGGGAATGGGGAAGATGTCAGGGAGAATATGATGTTGAAGTTGGGTCTTGAAATAGGAATAGGTGCTAGGCTGGACAGAAATGGAGGGATAGGCATTTTTTTTTTTTGTATATATGTGTACAAGTGATGAGAAAGAATCATTGATCGGCTGCCTCTTACATGCCCCACACTGGGGATCGAGCCCGCAACCCCGAATGTGCCCCGAACTCCTAGTTTATAGGTCGATGCTCAACCACTGAGCCACGCCAGCTGGGTGGGATAGGTATTCTAATAGAAGTATGAGTGGATAGCATGTATGGGAAAGACGAGTTGGTCTTCTCCCCAGAGAATACCGTGAATGGTTTGGGTTTGGGAAGGGTGAAGCTGGAGGAGCTAGCCTAGAATCAGGCCAATAAGAGCCTTGATAGCCAGGTAGGGGAATTTGCACTTTACTCTGTGGGCAATGAGTAGTCAATGTAGGTTTTTAAAGAAGGGGACAGTTCCTTTTTAATTTTGGTATTTAAATTTTGGTTCTCCATCATAAATGTTTACTACCCAAAATATGATTAGTCGAGAGTAGGTAATTGAATTTTTGTTTTTCTGAAGTATACAATTTATGATTCAGGTTTAGACATCTGTGCCACGTGCCACGAACATGCCACCTGCAAGGAAAGAGAAGGGAAGAAGATGTGTATTTGCAAATACGGATTTGTGGGCAATGGGAGGACTCAGTGTATTGGTAAGTTCTGAATCCTGTGGTAAGTTGAAAAGTTGAAGGAACCAAGAAACAAGGTTCTTTAGTGTTAAAGAGTTGATGTCCTTGGGAAGAAAACATTGTTATTTTTTTTTCACTGTTTTTAGTACAAGAAGTTTTTGTCAATTATAATAACTCTTTGTTTTAGTGTTTGGATATATCCTGTCTCTAGGGTTTCCAAGGAAGTATCCCTCATGTTAGAGGTCAATGAACTTGAATTTCTGGAAACTCTCTGGCCTACTACAAATTTTAAATGTGTTTCAGGTCTTGAATTTAACTTAGCAACTTAAGTCAATATTGAGTTTCCTTAATTTCTCTGGTTGTTTTGATATAAAACTACTTATATTAGTATCATGAGAAAAAAACAAAACACAATTGCCTATTAGACTTTTTGGCTAATTGATGAAATACTGTTGCTTTGAGTCTTATGTCGAGCAGAATCCATCCTCCATATTGTGTGTGGTTATGACCTTTTGGAGTCTTGGGTGACTTAAAAGAAACGTAAAGACCTTTAAGCTAGAAGCATTTGAGATTATTTTTTTGCCTCACGGTATCTACCATGCCACGACAGTGAGACAACATCCAGGTTCAAGTCCAATTCAGAGAGGGAGCGTTTCACAGCAACTTACAATAGCGAGTGCTACTAGAGTCACAGTTTCCTCCCAGCAATCTTGTTACATGCAGTAAAAACATTAATCATTTTGCCTTGAGGTTGTGGACTGGCAGTGTACACAACTTTGTTGTGTTATCTTTGTATTTTTTCTCTCCCTAAAGTTCAAAAAGTCATGTTCGACTGCCCAGAGACGAGCTTTCACAATCACATTGCTTATTTTTTTGAACCTATTGTCTATGGGTGCGTTCAGGCTCCAAAGGCATGGCCGAGCGGTGTTAACCAGAGGCCGGTGACTGGCCCTTTACTGCAAGGTTGCCGACTCCCGGGCCTGAGGACAGACGGGCGGGAGGGTTACTTTCATTTTGCATTGGTGTAAAATTATTGAATTCAAAGTACTCAGGGCAGCTGCTGTGGACTCATCAAGCGTCCCACACTCCAGCTCCGCCTCACTGGGCAACGAACATCCTTCCCACGGGCCACTGACCATTCGCAGGAGCTGCTCCTGCCACACTAGTAGCCCTGCTCCAGGACGAGGCTGGCGTGGTCATACCTTTGTGTTTCCCGGTAACTCCGAAGTAACCATTTCCCACTTAGTCACTGCACATAAAATTGTCCCCCTTTGGCTTTCATGAAAAAAGCAAGAAGAATGGCTCAGCTGGGAACCTGGGATTCTGCTGGATATATTTCCCCAGGACTAAGACAAGATCTTTTAAAGTGTAAAAAAGTTCAAAAAAAAGAACCCCCTCCTCCCAATCTTCAAATAAGACAGATTTCAGGATGGGGATGTTGGCTTTCTCTCGTGGTTTCCTACACACCTGGCAAGTGGCTCCGAGGGGCCCACGTCCTATAGTCTGAGAAGCACAGTGCCGGGGAAAGAGGCTGGGGAATACGTCCCAGAACAGTGGTCGGCAAACTCATTAGCCAACAGAGCCAAATACCCACAGTACAACGGGGGAAATTTCTTTTGAGAGCCAAATTTTTTAAACTTAAACTTCTCCTAACGCCACTTCTTCAAAATAGACTCGCCCAGGCCGTGGTATTTTGTGGAAGAGCCACACTCAAGGGGCCAAAGAGCCGCATGTGGCTCGCGAGCCGCAGTTTGCCGACCACGGTCCCAGAATATTGATTCCCGAGTCCGCCGCACAGGACAGTGGGGTGTTGAACATGGCATGGACTGATGGCCTTTCCTGGCTGTTGTCTCAATGTATCAACAGATAAAAACGAGTGCCAGTTTGGGGCCGCTGTGGTCTGTGGGAACCACACGTCTTGCCACAACACGCTCGGAGGCTTTTATTGCATCTGCCTACAAGGATATCGAGCCACAAACAACAACAAGACATTCATTCCCAACGACGGCACCTTTTGCACAGGTATTCAGAAGGGGGCTGTGGCGATGGCAACTGGGTGGTGGCAGGACAGTGTCCAGGATGCAGCGGAGGGAGAGGGCAGGGCCAGGACTGGTGTGATTTATGGAGGGACTTTCCTGTAAGAAAATTTGTTTTTGTTTTGTTAATCCTCACCCAAGGATATTTTTTTTTTCCATTGATTTTTAGAGAGAGTAGAAGGGAGGGAGGAATAAGGAGAAAGACATCGATGGGTTGCTTCCCGCACGTGGCCCAACTGGGGCCAGGGATTGAACCTGCAGCCCAGGTACATGACCTTGACTGGGAATCAAACCTGAGACCCTTCAATGTGCAGGCTGACCACTGAGCAATACCAGCCAGGGCATATGAGTGAGATTTGGACGTGGCCTGAGTATTAGTTAGTATTAGAGAATTATTGTTAATTTTATTAGATAGGATAACAGTGGCATTTAGGATAATGTTCTTATTTGGGGAGACGCATGCTGAAGTATCTGGGGTATTATTATAAAGTACCTAGTGTTATTAGATCTGTAAGGTACCTTAAATGTAAATAATTGTTCATTCTTGGGGGTGTGGGTCTATGGGAATTCAGTGTAATGTTCCTTTTACTTTTATTTTATTTATTTTTTATTTTTTATTTTATTGTTTTTTATTGAGGTATTATATGTGTACATATCTTACCATCCCCCCCCACCCCACACCCATACATGCCCTCACCCCCCAGAGTTTTGCGTCCATTGTTTATGCTTATATGCATGCATACAAGTCCTTTTACTTTTTAAAATATATTTTTATTGATTTCATAGAGGAAGGGAGATGGAGAGAGCAATAGAAACATCAGTGATGAGAGAGAATCATTGATTGGCTGCCTCCTGCACACCCCACACTGGGGATCAAGACTGCAACCCAGGCGTGTGCCTTGACTGGGAATCGAACCGTGACTTCTTGGTTCATAGGTTGATGCTCAACCACTGAGCCATGCCTCCAGGCAGTAATGTTCCTTTTCTTGTTCTGTGTGTTTGAACATTTTCATAATAAATAACAAGGAGGGGCCCTCAGAGATGGTGTGTCACCTGCAGGTTCCTATAACCCCAGATGGGCTGTTTATTCTTGGGGTGACTCTGGCATGCACCAGCTTGTGCACATTGTCCCCTAAGGTCCCAGGGGGTGGGCACCGTGATGCTGGCTCCCGGGAGGTCAGAGCGCTGCTCCTATTAGAGCTGTGGATGCACCTCCCACAGGAATAAGTGAGGAGTGTAACTTTTGGAACCTCAGGAGCTTAGAGGGTCAGATTTCAGGGCATATGTTGGTCGAATACAATGGAGTGGGCAAAACCCTCTTAATTTTCAGTGGCCCCTGTATTATCTGACCTCTACTTACATCCTGCCATGATAGTGTAGCTCTTCGGTTTTCTTAGAAAATCTCTGAATAGTAATGAAGAGAAAAGGCAGGAAGAGACTGCTGATTCTAAGATGGGTTTGTACAGACCTAATGACTGCTTAATAGCTTTATTATTTAAAGGTTTCCAGGGAAAAGAAAGGGAGAGGAGAACATGGCTTCTTACTCACCAAGAACCACAGGTTCTGATGCTCTGATTCAGTCTCCCTCTTGCCCTCTACCAAGGTACAGATCCCTACAAGGGTCCATTTGATCTGTTCTTGACACAAATGAGCACATTCCTTCAGAAAAGACATCTGATAATATCCTGTTGTTTTAGGTAGCAAATTCCCTGCCACACGATTGCAGAAGCCCAGTGTTGCAGGATTAAACTAGGTGGGGTTAGAAAAACAGGTACCAATTGCCTTAGCCGATTTGGCTCAGTGGATAGAGCATTGGCCTGCAGACTGAAAGGTCCCGGGTTCAATTCCGGTGAAGGGCACATGCCCGGGTTGTGGGCTCGATTCCCAGTGTGGGGCGTGCTGGAGGCAGCCGATCGGTGGTTCTCTCTCATCATTGATGTTTTTATCTCTCTCTCCCTCTCCCTTTCTCTCTGAAATCAGTGGAGGGGGGAAAAAGAGGCAGCAATTAAAAACAATAAAGTGCCAATTTAAAACAACCTTACAAGGTGATGAAGATCTGGCGTTCAGTTCATTCGATACGCATTTCTCATGCTCTTCTGTGTGCTAAGGCGATGCTAGTGGGAGGAGATGCAGGCAGCTAATTTCAGGGTAAAGTATCAATGATAGGTAAGCAAAGGGTGCTCACTGGAAGCCATAATCCACAGGGGCACTTACCTTGGAAGTGGGAAAGGGAATGGGGAACTTACTGGAGGACAATGACACCTGAAATTATGTTTTCAAGGTTGTGGAATTTGCCAGGAAAATTTTTTTTTTTTAAAAAATATGTTTTATTGATTTTAGAGAGAAAGGAAGGGAGAGGGAGAGAGAGAGAGAGAGAAACATGAGTGAGATACATTAATGGAGCCCACAGCCCTGCCTGACCGGAAATTGAACCGGTGACCTTTCGGTGCATGGTTGATGCTCAACCACTGAGCCACACAAACTGGGCACCAGGAAAAACTTTTATAACTACATCACTATAGATCTCAAGGAAATATTCTACTTTTAAAAAGTAGAAAAAAGAAGAAACATTCATGCAAGGGTTAAATAGTTGTCAGCCTAATAAGAACCAATCCTCCTGGAATAATAAATCTGATCTGGGCCCTGCTTCTATTTATTCTACTTCTTGTAATTATTTAGTGACCTTTCCTTTAAAAAAATTGAGACATAATTCACATACCATAAAATTCACTCTTTTGAAGTATACAGATCAGTGGTTTTTAGTATATTCACAAAGTTGTGCAACAATCACCACTGTTAAATTTTATAACATCATCTCCCCTCAAAGAAGCCCATGTCCATTGGCAATCATTCATTCACATGACCTTTCCTCTTGAGGTCTCCATTTATCGCTTGGCATAAGCTAATGGATTACTTCTCTTGATGATACTGAGTGTCTTTCAGAATCACAGTTGCCACAGGCTGTGGATATTAGCTGGGGCAGAGGCTTAGCAAGTTTTGGGGTATCAGCAGTTAGCCAGCGTTTGCCTGGAACCACAGGATGTGAGTCATAGCTCTTGCATTAGGAGGAATCCTGTGACCAGATGTTTCTCATACTTTGCAGAGTTCAGGTCAAATTCAGGAGCTGGTTGCAGGTAGCCCCTGTGGATGTCACCAAGGATGGATGACGAATGAGTGCACGGGTTCTAGTTCAGGGGTCCTAGTTGTGGAGAACATGCAGATGTTCTGACCCTCAGGGCTGCCCCCTGAATGACTCCTGGGGATCATGGAACCTTTGCCATGTGCCACACCCTGGAGGAAGAAGCTCTGGGGCACTTCAGGGTAAGGGTGCTTTGACTTGGGTGGGACGAGGATAAGTAGAGAGAAGTGAGACTGCTGTGGAAATAAGGCCTGGGGCTGGCATCTCCCAGCCATCGGGGCCTTGGGAAAGAACATGGGGTATCTGTATCCTGAGGCTTGAGCAAGAAGCAAGAATGAAGTGTGGGGAATGTTAACCTGCAAGCGAGAACTCAGGGATGCCCCCCCCTCACTCCCAAAGAGGGGGCAATGGTGCTAACTTAGTCAAGGCCTCTGACGTTTTGAGGTGCAGCTTTGGTGTAACTATCTTTTGATCTAAAATTCACGACCTGAACACTTAAGGCCAGTGCATTTATTGTATGTAAATTCTAAATCTCTTAAGAAATAATAGAGGTAGATATACAACACCTTTTAAATTAATTGCACAGAATTTATTATATGGCTGTACTATGCTACTTCACTGATTTTCCCCTCCTCTACTGGGGTTGTTGGGTTTTTTCTATTGTGAGAAATGCTCTAATGTTCATCCGTGTACTTACATCCTTACAAATAATTATCTCCTTATTATACATTCTGAAAGATGGTTTCTGTGTCAAAGGTACACATTTTACATTTCGATACATAGTGCCAGACCGCCTTCCAGAACGTTCATAGCAGTATGCTCTCTGACGGCTACTCACTTCATGAAGGTGTTCCAATTCTTCATATCCTCGCCAACACTGGACAATATTAGTAAATGGTGTGCATTTAACGGTCCTGATTTTAAATGGGTGTGTGTTTTCCTCTTAACGTGGCTTCCTACGTAAGATACAGGCTTCCTAGCTGAATTTGGCATTTGAGCAGGGAAGGTGGCAGGAAAGAAAATAAATACATTTACTTTCCAAGTTGTGAGGGAATAATTTTTGTCTCGTCTTACTTCGTGGAGTTAGGAGGATCGAGTTCTTAGGTGTCGATATGGAGAAAAGTTGGCTTTGAGACCATTTCCATGAACCTGAAAGTTGTGGAATGCAATTTTCTCGTTGGGTCCATTCTAAGTCATCATATTTCAAAGGCTGCTCAAGACAAGGGCTTGTGCTGGAGGGGCAGTCACAGGCTCGCTTCTTCTTAAACTTTTGCCTCTTTGGCCCTCTTGTTCCGGCTAAGGGCCCTCCAGGTGGATTTTCTGCTCTGTCTTGGAGCAGTCAAGTTCAGTGGAACAAGCCATGTGGCCACTCCCCAGACCCCTCTAGCATTGCTCATGCATGGTCATGCTCAGGCCCAGGTATGAAGGAGTGGCATGTGCCCCAGGCAGATCTGAGTCAGTAGAGAGGCAAGGCTCATTCGTGTATTAACTAACATGTCTTGAGGACCTACGGGCTGCCAGGTACTGTGCTAAGTGCTTTCCACACGTTTTATTTAATCTCCACAAAAAACCTACTATAATTAGCTTCATTTTGCAGAAGTGGTTTAGGAAGGTTAAGGAACAGACATTAGTACATCTCGTAAGTAGCATGAGGAGTTCTCAAACCTGGGTCTTTCTGACTTTCAAACCCATGCTATTAGTTGAAAGGGCTAAATATAGAACTCCAGGGCCCTGGGACCAGGTCAGAGTGTCCTGTTCAGTTTTGCTACTTTCTAGCAAGAAATTGTTCTGCTGCGGATAAAGTTAAATAATCCAATATGTAGAATAGGAACGAGGGAATTTCCCCCATTGATTAGTTAAGTATGTTAATAAGGTTGCTTAGAACTCTTTTCCTTCACAAGCAAACATGTATAGCCTTGGAGACCCCATGGAATTTACCAGTATGTGGAGAAGTTGTTCTGATAAGCTTAACTGGTTCATCCAGCCAAGATTCTAGAATGGGTTAGAAAAGGGATGGTTTGTGAGCATAAGAGGTAACGGGATTAAAAGTCAAAATCATGCATACTCATCTCAGTGATACATAGTGGATATATCTAGGCTTCATTAAAGCACTTGATGATATCTTTGACAGTGTCTCTGCACGGGGAATTATTGATTGGATGGTCATATACAATTAGATTGTAATGGGAGAGACAGTGTTGCATAGTGGTTAAGAATATGGTCTCTGGCCCTAGCTGGTTTGGCTCAGTGGATAATCGGCCTGTGGACTGAAGGGTCCTGGGTTCGATTCTGGTCACGGGCACATGCCTGGGTTGAGAGCTCGATCCCCAGTGGGGGTCATGCAGGAGGCAGCCAATCAATGATTCTCTCTCATCATTGATGCTTCTTTCTCTCTCTCCCTCTCCCTTCTTCTCTGAAATCAATAAAAATATATATTTTAAAAAAATGGTCTCTGGAGCCAGATACCTGGCTTCTTGCTACTTACCTTCCGGACTTAAGTCCAATTATTCAACTTCAGGTGCTTCATCTGTAAAATGGGGGTAACAATAGCATCTGCCTCACCAGGTTATTTTGAAGAGTAAATAAGATGGAAATAATCAGTAATAAATAATGAGAGTTTAGAACAATGCCTGGTATGTGTAAGATGACATGCAGGAATAGTTATTAACAATCATAATGATTATTTTTTAATATGTCTTTATTGACTTCAGAGAGAAGAAGGAAGAGGGAGAGAGAGAGAGAGAGAAACATCAGTGATGAGAGAGAACCATCGATCGACTGACTCCTGCATGCTCCCTTCTGGGGATCAAGCTCACAACCCGGGCATGTGCCCTGACTGGGAATCAAACCATGACCTCCTGGTTCATGGGTCAATGCTCAACCACTGAGCCACACCAGCTGGGCATAATGATTATTGTTATGAGGTTGTTGAATGACTGTATACAAAGCAAACTAATTAATGACTGTCGTGACTTATATTCAGCACTGATCAGTACCTAGGAACTCCAAGTCTTTTCCATACCACTGCTGCTTAGCCACATTTTTGCCCTGTAGTTATTTATAGTGTTTATTTTTAGAACTCTACTTTTGAGGAGTCTGGAGCAGATGGGCAGGCTGGAAAATGATTTCTGTGACAAAGCCATACATACACACTACAAATTCCTCAATGGGATAAAAAAAAACCTTGATAAGCTAAAATGATGGATCAAATCTAGAAACATGTTGTATTCTGCAGTGTTGAAATCATCTCTAAAATTTGTCTTAGATAGAGATTGAACTTACGTTATTTATTTTAAAAAAATATGTTCTTATTGATTTTAGAGAGAGAAAAGAAGGGAGTGGGAAAGAGAAAGCAACATTGATGTGAGAGAGACACATCGATCCATTGCCTCCCGTATGCACCTCATCTGGGGACCAAACCTAAACATGGCATATGCCCTAACTGGGCATCAAACCGGCGACCTTTTGGTGCACGGATGACACCCAACCAACTGAGGCCAGGGCTATTTTATGGTATTTTTATTTTAAGAATCCTTTCTTAACAATTGCCAAAAGTATCATGATTTTGTTATCAACAGTTGTTGAACCCTAAGTTTTACTCGTTTCATTTCTCAGCACTCCTTGTTGTGTTTTATTATGTATTTCTCTTTCTTGACACTGTGTATTCTGATGTTTTTCGCTGGCTCCAATATTTTCTCAAAATCTTTTCCAGGAAAGAAATGTCAGTGCTATGATACCTGGTATCACTCATGGTCTGAAAGGTCATTCCTTTGTTTAAATATAGCATGATGTTCTGCTCCATTTTCCTTAGAACTCTGTAAACATTACTCCTTTGCTATCTAGCATTTAGTGTTTCAGACAGGAAGTACTAGGTCAGATGGGTTCTCTTTCCCTCATATATTACTGTTCCTTTCCCTCAGGGGGTTATACATTCTTCCCTTATTCTATGAAATTCAGAATTACTTTCATTTTTTTAACATTCAAACTTGCTCATTGTAAAAGCTATTTGGATTTGAATACATAAACTGAGGGTTTTTAAAAATATTAATTCTTATACATTTACTCCATTCTCTTCTGCAATTCCTCTTAAATGAATACTGATGGTTGCCAAGTGGAATGGGGGGTGGGGTGGGGAGATGGTAAAAAGGAATACAGAATAGTATAAAAAGTATAATCTAAGAAAAAATTAAACTTATATTAAGTATTTTGGATTCATCTTCATATTTTTTTTGTTCTATACTCTGTCTCACATAATTTATTTTTCTATGTGTTTTTGGAGAATTCCTCAAGTTGGAATTTGCACATTTATTTTTCAGCATTGACTGAGCTATTATTCAATGCCTCCATTGATTGAGTGTTTATTTTTGGCATTCATATTTTGTTTTTAATTTTCAGAACCTCATTGTGTTTTTATTGACACAGTTTCTTCTTAATCTTGTTTGGACTTCTGCATCTCTTAATTATCTATTACTACATTAATTCCAGTCTCCTGACTCCCAAATTTAGTGGCTTTAAAACAGCAATTTATTATTTCTCACAATTCCATGGCTAGGTAGTTTCATCATGTGTGTAGATACATTCAGCTGGTGGCTGGCCTGGGCTGGTAGGTAAGAGAAGGCCTCTCACAGTCTAGGGCCTTCGTGCTGATGGTCAGTTCTCCTCTATGTGGCCCTCTCTTCATATGGTGTCTCATCCTAGGGCCTCTCTGAGTGGGCTCTCTCCCAAGTAGAATAGCCTGGATTTCCTAACAGCACGGCCACTGGACTCTAAGGGAGAGAAAGAGAAGCTGCCAGGTGTCTTCAGAGTTAGGTCCAGAGCAGGCACAGGGTTACGTCTGCCCTGTCCTATTGGCCGCAGCAAGTCCCAAGGCCAGCCCCAGGGAGCCACACACTCTTGATGGGAGGAGTGGCGTGCGAGAAAGGGAGAAGAAGAATTGTTGCCAGCCATCTTTGAAGACAGTCTCCCACAAAGCGTTCCCTGAAGTCGGAAGCACGAAATGTGTAGGTTGATCAGCATTGGTAGTTTTTCCCTGAAATCGATATAATTTTATTAACCAGTGTCACCCCAGTAAATTCAATAATAATAATAAAAAACCTTGGTAGCTTGAATGGGCTCCTTCAGCAATTGAGTGAATGACTGGTTCCCCAACAATGACCAATGAGTGATGAGGTATTCATTGGTCTGAGACCCAAGAACAAACAAAGAAAAAAGGAGGATATAGTGAATTTCAGTCAAATCCCAAACAAATTTAAAAGGATTTTGAGATTATTTTCTTCCTTCTTTGATGAAATTATGCCGTTCATAGTTTTTCTTGGAAAAAATGTACTTCTGTCAAAATAGAATATTGGCTGCCCTATACTCGTATCAGTCCTCCCGAAATGACGGGTCTCTGAAATCCCAGACTTCCCCCAGTCGTGCTGCGCCCTGTCCGCTGCCCCCCTGATGGTTCTTGCACAGGTCCTGGGAAACGTGCCGCCTCCTTTAAGGCACTTTGTTTCTCCGAGTAAAATTGATATATGTGGCTCTGAGGGAATTCCTTAAGTCTGTAGTTTTGTTCTCTAAGCCAGATCAGGGTGGGGCCAGGGGCTGCTGATGGGCAGAGAGGAATCTTTTTCAGACTCTGGATTACTGTGTGTTTTTCTTACCCCTGTACTTGCTACTTCCCATAATCCTTAGTCAGGGGGAGTCTGCCAAGAAGCCCGGCTTACCTTTCTCGAAGCCCGTTTTAAGGTCCCGTTATCTTGGTAAAATTAGTGAGATCCTTCTGAAGTATCCCCTTGCTATCTTAGTATCCTATGTTCATTTTTGAAAGCATTTTTTTCACTCTTGTCTAAATTATTCTGTATTTGGAGTTCTTTAGATATTTTTAGTATGAGGTTGAGGCCATTCTTATTTTATAGTAACTGAATTTTTAAATCCTCACCTGAGGATATGTTTTTATTGATTTGAGAGAGAGGAAGGAAGAGAGAGAAAGAGAGAAACACCTATGTGAGAAACATTGATTGGTTGCCTCCCCTACTTGCCCTGACCGGGAATCAAACACACCACCTTTTGATGTACAGGAGGATGCTCCAACCAACTGAGCCACCCAGCCAGGGCTGAATTTTATTAACATACTCTTATTTTGTTCATTTGATTTGGTGTCAGAAAGTTGGTGATGGCTGTTGGTTTTTCTAAATCCCCAGAACAAGGTCACAAGTACTTCTGAGCACCTCTTAGTGAAGGATATCTGAGAAGACCCCTTAAAAAAGTAAAATAAAATTCATGATACTGTTGCACACAAATGCACCATTTGTAAGCGTAGACTGAGAATGTGAAAAATGGTTGTCACAATGTCATCCCTCCTCCCTCATTTTTTCTTTTTTCTGTTTTTCTCTCTCTCTTCTATTTGGGATGGGTCTCAAGACATAGATGAGTGTGAGGTGTCCGGCCTGTGTGGGCAGGGAGGACGGTGTGTGAACACTCATGGGAGCTTTGAATGCTACTGTATGGATGGATACTTGCCAGAGAGTGGCCCCGAGCCTTTCCACCCGACCAGAGATGCCACGTCATGCACAGGTGGGTTTCTGCTGGAGAACGCGAGATCGGAAAGGGAGTTCCCGTTGGTGGTGATTTTCTGCAGCCCTCACCTCTGTCTGTGGGTCTCTGTTGGGGAAGTAGGTGGAGATTATTAGTTCCTTTGCACATTTATACAACCTACGAGATAAGCAAATAACAACCTAATCAAGATAGAAGGGGCTATGTTAAAAAGCTAAAAATTAGTAAACTTTGGGGATTTTTAGCAGTTAATCGATATTTTGATGGTATCCATTAGGTTAGCTTGTAAAATGTTAGGCTGATCTGGTAAGGACCAGCATCTCAAAAGTGACCCTGAAAATGATAAAGGCATACATGTCTTAAGGTGTTTTGCAATCTAAAATTTTCACTTCACTGGACTAGAATTCTCTTTAGTTAGTATGAGTTAGTGAAGGTTGATTGCCGAATTCATTCAGCTTTGTGCAAGTATAGATGCTATTACCTATGGCAGGTCAGAAGATTGAAGAGAGATAATCATTGGAAACATGCGCAAAAGTCATGTGGAAATGAACCAGCCTATTTAACACGTGGCTGGGGTCCGTGTGTGTAGGGAGGGGGAATGGGGTAGCGGTAGAGATTATGAATTTTGAAAATTCACATAGTAATGCATTTGACATTAATTTATTTGCAGAAATAGACTGTGGCACTCCTCCTGAGGTCCCAGAGGCCTTTATTATAGGAAATTATACCTCTGGGCCTGGCAGCCAGGTTCATTATGCTTGCAAAGAAGGGTTTTTCAGTGGCCCGGAAGATATAGTTTCAAGCTGCACAGCCTTGGGCACATGGGAGTCCCCCAAATTAAATTGCCAAGGTGAGTTTTCAAAAGGTTCAGGTTCACGGCTTATACCATATTGAGATTTTCATAGTTCTCTCTTAAATTTCTCCTTGGGGTGGTGAATGAATTGAATAAACCCAATAATTCCTTTTTTCCCCTAATAGGTTTTCAGTTAATTCTCTTGGGTTTTCCAGGAATAGTATCCTCTATCATCTGCAAACAATGATAATACCATCTTTTATTTTTCAACTTTTAAAAAAGTTATGTTTTTCTCTTGATTGGTCACTTGGCTAGTGTTTTCAGAACAAAAATTTAAATATTTGTGTTGACTTTGAATATTCTTGTCTTATTCCTGACTTTCATGAGTGGTTTTAGTGTTTCATCATTCACTGATGCTCTTGGCTTTTGATGTTATGTATATCTTTGTTGTTGTTGTTAATCTTCACCCAAGGATATTTTTTTCCATTGATTTTTAGAGGGAGTAGAAGGGAAGGGGAGAGACAGAGAAAGAGACACATGGATTGGTTGCCTCCCACGCACCCTCCCACGCTCCTGACCAGGGTGGGGAATTGAGCCTGCAACCTAGGTATGTGCCCTTGACCAGAATTGAACCCGAGATCCTTCAGTCCGTGGGCCAATGCTCTATCCACTGAGCCAGACTGGCTAGGACTATGTACACTGAGTGGCCAGATTATTATGATCTCTGAACGCATAATAATCTGGCCACTCATTGTGTGAGTGTGTGAGTGTGTGTGTGTGTGTGTGTGTGTGTGTGTGTGTGTGTGTGTGTGTGTGTGTATTAGAGGCCTGGTGCATGAATTCATGCATTGGTGAGGTCCGGCCAGCCTGGCCAGGGGGAGGGGACATGGGCGGTTGGCTGGCCTGCCTGCTGGTCAAACTCCTGGTCGAGGGGACAATTTGCATATTAGCCTTTTATTATATAGGATATACACTGAGTGGCCAGATTATTATGCGTTCAGAGATCATAATAATCTGGCCACTCAGTATATACCTACTTATGTTCTTATGTATAATAAAATAACACGGTGTGCCTGGTTACTGTTCTAAGCACTTTATCTACATATTGACTCATTCAGTCCTTCCAGTATCCCCATGAGTATGTACTATTATCACATTTTTACAGATGAGAAAACAGGCATGCAGAAGTTAATTTGTTCAAGGTCATACAAAAACAGGTAAAATTTGAACCCAGGAATCGGAGTTTCAGAGGTTGTGTTTTTAATCACACTGGTAATACTACTCCAGTTTTTATGATGATGTTAACTTTTGATTTGTTTTCTACTTTTGTTTTTTTCTCCATCTATTACCATATTTACTAGTTTTTGGCTATATATACATAAAATTAAGGAAGCATTCATTTGTTTCTATTTTACTAGGATTTTTAAAAATAAAAAGTGAGTTATTTTTTACGTCTTTTAGGCATGTATTAAGGTGATCATATATTTTTTTCTCTCTTTTTTTTTTGTTCTTCTTTTTTTTTTTTAAATATATATTTTATTGATTTTTTACAGAGAGGAAGAGAGAGGGATAGAGAGTTAGAAACATCGATGAGAGAGAAACATCGATCAGCTGCCTCTTGCACACCCCCTACTGGGGATGTGCCCGCAACCAAGGTACATGCCCTTGACCGGAATCGAACCTGGGACCCTTGAGTCCGCAGGCCGACGCTCTATCCACTGAGCCAAACCGGTTTCGGCTATTTTTTTCTCTTTTAACCATTCATATTGTGGGTTATATTATTAGATTTATTGATAATGATCAATACTAACTGCTAGAATGTATTCTTCTGGGTTTTTGGTGTTTTATTTTTTAATTTTTTCCCCCATTGGGTGTTTTATTTTTTTAATGTAGATTATCGTTGCTAAATTTTACTTAGAATTTGTGCAATAATATTCATAAATGAGATTGATCTATTTTCTTTTCTTTGCCATCTTTATGGGTTTGTTATCAGTGTTACTTTGAATTTAAACAAAACAGGTAAAAGAATTTCTCTCTTTTTCTTTCCTCTGGAATACTATAAACAGAATTTTAAAAGATTTGGGAGATTCCACCTGGAAACTACCTGGATGTGGCACTTTTGGAGAGTAGCCAAAATGTTTTTTAAAAATTAAAAAATTCTATACTTTAATGGTCTATTTAAGTCTTTTTATAATTTTTGGTATCCATTTTGGTAATTTACATATTCCTAGAAAATCACCTATTTCACCCACATTTTCAAATTTATTTGTAGAGAGAAGTATAAAGCATTCACACTTTTAATTTTTCTATATTGTATTTGTTTATAGTAGTGAAATATTGGAAACACTCCCAAATATCTATCAATAGGAGACTGGTTAAATAAATTAAGGCTTATACATAAAATGGAATATTTTATAGCCAATAAAAATTATGTTGGAAAAAAACATTTATTGACATAGGTTAAGTATTAATAGTATATTGCTAAGTTGCAAATTATATGAATAATATAATCTGATTTTTGAAATAGTTCATATATGCTTATGAAAAAGTTTAGAAGGCTAAGGCTATACATCAAAATATTAACAGTGGTGCCCTGGCCAGTTTTGCTCAGTGGAGCAGACTGAAGGGTTGTGGGTTTGATTACCGGTCAAGGGCACATACCTCGATCCCTGGCCTGGGTTGGGTGCAAATGGGAGGCAGCCAATTGATGTGTTTCTGTCATATCAATTTCTCTCTCTCCATCTCTCTTCCCTCCTCTCCATTCGCTCAAAAAAAATAAATAAATAAAAATCAATGGATGAGGATTTTAAAAAATGCTAACAGTGGTAATTTGCACTGGGGGTGTGTAGGTCCTGGATGATTTTTATATCTTATGTACTTTCTGTATTGAAATATATAACAAATATATAACAAAGCCCAGTTTTCATTGAATTTATTGCATAACTAAGTGACCTCAGTGATGTGCTTGGCTGAGTTAATCCTTTTGCTACTCTGATTTGTGATTTCAGGCTCTAAACACATTTTAATAGTTAATTATCATCCTGGGGGGTAAGAAATTCTAAAAGTATATTTTAGCTTTAACATCTTTCAATAAATCAATAAAACGCAGAACTTAGATTAAAATGTGTCATAATGCATATCAAAGAACTCCCTAAGGATTTATACAGGAAACCCCAACTAAAACAATTTGTATTATACTTTGGAAATTAGATTTCCATCTGGATTATTGGACTGAGAATACAGAAGGTTAGAGCGTGCTTGTTATATTCCTCTGAGAACTGTTATTTAGAAGATCTTCACTTCTTTCCCTCCTCTAATAACTGCTCTCTGCCTGCTGACACCCTCCTCCGCCTCCCCCATGTCACCACATGGCTGAGGCTTTTCAGAGCGGTGTCTGCCCCTCTCTATGCACACCCCTTCTTACTTACCCTCCAGTCTGCGTGGGGCCTCCAGAATCTGGGCCATGTGCCAGCCAGCACTGTATTTTTAGCTCAGAGTTATAAAGCCACGGGAGTTGGGAATTCCACTAAGAGCACAAGCAGACTGTGAACTTGGATGCTGCGGAGGAGCAGGTACTTGTGAAGGGAGCAGCTGTGATTACAGATGGCAGCGTTTGTGGCCCAGAACAGGCTTTCCCGACAGAGAAGGTACAGTTGGTGAACCTGTTGTTCATGTTCTTCCAGTTTCTGTGTCCTCGGTGGCTGTGCTGCCTTGGCAGGGGGGGCCTGTGACATGGGTTCCCCATCCCACCGGGTTCCCCATCCCACCGGGCCTCAGAGCTGGAAGTGAGCATGACAGGTCCCTGTGGTCCCCTCTTCTTTAAAAAAAAAAAAAAAAAAATATATATATATATATATATATATATATATATATATATATATATTATTTTTTTTAATTTTATTTTATTGTTTAAAGTATTATAAATGGTATATTTTTATTGATTTCAAAGAGGAAGGGAGAGGGAGAGAGAGATGGAAACATCAATGATGAGAGAGAATCATCGATTGGCTGCCTCCTGAGTGCCCCCTACTGGGGATTGAGCCTGCAACCCTGGCATGTGCCCTAACTGGGAATCGAACTGTGACCTCCTGGTTCATAGGTTGACACTCAACCACTGAGCCACTCCGGCTGGGCTGTGGTCTCATCTTCTGACGTAGGTAGGACTTGATGGAAATATGTGGCTGAGAAGATAGTATTTCTACCTTGCATTCCCTACATTTTGTTATTGTTACTACTTCTTTAATTTTCAGAAAAGATGCAAGTTATGAGTAGCAGCTTAAAGAATGTAGGTTTCTAAAAAATCAACCAAGCCAGGAGCAAGGTGAGGGAATCACTTGGACCATGTTATCATCAACAACAAAATGGAGTCTGGTTCTCCTGTTATATACGATAGATCCTGTGACTGAGGAAGTCTGGAGTCGGGAGGAGAGAAGACAGCTTCGCCACTGTGCTATCCAGGTGCACACCTAGATTTCTGTGAGGAGGACAAGCAAAGACGAAGCGCGTTCCAATGGGGACTTGGGTGGCTCCATGGAGGTGGGGGTGTTGGTGCTCTTCCCTGTGAGGTGTTTGCTTCCTGTGTAAGAGTCCATTGAGGAAGGGTGGTTTGCAGTCTGGGCACACCGTGGGAGGGTTCTGGGGACATCTGTCATCCAGATGTGCCCCCTATCTGACGGGCCACATCTTCCTTTCGAGCTGGGGATTCTTACTGAACAGTCCTTTTAAGAATGCACTTTGAGGCTTGCCCACTCCAGCCCATTCCCCAGGAATGCATCTCTTGAAACATAAATTGAATTATCCTCTCTCCTCGCTTAAAACTCTTCTAAAAACATGTGAATGGCCACTTTATTTAGAATAAAATCCAAGCTCTTATTCATGGCCTCGGAAGTCAACAGGGGTTTGGCCTCTTGTCTTTTCTGCAGGTTACATCTCCCATCACCTTTCCCAGCCAACATGCCAGACTCTGACTAGCTTCAGGGCCTTTGCACATGCTTTTCCTCTACTTGACATACCAACCTCCTTACATTTCTTAATTATAGTAAAACTAGTAGCCCGTTTGCACGACGATTCGTGCAATAGACCTTCATTCACCTGGCTGCCTGCACCAGTTTTCTGCCGGCACCGGGGACCCAGGCCTTGGCTGTGGCCACCGCCTTCTGCCTTCTTTCAGGGTTGGGGCTTGGCCCCAGGCGGTGGCCTTGGGCTCGGCCGCACCCAGCGTCCCTGCTATAGAACGCAGGAGCCGACCCCAGTGGTTTCCTGCGATCCGTGCAGGCTCCCCGCTGGTGCCCAAGGCCGGGAAAGCCTCGGGCGGCTTTCCCGGCCTTGGGCTCGGCTGCACCCAGCATCCCTGCTACCGATTGCAGGAGCCGACCCCCAGTGGTTTCCTGCGATCCGTGCAGGCTCCCCGCTGGTGCTCAAGGCCGGGAAAGCCTCCGCCCGAGGCTTTCCCGGCCTTGGGCTCCGCCACACCCCAACGTCCCTACAACGGTTTGCTGGTGGGCGTGGTTGGTGGGCATGGCTTGGTTGGTGGGCGTGGCTTGGGCATAGCGAAGGTGCGGTCATTTTGCATATTTGTCTATTATAAGGTAAGATATGTGTAATATAAAACTTGAACCATTTGTAAATGTACAGTTCAGTGGCATTAAATACATTCATCATGTCGTACAGCCATTTTCAGAATGTTTTCATTATCCTAAACAGAAACTCTGTGCCCGTTAAATAATAACTTACGATTCCTGTCTCCCTCTAGCCCCTGGTAACTTCTGTCGTACCTTCTGGCTCTGTGAATTTGTATTCTAGGTACCTGATGTATGTGGACTTATACAATATTTATCTTTTTGGCTGATTTGACATAACATAATGTTTTCAAGGTGCATCCATTTTGTAGCATGTGTCAGAACTTGAATCCTTTTAAAGGCTGAATACGATTCTATGGTATGTATAGACTACCTTTTGTTTATTCATTCATCTGTTGACAAGGTCTCCCTGCTCTTGGCATTCTTCTCATCTTTCAATTTTTAGCTTTAGATGTCATCTCTGATATTATTTTCTTTCTTAGTACACAACGTGGTTTATATCAGTCTCCCCTACTGGACTGTAGATCTGGGAGCGCAGCGACCACGTAGTCTTCTTCAGCAGGCTCTGTCCTGCACCTGGCACAGTGCCTGGCATACCTGAGGCTTGTGGACGCATCCTGTATTTCTGTGATGTCAGTGGTTACTTCTCCACTTTTGTTTCTGATTTTATTTATTTGGGTCCTCTCTGTTTCTTGATGAGTCTGGCTAACAGTTCAGTTTTGTTTATCCTTTCGAAGAACCAGCTTTTGGTTTCATTGCTTTTTTTGTATTTTTTTTTAGTCTCTGTGTTATTTATTTCTGCTCTAATCTTTATTATTTCCTTCCTTCTACTTACTCTGGGCTTTTCTTGTTGTTCTCTTTCTAGTTCTCTAAGTTGTAGGGTTAAATAATTTATTGTTGATTTTTCTTGTTTTTTGAGGTATGCCCGTAGTGCTATGAACTTCCCTCTCAAGACTGCTTTTGCTGTGTTCCAGAGATTTTGGGTTGTTGTGTGTTCATTTTCATTTGTTTCCAGGAAGTTTTTGATTTCTTTCTTGATCTCATTAGTAACCTATTCATTGTCTAATAACATGCTATTTAGCCTCCAGGTGTTTTAATGTTTTTGGGTGTTTTTACTGTAGTTGATTTCTAATTTCATTTCACTGTGATCTGAGAAGATGCTTGATATGATTTCAATCTTCTTGAACTTGTAGAGACTTGTTTTGTGTCCTAACATGTGGTCTATCTTTGTGAATGATCCATGTGCACTTGAGAAGAATGTATACTCTGCTGTTTTGGGGTGAAATGTTCTATAAATGTCAATTAAATCTTTCTGATCCAGTGTGTCCTTTAGAGTCACTGTTTCCTTGTTTGTGGATGCATCCTGAATCCCCCTCAAAAGGTGGCTCAGACAAAGGCAGACATTGTGGTATTGACTCTTGCACAGCTGCCCCAGTTTATCCTGTGACAGTTCAATTCCTGTCAAGGGCACGAACCTCAGTTGAAGGCTTGATCCCTGGCCCCAGTTGGGGCACGGATTGGGGCATGTGCGGGAGGCAACCAATTGATGTGTCTCTCTCATCAGTGTTTCTCTTTCTCTGTCTTCATCCCCCTCCTTTCCACTCTGTCTACAAATCAATGGAAAAATATTCTTGGGTGAGGATTAACAAATATAAAATAAATTTCAAGATCTTTCTGAAACTTCCTATCATAAAGTGGGAAGGTTAACAATTCTTCAGCTTTCACTGCCTAATAGATTGGTTTGTGACTCAAATAGTCTATTTACAACTGGAACGTTAAAATGAAGAATTTTAATGATTTTAAAAAAAGAAGATTCATATGCAGCTCACAGTATCAAACCCCATTGTTGCAGTTTCTGAAGGGTTTAGATTCTAGCTATTTCCATACTAGATACTATTTGTTGACAATAAATGTTATGTGTAATGGAAATTTTTCTTTTGTTTTTCTCCACATGAGCTTTCTCTATTGAAGGAAATGTCGAGGCTAAATTCGTGGAAGACTTTAGAATACACAGTACATCAAAAAATATTTTTTCTTTCACTGCCTAAGGCAAATGGACTCTTTTGGTGCTAATGAGCTCATTAGCTTAGTCTCAGCAGTTAATAAGCTACTCTTGAGAATCTGCTTTGTGGCATACTGAAACCCTCCCATTTTCCTTTGATGGTTATGATAACATTTGCTAAGTTCAAGTTGCTACAGATTGAGACATTAAATTTCAGCCCCCAACATCGATGATATGTGTAATTTAGTGCCCAAGTGATCCTGGAATGAGGGTCAAACTATATTTGGCCAAATATGGAACATGCCATAAAATGCATGACACTGTTTCATAAAGTTACACTTTGACCCATTCTTTAGCATATTTTTTACATATAAATATCACTGAGATTCATGTTCACAATATTAACCTTTTGCACTCGGATGTCGAGTGTGACTTGACACGGTTAGCATCGGTAGCAGCTCGAGAAAAAAGCAAGTGAGTGCAAAGGGTTAATTATTCACATGAATACAGGGATATTGAAAAATATTGGATATAGACACAGCCCACAAAGAGCTGACCATTAAGAGGAGAAGAGAAAATTTTTACAAATGAAATAAGTGAAGAAAGTATAGGTAGAAGTGCTGAATTGTCGGGGATGAATATAGATCCTCGTGGAATCGGCCTAGACTCTTACAACCTACCACATTATACTAATTTCCAGATGTTACATAAAGCTTCTGATTTGAGAAGGTTAGAGACTTCCTTCTATTATTGCTGAGCAAAGAAGACAACTGACTTTAATTGGATTTTCTTCAGTTTTCATCCTTGTTTCTGTTCCTTTGCCAAAGCTTTTCATCTAGCAGTTTATTTGTCAGGGATGGTTGTGTGTGTTTTTCAGTCAAAATCAGTATGTGGAATAGGTCTATCATTCATTTCCCCAGCAGTTGGCAAAATGCCTGCCTCAATTTATAGACCTTATTGGTCTCTTTTTCCTCTTCTTTCTCAGCTTAGTCTTTATTGGTCTCTAAAACAGTCTTGGATAAAGCCTTTTATTACTACGTGTGCTCTGTCACCAGCTACCTTATTGCGCTGACTGTATGATAAGCAGCAGGCACTGTGGGTGATGTTGGTGATACAGTGAGTCGTTGATTAGATGCCAGATTTCCTTCTGGAATATTTTCTCAGGTAGAGTAGTAAAGCTAGCCATGTGGGTAAACATTTTCACCTTCGAGATATGAAATAAAGTTACAATATAAATGTGATCCTTGAGACTGGCACAGCACATTCCCCCCTCCCCCACCCCAGGGAGACCAGTTTTGAAGTCAATCATTTGAATAAAATCACAGATAATAGGATAGTAAGGAAATATTCCCAGCCATGTTCATAATTAGTGGACTGTATTCCTGATGCAGTTCCAAACATTACTTAATGATATAATTAGCCAGACAAACGTGTGCTTTAATGAACACATATGCAGCACAAGATTTGTGCTGCTTATTATTTTCTTTCCTTTGGATAGAAACTGTTTTTATTATTATTTTATTGTTATTCGTTTTTGTTAATCCTCATCCAAGGATATTTTTTCCATTGATTTTAGAGAGAGTGGAAAGGGGCTGGGGGAGAGAGAGAAGCATCTATGTGAGAGAGAGACACATCAATTGGTTGCCTCCTGCACATGACTGGGGCCAAGGATTGAACCTGCAACCCAGGTATGTGCCCTTAACTGGAAATTGAACCTGTGACCCTTCCGTGCATAGGCTGATGCTCTAATCACTGAACCACAACTGCCAGGGCTCCTTGTGAGGGTGAGAGCTCTGTGGGGTTTTCATGTAGAACTATATTTTCATTACCTATTTCAGCCTCATTGGATTGATTTTTTATTATTTCTTAACTAGAGGCCCGGTGCACGAAATTCGTGCACTGGGGGATGGGGTGTCCCTCAGCCCAGCCTGCACCCTCTCCAATCTGGGACCCTAGAGGGACATCCCTCTCACAATCCAGGACTGCTGGCTCCTAACCCCTCACCTGCCTTCCTGCCTGATTGCCCCTAACCGCTCCCCTGCTGGTCTGATTGCCCCCAATTGCCCTCCCCTGCCAGCCTGATGGCCCCCAACTGCCCTCCCCTGCCGGGCTGGTCACCCCCAACTGCCCTCTCCTGCAGGCCTGATTGCCCCCAACTGTCCTCTCCTGCCAGCCCGATCGCCCCCAACTGCCCTCCCCTGCAGGCTGTTCGCCCCCAACTGCCCTCCCCTGCTGGCCTGATTGCCCACAACTGCCCTCCCCTGCCGGCCATCTTGTGGTGGCCATCTTGTGGTGGCCATCTTGTGACGATGTGGGGGTGGCCATCTTGTGATGACGTGGGGGTGGCCATCTTGTAATGACGTGAGGGCGCAAGGGCCACCTAGGCTTTTATTAGTATAGATAGGACCCACCTACTTTCTCAGGCACCTTTTGGTCTGAGTAGAAGTGGCAGTGTCAAGATTGAGAAGCCAGGGGTGCCCTGAAAGAATGCTTTTAAAAAAATAATATATTTTTATTGATTTCAGAGAGGAAGGGAGAGGGAGAGGGAGAGAGATATAAACATCAATGATGAGAGAGAATCATGGATTGGCTGCCTCCTGCAAGTCCCCCACTGGGGATTGAGCCCACAACCTGGGCTTGTGCCCTTGACCGGAATCGAACCTGGGACCTTTCAGTTCACAGGCTGATGCTCTATCCACTGAGGCAAACTGGCTAGGGCTTACCTATGGAGGGTTCTCTCTTTTCCACGTCCAGTGCGGCTAGAGAGCATCCGGTTTCTGAGTAGGGGCTGCTGGGGATTGAGAAAATTAAAGAAAGAGACAGACACAGAGATTGAAAGAAAAGCTGGGGCCAGGAGGGACCACTGCCCTCTTCTGATGGAGAGACAGGGACCCAGAGCCAATACAGCATGTTTATTTTACACCCCAAATACCAGGAAGTTTTACTAAAGGACAAGGAAAGGGGAATATGTGCATTCTTGTAGCTTCTTTGTAAATTGTCACTTTTGGGTGGGGCCTAGTCATATTCATTCCTGGTGCTTGGTTGGATTTATGTAATAAAACCCACTCCCTGGCATCTGGGCAGAGATGAAGGTTAAGCTGACAGCACTTCTGCCTTTTGGCAGAATGTGTTTCCAGCATGTGGCTTTGCCTACCGCCCTGGATTCAGCTGATAATTTAAAGAAATGCCCGTGTGCCTTCCCAGGCGCTCTCTACACCAGTGATGGCGAACCTATGATACGCGTGTCAGCACTGACACGTGTAGCCATTTTTGATGACATGCGGCCGCTGAGGCGGCCGCATGCCGAGGATAAAACATTTGCTGCTCCTGAGGATGAAACATTTGCGAAATAATGTTTTTCCTCAAAGTGACACACTACCCGAGTTATGCTCAGTTTTTTGGCGAAGTTTGACACACCAAGCTCAAAAGGTTGCCCGTCACTGCTCTACACTTACCTTCTGCACTCTTACCCCTTTAATATCTGTGCTTCTCCCTTAATCCAACTATCTGTCACTGAGTTCCCTCCCAAATATCTCCAATGTGCTGTTTAGAATTCCAGCTTTGAGGCCAATAAACCTGCTTAAACCTATACCCTCAATCTCTTCACTGATGCTCCATCTATTTCCTGCTGTAACTGAACCCTGGCTTAAACTAGAAGATGTTTTAGATGTCAACAATGACTGGGCAGTCTTATGAAACATTAACCACCTGTTCTGTTGGTTGCTCATTTACACACAAATATACTCATGTCTTGGAATGTTTTGGGCCCGTAAGTGTCTAAAGGCTTGATGCTGGGAAAACATGATAAGGGCCAAGAGGTCTTGTGTTTGGTAAACATCTATGAAAAGGAGCCAAATCTCTGTGAGCAGACATGGGACTTGGGAGGTAGATAGGGTTGGAGGATGTATGAAATGACCACCTCATTCTGGTGCCATAACTGCTGCTGATTTGATTGCAATCTGCACTGACCAGAGACTAACTCTTTTTAAAAAATCTCAGAGCCGGGTGACTGGACAGGTGGGTTGAGCTGTTGTATTAAGGGTTTTGAGATAACTCCCATGACAAAAGGTGAGAGAGGCCTCCCTCAAGGAAATAACTCGGGGGTTCTGCACCCATATGAGATGAAGAAGAGTGCAGTTCCATTAAATCCACCCATTCCGTGTCGGAAGCTCATTCGAGAGAAGCCACCTAATTCTAAGGCTGAGAATAGTTGATGAGGAGTTGGAAACAGATCAGATAGTTTTCTCTATTTTGAATGCTTCATCTCAATGAATGGACTTGTGTTTTAAAAACCTAGATATTAGGAGTGCTTAATTTACTTGGCTTTCTACAGATAGGGAGAAAATGAAAAATCAGAATGAACGCCAAATGTCATTTTTTTTTCCTTTCTGTATTTAGGTATAAGTAGGACTATTGGTTACCTTTGTAATTATTATGACCATTTTATTTTGTATTTTATGTTTATTATGCTTTCTTGAATAAAAGTGTATCTATGCGCTCCCCACTACAACATGAGAAATGTAGCATGTTTTATTTCTTCCCTTCACCCCCCCTGCTCAGATTTTGTTCAAAGAATTTGGAATTTCATTTCCAAATTATTGTGTGTGTTTTTTTTTACATTGTTAGTTTTGAATTTTTTTTTTTCAGAAAAGATACAGATGGATTTTTTTTTCTCATTGTAGAATATCTAAAAATGACTTTCTTTTACTCTTACGTTAAGTAGCACTTGGCTGGGTCTAAACTGGTAAAGTCCTTTTCCTGTAAATACTTCCCCCATTAATTTGCTTTAAAAAGTTCAGAGATTTTATATATATATATATGTGTGTGTGTGTGTGTGTGTGTATATATATATTTTATATATATATATATATATATATATATATATATATATATATATCATGTAATATTCATTTGGCAACAAAACTCCTACAATTGCACTATTGTCTAACCAGGAGCTAATGATTTGAAGGTGCATGGTAAAAGGTACCAGAAAGTCTTGATATTTAAAAGAACCCTGAGATGGATTATTTCATTGACCAAGGAAGTCTTTATAATATAAATAATCTTATAATTGGAATTTTTTTAATGTATGTAGTTTGTAAATTTCTGTACTTCTGAACAATCTTACTTTGTATACCTGCAGTTGGACTAGTGTTTTCTCTTTTCCCAGGAGTGGCCTCTGTCGTTGCTAAGTGTTTGTTTCCACAATGTGAATTATGGGGGTAGAACTCGGGGTCACGACCAGTGCTGTGCTACCTCCCCTTGCAGAGATCAGCTGCGGCCACCCTCCGGAAGTGCAGCATGCGTCCCTGGTGGGGAATCACAGCTCCAGCCTGGGCGGGGTGGCTCACTACGCCTGTCAAGAGGGCTTCGAGAGCCGTGGAGGAGAGATCACTTCCGTTTGCACAGAGAAAGGCACCTGGAGAGAAAGCACTTCGACGTGCACAGGTATAGATTTTATTCCCCGGGGGTCCTGTTTGCTAGAAGCGAAGGGCCAGCGGGAGCAAGGGACCTAACGCTGTTCAATTGTTCGATGGCTGCCTCACTCTGTGTACTGCGTGCGCCTGGCTATGCCCTTTACCTGGGTGGGCACCTGGCTTTAAGTTTGTCAGCTAAATCCTGGAAATTTAGAGGGTGGATTGGGATAGAACATTGTACGCTGCCATCTTTCGAAGCTCCTGTTAAATCACAGTGACTCCTGTCTCCTCGGCTTGGCTGGCTGAGGAATTTTTCTCTCTGAACCATTTTCTCACTTAGCCCATGTTGACAGCTTTTCAGAGAAAAGGTGATGTAATGAAAAATAGGTGTTTAATGTTTATTTTTATTGGTGGTAAAATACATACAACATAAAATTTACCATCTTACCCATTTTTTTTAAGTATTTTCACATTGTTGTGCAACTTATCTCCAGAACTTTTTCATCTTCCAAAACGGAAACTCTGTACCCATTAAGCAATAACTCCCCACTGCCCTTCCCCACAGACCCTGGCACCACCATTCTACTTCCTGTTTCTATGAGTTTGACTAATTTAATTACCTCATATAAGCGAGACCATGTAACATTTGTCCTTCTGTGACTGGCTTATTTCACTTAGCATAATGTCCTCCAGGTTCATCCATGTTGTCAGAAGGGGCGAGATTGCCTTCTTTTTTGAAAGCGGAATAATATTCCACTTGTGTATCTGTTATGTTGTATTTATCCATTCATTCACTGATGGACAACTTGTGTTGCTTCCACCTCTTGGCTATTATGAATAATGCTGCTATGCACATAGGTGTGCAAATACCTCTTTGAGATCCTTCTTTCGATTCTTTTGGATATATACCTCCAAATAGAATTCCTGGTGAATAGGAGTTTTGAGACTTCAGTTCAGATTCTAGCAGTGCCACATATTAAGCTGTGTGCCATCTGGTAAGGCATCATTTGCTCTAACCCTGAGTTTCCTCACCTCTAAAAGTGGGAAAATAAAGTCTGCTCTCCCTGCTTCGAAGCGTTATTGAGAGGGAAGCAAAGGAGATTATCTGTGGGGAGCAGTTTGAAAAGTTTAAAGCACAGTGCAGGTGTCAGGTCTTTACTGAAATCATTCGCCTTGCCTAAAGAGGATCTCCTGAATGAGAAATGTGCACTTCCACATGCTTTATTTCACATCTGTGCCTCCAAGAAGCAAGGTGGGAAAAGGCAGTGATTCTTACCATTTGTGATGGTTGGTCTGGGGTGTGACAAATGACTGAATGACTCTGGGAATGTATTTCTAAATGTTGACTTTCTTGGCTCCAAAGGCAAAGCTCTGAAGAGTGGAAATCTCAAGATAGTTTTCATCTGGTCTCTGGTTTGACTTGCAGCAGAATTATGATAGAACTAGAGGCCCAGTGCATGATTGAATCATGCATGTGTAGGGTCCCCTACATGCTTTTGATCACGGGGGAGCTGGGTGCCTGTCCGCTGGTGCACCAGGCCATTCAGAAGCCTCCGGTGCGGCGGAGGCTTCTGAAAGGCCTGGTGCCTGAGCGGACAGGCACCCAGCTCCCCTGCTTTTGATGGTCCGCGGTGGGACGTGAGCTCGCTGCCCCAGAGGCCCCTTCTGTGCCGCAGCACAGCCATGGCGCAGACGCTGAGCTTGAGCTGCCGCTGGCGACGCGAGCTCAGCATTTCGCCGGCCCAATCGGCTACCCCGGCCACCCCGAGTCCCGCCCCCCTGCGCCTCCTGGCCAATCGCGGGCATAGCGAAGGTACGGTCAATTTGCATATTTGTCTATTATTAGGTAGGATGTCCTGAGTCTTGCCCATCAAAGTTTTCCGTAGGAAAGTCTAGCCAGAGAAAGCAAAGCGTGAACTGCTGGTGATTATTTGTCCACAGAGCAATAGTTCATAACCAGTTTGGGGACACAAATTTGATGAAATCTATCAATTCAATAGTTATCTATGTAGCATACACTATGTATGTGGTACTTTGCCAGATGCTGCCTCTTTGGAATTTAAAGGGCACTTGGGTCAACAGGCTTTTATCCAAAGAGATGCACACACACACACACACACACACACACACACACATACAATGTTTTACAAATTCAAGGTGTTCGTGGACCTCTAGAAGCCCTGGTGTAGATGGAGAACTCAGCTCCACCGCTGACGCCCTGTCTGTGGCATGCAGTTCCCACACTCAGTCATCTCTACCACAAACACAGGAGGATGTAGGCTGGAGACTGCAACCATAGAAACAACAAAGGGCGGTCATGGATAATAACCCAGAGATCTCTGGAGAGGGCTCCCTCACTTGCCCAACCTGCACAGAAAAGCAGACAAGCCTGTAGCTAACAACAAGGACTCCAGGTTTCCAGTCTTAATGGTCATTCCAGCCGATGACAGCATTTTGAACAGCACCTCTAAGAGTTATTTGGAGAAAGTGAGGCAGCTGCCTCCTGAGATGCAGAATTCAACATCCGGGGACGCATTCCTAGCCCAGAGCTATCTACGGAGTCCCTTGGTAAGAGAGCGGGGCATGGCTTCTGGACCCAGCCATTTGCTTTATTGCTCAAGCTGCTCTGTCTCCACCACTCAGAATTCACGGGGGGGAGGGGGGGTACGAAGATTAGTCACTGCATGAAAAACCAGTGGGTCTGCATGGGGCATAGTAAGCTATTAATTAGCGGATGCTTGTAGGCACTTTGAAGAACAAACATGTTATGTAACTGCTAATTTTAATTACATCCTCAGCCTGCCACCTTTCACAGAGTCTGTGGCTCCAGCTGCAGCTGTTTCCATGGGGTTATTCAAGCTCCGATTTAAGGAGAGAAAAGGCATTCTCCCTGAGAGCTGTTATCTTTCTGTGAGGAGGCCTCTAGCTCTCAATCAAGATGGGCAACTAAATTCATTTTCCGCAGATAAAGGGGGCCATTTGCATGCTGATCAATTCATAGTGCCCTGCACTTGATCACGGGGTGGGTAGGTGGGGAGGTAGTGAGAGGAGCTGGTTACCCTGGCTCTTGCTCAGCTGCCCTCTTTCTTTTTCCTTTTCCTTGTTTTTCACCCATTTCCTTATACCTTCCCTTCCGTCCCAGCTCCCTCTGTATATTTGGTGTTTGCCATCCTCAGTCTTCACTTTTTTAAAAAAATATTTTTTTTATTAATTTCAGAGAGGAAGGGAGAGGGAGAGAGAGATAGAAACATCAGTGATGAAAGAGAATCATCTATTGGCTGCCTCCTGCATGCCCCCCACTGGGGATCGAGCCTGCAACCCCGGCATGTGCCCTGACCAGGAATTGAACCATAACCTCCTGGGTCATAGGTTGATGCTCAAACACTGAGCCACTTTTGGGTTTTCCCCCCATCTTTTCTACCTAACCTCTGACTGCCCTCTTCCTCTGTTCTCTGTTTTCATTCCATTTCCCCCTCTTTTTATACTGAATGTTTCGTTCCAAATTGGGGGGAAGAATCTATCTTCATTTTACCCCGGTTGTTTTTAGTTTAAAATCTTTTTGGAGCTCTCTTTCTCTGGATCAGTAGCATGCATCTGTCCATGTTTCTAATGGAGTGTGAACCCGAGCAAGGTGGTGGACTTTTTTTTTTTTAAAGGCTGGTTTGGACTGGAAACTCCAGACAGCTGAGAATTAGGTAACTGCTCTAGTGTCTGGAAAAACCCCAGGTGGAAGCTTGATGTTCAGTGAGTTGGTTTCCCTCAAGATCAAAGAGGTTGATTCATTCTTGATAAGCCCGTCCTGCCTTTCATTCTGCACAGGTCATTTGGCTTTTTATGTTTAGAATGTGGGTTAATAATTATAAGGTTGATGCTCACTCCTTCCAGGCTCTCAGAGGGGTAATAATATCTCTATTGGAACACAGACTGTTTATCTGCTGAGATCCTTTCTGAGCCCCCCAGCCCGACTCTGGCAGCCACTCCCAACTGCCTCCGGGCCTCCTGGTAGCCTCTGCTCCTTGTTTTGCTTTGTTTTTTTGCCCACCTTCCTCTTCAACTCAATGATGCTCACTTGCAGTTCTACATGTTTCTGATGGAAAAGAATAGTCATCCAGGATAAATGGGCTCATTTATATAAATAGCCACAGTGCTGGGGTTTGTTTGAATATGTGCATAACGTTTGGACCATCAAGCATTCTAGCCATCATTGACTGCATACCCACTTACCCACCCTGACCTCGGCTAGAGGCCTCACTGCTTGAGTTCATTTTGTCCTCAGAAAAACCCTGTGAGATGAAGTATGTTATTTCCATTTCGTAGATGAGGAATCTGAGACTCATGAAAGTTAAACAGCTCCCACAGGATCATTCAGCAAATGGCAGAGTTAGGATTTGAACTCGGGTCCATTCGCCTTGAAAGCCCATGATCTCCCTCCTATGCCAGAGTTTTCCAAGCTTGAATGTTTTGTATGCCACCCTGACAGTGTTTGCTATAACAAAAGTATTATTGGTTTCATAGTTTTCTTAAAACAATTTATATTTAAAACTTAAATTTATCATTTAAATTTGCTGATCAAGGACATTTTGCAATATATTTGATATCGTGAGTGTGTTATTTTTTCTAGTACACACAAAAATTAATACAGAGCAATAACTGATTTAAGTACAACCAAAAATCATCCTAAAGTATATAAATGCATTTTAGGAAATCACTACTCTAAGCCATGTTAGTTCTACTTATTTTCTGATTCTAAAGATTAAAAAAAGAAGAAGGAAAGAAACATAGCAGAACTCTCATCATTTAATTTATTCAAATATGCACTTATTCAAAGTAGTCACCTTGGAAGCCATATCCTCATTTGGATGATGCTGCCATGAACAAAATCTGTTTTATAATCCATTTGGGAATTGCCTTTGGAGTAGTGTGTGAGTAATATTAGGATATCAGTCATCTTACTTTTTAAAAAACATGTTTTTATTGATTTCAGAGAAAGGAAGGGAGAGGAAGAGAGGAATAGAAACATCAATGAGAGAGAGAATCATTGATCCGCTGCCTCCTGCACACCCTCCACTGGGGATGGAGCCCACAACCCGGGCATGTGCCCTGACCAGGAACAAAATCATGACCTCCTGGTTCATGGGTTGATGCTCAACCACTGAGCCACACTGGCGGGCTAATTTTTATTTTTTTAAATATAGACAAGATTATGTCATCTACTGGTAGAGATAGTTTTACTTATCTGCAGGGGGTTTGATTTTATTTATTTTTTTTTTTTTTACTTTTATTATTATTATTTTTTAATTTCTTTATTGATTAAGGTGTCACATATTTGTCCTCATCCCCCCATTCCCATCCCACACCCCTCCCCATGGATGCCCCAACCCCCTGTTGAACTTAACCATTGGTTAGGCTCATATGCATGCACACAAGACCTTTGGTTGATCTCTCCCCCCTCCCCCCACCCTCCCCTATCCTCCCTCTGAGGCCCGATAGTCCGATCGATGCCTCCTTGTTTCTGGTTCTGTTCTTGTTCATCAGTCTATGTTGTTCATCATTTCCCCTAGATGAGCGAAATCATGTGTCACTAGAGATATACTTATAAGAATTGAATGTGCGACGAGCAATAATAGTTATGCTGACAGGCAAATGAATCAGTCTGTAGTGAGTTTCTTTCTGGACCAACAGTTCTTTTGAGACCCAATATCAATGTCCACCAGTTCCTTATGAGTACATGTCGGCACTGACCCCTCAGCTCTGGATGGTGGACAAATGGTGGTAATGCAGGTCCGACTCCCTCTTGTTTGGTCTCGGCCGGACCCAGGGGCACGGCTTCACCCGGATCCAGGGGCCCACGGCCTCACCCGGACCCGGGACCCAGCCTCACCCGGATCCAGGGGCACACGGCCTCGCCCAGACCCAGGATTCAGCTTCACCCGGACCCAGGGGCGCATGGCCTCACCCGGACCCAGGGGCGCGTGGCCTCTCCCGGGCCCGGGATCCAGCCTCACCCGGATCCAGGGGCACACGGCCTCGCCCGGACCCGGGAGGGGGTTTGATTTTAAATAGGTAAAAAGCTATGCCCTCTTTCCATCTGAACAACTTCCTAGGTAGTAACTGGGGCCATTGGAAACTGTGTGACCTCAGGGAACCAAGACCCTGATATGGTTTCCCACGTTGCCAAATTCATTACATGAAATGCATGCAGAATATTGAAAAGAAGCAGAACAACTCAAAGGAATCGGTGGCTTCCTGATAGGTCAGGATTAAATAGCGTCGGTTCAAGGAGTCCCAGAAGTATCCAGGGACCTTGTGAGAATTCATTGAGTTTACCCCAACCTGCTCCTTAGGGACGGTCCTGAGTGGTGATGCGTGTCATTTCCCTCTGGAAATAAGCGTGCTCCATCAGCCGGAGGCATGAGGAGCCAGAACCAGATCTTACCTGTGCAGCTGCAGGGGAGAGGCCGGGCGCAGCTCTGGGCCTCTTTCCACCCCACACGAGTAGAATGCCAGTGGCAGCCAGTGGCCTGTCGCATCGACCACAGGCTGAAATTCTTACCCATACTCACCCAAGCAGGAATCTTTCCTTTTCCTCCAAGTCAGGTCATGGGCCAAGATCATTCATGATGAAGATAAATGGGGTGATAGGCCTAGGGTAGCTTGACTTGCCTGATTCGGTTTCTGAATCAGAGCATGAATGGTGAGCAGCAGATATTAGCCGGACAGATAAACGAAGTCATGCCCTCCAACATGGTCGCTGTTAGGATTTTTCCAAAATCCACTGATGCGTTTTGTGAGCGGACTATCTCTTTTTCTGTTTTAGAGATAATTACAGAAATTAGCGATGTATCAGTGTTTAATGACACCTGTGTGAGGTGGCAGATAAGCCCGGGAAGAATGAACTCCAGGATTGTATATGTGGTAAGCAAAGCGATCGCCTTTTTCCTTCCAGGGCAGGAATGGGAATCCAGGGGAACACCAGGTGCTGGACTTGCTTCCAGAAGAACCTCTCAATCTAATTGCTCTCCAATCCCATCATCCATTAAAAAAGGGAACAGTTTTTGTTTTTTTTAAGGTATCTGGATTATTTTGCTTTACATTTTGTGTTTAATGTATTTGTCATTGGACAGGGTGTATGTGTGGGGATGCATTTATATTTGGTATCAAAGCTTGTTTCCAAGCACTCGTACGTCCCTCCCCCAGTGTCAGCCTGGAAGTGGCTGCTGACTCTGTGACAGGTTGCAGGGAGCGGGTCTCAGGTTGTGACTCTGTTGATTGTTGGTCATCTGTGTGGGGGGTAGCACTTAGACTCAGGACTCCTCATTTTATATCATCACTTCTTAGGGCCTGTTGGTTACTGGGCTGATCAGACTTCATCATCAGATACCTGAGAGCAGAGGTTTACCTGATTTCACGCGCCGCCCCCCCTCGCCCCTCTCACACACACACACACACACACACACACACACACACACACACCCCGTCCCGCTGGCCAGGGGAGCAGTGCAGTGTAAAGCAAACAGTAGGAGAAAAGGATCCAGTACCATCAAATCTCTCTTGGTCGTTTTAACTGGAGTCATGGTGGGTTCTCTTGTCTTTGCCCCTCGCAAAGGTACACGTGAAAGGACACCGGGCAGACCCGATAGAATCAGTTCATGAGGAGACAGTCAACCTGACCGCAGACAGCAGGACCCCACACGTGTGCCTAGACCTGTACCAAGGCACCAACTACACCGTGACCATCTCCACTGCCCCTCCCAGACGCTCCGTGCCAGCCATCATTGGGTTCCAGACAGCAGGTAGGTAGAAGTGAAGTCTCATTTCCTCCCAGAAAATGCGAAGCACAGGATGTAGGGGAAATATGCTTCAGAATCAACTGGGCAGGAGAGTTCAGAGTTGCTTTCTGAGATCCGTAGCCAGGAGAAGGTCCAGCAGGAGGGATTCCTATACTAGTGATGCCAGGCGCAATGTATTGTGTCTCAGCTGGGCGTCTGGTTGAAGTGGGAGGTGATAAGGCATTTACAAGAAGACAACATGAGGTGATGATGCAGTCATTTCTCAATTACCCACGGCAATAGAGGTGGCCACATGGCTCTTTGGAAATGACAAAAATAATTTCCAACTCTTGTCTATGAGAGGAGCCAAGGACACTGACCCAGTGGCTTTACATCTTAAATGGGAACTGACCCCAGGACTGATTGGGGCTGGGTAATCACGTTGACCGTAGGCAGGTGGATAGGGGTATGCACTCCCAGGGTACAGGATGGTAAGTGTTGGATGAAAAGAGAAATTGGCAGGAAAAAGCTTCGAGAAGTAGCTTCTTTTTCCCCCATTGACCCCTGCCCCCACCGGTCGAACTCCCAGTGGAGGGAACAATTTGCATATTAGGCTTTTATTATATAGGATTGTAACAGTTATAAGTTTTTAAAAAAGAATTCTAGTTATAGGGTATTAGGACTAATCAAATACTTTGTAAGCAAACCTGGAGAAGTCATTGGGGTCATTTTTTATTTGGGGGGAGTTGAGTTAGTTTTCACTTAAGAAAATGTATGTCAGCCTTCAGTTATTGCTGCCACTAGGAACAGGAAGTGATAGAGATTTGGTAGAAATAATAAAAAAGACTGCCAATCTTAACAATATAAAGCCAACTACGAAATTATACAAATTAGATCCCTGGGTACTTGTACTAGTACAGTGGTCGGCAAACTGCAGCTCATGAGCCACATGTGGATCTTTGGCCCCTTGAGTGTGGCTCTTCCACAAAATACCACGTGCGGGCATGCACGTACAGTGCGATGGAAACTTCGTGGCCCATGCACAGGAGTCGGTTTTCGGCTCTCAAAAGAAATTTCAATCGTTGTACTGTTGATATTTGGCTCTGTTGACTAATGAGTTTGCCGACCACTGTACTAGTATATGACTAAAACAAAATTTCTTTCTAAGTCAATAACATGTAAGGAAATATATTATAAAATTAGTATGGTAACTAGAGAAGCTTGTACAAAATTAATAATAAACTGCTATGGATTTATTAGGAATATTTTTTTAATAAAAGAGCATCCCAGGACTTCAAACTCATTTTTCATTGTTTGGTCAGAGTGGCAGTTTGCTGTTCAGGGTCAGCTGTTTTAACTAATATCTCATTACGTCTTCAAGTTAATCTCCACTGGGAAAGCATGTTGTTTGGGATCAGACAGACCTGGTTTTGCATCTTAACCCTGCCTTGAAGAGTGGGGTGACCATGGCTGACATGTTTAATGTCTCCAGCCCGCTTTCCTCTGTCTTAAATTTTAAGTGGAGTTGGATTAAATTTGCAAATTAATCTAATGAGAATTGGATTAATTAGATTGAGTTGCCTCAGTGGGAAACAGGTACATTTCCACATTTACTCAATATATACTTAGGTTTTGTCTTCCCTGTTAGTTATGCACTTTTGTAGAGATTTATCATTTTTTCCCTTCTAGATCCTGTATATTTAACTATTGATTTCATTTTCAGGATTATGCTAATTCTCTTCAAATGAATGGGGAAGTTGTCCATATTTTTTATGCTCTGGAAAAGTTTATATAATTCTTGAATTATTCCCTTTCTTTAAAGTTGGACACATTTGCTCATAAGATTATTTAAGTCTTACCCCTTTTGGGATATAATTCTTTGGTAACTTTGTCAGTTTCTTCTATGATTATTTGTGGTTTGTTTGTTTCTTACATTTTCTTGAGTCAATTTTTATAATTTGTTTTCCTTAAAAAGGGTCCCTTTTGTTGAGCTTTAAAATATATTGGCCAGATGTCATTTGGAACATATATTTACAACTCCTCTAGGACTACAGGTCGTATAACCCCAGGTTATTCTTATTCCTAATTTTGTTGTTTTCTCTTTTTATTTTAATTTTATTTTTTAAAATATATTTTATTGATTTTTTTACAGAGAGGAAGGGAGAGGGACAGAGAGTTAGAAACATTGATGAGAGAGAAACATCGATCAGCTGCCTCTCGCACATTCCCTACTGGGTATGTGCCCGCAACCAAGATACATGCTCTTGACCAGAATCGAACCTGGGACCCTTGAGTCCACAGGCCGGCACTTTATCCACTGAGCCAAGCTAGTTAGGGCTGTTTTCTCTTTTTAAAAAATTAATTAGTTTAGCTTGAATTGTCTGTTTTACTACTGTTCCCCCCACCCCACCCCCGCCCCAAATAAACTTATGGTTTTTTTTCATTGTTTTTTCTTTTTTCTACCTCATTAATTTCTCCCTTATTTTAATTACTTTATTCTTTCTGCTTCTCTTAAGTTGGTTATATTGTTCTATCCCCAAATTCTTGAATTGAATGCATAATTCAACTTATTTCCATTCTTTCCTGTTTGATAATAAAAGTCTCTAATGCTTCTTTCTCCTTCCTAATTTGAGCTTGGGCAGAATTCCTAAGGTATGGATGAATACCTGTTCTCTTTATTCTTACTTTTATGGCATGATATAATCGCTATTGTGATTTTCCCTTTGATATAAGAATTATTTATGAGTGTGTTAATGTATGTTCTCTTTATCCTTACTGTCAAAGCGCTATATAATTGCCATTTTGATTTCCCCATTGATTGAAGGATTAATTATGTGTTATGCAAGTGGTATTTTTAAAGACATTTGCACTTCATTGTTATTTCTAGTTTAATTACATTTTGGTATTCTTTGGGTGGATTTATTGACATTTTGAGGGGGCTAACTCTTGGCTAATTTTTGTAATTTTGGCCAATTTTTGTAATTTTGTGGTTGGTGGTGGGTAGTAGAGTGTTTACTTGTAGGTAGAGTAGACCTAGGTTTCAATGAACTCTATTAATAAGATTTTCCAGGTCTTCTGTTTGTTTGTCTTTAATTTTTGTTGTTGTTGCTTGCTTGGATTGCCATTTTTCTCAATTTCTCTTAGAAATTCTAATTTTTTTGTTTCACACCTTTTGATATCATGATATTTATGTTCATGACTGATATCTTTATTGTAGAGTCTAACTTTTACTAGTAACAAATGGCTCACTTTATCCTGTTTAATATTGTTTGCCTTGAATTATACTTTGATTAGTAATATTGTTTTTCTTGATTTCTTCGTGCTTGGTTTGCATGATACGCCTTCACCCACTTTTGTTCCCCTTAAAAGCTACGTGGATAACATTGTTAGAGATGTATGCTAGGAGGCTGCATATGTTGAGAAACCTTTTTGAGAAAAGTGTTATTTTTTGTAGTTAAGCAATTTACATTAGCGTTGTTTGTGATAAAATTTCCCTTTCTTCTGTCATCTTATTTATTTTACTCTTTTTAATGCTACTTTGTTATGTCCATTGTTTTCTTTTTGCTGCTCGGGGTTTCTTTTTGAATGATTCATACAATATAGATTTTGCTTTAATTCTACAATACATATTGAAAAACAAAAATAAGCCTATTTGAATATGTATTCCTCTGATTACTAGCATTAAGATGGAAATAATGTTAACTTCTCCTTGAATAAGATGTGGAAATTTGTATTCTTTATTTCCTTTTATTTCTTCCCCTCTAGCTTCCCTTATGTTATTGTTTAAACACGGCATTTTATTGCCAGCTCATTTCTAATTACTTTTAACATGTATTACATCTTCAAAGAGTTCAATTCTATATTGATTTATAACAATTATTTAAACAGGTATATGTTTCAACAGTCTCAATGTTTACTGCATTCTAATGTTTTATACCAAAGTTCCTCCATTTTTCTCTATTTTATCTCTCTGCACAGTGATTTCTATCTTCTCCTCCCTGAGGAATGGGATACTTTCTGAGCCCATGATTTTCGGAGAATGTCTTTTTATTGTCTTCACAAGTGAATGAGAGCTTGACTGAAGATAAAATTCTTGAGCCATAATCTTTGTTGTCAGAATCCTGGAGGCATTTCACATTGGCTTTGGGAATTTAAAGTTTTGAAAGAGGAGTTTGAAGAAGGTTGTGACTTTAAAAATCTTATGTAGATACTCTGATTTTTCCGCCTGGATATCAGAGAGGTTTCCTTCCTCCCTCCCTCCCTCCCTCCCTCCCTCCCTCCCTCCCTCCCTCCCTTCCTTCCTTCCTTTTTAAATCCTTATTGATGAAAGTATTATAGATATCCTCCTTTTTCCCCCATTGACCCCTTATAGCCCGCACCCCGCCCCACCCCAGGCCTTCACCACACTATTGTCTGTGTCCATGGTTTATGCATATATGCATACAAGCTCTTTGGATGATCTCTTCCCACCCACCCACCCTGGTCTTTCCTCTGAGATTTGACAATCTGTTCCATGCTCCTGTGTCTCTTGATCTATTTTGTTCATCAGGATTTTTGTTTGTTTGTTTGTTTGTTTTTTTTCATTAGATTCCACATATGACATAGAGGCTTTCTTTATGTGTGAAATTCACGACGTTAATCACTTATTCATACACATGGGAAGTGTTTATTGACCACCTACTACATGTTTGCTATTGTTTTAGGCATTGGGAGTTCAATAGTAAATGAGACAGAAATCCCTTCTCTCATGAAACTTCAGCCGTGGCTGATATGAATGTTATTCTCTTTTAAACTAAGTTTTCTTCATACCCTGTGAGTTCTTTGGATCTTCAGAATTTGGTTTATCTACACATTAGGAACATTTTCTTTCATTAAAACTCTGATTATGCCATTTTTAGTTTGTTTTATTTGTCCTTTTGGCTCTTCAGGTACTCCGGTGTGGAATTGCTTGTCTGTCTGCATTGGTCTTTCGTTTTCTCTTGTGTTATGTCCACGTCTTTTTCCTCTGTCTTCTGAGGATGGGGCACGTGCGTTCTCTGTATGCATTCATGCATATGTGCGTTGACGTTTCTGATCTCTATCATTTCTAATGCACTTTATATTCTGTTGTTGCACTTTTCTTTTGTTTCTTTACCTCATCCAGTTTTCTTGTTATTTCTGCCTCTCTTAACCAATGTCCCCTCTGTTAGTGCATTTTCTTATTATCTCATCCTTTATCTGTTTGAACCCATCTTCAAAATTTTTTTACTGAAAGTATATAACACATGTTGCCTAACTTTGCTATTATTTTGCTCAGCATTTCCCCCCTGCCCCTAAAGTATGTTCAGTCTTTGCCTTCTAAACACAATCGCCCTCTTGTTCTTTGTAGGATCATTTTATGGGCTTCACCCCCTTCTGGATTACTGATTCTTGGAAGATAAAAGTTTTATTTGGGTGTGACATTTTTTTTTGATAAAACAGATGCTATTGCCCTGGCCGGTGTGGCTCAGTTGGTTAGGCGTCGTCCCTTGCACTGAAGGGTTGCAGGTTTGATTACTCAGTGGGGCACATGCCTGGGTTGTGAGATTGATCCTCGGTAGCGGGTGTTCAGGAGGCAGCGGACCGATTTTTCATGCTTGCCTCAATGTTTCTCTTGATCTCTTTCTCTCCCTCCCTCTCCCTTCCTTCTTCTTTATAAACACACACACACACACACACACATATATGTATATATATATGTTTATTTATATGTTATACCTTTGATCTTACTTTTTATTGGATAATATTAGTATGCTTATCTCATAATGAAGGATCTCATCTTGAAGGATTTACTGTAAGTTGGATGATCTAGTGTCCTTTGGGGAGCAGCCATGAGAAAACCCACTGCTCTGAGCTTTATTTCTGAGCACTTTGCTGTTCTGATAGGTATTGTTGTCACTCTTGAGCCAGCTCAGCATTGCCTGGCTTCATTATGATCTTACAGCCTACGAAGGCAGGAAAGAACCAAGTCTCTCCTTTTGCCAGCCCAGGCTGATGGACCCTCCAGGTTCTAGGCCTCCCCTTAGAAGGTCTCCAGTGTGCTAAAGAGGGACTATTATTATCAATAGTAGTGATAGTAGTACATATACTTTTTACCCTGCCTGCCTATCAGATTGCTTGATGAATTAAAAAAAAAAAAAAAAAGGATGTTCAACCTTTACTTTAGATCTGCTATGTCTGGGGGGTTCTGATGTGCAGTTAGGATTGGGAACCCTTGGGATAAATGGCTGCAGATGGGGAATTCGTTACTTTATTGTCCTGTGGCTGGTCTAGCTTCCAGCTCCCACCTCTGTGGACACCGGTCCTCCTCCAGTTCCATCCTTTGAGGCTTTGAGACCATGTCCTTTGCTTGGAAGGCATATTGCATGGTATCTCTCGGTGTCTTTCTTTCTCTCCCGCTCCCTTCCACACTGTGCTAAGCTGAACTGTCTTCATGTTTCTGCCTTTCGTACGGCAACCCACCCTTCTTCCCAACCCAGATGCAAATTCTGACCCATTTTCACAATTCTCAGTCACTTCTTTCTGGATTGTGGTGGGAAGTGGGAACCAGATGCCTTTATTCTCGTTGCCATCGTCCCCTGAATTCAGGTGACAATGGCTGTAAGTGGGAAAGTCATATGGAGACGGGAACTATGCAGACGGCAGTTTTGCTTTATGTTCTGTTTGTGTACATAGACCACGTGTGACATTTCTTAACATACATTTGATGCGCCTCAAAGTCATTTGCATACATGTGACAGTTTTTATTTCTGATGTCCTTAGGAAACCTGTAACATAAAAGTTGTGAAGATGAAGGAGAACACGTGATAGGCCTTCAGATTCTCTCTCATAACCGTATTTCCACATTTTCAGTTAAAGCCAAGAATATTTTCTCCCAGCTAATTGCCTTGTGCTGCAAATGCCCGTGACGGTTACAATTCTGTGGACAGTTCTGATTTTGAGTAGAATAATTTGCTGTAATCATCATTACTTCTTAGGTAGCAGAGACTCCTGTGGGAGAAATATACATAAAAGGTGTTTATAAAAAGCTTCCCTCTGATAGACATTCAAATTTTTTCTCACTTGCAGAAAACACGCAGGCTTGTGTGGTAGGAAATTTGCTTTTCCTTGAAAATTAGCTGTGGTACTCCCAGACTCTTTGTGAGTTCTTTATTCATTACTAACCTCTTCTTTTGATTACATTAAGAAAATGGAGCATTGGTGGAATGAATTAGACTACAGGAGGCATGAAATTACTTTTTTGTGTATAGTGGGTGAAATTAGTCTGCTTCTGATTATTTTACTGCCCTAGGACTCATATGAGCAGGTCTCCTGAAATACTGTCTGCTGTGAGAACAAACATCTCACTAGTCACCTACTTTCTGGTCATCTTCTAGGTTGGAAACACTCCGAGAGCTCTATTCCGTGACCTTTGCCTTTATTCACCTTTTTCCTATTCTCAGATTTTTCTGGCTATTTATATGCTTAAAACATGGCATTTTACTTATGGACTATCCAAGTGATAGGATTAACTTTCTAAAAATACCACAGCTTTATTAGTTTATAGCAATTTTTTTAAATGCTTTTTTTTTCTTTTTTCATTTGGTACTCTCAATAGCCTATGATGTAAGAGAAGCAAACTGGATGACTTGATTTCACAAATTAGGAAACAGGTTCAGAGGGGCTAAGTGGGTTAGCTAAGGTCATGCAGTTAAGAAGTTGTAGAGCCAGGACTTGAAGCCAAATGCAATGATCTTGCTGTTAAACACCCTATTGGCTCTACTAAGATGTTCGAATTTCAGTTGTAATTAGCCACGATATGTTTTGCTAAGATGATGCAACCTTTCCATATGTTCTCTCTTATTTTTTAGAAGATGATCTCTTAGAAGATGATGGAATTTTCAACGTCTCACTATTTAATGAAGCTTGTTTGAAATTGAACAGGCATTCTAGGAAAGTTGGATCAGAACAAATGTACCAAGTAAGATCTCTTATGTTATTTATTAAAGAATTGGGTCACTTAAAAGTTTGGGTGCTCTCGAAGTGAGGATTCAAAGTTTGAAACCACTCATGAAATGCACTTCTAGACAGTTTGATTTTTGTTTCTAGTGATGGATATGAGAGATGTGAGATGGATACAAGTGAGGGACTAAATTGAAGGAAGACCTTATTTGGTGACTTGCTATCATTTTCTTTGTCTGGTATTTTACATGTATTATAATTTAGTGCATTTAATAATTGCAGCTTATTTTGCTATTAAGTTCACACTTGGATGTGGGTTTTTAAGAAACTTATTGCATGGCTATTGGTCCTCATTTAACTTGACTTTTTATACATCACAAATCTCAAGTAAAATTATGAATAAGCTCAGGCAGGAACTGAGATTTGTTATTTTTGTGCCATATTTTCGGTGCCTAGCAAATCGTCTGGCAACGAGTAGACTAAGTATTAAATTAAAATTAATTAATTAATCATTTACCAAAAGCATATCATGTATTGGGGCCTGGAAATTCAAACTAATTATACAATTAAACAGGCCATTACAATATGTTATAATGAGTGATTTTATAAAAAGTAAGTAAATGAATAGGATATTGTGTATGTGTGTGTGGCCAGGTACAGTTTTTTTTGAAAGCAAGAAGTAAAGACGGTGTTGAATCAAGGAGAATGAGCAAGAATTAACCAGATAAAAGAGGTGGGTGAGGGTGAAGAAGGGCACACTGGGCAAGTAAAGTAGCAAATTGAGTAATAGAGAATGTGACTTTCTTGGGGAACAGAGAAAGTAAGGGGAAGTGGGAAGAGGTGAGGCAAAAATCTAAGCAGTGGCCAGATCATGAAAAGCCCTGTATTGTGTACTTTTACGTTTTGATCTTATTTTGATGTCCGTGTGGAGGCACTGCAGGATTTTATGCAGGTGAGTGAAATATTCAATATTTCATGTTAGAGAGAACACTGGGCCTAGAAACATATTCAGGTACCCAAATGATTTTTTAAAAAATATATTTTATTGATTTTCTACAGAGAGGAAGAGAGAGGGATAGAGAGCCAGAAACATCGATGAGAGAGAAACATCGATCAGCTGCCTCCTGCACACCCCCCACCGGGGATGTGCCCGCAACTAAGGTACATGCCTTGACCGGAATCGAACCCGGGACCCTTGAGTCCGCAGGCCGACGCTCTATCCACTGAGCCAAACCGGCTTCGGCCCAAATAATTTAATATATGATAAAAAATGATCTTTCAAACGAGTACAGCAATTAATGGTTCTGAGACGATTGGTTAGCTACGTGGTTAAGAAAATACCACATAGTTAAAAAGAAGTTGTACACACCCTAAGACCCAGCAATTCTACTTTTTAGTATATACCTTAGAGACATTTTTGACTTGCACTTAAGGGATATGTAATTGGATTTTCATTACATCATTGCTTACAATAATAAAGTATTGAAAATAACTTAAATGTTCATCAGTTGGAAAATAGATAATGGTGATGTTTGGTTGAATCATATGAAATTACTGCTATTCAGCCATTTTATAATACAGTCATAAAACTGAATATTATATAGGTGCTAAAAATGAATGGAGTAGATCAAAATAATTCACATGGATAAGTCTCAAAAACAAAATATTGAGTGAACAACCCATACTGTATATGTATGGTATGAACACAGACACACTCAGGCAAAAATCAGCTTCTTTAAGATAGAGCATCTACGCATGACAATAACTAAAAGGGTTGTAAATTCAGAACTTTTTTGAAGATGACAGTTGAGAATCATATGCTTTCAGCGCTATTAGAACAAGCAGCTGGACCCTGGGCAGCCAAAAATTACAAATTTCCACTCTGCCATCCTAGTTCCTTACTTTTATATCTTTTGTTTCTTTTTTGTTGTTGTTAATCCTCACCTGAAGATATTTTTCCATTGATTTTTAGAGAGAGTGGAAGGGAGAGGGGGAGACAGAGAGAGACAAACATCAATATGAGAGAGATACATTGATTGGTTGCCTCTTGCACGTGCCCCAACCAGGGCTGGGGATCGATCCTACAACCGAAGTACCCTTGACTGGAATAGATCACGTGACCACTGAGCAAAACCGGCTAGAGCTTGGTAGAAAATTATAAGTGAGGAAATTTGGGGGGATTTCTTGAGAGAGATCATCTCTAGTGGGAGAGAGCAGTGCAGATGATTAGGGTGTTGTGAGATGTTGGTGGAGCAACTCTGATGATGACACAGTCTGGGATGTGGCTGTGGATCTGAGTCACTAAAGTTCAGTGAAAGAACTTCATAGCATTGAGCTCAAGGTATTCTGAGGCCAGGTTTTGATGACTTATGGATAAAAACATTTGAATTACACAAGAGAATGCTGGGAATTGGGGAGAGAGGACTCTCCCATGAGTCCTGTGACAGAGTGTTAGGTGACTATGGAAGAATGACAGTGATGCGGAAGGATAGGGGGTGGGCTAGCCAATGACGTGAGCATCAAAGGAAACACTAACCACATGAACACCCAGCTAAAGAAACACTGACCGTTCAAGGGCTGATCACATTACATTACTTCCGGGGCCCTCACATGTATTTGCCCTTATAAGTCCCTATGTTATACCTGCAACTTGAGTTTGGTAATGGATGGGGTATGATTTCTTTCTTCTTCTTCTTCTTTTTTTTTTTTTACCAGAGCTCAACTAGAAAAGAATAAGTGAAGTAACATTGCACAGTTGCTTTGAATGCATAATTTGGAGCAGTTCTCATAAGTTTAAAAACTGTTCCTTGAGGCTTATCTATGGATTCCTTAGGAATGAAAAGAATTTAAAATAATTTTGCCCAGCAGCTTCAGGGCAATCTCCTTCCCTGGGTAGGCATTAAGGGGTCATCTTAGAATAGCCTGACATCTTGCTCATCTGAGATGAAGTTGTGCATGCTAAGCTTAGTCTGTGGCTGTTTGAGGGGGAAGTTGCATAGACTAGGTAGGGCAGCTTTGTAAAGTCCTTCCCCAGGTTAGCTTGCTATTACATTAAACATACTTCTAACTGGGTCAGCACAAATAGAAGAAAACTTCTTGCTTTATATTTATTTTGCTTCTAGTCTAGATATCTGTAAGCCAACAGAAAAGGTAATGCAACACTTTCTTTTAATCTCATGACAGTTTAAAATTCTGGGTCGAAGGTGGTATCTGAGTGATTTTTATCACACAACATCATTTAACTTCACCACGGGGGAACGAGCTTCGGTAGTGTGTTTAGACCTGTACCCGGCAACTGATTACACGGTGAATATCACCCTGCTGGGATCGCCCGAGCAGCACTCAGTGCAAATAATGATAACAACTGCACCTGCAGGTAGGTTTGCATGCCTTTCTGTTCTGTACCTCAGGACCACGGGCGAAATATGTAAATTGTACGATGTGGGGACCATAAAGAATGCTAGTCTGGGAGTCAAGAGATTTGGTTTCCAGTCCTAATAAACTACCAACTTTGTCTGGGGATCAGGGTGCCTGAAACTTACCACCTCTCCCCTTCCACACAGGGGTTCTGGCTCATAGAGGGTACAGACCAGGAATGGACTGTTGAACTCAGCGCTCCCCAGTAGTGATGGATTGAGCACTCTGTGAAGCCTCCTGTCTCTCACCCCAAACTTGAGGCAGCGGAGCCCAAAGGGTAGTCAGTATAGACAGCTAGAACTAACTTCCAGGGGATCAGAAATGTGAGCTGCACTTCGTCAGCACTGGCAGGACAGAGAGGCCTCCTGAGCAAACCATGTGTGAGCGCGGTAACCGCCATAGAGAACAGTGGCCTAATGAAGGTCAGGTTCCTTAGAAAGGCCCCGGGGCCTTGTGAGGATGCCACGGAGAGGCCAGCTCTGTCAACTCCACAGCTCCCCCTAGTGGGAAGGGACACAGAAGTCTCTATAAGGTCTTTTGTTCTTACATCTACTGGGGTTTCCCAGACAAATTTATGGCCAACCAGGTGGAGAGGCTGCCCGCTTTGAAGGTAAACAGTAGGAGAGGGTCCTGCTCCTGCCTTCCTGAGGTCTCCCCCTCATACTCACTGCAGCTCTTAGCGGGAAGAAATTAATCAAAGAACTTATATGCATATATGCATAATCCATGGGCAGAGATAATAGTGCCATGAAGGCCTGGGGTGGGGTGGAACCTGGTGGAGTGGGGCAATGGCGCCGGGGGGGTGGCGGGGGGGGGAGGCGGCATTTGTAATACTCTCAACAAGAAAGATTTTTTAAAAGGAAAAAAAAAACAAAAAAAAAACCCAGCCATCATGGCTCAGTAGTTGAGTATGGACCTATGAACCAGGAAGTCATGGGTTCTCCCGGCCAGATCATATACACAGGTTGTGGGCTCTATCCCCAGTGTGGGGTGTGCAGGAGGCAGTCAATCAATGATTCTCGCTCATCATTGATGTGTCTATCTCTTGCTCCTTATCCTTCCTCTCTGAAATAAAAAAGATTGCTTGGCCGGATATAAATATATTTAATATATAAATTAATTAAAAAGGGGAAACAAAGAATGATGATGATATCCACATTCCACCCAAGAGGTCCTGACTTAATATGCGTTGAGAAAGCCACTGTCACACACAGCATTCTACGAATGTGCCCAATAATAAGGAAAGCAGCGTCCTTGACCACAGCTCAGGTGTTCACTGTGAATTAAAATCAAAAGAAGGGGGGATAGAGCACTCTTTGCTCTATTCCCTGGTAGAAAACCCCAAGGGTGGTGTATGATGCAGGTTTCGAATAGCATGCATCATTTGAGCTCTATGGTGACCTTATAAAATACCCCCCATGGCTGATTCCTGTTTACAGAATTGAACTCCAAACAAAAGATAGTCAAAGGCCACAATTAATTTAACGTTGTTTCTCATATTTTCCCACAAAATGATAAATATTAGAACTGTTCTGTGTTGGAGGAGTTATGTCTGAAGTCTGCCTACTTGTCTTACAAACCATTAGCCTGAGAAATGCATACTTGCAGATGGTCAAGCCAGAAATTGGCTTGGGATATCCAGTCATTTACAATGTGTCCAAAACAGGAAAAGTAATTAAAAAAAAAAAAGATAGTGATATTGTAGATCCAGCTAGGTAGGACCATACTCATGGGGTAAATAAAGAATTCACTTACATATTGTCTGTGACTGCTTTTGTGCTACGAAGGCAGAGTTGAGTGGTTGTGACAGAGCTGATGGCCCAGAAAGCCTGAAATATTTCCTAACTGACTGTACAAAAAAAGTTGCTGACTCCTGCTCTGAGTCATTAATGTTTGCTTTCATATTTATTATATCCTTTCTTACGCTTTTCTTTCTTTTTTGGCTTTATAAAGATGGTCACATTTTATCTTCACTGTGAATAGTGGCTTTTTGTATTAAAAAGTGTCCTTCTTTGTCTTACTTAATGCTCTTTGTGTTGAATTCTGCCTAAATCAGGATTACAACCCATAGTTTCTTATGGTTTCCATTTCTTTGTTCCACTTTATCTTTAGCTTTTCTGAATCACTTTATTTTAGGTGTCCCTCAGGCATACAGAATATAATATAGTTGGATCTTACATTGTGAGACAAATTGAAAACACTTTTTAATAAAATATTTTAAATAAGTTAAATCAATTTACAGTTATTGATATGTTCAGACTCAACTCTGTCCTATTATTTCATTTTACCATATGTATTATGTTGTATTTTCTGTATTTCTTTATGTGATGTTTTCTTTGCTAGTTTATCTATCAATCTATTTATCTATTTATTTGTAAGAAGGTTTACATACATATTTTCTGATGGCTACCTTTGTACCTTCTTAAAGTGCTCTGTCTCCTGTTTTCTTATATAACTTTTCACCATTTGTCACTTTTTAATGGTATGCTTAACCTTCCATTTATTGACCATGTAACAGTCAAATTGGTCTATTCTATTTTCCTTTATTTTCTATCTCTCCTCCTCCCAATTTTTAGGTGCTTTATTTTTACTTTATCAGAACACATACCATTTATATCTTTCTTCTACTTTGTCCCACCTTTATTTTTGTATGAAGTCTACAATTTAATATATCAAATAGTCACTATCAGTCTTTCTCCTGCAGTTCCCCTAGTTACCTCTTGGATGAAACTCATCATCTAGTAGGCTCCTCAACAGTTCAGTGTTCCCTGAGTTCTTGCTTATTTAAAACTTCTCTGTAGCCTTGACACTTGAAAGATTGCTTGGCCGAATATAAAAATCTTGCTTCACTGTTTCTTGATTTGAGTTTCCTTAAAATTCAGTGCTATTATTACCTTGCTTTTTATTTAGAATTTGAGAAGTCTGATGCAGCCTAATTTTTTTGCCTTTGGACCTTATTTATTTCTTTGAGTGGAGATGCTGAGGATTTTTCTTTGTCTTTAAAGTCTAATAGTTTTACGTGGCTTGATTGTTCTGGGTGAGATTTCTCAGGTATCTGGTGGGCCCTTTCAGTATTTATATTTCTAATTTTTGTAAAGTTATCCTGGATTATAGTTTTAAATGTTAACTGTTTCAATGTTTTTCTTCTTTAGAGACTTTAATTATACATATGTTGGATCTTTGTCTATATTCCATTTCAACTGCCTATTAAATGTTTTTACTTCTTTTTAATCTCATTTTAATTCTTTCTGTAAGTTGTTTTTTTAGAGAGAGGAAAGGGGGGTGGGGAGAGAGGGATGGAACCCACAACCTGGGTATATGCCCTGATCGGGAATCGAATCTGCCACCCCTTGGTGCACAGGACCACGCTCCAACCAACCGAGCCACACCAGCCCGGTGCTATTTGAAATGTTTTGATTAAAGTTTCTCCTTAATGCCGATTAATTCCTTAGACATAATTGGTAATTAAGAGGATTAATAAGATTTCTAGGTTAAGAGTGCCCTCTTCTGTCATTGAGTGAAGTGCAGTTTCTTTAGAGGATATTTTTGGGGTTTTTTGGTGAGGGTGGGGATGAATTGTGTATTCTATTCAAGGATTCTCTTTTGCCTTGCGGAATCTTGCATTTCCCTCTGAGTTCTTTTTCCCCATCACCACGTAGTCTCCTAAGGACACCAAGTCCTTCCTTTTAATTCTCTCCTTTCCCAGAAGCATTACCTTTCTCATATCTGGAGTCTCATAGACTTGTGAGACTGAATGAGTTATGGAGAACCAGCACAATTCCTAATACACAATAAGCATCTACCAAATGTTAATTATTGCTTACATTTACCTTATGACATTTGTTATGCACTCTCTTGTATTTTTGTTATACTGATAGAGTTAACTCTTCTCCTAGATGAAATACATATTAAGGGCAGAAACTATGTCTTATTCAGAGCACCTCTGTTCCATTGGGTTAATATGATATGAGGTACTTAGTCTTTCCCTTATTGCTGATTGTTTACATTTAAACGACTAGAAATGCTGTGCTTGCCACTATCCTGGACACTAGGAGCACAACGATGAATGAGGAGCTCTCAGTTCAATGGGGTGATAGACAAGGATCAACAGTAAGACAATGCATAAAATGTAATTGAGGCCTGGTCAGTAGCTCAGTGGTTAGAGCATTGGCCCATGCACCTAAGGGTCTTGGGTTTGATTTCCTGTCAAAGGCATGTACTTGGGTTGCAGGTTTGATCCCTGGCCCCAATCGGGGTGGGGGTGGGAGGCAACCAGTCGATGTGTCTCTCTCACATAGATGTTTCTCTCTCTCTCCCCCTCCTAATCTCTATCTCCCACTTTCTCTATAAATCAATGCAAAAAAAAAAATAAATCTTCAGGTGAGGATTAACAATCAAAAAAACAAAATGTAATTGAGGTATTTGCAAGGTACTAAGGGAGTACAGAGGCAGCAACGATTCATTTTGCCCAGAGTTGCTCTCCTGCATTCCTGTGAACAGGAGGAATTGCAGGCCCACCACTACTGTACCATTACGTGAGCATACCCAACACCATGTGGGAGTCTAATGTTAGCTTATCTCTATGGATAACTATTTCCCAACTCAATTTATATTCCACTGATTTGAAATTTCACTGTTTATAAATTCCCATGCATAGATACATTGATTTCTGGGTTCTATTCTGTTCCATCGATCGATTTATTTATTTATTTTTAAATATATTTTTTATTCATGTCAGAGAGGAAGGGAGAGGGAGAGAGAGAGAAACATCAATGATGAGAGAGAATTATTGATCGGCTTCCTCCTACACGCCCTCTCCTGTGAATTGAGCCTGGGCATGAGCCTTAACTGGGAATCAAACTGTGACCTCTTGGTTCATAGGTTGATGTTCAAACCACTTGGCCACACTGGCCAGGGTTGCTCTATTTATTTCACTTATACCTTTGGTAGTTATAAACTGTTTAATTACTGTAGCATTCTTAATGGGGGTGATATCACCTTCAGGGGGCAAAATTCACCCCAGGAGGGCAAAAATTGGTTATAGAGGGGCCAAAAAAATATTATTCTTTTTATATATGAAGCGTAGTATACACACAGTATCTAAGAAACACAATTTTCTGTGGTGTTAGCCCCTGACACTACAGAAATGCTGTTTAAAAAAGACTGTTTATGGCCCTAGCTGCTTTGGCTCAGTGGATAGAGGATCAGCCTACAGACTGAAGGGTCCCAGGTTTTGATTACGGCCAAGAGCGCATACTTGCGAGCTCAATCCCCAGTAGGGGGCATACAGGGGGCAGCCAGTCAGTGATTCTCATCATTGACATTTCTCTCCCTCTCCCTTCCTCTCTGAAATCAATAAAAATATATTTAAAAAAATAAAAAAGTCTGCTTATGGGACTATAATGAAAAAAGGTTGAGAAGCACTGTTACACCTTTATAATAGGTACTGATACCTGTCCTCTTTCAATATCTTTTCCCTTTGCTAGTCTCATGAATTTTCCCAAAGGAATTTAGCAGTAACTGCTTTCTGTTGAATGTGTGTGCCCAACTGATTCCTGCATCTGGGACTTTGACCTTGGAGCCCTTGGTGTGACCCTTCTGTCTCCATTCTTGGTGGCTCATTCACTCACATCCTTCAGGTCTCTACTTATGTATCACATCCACAGAGGGCCTTCCCTGGACATTCTAGCTATCCTACTATGATGCTTTTCTTCATAGTCTTTACTAGCCCACAAGATTATATTTTTATTTATTTGTAACTGTTTATTTTCTGCCTTTCTAACTGGAATGAATTCCATGAGGTGCAGGGACTTTGTTCACCACTTTTTCCTTAGCCCCTAAAGCATGCCTGGCATGGTAAGAACTTTCTAAATAGTCATTGAATGAATGTGTAAACTTACCACATTTCCAGGAGGGCCATCGGAATCACCATTGGAAGTACATTCCATTTAGATTCATTGGTAGAGAATTGATTTCTTTTCACCTGCGAGTCTTCCTGTTCACAGATGTGTCATTTCTCTCTTTATTGTTTTCCTCTTTGTCCTTCAGAAAAAGAAGTTAAAAAAATCTTCCTGCAACTCTTGGATATTTCTAGTTAGATTTATTTTCAGGTATTGGAAGTTTGTTTATGGTGGTTTTTTTGTTTTTGTTTTAAATATTTAAAACAAATATCTATCTATTAAATATATTTTTATTGATTTCAGAGAGGAAGGGAAAAGAAGAGAGAGATAGAAACATCAATGATGGGAAGGAATCATCGATTGGCTGCCTCCTGCATGCACCCTACTGGGGATTGAGCCCACAAACCAGCCACGTCCCCTTGACTGGAATCGAACCAGGAGCTCTTCAGTCCACAGGCCGACGCTCTATCCACTGAGCCAAACCGGCTAGGGCTTTATTTATTTATTTGAGAGAGAGTGAGAAAGAGAGCTTGAATCTGACTGGGGGATCAAACCCATAACCTTAGTATATTGGGATGACGCTCTAACCAACTGAACTAGGGATGTTCATGGTGTCTTCTCTTGTGAATAGGGATCTTTTAATTTTTCTATTGTCTTTTATTTGGTGTTTTACTTTCTGATTGCTGGTATAAGTTACTGCAAATTTGGGGGCTTAAAACAATACAAACTACTGTCTTATGGAAAGGGGAAAATCCACTTCTTTGCCCTTTCCAGTTTCCGGAGCCTGTCTACATTCCTGGTGGAATCCTCCATCTTTGAAGCTCATCAGTTTAACCTCTGCTTTTGTCCACAAATCTTTTTCTAACCCAGATTTTCTTTTTAAAAATATATTTTTTTATTGATTTCAGAGAAGAAGGGAGAGGGTGAAAGAGATAGAAACATTAATGATGAGAGAATCATTGATTGGCTGTCTCTTGCATGCCCCCTACTGGGGATTGAGCCTGAAACCTGGGCATGTGCCCTGACCTGGATTTGAACTGGAGACCTTCTGGTGCACAGGACTGTGCTCAACCAACTGAGCCACACCAACCAGTTACTCTGATTTTCTTGTCTTCCTCTTATCAGGACCCTTGTCACTACATTGGGCTCATGTGACTAATCCAGGAAAATCTCCCAATTTTAATCACATTTACAAAGGCCTTTTGCCGGGTGATATAGCATGCTCACAGATTCCAGGGACCAGGATGTGGACATCTTTGGGGGGCCGTTATTCAGCCTACCATACTTGTTCTTGCAGCTATATAGAAAACTATTAGTTTTTCTACGTTCTTGTGGTTGTGCGCACTTTGCCAAACTCCTATTATTTGTTTTTCTGTTTTCAAGCCATTTTATATTTGTTTTTCACTTGATTCTCTTAGATTTACTGGCAGTTGCGTCATTTGTTCTCTTTCTTACTGGTATTTATAGCTATTTTTTTTCTTGCCTCTTTCTGATTGTCTAGAATCTTCTGACTAAGCTAACTAATAGCTATGAGACCATGCATCCTTGTATTGTTCTTAACTTTACTAGAAATTGCTTCATTGTTTTACTGAGTATGTTTTATAAGCATGTTGGCTTCTAATAAACACTTAAATTAAGGAGTTTCTATCAAATTAAATCTTAGTTTACTAAGATTTTTAGTTAGGAATGTATTAATCCCAATTATTAAATGTATTAATCATTGTAATTATAAAAATAACCATATGTTATTTTCTCTTTTAATCTATTAATAGCTTTCCCAATAATGATCATCTCTGTATTCCCAGAATAAATCTCTCTTGTTGATCATAGTGTGTTGTACTTTGAATTTACTGCCTATTCGCTAACGTTTTATTTTGGAATTTTGTATTTATAGTAATAAGTGAGTTTGGTATAGTGTGTTCAGTGATTGGTTGTGCCATCCTTGTACCGTTTGGGTGTGTGATTATCTAATAGTGAATGAACTGGGAAACTTTCCACCTTTTTGTATAGTCTGGAACTGATTAAATAGTAGTGGAGTTATTTCATTTTTGTATGTTTCATCAGTGTGAGGTTCCTTGGGCCACTACTACTTATCTCTAAAACCACCTTCTATATCCAGAAGTGAGGTATGTTACCCTGAATTATCTATACCTTCTTACTTACTCTGCCTTACAACATTTAGAGGATAGCATGTGACCTGTGGGACAGGTTTTCTCTGGGCAAAGCCACCCGATCCATAAAGAACCCTCACGTTGACCAACTTGGCTTCATTCGTAGGAACCTGTCGGGCCAGGGGCTTACACATAAAGGCTTGGCTCCCATGAGACTTCTTTTTCAGATGCTTTGGGAGTTGTCTTTATCACTTCTTAATTATCACAGTGTTCCTATGAAACTTCTTAGCAAGTCTGCTCTCTTTCTCTCTCTCTCTCTCTCTCTCTCTCTTTTTTTTTTTTTTTTTCCAGTTTAGGGCCAGGGATAATTACTGAAGGCGGTAGACATCTGATATTGGAGTTTTGAAAAGTAGTCTTTATTTTAAAAAGCTGGGGGTGGACGTTGCTTCTTTGTTACACTGTACTAGATCTGAACTAACTTTGGACTGATTACCATGAAGCAGAGCAGAGGCCAACAAGTACTTTGATCATAAGAGATGAGGAAGCCCAACCAATAGAAGCCCAACCCCTCCCCCCTTTCCATCATGAAAAGTCTGACTGCTTAAGATAGGGATGTTCAGTCCCTCACAGAGCGATTCTCAGTTCTGGGCTGAAATGTTGCCCTCAACTCAGAAATGCAAACTGATGCTTATTTGTGTAAGTGATGTTGTCCAAGGCAGGTACAATGAGTTGCTGTTTTAACTTAAGTAAACCAAGGGAGTTTGCAGAATAATTAGATATTTAAATAGTTTTTTAAAAAGTATTGTATTTTAAAAATATATATGTTTTGATTTGATTTGATTGATTTCAGAGTGAGGAAGGGAGAGGGGGAGAGAGAGAGAATCATTGATCGGCTGCTTCCTGCACGCCCTCTACTGGGGATCGAGCCCACAACCCTGGGTATGTGCCCTGACTGGGAATGAACCATGACCTCCTGATTCATAGGTTGATGCTCAACCACTGAGTCATAGCAGACGGGCAGATTTAAATAATTTTTAAGAGGGATCCTTCTCATTGTGCATCTTGTAATCCTACATCTTTCATTAGGGCTGATTTCACATAAATATAAAAGTGTGTTACTACTACTCATTTGTAAATTAAAATACTGCTGAAATCATTCTATGTAAAATGCTTATCCTTGGAAAATGAAAAGGTAGTATTTTTGTACAGGAGGTCCATTGATTTCTCATTCTTTTCTCCCTGCAGTTAAACAGACCATCAGCAACGCTTCAATATTTAATGAAACCTGCTTGAGATGGAGAAACATGAAGATAGCTGGTAGAAAGGAAATGTATTTAGTGAGTTACTGAAAGTTACTCTATTGATGGGTGTTTGTGTTGTGTGGGAGGTTTAAAAAATATCAATGCACCTAAAATTCTGCTTGCGTAGCTGCCATTGTGAATAGGAGAATTATAGTGACAATTACAACCAGAAGCAATAAAATGGGCACTTCTGCTGCATTTTTGACAAGAGTGACCTTGGGGACTGGTGAGAAAGCCCGGAGAGGTGTTTTGGGTGTGAGCACATAGCCTGGAGCAGAGTTGATGTGCAGGCAGGATCCAGGAGGAATCCAAAGGCTTTTGCATGTGTGTGTCTCTCCACACCAGGGTCCCTGACAAGGGTGTGAATGTGTTGCCTAGAGAGTCCAGGGGAACTTTTGAAGCTAGATGTGGTTGTCGGTAAGAAAGTGAAAGATCGGGGTGAGCTGTTATTAAAAGGAATTAAGTAGAGAGAAGCATGAGTGAGTATTGGTGCAGAAAAGTATAGGGAATGTCAGAAAGGGGTGGCAGAGGAGAAAAATCCTTCCCAGGTTTCACCAGACCATCTAAGAGTATCCCAATTCACGTCCTGCTTTGGAGAAGCCCTACTTCAGATTTTTGTTGTTGTTAATCCTCACCCGAGGATATTTTTTCCATTGATTTTTTTAGAGAGTGGAAGGAAGGGAGAGAGGGAGGGAGGGAGGAGGAAGGGAGGGAGAGAGAGAGAGAGAGAGAGAGAGACATCGATGTGAGAGAGGAGACACACCAACTGGTTGCCTCCCTCATGCGCCCTGACCTGGGCCTGGAATTGAACCTGCATCCCAGGGTGCCCTCGACTAGGACTCAATCCCGAGACCCTCAGGTCCTTGGGCCGATGGTTCTAACTGCTGAGCCACGTCAGCCAGGGCCTTACGTCAGATTGTTAGTTGTCTTTCTAGGGAAATGTTCTTTGGCTTTGCTTCTAAAATCTTGCCAATAGACTTCCACGTTGAACTATGTATCGTGGATGTGAGAACAAGAAAGAGAAAGTTGCCAGTGTTTGGCCCTCGACCTTTTGTGCATTTTGTTATAAAAAATATACTTATCACACTGATAATATTGCAACTACAATATTTGTGGTATGACAACTCTAATCTTTACTTATTATTGCATTTCACGTTTTGAAGGAACTTTAGAGTCAAGAGCAAGAGAGTTCATGAGAAAGGTAAAGATCTAGCCCTTCAAGCTCGTGATTCACCTGTGAACTTCTCTGTGTTCTAGCTCCGCATTCAGGGCCAGAGATGGTATCAGAAGGAGTTTGCCCAGGAAATCACCTTTAACATCACTACCAGCAGCCAGGCTCCTGAGCTGTGCTTGGACCTGCGTCCGGGTACCAACTACAGTGTCAGCATTTGCGCTTGGTCTTCTGTCCTTCCCGTGGTCATCTCCCTAACAACCCAGATAACAGGTACATCTCACATAAAGGTATTTGGATGCTCAAAGTCACCACGGAGCTGTGGCTAGGCCTGGATAAAGAGGAACAGTATTCCTTTTTATCATTATGTGATGAACTTTAAGAAAGAGAGGAAGAAGGACATGGAATTGGAGAGGGGTGCTAAGGGGCCTGTAACAGTGACTGTTTTATTTCTTACAAAGATATCTGAAACAAAATGTTACCATTGGTTAAATTTTGGGTAGTGTGTACCCGAGTGTTGGTTAAATGCCTTCTGTATTTGTGCTTCTGTATTTGGCCACCAGGGAGCACTGGTGAGCTGCTTAAGTTCATTGAGACCACAACAGCATATTTTCCAACTCTACCCTACTTTAAAGAATTTGCAATTTAAAAAAAAAGTGTAAAAATTCAAGCTGTTAAGATCTCATGAAAGGGGGGGGGGGGAGGGAAGACCCCAATCCCTTTTATAAAAGAGGAAAAAAGGGAACCTTATATGTTGATGTGAAGAGGTACGCCTGCCTAAGATGTGGCTTTATTTTAGTAAAATTGTGAACTTTTGAATTTTACCAGAAATGTTAGGCAAGGAATTTGGGTCTGGAAAATGCAAAGCAGCTGATTTCCCAGAAGAAAAGTGAATGAATTTTCCTTCTGAGTGTCTTACCTTAAACAAAATCTTGCTGATGGGAATAGAATGAAAACTAGCGCTCTAGATACGCTGCAGGGCTGCTGACTTCAGCAGAGGTCTGAAGTTCTAGGAATGCGGAAGGACAGCGGCGAGTGTCACAGTGAAAGAGGGTGAGAGGGGCAGGTGAGGTGGAAATCCGTTCGGTGGCTTTTAGAAAACGTGAATGGGAAAGTGTCTTTATATCAGAAGAATATAGATATTTTTGTGTAGAGGCACATGTGGTTGTTGAAGCTGTGGCTTTGTTTCAGAAGCATCATGGACTTTTGAACTTGACCAGAAATGTCAGGCAAGGAAGGGGATTGGCCCTGGAAAATGCAGCAGCTGATTTCCCAGAAGAAAAGTGAATAGAATTTCCCTTCTGAGTGTCTTACATTCAACTATATCTTACTGATGGGAACTCCTCAGAACCCAGAACCAGGGTTTCTTTGGGGCGGAGAAGTGGGGGAGGGGCATGCTGCAACTTAACAGTTTAATTCAGCCGACATTTATTGATTGGTTATGTACAAAGGCCCAGGCTAAGTGCTGACGGAGATATAGAGATGGGGGGGGGGGGGGGGAAATTGTTCCTTCTTGCTGGGAGCCAAGTCTCATAAACTTTATCGATGGAGAGATGCAGCTAGCCTTGTGATATCTGATGACTTATTGTGTAAGCTACCAGTTCTCCTATTGCCATCAATTTCAATTGATCCTACCTTGAGTGGGCAGCATGATCTCTTAAGGATGAGGAAAGAATGACTGTGGTGTCTTTATTTATGCATATTTATTTATGTGTATTAATTCCTTGCATTTACTTGAAGTTTACATAGTATAATGCTGGAACTTTGGTTTGGTTTTGGTACAAATAAATTTTTCTCCCTTTTTTGGTTCTTTTCGTTCATTTTGGTGGGTTTTAGAGAGGAATTTTAACACATTTGCCCTTACATTACCTCTTTCCTCTATGGATTTTAATAGTTTGCCTACATGAATGAAATTGATCTTTTGTTCCACCTATCACAACCCCCAGGTTATTTACATTTCAATTTTCTTTTCAATATTCTTTTTGACATTTAGACATTTTAAAATGTTCATGTGATCAAATTCCATCGAGTCCTTTGTGGTTTCTGCCTCTGGTCATGCCAAGAAAAGCCTTCCCTACTCTGAAATCAGGTTAATTCTTGTTTTCTAGGGCTTCTTACTATCTTTGCTTTTCACGGTTAAACTTAGATCCGTTTGGAGTTGGTTTGGATGTATGGTGTAAGGCTAAATTTACATGGTAGTATCCCCCCAAGTGATAAGCCAGTTTCCTGTCACCTCTGGGAAGACTATTCATGTCACACATTTATTTATTTTCATTCATTTATTTGGGTCTCTTTACTTATTATCTTTTTTATTTAAAAAAATTTTTTTTCCAATTATTTGGGTCTCTTTCAAGACTGTCCTAGCTCCTTCCATTCCTTTGCCTGCCCGGTGCTTAAACCTTACTATTTCAACTACTGTAATTTTAGAATATATTTAATAATTTCCAGGTCAAGTTCTCCTTCATTGCTGTCCTCCACACTCTTTAAAGCTTTCTCACAGGGCAGCCCCAGATTTTCCTTTGCTTCTAGGAGGGGCTGGATGTTGTCAACACCTGGGAACGGCTGTGAGGGTCGCCTTCTGGGTCCGCGCACGTTACACACCCAGAGGAAAGAACTGCGCTCTGCAGACACCACCCATTTCTTGCCTGGAACCTGATCGGGTTTAAATCAGCCTGAGGCTCACGGAGAGGAGAACAGATCTGCCAGGCACAGCAGTTGGGGGGATGGGAAGCAGGACCTTGGGAAATACGGCTAGAGTTAACGTTATTTCACCGCGAAAGGTGGCTGAGTAAGCGCGCGTGATGAAGTTCAGGATCATACCTTAGGGAGGAGAAGCAGACTGTTGAAATCTCAGATGGGAAGGCCTAGCCAGGCCGAGCAGAAAGCACCTGGTGATTGAACCAACCTGCTGGTGGTGGCACATTTAGAACTGAAGACCAAGCACCGGCGGGCGGCCCTGGGCCGAGCCTCGGAGGGCTTCCTGCTCGGCTGTGGGTGCGCCTTCGCAGAGCTGAGCGAGCACTTTGTTCTGCTGTTACCCAGGGCGGTGAGAAAGGGAGGAACGGAGTGGTTTTAAAAGGCTAGGAGAACTAGAGTTTTTCATCTCGGAGAAGATCAAACAGAGGAATCACTTAAAAGAGCCCCTGGAGGGTTCTCACATAGAAGAGTTCATCTCCCTCTGGGCTGAAAACAGGAAATGTGTGACAGAAACCACTTCACTTTACCCAGACACCGAAACAACTCAAACAGAAGGGCATCTCAGTGGTGGCGGGAGGGCTGGGGGCAGACAGCCTCCACCTGGAAGGGGCACGTTCCCGCGGGGCCTGGGCCGGGGCTTTGCAAACTGCCGGCCCCTCTTCAGGACCTTACCCGGAACCTAGCTGGTCTCTCTCGGGAGTGTCAGTACGGACTCTCTGTCTGGACGCCTCTTAGAAGCATCCTAGACCTTCAGCCCCTTCGTGTGAGGCCCTGATTGGAAGCAGGGGCTGTTTCAGGTCGCCTCCTGGGGTCCCTGGCAAATCCACAGGTTTCATGCATAATCCTTGTGACCATACCTGGTGACACTGGAAGAAATTCCAGAGTTAGTGCCGTGTGAAAAAGCTACAGGGGACTCTCACTCTTCCACGTGGTCCTAGAGGCCTGGGTTGCCCAGTGGTTCCCTCTGAGCCCATCTTTTCTCAGATGCACGGGTACTGTCCCCCGAATAAGTGTAGCCTCTCCTACTGATGACTGACTCCATGCCACCGCCACAGTGTGCTCCTGAGCGCTGGACCTGTATTTCTACACTTGATCCTAGCCAAGAGGCCGGGAGGCAGTCAGACGTGTGTTTCCAACTGGCCGCGGGACAGTTCCACAGGCACGTGGGACTTCACAGGGCCAGCAGTGAGCTGCTTCTGAACTTTCCCCTGGGACCTTAATGAAGGTCGTCACCACTGACTCAGAGGCCAAAACCCAAGCCCAGATTCCTTCCCCTTCCTTCTCTTCCACCACTTCCTGTTCCATCTCTCCCCATCTGGCCCTCCTCTTCAGTCTCCGTGCCACCACTGGCCTCACACCCCAGCACTGCTCACCTAGATTTTAGATGGCCTGTACACATGCTCTTGTCCAAGTCATTTCCCAATGAGCCGTCTACATTGTACTTCTAAAATATGCATCTGCTAAGAATCTTTTTTTAAAAAAAATTTCAGAGAGGAAGGGAGAAGAAGAGAGAGATAGAGACATCAATGATGAGAGAGAATCACTGATTGGCTGCCTCCTGCACACCCCACACTGGGGATGGAGTCCACAACCCAGGCATGTGCCTTGACTGGGAATCGAACCGTGACCTCCAGGTTCATAGGTCGACGCTCAACTACGGAGCCACGCCGGCGTCTGCTAAGAATCTTTAAATGACTTCTTATTTTTAGGACCTTAGCTCTGACCTTCACCCACACCTCTTACTTTATGGTCTGCCTCTATCCAGTTGGACTCATCCTCCGCTCCTGCAGATAGTTGTTTCTGTGTGCCATAAGCTCCCTCCTCCCCTTGCCCAGGCGTATGACTTTCTCATAGCTCTAAACCTCTTGTGATTACAAAACTGTCTCTACTATTTTCAATAGAGCTTTAAAAACTGTCTAGGAAGGTCTACGTTTTTATTTATTAAAATTTGGAGTGAGAATTTCTACCTCAAAGCTATATTCTAATTGGATAAATAGAGTCTATTTTGGCCTCCTCGTCCTTGGTTTCATTGTGGCAGGGTTTAGGGCTAGAAGGGGGTGGGGGCACTCATATTTTATTCCTTCTGTTTCTCTCTTCCTCCCTCTGTCTGTAAATCTCATTTACTCGATAGCATTGTTGAGAAGATTAAACGAGATGAGGCATGTACAGGACACATCTAGTGCATTGGGTTAGTGACCAATACATCCCACAAGGCAGAATGGCAGCTGGTACATGAATGCAGCTTCTGGTTAAATGCTGGAACACCCGTGTCAGACAATTAGTATATTCTCCTCCCAGTGGAAAGTCCGTTTGGGGAGTTTGATTGCCGGGGAGAGCGAAATAAAGACAGAGAACTGTGTGATTATAAAGGATCTAGAAGTCTAATGTGCTGGTCTTCTCCACCAAATAGGGACCTGCCCACCCAGTGAACTATAATGCCCAGAGTATCCACCCTCTGCCAGTGCTGGGGTATCACTTCTTACTTTATTCTGGTAAAATGTGTGTAACATAAAATGTACCACTGTAACCATTTTCCAGTACACAATTTATTGGCACTAAGTACATTTACAATGTTATCACCATTACCTGTTTCTAAAATGTTTTTATCACCCCGAACAGAAACTCTGTTGACCGATAAGCAGCAACTTCACATTCCCTGACCCAGCCTCCCCAGTCCTTGGCAACTTCTAACCTACTTCCCTGTGTCTGTGGATTCGCGCTGTTATCGCTGTTTCACAGAAGTGGAATCATACAATATTTGTCCTTTTGTGCCGGGCTTATTTCACTTAGGGTAATGTTTTCAAGATCCATCCATGTTGTAGCATGTATCCGAATAGGCTCATCACTTCTTCCGTGTAGCCTTTCCTTTTGATGGCCCCATGAGGACCACTTTCTTCCTGCTTCTACTTATTCTGATGGTACTCTTTTCTTCTTTTCAACATGTTTTCAGAGCCTCCCCTCCCGGAAGTGGATTTTTTCACAGTGCACGGAGGGCCTCTTCCGCGCCTGAAGCTGAGGAAGGCCAAGGAAAACAACGGGCCAATCAGGTCAGTAGCAGCCCTTTTCCGGGGCCGCCCGGGAATCCTCGCGGAGTGCTTTGGAGTCTCTGGGGGGCAGCACTTTGAACAGTTGGGTACAGACTGGACTCTTAATTTCAACCAGTCCCCTTCCCAACAAATACAGAGACTTCCCAAGGACCAGAGACCAGCATTTAGGCAGCGTAGGCCAAGAAATTAAGTCCATTTCTTTGATCATTGGACAAGCAATGGTTGGGAGTCTGGGACATGTCAGGCATTAACCTTTGCACTCACATCTCCATGTGTATCTGTTAGTGGCGGTGGATCAGGAGCATCATTACATTTACCAAAACCAGAACATATTTTCCTTCGTTTAAGGATGGGTGGCTTCTGAAAAGGTCATTTGGATAATTCTTTTAATTCACTCATGTATTGAGTTATGGGCGAAATACCACATAGTTAATGACTGCTTCTGGAATCCCAGATAGTAGTAGGATGGAATTAATTTGCCTCGGTTGGACGACTACATTGTGTTCAATTAAGCATTTTATTTACAAAGGTCATGATAGGGTCACGAAAGCAAAATTATCCCCTTTTTAAGAGAGGAGGATAGAGGTTTGCCTGGAGGGATGAGCAACTACCTCACAGGCATAAATCAAGGAGATAACAATACTTGCCATGCTTGACCTAACCGACATTGCTTTATCTCTCTTGACCCGTCAGTCCCATCTAAGCATGAGATACTATAAAAAAGAACATCTGGGGACACTTGTGTGTCCATTTATAATGAAACTTAGGCTTCTTCTGTCTTTCTATTAGTTTACGTAAGTTCAGTAAATGCTCAAAGGTCTTTCCAGGGATGGATATTGCCTAAATTATTCTGTTTCTTGATCCCTGACAAGTGACTGGGATGCACTGTAATTCTGTTGTTATAAAGGCAACAGAGGTTGTGACATCACTACCTGAGAGCGTTTGCCAGAGAAAATGTGATATTTGGAACAAATAACGATGCCAGGCAAAAAGAAAAGCCAAATGACAGTCTACCCTTCTGGCTTGTGGCCTTCAAAACAGGAAGTGGCGATCTGTGAGTCATTCCAAGGAGGGTGGTGATGAGAAAGAGGGGAAAAGTTCTTCCGAACAGTCCTGTTCCAAACAGCCACAGCTGCTCCCCTGGTATCACCAGGGCTCATTACCAGCAGGCCAGTGGGGTGGTGTCCTCCGCCTGACTGCTGTGTCTGATCTGAGCGGGGGGTAGCCGCTTTGCCAGTGTGTGAGGCAGGCCTGGGTCTGCTTTGTGCGTTATGGTAAAGGGCAGTGGCTTGGGGCACATGGCGGAGCAGGGGCTCTGGGACCGAGGCTTTCTTCCTTCGCTTGGTGACCTGGGCAGATGCTGCGGCCTGTTCCTGGGCTCTCTCAGTGGTGGTGTCTCCCACACTTGCCAGATTACAGGAGTCACCTGGATGGCGTTAGCAGCAAGGCAAATTCTCAGAGTCAACGCCTGGAGATTTTTTTAATCCTCACCCAAGGATATTTTTTTCCATTGATCTTTAGAGAGAGAGTGGGAGGGAGGACGGAGGTGGGGGAGGGGAACAGAGAAGCGGGGGAGGGGGGGACATCGATGTGAGAGAGACACATCGACTGGTTGCTTCCTATATGCACCCCAATCAGGACTGGGGACCAAACCTGCAACTGAAGTAATGTGCCCTTGACTAGGAATTGAACCCGAGACCCTTTGGCCCGCTGGCCAACGCTCTGCCCACTGAGCAAAAGGCCAGGGAAACTCCTGGAGACTTTGATCCAGTAGTTCTGGCTTGGGGCTAGAAATTTGTTAATTATCAAGCAGCTCGGGTGATTATGATCATGCTAACTGAGAAGACTGCTTTCTGCCACATGAATACTGTAGCGCCTTCAATGGACAATGCACAGTCAAATAGTTCAGGTGAACCTTGGCTTTGCCCTTGAACAGCACCACCTATGTAGAGAGAAGAGAGGGATTTGAAGATAGGCTTATGGGCAGGATGGAGCCGCTGCAACTTTTACTTTCTTCCCTGCAGCCATGATTCACTGGGAAACCTTCAAGTCCCCAGGAAAGTGTGTGTGACAGGTGCTTCCTTGTAGGCAGTGAGTGCTGAGTAAATGTTTACTGGTGATGACAGTGACAACTCATTGCCCTGCAGGCTTTAGCTTGTCCCTTTCGTAGAAAACACTTTGCCCGAAAGTAAACCAACACTTTGTGGAAATCAGGGCCCTGCGGACACCTCTGATGTTTGGAATGGAGACTTTCCAAACCAGCACCTGCTGTGGGGGAGGGCTCCCTCTCCTCAGCCTGGTGACTCATGGGCCTTTAGCAAGCAGGAGATGGGGCATTATGAATGTGGAACAGGAAGTGTGCATTTATGGGTAAAACAGAATTATGTGGCCTAATGACTTTTGGAAATTACCCTAATCATATCTGATGCATGTTTTTTCTCTCTTTACTGAAATTTTAACTCAGGAAACATTAGTGGGGCGTCCATCACAGCCAAAGACCGGGGTAAGGAGTTGCAAATTTATAAGAGTAAATCATCCAAATCCCTGCCCTCCAGCCTGACCGAGAAAGCAGATGTTCAAACAATTACCGTACCAGAGTCAGGTGATAGGTACTGAGGAGAGGGCAATGAAAAGGAAGGCGTGATTCATTCTCAGTGAAATTTTATTCTTAGACTTCCTTTCACCGACAGGTTTTCTATTTGGGGGGATAAACAAGAATACACATGACAAAATGACACCTGATTGCTAACGTGTTTCTGTGTCCACAGTCAGGGAACGGTTTCACAATGCACATGTGACATGTTGCCAGTCTGGCTGTTTCAGGATGTTGTCAGATGAGATGAACCCAAGGTGACTGTGCACTCCCTTCTTCTCATTGATTTCACATGAACTTTGCCATCAGCCTGTGAGCTGCAGGGAATGTAAATCACATGAGTCCCATGTTCGGTTACCATGTGATTTCCTGGAGCCTTTTTGCAGACTTAGTACATTAACTCTTGTGGGCAGCCAGCCTCCACGTGACGACTAAACCCTTCCCATAGCTGGGCTTTATTTGCCCACGTGAAAAATCACTGATCAGATCAACTTTGTGGCTTGTATGCCCAGGGCAGCGATGTGTACAGCTAAAGATGCCCTTGGTGTCCATCGGTAGCCAGAACATGAAGACATCCCTCGCCCAGCGTCATCTGGCAATAATGCTGTAGGTTAACCCTGGAGTTCCTTTGACTGTTGGAGCAGTCAGACTAAATCTCACGTGGGCAAGGACTTTTTTTTTCTGTCCAGAGTTGCAGCTCCAGTGCTCAGAAAAGTGCTTATCTCATTGCAAGTGCTTAACAACTATGAATGGATGAATGAATGAATGAATGAATGACTCCCTAAGCAAGAGTCTGATAGACATTTTCTTTTTCCTTCCAGTTCCTACCAGGTGTTAGTGGTTCCCCTGGCCCTCCAGAGCACATTTTCTTGCGATTCTGAAGGGGCGACCTCATTCTTTAGCAATGCTTCTGATACCGATGGCTATGTGGCTGCAGAACTACTGGCTAGTCATGTTCCAGATGATGCCATGGAGATATCTGTTGGAGACAGGCTGTATTACGGGAAATATTATAATGCACCCTTGAAAATAGGGAATGATTATTGCATTATATTACGAATCACAAGCGAATGGAAT